>NW_027362771.1:624048043-625523876 GCF_046119375.1 Phyllobates terribilis | reverse complement strand
AAGCTACTGGGACCTCCACCACTTTTCTGAGGGGCATTAAAACCGTCTTGTTAGGCTACTGGGAAACCCACATTTCTTCCGAGGGGCATTAAAACCGACTTGTTAAGCTACTGGGACCTCCACGTCTCTTCTGAGGGGCATTAAAACCATCTTGTTAAGCTACTGTGACCTCCACGTCTCTTAAAAGGGGCATTAAAAGCATCATCTTAAGCCACTCTGAACTCCACAGCTCTTCCAAGGGGCATTGAAATGTTGTTTTTAATTACTTCTAACCTCCACGACTCTTCCAACGGGCATTGCATTTCCTCCTAATTTTTGTCAGCTTTTGCTTTTCAATGCAAAGGCGAAAACTAAGGGAGACCCACTCCCCAATAATGGGTAGAAAGATTTTAGTATGCTGTAATCCACGTCTGTCTCAAGGGGCATTGCACTTCCTCATAATTTTTGGAAAGCCTTCCATTCACTACTTAGGCCAACAGTATACAGGAGACCCAGTTGCTATAAATGGAAAAAACGGTTTAGTTAAGGCCCTCTGACCTCCATGTCATTTCCAAGGAGCATTGGAGTGCCTCGAAATTTTTGGTAAGCATTGCACTCACTGTATGCCCTATAACTGTGTAGCCGAACCGCTCCTTTTGTTACAGAAACATATCCTACAAGACATATGTGGTTGACTGGCCTGATATTGATGTGAATGGTACCTGTTTCTCCTTTTCCACCACCTCATCCATCATTTATAACCTTAAGCTTTGTCTTAACGGGAGTCATAGAACTGGGATAGTTGCAGGAAAACATCCAGCAATCCTCGGAGGAGGTAGGATATGCGCCAAAACGCTGACCACATCAGGCCTAGGCGCTACTACATACATGCGCTTGCATTCCAAGAAAACAAAGCAGATGCTAACTTCTATCATCATCATCATGCTCCTCACCTTGGCACTCTCAACTCCCCTGATGGAGAAACCAGGGCCCACCGGAGGAGTCTGGTTCTCTGGTGGGCTCGTCCAATGCTGCCCTAAAGCAGGCCGGGCTAAGAAAAGTGTGTGGGGGGAATATGACAGGAGAAATAGGACACCCGGCCACCGGGCGGCTGGGGACTGAGTATGGATACCTCGCTGCCGAAGCAGCCATGAGATAGTGGCCAGCTTCGGCCTTCTGCAAACTATAAGGCCCCATTTTAAGTGCAAGCTAGCAGTATAGTATTGCAGCCTGCGGGTGGGTGGGTGGGTGGTTGGCTGCATATTTGCACTTGCATTGCAAGGAATGGGGGAGGTACAATTGAACACTGCCCTGGGACAAGGACTTGCACAGGGATAGTTGCAAGTCTGCATCTTCTGATGTGGCAAGGATGACTTCTGATGGGCACACTTTTAGGCAGTGACCTGGGTGCCTGAGATGCTTCCAGGGGTCTTCCCCATGCTGTTCCCATGTCTTTTCAGCACTGTATGCATGTGTCACACAGCACAAGGCCAGATAAGGTTGTAAAATGTTAAAATGATGTTTGCCGGTGAATGCATTTGTCACGGTTGAAAGCAATACAAAAGTGCAAAACACATAAAAAATGCTGCTTGTGAACATAGTCCAAGGTGTAGAGGAATATTTCTTTTTTTTGGTTATTTATTTTACCTTATACACAAGTCTTTACCCTGGAGAGGAACTTCTTTAACATATTTCACAGGAAAGCAGTTTCAGTTTTGTTTTTGAACGTTTTATTGTGAGCCCGTAAAAGTGGCTTAATAACTCTGACCACGTTGTTGATAGCAGTGACCTGGGGGTCATAAATGCTTCCTGGGGCGATCCCCATGCTGTCCCCATGTCATTTGAGCACTGTCACTTTCATTTTGGGCACTTGTTAGGCTTTTAAAAGACTGCCGCGGGTGCCGCCGCAAAAATCCTCGGGTCTCCCATAGAATAACATTGGGCTCGTTGCTCGTGTCGAGCACCCGAGTACCATGGTGAGCTCGGCCCGAGCTTCAAGTACCCGAGCCTTTTAGTGCTCTCTCAACACTAGTAAACACTAATGTGACAATTCAGCAGGTGGAGATGAAAGCACATACTGGAGGGGAGATATGTTTCACTGAGGCTATTAATTTCAATAATGTGAAACGTGGAAGTCTTCTCCTGCATAGTAGGTGTACAGAGGGTTAATCAGCCATATTTAAAAGGGCGTGTTTTGTGCAAAAGGCCAAGTGCGGGCGGGAGGCCATTCACCATATCTCCACCCCAGGGTGTGGTCTGGGCTGTAAATAGTCAGCCTTGTGACTCAGGTGTGGGTCAGTATTTGGAGAGATTTGCTCCAGAGTGGAGCTTGCATGTGTTGTATTGAACCGTGTGTGGCTAACCCTTAATGGCTGGACACCGGCCGATATACGGACTGTGCTGCATGGGCTGTGTTTAGTTTATGAACTCTAGTTTGGTTTATGACATTTTGATAAGCCAACCCAAAACTTAAAGAGACAGTGTTCCTCCATGTACAGCTCAGCAAGCTGCTTTACCACAGTATGCATGTGCTCTGTGTATGCATGTCTCTATGCATGTGCTCTTTGCATGCAGCAAGTCTCAGTCTTCATGTATGTGCTCTGTGTATGCAGGTATCTGAATGTATGTGTTCTGGACCATATAATTTGTTGTCCAATTTCTTGTGAGTACACAGATACCCCTTATATGGTAGAAAACTCCTGTTGGATGCAAAGTGGAGCTCAGAAGGTAAGAGACAATGATATGCCTAAACAGTAGAAACCCCCACACAAGTGACACCATTTTGGAAACTACACCTCTCAAGGAATTTATCTAGGGGTGTAGTGAGCATTTTTAACCCTCAGGCAATTCACAGAATTGTATAACATTGAGTAAATGAAAAGCTACCATTTTTTCCATTAAAATGCTTAGCTTTAGCCCAAAGTTTTTAATTTGCAAAAGGACTAAAAAGGAAAAAATGAATGTTACAACGTATTACGCAATTTCTCCTATGTACGCAAATACCCAATATGTGGTCGAAAACTACTTTTCAGGCACAGTACAAAGCTCTGTATGGAAGGAGCTCCATTTTATAGTTCACATTTTACTGTTATGGTTTGCGGGTGCCATGTCACATTGGCAGAGCCCCTCATGTGCCAAACCAACAGAATATCCCCATAAGGGATGCCATTTTACAAACTATACCCGTTAATTAATTTATCTAAGGGTGCAGTGATCATATTGACACCACATGTGTGTCATAGAATGTTATAACATTTTGCATTGAAGAACAAATAATTACATTTTTACCAGAAACATTTTGCTTTAGCCCCATATTTTACATTTGACACAGGGAAATGGGTAAGAATGGCAAGAAAATTTGTCACCCAATTACTGCTGAATGTAGAAATACCCCATATGTGGCTGTACAGTACTGCTTAGCCACACGACGAGACTCAAGAGGGAATGAGCACTATTTGCCTCCTAGAGCACAGATTTTCCTAGAATAGTTTGCTGATCCATACACAGAGCCCTTGAGTGTCAGAAGAGCAGAATCCCTCCTCAATTGACCCTATTTTGGAAATTACACCCTTCTGGATATTTTCAAGAGTAGTGATGATTTTGACTTCATGCGTGTTTTCAAGCAGCAGTGGATGTTGCCTAATGAAAATTGCAAACCGTCATTGTAGTGCATGTACATTTGTACTTCTCATACATTATGGCCAGCTTATGCTTCTGGAGATGTGCACGCCGCAAATTAAGCACGCACTGCTCAGTATATTTAAACCAAACATGTGGACACTAAATGTGGGGCATTTGGATTTGCGAGATCAGAATTCACTGGATTTCTTTTGACGGGATATTTTGCTTTTCCATAGCCTATGTACTACCAGTAACGTGAAAGTCTGTAAACACATGACGGACCTGAGTGAGGACTCATTCGTTTTTTTTGTGGATTGAGTTGAAGCTTTCACTGGGAACATCTTACATAACATTTTAGATCACATTTATCCGACGCTCGACGCTGAGCCCTAATATTGGGGTTTTCATCTAAGTCTCCAAATGATGCGATTCAGATGAAATTTCTGAGGGATCCATTGACTATAATGAGGCAGGAGCGTTACTCTGAACTCCACTTGGCCTCTATTCAGTGGTTAGAAGAAATCTAAACACCAGGCTTAACTATATGAGGTAGGTGCCAGGAACACAACGTAATTCTAATAATCTAGTAAATAAGGTTCCGGCACTCATAAATGATCAAAAAGTCCAATATTGTAAATTAAACTCAATTTCTTTTATTGTTTCTCCAGTGAATGATTTGCCCAACGTTTCAACCCCGCCGGGGTTTTCATCAGAGGCTTTAAACAAAATTATACATGCAAATAGAAAAACAGACAAAAAGTAATTAGCATTTAGTACTGATTACATGCATAGAAAAAATAGCTGAGAAGACAACCAATAGGTGATCGAAGCCTCATATGAGGACCAGTATGTTTATCCGAGGAGAGTTGCAGTAAATCATCAAGGTGCCATAAAATTCAGATGACGAAGCAGAACTATCGGTGACTGAAAAGGTTTGTTCTAGTAAAATGCTATGGTGCGCATTAAGGAACAATACAAATAAAACATTTGTGGAAAAAGTCAGATGTATGTGAAATAAACGGGTAAAGAATAGCAGAAAAACAGAGAAGGGGAACAGAAAATAGAGAGCAGTAGATAGTTAAATACAAGGAGACCTAAATACCCTGAATCAATTGAGTTTGGAACCATAGGAGGTAAGTATTCCTCAGGATGGATCTCTGACAACTGGAACAGAGATTAAAAATGAAAATATCAGGAGTAATTTAAGTTAATAGGAAAAAGAAAAGGAAGATAAGGGTGGGAAGTATTGTCAGATATATACCAAATATGGAGGTTGATTTAGGGTCCCCAATAATAAGTAGCATGTAGCACAAATGGCCACCAGACTCCAGGAGGAGGAAAATATTGCATGCCAACAAGGGTTGTATGGGGGAATAGGCTGCCAGTCTGTTGATAGAGCATGAGGAAAAGACATCAGGTCATTATGCATGATATCATGGGTAATGTGAATGCCCCTGCCCCCCTGGTATGGTGGACCTTACCTGTGTCCTTTACGAGGTGACCGAATGTGTTCTCCCTGTGTGCGACTTGGCTATAAATAGCACGTTCGCGCTCTATTTCCCTGCTTCCTGTTTGGTGAAACGCAGGTTCCTGTTGTGTGGAACGCATAGTCGCATATGCGCATGCGCAGGATGCGTACTAGCAAGGAGGAAGTGGTAGTGGAACGCAAGTTATGCGTTCCACTGTATGTTAACAGTTTGGATTCCTATAGTAAAGCACATACTGTGCGTTCTGCTGAATAGATGTGACAGGGAATCATAATGGAGACCAGATGGAAAGTAAGATAAGATTTTTATAAAGAAGATGTAATGGGTGGAGAATAAGAAAGATAGGAAAAAAATAGGAAAAAAAGGGAAGAGGGGAGGGGAGAGGGAAGGGGGAGTATCACAGTAAGTGTCACCCTATTTTTAAAAGGGGATCAAATGCATACCTGAAATGACAGACATTAATATTAATTAAGAGGCACAATAAGCATTCAAAAGGATACGAAAAAAGTGACAATATAATACTTCGAGGAACGAGATCTATCTATATATGGAGAGTCTGAAAAAAGGGAGAAGATGTTAGTGTCAAGCATTTTACATGGGTAATAGAGGAAGTACATGAGAATAAATATCTAGGAGTACACAATTGTTACTAAAGTTACATACATAGTGGAAAAAATTGTCCAAGCTGAAATAGCAAGAACAAAAGTTGTATAAAGATTAATCTGAGACCTATATACTATACCAAGAATGGGAACAATTAAACATGAATCTCATATTCCCTGTTTAGGCCATGGGGTTCAAGTGTTCTGAGAGAAAAGATCCAGTAGGTCTCTCTCTCTTTAAGTTTTTCTATTCTGTTACCACCCCTTCTATTGATCGGAACATGATGGATTACCTGAAACCTAAGTTGTGAAATGGAAAGATTATGTGTGGAAAAATGATTGGGGATGGGTAATAAATTATATTTGCACCTGATGGTGGATTTGTGCTTACTGATCCTGTCTCGGATATGTTGGGTGGTTTCTCCAACATATCCGAGACCACACGGACATTTTATGAGATAAATGACAAAGGATGACTCACAGGTAAAGTAGCCTTTAATGGGAAAACTCCGGCCTGTTGTTGGGTGAGTAAAAGTGCTCCCTTTAGTCATATTTGAGCACTGGCAACACCCAAGGCATGGGAAATTACCTCTGCGAGGGGTCGCCAGAGTAATTTGGCGTCTGTGTGTCTGTAGACTACCAATGTCGGCTCTTACTAATCTGTCTCTTAAATTTTGCGGTCTCTTATTGCAGGTCATTATTGATTGTTGAAACTCAGTTATGTCGGGGTAGGATCTGCCCAGTAGCGACCAATGATTTTTAAGAATGTCTTGAAAGAGGGTTTGATATGGATGGTATGTATTGACAAAAATCATTCTCTGTGTTGTTGGTTTTGGTTGTTTCTGTTCAAGAGATGGAAAGGAAATGAACGGAGGGTAGCCTCTCTTAATAAATTTCTGTCCCATTTCTCTATGGCGTGTAGTCTTAAGGGAAGGGTCAGATACTATCCTACTCACCCTGGTATGCTGGGAAATGGGAAGAGATCTTTTGACATGTCTAGGGTGGCAGCTGGTATAATGTGAAAGGCATTGCGGTCGGTGGATTTAACAAAAAGATCAGTGGATAAATGTCCTTGATTGTCCATGATTTCTTTGATATCCAGAAAGTTGACCTGATGTCTGTCATGTGTGAGTGAAAAAGAAATCCCGGGTATGCAACCATTGAGGTATTCAAAAAATTGGAATAAGTGTGCTTCATCCTGTTGCCAAATGACAAATACATCATCTATGTACCGTTTCCAGCATATGATACCAGGATGAGTACCACTTTCTGGGGTCACAAACCTTTCCTCAAAGTATGTCATAAAGATATTGCCATAAGGGGGTGCCATATTGGATCCCATGGCTGTCCCCCGTTTCTGTATATAGAAATTATCTCCAAAAAGAAAAAAATTATTGTGTAGAATGATATCAGTCAGGTCTCTGCAAAGCTTTTTTTGTGACTGCGGATAACTACTATGTTTTTCTAGGAACCAGGTGAGGGCCTCTAAACCAAGATTATGGTTGCTAAATGTGTAGAGGCTATTTACATCGAATGTAACCAAGATGGATGTAGGTGGTATTGTGCCTAATGAATGTAACTGTGATAGAAAGTCCGATGAATCTTTGATATATGAAGAGATAACAGGTAAGAGTGGTGTAAGGAGTTTTCTACAGTTTTGGTCAGTGGTGAAAGTAGGGAATCAGTTGATGCCACGATCGGTCGTCCGGGTGGGTGTTGTAAGTTTTTGTGAATCTTTGGTAACGTGTAAAACACGGGGGTGATAGGGTGTTTGTTGATTAGATAGTCTGCCAATTTTTGGTCTATGGCCTGTGAGAGGAGTAATGATTAGATCTTATTTTGGATAAGTTGGCTAATCCGGAATGTGGGATTGGTAGAAACTCTGGTGTATACATCAGGATCATTGAGTTGCCCCTCAATCTCTGTGATATAGTATAGGCGATCCATGACCACAATCGCACCCCTTTGTCAGCGGGTTTGATAATGATTTGTTCATTCGTGATCAGCGCCTGTAAGGCCTGTTTCTCTTCCGTATTAAGATTCATGCGAAGGGGAAAGACACCACTAGAAATTTTGGTCTTGAGTGCTTCAATATCTCTATTTACTAGTGTGATATATGTTTCCACTGGATGGTGATTCTTAGGAGGATTAAATTTAGATGGTGTCCTGAGTCCTAGTGTATTTAAGGACAAACGTTCGGTCTGAGGTTCTAGGGGAGTATGGCCAGGGCTGTCCTGATTTGTTGAGAAATTTACTTTAAGTCTGAGGTTACGAAAAAAGCGTCTTAATTCTAAGTCGAGGGTGAAGGGGTCAAATGTTGGGGTTGGACAAAAGTACAGTCCCTTCTGTAGTAATCCTGTCTCAGTTGGGGAAAGGGTCTGTGAAGAGATGTTATAAATGAGGGTGTCGGGCCTACCTGTGACCGTAGTGTCATTCTGTCTGTCTGCACCTGTGAGGGAAGAGAAGGCAGTAGGGTTAAATTCTTGCTGGAGTCTGTAGCGTGCCCCCCTATTTCTGCCCTGACTCCGTCGCGTTTTCCGCGTCGGGGTTGACGAGCCCCAAAAAAACGCCTTGGGCGTGGGGCTACATATACGCCCTCGCTCCCTGAAGAAGAGTAGAAGCGAGGATTTTGCGTTTTGTAACCAGCTCGCCATCTATAAACCTGTCCTGATAGATAGTCTTCTTGATCCCTCCTGAATTTTGCTATTTTACGATCTTGTAGTGTTTTTTTATATGATACAAGTGTATCCCTTGTTCTTTTTTTAAGACTTTCAAATTGTTCTGTTGAGGAGGTATTGGCTAATTGGTCCTCAAGAGAAATGATTTTACCCTCTAGATTGGTAATTTCTTTTTGTATAAATTCAATAGTTAATACAATAAGGTCCATAGAGCATTTATTAAGGATGCTCTCGAATTTATTGCAATATTCAGAGTCCTCCGAGAAGAGAGTTGGATGCAGGTTGACTCGTAGTCCCCTCGGTATGCGCTTTACACGGTGATATTCTGCTAAGGTTGAGAGGTGAAGGTCCAGTGCCACTAATTTCTTCCTATCTTTCTCATAATCCCGAGTTTTGTGGTCTTCCGTTGAGGAGTGTAGAAAAGAATTCCTGTCGATCTTAGATAAGATGGCTGCAGTCTCTTCGTCGTTATATGCAAATGTGTTGAACGACATGAAGAAGGAAATAGGAGCTCCGGTATAAACTCAAATATATTAGAAGAAATCTAAAGACCAGGCTCAACTATATGAGGTAGGTGCCAGGAACACAACGTAATTCTAATAATCTAGTAAATAAGGTTCCGGCACTCATAAATGATCAAAAAGTCCAATATTGTAAATTAAACTCAATTTCTTTTATTGTTTCTCCAGTGAATGATTTGCCCAACATTTCAACCCCGCCGGGGTTTTCATCAGAGGCTTTAAACAAAATTATACATGCAAATAGAAAAACAGACAAAAAGTAATTAGCATTTAGTACTGATTACTAGTGTTGAGCCACCCCAGTAGTGTTCGAGTTCGGTTCGGTTCGTCGAACACCCTTGTGTTCGCCGAACTGTTCGTCGAACTGTTCGTCGAACACCTTCGAACACCGTTAAAACCAATGGCAGGCAAACAAAAACACATAGAAACACATAGAAAACACCTTCAAAGGTGTCCAAAAGCTGACAAACTGCTCAGAAGACACAACTAACACATGGAAAAGTGACAAGTACATATAGTCATGCGAAAAGAAAAGAGGTGGAGGAGTAAAAGGAGGGGGAGACACAGATATAGGCATGTCATGCCCTTCTAAAATCCAAAAAGTGAGAAGCCGACACGTTCAGTCCGCTCCTGCCCGTGCCACCTCCGCGTCGCCGGGTTTGTGCCAGAGCCGCGGTGAACCCTGACGGCCAGCCCCCCTCTCCCAATACTGGTGCCTGTCCGCTGGTGGGTCGAGCGAGCCCCCCTGTGGTGGAGGCAGCTCTAAGCTTTTTAATTTAAATTGTCTCTCTAATTTGAATGAATACACTTTAAATCCATTTACAAGGATCTATTGGAGGGCAAGTCTCATGCCAGCAGCCGCTTAATTCCAGCACCAGTAGCGTCCACTAAAGCTGCTGCAGTTAAAAAGCTTTTATAAGGATCAAGCTCGGCTGTCCACCGCAAGGCATCCTACTGCCAGTCCCAGCCCCTATGCCTTGGGGTGCCTCCTGATGCTCTTCACTGAGTATCCCGTGGTCCCGAAGCATTTCCTTTGAAAAAATTAAGTGTCCAAACTACAGGTGGTGTAGCTTGCTTAACAGCCGGGATAATCCGCTGACTAGCAGACACTGCTACTAGGCACAAAGTATTTCCTGGGCTAGATGCAGTTAAAAATTTGTAATTAGATACTCTCGTTGGATGCTGAGAAAGCATTCCATAGAGTCTCCTGGCACGCCATATATGATTCTCTTAAAAACCTTGGGGTAGGGGTCTAGGGGACCCTTTTATAGCCAAAATCACGGCCCTGTATCGCAATACGTCACCTAGGCTGAAGATAAATGGAACTGTAGCACCCTGAGGGCTCGGTTGGTACAGAGGTATTGCACCTCACCCAGAGGTGTGATATCTCACTCTCAGGTAAGGATGTAGTGTGGATCAGGACCCGACACCTGCATGCATTACACCACATTGCCGTGGGGCAGGGCGACCAATATGCCCCTGAGATGGGCACGACAGTCCCTGTCCCTGGCTGGAGTGGGGGGAGGGAACACTGAGGAAGGGGAACCCTGTAGTGCAGGAGCAGGGAGGAATCAGTTCCTGGGTGCATTGAGAAGGGAGTATAAAAGGTGGGCACCATCTTAGTTCAGTGCAGAGAAGTCTGAGCAGAAGTGGCAGGGAGCAGGGGCTCTGCATGAGCTCTGCTCCGGAGGTGGGCCTAGTAACAGAGGCCCAGGCCTGGAAGAGGGAGAAGGAAGGAAGAGGAGCAGAGAAGGCTCCAGGAACGAGGAACGAAGGGATCCCAGGGGTGCGGACGGGCGAGTCGCCACCGCACGCCCGAATCCACCTGCGTGGAGGGGTCAGGCCAAAGGGGGAGACCGGTCCCCGAAACTAGTGGAGGCAGGAAACGACCTTCAGCTAGAAACAGGAGGCTGTGACATTTTATGTGGCGCAGCCCCTCGCTACACCCGCTAGGAAGGCACCACATAGGGTCAGGGAAACTGGCGCCAAGTTTACCAAGAGGAGGCCCGAGGCAGCCGGACAGAAGGGTTGGTAAGAAAGGCCAGACAAAGGACACACAAAGGGGGTCCTGTGAAGCGCTCCAAAGTTATCTGGGAGTTGTCTGAGCCCCTCACCTGGTGAGCACAGTACGATGTGGGCAGCCGTTACCTGCAGACGTGGTCTGGATAATAAGAACTGTGAGCAAAGGCCCTGGACTGCATCACTGACTCCGTGTCGTTACTGCTGCTGCCCTGCACCATCACCCCCATCCTCCGCATACACTGCCCTGAGGCTATACTCCTCCCGAGGGGAGTTATGCTACACTTTGCTGCACCCACAACACCAGCCTCAGCGGTCTGCCCTGGAGCGGCGGTTCACTCTGACCGCAATCCACGGGTGGCGTAGTCGGACATTTAAACATCAAAACCACATAAATAGTTCCGCCACTGGTTTGACCGCCCTCAGCCACGGAACCGGGTCGCGGCCACGGAGACTACAACCACCAGCATCCACCAAAAAGGGTCCAACTCCGGGTGTCCCAAGGCCCAGGGGGCGCGTCAGAACATTTTCATCACCTTTCACAATCACCAATGGGACAAGGCAGGGATGTTCTCTGTCCCCTCTCTTATACATCCTAGTGACGGAGCACCTGCTCTCATCAATTCGCCATAACCCCAATATTAGGTGGATTGAGGTGGGAGGCACCGAGTACAAGTGCTCTCTATTTGCTGATGATGTCCTAGTATATATCACTCAATCACATATATCCATCCATGCTGTTATGGCTGAAATAGATCACTTTGTTACATGGTCAAATTTTAAAATCAATGCAGCGAAGTCTGAGGCCCTCGATGTCTCCCTCCCCAAATCCATATAGGATTCCATCCAGTCCAACTTTCCCTTTGCCTGGCCCTCACAGGGTATCAAATACTTAGGAATTCCTATTCATAGAGACCTCTCCCATCTACAGTCATATGAAAAAGTTTGGGCACCCCTATTAATCTTAAGCTTAATGTTTTATAAAAATTGGTGTTTTTGCAACAGCTATTTCAGTTTGATATATGTAATAACTGTTGGACACAGTAATGTTTCTGCCTTGAAATGAGGTTTATTGTACTAACAGAAAATGTGCAATCTGCATTCAAACAAAATTTGACCGGTGCATAAGTATGGGCACCCTTATCATTTTCTTGTTTTAAATACTCCTGCTTACTTTTTACTGACTTACTAAAGCACTTTTTTTGGTTTTGTAACCTCATTGAGCTTTGAACTTTATAGCCAGGTGTATGCAATCATGAGAAAAGCTACTTAAAGTGGCCACTTGCAAGTTGTTCTCCTGTTTGAATCTCCTCTGAAGAGTGGCATCATGGGCTCCTCAAAACAACTGTGAAATGATCTGAAAACAAAGATTATTCAACATAGTTGTTCAGGGGAAGGATACAAAAAGCTGTCTCAGAGACTTAACCTGTCAGTTTCCACTGTGAGGAACATAGTAAGGAAATGGAAGAACATAGGGACAGTTCTTGTTAAGGCCAGAAGTGTCAGGACAAGAAAAACATCAGAAAGGCAGAGAAGAAGAATGGTGAGATCAGTCAAGGACAATCCTCAACCACCTCCAGAGAGCTGCAGCATCAACTTGCTGCAGATGGTGTCACTGTGCATCGGTCAACTATACAACGCACTTTGCTCAAGGAGAAGCTGTATGGGAGAGTGATGCGAAAGAAGCCGTTTCTGCAAGTACGCACAAACAGAGTCGGCTGAGGTATGCAAAAGCACATTTGAAGAAGCCTATTTCTTTTTGGAAGAAGGTCCTGTGGACTGATGAACCCAAGATTGAGTTGTTTGGTCATACAAAAAGGCGTTATGCATGGTGGCAAAAAAACACAGCATTCCAAGAAAAACACTTGCTACCCACAGTAAAATTTGGTGGAGGTTCCATCATGCTTTGGGGCTGTGTGGTCAATGCCGGCACTGGGAATCTTGTTAAAGTTGAGGGACGCATGGATTCAACTCAGTATCAGCAGATTCTTGGCAATAGTGTTCAAGAATCAGTGATAAAGTTGAAGTTATGCAGTGGATGGATCTTTCAGCAAGACAATGATCCAAAACACCGCTCCAAATCTACTCAGGCATTCATGCAGAGGAACAATTACAATGTTCTGGAATGGCCATCCCAGTCCCCAGACCTGAATATCATTGAACATCTGTGGGATCATTTGAAGAGGCTGTCCATGCTCGGCGACCATCAAACTTAACTGAACTGGAATTGTTTTGTAAAGAGGAATGGTCAAAAATACCTTCCTCCAGGATCCAGGAACTCATTAAAAGCTACAGGAAGCGACTAGAGGCTGTTATTTTTGCAAAAGGAGGATCTACTAAATATTAATGTCACTTTTCTGGTGAGGTGCCCATACTTATGCACCTGTCAAATTTTGTTTGAATGCAGATTGCACATTTTCTGTTAGTACAATAAACCTCATTTCAAGGCAGAAACATTACTGTATCCAACAGTTATTACATATATCAAACTGAAATAGCTGTTGCAAAAACACCAATTTTTATAAAACATTAAGCTTAAGATTAATAGGGGTGCCCAAACTTTTTCATATGACTGTATGTTATCTTAATTTTGGGCCCTTTATTGAACAACTCCATACAGACCACGGTTGGCAAGTTAGAACTGTAAGATTCACTACGTGAACCACTGGTGTTTTGTGGAAAAGCACATGTACACTGTGTTCCAAATTATTATGCAAAAAGTGTTTAGGAGTGATAAGGGAAGAATTTGTTTGTTTGTCAGTTAAACTCATTGATGGTGATGTGTGTCAGGGCTCTTTATATCACTGTAAGCAATTGCAGACACCTGTGCTAATTAGTTTGGCAGGTGTGTCCAATGAAAGGCAAGACTACTTAAGAAGGCTGCCTACATTTTCTGCCAAAATGGGAAAGAAAAAGGATGTGTCGGCTGCTGAGAAGCAACAAATTGTGGAGTGTTTAGGTCAAGGCATGACTACAATCAACATTGTGCGATGATCAGGATGAAGTGTCTTGGCAATCAAGAAGTATGTAGCTGATTCACAGTACACACGTGTGCGTGCTGATAAGGGCAAATTGAGGACTCTTTCCTACAGGCAATTACGTCAGGTTGAAAGAGCAGCGGCAAAAAAGCCTTGTCATAGCAGCAGACAAGTTTTTGAAGCTGCTGGTGCCTCCAACGTCCCTTGAACAACAAGATGCAGGGTCCTTCAGAGGTTTGCAGCTGTGCATACGCCATCCTGTCGACCTCCTCTATCCACTTCACACAAGCAGAAACGGCTCCAGTGGGCCAAACATTACATGAAGATTGATTTCAAAACTGTTTTGTTCACGGATGAGTGCCATGCAGCGCTCGATGGTCCAGATGGATGGAGTGGAGGATGGCTGGTTGATGGACACCTCACGCAAACACGGCTACAGCACCAACAAGGAGGAGGTGGAGTAATGTTTTGGGCTGGAATCATGGGGAGAGAGATTGTCGGCCCCTTTAGGATCCCTGAAGGCGCTAAAGATGAACTCCATAATGTATGTGGATTTTCTCAAACAGCACTTCCTGCCATGGTTCAAGAAGAAGAACCGTGTATTTCACAGCAAGATCATTTTTTTGCATGATAATGCACCATCTCATGCTGCACATAAAACATCTGCATCTCTAGCTGATATGGGCATAAAAGGGGACAAACTTATGGTGTGACCCCCATGCTCCCCTGACCTCTACCCCATTCAGAACCTTTGGAGCATCATTAAAAGGAGTGTCTATGATGGCGGGAGGCAGTTCACATCTAAGCAACAGCTCTGGGAGGGTATTCTGTCCTCATGCAAAACAATTGAAGCAGAAACCATTCAAAACCTGACAAATTCAATGGACGAGAGAGTTCAGAAGCTCCTTTCGAACAAGGGGTCCTATGTGAAAATGTAACATCACCTAGAATAAAGTTTTGAGTTGAAAACTGTTTGATTTCAGTTTCTAACAACCTGCTAATGCTTATAATTTCAAAAATGACCATTTTTTTGGTCTTTATTAAAATGAAAAGGTTGATCGAAAAGTTTGGGGGATCTAAGAGTGTGGCAACCCAGTAGTCATGATTACTTCAAATTCTGACAATATGAGGGTCATGCTGCAGGTAGTGCAGCAAGAAGGCACTTATGTGTCTTGCGCATCTCGGAGCCCCAAAATTATTTTCCGGGCTAGATGCAGCTAAAAATTATTATTAATTTTAAATCTGGTGAAGCTTTAGTATAGATGGCCTAATATGATCAGTGCTGCACACTGCTACAAAGCCCAAATTATTTTCCAGTCAAGATACAGATAAACATGATTAGTAATTTTAAATCTGGTGGAGCTTATTATAGATGGCCTAATAGAATCAGTGCTGCACACTGCTACAAAGCCCAAATTATTTTCCAGCCAAGATACAGATAAACATGATTAGTAATTTGAAAGCTTAAAACGGTTGGTAGGGTGATTTTAACCAATCATCAAGCTTTTAATCTCCCCAGGATGACACAGGGGTAGAAAAGTCGTTTCGGATCCATGATTTGTTCATCTTTATGAACGTGAGTCTGTCTACATTATCAGTGGAGAGCCGCGTGCGCTTATCTGTCAGCACACCACCAGCAGCGCTGAACACACGTTCAGACAGAACGCTGGCTGCGGGGCATGACAAGATCTCCAAGGCGTAAGTGGCTAGCTCCAGCCATTTATCCAGATTGGAAGCCCAAAAAGAGCAAGGGTCTAGTGACACAGTCATGGCTTCAATGTTTACTTGGAGATACTCCTGTACCATCGTCTCTAGGCGTTGACTATGTGTCAGACTTCTTGTCTCATGTGGCCTTGCAAAGGATGGGCTAAAAAAGTGGTGAAATGATTCCGCAAAATTGATGTTACCAGCAGATACTGTGGTTCTGTTACGGTTTGAGTGCTGAACACTTGACGGTCCCACGGTTGGCAAGTTGGAACTGTGAGATTCACTACGTGCACCACTGGTATTTTGTGGAAAAGCACATGTAAGATTCTGCAACAGTCTCTGCTGATACTCCTGCATGCGTGCATCCCTTTCTATGGCAGGAATAATTTCTGCAAATTTACTTTTGTACCGGGGATCTAACAGTGTGGCAACCCAGTAGTCAGGATTATTTCTAATTCTCACAATTCAAGGGTCATGTTGCAGGTAGTGCAGCAAGAAGGCACTCATGTGTGTTGCGCATCCAGGAGCACCAAGTCCCTGTTGTGTTGGTGGCGAGGTAACAATCATGCTTCCTTCCTCTGTCCTCTCCCCCCAACCTCGCACAACAGAAATGTGATCAAGGTCTCCCTCATCTGATGAGTCTTCCATCAGTTCGTCCTCCACTTCTTCCTGGGCTCCTGCACCTTCCTCACTAGTTTGGCTGCTACCATGCGCCCTGGTAAAACCATCTCCCCCACCCTCACATGCCTGCCGCCTTGGTGCTGCCGACCGTCTGGACCTTGCAGATGTTAGCCCTTCCGCATACAACTCCTCCTCCTCTACTTCCTCCACCTCCTCTTGTGCCACCACCTGACTCCGAATTCTGTTTAACATGTGCTCCAGCATGTAAATCACCGGAATAGTCATGCTGATAATGGCATCGTCAGCACTAAACATCTTCGTCGCCATTTCAAAACTGAGCAGAAGGGTGCATAGGTCCCTGATCTAAGACCACTCCTCCAGCGTGATTTGCCCCACCTCTGGATCTCGTTGGCCCAGGCTATACGTCAGAACGTATTGCACCAGGGCTTGTCGGTGCTGCCACAGTCGCTGCAACATGTGCAGAGTTGAATTCCACCGGATAGGCACATCGCATTTTAGCCGGTGAAGTGGCAGGCCCAACGACTTCTGTAGAGATGTAAGTCGCTGAGCTGCGGGATGCGAACGGCGGAAGTGAGCACACAGCGACCGTGCCCTCTGCAGAAGGCCATCTAGTCTGGGATAGTGGGCTAAAAATTGCTGGACAACCAGGTTCAACACGTGAGCCATACAAGGCACGTGTGTGACATTGCCCCGGCGAAGGGCCGCACCCAGGTTTGCAGCATTGTCACACACGGCCTTCCCTGGTTTCAGGTCCAATAGAGACAACCATTCATGAAATTGGTTCTCCAGAGCAGACCACAACTCCTCAGCTGTGTGACTCACATTTCCCAGGCATTTCAATGTAAAAACCGCCTGATGACGTTGAGCCCTACTGCCAGCATAGTAAGGAGGTGTGCAGGATCCCTTCTGCGCAGTTAGAAAGCTTGTGGCATGACCAGTCAGGCTTTGGGTGCAGGTGGAAGACTGAGAGGAGGTTGAGGAGGCAGAAGCAGTGGAGGAACTTTGACATAAAGAGGATTGACGCACAACTCGTGGGGACGGCAAGACTTGGACAGCAGCCCCTTGTCCTGCTGTCACCATAGTTACCCAGAGCCCAGTCAGCGACATGTAACGCCCCTGTCCATGCCTACTCGTCCAAGTGTCTGTGGTGAAATGCACCCTGTCACACACAGAGTTTCTCAAAGAAGCGGTGATGTTGTGTGCGACATGCTGGTGGAGCGCAGGCACACCTTTCTTTGAGAAGTAGTGCCGACTGGGCATCTGGTACTGGGGCACTGCGACGGACATAAGGTCTCGAAAATCCTCTGTGTCCACCAGGCGGAAAGGCAGCATTTCTGTAGCCAAGAGCTTGCAGATGGTGAAATTCAACCTCTTAGCTTTCTCATGGCTAGGAGGAAATGGTCTTTTACTTGTCCACATCTGAGGGACCGAGGGCTGGCTATTGTGCTTAGACGGGGTTGATAAGGGTGTCCCTGGCAAACTGCCGGTCTGTGAGGAAGATGCAGGCGGACATGTTAGGTTGCCTTGATCCAATGGTGGTGCTATCGATGTCGGACAGCGCTCAACACCAGCTGGTGTTACCACCTCCAAAGAAAATGATGACCTGCCAATCACGCTGGCTGTTGCGGGTAAAGAGGTGGCAGGTCTGCGCCCCAAAACAGGTGTGACTGCTGTCCCCCCAGTCACAGAGGATGAAGAGGCTGCGGATGCACAAGATATGGCAGACGGTGGTTGGCACGGCCGGCTAGGCCGCATTGTAGCACACTGAGCTTCCCACTGCAACTTATGCTTCATGTCCATGTGCCGGTTCATGCATGAAGTACTCAAACTATGTATTTTTTGGCCTCTACTTAGCTTTTGCTGACAAATGTTACTGATAACACGAGTTGGGTCATCTTTATCGATCTGAAAAAATGCCCAGGCTATGTAAGGCTTAGCACCCATGCGACCTGAAGAGCCACCACGACTTGTGGTGAGAGGCAGAGTTGTGTTTGAGGATGCAGTTGTTGACGTGCTTCCAGTACTACGTCTCTGTCCAGGAAGGCGCAACCTGACCTCGTCGTCACTAGCATCTTCCTCCACCTCCTCTGCTGACCTCATCTCTTGGCTGACTGTGGGTTGACAGTAAGTGGGATCTCCAACCTCATCATCATCACCCTGTGCGTTATCACACCCGTCGTCTTCAGAGCCAACCTGTTCCTGCCGTGACAAAAAACTAAAGTTGTCGCTCCAATCAGGTATTTGAGTCTTATCATCGTCTTCCTCATTGTCTCCACCAACAGGAGTTACAGTTTGGGAATGAGGGTCTACATTATGGTCAGAACCTTCTGCGTCTGGTCCTGGATCCGACTCATAAAGATTCTGGGCATCAGTGCAGATCATTTCCTCGTCTGGATTCACAGAAGCGCTGGAGTCGACCTCTGATTCCCAGGCTATAGTATGAGTAAACAGCTCTGCAGACTCAACCATCTGTTCTACCTCATACTCAGACGGGCAGCTGGAGATTTGGGAGCTGTGAGGAAGCAAGTGCGATTGGGGTGACACCTTTGAGGACTGGAGTATTTGTGATGTTGAAGTTGATGTGGAGGAGAGCCCACTTAAAGGAGCACTTGATATCCGTTGAAGCACCTACTGTTTTTGTGCCTCATCTGGAATTTGTAGCGATTGGCGTGGCCGTAAGAAAGGGATCTTATCACATTGTCCGCTAAAAGAAGTAGACATTTAGTTTGGCTGGAAGATGGTCTTTCTTCTGCAGATGTTACTGTTGCTTTAACACCTACCCCACGGACACAACCTTTTTTCCCCTTCCCAACACGCCTATTCCCCTTTCCACCAGCAGCAGGCCTTTTTCCACTCATTTTGGTGGTTAACTAATTCACAACTCTGGAGTTGTTTGCACAAAAAAACAATGGATGGGAACCGAGCAGAGCTGAGTGGCCAAACTGTGGTATTAGGCCAAAACTATTGGCTGGGTTAGATGCAGAAAAAAATTATATTCAATTTGCAACCTGATGGAGGTCAGTATAGATGGACTAATAGAACAAGTCCCACACACAGCTAGAAGCCCAAATATTTTTTCAGAGGTAGATGCAGAAAAAATTTTTATTCAGTTTGCAACCTGATGGAGGTCTGTATAGATGTATTAATAGAACAAGTCCCACACACAGCTACAAGCCCAATATTTTTTCAGAGGTAGATACAGAAAAAAAATATATTCAGTTTGCAACCTGATGGAGGTCAGTATAGATGGACTAATAGAGAAAGTCCCACACACTGCTAGAAGGCCAAATTTTTTTTCAGAGCTAGATGCAGACAAAAAATAATTTTGAATTTGCAACCTGATGGAGGTCAGTATAGGTGGACTAATAGAACAAGTCCCACACACTGCTAGAAGGCCAAATATTTTTTCAGAGCTAGATGCAGAAAAAATTATATTCAGTTTGCAACCTGATGGAGGTCTGTATAGATGGATTAATAGAACAAGTCCCACACACAGCTAGAAGCCCAAATAATTTTTCAGAGGTAGATGCAGGTAAAAATTATTTTTAATTTGCAACCTGATGGAGGTCAGTATAGATGAACTAATAGAGAAAGTCCCACACACTGCTAGAAGGCCAAATATTTTTTCAGAGCTAGATGCAGATAAAATTTATTTTTGAATTTGCAACCTGATGGAGGTCAGTATAGATGGACTAATAGAGAAAGTCCCACACACTGCTAGAAGGCCAAATATTTTTTCAGACCTAGATGCAGATAAAAATTATATTCAATTTGCAACCTGATGGAGGTCAGTATAGATGGACTAATAGAGAAAGTCCCACACACTGCTAGAAGGCCAAATATTTTTTCAGAGCTAGATGCAGATAAAAATTATATTCAATTTGCAACCTGATGGAGGTCAGTATAGATGGACTAATAGAACAAGTCCCACACACAGCGAGAAGCCCAAATATTTTTTCAGAGGTACTGTAGATGCAGATAAAAATTATTTTTAATTTGCAACCTGATGGAGGTCAGTATAGATGGACTAATAGAGAAAGTCCCACACACTGCTAGAAGGCCAAATATTTTTTTCAGAGCTAGATGCAGAAAAAAATTAAATTCAGTTTGCAACCTGATGGAGGTCAGTATAGATGGACTAATAGAGAAAGTCCCACACACTGCTAGAAGGCCACATATTTTTGCAGAGGTAGATGCAGAAAAAAATATATTCAGTTTGCAATCTGATGGAGGTCTGTATAGATGGATTAATAGAACAAGTCCCACACAAAGCTAGAAGCCCAATATTTTTTCAGAGGTAGATGCAGAAAAAAATATATTCAGTTTGCAACCTGCTGGAGGTCAGTATAGATGGACTAATACAACAAGTCCCACACACAGCTAGAAGCCCAATATTTTTTCAGAGGTAGATGCAGAAAAAAATATATTCAGTTTGCAACCTGATGGAGGTCAGTATAGATGGACTAATACAACAAGTCCCACACACAGCTAGAAGCCCAATATTTTTTCAGAGGTAGATGCAGAAAAAAATATATTCAGTTTGCAACCTGATGGAGGTCTGTATAGATGTATTAATAGAACAAGTCCCACACACAGCTAGAAGCCCAATATTTTTTCAGAGTTAGATGCAGAAAAAAATATATTCAGTTTGCAACCTGATGGAGGTCAGTATAGATGGACAAATACAACAAGTCCCACACACAGCTAGAAGCCCAATATTTTTTCAGAGGTAGATGCAGAAAAAAATATATTCAGTTTGCAACCTGATGAAGGTCTGTATAGATGGATTAATAGAATAAGTCCCACACACAGCTAGAAGCCCAATATTTTTTCAGAGGTAGATGCAGAAAAAAATATATTCAGTTTGCAACCTGATGGAGGTCAGTATAGATGGACTAATACAACAAGTCCCACACACAGCTAGAAGCCCAATATTTTTTCAGAGGTAGATGCAGAAAAAAATATATTCAGTTTGCAACCTGATGGAGGTCAGTATAGATGGACTAATACAACATGTCCCACACACAGCTAGAAGCCCAATATTTTTTCAGAGCTAGATGCAGAAAAAAATTATATTCAATTTGCAACCTGATGGAGGTCAGTATAGATGGACTAATAGAATGATGCTATGCCCAAAAGATTTTACTTCACTAGGTGCAGTAAAAAAATTGGTATTCTATACACAGGTGGTATATCTTGCAACACAGATAGGCTACTCCACTGACTAACACACTCTGCAATAGGCCAAAAAGGATTTGCTTTGCTAGATTCAGCCAAATGCTGTGAAAAAAACTTGCACAGCACTGGCACAGACCTGCCTGGCAAAAACTGATAGGAACTGATGTAACCTAGTCCTGAAAAGGACTCCAATTACAATTAGTCTTTACTCCCACAATCTATCTATTTAAGAGCACAGACCTGCCTGATAAAAGTCGTAGGAAATGCTGTAACCTAGTCCTTAAAAGGACTGCAATCACAACTATTCCCTACTCCCAAGCTATCTGTAGATTTGTGCGAAAATTGGCTTGAAATTAACAAGGTATAGCGCACACAGCAACAGCGGTACCGTCTAACACGCAGCTGCAGCAGTGAGAAAATGGTGGCGACGGGGAAAATGGCTTGGTCTTATAGGGCAAGGACATGTGACATACACTGCCAATGACACATGCCCTTGCTTGTGTGAAAAAAAGCACTTCGCTCCGTGTGTGCGCTGCTGATAGGCTGACAGATTGCACCTCCCCACTGTAAATGCGGGAAAGAGAAAAAAAAAATGGAGATCTTCATTGTTCCTGCAGAGATCCATCCCCTGCCCCTCCCCCCACCGCGCTGTACACTCAAACTGCGTATTAACATTAATTTTCATCATTACTGAGAAAAAATCCAGTTATGATTTTGGTGCACGAACAGTTATCGAACATAACCTCGAACAGCCGAATTTTTCTCAAATTGTTCGTGTTCGCCGAACGGCTCGAACACCGCCCAAAACAGCTCGAATTTGAGATTGGCGAACAGTTCGAGTAGAACAACGCTCATCTCTACTGATTACATGCAAAGAAAAAATAGCTGAGAAGACAACCAATAGGTGATCGAAGCCTCATATGAGGACCAGTATGTTTATCCGAGGAGAGTTGCAGTAAATCATCAAGGTGCCATAAAATTCAGATGACGAAGCAGAACTATCGGTGACTGAAAATGTTTGTTCTAGTAAAATGCTATGGTGCGCATTAAGGAACAATACAAATAAAACATTTGTGGAAAAAGTCAGATGTATGTGAAATAAACGGGTAAAGAATAGCAGAAAACTCAATTGATTCAGAGTATTTAGGTCTCCTTGTATTTAACTATCTACTGCTCTCTATTTTCTGTTCCCCTTTTCTGTTTTTCTGCTATTCTTTACCCGTTTATTTCACATACATCTGACTTTTTCCACAAATGTTTTATTTGTATTGTTCCTTAATGTGCACCATAGCATTTTACTAGAACAAACCTTTTCAGTCACCGATAGTTCTGCTTCGTCATCTGAATTTTATGGCACCTTGATGATTTACTGCAACTCTCCTCGGATAAACATACTGGTCCTCATATGAGGCTTCGATCACCTATTGGTTGTCTTCTCAGCTATTTTTTCTATGCATGTAATCAGTACTAAATGCTAATTACTTTTTGACTGTTTTTCTATTTGCATGTATAATTTTGTTTAAAGCCTCTGACGAAAACCCCGGCGGGGTTGAAACGTTGGGCAAATCATTCACTGGAGAAACAATAAAAGAAATTGAGTTTAATTTGCAATATTGGACTTTCTATTCAGTGGTGACCTTCTTTTCAAAGGTGCAAAAAACTGTGATCAGCTGCACTTTTATGCACACTTTAAAAGGATGGACAACATCGGATCATAGGCCAGGCGGTGTCCACAGTGCCTCCATCTGACTCATTATAGGGAATGTTCCTTGGGGGTTTTGTCTGAAGCACGTATGAGTAAAATAAATACATAACTAAATAAAATATTATTCAAAGAAATCAGGTTGAGCACTATGTTAGGGCAGATAGGTTCATAGGTGCCTTAAAAGCCACTATTACCACTGTAAGTTAATAAAATACAAGAGATGAGTGAATCGATATGATGCACATATGCTGCTCATTTGAAAAATTTCCACTTTGATTTGCTTGAATCACAAAAAGGCCTCCTGTCTTTTTATACAATGCAAAAGAATGCATAAGCAATAGAAGACAGAGATGACCACAGTCGTGATCAGGCAGGCTTCACCGTAACAGCTTTTGTGGATATTACATTATATGGTAGAGTGCTTCCAATCAGGAAGGAATATTATAGCCTGTATACAAGCCAAGGCAGGAAATGCAGCAATGATTGTATGGTGATTTATGATAGTGAGCTTACACCAGGACTCATAGCTCTGCAATGGGTATAGGAATAGAAAACTAGAAAATATTGGACAAATACTCCAGACAGTAATGTGTTGTACAATTGAAGCACTGAGGAAGATGAATGTAGTAGTCTGAGAATGATACAGAAATTAAATCGATAGCAAGAGAGAGACACAGAAGTGATGTCACCAGTGCTAGACTCAATAAGATTGATTAGTGATGTGGTTAAGCTGGCATCCTGCTGCATTTGAATTAAAATTGCACAATTTCTTTCTTCATTCTTAATGCACTTTAAAGCAGCAGAAAGGCAGCACACTATTTTTTATTGAAAAAAAAATTCTAAAATCTGTGGCTTTCAGAGACCATATACTTGCTTGTCATATGGAGCTGTATTGAGTTTATTTCATTTCTTGTGCAATCCTTTTTGTTAAGAGTGAAATAATTGTTTTTTTAAAACTTACAAAAGAAAATTCCCCAAAAATCCAGACATTTAACTACAATTATGTATTTCACAAAGTGTGCTTGTCGCAAACAATTTCTTTTGCTGGAACTTCTGTTTTACTAGTCAAATTTTACATCCATGATACTACATGCTATTGGAAGTGCTGGATTTTCGAACATGTACCTAACTATTATTGAAAAATTTTGGAACATTGGTAAAGCATTTAGGCAACTAATGTCTCAAAATTCCTCATTAATTGTTCAGTGCAAGAGATAAGAGCCCTGCAAATAGATTTTATAATAATGATCAAATATTTTTACATTTGAATTTGCCAGCTTTGAAGAATATTTCCAAAACCCTTCATTCACAAGAAATTGCCTTGCAACAAATTGAAAATATTGCAAAGACTCAAGTTTCCCTGAAATGACATTCATAAAATTGTGAGGTCTACTAAGACTCTATCCAATATGAAAGTGACCTCAACATGTATGGCTATCGGTAAATGGATGGAAGCTGCTGTTCATTGCTATCCTTTCGCACACAATTTATTTACCATTTAAAGGCTCTTTCTCCATATCTCTGCTGCTAAGCTGTAAGCTATTATGTCCTCTCACTATCCAGATTCACCCTAGAATGGCTGCTGCATTCCCTGCCTTGGCTTCTATACATTCTATACAATCTTCCTGGTTTTCTGTACAATATCATGTGATTAAATGTAGTGTTGATGTTTTCTGCGTGACAGCGTGGCAAATCAGGGATGTTCATGGGCGGAGCTGATTTTTTGGCACGAACAAGCCAGAACCCTGAACATGAACCCGAATTTGAAATGCCGAACAAATTCGCTCAACAGTAATTAGATGCAAGGCATTATAGGGAAGCCCAAGCGACTGTACTTGAGGTCATTTGTGACTTCTTGGCTGATGCAGTCTTCTGCTCTTTGTAAAATGGTGATAGACATTATTTTTAAACGCTAAATAAAATCTTTAAAAATTAGAAGCAGAAATATTTCCCCTAAAATTTTTGCCTATAAAACCACAATTTTTATGCAAAATAAAACATGCACATAATTGTCATTGTCACTCACTAAATAATAATAATCTTTATTTTTATATAGCGCTAACATATTCCACAGTGGTTTACATACATTATGGCTGATGTCCCCGTCAGGGCTCACAATCTAAATTCCCTATCATACTGATAGGGTCTTTGGAGTGTGGGAGGAAACCAGAAAACCCAGAGGAAACCCACGCAAACACAGGGAGAGCATACAAACTCCCTGCAGATGTTGTCCTTGGTGGGATATGAACCCAGGACCCCAGTGCTGCAAGGCTGCAGTGCTAACCACTGCACCATCATGCCACCCCTGCGCCACTGTGCCGCCCGTAAATTACAATATACTTTAATTCTGATTCAGTACAGAATATATTACCGTCCATATAAGCAGCACCTAAACAAATACCGCACAGTCCACAACCAAAAGACTTGCAAATCAGCAAGGGAGACTCCACAGCTAATGCGCTGGTAGTGTGTAATGTAATGCTATACAGAGCGTAAGGGTATGAGCACCTCCTTAACCATTTTTTGTGCTGTCCCAAAACATCTAAAATTAAAAATAAAATAACTGTACAATAGTTCACAAAGGGTTACTCCCCATTTGTGCAAGATACCACCATGATAATTGCTATGAGTTTGACTGCTAAGAAGTCTACGGATCCAGAGAACTGTCCCCTTAGGCCAGCTGAAGATAGGAGAATAAAGCACTTGGCTTTTTTCCAGCAGTCTCATATAAAATGAATGGTGCAGTGGCAAGTTCATGGGAATACTTGATAAAGGGTAATTCCCAACTGACCAAGTTAATTAAACATTTCCTATCGTTTGGCTTCTACAGCTCTTATGCAGACTGAAGTGCGTCTATGGTAGCAGACAACAAATTTTGTCCAGGGTAATACTGCAGTCTCATACTTCAGAAGAACAGACAAATGCCAGAAAAGAATATGATTTCAGGCTCAGACTACACAGAGTGTTTGTTTTCTGTTACTATAGAGACACATAGCTCCGCATAGTAGCTGCAGAAACAAAATCGATAAAGAAAATTTTCAAGACCTACTGCAAAGTTTCTCTATTCGTTTTATAGAACGTTTGGGATGATGTATGTTGGCTTTAGCATCACCTTTGGATCTGTAGGTTATATTTCTTCTGCATTCATCCAAATGAGGAGAACCGTTCATTTTGGGAACCAAACGTTAAGTTAACTGATGTAGAAACCCTAGAGACCACTAAAGTGTTCATGCAAGGACTCGGTGAGAAGGGTGGACATGTCACTAGATAATCCATGGACAAGTCATCGTATTCATAGTCTTGCTGGTGACAGTGTTCACTTTGGCCATGAGCTAGTTTTTCAGTTGAGTTTCAGGATAATGAATTACTCTGCATCAGATTTATTATTCGGTCCAGTCTGGTGTCTAGATGCTCCTGTATACTTCTCATCCTCTGATCAATATGTGCCATGAGTGTCCTCTCCATGCGCTCCATGTGTACGGATAGAAGCTTCTCCAACCCTGGATCCAACTTTTCTTCTTTTTGTGTTGAGGAGGGTTCTTGTCGGTTTTGTCCACACAAATTACGCAGCATAGGCACCAAAGCATCAGGACCATGAGGACTGGCAGCCGAGCCCACAGTCGTTTGCAGTAGTGAAGACATAACGGACTTTATGTGATTTTCAGGACTTGTTTGTTAATCGTAGGAGTGAACCGCAGACTCCTGACTTTGCATTTCCACTTTTGTTTCAGGAATCGTGTCGATGATAGGCTTATGTTGTCTGGCCTCCTCCCTGATCTGATTTCTGCCGTGCTGAAAGCTGCCAAAGATCTGCATTAAGTGAGCGCCAAAAGGTGCCTGATGCTTCTGCTGTGCCCGCACCATATTCATAAGTTGCTCTGCCCCGGGTGACATTTTCCCGCCCATGCTGTCCATAATGCTCTGCACTCGATCCAGATTAATAGACGACCCCGGCACATGTGACGCTTGAGGACATCTATCGGGGACGGAGGTTATTTGTACTGAAATCTCGCTCACCGAGACGCTGCACCGGCCGCCGAGTGACAGCAGCTTAACAATACAAGACGGCACCGGGAACTCGAACTTCAGATGAGCTTTGTACAAAGCTGCAGGACTTTCTTCTAAACTGCTCTCTACAGTGCAAAATCACTCCATTCGACTGGTACCCAAGTACTAAATAATTAGTATTATAAAACTTGAGAGAAACTGTCAGTGGAAACGTAAAAAGATTTGTCTCTCAGTATTGCAACATTTTTTTTTGTTTTATTGTTAGTTTTTAATATGCGAAAGTAGCAAAAAAATAATGAAACTATACAGTATATATATAAATATTTAGTATTGGCTTAATGGCTTAATCAAGATGACTCAAAGAATAAAAAAAACTCATATGACTGATACTACATGATGAATTGCCTTAAAAAATGCCAGAATTGCTGTTTTTGTGTATCCTGACTATTCAAAATCAGAATAAAAAAAGATCAAAAAGTTTTACGTACCCCTAAACTGTACCAATAAAAACTTCAACTCACTGTGAAAAAAGAAAAAACATTTGAGTCTTTCGATGCAAAAATAAAAAAGTTATAGCCGTCAGAGTATGCCGACACAAAAAGAACCTTGGCACAATATATTAGATACGTGAAAAAAACGCCAATTTCACTTTGCAACATTTGCTGCTCTTCAAATTCTGTGTGTTATGAATGCATACTACACCCCTATATGAAAGCTATGAGGGCTGCAATTTAAAAAATGGGATCACCTAATATACTGGTAGGAAAAACTGAATAATTATTCCTGTAAAATCTATGCCTCAAAAGTCAAATGGCACTCTGTCCCTTCTGAGCCTTGCTGTTTTCTCAATTAGCAATTTCCAACCACATATTCAGTATTGCCTTATTTTGAATTAATGTTGTAAGGCACTGTGGGGTGCTATAGTCACTGCTTGGGAAAATGAAACATTTTAGACTAAACAAAAATTTATGGAAAAAATAATTTTAATTTTCATATCCCATCTTTATAAAATTGTGCAAAACATCTGTGGAGCCAAAATTGTCATTTCACGCTTAGATGATTTCATTAAAGGAGAAGTCTTCAAAATGTGGACAACTTGAAGGTTTTCTGCTGTTCCGAATCCTTCTCGGCAACACAAATGCAGAAACAAAATGCAGAAAAAAATTGAGCTTCAAAATTAAAATAATGATCATTCTCTACTGAACCTTGTCATGTTCCAAGCAGTAATTTTTGACCACCTATGGTTTGCTGCTGTCCTTGGGTGAAATTGCTTAAAACTGTTTGAGGAGTGGGGGGGAATTTTCCCTATTAGTCCTTGTGAAAGGAAAAAAAACTGTTATAAAACAATGGTATAAAAGTGTATGAAATATCAGGATAGTAAAAGCGCTCACTGCACCTCAGATTAATTCTTTGATGGGTGATGTTTTCAAAATTGGCATGCAACGTATTGCAACAAAATCTGATCACCAAAAGTGAATTTACACATGAATTAGACATATAGCAAATGTGATATATTAATTGCAAGTAATTTTAATGTTTTTTAAAAAATGTTTGTCAAAGTTCATATATTTTCATTGGAGCATTACAAAGTTTTAAAAACACAATGACACATTACATTTCAGATCTAAAAAATGACGTCTTTCACAAAGGCCAAACTGGTTTTGACAGATCGGGGCTTAAATTAATATTTTTAAAATTTTTTCCTTATTAATATATACATATCTATGAGGGAACCAATATATCGTAAACCAAGAAATACTAAATCCCACTAAAAGGCTAAACCTTTATTAAACATGCATTAAAAAGCACTAAATCATTAAAAATAGATATACTGTATATATATATATATATATTGCTTACAATTCAAGCAAGTATAAACACTTGGAAAATAGTAAAGCAAGGATTGAGTAATATTGAGATTTACTATCACTGGATAACCATAGTAGTCCGTGAAGGTTGGTACCCTAAATATAACGGTTATAGGAAGTTTCGCCCCCAGCAGTTCGCCCACAGCAATTTGCCTCCAGCAGTTCGCTCCCAGGTACATTTCGCCTCCGCACATTTTGCCCCTATCAATTCGCCCCCAGGAAGATTCGCCCCCGCACATTTCGTCCCCGCATGTTTCGCGTAATAATATTTTGTGCATTCCAGAGTAGACGTGCTCATGGAAAGCATAATTCATTCCAATTTTAAGCGCATATATGTTTAGAAAATGTAATTTTCTGGAAGACGTGAGCAATATAATATGATGTGTAACCAAGATACTGACAGAGACAAGCAAAATAGAGAAGTTAATATATTAAAAATAAAGGATGGGTGACATAAATGGTTTACAAGAGGAGGAGAAAGATTTAAAGGGAACCTGTCACCAGAAAACTCTTATTAACCTGCAAATATGAGGTTAATCTTCAGGGTAACATCTTTATAATGCTAGACGGCACCTGCACGTAGCCTAACGTTGCGGGGAGAAGATGAACTTTATTCTCCATTAGCGTACAGTTTCAGTCACGGGGGTAGCGACGGTGCTGGTTCGGTCACCGGAAGCTGTAATGGCGCCCCCGGCCCAGAGTTGCTGAACCCCAATTTCAATCAGAACCAGTGTAAGTTAGGGCCGGGGGTGCAGTTACATCTGTGGCTCTGTATTCTCAGAGTGGTGACTGAACCAGCACCAGCGCTGCCCCTTTGATTGAAACTGTGCCTCTGGCCCTTACTGACGCTGGCTCAGCATTGGGGCTAGCTGTCAGTCAGGGTGGGGGGCGCAGTTAGAGTCATGGGGACGGAACCTGTGTTGGTTCAGTTACTATTCTAAGTATATAGAGCTGACTGAAACTGACCCTGCATTGGGGCTCAGCTGTCAGTCAGGGCCAGGGGCACGGTTACTGCTGCGACTTTGTATTCTCAGAGTGGTGACTGAACCAGCACCAGTGCTGCCCCCTTAACAAACCGCGCCCCCAATCCTGATTGATGCTGGCTTTGCATGGGGCTCAGCTATCAGTCAGGGCTGGGGTCATGATTATAGCCACAGCCGTGACTGAACGAGCACCGGTGCTGCCCCCTTGACAAACCGTACCCGCAATCCTGACTGACGCTGGCTTTGCATGGTGCTCAGCTGTCAGTCAGGGATTATAGCTACAGCTGTGACTGAACCAGCATCGGCGCTGTCCCTGTGACTGAAATGGAAATACTGCCGGGAGGAATGAAGTTAATTTTCTCCCCGCAGCCTTTGGCTACGTGCAGGTGCCGTCCACCATTATAACACTATTACCCTGCAGATTAACCACATATCTGCAGGTTAATAGAGTTTTTTCTGGTGACAGGTTCCCTTTAAATATAAGAGATGCTATAGATAACAGCAAGGGAAATTTTTGAAGCAGGGTAAAATTGATACATATTCCCAATGTAAGCAAAATTCACAGAATTAAAAATTGAGTCTATTTTTAAAGATTTACTGCTTTTTTAATGTATATTTATTAAACATTTATCCTTTTAGTTGTTTTTTTTTGGTATATAATATAGATACAGTATATATTATGTATATACAGTATTTATATGTAACAAGGAACTAATGGGCATTCTATTTTCTCATCTAATAAGGATAGTGAGATTACTACTGACTGTTAGGCGTCGGGAGTTTGCTGGATTTGAAATGGGTTCCGGTCCAGCATCGTCGTCAGTCCCAACGCCTAGCTGGTATACGAGATGTACAGGTTGTCTCTCGAGTCTTTGTTCCTAGCAACATGAAGCGTAGGTTGCGGAGGAAAACAGGGCTGCTACAGCCTAAGTCCAGGATTCACTGCACTGAGCATGCCCTTGACATGGCAGACCGTGATTGGTGGTTTGGGAGTCAAATGATCCGGTGACCTGGCACCGCCTAATTGGTCGCGGGTGACGTCACCAATAGTGCGACGGTGGGCAGGGCTTAATCTTTAAATAGCCCGCCTGCAAACATGGCGGCGTGCTCTGATCATTGAGCTGTGATGGTGTTGTTGTGTGGACGCTTGGTCGCTTGGGCTCCACGTGTGCTTAAGCTTCTGTCATGCAGGTTTAGTGGGAGATAGGCAGCCTTAGATGGAGGGAGGCAGGCAGCTTCATCTGACAGCATGGCTCCGACAAAGGGGTTGCCATACATCCCGAGCCATCTGCAGACGCCGTATTCCCGGCACCGCTTGTAAGCCATGTGGAGAGATACCCCTCAGTCCGGTAGCACGCCTACTGGGAACAAGTATACGCCGGCGTGTATCACACATGCATCCTAGTGCCTGCTGCATAGTCCCTGTGCAGTAAACAGGGCTACAGATACATTATTTATCGCACATCTCTCATGCAGTTAACGGAGATAGTGCGAATCCATATTCCCGTTCCAGTGTGCAGTAACACGGAAGGGATTTTCATTTAAGTTGTTTTTTTTACCTTCTCACCCAGAAGGTGTTTGGCCACAGTCCTCCAGGCTGCATCGCGGACCCCAGGTTCAGTTGCTTTCCAATATTTAATAAAGTTGTTAGCAACTGTCCCCTTAACACTGACATTGCCCAATGTACAAGACACTAGCTGAAAAATTATGTGAATTGCTGAACTATTGTGAATGTTCATTTGTCAGTGCAAAACTCCAATAACTGAAGTGTTGTTTTTTTGTGTTACATATGTATATCACACAAATATTATTAACATTTCCCTTCTGTAGCCATAAAAATAGCTTGGAGTGGTGATGAGTACTCAGAAGCCAGAAGAGCACAGATTTATCCGGCTGGTTTAAAGCAGTGGTAAATGGGTGCACAAGTCAATCCACACTTGGCATTGTGGTTTTACCCTCAGTCTTTGCTTGGTTATGGTTCTTTTAAGATACCGAGGTTGACATTTACACTTTCCTTCATGTTGGAAACCATATAGTCATCATGTTACACTTTCCTGAGGTTTAGGGTCAGGCTGTTCTTTATTCCATTATAAGTATTTTCAATGATCTTTTCTGCTCTGCATTTCCAGGGCTAGTCTACATCATTAATTATGATATTCTATTTGTAATCATTGGAAACACATAATGAATTTCTACAGCCAGTGCAACTGAGATACTGATACAATTCAGTTCATGAACCAAATCCCAGGTGAATCTCTTGTAACAGCTTCATTTAAACAAATATTGAGTGATGAGATCCCATAAGGATGTGTCTATTGTGGGATTGTCTTGCAATTATGCCGACCAATTCCCAACTTGTTTATTAGAAGACAATAACAGCTGCTAATTACGGCATCTTCGTTATGTTAGTTAATTCTTATGTATCCTAAATGAGTACACTGAGGATTCACCTTAACAAGGTATAATGTTAGGTAAGAATATTGTATGGACGTCCATGAAAACTATTGTCAAACCATATTATATTTGCACGTATAAGTTATTTAGTAATAATTTACATCATCCTCATGTTGTAACCACATTACTGAAATCATTGGGCATTGTGGTATACAAGGTGGCTGACAAGGGTAGCAATGTCGTGGTTTGGCGAATAGACAAATATGAAAAGGAAGCATTTAAACAACTTAGAAACAAAGAAAACTATTTGGTTCATCCTAACAATCACCTATCCTTTTTCTCACAACTAAATCAAATTCTATTCATGGCATTTGATCAAGGTATTATCCCTAAAAAGGTGTTGAATGATGTGATTGTTAAATATCCAATGACTCCTAAATGTTATTTAGTCCCCAAAATTCATAAGGACCCTATAAAACTTCCTGGGTGTCCAATAGTTTATGGCATGGGAGGGCTGTGTGAACATTTTGAAAGTTCATTGACTATTACCTCAAGCTACTTGTTGAGACCCTGGCTTCCCATTTCCGTTTCTTGCTCCATCTTATCTTGCTCCGCCTGCAAAGTCTCCTCTTTAGTTGTGAGCAGCAAGCATTTCAGTATGCAGAGAAGCAAGATGGTGATGCTAATGATGGCTTCATCGCCGATCACTATCTTGGTGGAGTCCTCAAAGTTTTGCAGGATGGCACACATTTCAGACATCCAGGTCCTCTCATCAGCTCTTATGTGCAGAGGCTGACATCAATACCAACGGACGTGTTCAAGCTGGTACTCAAAAACTTCCATCTGCTGCTCACAAATCATTCACAACATCTGCAACGTTGATTTCCAATGCATGGTGACTTCGCACACCAGTCAGTGAGCTGGAAGCTGCAAGCATTGCTGAAGCACTGCCAGGGTGGCGGAAGCTGTAGCTGACTTTCTGAAATGGGCACACATGTGGCATACTTTCACAAGCAGCTCAGGCAGATCTGGGTAGGTTTTGAGAAACCGCTGAACAACTAAGTTGAGCACATGGGCCGGCATGGTACATGTGTGAGGTTTGCAAGCCTCAAAGCCTCCTCCAGGTCCCGGTTCATGTCACACACGACCATGCCTGGTTATAGGTTCAGCAGTGACAGCCACAGATCTGCCAGCTCTGTTACAGATTTTAACAACCCTGCAGTGGTGTGCAGTTTTTCACATAAGAAAGTAAGCTTCAGCAGAGCCTGTTGACGCTTGGCCGAGGCAGTGCTGCAGTGCTTTCAGCTTGCGACTGATGTGGTAATTTTGGAGATGGAGGTTGAGGAGGAGGTGCAGGAGCAGTAGAATGTGGGGGCCACCCTGATTGAGCCAGGGCCCGCAATCCTCAGCTTTGGCGGTACATGTTCCATCCCAGTGTCTAACTGAGACCCGGCTTCCTCTATATTAACCAAGTGTGCCATGAGCGAGATGTACCATCCTTGCCCACAAGTACTTGTTCACTAGTCCATGGTTAGGTGGACTTTCCCAGTAACTGTGTTGTTGAGGGCACGGCTAATGTTGTGGGACACATGCTTGTGTAATGCGGGGATGGCACACCAGGAGAAATAGTGGTGGCTGGGGACTGAGTACCGAGGGACAGCCGCCACCATGAGGTTGCAGAAAGCTTCCATCTCCATGAGCCTAAAAGACAATATTTCCAGTGCAAGCTGTCAAGAAATGTGGCAGTTTAGTATTGTTGCCTGTGGGTGGGTGGCTGTGTATTTGCACTCCAAGGACTGGAGTAGAAACAACTGAATGCTGCGGTGGCACAGGGATGTGGACATGGTTGCTGATGGTGATGGTTGCAAGTATGCAGGGTGGGAGGCACCTTTGCCTCCGTCATGGACAGAGGATTGGCATGCACGTACAACAGTGGAAAAGGCAGTGATGTCACCCACAGACACTGTTAGTGGACCCCTGCGTTTGGCTCAACTAGTCGGGTGCTTTGCTGTCATGTGCCTGATCATGTTGGTGGTAATCAGGCTTGTAGTTTTGCTGCCCCTGCTGATGCTGGCATGGCAGATGTTGCAAATGGCTTTTTTTGGGTTAACTGGACAGTCTTTAAAAAAGAGCCAGACTCGAGAAGATTTAACAGTTGGACTGGCAAGTTCCGTTGTATTGGTGTTTTGGGGAACAGTTGCCCGCCTTGTATCTGTGGCCACCACACTGCTTCTTCTAGCGTGTTGTGGTGCTACACCTCCATTCCGCTCAGAAATGCTGGCATCGTTATGCATGTCACCTTGCCAGGTTGGGGTTAGTGACTTTATCGTTCAGCACCTTATCTTCCACTTTCACCCAGGTCCTCCGTCTGACTTTCTGGCAATTGGGTCTCATCATCATCCACCTTTTGCGTAGTAATTGCACTTTTCAACGTCATCTTCGTGTGACCATGGCTGCTCAAATATTTGGGCATCGCTACATGTGATCTCCTTTTGCCCCAGTTGAAGCAAACTGAGTGAGAGTCCAGAATCTATGAATGGAAAAGTCAACAACTCTTTGGAGTGTCCAAGTGTGGCATCACTTGTCTCCAGGCACTCAGCATGATGAGAGGAAGGAGGATCAGTGTGAGGAATATGTGGTCCAGACTCATGGCTAATGAGACTGGACCATGTGGAAGACAGGTTGGTGGTGGTGGCAAATTGACTGGATGCATTATCTGCTATCCGATCAACAACATTTTCACACTGCTCTGGCTTCAAATGTTGGGTTCTGTTGCCCCCTAGAAAGTGGGACAGGAAGCCAGGTTGACATGATATGAGTGTTTGTTGTGCTCCCTCAATAGGCACAATGTCAGCTTGCCCACAGGCTCGGCCTGTGTGTGCACCATCACAATCACGTCAACTTCCCCGTCCATTGCCACGTGCCTTGCCCATTTTAAATGAAGTTTAATATTTGTCATGTTGCAAAAAATTCCTGTATTATTACCGCAGTATTATAGGATCATGTCTGATGACTGCAGAGACCTGGGATGCAGAGTTGCTTCCAGGAGTCTTCCCCATGCTGTACCCATGTCATTTCAGCACTGTTTCCATCAATTTGACCAATTTTTAGGCCCAATCCAGGCCTCTGGAGGGAGGCCACCGGAAAAATCCATGAATTTTCCATTGACTTACATTGGGCTCGTTACTTGGGTCAAGCATCCGAGTATTACGATTTGCACTACCCAAGCAACGAGCACCCGAGCATTTTAGTGTTCTCTCATTGCTAATTATGATATCTGCACTGATAACAAGAGTTTTCTTAGAAACCTGTCCCAAATAAGTCAGTGAGTCACATCCTGTTCATTGCTGCTTATGGCTTACAATGATGCTGTAAAGCCTAGCTCTAAATGCTATTAAAAGCAGCTAAGGCAAAATGGAATCTTATCATGATCATGTACTGAAAATAAATGAAAAAAAATCTGCTAGCAATATAAAAACAAAAAAAGATTAGGATTACCTATGTAGTTCTAATAGCTGAAAAAAATAAGATAAAATTACATACATCATATTCTGCCGATAAAGAGAGCCACAGACAGACATTCAACTGTTTAGCTGTACATGTAATATGTGATTGACTTGAGCCTGTCCAATGAAATAGAGGAAAGGCGTTAGAATGACCGGAGGAGAGGAACAATCCAGACTCCAAGACTTTTTCTGTTTAGTTTACATTTGAGAAAGGGCTCATCAGACACGTCCATAAACATGCTTCCGGCCACTACTCACACAGATGTACTTGATCAATGCCACAAAATGGTAGAAACATTGTGCAATATCTGTTTTTCATTGATGCTTACTCAAGAAAAAATCAAATTTGCAGCAAATCCACCTTCGTTGTTCTTTGTCACTGCTCAGGTTATCGCTATATGTCTATGATATAACTGTACTTTCCTCAAGCACAACTACTGTTTTTGGGCAGTGTTGCTAGCTTGACCTTACTTGTAAGTTTTGGGAAAAATAAGCAAAGTCTCAGATAACCCCTTTAAGTTTCTTTATATTGTTTCTTTTTGCCTATTTTTTCTTTATTTCTTTGAGAAATAACTTGTTCAAAACAACTCTCATTTCTTGATTTCTTAAGCAGTAAATGATCGGGTTGAACAGAGGAGTTACGACAATGTACAAAAATGAAATTAGTTTGTTGATAGTCAAGGTGTATCCGTCAGCTGGAACCATGAAAATAGTGATGAGGGTTCCATAGTACATGGTGACCACAGTGAGGTGGGAGCTACAGGTGGAGAAGGTTTTCTTTTTTCCTTTTGAAGATGAGATGCCAAAAATTGTCATGAAGACACAGATGTAACTGATGATAACTAATAAAAAAGGTATGGCAATTATTGGGATGGAAATTATTATGATTTCCAACTGTAAGGCAAGCTTAGAACAGGTAAGTTCAACAAAAGGAACAAGATCACAGAAGAAATGGTTTATAACATGTGGACCACAGAACTCAATCTGACAAAGAAAATTAAGAGTGACCTGAGTAAGGAGGAAGCCAGCAACCCAACAATAGATGACCAAGCGATGCTGAAGCCTTGTATTCATGATGGTGTTGTAGCGAAGAGGGTTACAAATGGCCAAGTACCGGTCATAAGCCATGACTGCTAGAAGGTGACATTCTGCAGTCCCTACGGCACAATACAAGTAGGTTTGTATTATACAACCAATAACAGAGATGGTGGCTCCTTCTAACCACACAACACGAAGCATGTTAGGAACGATCAAAGTCAAGAATGTGGATTCAACCAATGATAACTGCTGGAGGAAGAAGTACATGGGGGAATGGAGCTGCGGCTTGATAGACACCAACACCATGACCAAAGAGTTTATCATGAGTGTGAGGACGTAAGAAATTAGGAGAAGAATAAAAAAAGCAATGGCCTTGAAGCCAGTAATATCTGGGAACCCCAATATTAAGAGCTCAGTGACTAAGGTATGGTTGCCGTTGTCCATTGAAAGGTGTTTTAGAAATTTTCAAACAATAGTAAGCTCAAATATATTTATTTTTCTGAAGTTACACTTAAGTGCATATAGATTGTTTTATAATATTATGGAATATTTATGAGCATATAAAATAATATTCTAGAAGAAAAATATTTAATTTCTCTGGTTATGGTTTTGTGAAATACCATAAACTCTTTTCTACGTCGAATAGTAATTTCTTCCCTAGTTGTTGAAAATAATTGATATTAGTAGCAATACGGATATTATTAATCTAGTATTTTGTAACATACTCTTTGAAAATATTCAATTATATCAATAATGTAACTGTCACAGATCGCGCTATGTAGAATCTCCATGATGTACATTTACATCATGATGATAGAATAGGAGTCTGGCTGTGATTTACTTTACAACAGCTGCATAATACTGAAAAGCCACTAACTGCATCAAGAAAAAGAGAGAAATAGAGTCCAAATTAGCACAGAGGAGTAAAAAATTGCCCTCCTTGTTTAATCTGTACGAGGAATAAGAAAAAGTGGCTGTTATTGAAGTGGTGTTACTGCAGTATATTGTAAAGGACATATTAATATTCATGCTATCCAAGTGTAAAGGACATATTGATACTCATGCTAGAGCAACTCCATTTTGTTTGCTTGCTTTAAAATCATGTTATTATCACTCCTTGCATAACATACATTCTTTCTTTCTCTTCCCATGCAACTTTCCCACACTAATCTTTTCTCACAAGAACATTTTGTCAGACACCCTGCTTTTGTTATCTAACTAGTCTAGGCCAGAATTGACCTTGCAAATTTCCAGCGTGCTTTGAACTAACGATGATATGACCATATAGGTGTTTCCGTAATAATTGCACTAACATTGGCTCAAGCCTGTAGTACTGTAGTACGGATGTAGATGATTGGACATTAATAAACTCAAAACAATATAAAATGCTAAGCAAAATAAATGGGATCAGAGATTCTTTGAATCCTCCCATACAGAGCATTGCCTCAGTTTGGTTTTCTGTGGATTGCGCAATCAACATAATAATTTGACACTCACTTGGTCAACCATAAAGGGTTATTGCCCTCCCTTAACAGCTAGTGCCATGACTTGGATCCCTAGCCAGGGACTCCCCACCACCTCTTCACTTCCACAAAGAGAGACTTGCCTTCAGCCTCCCCCACTGGAATTGGGACTGATCATCCCCCACAAAAAGCCACGGTAAGTGCACAAGTTCTTTACTAGTGTTACTGACCATTTGTCGTGGTTTCCACATGGTGTGTGGTTGTTTGCAGTATCTCCGGACGTCTTGGTTGGATATAGTCAAAGGTGAGACTATAAGGGGTGTAGTCCCATTAGGGGTCTGATATTATTTACTTTTAAAACAATATCACCTCGGATTGACAAGTGAATATTGTGTGAAACTTTCTCAACTTCTGACAAAGATCCTTTGGAGACTGAACATTGTTAGTTTCAGTCACGTCATGTGATCGAAGATTGGGTAGGACACGCACACAGATATACATATATCTAGTGTCCGGAGAGCTGCGGACGAGAGTTCTCCTCCTTTCATCAGCCGTTCAAGACTCCCCCGAGGGGAGGGGGTGAAATAAAGTCAGTGGAACAGCTGGGAGGTCCGGCCGGACTCGTGCTGTGCACAAATTAATGATCTATTGTCAGTTGTAGTGATTAATCAATGTTTCTGTGGAGCAGAAATAATTTGTCTCCCCTGCAGGAGGGAAGAGAGAGAGAGAGACAGAAGGTGAGAGAGAGAGACAGGAGGTGAGAGAGACAGGAGGTGAGAGAGACAGGAGGTGAGAGAGAGACAGGAGGTGACAGAGTGAGAGACAGGAGGTGAGAGAGAGAGAGACAGGAGGGAAGAGAGAGAGAGGAGGGAGAGGATGTGATGAATATCATGATCGGTCGAGAAAAGATCATTTAAGAATATACTAAAAGTGTTTAAGGTGTTAAATTTTCCCGTGGAGGGGAGGCTTCAGCCTGCGTTGTGGAATGAAGGCATCTGGCAGAAAAGGGGTAGATTAATTGACTGTGGATTGTTGGAAGACGCTGAAAAGTTCAGGAAAGTTGCACATGAGATTTGTGGTGAGGGGTATGTTGAAATAGAGGAGGAGATGAAGCCTGATTGTTTTAATTATTTTTATGTCAAGAAGGGAGAATTATCTAGCATTTTTTCACATCAGCTCCATTTTGTAGCACTAAACAGTCCCCTTGGATGATCCAGAACTTACGTTATATACGGATGGATCCAGATTAGTGTTGAGCGAGCACTAAAATGCTCAGGTGCTCGAAGCTCGCGCAGAGCTTGCCTTAATACTCGGGTGCTCGACCCGAGCAATGAGCCCAATGTTAGTCTATGGGAGACCAGAGCATTTTTGCTCTGGCACCCCCGGCATTCTTTTAAAATCCTAACAAGTGCCCAAAACGATAGTGACAGTGCTCAAATGACATGGGGACAGCATGGGGATCGCCCCAGGAAGCATTTCTGACCCCCAGGTCACTGCTATCAACAACGTGGTCAGAGGTATTAAGCCACTTTTAAGTGCTCACAATAAAACGTTCAAAAGCGAAACTGAAACTGCTTTCCTGTGAAATATGTTAAGGAAGTTCCTTTCCAGGGTAAAGACTTGTGTATAAGGTAAAATAAATAATCAAAAAAAAAATACTCCTCCACACCTTGGGCTATGTTCACAAGTAGCATTTATTATGTGTTTTTGCACTTTTGTATTGCTTTCAACCGTGACAAATGCATTCACCGGGAAAAGTCATTTTAACATTTTACAACCTTATCTGGCCATGTGCTGTGTGACACATGCATACAGTGCTGAAAAGACATAGGAACAGCAAGGGGAAGACCCCTGGAAGCATCTCTGACACCCAGGTCACTGCCTAATAGAGTGACCTTCAGAAGTCATCCTTGCCGCTTCAGAAGATGCAGACTTGCAAGTTCTGATGCGGCAAGTTCTTGTCCCAGGGCAGTGTTCAATTGTACCTCCCCCATTCCTTGCAATGCAAGTGCAAATATGCAGCCAACCACCCACCCACCCCCAGGCTGCAATACCATACTGCTTGCTGGCACTTGAAATTGGGCCTTTTAGGCATGTGGAGGCGGAATCTGGCCACCACGTCATGGCTGCGTTGGCGGCCAGGAATCCATACTCAGTCCCCAGCCGCCCGGCGACCGGGTGTCCACACTCAGTCCCCAGCCACCAGGGGGCGGCCGGGTGTCCATACTTGGTCCCCAGCCGCCCCGCGGCAGGGTGTCCACACACGGTCCCCAGCTGCCTGGGGGCAGCTGGGTGTCCATAAAGGGCCCCCAGCTGCCCCTATTTCTTCTGTCAACTTCCCCCAACACACTTTTCTTAGCCCGGCCTGCTTTAATGCAGCATTGGACGAGCCCACCAGAGAACCAGACACCTCCGGTGGGCCCTGGCTTCTCCATCAGGGGAGTTGAGAGTGCCAAGGTGAGGAGCATGATAATGATGATAGAAGTTAGCATCTGCTTTGTTTTCTTTGAATGCAAGCGTAAGTGTGCAGCCTGCCACCCACCTACCCCCAGGCTGCTTGCTGGCACTTGAAATTGGGCCTTTTAGGCATGTGGAGGCAGAATCTGGCCACCAAGTCATGGCTGTTTTGGCGGCCTTGAATCCATACTCAGTCCCCAGCCGCCCGGCGGCCGGGTGTCCACACTCGGTCTCCAGCCGCCAGGGGATGGCCGGGTGTCCACACTCGGTCACCAGCCGCCCTGCGCCCGGGTGTCCACACACAGTCCCCAGCCGCCTGGGGGCAGCCGGGTGTCCATAAACGGTCCCCAGCCTCCCCTATTTCTCCTGTCAACTTCCCCCAACACACTTTTCTTAGCCCAGCCTGCTTTGGGGCAGCAATGGACGAGCCCACTAGAGAACCAGACTCCTCCGGTGGGCCCTGGCTTCTCCATCAGGGGAGTTGAGAGTGCCAAGGAGAGGAGCATGATGATGATGATAGAAGATAGCATCTGCTTTGTTTTCTTGGAATGCAAGTGTAATTGTGCAGCCTGCCACCCACCCACCCCCAAGCTGCAATACCATACTGCTTGCTTGCACTTGAAATTGGGCCTTTTAGGCATGTGGAGGCGGAATCCGGCCACCACGTCATGGCTGCTTTGGCGGCCTGGAATTCATACTCAGTCCCCAGGCGCCCGGCGGCCGGGTGTCCACACTTGGTCCCCAGCCGCCAGGGGGTGGCCGGGTGTCCAAACTTGGTCCCCAGCCGCCCCGCAGCCGGGTGTCCACACATGGTCCCCAGCCGCCAGAGGGCGGCCGGTTGTCCACACATGGTCCCCAGCCACCTGGGAGCAGCCGGGTGTCCATAAACGGTACCCAGCTGCCCCTATTTTTCCTGTCAACTTCACCCCACACACTTTTCTTAGCCCGGCTTGCTTTAGGGCAGCATTGGACTAGCCCACCAGAGAACCAGACTCCTTCGGTGGGCCCTGGCTTCTCCATCAGGGGAGTTCAGAGTGCCAAGGTGAGGAGCGTGATAATGATGATAGAAGTTAGCATCTGCTTTGTTTTCTTTGAATGCAAGCGTAAGTGTGCAGCCTGCCACCCACCCACCCCCAAGCTACAATACCATACTGCGTGCTTGCACTTTAAATTGGGCCTTTTAGGCATGTGGAGGAAGAATCTGGCCACCACGTCAAGGCTGTGTTGGTGGCCTGTAATCCATACTCAGTCCCCAGCCGGACGGTAGCCGGGTGTCCCCACTCGGTCCCCAGCCGCCAGAGGGCGGCCAGGTGTCCACACACAGTCCCCAGCTGCCTGGGGGCAGCCGGGTGTCCATAAATGGTACCCAGCCAAACCTATTTCTCCTGTCAACTTCCCCCCACACACTTTTCTTAGCCCGGCCTGCTTTAGGGCAGCATTGGACGAGCCCACCAGAGAACCACTCTCCTCCGGTGGGCCCTGGCTTCTCCATCAGGGGAGTTGAGAGTGCGAAGGTGAGGAGCATGATGATGATGATAAAAGTTAGCATCTGCTTTGTTTTCTTGGAATGCAAGCTCATGTATGTAGTAGCGGCTAGGCCTGAGGTGGTCAGCGTTTTGGCGCATATCCTACCTCCTCCGAGGATTGCTGGATGTTTTCCTGCTACTATCCCAGTTCTATGACTCCCGTTAAAACAAAGCTTCAGGTGATTAATGATGGATGAGGTAGTGGCAAAGGAGAAAGTGTAGGAGGAACAGGGACCATTCACATCAATATCAGGCCAGTCAACCACATATGTCTTGTAGGATATATTTCTGTAACAAAAAAAGCGGTTCGGCTACACAGTTATAGGGCATACAATTAGTGCAAAGCCTACCAAAAATTTTGAGGCACTCCAATGCCCCTTGGAAATGACATGGAGGTCAGAGGGCCTTAACTAAACCATTTTTTCCATTTATAGCAACTGGGTCTCCTGTACACTGTTGGCCTAAGCAGTGAATGGAAGGCTTTCCAAAAATTATGAGGAACTGCAATGCCCCTTGAAACAGACGAGGATTACAGCGTACTAAAAACCTTCTACCCATTATTGGGGAGTGGGTCTCCCTTAGTTTTCACCTTTGCATTGAAAAGCAAAAGCTGACTAAAATTAGGAGGAAATGCAATGCCCGTTGGAAGAGTCGTGGAGATTAGAGGTAATTAAAAACAACATTTCAATGCCCCTTGGGATAGCTGTGGAATTCAGAGTGGCTTAAAAAGACGCTTTTAATGCCCCTTTGAAGAGACATGGAGGTCACAGTAGCTTAACATTACTGTTTTAATGCCCCTTGGAAAAGACGTGGAGGTCCCAGTAGCTTAACAAGACAGTTTGAATGCCCCTTGGAAGAGACGTGGAGGTCACAGTAGCTTAACAAGATGGTTTTAATGCCAATCGGAAAAGTGGTGGAGGTCGCAGTAGTTTAACAAGACGGTTTTAATGCCCCTTACAAGAGCCATGCAGTACAGCATATTACAAACATTATTCCCATTATTGGGGAGTGCGTCTCCCTTAGTCTTTGCTTATGCCTTCCAAGCAAAAGCTGCCAAAAATTAGGATGAAGGTACTTGCAATGCCCCTTACAAGAGCCATGCAGTACAGCATATTACAAACATTATTCCCATTACTGGGGAGTGTGTCTCCCATAGTCTTTGCTTATGAATTCCAAATAAAAGCTGCCAAAAATTAGGAGGAAACGCAATGCCCGTTCGAAGAGTTGTGGAGGTTAGAGTTAATTAAAAACAACATTTCAATGCCCCTTGGAAGAGCTGTGGAGTTCAGAGTGGTTTAACAAGACGCTTTTAATCCTCCTCAGAAGAGACGTGGAGGTCCCATTAGTTTAACAAGATGGTTTTAATGACACTCGGAAAAGTGGTGGACGTCCAAGTAGCTTAACAAGACGCTTTTAATGCCCCTCGGAATAGTGGTGGAGGTCACAGTAGCTTAAGAAGACGGTTTTAATACCCCTCGGAAAAGTGGTGGAGGTCCCAGTAGCTTAACAAGACGGTATTAATGCCCCTCAGAAGAGTTGTGGAGGTCACAGTAGCTTAACAAGATGGTTTAAATGCCACTTGGAAAAGTGATTGAGGTCCCAGTAGCTTAACAAGACGCTTTTAATGCACCTCGGAAAAGTGGTGGAGGTCACAGTAGCTTAACAAGACGGTTTTAATGCCCCTCGGAAAAGTGGTGGAGGTCGCAGTAGCTAAACAAGACGGTTTTAATGCCCCTTAAAAGAGCCATGCAGTACAAAATATTACAAACATTATTCCCATTATTGGGGAGTGAGTCTCCCATAGTATTTGCTTATGCCTTCCAAGCAAAAGCTGCCAAAAATTAGGACGGAGGAACTTGCAATGCCCCTTTCAAGAGCCATGCAGTACAGCATATTACATACATTATTCCCATTATTGGGGAGTGAGTCTCCCATAGTATTTGCTTATGCCTTCCAAGCAAAAGCTGCCAAAAATTAGGACGGAGGAACTTGCAATGCCCCTTTCAAGAGCCATGCAGTACAGCATATTACATACATTATTCCCATTATTGGGGAGTGTGTCTCCCTTAGTCTTTGCTAATTCCTTCCAAGCAAAAGCTGCCAAAAATCAGGACGGAGGAACTTGCAATGCCCCTTACAAGAGCTATGCAGTGCAGCATATTACAAACATTATTCCCATTATTGGGGAGTGGGTCTGCCATAGTATTTGCTTATGACTTCCAAGCAAAAGCTGCCAAAAATTAGGAGGAAACGCAATGCCCGTTCGAAGAGTCGTGGAGGTTTGAGTTAATTAAAAACAACATTTCAATGCCCATTGGAGGAGCTGTGGAGTTCAGAATGGTTTAACAAGACGCTTTTAATCCTCCTCAGAAGAGAAGTCCCATTAGTTTAACAAGACGGTTTTAATGCCCCTCGGAAAAGTGGTGGAGGTCCTAGTAGCTTAACAAGACGGTTTTAATGTCCCTCGGAAAAGTGGTGGAGGTCACAGTAGCTTAACAAGATGCTATTAATGCCCCTCAGAAGAGAAGTGGAGGTCCCAGTAGCTTAACAAGATGGTTTAAATGCCGCTCGGAAAAGTGGTGGAGGTCCCAGTAGCTTAACAAGACGCTTTTAATGCGCCTCGGAAATATGGTGGTGGTCACAGGAGTTTAACAAAACACTTTTAATGCCCATCGTAAAAGTGGTGGAGGTCGCAGTAGCTTAACAAGACGCTTTAAATGCCCCTTACAAGAGCCATACAGTACAGCATCTTAAAAATATTATTCCCATTATTGGGGAGTGGGTCTCCCACAGTCTATGCTTATGCCTTCCAAGCAAAAGCTGACAAAAATAATGTTGGAGGAACATTCAATAATGGCAACATGGACCACAGTCACCCTGGTGGTATAGTGGTGGTGGATGCTGAGGATAAGGAGAAGAACATAAAACAGCCGAAATGAGGAAGCGTATACCCATGTCTGGGTGTGAAGCAGTGCATGTGAATACACCTCCCGAAATAACACAGTGGATTTGACTTTATGTTACTCTGCTGTCATTTGGTGGTGATGAGAAGTCTGGCCCAATCCAGCCCTTTTTCATTTTGATAAGGGTCAGCTTGTCAGCATTGTCAGTTGACAGGCAAGTGCGGTTATCAGTTATAATTCCCCCAGGGGCACTAAAAACACGCTCAGATAACACGCTAGCGGCAGGGCAGGCCAGGACCTCCAAGGCGTACAGAGCGAGTTCATTCCAAGTGTCCAGCTTGGATACCCAATAATTAAAAGGCACAGAGGAATCACGGATGACGCTGGTAGGGTCGGCAAGGTACTCCCTCACCATCTTTTGAAACTTTTCACACATTGTGAGAGTACCCCACGCTTCAGGGCCTGTAAGCTTGGCGAGTCTCAGAAAACTGTCCCAGAATGTTGAGAGTGTTTCCCTGCCTCTGCTGGATTTTAGTTGCCTCTCTCGCTTGTACGCCTTTGTTGGTCAACGAACTGTGACCTCTGCCTTTAGCGTGTTAAGATGGGAATTTTTTAACAGTTCTCCACCTCAGGAATAAGAGAGTGAAAGTCCTCCTTGTAGCGGGGGTCTAAAAGTGTCACCAACCAGTAATGACTGTCACCCAACATTTTGACAACGCAAGGGTCACAGTTAAGGCAGCGTAACATAAAGTCAGCCATGCGTGCCAGACTGGTAACGGGCAAGACTTCCGTGTCCTCACCAAGATGACTACTGACCATGCTCTCCTCCTCCTACCCCCTGTCCTCAGGCCACCCACGCTGAACCGACGGTATGACAGTTGTACAGGTACTACCGTCTACATCGCATTATACAGGCTCCTGTTCTTCCTCCTCCTCTTCCTCTCCCTCATTGTCCCCCAATGCACGTTGGGATGAGATGAGGCTGGGCTGTGTGTAATCAAACGCTACGGCTTCTTGATCCATCTCATCATATTCTGGCTGCAATGCCTCCTCTTTAATTCTCTGCAGAGAGCGTTGCAAAAGACAGACAAGTGGAATGCTGATGCTAATGATGGCGTCATCGCCACTCACCATCTTGGTGGACTCCTCAAAGTTTGTCAAGATGGTACATATGTCAGACATCCAGGTCCACTCCTGAGGTCTTATGTGTGGAGTCTGACCTGAATATCGACAGCCTTGCTGCAGCTGATACTCCACAACTGCTCTCTTCTGCTCACAAATCCTTTGCAACATGTGAAGGGTAGAGTTCCAATGTGTGGGAACATCACACACCAGTTGGTGTGATGGAAGCTGCAAATGCTGCTGCAACACAGCAAGGGCGGCTGTAGCCGACCTGCGAAAATGAGCTGACAGGCGGCGTAATTTGACGAGCAGATCTAGCAACTCAGGGTACGATTTAAGAAACCGCTGAACCATGAGGTTAAGCACATGAGCCAGGCATGGTACGTGTGTGACCTCGGCTCGTCTCAGAGCCACCACCAGGTTACGGCCATTGTCACACACGACCATGCCTGGATGTAGGTTCAGCGGTCTCAGCCATAGAACTGCCTGCTCTTTCAAAGCTGTCCACAACTCACAAGCAGTGTGAGGTTTCTCACCTATGCTTAAGAGTTTCAGCACAGCCTGTTACCACTTGGCGGAGGCCGTACTGCAGTGCTTCCAGCTTGTAACTAATGTGGTGATATCTGAGATGGAGGCTGGACATGAGGAGAAGGAGGAGGATGATGTGCAGGAGTGGTACACTGTGGGGGCCACTCTGACTGACATAGGGCCCGCAACCCTCGGTGTGGGGAGGATGTGTTCCATCCCAAGGTCTGACTGGGTCCCAGCTTCCACTATGTTTACCCAGTGTGCCGTCAGGGTTATGTACCATTCCTGGCACAAGCACTTGTCCACGTGTCCATTGTCAGGTGGAATCTCCCAGTTACTGCGTTGTTGAGGGTGCAGCAGATGTTTTGGGACACGTGCTTGTGTAGTGCGGGGATGACACACCGGGCAAATTAGTGTCGGCTGGTGACCGAGTACCGAGGGATGGCCACCGCCATAAGGTTGCAGAAGGATTCTGTCTCCACCTGCCTAAAAGGCAGCATTTCCAATGCAAGCAGTCGTGAAATGTGCGAATTTAGGACTGTGGCCTGTGGGGCGTTAGCTGCGAATTTCCGCTTTCATTCAAAGGTATGGGATATGGACAATTGAACGCTGCTGTGGGACTTGGACGTGGACGTTGATGCTGTTTCTTGAGAAACTGCAATAACAAGTGAAGGCTGAGAGGAGGGGGCATCTTTACATGCAGTATGGACAGTGGATTGCCTTGCACACACAACAGGGTTTCTATTGCATGCACAGCAGTCGAAGAAGCAGTGGTGACACCCACTGACACTGGTCGTGGACCCTGGGGTTCGCCCCACAAAGTCGGGTGCTTTGCTGCCATGTGCTTGATAATGCTGGTGGTGGTCAGGCTGGTAGTTTTGTCTCCCCTGCTGATGCTGGCATGGCAGATGGTACAAATGGCCTTTTTGGGGTTATCAGCAGAGTCTTTAAAAAAATTCCAGACTCTGGAAGACCTACCAGTTGTACTTGCAATGTCCCTCATCTTGGTGTTACGGTCAACTGTTGCCCGCCTTCTATGTGCAGCCACCACACTGCTCCTTCCTGTCTGTTGTTGTGGTAGTCTGACTCCCTCAACCTGTGTGCTGCTGGCCTCGCTCTGCATGTCCTCCTGCTATGTTGGGTCAGTTACTAGATCATCCACCACCTCCTCCTCTTCCACTTGCGCACCACAATTCTCTTCCTCACTTCCTGGCAATTGTGTCTTGTCATCGTCCACCTCTTGTGACAAATTGCCAGCGTCGACTTCCTGTGGCCGTGCTGTTCAAATATTTGGGCATCGCTACATGGGACCTCCTCTTCCACTACTTCAAGCGGAACAGGCGAGGGGCATATATGGTCGAGACTCATGGCTACTAAGAGTTGACCGTGTGGAAGACAGACCGGAGGTGGTGTTGCCCAGGGAACTGGACGTATCATCTACTATCCAATTAATAACCTGTTCGCACTGATCAGTTCGCAATACTGGTGTTGTTCTGTGCTTCCCTAGTAATTCGGTCAAGAAGTGGGAGCGAGAAGATGTGGCTGTTGGTTGTGGCACACTTTAACCTTGGCCACGGCCCCGTCCTCTGCACGCACCATCACCAGAACGTCCACTTCCACGTCCCTTGCCACGCGCCTTGCCCATTGTAAAGGAAGTAAAATAGCTTACACTCGTACTATCAATGGAAAAATAGTAATAAAAAGTAGATTAGAACCATGGAAGAGGAAAACCAAAGTTCTATTTCTCTGGCCTACACCCGACTATTTTATACAATCTGGACAATCAGGGAGAAACTATTACTGTTTTTCTTTATGGAAAAAATACCAAAAGCTGAATAATAGAAATTTTTTACCGTGGAATGGCAAAACCAGAGTTTTTGTTTACTGGGGTATACCAGAAAATTTTCAATAGATATATTTGCGGCTGCCCAAAAGTGGATAATACAGAGGTTTGAACCATGGAACTGCAAAACCACACATGTATTTCTCGGGCCTACACCACACTATTTTCAACAGATATATTTGTGTCTGAACAATCAGGAGACATACATAGTTACATAGTTTATAAGGCCGAAAAAAGACAAGCGTCCATCCAGTTCAGCCTATTTCTTGTGCACTGCAGCTATTCCGCAGCGTTGATCCAGGGGAAGGCAACAAAAACCCATGCGGTATAGGCCAATTTACATCATTGAGGAAAAATTCACTTCCCGACACCAATCTGGCAGTCAGATTAAATCCCTGGATTAATTAACTAAGCATAAGATGTAATTTTATTGTTCTCAAGAAAGGCGTCCAGGCCTCTCTTGAACTCATTAAGTGAGTTGGACATCACCACTTCCTCTCCCAGAGAGTTCCAGAGTCTCACGGCTCTGACCGTAAAGAATCCCCTTCTATGCTGGTGCAGGAACCTCCTTTCCTCCAGACGCATAGTGTGCCCCCTAATCTTTGTCACCATCCTTGGTATGAACAGGTCATGGGAGAGATCTCTGTACTGCCCCCTGATGTATTTATACATGTTTAGGAGGTCTCCCCTAAGCCTTCTCTTTTCCAACGTAAATAGGCCTAATTTTGACAACCTCTCTGGGTATTCTAGTCCCTCCATTCCCTTTATTACCTTAGTCGCCCTCCTTTGTACCCTCTCTAGCTCCAATATGTCTTTCCTGAGCACCGGAGCCCAGAACTGTGCACAATATTCTAAGTGCGGCCTTACCAGCGCTTTATACAGAGGTAGAACAATGTTCTCCTCATATGTACCTATTCCTCTTCTGATGCATGCCATGACTCTATTTGCCTTCGCAGCTGCTGCCTGACACTGGGCACTCCAATTTAATTTGCTATTGACCAAGACGCCCAGGTCCTTCTCCATGTCAGATTTCCCCAACGGTTTCCCATTTAATATGTATGGGTGACTGCTGTTTTTCTTTCCCATGTGCATGACCTTACATTTATCGGCATTGAACCCCATTTGCCATTTTTTGGCCCAACTCCCCAATTTATCTTAATCCTCCTGTAGCTGTGCCCTATCCTCATCTGTATTAACTACTTTACAAAGTTTAGTATCATCTGCAAATATTGCTATTTTACTATGCAACCCTTCCACTAGATCATTAATAAATATATTAAATAATATAGGGCCCAAGACAGACCCTTGAGGCACCCCGCTAGTAACCCTGACACACCCTGAGCTTACTCCATTGATAACCACCCTCTGCTTTCTATCACTCAGCCAGCTATTTACCCACTTGCACACATTATCCCCCAGACCAAGCATTCTCATTTTATATACCAACCTTTTGTGTGGCACGGTATCAAACGCTTTGGAGAAGTCAAGGTATACAACATCCACTGACTCTCCCCGGTCCAGCTGTGAGCTCACCTCCTCGTAGAAGGCGATCAGGTTTGTTTGGCAGGAGCGATCCTTCATGAATCCATGTTGATATGGAGTTAGACAGTTATTATTATTAAGATATTCTGCAATATAATCTCTAAGAAATCCTTCAAACAATTTACCCACAACAGACGTTAAGCTGACTGGTCTATAGTTCCCAGGGTCACTTTTAGACCCCTTTTTGAATATTGGTACCACATTTGCTTGGCGCCAGTCTAGTGGGACAGTCCCTGTCCATAAAGAGTGCTTGAATATAAGATACAGCGGCCTGTTTATCACATTACTTAATTCTTTCAGTACCCGGGGGTGTATGTCATCTGGGCCTGGTGACTTGTCTATTTTGATATTATTTAGGCGTTTCTGAACTTCCTCCTGGGTTAGGTGGGTGATATTTAGCGGAGAGTTTACTTTATCACTCTGCATTTCCTCCGATAAATTGTTTTCTTTTGTGAAAACAGTGGAGAAGAAGCTATTGAGTAGGTTTGCTTTACCCTCATCGCCCTCTATGATTTTACCCAGGTTATTTTTCAATAGGCCAATTCCATCAGTTTTAATCCTTTTACTGTTTATAAAGTTAAAGATCAGTTTGGGATTCGTTTTACTTTCCTTGGCAATTAGTCTCTCTGTCTCCTCTTTTGCTATTCTTATTTGTTTCTTACAGATTCTGTTTTTTTCCCTATAAGATATTAGCGCTTCCTCGCTGCCTTCTTGTTTAAGTTTACCGAAAGCCCTTTTTTTGTTTTTCATTGTCCTCTTGACTTCCTTATTTAGACACATTTAGACACTACTGTTTTCTTTACGGCAAAATTGCAAAAACGCAGAATAATACAGAGATTTGACCCGTGGAACTGCAAAACCACACTTGTATTTCTCAGGCCTACACCAGACTATTTTCAACAAATATATTTGTGTCTGAACAATCAGTAGACACTACTGTTTTTCTTTACGGCAAAAAATGCAAAAAAGCAGGATAATGCAGAGATTTGACCCGTGGAACAGCAAAACCACACTTGTATTTCTCGGGCCTACACCAGACTATTCTCAACAGATATATTTGTGTCTGAACAATCAGGAGACACTACTGTTATTTCTTTACGGCAAAAATGCAAAAAAACAGGATAATACAGAGATTTGACCCGTGGAACTGCAAAACCACACTTGTATTTCTCGGGCCTACACCAGACTATTTTCAACAGATATATTTGTGTCTGAGCAATCTGGAGACACTACTGTTTTTCTTTACGGCAAAAAATGCAAAAAAGCAGGATAATACAGAGATTTGACCAGTGGAACTGCAAAACCACACTTGTATTTCTCGGGCCTACACCAGACTATTTTCAACAGATATATTTGTGTCTGAACAATCAGGAGACACTACTGTTTTTCTTTACGGCAAAAAATGCAAAAAGGCAGGATAATACAGAGATTTGACCCGTGGAACTGCAAAACCACACTTGTATTTCTTGGGCCTACACCAGACTATTTTCAACAGATATATTTGTGACTGAACAATCAGGAGACACTACTGTTTTTCTTTACGGCAAAAAATGCAAAAAGGCAGGATAATACAGAGATTTGACCCGTGGAACTGCAAAACCACACTTGTATTTCTTGGGCCTACACCAGACTATTTTCAACAGATATATTTGTGTCTGAACAATCAGGAGACATACATAGTTACATAGTTTATAAGGCCGAAAAAAGACAAGCGTCCATCCAGTTCAGCCTATTTCTTGTGCACTGCAGCTATTCCGCAGCGTTGATCCAGGGGAAGGCAACAAAAACCCATGCGGTATAGGCCAATTTACATCATTGAGGAAAAATTCACTTCCCGACACCAATCTGGCAGTCAGATTAAATCCCTGGATTAATTAACTAAGCATAAGATGTAATTTTATTGTTCTCAAGAAAGGCGTCCAGGCCTCTCTTGAACTCATTAAGTGAGTTGGACATCACCACTTCCTCTCCCAGAGAGTTCCAGAGTCTCACGGCTCTGACCGTAAAGAATCCCCTTCTGTGCTGCTGCAGGAACCTCCTTTCCTCCAGACGCATAGTGTGCCCCCTAATCTTTGTCACCATCCTTGGTATGAACAGGCCATGGGAGAGATCTCTGTACTGCCCCCTGATGTATTTATACATGTTTAGGAGGTCTCCCCTAAACCTTCTCTTTTCCAACGTAAATAGGCCTAATTTTGACAACCTCTCTGGGTATTCTAGTCCCTCCATTCCCTTTATTACCTTAGTCGCCCTCCTTTGTACCCTCTCTAGCTCCAATATGTCTTTCCTGAGCACCGGAGCCCAGAATTGTGCACAATATTCTAAGTGCGGCCTTACCAGCGCTTTATACAGAGGTAGAACAATGTTCTCCTCATATGTACCTATTCCTCTTCTGATGCATGCCATGACTCTATTTGCCTTCGCAGGATAATACAGAGATTTGACCCGTGGAACTGCAAAACCACACTTGTATTTCTTGGGCCTACACCAGACTATTTTCAACAGATATATTTGTGACTGAACAATCAGGAGACACTACTGTTTTTCTTTAAAGCAAAAAATACAAAAAAGCAGGATAATACGTAGGTTTCACCCGTGAAACTGCAAAACCACACTTATATTTCTTGGGCCTACACCAGACTATTTTTAACAGATATATGGTGTATGAATAATCAGGAGACACTACTGTTTTTCTTTATGGCAAAAAATGCAAAAAAACAGGATAATACAGAGATTTGACCGGTGGAACTGCAAAACTACACTTGTATTTCTCGGGCCTACACCAGACTATTTTCAACAGATATATTTGTGACTGAACAATCAGGAGACACTACTGTTTTTCTTTACAGCAAAAAATGCAAAAAAGCAGGATAATGCATAGGTTTCACCAGTGAAACTGCAAAACCACACTTATATTTCTTGGGCCTGCACCAGACTATTTTTAACAGATATATGGTGTATGAATAATCGGGAGACACTACTGTTTTTCTTTATGGCAAAAAATGCAAAAAAACAGGATAATACAGAGATTTGACCCGTGGAACTGCAAAACTACACTTGTATTTCTCGGGCCTACACCAGACTATTTTCAACAGATATATTTGTGTGTGAACAATCAGGAGACACTACTGTTTTCTTTACAGCAAAAAATGCAAAAAAGCAGGATAATACAGAGATTTGACCCGTGGAACTGCACAACCACACTTGTATTTCTCACGCTTACACCAGACTATTTTCAACAGATATATTCATGTCTGAACAATCAGGAGACACTACTGTTTTTCTTTACGGCAAAAAATGCAAAAAGCAGGATAATACAGAGATTTGACCCGTGGAACTGCAAAACCACACTTGTATTTCTCGGGCTTACACCAGACTATTTTCAACAGATGTACAGTTATATGAAAAAGTTTGGGCACCACTATTAATCTTAAACTTAATGTTTTTTAAAAATTGGTGTTTTTGCAACAGCTATTTCAGTTTGATATATGTAATAACTGTTGGACACAGTAATGTTTCTGCCTTGAAATGAGGTTTATTGTACTAACAGAAAATGTGCAATCTGTATTCAAACAAAATTTGACAGGTGCATAAGTATGGGCACCCTTATCATTTTCTTGTTTTAAATACTCCTACCTACTTTTTACCGACTTACTAAAGCACTTTTTTTGGTTTTGTAACCTCATTGAGCTTTGAACTTCATAGCCAGGTGTATGCAATCGTGAGAAAAGCTACTTAAAGTGGCCACTTGCAAGTTGTTCTCGTGTTTGAATCTCCTCTGGAGAGTGGCATCATGGGCTCCTCAAAACAACTGTCAAATGATCTGAAAACAAAGATTATTCAACATAGTTGTTCAGGGGAAGGATACAAAAAGCTGTCTCAGAGATTTAACCTGTCAGTTTCCACTGTGAGGAACATAGTAAGGAAATGGAAGAACACAGGGACAGTTCTTGTTAAGGCCAGAAGTGGCAGGCCAAGATAAACATCAGAAAGGCAGAGAAGAAGAATGGTGATATCAGTCAAGGACAATCCTCAGACTACCTCCAGAGAGCTGCAGCATCAACTTGCTGCAGATGGTGTCACTGTGCATCGGTCAACTATACAACGCACTTTGCACAAGGAGAAGCTGTATAGGAGAGTGATGCGAAAGAAGCCGTTTCTGCAAGCACGCCACAAACAGAGTCGGCTGAGGTATGCAAAAGCACATTTGGAGAAGCCAATTTCTTTTTGGAAGAAGGTCCTGTGGACTGATGAAACCAAGATTGAGTTGTTTGGTCATCCAAAAAGGCGTTATGCATGGCGGCAAAAAAACACAGCATTCCAAGAAAAACACTTGCTACCCACAGTAAAATTTGGTGGAGGTTCCATCACGCTTTGGGGCTGTGTGGCCAATGCCGGCACCGGGAATCTTGTTAAAGTTGAGGGACGCATGGATTCCACTATCAGCAGATTCTTGACAACAATGTTCAAGAATCAGTGATAAAGTTGAAGTTACGCAGTGGATGGATCTTTCAGCAAGACAATGATCCAAAACACCGCTCCAAATCTACTCAGGCATTCATGCAGAGGAACAATTACAATGTTCTGGAATGGCCATCCCAGTCCCCAGACCTGAATATCATTGAACATCTGTGGGATCATTTGAAGAGGGCTGTCCATGCTCGGCGACCATCAAACTTAACTGAACTGGAATTGTTTTGTAAAGAGGAATGGTCAAAAATACCTTCATCCAGGATCCAGGAAATCATTAAAAGCTACAGGAAGCTACTAGAGGCTGTTATTTTTGCAAAAGGAGGATCTACTAAATATTAATGTCACTTTTCTGGTGAGGTGCCCATACTTATGCACCTGTCAAATTTTGTTTGAATGCAGATTGCACATTTTCTGTTAGTACAATAGACCTCATTTCAAGGCAGAAACATTACTGTGTCCAACAGTTATTACATATATCAAACTGAAATAGCTGTTGCAAAAACACCAATTTTTTAAAAACATTAAGCTTAAGATTAATAGGGGTGCCCAAACTTTTTCATATAACTGTATTTGTGTCTGAACAATCAGGAGACACTACTGTTTTTCTTTACGGCAAAAAATGCAAAAAAGCAGGATAATACAGAGATTTGACCCGTGGAACTGCAAAACCACACTTGTATTTCTTGGGCCTACACCAGACTATTTTCAACAGATATATTTGTGTCTGAACAATCTGGAGACACTCCTTTTTTTCTTTACAGCAAAAAATGCAAAAAAGCAAGATAATACATAGGTTTCACCCGTGAAACTGCAAAACCACACTTGTATTTCTTGGGCCTACACCAGACTATTTTTAACAGATATATGGTGTCTGAATAATCAGGAGACACTACTGTTTTTCTTTATGGCAAAAAATGCAAAAAAAACAGGATAATACAGAGATGTGACCCGTGGAACTGCAAAACTACACTTGTATTTCTCGGGCCTACACCAGAATATTTTCACCCGATATATTTGTGTCTGAACAAATTGGAGACACTACTGTTTGCTTTACGGAAAAAAATGCAAAAAAGCAGGATAATACAGAGATTTGACCCGTGGAACTGCAAAACCAAACTTGTATTTCTCAGGCCTACACCAGACTATTTTCAACAGATATATTCATGTCTGAACAATCAGGAGACACTACTGTTTCTCTTTACGGCAAAAAATGCAAAAAGCAGGATAATACAGAGATTAGACCCGTGGAACTGCAAAACCACACTTGTATTTCTCAGGCCTATACCAGACTATTTTCAACAGATATATTCATGTCTGAACATTCAGGAGACACTACTCTTTTTCTTTACGGCAAAAAATGCAAAAAAGGAGGATAAAACAGATTTGACCCGTGGAACTGCAAAACCACTTTTGCATTTCTTGGGCCTACACCAAAATATTTTCAACAGATATATTTGTGTCTGAACAATCAGGAGACACTACTGTTTTTCTTAACGGCAAAAAATGCAAAAAAGCAGGATAATACAGAGATTTGACCCGTGGAACTGCAAAACCACACTTGTATTTCTCAGGCCTACACCAGACTATTTTCAACAGATATATTCATGTCTGAACAATCAGGAGACACTACTGTTTTTCTTTGCGGCAAAAAATGCAAAAAGCAGGATAATACAGAGATTTGACCCGTGGAACTGCAAAACCACACTTGTATTTCTCGGGCCTACACCAGACTATTTTCAACAGATATATTTGTGTCTGAACAATCAGGAGACACTACTGTTTTTCTATACAGCAAAATAACGCAAAAAAGCAGGATAATACAGAGATTTGACCCGTGGAACTGCTAAACCACACTTGTATTTCTCGGGCCTACACCAGACTATTTTTAACAGATGTATTTGTGTCTGAACAATCAGGAGACACTACTGTTTTTTTTTATGGCAAAAAATAGAAAAAAGCAGGATAATACAGAGATTTGACCCGTGGAACTGCAAAACCACACTTCTATTTCTTGGGCCTACACCAGACTATTTTCAACAGATATATTTGTGTCTGAACAATCTGGAGACACTACTGTTTTTCTTTACAGCAAAAAATGCAAAAAAACAAGATAATACATAGGTTTCACCCGTGAAACTGCAAAACCACACTTGTATTTCTCGGGCCTACACCAGACTATTTTTAACAGATATATGGTGTCTGAATAATCAGGAGACACTACTGTTTTTCTTTATGGCAAAAAATGCAAAAAAACAGGATAATACAGAGATTTGACCCGTGGAATTGCAAAACTACACTTGTATTTCTCGGGCCTACACCAGACTATTTTCACCCGATATATTTGTGTCTGAACAATTTGGAGACCCTACTGTTTTCTTTACGGCAAAAAATGCAAAAAAGCAGGATAATACAGAGATTTGACCCGTGGAACTGCAAAACCAAAATTGTATTTCTCAGGCCTACACCAGACTATTTTCAACAGATATATTCATGTCTGAACAATCAGGAGACACTACTGTTTTTCTTTACGGCAAAAAATGCAAAAAGCAGGATAATACAGAGATTTGACCCATGGAACTGCAAAACCACACTTGTATTTCTCGGGCCTGCACCAGACTATTTTCAACAGATATATTTGTGTCTTAACAATCAGGAGACACTACTGTTTTTCTATACAGCAAAAAATGCAAAAAAGCAGGATAATACAGAGATTTGACCCGTGGAACTGCAAAACCACACTTGTATTTCTCGGGTCTACGTCAGACTATTTTCAACAGATATATTTGTGTCTGAACAATCAGGAGACACTACTGTTTTTCTTTACGGCAAAAAATGCAAAAAAATAGGATAATACAGAGATTTGACCCGTGGAAATGCAAAACCACATTTGCATTTCTTGGGCCTACACCAGACTATTTTCAACAGATATATTTGTGTCTGAACAATCAGGAGACACTACTGATTTTCTATACAGCAAAAAAACGCAAAAAAGCAGGATAATACAGAGATTTGACCCGTGGAACTGCTAAACCACACTTGTATTTCTCGGGCCTACAACAGACTATTTTCAACAGATGTATTTGTGTGTGAACAATCAGGAGACACTACTGTTTTTCTTTACGGCAAAAAATGCAAAAAAGCAGGATAATACAGAGATTTGACCCATGGAACTGCAAAACCACACTTGTATTTCTTGGGCCTACACCAGACTATTTTCAACAGATATATTTGTGTCTGAACAATCTGGAGTCACTACTGTTTTTCTTTACAGCAAAAAATGCAAAAAAGCAAGATAATACATAGGTTTCACCCGTGAAACTGCAAAACTACACTTGTATTTCTTGGGCCTACACCAGACTATTTTTAACAGATATATGGTGTCTGAATAATCAGGAAACACTACTGTTTTTCTTTATGGCAAAAAATGCAAAAAAACAGGATAATACAGAGATTTGACCCGTGGAACTGCAAAACTACACTTGTATTTCTCGGGCCTACACCAGACTATTTTCACCCGATATATTTGTGTGTGAACAATTTGGAGACCCTACTGTTTTCTTTACGGCAAAAAATGCAAAAAAGCAGGATAATACAGAGATTTGACCCGTGGAACTGCAAAACCAAACTTGTATTTCTCAGGCCTACACCAGACTATTTTCAACAGATATATTCATGTCTGAACAATCAGGAGACACTACTGTTTTTCTTTACGGCAAAAAATGCAAAAAGCAGGATAATACAGAGATTTGACCCGTGGAACTGCAAAACCACACTTGTATTTCTCGTGCCTACACCAGACTATTTTCAACAGATATATTTGTGTCTGAACAATCAGGAGACACTACTGTTTTTCTATACAGCAAAAAATGCAAAAAAGCAGGATAATACAGAGATTTGACCCATGGAACTGGAAAACTACACTTGTATTTCTCGGGCCTACACCAGACTATTTTCAACAGATATATTTGTGTCTGAACAATCAGGAGACTCTACAGTTTTCTTTACGGCAAAAAATGCAAAAAAGCAGGATAATACAGAGATTTGACCCGTGGAACTGCAAAACCACACTTGTATTTCTCGGGCCTACACCAGACTATTTTCAACAGATATATTTGTGTCTGAACAATCAGGAGACACTACTGTTTTTCTTTACGGCAAAAAATGCAAAAACGCAGGATGATACAGAGATTTGACCCGTGTAACTGCAAAACCACACTTGTATTTCTCAGGCCTACACCAGACTATTTTCAACAGATATATTTGTGTCTGAACAATCAGGAGACACTACTGTTTTTCTATACAGCAAAAAATGCAAAAAAGCAGGATATTACAGAGATTTGACCCGTGGAACTGCAAAACCACACTTGTATTTCTCGGGCCTACACCAGACTATTTTCAACAGATATATTTGTGTCTGAAAAATCAGGAGACACTACTGTATTTCTTTACGGCAAAAAATGCAAAAAGCAGGATAATACAGAGATTTGACCCGTGGAACTGCAAAACCACACTTGTATTTCTCGGGCCTACACCAGACTATTTTCAACAGATATATTTGTGTCTGAACAATCAGGAGACACTACTGTTTTTCTATACAGCAAAAAAACGCAAAAAAGCAGGATAATACAGAGATTTGACCCGTGGAACTGCTAAACCACACTTGTATTTCTCGGGCCTACAACAGACTATTTTCAACAGATGTATTTGTGTGTGAACAATCAGGAGACACTACTGTTTTCTTTACGGCAAAAAATGCAAAAAAGCAGGATAATACAGAGATTTGACCCGTGGAACTGCAAAACCACACTTGTTTTTCTTGGGCCTACACCAGACTATTTTCAAAAGATATATTTGTGTCTGAACAATCTGGAGACACTACTGTATTTCTTTACAGCAAAAAATGCAAAAAAGCAAGATAATACATAGGTTTCACCCGTGAAACTGCAAAACCACACTTGTATTTCTTGGGCCTACACCAGACTATTTTTAACAGATATATGGTGTCTGAATAATCAGAAGACACTACTGTTTTTCTTTATGGCAAAAAATGCAAAAAAAACAGGATAATACAGAGATGTGACCCATGGAATTGCAAAACTACACTTGTATTTCTCGGGCCTACACCAGACTATTTTCAGCCGATATATTTGTGTCTGAACAATTTGGAGACACTACTGTTTTCTTTACGGCAAAAAATACAAAAAAGCAGGATAATACAGAGATTTGACCCGTGGAACTGCGAAACCAAACTTGTATTTCTCAGGCCTACACCAGACTATTTTCAACAGATATATTCATGTCTGAACAATCAGGAGACACTACTGTTTTTCTTTACGGCAAAAAATGCAAAAAGCAGGATAATACAGAGATTTGACCCGTGGAACTGCAAAACCACACTTGTATTTCTCGGGCTTACACCAAACTATTTTCAACATATATATATGTTTCTGAACAATCAGGAGACACTACTGTTTTTCTATACAGCAAAAAAACGCAAAAAAGCAGGATAATACAGAGATTTGACCCGTGGAACTGGTAAACCACACTTGTATTTCTCGGGCCTACACCAGACTATTTTCAACAGATGTATTTGTGTCTGAACAATCAGGAGACACTACTGTTTTTCTTTACGGCAAAAAATGCAAAAAAGCAGGATAATACAGAGATTTGACCCATGGAACTGCAAAACCACACTTGTATTTCTTGGGCCTACACCAGACTATTTTCAACAGATATATTTGTGTCTGAACAATCTGGAGTCACTACTGTTTTTCTTTACAGCAAAAAATGCAAAAAAGCAAGATAATACATAGGTTTCACCCGTGAAACTGCAAAACTACACTTGTATTTCTTGGGCCTACACCAGACTATTTTTAACAGATATATGGTGTCTGAATAATCAGGAAACACTACTGTTTTTCTTTATGGCAAAAAATGCAAAAAAACAGGATAATACAGAGATTTGACCCGTGGAACTGCAAAACTACACTTGTATTTCTCGGGCCTACACCAGACTATTTTCACCCGATATATTTGTGTGTGAACAATTTGGAGACCCTACTGTTTTCTTTACGGCAAAAAATGCAAAAAAGCAGGATAATACAGAGATTTGACCCGTGGAACTGCAAAACCAAACTTGTATTTCTCAGGCCTACACCAGACTATTTTCAACAGATATATTCATGTCTGAACAATCAGGAGACACTACTGTTTTTCTTTACGGCAAAAAATGCAAAAAGCAGGATAATACAGAGATTTGACCCGTGGAACTGCAAAACCACACTTGTATTTCTCGTGCCTACACCAGACTATTTTCAACAGATATATTTGTGTCTGAACAATCAGGAGACACTACTGTTTTTCTATACAGCAAAAAATGCAAAAAAGCAGGATAATACAGAGATTTGACCCATGGAACTGGAAAACTACACTTGTATTTCTCGGGCCTACACCAGACTATTTTCAACAGATATATTTGTGTCTGAACAATCAGGAGACTCTACAGTTTTCTTTACGGCAAAAAATGCAAAAAAGCAGGATAATACAGAGATTTGACCCGTGGAACTGCAAAACCACACTTGTATTTCTCGGGCCTACACCAGACTATTTTCAACAGATATATTTGTGTCTGAACAATCAGGAGACACTACTGTTTTTCTTTACGGCAAAAAATGCAAAAACGCAGGATGATACAGAGATTTGACCCGTGTAACTGCAAAACCACACTTGTATTTCTCAGGCCTACACCAGACTATTTTCAACAGATATATTTGTGTCTGAACAATCAGGAGACACTACTGTTTTTCTATACAGCAAAAAATGCAAAAAAGCAGGATATTACAGAGATTTGACCCGTGGAACTGCAAAACCACACTTGTATTTCTCGGGCCTACACCAGACTATTTTCAACAGATATATTTGTGTCTGAAAAATCAGGAGACACTACTGTATTTCTTTATGGCAAAAAATGCAGAAAAGCAGGATAATACAGAGATTTGACCCGTGGAACTGCAAAACCACACTTGTATTTCTCGGGCCTACACAAGACTATTTTCAACAGATATATTTGTGTCTGAAAAATCAGGAGACACTACTGTATTTCTTTATGGCAAAAAATGCAGAAAAGCAGGATAATACAGAGTTTTTACCCGTGGAACTGCAAAACCACACTTGTATTTCTCGGGCCTACACAAGACTATTTTCAACAGATATTTTTGTGTCTGAACAATCAGGAGACACTACTGTTTTTCTTTACGGCAAAAAATGCAAAAAATCAGGATAATACAGAGATTTGACCCGTGGAAGTGCAAAACCACACTTGTATTTCTCGGGCCTACACCAGATTATTTTCAACAGATATATTTGTGTCTGAACAATCAGGAGACACTATTATTTTTTTTTTTTCAGCAAAAAATGACAAAAGCAGGATAATACATATTTTTTACCGTGGAACAGCAAAATCACAATTATAATTTACAGGTGTATATCAGACTTTTTTAAAAATATATATTTGCGGCTGAACAGTGAGCGACACACTCAAACTGTTTTTTTTAGATACAAATGGCCCAATAGTGGATAATACAGAGGCTTGAACCGTGGAACTGCAAAACCACACTTCTATTTCTCTAGCCTACACCAGACTATTTTCAGCAGATATATTTGTGTCTGAAAAATCAGAGACACACTTTTTTTTCTTGGTGGGGGGGGACCTAAAGGTTAATCAGACGGGAATTTGTACAATGTGAAGGAGGAAAAAAAAAAGAGGATTTAGATGAAAAAGAAAGGATTTTTCCTGGCCCCCGAGACCAGGAGCTAAGTCTAGCAATTTCAGCAACAGGAGCACACAGGACTGTAATGCAGCGTTTGCTGGTATAACCACTGCGTCTCCTATACAGCCTGCCTGTCTGCCTGCCTGATATCTGGAATGGATAATAGTCCTGAGAATGACTGTTTGTTTGATCTGGTAGCCTTTACACACCCTACACTAACTATTTCGCAGGATATATCTCTCCCTAAATTAGCAGCGCTGTCCCTACACTGTCTGATCCGGAGCGACTGTGTCCATGATGGCGGCGCCCGGTTTTAAATTCTCGAGGTGGCGCTGTGCGGCCAGCCAATCACTGTAATGCCCACAAACAACATGGCTGCGGCATTACAGTGGCTGGCTGGCCATCCCTGCATGTTCATTGGCTATGTAAAGAGCCCAAACAAGCAGGGTGGAGACCCGAGCTCCCGCCCGAGTAACCAGGAAATGCTCGGTGCTCGCCGAACATCCCGAGTAGCGTGATGCTCGGGCGAGTACCGAGCAGTGTCGAGCATGCTCGCTCAATACTAATCCAGATATGTTGACACCTCTGGCAGGTTTCATACTGGATATGCTGTCACAACTGAAGATACATTGCTAGAGTCTGCAACCTTACTACCGCCAAGAAGCTGGTCTCTGAAGTTGTTTGCCGGTATGTAGTCCCAGAAGTTATCAAAAGTGATCAAGGACCAGCCTTTTCCTCATGTGTATATGAAGAAATACTTACCATGATCGAATCAACAGTGACGTTACATACTCCTTACCATCCACAGTCAAGTGGCAAGGTGGATAGATTGAATGGCACACTGAAAAGGCAATTAACCAAAATGATGCAGGAGACTACGGCCCAGTGGCCTAAGCTCCTTCCCATTGCACTATATTACATACTCACCACGCCCCATAGGGAAACACAAACTGTCACCCTATGAGATACTATTTTGGTCACAACCAGCCATAGATTGATTTACCCCACAACAATTATCAGAATAAACACATCATGTTGTGCAATATGTGATTCAGCTTGCCAAAGCCTTAACTAACACGCATGCGTTAGTATCATCTTCTATTCCTGATCCAGCTGATGCAGAAGGTGGTCATACCCTCAAGCCTGGAGATTATGTGTATGTGAAGAGGCATGTTTGGAAACACGGACTAGAACCACTGTATGACGGACCATACCAAGTGCTCTTGGCGACCCCAACAGCAGTAAAACATGAATTTTCTGAATATAAGTCTAGCGATCCAACATGTTGCAATCCGGATGTTGGATATTGCAGCCCCTGGGACAAATGTCTTCATGGTGTATGTTATCAAATAACACCGTTTTTATCGATTTGGTACATAAATTAGTATTACAGCACTAATGGGATCTGCCATTAGCCACATATTGGGTCTGTGGGAATAATGCGTATAAATGGCTCCCTGTCGGAGTAGGGGGGACTTGTACGTTGGCCCTGCTAACTCCAGCCACTTATCTTATTCCCCATAGTAAAGTAGATATGAGAGCCATCCCTCTCCATACCATCTATAAACGAGCTAAGGACAACACTCCACGCCCATCAGGCAGACCTCATTTAGTACAAATGAGTATACCTAATAAGATAGCCAGTACCGTCTTCCTCTACCCTATGGTTACACAAATGTGGGACAAATTAGTGGAAGTCACTGATTACTTAAATGACCAGATTTGGAGTGTATTGGAAGTAATTAATACTACTGTTGCGGTGCAGAATCAACTTATTATAGTAGCCAATCAACATACTATAGTGCTGGACTATTTGACAGCAGCTCAAGGAGGGATGCGTCAAGTTATAGGCTCAGCCTGTTGTCACTATATTGACCCCGACTCTACCATACAGTTAAAGACTAAAATGGAAAGCATTAGGAAACTCAGGGAAGAATATAACAAACATAATGAATTGACCAAAGACAGTTGGTGGTCTGATACGTTCTCCTTTTTAAATCCTGCTAATTGGTTTAAAGGGATTGGTGGATGGATTGCTGGAATATTACAAGGAGTGTTGCATATTTCTGCTTGCATCTTGTTAATATATGTCTTACTAAAACTAGTCTTTTATTGTATCCCATTGTGCATGAGGAAAACCTGCCAGTCATTGGAGAGCAAGGAGAACGCTGTTAACCAACATCCAGTGCTATTATACACGGACCTCCCAGATTTACCCAGCATTGAGGACCTGAACGACAAGGGAATGATGACCTTTACCCGCACGCCCCGACCAACCTCACATCTGAAGATCTGAGCTTTATGATTATGTCAAAAAACAAGGGGGGATTGGACATGCCGCGACAGCCTCAATTGGTAACAAGGGCACTAATTGGATGAAGACCAAGGTCCCTCAGGCTCAAAGCATGATCCTGAGATAGCACCTCTATTGCTGATAATAACATAATTTTTAGGGGGGAATGTAAAGTACATATAAATATTCATGCTATCCAAGTGTAAAGGACATATTGATACCCATGCTAGAGCAACTCCATTTTGTCTGCTTGCTTTAAAATCATGTTATTATCACTCCTTGCATAACATACATTCTTTATTTCTCTTCCCATGCAACTTTCCCACGCTAACCTTTTCTCACAGGAACATTTTGTCAGACACCCCGCTCCTGTTATCTAACTAGTCTAGGCCAGGATTGACCTTGTAAATTTCCATCGTGCTTTGAACTAACGATAATATGACCATATATGTGTTTCCGTAATAATTGCACTAACATTGGCACAAGCCTGTAGTATGGCTGTAGATGATTAGATATTAATAAACTCAAAACAATGAAATGCTAAGCAAAATATATGAGATCAGAGATTCTTTAAATCCTCCCATACAGAGCATTGCCTCCATTTGGTTTTCTGTGGATTGCGCAATCAACATAATAATTTGACACTCACTTGGTCAACCGTGAAGGGTTATTGCCCTCCCTTAACAATATCACAGATTAAACAATTCAGTCTCATTGAGTGATTATATAATTACCCCACTTCCTGATATATTATTTGGACTAGCATTCCAAATTTTACTCTGCTTGAGCACACAAAATTAGATTAGGTGGCTCCCATATTTAAACTGCCTGTGATAGCCCACCTGGTTGTCTGCACTAGACCATGTAATGTTATAATTGCAGGCATTATGAAGAAGTCTGTACAGCTACAGTTGGTGCTCATGAAGTTCAATGGAAAGGCAAGGGGATTATGAGGAGGAGCTAGAGATATAACACACATTCTGCTACAACTTCTCCTAAAATGACAGGTGAAAGAATATCTCAGCAGAACTATAACATTTCCATATCCACTATATGGACTTCATGAAGTTAGAACCAATGCTTGGAACTGCTCTATTAGCTCGTGTACTCAAAAGCTGGAAATTGTACATCCATTAATAGACCAAAAGAAAACTAAGAAAATAAACAAATTTGAAGATCACATACAGTCAAATTGTACAGTAACAAGTGTGATAGATGACTCCGTCACCTTCCACCTTCCACCTCTTGCAAAGTGTTCTTAGAATTGGGGATATAAGGAATATTCACATTTTCTGTCTATTATTTTAGAATGGTTTCTTCTCCCAAAAACAATTCTTACAATTTAGTAAAAAGTCAGAATTGTGCAATTCTAGGGGACTTATCATATACCGGTAAATGTTTATGCTAATTAATAAACCCATGCACACATAAAAGAAAGTGTCGAAACAAAGCATCTGATGTGTTAATGGATTGCTGTAGAGGTGTCTAGTATTATGATTCTCAGGATAATAGAAATGCTTAGCGACCAGTGTTATATTACGGAGATCTACAACACAACACTGATTTTCTACCAGTATGACACGTTACAATCCAACAATTCAACCGGAACTTTATTCAACTAAACATCAAACACACGATCAGTGAATCTGTTCTTACAAATAGTAGATTCTACTAGATTGTCTTCTGGTCCTGTTGACACCAGGGGAATCTGCTGACAGTAATCTCAATATGTTTTGTTGCTACATGACCAATACTCCATTTTTTGCTCTAGTTTTTTTTAACCTATCTTGATCCATTATTATGACGGCAATGTAATATTTATTGTGCAGAACTTCCCACTTACTAAAGACTATGAGACTTTTCCATCATGGAGCTCTGTTTCTGTCGTTATTAGTATTGTGTTTTATTTTAAATTTTCTAAAGACTATGAGACTTTTTCAGCACGGAGCTCCATTTCCATCGATATTATTATTATGTTTTATTAGAAATTTGCTTGCAGAGTGTTAATAATTTTCTGCTTGTCGTCAGTATGTATACTAGTGATGAGCGAGTATGTTTTGTTAACCCTTTTGCCGAGTATACTTGGGCGAGCACCAAGTATTTACAGCTGCTCGGTGATATGTTTGAATCACTCCAGTGTGCATGATTTGCGACGGTTTGGCAAGTTTAATACATGTGAGGAATGTCTGCTTCTTACACATTCCTCACATGTATTAAAGCTGTCAAACCATCGCAAATCATGCACACAGGAGTGATTCAAACATATCACCGAGCAGCTGTAACTACTCGGTGCTCGTCTGAACATACTCGGCAAAAGGATTAACAGAACATACTCGCTCATCACTAATGTATACTAATTTTACCTGTAAAGTGTCCAGCATTCCAGTAATCTCATCAGTATCTCAGGAGCCTTAAACCATTGATAAAACAGCGTCTAGGCCCATTGTGTGAGTGATGAAAGAAAATCTGGTGCAGCTGTCACCACAGAGAGTCTGACATGCAGACCCAGGTGATGCACTTGACCTGAGAAAAATACCTCCACTAATACACACTTAGCTTTGGAGGGAAGGGTGAGAGCAAGTCTGCCAATTCAGGGGGCTGATCTTAGTGAAGGAAAAAAGAAGACAATGTTTAGTGGGGAGTTGTGTGGAATGACATCAAAGGAATAGGGCTGAGACTGAGAACCTGGAAGGATGATTGGATGCATGGCATATGGAGTGTTGGAGATCGGTTACAGACTGGACTGGATAAACATGCTACAGTTGTGGGATCTGTCATTTCGATTTAAACTTTCTTAAAGGATACCTGTGCTTCCATCGTTTTACCTGTCATCAGAAGGATCGGGGACTGTGACTACTGACTGTACTGGCACAAAGCCTGTGGAACTACCATCCCAGGAAGGGGATCTTGCGGACTGAGACAATTGTATTTGGGACATTTACCTGGAATTGCTGTATTACCATGAATGTGAGGAATAAAATATTGTTGCATCATTAAACTGCCTAGATGATTATTAAAACCCCCATTCTCAGATCTTCACATTTATACTAATTACTTACCATGAAAATAGATTACAGCATAAATGCTGATATCTTATGATGTCTCGCCTCAAATTCTGTTGATGGGGGATTAAAAGTTTTTAGAGAACAAGAAAAATTGTCCCTTCAGTCTCAAAAAGCTCCAAACCCAGCTATAGAAGTGTCTGCCTGGACTTGAGCAGGAGGACTTGTGCAGCATTTATGAGAAATGTTTTGTATTGGGTTCTCTGAGCTTTTTATATAGTGCTGTTGGTTATCGGGGGATGAGAATTAATTTAATTAACTGATACAATTCACATCTGTGTATGCTAAACAGAGAGCAATGAACAGAGAACTGTAATTCTCCCTCAGAAATTATTATATCATTGTTATTTCAGAAATAAAAAAATAGAGCCTTGATTAAAAGTCAGGAACAGAAATATGTTACAATAACTAAAATATTGAGAATTCGTTTTCATGAGGGTTTATATGCAAGTCAAAAACAATCTAATCTTGGGTAAGAATGGCCGATGTATAGAGACTCCGATACAAAATATCATACTGTCAGAATCATTTCAAATTGGACGAAAAAGACAAATTAACATATAATGATAGGGGAACAGTATAGAGGTGTATAAAGGTTGTCTCTCATGGGCTGACGTCGCAGATGCAACTTGTGAAGCTCTACAGCCCATTCCCACCTCCAAAGATGCAGTTACTGTAGCTTCTGTCATGGACACATAAAGGGATGTAGTATGATGAACTGTTGGATTGCAAAGGGCTCATTTACAGTTATACAGATCTTACTCATGGATAATCTTGTGCCTGCATCCTCCCGTTGGGTGCATTTATGAAATTTATAAGATCAGCGCCCATCGCCTTAAGTGTCTCATTGCTTAAGTGAAATATGAATTATACCAGAATTTAATATAATGCATACAGGCTGTACCTTGTCATCTGCCACCATTGCACTCTAATCAGCATGTCTATTTATTCATTCCTCCTACAGTTATGTCACCCAGCTTTTCCATCCTGTGATTCTCTCTACCTCTGCTCTTGCATTCACTTGATATGTTCTTCAACTACCCACTGCTCTTCCCCCCACTTTCCCACTATAATTAATGACCTCCTTGTTTATTCTGCCCTGAATATCCAGCATCTGTCTCAGCCTTATTCAGAGGATCAAGATGAGCACAGACCACTCCCCTTCACACATGAATGTATTCTGTAGCAAATATATTGTGAGTAGTGTTGAGCGATACCTTCCGATATCGAGAAATATCGGATCGGATTGGATCGGACCGATACCCAAAAAATATCGGATATCGCCGATTCCGATACCGGAAACCAATGCAAGTCAATGGGACACAAATATCGGAATGAAAATAAACCCTTTCTTTCCTTGTAGGTTAATTCTACATGAAGGAAAACAACTAAGAATAATGTAGAATGTATTGGGGGAGGTGGGGGAGACAATAAAGGCATAGAGGTTTAGCCCAATCAAATGGAATAGCTGGAATTAATATTTTTTTAAGACGTTCTGAGTTACAAAAATATTGACTATGTTAAGCTTTTTTATATTTTGTCAGATATTTATGTTTCACTACTTCCATGCTCTTCACCTTCTTTTTTACTTCTCCCACACTTTCTCCTTCATCATCCTCAGCATCAGCATCTTTTTCATCAACTTCTTCTTCATTTTCTTCTTCTTCACCTTCTTCGTATTATTCTTTTTTTTTACATTCTCCATATTCTTCTTATTCAACTATTATTCTTCATGTTCTACTTCTTCATCTTCTTCATATTCTTCTTCTTCATCATATTCTTATTTGTGAAAGGCATTCCTGTAGTTGTTATCTATAAAAGTTTGAAGATTACAACTTTTGTTCTGCCTGTCACAAAAGATTTACAACAGGATTTGTCCGTGTTCAGTTTGGCCTGCAGCAGCAGGTCTTTTCCAGGGACACCACGAAGAGGAACGGACTCACCCCCATACACTGCTTAGTCTTCTTATGCTTATAATTTAGATAATATCTTTTGCTCTGATTTTTAGTCTTATGCTTAATGTTGTTCTGCAGCTTCTTGTTCTTCTGCATCTTGGTTTTCTGTCTCTTGTTCTTCTGTATCTTGGTGGTTATCTTCTTGTTCTTTGTCCTCTTGGTCATCTTCTTCAGGGACATCTTCTTGGTCTTCTTCGGGGTGGTCTTCAGGGTCATCGCCTTCAGGGTCGTCGTCTTCGGGGTCGTCGTCTTCTTCGGGGTGGTCTTCAGGGTCGTCGTCTTCAGGGTTGTCATCTTCGGGGTCCTCGTCTTCTTTGGGGTGGTCTTCAGGGTCGTCGTCATCAGGGTCGTCGTCTTCGGGGTCCTCGTCTTCTTCCAGGTGGTCTTCAGGGTCCTCGTCTTCAGGGTCATCGTGTTCGGGGTCCTCATCTTCTTCGGCGTGGCCTTCAGGGTCGTCGTTTTCAGGGTCATTGTCTTCGGGGTCCTCGTCTTCTTCGGGGTGGTCTTCTGAGTCCTCGTCTTCAGGGTCGTCATCTTCGAGGTCCTCATCTTTTTCAGGGTGGTCTTCAGGGTCCTCGTCTTCAGGGCCGTCGTCTTAAGGGTCGTCGTCTTTGGGTTCCTCGTCTTCTTCCGGATGGTCTTCAGGGTCCTCGTCTTCAGGGTCGTCGTCTTTGGGGTCCTCGTCTTTTTCAGGGTGGTCTTCAGGGTCCTCGTCTTCAGGGCCGTCGTCTTAAGGGTCGTCGTCTTTGGGTTCCTCGTCTTCTTCCGGGTGGTCTTCAGGGTCCTCGTCTTCAGGGTCGTCGTGTTCGGGGTCCTCGTCTTCTTTGGGGTGGTTTTCAGGGTCGTCGTCTTCAGGGTCATCGTCTTCGGAGTCCTCGTCTTCTTCGGGGTGGTCTTCAGGGTCGTCGTCTTCATGGTCATCGTCTTCGGGGTCCTCGTCTTCTTCAGGGTGGTCTTCAGGGTCCTCGTCTTCAGGGTTGTCGTCTTCGGGGTCCTCGTCTTCTTCGGGGTGGTCTTCAAGGTCATCGTCTTCGGAGTCCTCGTCTTCTTCGGGGTGGTCTTCAGGGTCGTCGTCTTCAGGGTCGTCGTCTTCGAGGTCCTCGTCTTCTTCAGGGTGGTCTTCAGGGTCCTCGTCTTCAGGGTCGTCATCTTCGGGGTCCTGGTCTTATTCAGGGTGGTCTTCAGGGTCCTCGTCTTCAGGGTCGTCATCTTCGGGGTCCTCGTCTTCTTGGGGGTGGTCTTCAGGGTCATTGTCTTCAGGGTCCTTGTCTTTGGGGTCGTCGTCTTCGGGGTCCTCGTCTTCTTCGGGGTGGTCTTCAGGGTCCTCGTCTACAGTGTCGTTGTCTTCGGGGTCCTCATCTTCTTCGGGGTGGTCTTCAGGGTCCTTGTCTTCAGGGTCGTCGTCAGGGAGATCCAGAGTGATTAAAAAGAACAATTTCAAAATGCTTGAACTTGGAAATGTAGCAGAAGGTACAAGAAGGCTGAGGAACTGCCGAGAACCAGCTGACGGTACTGGAACCCGGATGGGTAGCAGAAGGTACAAAAGCCATTGGAACTACCGAGTACCAGCTGATGGTACATGTACTCGGTTACTAAGCAGGAGGTAGCTGTGCCAGAAAGCACTACCAAGGACCAGCAGACATTGGTGGAACTTTGATACCGAGAAGGAGGCACCTAAGCCATAGGCACTGCTGAGAACCAGCTGACGGTACTGGATCTCGGATGGGTAGCAGAAGGTACCAATGAAAAAAAAAGTTGCAAGGCCGCGAGCCGGCCTCAGTTACCGAAACCCACAGTCCTACAGGGGGTGCTTGTCCTATTGGCACTATAAAACTAGCCTTCATTGCCACATCCCGCAGCCCACATAGGAGTCAACTAAACTGCAGGCACCATAGAGTCGGCTAACCCGACCACAACACGAGAGGACAACGTATTGGAGGCAAAGTGACGTTGACACTACCCGGAAACAGCTGGCGTGCTGGAACCAGGCTGGGCAGGAGGGAGTACCCATGCCAATGACCATGCCGAGAACCAGCTGACGGTACTGGAACCCGGATGGGTAGCAGAAGGTACAAGAGCCAATGGAACTACCGAGGACCAGCTGACGGTACTGGAACTCGGTTACTAAGCAGGAGGTACCTGTGCCAGAAAGCACTACCAAGGACCAGCAGACGTTGATGGAACTTGGATACCGAGAAGGAGGCACCTAAGCCAAAAGCACTGCCGAGAACCAGCTGACGGTACTGGAGCCCAGATGGGTAGCAGAAGGTACCAATGAAAAAAAAAGTTGCAAGGCCGATAGCCGGCTGCAGTTAATGAAACCCACAGTCCTACAGGGGGTGCTAGTCCTATTGGCACTATGGAACCAGCCTTCATTGCCAGATCCCGCAGTCCACATAGGAGTCACCTAAACTGCAGGCACCATAGAGTCGGCTAACCCGACCGCAATATGACAGGACAACGCATTGGAGGCAAAGTGACGTTGACACTACCCGGAAACAGCTGGCTTGCTGGAACCAGGCTGGGCAGGAGGGAGTACCCGTGCCAAAGACACTGCTGGGAAACAGCTGGTGGTGCTGTAACCCAGGCTAAATACTAAAAACAGAGTGGAGCCAGAGGCCTAATTGGAGCAAGTTTAAAATCAGTAGTAGTGTGAATGTAGACAGAGCAGGAGAAATGCCCGGACACACAGCAGGGGATCAGCTGACGTTAATGAACCCCAATAACACTGGAGCAAGCGTTGACTGTGCAGACCGCACTTCTGAGCAGCAACTGGCGGTGTTGGAGCCCTGGGTAAATACTGAAAAAAGAGAGGAGCTAGAGGCCAAATTGGAGCAAGTTTAAAATCAGTAGTAGTGTGAATGTTGACAGAGCAGGAGAAATTGCCGGACACACAGCAGAGGATAAGCTGACTTTACTGAACCACAATAACACGGCAGCAAGCGTTGACTGTGCAGACGGCACTTCTGAGCGGCAACTGGTGGTGTTGGAGCCCAGGGTAAATACTAAAAACAGGGGTGCCAGAGGTGTAATTGGAGCAAGTTTTAAATCTGTAGTAGTAGTGGGAATGTGGACAGAGCAGGAGAATTTGCCGGACACTCAGCAGGGGAACTGCTGACGTTAATGAACCCCAATAACACGGCAGCAAGTGTTGACTGTGCAGACAGCACTTCTGAGTGGCAACTAGCGGTGTTGGAGCCTAGGGTAAATACTGAAAACAGAGGATCCAGAGGTGTAATTGGAGCAAGTTTTAAATCTGTATTACAGTGGATGTGGACAGAGCAGGAGAATTTGCCGGACACACAGCAGGGGATCAGCTGACATAACTGAACCCCAATAACACGGCAGCAAGTGTTGACTGTGCAGACGGCACTTCTGAGCGCCAACTGGCGGTGTTGGAGCTCAGGGATAATACCGAAAACAGAGGAGCCAGAGGTCTATTTGGAGCAACTTTAAAATCTGTAGTAGTGAGAATGTGGACAGAGCAGGAGAATTTGCCGGACACACAGCTGGGGATCAGCTGACGTTACTGAACCCCAATAACATGGCAGCAAGTGTTGACTGTGCAGACCGAACTTCTGAGCAGCAACTGGCGGTGTTGGAGTTAAGGGATAACACTGAAAACAGAGAGGAGCCAGAGGTGTAATTGGAGCAAGTTTTAAATCTGTAGTAGTAGTGAGAATGTGGACAGAGCAGGAGAATTTGCCAGACACACAGCAGGGGATCAGCTGACATTACTGAACCCCAATAACACGGCATCAAGCGTTGACTGTGCAGACGGCACTTCTGAGCGGCAACTGGCGGTGTTGGAGCCCAGGGTATATACTAAAAACAGAGGAGCCAGAGGTGTAATTGGAGCAAGTTTTAAATCTGTAGTACAGTGGATGTGGACAGAGCAGGAGAATTTGCCGGACATACAGCTGGGGATCAGCTGATGTTACTGAACCCCAATAACACGGCAGCAAGTGTTGACTTTGCAGACGGCACTTCTGAGCGCCAACCAGCGGTGTTGGAGCTCAGGGATAATACTGAAAACAGAGGAGCCAGAGGTCTAATTGGAGCAACTTTAAAATCTGTAGTAGTGAGAATGTGGACAGAGCAGGAGAATTTGCCGGACACATAGCTGGGGATCAGCTGACGTTACTGAACCCCAATAACACGGCAGCATGTGTTGACTGTGCAGACGGCACTTCTGAGCAGCAACTGGCGGTGTTGGAGCTCAGGGATAACACTGAAAACAGAGAGGAGCAAGAGGTGTAATTGGAGCAAGTTTTAAATCTGTAGTAGTAGTGAGAATGTGGACAGAGCAGGAGAATTTGCTGGACACACAGCAGGGGATCAGCTGATGTTAATGAACCCCAATAACACGGCAGCAAGCGTTGACTGTGCAGACGGCACTTCTGAGCAGCAACTAGCGGTGTTGAAGCCCAGGGTAAATACTAAAAACAGATGAGCCAGAGGTGTAATTGGAGCAAGTTTTAAATTAGTAGTAGAGTGGATGTGGACAGAGCAGGAGAATTTGCTGGACACACAGCAGGGGATCAGCTCACGTTACTGAACCCCAATAACACGGCAGCAAGCGTTGACTGTGCAGACGGCACTTCTGAGCAGCAACTGGTGGTGTTGGAGCTCAGGGATAGTGTTGAGCCACCCCCGTAGTGTTCGGGTTCGGTTCGGTTCGTCGAACACCGGGATGTTCGAGGAACTGTTCGTCGAACACCTTAGAACACCGTCGAACACCGTTAAAACCAATGGCAGGCAAACAAAAACACATAGAAACACATAGAAAACACCTTCAAAGGTGTCCAAAAGCTGACAAACTGCTCAGAAGACGCTCTCTTTAAAAAAGCCGGCCGGCAATTCAGCAGCGGCATACACCAGGACCCCACAATTTAGACAAGAAGGAATAGAGCATCACACATAGATTAGATAGATATAAACATGTCAGTCACATATATAAGAAGCACAGTGACAGTGTTGGTTACTGTACTTGTCATTTAGTGTAAAGGATTTATTAAAAAAATATTAGTGTTTTCATGCATCGTCTCTTTAAAAAAGCCAGCCGGCAATTCAGCAGCGGTACCCGACAATTTAGAACAGAAAGAATAGAGCTTCACACATAGATTAGATAGATAGAAACATGTCAGTCACATATATAATAAGTACAGTGATAGTGTTGGTTACTGTACTTGTCATTTAGTGTTAAAATAAAGGATTTATTAAAAAAAAAATTGGCGTCAGGTTCCCCGTTATTTTAGTTTCTAGCGGAGGTTAAGCAGACAGCTGGGGCAGATGTTTGAAGCCTGGGAAGGGGGTAATACCCATGGAGTTTCCCAGGCTACTAATATCAGCCCCCAGCTGAAAACCTAGCCTTTACTAGCTATTAAAATGGGGGACACCCCCAAAAAAATGACGTGGGGTCCCCCCTATTTTAATAGCTATCAAAGGCTAGGCAGACAGCTGGGGGCTGATATTAATAGCCCAGGAAGGGTGCCATGAATATTGGCCCCCTCCCAGGCTAGAAACACCAGCCGTCAGTCGCCCCAGAAATGGCGCATCCGTATTTTACTTTTATTGCAGGAGATCGTTGGCTTCAGCTGGAATGGGCGTGACTGTAATTGTGGTTTAATTTAGAACAATAAAGAATTGTGTCTTTATTTTAATTAAAGGACTTTATTCTGGGTGTTTGTGGGTTTTTTTAACTTTGACTATGGGGTTACTAACCTGGGCTTGATGTCAGCTGGCATTATAAGCTGACATCAACACTAGCCCTATTACCCCACTGCCACCGCTACAGGGTAGTGGGAAGAGCGAGGCTAAGTGCCAGAATTGGCGCATCCTACGGATGCGCCATTTCTGGGGCGGCTGACGGCTGGTGTTTCTAGCCTGGGAGGGGGCCAATATTCAAGGCACCCTTCCTGGGCTATTAATATCAGCCCCCAGCTGTTTGCCTAGCCTTAGCTAGCTGTTAAAATAGGGGGGACCCCACGTCATTTTTTTTGAGGGGTCCCCCATTTTATTAGCTAGTAAAGGCTAGGTATTCAGCTGGGGGCTGATATTAGTAGCCTGGGAAGCTCCGTGGGTATTACCCCCTTCCCAGGCTTTAAACATCTGCCCCAGCCGTCTGCTTAACCTCCGCTAGAGCCTAAAATTATGGGGAACCCCACGCCAATTTTTTTTTAAGTAAATCCTTTATTTTAACACTAAATGACAAGTACAGTAATCAACACTGTCACTGTACTTCATATATATGTGACTGACATGTTTCTATCTATCTAATCTATGTGTGATTCTCTATTCCTTCTATTCTAAATTGTCGGGTACCGCTGCTAAAATGCCTGCCGGCTTTTTTAAAGAGACGGTGCATGAAAACACTATTATTTTTTTAAATAAATCCTTTACACTAAATGACAAGTACAGTAAGCAACACTGTCACTGTACTTCATATATATGTGACTGACATGTTTCTGTCTATCTAATCTATGTGTGATTCTCTATTCTTTCTATTCTAAATTGTCGGGTACCGGTGTATGCCGATGATGAATTGCCAGCTTTTCATGTTTCTCTGTGAGCACTGGTCCCATCGATTAGGGCAACCACTGTAATGCCACAACCACCATGGCTTTGGCATTACAGTGAGTGGCAGACAATCCCTGCATGATTGGTGCTCTAAATAGCGCCAGACATGCAGGACACACTTTTGGTGCACGAACAGTTATCGAACATAACCTCGAACAGCCGAATTTTTTGCAAATAGTTTGGGTTCATCGAACAACTCGAACACCACCCAAAACAGCTCGAATTTGAGATTGGCGAACAGTTCTAGTCGAACACCGCTCATCTCTACTCAGGGATTACAGTTCAGGTGGTAGAAACATGAACACAACATGAGACCTCTTTATTCTAGAAGAGAACTGGTAAATTCATGCGAGATCCAGGCCTTGTTCATTTTCAGAAAAGTAAGCCGGTCAATGTTATCGGAGGATAGGCGCATGCGATGGTCTGTTAGTACACCACCTGGGGCACTAAAGACGCGTTCCGATAATACACCAGCAGCAGGGCAAGCCAGCACCTCCAATGCATACTGGCTAAGCTCTGGCCATGTATCCAGCTTAGAGACCCAAAACTTGAAGGGGGAAGAGCCGTCTGGGACTACACTGAGAGGGCAAGACGTGTAGTCTGTCACCATGTGACGGAAACGTTGCCTCCTGCTGACTGGAGCCGTCTGTGATGGTGAAGACATTTGTGGCAGTGGGGACACAAAACTTTGCCACACTTGGGCCATACTGGTCATGCCTTGTGCTGAGGCGCTGCTTCTGCTCCCTCTTTGTGCAGAGCTTCCTCCACTTCTTCGACGCACTGAGCTGCTTTGTAAAGCACTAGCAGCACTGCTGTCATTTGGAATGGAGAACATGATGGAAAGCACCAGTGCGTCTTGGTACTCCCGCATTTTACGCTCCCGGTTCAACGGTGTTATGAGGCTTTGTAAGTTGTCCTGGTAGCGAGGATCAAGGAGGGTGGACACCCAATAATCAGCCATGTTGAGAATGTGGGCGATGCGGCGGTCGTTTCTCAGGCACTGCAGCATGAAATCAACCATGTGGTGCAGACTGCAAACTGGCCAAGAAACGCTGTCTCCTGCTTGTGGCGTGATCTCTGCCTGCTCTGCATCACCCCACCCTCGCTCTAGATACTGACTACTAGAGCATTGTGTACCTCCCTCCTCTGGACAGATGTCTTCCTCCTCCATTGACTCCTCCTCATCCTCCTCACAAAGTGTCCCCTGCCTAGGCCTTTGTGAGGAACCACGTTGCGCAGACTGTACAGAAGCAGATGGCATTTGTGACTCCTCATCCTCCACCTCTTCCAAAACCTCCTCCCTTAGTGCTTGCAGTGTTTTTTTCAAGCAGGCAGATAAGGCGGATAGTCATGCTGACTAGTGCATCATCTGCACTCGCCATCCGCGTGGAATAATCGAAGGCACGCAAAACGTGGCAAGTGTCCTTTGTAGAGGCCCACTCAGTGGTGGTGAAGTGTGAACGGCGCACACTGCGACTTGTTTGCGCCTGCTGCAGCTGGTACTCCATTACTGCTGCCTGCTACTCACACAACCTCTCCAACATATGTAACGTTGAATTCCACCTGGTGGGTAGGTCACATATGATGCGATGTTCCGGAAGACTTAAGCGGCGCTGCATAGCTGCAATGCGCGATCTTGCGTTGCTGGAGCGGCGCAAGTGAGGGTACTCTATGCGGACCTTGTGCAGCAGTGCATCAAGATCCGGATAGTCCCGAAAAAAACTCTGCATGACCAAGTTGAGCACATGTGCCAGACATGGGATGTGAGTGAGGTTGCCTAGGCCCAGAGCTGCCACAAGATTTCGGCCATTGTCACACACTACCATACCTGGCTGGAGATTCGCTGGCACAAACAACACATCGCTCTGCTGCTTGATGGAATTCCAGAGCTCCTGCACTGTGTGGCTTTGATTCCCCAAAGAAATTAATTTTAATACGGCCTGCTGACGTTTGGCCACGGCTGTGCTCATATCGGTCATCATAACAGGTAACCGTTCATGGGTCGATGTGGAAGTAGACCGTGATGGCTCCTGCAGCACTGATTCAGACGAACTGGAGTATGAGAAGGAGTCAATGTGTACAGACTGGATTCCTGCAATCCTTGGAGTTGGCAGAACACGTACAGCGCCACTCTCAAGATCTGTACCCGGCTCCACAACATTTACCCAATGTGCAGTGAGGGAAAGGTATCATCCCTGTCCATGCTTACTGCTCCACGCATCGGTGGTCAGGTGGACCTTGCTACTGATGGCATTTTGTAGCGCATGTTTAATTTTTCCCTCCATATGCTGTTGCAGGGCAGGGACGGCTTGCCTGCTGAAATAAAAGCGGCTGGGCATGTTGTATTGTGGGACTGCCAATGCCATAAAGTTACGGAAGGTGTCAGTCTCCTCCAGCCTCAATGATAGCATTTCAAGGGCCAGTAGTTTTGCAATGCCAGGATTCAGAGCCTGTGCTCGGGGGTGGTTTGCCGAGTATGGGTGCCTTTTCTCCCATGACTGTGCTAACGATGGCTGTAGACTGGCCTGCGAGTGTGAGGATGACAGGGAACGTGGTGCTGTGGGTGGAATTACACAACAGTGCCAGAGGTTCTTCCATGGCGATCCTGTGAGGAAGCCGAACCAGCTGTGTGTGAGCTGGAGGAAGAAGCTACAACATGAGCTGAAGAGGTGGTAGGTGGCCCTGTAGGTTGGCCTAGGTCTTCAGTGTGTTTTTGTAACTCCACCACGTGCTTGGTCCGCACATGTTTCCACAAATTTGTGGTATTGAGGTTGCTGACACTTTTCCCTCTTTTCACCTTCTGATTACACAGCTTGCATTTGACAAAGCAAATGTCATCTGCAACTGTGTCAGAAAAGGACCAGGCACTGCAAGTCTTGGGAGCGCCCGCCATGCTCCTAATTGGTGTCGAAGTCGAGGCTACAGGCAACCAAGTCTGCCCCCTCCCTCTCCCTCCTTTTTGGGCCGTTCGGGGAATCTCTTCCTCAGAGCTGCTCCCACCACCTTCCTGTCCCTCACGCCATGATGGGTTAAGGACCTCATCATCTACACCACCCTCTTCAAACAACTGCTTCTCCTGGGTCATCTCGACAGCACAGTACGCACCAGAAAGTGGCACCTGAGTCTCATCATCAGATGCGTACTGAGGTGTGCTGCTGACCATACTCACTGGCCCACCCGCCTCTTCAGATTCAGAGAGACAAAATGGTTGCACATCACTGCATACTACCTCTTCTTCAAATTCTCGAGTTCTGCTTGGTTGGCCCACTCTTTCCAAGCCAAGAGATTCAGAGAACAGAAGTAGAGATGGCTCCTGTCCAGGGCTCTCTGACTGACTGGGCAATTTGGCAGGTGGTGAAGAGACAGATGGGTGCTCTTCAGTGCTCAGGACCTGAGAGGATATGGAACTAATTGAGTTAGATGCCATCCATCCGACAACGGCTTCAATTTGGTCCTCCCGCAGCAGTGGGGTACGGCTAGCTCCTACAAAGCTGCGCATAAAGGACTGTTCCCTGGTAAAACTGGGGGATGCTGAGTAGAGATGAGCGGTGTTCGACTCGAACTGTTCGCCAATCTTAAATTCGAGCTGTTTTGGGCGGTGTTCGAGCCGTTTGGCGAGCCCGAACGATTTTAAAAAATTTCGGCTGTTCGAGGTTATGTTCGATAACTGATCATGCACCAAAATCATAACAGGATTTTTTCTCATTAATGCTGACAATTAATGTTAACACGCAGCTTGAGTGTACAGCAGGGCGGGGGGAGGGGCAGGGGATGGATCTCTGCAGAAATTATGAAGAGCTCCATTTTTTTTTCTCTTTCCCGCATTTACAGTGGGGAGGTGCAATCTGTCAGCCTATCAGCAGTGCACACACGGAGCGAACTGCTTTTTTTCACACAAGCAAAGGCATGTGTCATTGGCAGTGTATGTCACATGTCCTTGCCCTATAAGACCCAGCCATTTTCCCCGTCGCCACCATTTTCTCACTGCTGCAGCTGCGTGTTAGACGGCACTGCTGTTGCTGTGTGCATTATACTTTGTTAATTTGAAGCCAATTTTCGCACAAATCTACAGATAGCTTGGGAGTAGGGAATAGTTGTGATTGCAGTCCTTTTAAGGACTAGGTTACATCATATCCTACGACTTTTATCAGGCAGGTCTGTGCTCTTAAATAGATAGGTTGGGAGTAAAGACTAATTGTAATTGCAGTCCTTTTCAGGGCTAGGTTACATCAGTTCCTATTACTTTTATCAGGCAGGTCTGTGCTCTTAAATAGATAGGTTGGGAGTAAAGACTAATTGTAATTGCAGTCCTTTTGAGGGCTAGGTTACATCAGTTCCTATCACTTTTTGCCAGGCAGGTCTGTGCCAGTGCTGTGCAAGTTTTTTTCACAGCATTTGGCTAAATCTAGCAAAGCAAATACTTTTTGTCCTCTTGCAGTGTGTGTTAGTCAGTGGAGTAGCTACACCACCTGTGTATAGAATACAATTTTTTTTACTGCACCTAGTGAAGTAAAACGTTTTGGGCATAGCATCATTCTATTAGTCCATCTATAATAACCTCCACCAGGTTGCAAATTTAAAATAATTTTTATCTGCATTTAGCTCTGAAAAAATATTTCGGCTTGTAGCAGTGTGTGGGACTTGTTCTATCAGTCCATCTATACTAACCTCCAGCAGGTTGCAAATTCAAAGTAATTTTTATCTGCATCTAGCTCTGAAAAAATATTTGCCTTCGGCTTGTAGCAGTGTGTGGGACTTGTTCTATCAGTCCATCTATACTAACCTCCAGCAGGTTGCAAATTCAAAATAATTTTTATCTGCATCTAGCTCTGAAAAAATATTTGGGCTTCGGCTTGTAGCAGTGTGTGGGACTTGTTCTATTAGCCCATCTATACTAACCACCAGCAGGTGGCAAATTCAAAATAATTTTTATCTGCATCTAGCTCTGAAAAATATTTGGGCTTCGACTTCTAGCAGTGTGTGGGACTTATTCTATTAGTCCATCTATACTAACCTCCAGCAGGTTGCAAATTCAATATAATTTTTTTCTGCATTTAGCTCTGAAAAAATATTTCGGCTTGTAGCAGTGTGTGGGACTTGATCTATTAGTCCATCTATACTAACCTCCAGCAGGTTGCAAATTCAAAATAATTTTTATCTGCATCTAGCTCTGAAAAAATATTTTGGCTTGTAGCAGTGTGTGGGACTTGTTCTATTAGTCCATCTATACTAACCTCCAACAGGTTGCAAATTCAATATAATTTTTTTCTGCATTTAGCTCTGAAAAAATATTTTGGCTTGTAGCAGTGTGTATGACTTGTACTATTAGTCCATCTATACTAACCTCCAGCAGGTTGCAAATTCAAAATAATTTTTATCTGCATCTAGCTCTGAAAAAATATTTTGGCTTGTAGCAGTGTGTGGGACTTGTTCTATTAGTCCATCTATACTAAACTCCAGCAGGTTGCAAATTCAAAATAATTTTTATCTGCATCTGGCTCTGAAAAAATATTTCGGCTTGTAGCAGTGTGTGGGACTTGTTCTATTAGTCCATCTATACTAACCTCCAGCAGGTTTCAAATTCAATATAATTTTTTTCTGCATCTTGCTCTGAATAAATGTTTGGGCTTGTAGCAGTGTGTGGCACTAGTTCTATTAGTCCCTCTATACTAACCTCCAGCAGGTTGCAAATTCAAAATACTTTTTATCTGCATCAAGCTCTGAAAAAATATTTTCGCTTCGGCTTGTAGCAATGTGTGGGACTTGTTCTATTAGTCCATCTATACTAACCTCCAGCAGGTTGCAAATTCAAATAAATTTTTATCTGCATCTAGCTCTGAAAAAATATTTGGGCTTTGGCTTGGAACAGTGTGTGGGACTTGTTCTATCAGTCCATCTATACTAACCTCCAGCAGGTTGCAAATTCAAAATAATTTTTATCTGCATCTAGCTCTGAAAAAATATTTGGGCTTCGGCTTGTAGCAGTGTGTGGGACTTGTTCTATTAGCCCATCTATACTAACCTCCAGCAGGTGTCAAATTCAAAATAATTTTTATCTGCATCTAGCTCTGAAAAAATATTTGGGCTTCGGCTTCTAGCAGTGTGTGGGACTTGTTCTATTAGTCCATCTATACTAACCTCCAGCAGGTTGCAAATTCAAAATAATTTTTAACTGCATCTGGCTCTGAAAAAATATTTCGGCTTGTAGCAGTGTGTGGGACTTGTTCTATTAGTCCATCTATACTAACCTCCAGCAGGTTGCAAATTCAATATAATTTTTTTCTGCATCTTGCTCTGAATAAATGTTTGGGCTTGTAGCAGTGTGTGGGACTTGTTCTATTAGTCCCTCTATACTAACCTCCAGCAGGTTGCAATTCAAAATACTTTTTATCTGCATCTAGCTCTGAAAAAATATTTTGGCTTCGGCTTGTAGCAATGTGTGGGACTTGTTCTATTAGTCCATCTATACTAACCTCCAGCAGGTTGCAAATTCAATATAATTTTTTTCTGCATTTAGCCCTGAAAAAATATTTCGGCTTGCAGCAGTGTGTGGGACTTGATCTATTCGTCCATCTATACTAACCTCCAGCAGGTTGCAATTTCAAAATAATTTTTATCTGCATCTAGCTCTGAAAAAATATTTTGGCTTGTAGCAGTGTGTGGGACTTGTTCTATTAGTCCATCTATACTAAACTCTAGCAGGTTGCAAATTCAAAATAATTTTTATCTGCATCTAGCTCTGAAAAAATATTTGGGCTTCGGCTTGTAGCAGTGTGTGGGACTTGTTCTATTAGTCCATCTATACTAACCTCCAGCAGGTTGCAAATTCAAAATAATTTTTATCTGCATCTTGCTCTGAAAAAATATTTGGCTTCGGCTTGTAGCAGTGTGGTTGACTTGTTCTATTAGTCCATCTATACTAACCTCCAGCAGTTTGCAAATTCAATATAATTTTTTTCTGCATTTAGCTCTGAAAAAATATTTCGGCTTGTAGCAGTGTGTGGGACTTGTTCTATTAGTCCATCTATACTAACCTCCAGCAGGTTGCAAATTCAAAATAATTTTTAACTGCATCTGGCTCTGAAAAAATATTTCGGCTTGTAGCAGTGTGTGGGACTTGTTCTATTAGTCCATCTATACTAACCTCCAGCAGGTTGCAAATTCAATATAATTTTTTTCTGCATCTTGCTCTGAATAAATGTTTGGGCTTGTAGCAGTGTGTGGGACTAGTTCTATTAGTCCCTCTATACTAGCCTCCAGCAGGTTGCAAATTCAAAATACTTTTTATCTGCATCCAGCTCTGAAAAAATATTTTCGCTTCGGCTTGTAGCAATGTGTGGGACTTGTTCTATTAGTCCATCTATACTAACCTCCAGCAGGTTGCAAATTCAAATAAATTTTTATCTGCATCTAGCTCTGAAAAAATATTTGGGCTTTGTCTTGTAACAGTGTGTGGGACTTGTTCTATCAGTCCATCTATACTAACCTCCAGCAGGTTGCAAATTCAATATAATTTTTTTCTGCATCTTGCTCTGAATAAATGTTTGGGCTTGTAGCAGTGTGTGGGACTTGTTCTATTAGTCCCTCTATACTAACCTCCAGCAGGTTGCAATTCAAAATACTTTTTATCTGCATCTAGCTCTGAAAAAATATTTTGGCTTCGGCTTGTAGAAATGTGTGGGACTTGTTCTATTAGTCCATCTATACTAACCTCCAGCAGGTTGCAAATTCAAAATAATTTTTATCTGCATCTAGCTCTGAAAAAATATTTGGGCTTCGGCTTGTAGCAGTGTGTGGGACTTGTTCTATTAGCCCATCTATACTAACCTCCAGCAGGTGTCAAATTCAAAATAATTTTTATCTGCATCTAGCTCTGAAAAAATATTTGGGCTTCGGCTTCTAGCAGTGTGTGGGACTTGTTCTATTAGTCCATCTATACTAACCTCCAGCAGGTTGCAAATTCAATATAATTTTTTTCTGCATTTAGCTCTGAAAAAATATTTCGGCTTGTAGCAGTGTGTGGGACTTGATCTATTCGTCCATCTATACTAACCTCCAGCAGGTTGCAATTTCAAAATAATTTTTATCTGCATCTAGCTCTGAAAAAATATTTTGGCTTGTAGCAGTGTGTGGGACTTGTTCTATTAGTCCATCTATACTAAACTCCAGCAGGTTGCAAATTCAAAATAATTTTTATCTGCATCTTGCTCTGAAAAAATATTTGGGCTTCGGCTTGTAGCAGTGTGGGGGACTTGTTCTATTAGTCCATCTATACTAACCTCCAGCAGTTTGCAAATTCAATATAACTATAGTATGGTCAGAGATTGTGCCGATAGCGGTAGGGCAAGGTGCGCGAGACATCACGGCCAGCGAACGGACAAGGCGGGTAATAAATATTCGGATGGCAAAATTTAGAAGAGACAGAGGCGGTGTAGTGATACAACACCGACAACTGGAAGGAGATAAAGCCGGCCTCATACGGCCCGACGGTGTTAACTTAATGGATATTGGACTGGACATATTCCTGTCAGGACTCCAGGACGGAGTGGAACAAGCGTTAAGAGTCATGGGTGGGGGTCAGAGTCCTTCATACGAGTACGCAGGATCCTCCGTGGCCTGGAAATAGAAAGGACATGTTGGAGAGTTACACTTGTTGGCCAACTTGCCAGAGTGGAGACCCAGGGCATGCTGCAACAAGCTGAATTATTTTAGAAATAAAATGCCTTTCTAATGGAATGAGCATAAAAAGTTAATAAAGCTGTGACCGATCCTCACATATCCAGTTGTAAGAGTTACATTATTGTATGGTCAAGGAAAGGAGGGCGGTAGGGGCGCTGAGAGTCTGGGTTTGGTTGGGGGTCCCCACAGTCTGCCTAAGCTAGATGCATTTAAAAATTCTTATTAGATACACAGGCGGTGCAGCTTGCTTCGCAGCTGGGCTACTACACCCAAAGTATTGCCGTGGCTAGATGCAGTTAAAAATTCTACGCTGACTAGCAGACACTGAAGCTTTGGAGCAGACCTCTGAGCAAACAGCTCTTCAGACTCAACCATCTGGGTTACCCAAAGCCATAGTGTATGTAGTTTCTTACAGCTAAAAGTGGGTGGGGAAGCGACCCAACCCACCTGAAATTGATGATGCCAAAGTCACGTAAGACACAGCAAGGGGACTCCAAAAAGAGTCTCCATTTTTTCTCAAAATTGTGGCACAGACACCACTTAACCCTAGAACGCATACCTGGGGCCTCGCAGGCCCGCCCTGTTAATTGTTTTCTATTTTCTGCAAGATTACTTTAGTTAGAATTTTGAAACTCTAGGTATTCTTCATGTATATACTGTAGTTGTTTGTCATTTGAGTTTGAGTTATTCCATGTTATTCGCACACGGGCCTAACAGGCCCCAGGTATGTGAAAGTGTAGATTTTTATGGTCATGAATTCTAGGGTTAAGTGGCATCAATTGCCCCACAGTTGCTTAAAAAGGTTGGTGAGGTGATTTTACCAAATCCTCAAGCTTTTAGTCTTCCCAGGTTGACACAGGGGTAGAAAAGTCCTTGCGAATCCATGATTTGTTCATCTTTATGAACGTGAGTCTGTCTATATTCTCAGTGGACAGCCGCGTGCGCTTATCTGTCAGCACACCACCAGCAGCGATGAACGCTCGTTCAGAGAGAAGGCTGGCTGCAGGGCATGACAAGATCTCCAAGGCGTGAGTGGCGAGCTGCGGCCATTTTTCCAGATTGGAATCCCAAAATAAGCAAGGGTCCAGTGACACAGTCATGGCTTCGATGTTCACTTGGATATACTCCCGTACCATCCTCTCTAGGCGTTGACTATGTGTCAGACTTCTTGTCTCCTGTGGCCTTGCAATGGATGGTCTAAAAAAGTGGTGAAACGATTCCACAAAATTGCTGTTACCAGCAGATACTGTGTTACTGTTATGGTTTGAGGGATGAAGACTCGACAGTCACACGGTTTGCAAGTTAGAACTGTGAGATTCACTACGTGCACCACTGGTGTTTTGTGGAAAAGCACATGTAAGATTCTGCAACAGCTTCTGCAGATACTCCTGCATGCGTGAAACCCTTTCTATGGCAGGAATTATTTCAGCAAATTTACTTTTTTACCGGGGATTAAAGAGTGTGGCAACCCAGTAGTCGGGATTACTTCGAATTCTGACAATCCGAGGGTCATGTTGCAGGTAGTGCAGTAAGAAGGCACTCATGTGTCTTGCGCATCCAGGAGCACCAAGTCCTTGTTGTGTTGGTAGCGAGGTAAGAATCATGCTTCCTTCCTCTGCCCTCTCCCCCCAACCTCGCACAACAGAAATGTGATCAAGGTCTCCATCATCTGATGAGTCTTATATGCCCATTGCCAGTTCTTCCTCCACTTCTTCCTCGGCTCCTGCACCTTCCTCAACAGTTTGGCTGCTACCATGCGCCCTGGTTAATCCCTCTCCCCCACCCTCCCATGCCTGCCGCCTTGGTGCTGCCGACCGTCTGGACCTTGGAGATGTTATCCCTTCCGCACACGACTCCTCCTCTACTTCCTCCACCTCCTCTTGTCCCACCACCTGACTCTGAATTCTGTTTAATGTGTGCTCCAGCATGTAAATCACCGGAATAGTCATGCTGATAATGGCATCGTCGTCAGCACTAAACATCTTCGTCGCCATTTCAAAACTGTGCAGAAGGGTGTGTGGCGCCCCAGAGGGTTCAGTCGCCACAGAGTTACTGCATCTCACCCAGAGGTGTGGTATCTCACCCTCAGGTAAGGAAGGAGTATGGCTCGGGACCCTAACACCTGCATCCAACACATACCTGCAGTGGGGTTAGGGCGAGATTACTCCTAAGGGAGAACACAGTCCCAGGTCCCTAGCTGGTGGGCGGGTCCTATGTAGTGGGTGCTTAGGGGAGCAGCTTAGGGGAGCACATGACAGGGAGAGTATAAATAGGAAGCCATTTTAGAAAGAGCAAGCCAGTCAGAGGAGGAGAAGTAACAGGAGCAGAGGCTCTGCATGAGCTCTGCTCCGGAGGCGGGCCTAGCCTGGGAGGCCCAGGACTGAAGGAGAGAAGACAGAGGTGGGAGCAGGAAGGCTCCAGGAACCGAAGGGACCCTAGGGTTACGGGCAATGCAGAAGGCCACCCGTACGCCTGCTGCTACCAGGAGGTAGAGGGGTCAGGCCAGATAAGGGGAACCGGTCCCTCAGCTAGCGGAGAAACAGCAAGGCTCAACTAGAAACCGGAGACTGCAGCTTTTCATGTACTGCAGGCCAAAGTTCACACCAGTCTCACTAAGAAGGTAGACACATAGGACACAGGGGACGAAACACAAGTCGCCCGTCAAGGCCCGAGGATACCGGATAGAAGTGTCACTGGGTGTGAGGTGCAGGGAGAAGGCCAGAGAAAGGACACACAGAAGGGGGTCCTGCTAAGTACTCCGGAGCTATCTGGGGGTGGACTGAGCCCCTCACTGAGTACGCACAGCACGACAGGGGAGATTGCTCTGGTACCTGTAATCTGGACTGCAACACCTGTGAGTAAAGATCTTGGGACTGCATCACACGGACTGTGTGTTCATTACTGACTCCCTGCACTACAACCACCATCATCCACCCACACTGCCCTGAAGCTACACTCTTCCTGTGGGGAGTAATAATACCATTGCTGCAAAACCACCAGCTTCAGAGGACTGTTCCGCAACGGCGGCCCCTTTGGACGCAATCCACAGGTGGCGTAGTCGGACATTATAAAACCCATATATACAAATTACCCTTGGATTGACCGTCCTGGGTCACGGACCGGGTCACTGCCACAGTGACTACAACCCCCAGAGTCTACCGGCCTGGCTCCGGGTACCCCACGGCCCAGGGGCGCGTCAACTTCATAGGTCCCTGATCTGAGACCACTGCTGCAGCGTGATTTGCCCCACCTCTGGATCTCGTTGTCCCAGGCTAAACGTCAGAACGTATTGCACCAGGGCTTGTCGGTGCTGCCACAGTGGCTGCAATATATGCAGAGTTGAATTCCACCGTGTCAGCACATCGCATTTCAGTCGGTGAACTGGCAGGCCCAACGACTTCTGTAGAGATGTAAGTCGTTGAGCTGCGGGATGCGAACGGCGGAAGTGAGCACACAGCGACCGTGCCCTCTGCAGAAGGCCATCTAGTCCGGGATAGTGGGCTAAAAATTGCTGGACAACCAGGTTCAACACGTGAGCCATACAAGGCACGTGTGTGACATTGCCCCGGCGAAGGGCCGCACCCAGGTTTGCAGCATTGTCGCACACGGCCTTCCCTGGTTGCAGGTCCAGTGGAGACAACCATTCATGAAACTGGGTCTCCAGAGCTGACCACAACTCCTCAGCTGTGTGACTCACATTTCCCAGACATTTCAAAGTAAACACTGATGCCGTTGAGCCCTGCTGCCAGCATAGTAAGGAGGTGTGCAGGATTCCTTCTGTGCAGTTAGAAAGCAGGTGGCATTACCAGACAGGCTTTGGGTGCAGGTGGAGGACCAAGAGGAGGTTGAGGAGGCAGAAGAAGTGGAGGAACTTCGAGATAAAGAGGATTGATGCACAACTCGTGGGGACGGTAAGACTTGGACAGAAGCCCCTTGTCCTGCTGTCACCATAGTTACCCAGTGCCCAGTCAGCGACATGTAACGCCCCTGTCCATGCCTACTCGTCCAAGTGTCTGTGGTGAAATGCACCCTGTCACTCACAGAGTTTCTCAAAGAAGCGGTGATGTTGTGTGCGACATGCTGGTGGAGCGCAGGCACACCTTTCTTTGAGAAGTAGTGCCGAATGGGCATCTGGTACTGGGGCACTGCGACGGACATAAGGTCTCGAAAATCCTCTGTGTCCACCAGACGGAAAGGCAGCATTTCTGTAGCCAACAGCATGCAGATGGTGAAATTCAACCTCTTAGCTTTGTCATGGCTAGGAGGAAATGGTATTTTACTTGTCCACATCTGAGGGACCGAGGGCTGGCTGTTGTGCTTAGACGGGTTTGAGTAGGGTGTCCCCGGCAAACTGCCGGTCTGTGAGGAAGATGCAGGCGGACATGTTAGGTTGCCTTGATCCAAAGGTGGTGCTCTCGATGTCAGAGAGCGCTCAACACCAGCAGGTGTTTCCACTTCCAAATGAACTGACGACCTGCCAATCAAACTGGCTGTTGCGGGTAAAGAGGTGGCAGGTTTGCGTCCAAAAACATGTGTGACTGCAGTCCCCCCAGTCACAGAGTATGAAGAGGCCGCGGATGCACAAGATGGGGCAGACGATGGTTCGACCGGCCCGCTAGGCCGCATTGTAGCACAGTGAGCTTCCCACTGCAACTTATGCTTCATATCCATGTTACGGTTCATGCATGAAGTACTCAAACTATGGATTTTTTGGCCTATACTTAGCTTTTGGTGACAAATATTACAGATAACATGAGTTGGGTCATCCTTATCGATCTGAAAAAATGCCCAGGCTATGCAAGGCTTAGAGCCCATGCGACCTGAAGAGTCACTACGACTTGTGGTCAGAGGCAGAGTTGTGGTTGAGGATGCAGTTGTTGACGTGCTTCCAGTACTCCGTCTCTGTCCAGGAAGGCGCAACCTAACCTCGTCGTCAATAGCATCTGTGATGCCCCGCTGTGCTTGGTATCACAGATCCTAGAAGAGTGCATTGATGGAATCCTCCACAAGAGTCCCCCATAAACATTCACACATCTCCACCTTCCACCTTAGACCAGCAGAGGGAGCCCGTTAGGGACATAAATAGGGAAGGTGGAGCTAGGCAGTTCAGTCCCTCTGAAGAGTTCCTGCAGTAGAGAAGCCTAAGAGAGGTCCGTCTGCAGTGGAGCTCAGTCTAGTCTAGAGAACTCAGTTAATAGTTCAGCAGTGGAGCACGAGGCTCCTGCTAGCTAGATTCAGGGAGCCCAGTTAGAGCTTAAGGTGTGCCGGCGCCATAAGAACGGTGAAGCACGGCAAGCTGCCGTTAGTGTGTATAGCCTAGTGAGGGCCCGAGTAGGCTGAAGGTGAGTGGCGAGTTAGTACATAAGGGGCAGAGGAGCTTAACCAGCTCACCCTGAAGCATTTACCGGACACCGGATCCGAGCTTACCGGGATCTCTATGACCCAGTAAGGCATAACCGGAATCCCTGGAGAACTACAAGTCCCAGGATCACTAAGGTGCTGATACGTAACAGAGCCAGGAGACGCTTAGGCCCCGCATACTGGGTGCGTGAACTCCAAGACAAGGCCCTACCATAAGGTCAGCCAGCGCAAGACAGAGACAAAGTTAGGCCTAGTTCCAGGCAGGTCAGAAACTTACTACGCAGAGGCAAGAAACAGGAGGCCCTACACCCGCTCATTGGGGAGGATCCTGATATGCACCCTTCACCCTACAGTGCTTCGGGATGTGCCTGAATTTCCACCAGTAAAAGGTACTGAAGTGACTACCGTGTCCGTTCCCGTTCTTGCTCTGACCCAGCTGGGTCTTGCCTGTCCTGCATTCCCCCTGCATACGCTTTTCTGAGGCCTAGCTCCACCTGTGGGGAGCTATACCCTCGAGCTGCCTTATCACCGGCCTCAGTGGACTGCTGCAGCGCTGGTGCTTCTCACCAGATACCACAGGTGGCGTCACGAACTCTTATAAAATTAACAATTATCCACCCTTTTAAAGAGTGACCCCAGGGTACGGGCCAGGGAGCCGAACACCGCGACATCCCCAAGGCCAGGCAAAGGCCCGGGTACCGAGTCATCCCCATCCCCTGGGCTAGTCACATCCTCCTCCACCTCATCGACTGGCTGACTGTGGGTTGACAGTAAGTGGGATCTCCAACCTCGTCATCATCACCCTGTGTGTTCTCACACCCGTCGTCCTCAGAGCCAACCTCTTCCTGCCCTGACCGAAAAGTCAAGTTGTCGCTCCAATCAGGTATTTGAGTCTCATCATCGTCTTCATCATTGTCTCCACCAACAGGAGTTACAGTTTGAGAACAAGGGTCTACATTATGCTCAGAACCTTCTTCATCTGGTCCTGGATCCGACTCATAAAGATTCTGGGCATCAGTGCAGATCATTTCCTCGTCTGGATTAACAGAGTCTCTGGAGTAGACCTCCATTTCCCAGGCTATAGTATGAGTAAACAGCTGTGCAGACTCAACCATCTGTGTTACCCCATACTCAGACGGGCAGCTGGAGACTTGGGAGCTGTGAAGAAGCAAGTGCGATTGGGGTGACACCTCTGAGGACTGGAGTATTTCTGATGTTGAAGTTGAGGTGGAGGAGAGCCCACTTGAAGGAGAACTTGATATCCGTTGAAGCACCTGCTGTTTTTGTGCCTCATCTGGAATTTGTAGCGATGGGCGTGTCCTTAAGAAAGGGATCATATCACATTGTCCACGAAAAGAAGTAGACATCTTAGTTTGGCTGGAAGATGGTCTTTCTTCTGCAGATGTTACTCCCCCCCACCGCGGGGGGGCTCGACCCACCAGCGGACAAGCACCAGTATTGGGAGAGCAGGGCTGGCCGTCAGGGTCCACCGTGGCTCTGGCACCAACTCGGCGACACGGAGGTGGCACGGGCAGGAACGGACTGGCCGTGTCGGCTTCGCACTTTTTTGGTTTTAGAAGGGCATGACATGCCTATATCTGTGTCTCCCCCTACTTTTACTCCTCCACCTCTTTTCTTTTCCCCATGTCCTCTCCCTGCAGGCACAGAATCCTCACGTCCTCTCCCTGCAGAAACTCCACACCCACGACCACGACCACATGCCTTACTCCCTGCCTTCTTCATCTTGGTAGACTGATAAAGATAGGCAGAAAAGTACTAAGGGCTTAGTGTGCTTATTCCTGAACAGCTGCTAACAGTTATAAGAAACACTAATTTTATAAAGTGTGGACTAGACTTTAATATGAGCTAATGTGGCCTACACAACTGTAAAGTGGAGTGTTTGGTGAGCTTTATTTAGTTTTTTTTTGTCACAAAAAGACCCTGGATGTGCCCAAAGATGTAATACCGATAGTATCACAAACTTTTTGTAGCTATTACAATGCAGGAAGGTAACCTACAATGCAATAGATGAGGCTACAAAAAATAGGCTAATACTAATCTGGCTGGGGCTGCAGGGCACAATGCTGCAGAAAGGCTCCTCTATCTACTCCTATATAGTGTGTTTAGAACTAATGTAGCTGAATATGGATGGAACCACCACACTAATAGGAGAAATCAGGAAAAATGATCAATTATCAAAAAAGGACAATGTATGAGGCAGTGACGCACGCTGAGCGCACTACAACCAGACGTGGCTGAAGCACACACTACAGCGTGAGCGGCACTCACACAAAGAGACCTTGCAGACAGCCGTGAACAGTGCAGATGCAGAGCACTGTGCACTAGCGCTGCAAGACAAAAAAAAACTTCTCTATCTACTCCTATATAGTGTGTTTGGAACCAATGTAGCTGAATACGGATGGAACCACCACACTAATAGGAGAAATCAGGAAAAATTATCAATTAGCAAAAAAGGACAATGTATGAGGCAGTGACGCACGATGAGCGCACTACAACCAGACGTGGCTGAAGCACACACTACAGCGTGAGCTGCACTCGCACACAGAGACCTTGCAGACAGTGGTGAACAGCACAGAGAACTGTGCACTAGCTCTGCAAGGCACAGCGATTTATAAAGTAGCTTGGTTAAAGCAGCATAGAGCAAATAGGTAGCTAAAACTGTCCCTCAGAACAACAGCGTCCTATCCCTAACTGAATTCACTGCAGAGTGAGCTCAAAATGGTGGCGGCGGCTTTTATAGTGCATCATGACATCATTTCAGCAGCCAATCAGAGCCATGCCATTAGTTAACATGCCTACATGCCTAACAGGATGGGCCCACACTTATTAGGATCCTCATTGGCTGAATAAAATGAAACTGGCTCATTGCATTATGGGAACTTCCGATTCCGGTATCCGATATTCTAAAAGTATCGGAATTAAGTATCGAAATTCCGATACCGCGAATATCGGCCGATACCCGATATTTCAGTATCGGAATGCTCAACACTAATTGTGAGTTACTTGTCTGCATAGACTTTAGTCTGCATCCATGGACTTATGTGTCTCATCACTTAAGTGTAGAAATATGAATTATACCAGAATTGAACCTGAAGGGAACTGAAGTTAACTGGATACTTGGACACTATAAACAATGTTTGTGATTGTTTTCACTGTCACCCCCTTCACTTTTTACAAACACCTCTAATCCTTACACCTAGTAATGAACTGGTCATCTCTCCCTCCATCATCCCCATCCATCTCACCTTCTCCACAGAACTATTCCTCAACATTCAATCCTGTGTCCCCAAACACAGACAGCCACGTCATGCTCTCTCCTGCTCCCACCTGTTAACACTTTCTCTGCTCCTCCTCACTGCCGGCGATATCTCCACAAATCCTGATCCTCCTCACCACATCCCTACAGTCACTTCTACCTCCTATCCATGATCTACCATAAATTTCCATAACCCTTCTAACCTTATAACCATCCGCACAGCTCCCGCTTACCCAGTCCCACTTACAGAAGCCCTATGGAATGCTCACTCTATCAGCACCAACATTCATACATCCATGATCTTTTCATTATTAACAAACTTTCCTTCCATTGCATCACCGAAACCTTGCTCACCCCCTCTGATTCAGCTTCTCCAGCTGCACTTTCACATGGTGTATTCCATCTTTCTCACACCCCCTGCCCCATTGGCAACCATGTCGGATGAGTTGGTTTTCTCCTGTCAGTTAACTGCTGCACCCCAATTCCACTGCCACCCTCCGTTACCCTCCCCTCTTTCGATGTGCACTGTGTGCGCATCTACCCCCTTCCAATCTCTAGCTGGCCGTCATTAACTGCCCCCCAAGGGTCAGCCACCTCCTTCTTCGACCACTTCACCACCTGGCTGCTTCATTTCTATTCCACTGACATCCCCACTATCATCATAGGCGACTTCAACATCCCCATTGACACTTCCCTCTCAGCTGTCTCTAAGCTTCTATCTCTAACTTCGACCTCACTCACAAAGATGGCCACACTCTAGACCTCATCTTCAACCACCTCTGTTCCCTATCTAACCTCTCTAACTTAACTCTCCCTCTTTCTGACCACAACCTACTTATATCCTCTTTGTTATGATCTGCTACAGGGACTAACGAAAGACAGGAGAACTGTCCCTACAATAGAACTAAACTAGATCCCTACGATGTAACGGGGAACCTGATCCTGCGATCAGACCCGCTAAAGTCCTCGGCTAGACTGTACGAAGACCTATAGATGTGAGGGAGGGATCCCTACAAGAACTAGGGACTGGGATAAGTTGGACACCTCCTAGCAGAAATAGTAGCAGTCAAAGACAAACACACGACAAAAAGCATAGAGGTCAGAAGACCTAGCAAAACTAACAGAGAACGGCAACAGAGCACCAAGCTAGCTCAAGAGTAGTAAATACAATGAAGTCCAGCAAGACCAGGAGGGCGGAGCCGGATTAAATAGGCAAAAATGGTCATGTGACCAGCAAACTAAAAAAAACCTAACAGGAGAGTTCTAACAGTACCCCCTCTTCTAAGAGGATCCTCCGGATCCCCTAGGCCCAGGCTTACCAGGAAACCTCCTGTGAAACGCTCTGACAAGTCTGGAAGCAGAAACATCATCCGCCCTCAGCCATGAGTTATCCTCAGGTCCGAAACCCTTCCAAGCGACGAGATACTGCAAACTCCCTCTATAACGTCTAGAATTTAGGATGCGTGAAATTTCATATTCCCCGTCCTCCACCACCGGAGGAACAGTGGCAGAGGCATCACCATCCGACACATCAGCTTTTTTCAACAGAGAAACATGAAACACCGGGTTAATCTTCCAGGGCGTAGGAACCTCCAACCTAACAGCAGATTGGTTAACTATCTGAAGCACCTTAAAGGGCCCTACGAATCTGGGACCCAATTTTTTAGAAGGAATCCTCAATCGCAGATTCTTAGAGGACAACCAAACCATGTCACCAACAGCAAAAAAACCTCTTGCCGTTTCCTATCAAAGTAACTCTTAGATTTTTTGTTAGCCTCCTGAAGATTACCATGCACATCCGTCCAAACTCTCTCCAAATCACCGGAAAAACTCTCCTCAGGCACAGCCGAAACCAATTTGGAGAATGACCCAAAAGACGGATGTCTCCCAGAACAACAAAAAAAAGGCGAACACCCAGCAGAAGAGGATGTATGGTTGTTAAGAGCAAATTCAGCAAGTGGCAGAAACTCAGACCACCCCTCTTGATTGTCTGCCACAAAACAACGCAAGAACTGCTCAACATCCTGGTTCTTCCTTTCTGTCTGGCCATTAGACACAGGATGATATCCAGATGAAAACGACAAATGAACTCCCAGCCTGTTACAAAAGGCACGCCAAAAACGAGCCACGAACTGAGGTCCCCTATCAGAAACAATGTCAGTAGGAACACCATGTAGTCTGACAATTTCCTTGACAAAGGCCTTAGCGAGTGTCTTAGCGCAAGGCAGTTTGATGAAGGGAACCAAGTGACACATCTTGCTAAAACGGTCCATGACCACCCAGATGACCGTGAAACCTTCAGAGGGGGGAAGGTCAGTAATAAAGTCCATAGCCAGATGTGTCCAAGGTGCACTAGGAACCTCCAGAGGGCAAAGCAACCCCGCAGCAGGAGCATGCGAAGTCTTGGATCTAGCACACACAGTACATTGACGCACCCACTTAATGACTTCCTTCTGCCATCCAGGCCACCAAAAACTGCGACCCACAAGTCTCTTGGTCTCAGAAATTCCTGGATGACCTGCCAACCGAGACTCATGACACTCAACAAACAAATCTCTCCTAAAGGTCCTAGGCACAAACAACCTCCCATGGGGAGTGTTAGATGGGGGATTCTCCTGAGCTATAAGAATCTCATCCTCCAAAACGGAGTCCAAAGCAGCAATCACAACACCTTCTTGTAAAATGCTCTCCTCTTCCTCCTCAACACCGACCATGGGAGAAAAGCTGCGAGACAAAGCATCCGCTTTAACATTCTTGGTACCCGGGATGTAAGTAACGGAAAAATTAAACCGCGAGAAAAAAAGTGCCCACCTAGCCTGACGGGCATTCAAGCGCTTGGCAGCATCAAGATAGATCAGATTTTTATGATCAGTGAAAACCTGAATGGGAAATTCAGCACCTTCCAAGAGGTGACGCCAGTGTTCAAATGCGAGTTTAATCGCCAGCAATTCCCGATTACCAATATCGTAATTAAGTTCAGTCTCAGAAAATTTTTTTGAAAAAAAGGCACAGGGATGTACTCCATCCTTGTTTTCCTGAGACAACACTGCACCGACCCCCACCGAAGAAGCATCAACCTCAACCAAAAACGGCTTAGTCACATCAGGCTGCATGAGGATGTGAGCAGAGGTGAACCTCTCCTTTAGAAACACAAAAGCTTCAATGGCCTCAGAAGTCCACTGAACCGTATTAGCACCTTTCCTGGTGAGATCGGTCAGCGGTTTGACAATAATAGAAAATTTTTTTATGAATTTTCTGTAATAATTGGCGAAACCCAAAAACCTCTGTATCGATTTCAAACCAATAGGCCTAGGCCATTCCTGCACAGCTTGAACTTTAACCGGGTCCATCTCAAAACCTTCACTGGAGATAATGTAGCCCAAAAAACTAATTCTCTGCACAGCGAACTCACATTTCTCCAGCTTAGCAAAAAGCGAATTGTCCATTAATAACTGTAATACCTCACGTACGCTCCGCCAATGAGACTCCAGATCAGGCGAATAAATCAGAATGTCATCCAAATACACAACCACATTTTTGCCAATTAAAGGTCTAAGGATGTCATTAATAAGATTCTGATAAAATGCTGGAGCATTGGTGAGACCAAAAGGCATAACCAGATTCTCAAAATGACCCACAGGAGTGTTAAAAGCAGTCTTCCATTCATCACCCTCCTTCATGCGCAACAAATTGTATGCCCCCCGGAGATCAATTTTAGAGAACCACTTGGCCCCCACTAACTGGTTAAATAAATCAGGAATCAATGGCAGTGGGTAAGGATTGCGTACAGTAATTTTATTAATCTCACGAAAGTCCAGACAAGGACGTAAACCGCCATCTTTTTTTTTTACAAAAAAAAATCCAACAGCCACAGGAGACTTGGAAGGCCTAATGTGACCGGTGGCCAAGCTTGTCTGTATGTATTCCTCCAAAGCCTTTCTCTCAGGAATAGTAAGATTAAATAAACAACTTTTAGGAAGAGTCGCTCCAGGGACAAATTCAATGGTACAATCATAGTCTCTATGGGGAGGCAAAATTTGTGACTCCTCCTCAGAAAAAACTCTCCAAAAATCCTGAATAGGTACAGGCAATTCCCCTTTATCCACAGCAGCAATACATCCGTTACAACACTTATCATAACACTTAGGGCTCCAGGACTTAATTTCATTGGTAGACCAATCCAATACAGGATTGTGCAATTTTAACCAGGGTAACCCCAATATTACTGGAGAAGGCAAATTATCCAATACCACCAAATCCAAATTTTCTTGGTGAATACCATTAATAGTGAGGGGAAATTCACAGACCTTATGAGTAACACTCTTCAAGGGAGAGCCATCAACAGAAACCACAGCAATAGGCGATGACAAAGTTTTAGGTTCTAATCTAAGTTTTTCCAAGAATCCCCCATCAATCACATTCAGAGTAGAACCACAATCCACAAATACCCAAAATTCAATTAATTCATCCTGAGCAGCAGTAGTGGCAGATAGGAATACTCCCTTAGAATTTAAACAGGCAATATGGGCATAACTGACCATTTTTTTTTCTTTCTTCATACGAAGCACACAGTTCTTAATAAAATGACCAGAATTTCCGCAATAGAAGCACAAGCCTTCAGAAAGCCTGCGGTCTTTTTCCTGAGAGCGGGGTGTCATCGCCCCAATCTCCATCGGCTCTCCATTGTCAGCACAGACCCTCTCCGGACTCGGAGCTGACATAGCAGAGGATTTGCTCTCATTAACCCTTGCACGCAGTCTCCTGTCCACCCGTATAGCTAATTGCATTGCCTCCTGCAAGTTTCCAGGTGTGGGATAAGCAATCAGTAAATCCTTAACCCTTTCACCTAGCCCTGCAAGAAACAAGCTTTTCAAAGCTGAATCGTTCCACCCCACCTGGGCAGACCACCGACGGAAGTGAGAACAATATTTTTCCACATTACCTGATCCCTGCCTCAAACGTCTCAATTCAGACTCAGCAGATGAGACACGATCAGGATCATCATACAACAAACCCAAAGCAGAAAAAAAACTATCCACTGATCTAAAGCACGGATCACTAGATTGGAGAGAGAAGGCCCATCCCTGAGGATCTTTGCGCAAAAGTGACATTATGAACCCTATGCGCTGTGATTCATCACCAGAGGATCCGGGTCTCAAACGAAAATACAATAAACAAGCATTTTTAAAAGAAAAAAAATCTTGTTGTTCGCCAAAAAATAGATCAGGCAGACGTACCTTTGGTTCCACAAAATGCGCTCCAGAACAGCTACTCACGTGTTGTTGGAGCTCGGCCACCACCAGAGAGAGTCCCTGTAAGCGTTGAGCCAAATCTTGAACCGAGACCATGATGGAAAACTGGAGGTCTTTCCTTAGAGAAAATTTATTTATTTTTTTCTTTTAGGGCTGGACTTACTGTTATGATCTGCTACAGGGACTAACGAAAGACAGGAGAATTGTCCCTACAATAGAACTAAACTAGATCCCTACGATGTAACGGGGAACCTGATCCTGCGATCAGACCCGCTGAAGTCCTCGGCTAGTCTGTACGAAGACCTATAGATGTGAGGGAGGGATCCCTACAAGAACTAGGGACTGGGATAAGTTGGACACCTCCTAGCAGAAATAGTAGCAGTCAAAGACAAACACACAACAAAAAGCATAGAGGTCAGAAGACCTAGCAAAACTAACAGAGAACGGCAACAGAGCACCAAGCTAGCTCAAGAGTAGTAAATACAATGAAGTCCAGCAAGACCAGGAGGGCGGAGCCGGATTAAATAGGCAAAAATGGTCATGTGACCAGCAAACTAATAAAAACCTAACAGGAGAGTTCTAACACTCTTCTCTTTCCTCTCCAAGTCCACAACCCCTACTCCAAAAACCTGCATACCCTTGCAGAAACCTTAAACACCTTGATCTACACCCACTCTCTGAATCCCTTCTCCCTCTTACAGACATAAGTTTCTTACACAATGCAGATGCTTCTGCCGCTTTATATAACACAACCATAGCTACAGCTCTAGAATCGGCTACCCCTCTCACACATACTTAAGTTCACAAAATAAACAGGGAACCCTGGCACCCCAGCCTGACCAAAGAACTGAGGCAGGCTACCAGAGTTGTTGGGCAAAGATTGAAAAGATCCCACTCCAAAGATCACTTCATCGCATTCAAACAGTCCCTCACTACTTTCAAGTCCACACTCAGTGCAGCAAAGCAAACATACTTCTCATCTCTCACATCCTCCCAGTCTCACAACCCTAAACAGCTATTCAACACTTTCAACTCTCTCCTCCATCCCCCAGTGCCTCCTCCCTCTCCTCTCATCTCAGCTGAAGAATTTGCCTCATTCTTCAATCAGAATATTGATAACATCAGAGAAAGCTTTGGCCGACAACCCCCAAAGCCCCTCCACATAACTATTAAGCCCTCCTTCTCCAAAACCAGGTTCTCTGTTCTGGGAAAGCTCATAGAGTCTCATGGCTTCCAGTATAACCTCAATGCCGATGACACACAGGTTTTCTTCTCTGAACCCAATCTCCTCCCTACTAACCAGAATCCCGCAATGTCTGTCTGCTATTTCATCCTTCCTCTCTGCTAGATTTCTAAAACTTAACATGGCCAAAACAGAATTCATGATCTTTCCCTCATCTCACTCAACCCCCCAACAGACCTATCAATTAAAGTAAATGGCTGCTCACTTTCCCCAGTTCCACAAGCTCATTGCCTTGGGGTAACCCTGGAATTTAATATCTCCTTCAAACCATATATCCAAGCCCTTTCCTCCTCTTGCTGACTCCAACTCAAAAATATTTCTTGGATCTGCACATTCCTTACTCAAGAATCTGCAAAAATACTACTGCATACACTAAATTTGGCATACAAAGCCATCCAAAACCTTTCTTCTCTATACATCTGTGACATAGTTTCCCAGTACATACCTAAAAGCAACCTCCGATCCTCACAAGATCTCCTTCTCTACTCCCCTCTTATCTCCTCTTCCCATAATCACATTCAAGATTTCTGCCATGCATTCCCCCTACTCTTGAACTCTCTACCACAACATTTCTGACTCTCACCTACCATGAAAACCTTAAAAAGGAACCTAAAAACTCACCTCTACCAACAAGCCTACAACCTGCAGTAGCCCTCGCTCCACCATACCACTGCATGACCAGCTCTGCCCTCACCTACTGTATACTCACCCATCCCTTGTAGATTGTGAGCCCTCGGGGGCACGGTCCTCTCTCCTCTTGTACCAGTCAGCGACTTCTATTGTCTAAGATTATTGTACTTGCTTTTATTATGTATACCCCTTTTCACATGTAAAGCGCCATTGGCAAAAATGGCGCTCTAATAATAAAATAAAATAATATTATAATTTTATAGCTATTATTACCATCTATAGGGTATTTTACCATGAATATATTTACTTCATTATATGCAGTTGAATTAACCTGATTATGCTGGAGAGGATAGGCATAAATATGAGTTTAGGAAGAGAAGCCATGTGGTGCCATTTCCTAGCCTAGTCAGCTTGTAGGTAGTTAAGAAGTGTATTTGAAGAATGACTGTTTGGAGACGTGTGCGTAAGGGGTAGAGCAGGAACGCACTGCAGTTGCGAGCCAGGTTAATCAACAGTTTTCTGCCACTTAAGGACAGTCACAAAGGCAAAGAGCAGCATTTGGAGCTCTGCATCAAATAAAAGCCTATGACATAAGGGATATGTCAAATCAAAGTATATCGTATGCCATCTAAGGCTATTTCATAGGGGGACTGGGCCATCAATAAGAAGAGGAGAAAATACGACCCTAGAAAAGAGCTTCTCTCATAGCGAGACAGGAGTTGGGGATGTGTGGAAATCCTGCCATGGTGTCTCGGTGGTAGAAAGATGGAGCCTCAGATAAGTTGACACTTGTGAATGTGGTTCATTAATAGATTAGATGAGAGAGTTGCTTGACATGAATATAGGTCAAGAAAACTGCACCAAGGTTTGGTCAAACTGTAGATAAATTTGATGCCACTACAGGGATGTAGGAATGCAGAGTAAGAAATGAGCTATTAGTAGCAGACAATGGAAACCCACCCAGTGACTGGAGACCATATAAAGCACGCTGCTCTCAGGTAGCTTAAATTATTAACTGATGAAAACATTGCCGCTTTGCCCAATCATTTTAGAAAAATGTAGGCCAATGTAAAGCATCAATCCAGAGAAAGAGCCACATTTACCTACCATTTCTATCACACTCAAAAGGTTTTGCCAAATTTTCTGATAGGCACATGCAGTGACCAATAGCGGCAGACCATGCTGCTGCTATGAGGCCCACGAGTTAAGGGGCCTGGTGTCAGAGTTGGCCCCCCAGGCCCTGCATCAAACTTTCAACTGTATCAGCATTCAGACCACACACTGTGGAGACCAGATTGTGGGAACAAGGAGAGGTGATTATTATATTTTTTTTAATCAATGAGTACATTATGGGGTCATATTACTGTTTAAAGGGATATATGGGGGCCATTATATAATTTGGAGGCTATATGGGGGCCATATACTAGTTGGGGGGCTATGCTGGAGTAGCTATACTGTTTGGAGGGCTATGTGTGGCTATTGTACTGTTTGTAGGGCTATGTTGGGGGCCACTATACTGTTTTCAGGGCTATGTGGGGGCCATTATACTGCTTGTAGGGCTATATTGGGGCCATTATACTCTTTGGAAGACTAGTGGGGGCTATTATACTGTATTCACACAATTATACAGTGTGAAGATTTTTGTGGGGTCCATCATACTGTTTGGAGGGTTATCTGGGGGCCAATAAAGTGTTTGGGGGGCTAGTGGTAACCATAATAATGTGTGTGGGCCATTATACAGTGCAGAGGGTTGTGTCTGGAGGGTTATTTTAGGGCCATTATACTGTGTGGAGGGTTGTGTAGGATACACTATGGGGGTATCAAACTGTGTTAGTGTCACTGTGGGAGTATCATACTTTGCTGGGGACTACTGTAGGGTCATAGTATTATGTGTGTGTGTGGAGGGTATTGTGAAGGAATTCACTCTGGAAGTATTATATTGTGTTTGGAGGGCACTTTTATTGCATCATACTTTGAGGGTCATGAAAGTGATATCTTAATGTGTGGGGAAAGTAAGGGGCTTCAAAAGGAGAAAAATAACCTTATAATGACTACAAAGCTGTGAGATAAGCTTGTCTGCAACCCTTTTGGGAGGGGCAATTATGACTTCTGCTATGGAGTCCAATGATTTCTATTTGTGTTCCTGGGTACAATGCAGCAAAGTGAATCTATATAACAAGACCTTTTGTTGACAGCACAGACCATTAAAGATTTTTGCTTTTTCATGATATCAAGGTAACTTTTGCCAGATGTGAATTGATTACAGACTCTGCATAAAAATTGCTGTCAAGGCAAATAATAAAATATAAGAAGTCAAAGATCACAGCTATGGGGGTCGTAACTGAACTCACCAGGTATTTTCTTTGGAGTGAATAGCTCTCTGCTGCCCCCTATTCCCCTATCCTATTGGGAAACTAAAAGTGAACATATGGTATATAAACCTTCGATTCCAATGTATGGCATATTATTATTATTATTTATTATTAAAGTGGCAATGATTCCATGGCGCTTTACATGTTTAAAAGGTGTATACATAGCAAACAACAAGTACAATAATTTGAATAAAAATGAGTCAGCACGAGGGCCCAAAATCTACAAGAGATGAGAGAGGATACAGTAGGTGAGAGTAGAGCTGGTCGAGCAGCGGTATGGTGTAGCGAGGGTTACTGCAGGTTATAGGCTTGTCGGAGGATGTGGGTCTTCAGGTTCCTTTTGATGGTTTCCACAGTAGGCGAGAGTCTGATATGTTGGGGTAGAGAGTTCCAGAGTAGGGGGGAAGCACGGGAGAAATCTTGTATGCGGTTGTGGGAGGAGATAAGATTGGAGTAGAGAAGAAGATCTTGTGAGGATCGGAGGTTGCGTGCAGGTAAGTACAGGAAGACTAGGTCACAGATGTATGGAGAAGACAGGTTGTGGATGGCTTTATATGACATGGTTAGGGTTTTAAACTGGAGTTTCTGTACAATGGGAGACAGTGAAGAGATTTACAGAGAGGAGAGGCCGTGGAATAGCGGGGGGACAGGTGGATTAGTCAGGCAGCAGAGTTTAGGATATATTGGGGGGTGAGAGAGTGGTAGAAGGGAGGCCACAGAGCAGGAGGTTGCAGTAGTCGAGGTGGGAGATGATGAGGGCATGCACTAGTGTTTTTGCAGATTTGTGGTTGAGGAATGTGTGGATCTGGGAAATATTTTTGAGCTGGAGTCAGCAGGAAGTGGAAAGGGCTTGGATATGGGGTTTGAAGGAGAGTTCAGAGTCAAGGGTTACCCCGAGGCAGCGAGCTTGTGGGACTAGGGAGAGTGGACAGCCATTGACTTTGATAGATAGGTCAGATGGGTCGGTTGAGCAAGATTTTGGAAAGATGATGAATTCAGTTTTATCCATATTAAGTTTTAGGAATCTAGCAGAATAGAAAGATGAAAGAGCGTACAGGCAGTGTGGGATTCTGGTTAGTAAGGAGGTGATATCAAGTCCAGAGAGGTAGATCTGTGTGTCATCAGCATAGAGGTGATACTGGAAGCCATGAGACTCTATGAGCTGTCCCAAGCTGAAGGTGTAGATGGAGAAGAGTTGGGGTCCTAGAATTGAACCTTGTGGAACACCAACAGATATGAGTAGAGGTGAGGGGGTGGTGTGTGAGTGGGAGACGCTAAATGTCCGGTCTGTTAGGTATGAGGAGATCCAAAATAGGGCTAAGTCTGAGATGCCAAGAGATGAGAGAGTCTGTAGTAGGAGGGAATGGTCTACTGTGTCAAGGGCAGATGACAGGTCCAGGAGGAGAAGGACAAAGTAGTGTCACTTGGATTTGACGGTCAGTAGGTCATTGGTGACTTTAGTCAGGGCAGTTTCAGTAAAAAGCCAGATTGGAGGCGGTCAAAGAGGGAGCAGGAGGAGAGGTGGGAGGACAGCTCAAGATGGACATATTGCTACAGTAGTTTGGAGGCATAGGGGAGAAGTGATATGGGGAAATATCTAGACAAAGAGGATTGGTCAAGGGATGGCTTTTGGAGGATGGATGTGATCGAGGCATGTTTGAAGCATGAGGGGAAGACACCATTTGCTAGTGACAAGTTGAAGAGGTGGGTTAGGGTTGGGATGAAGACTGTGGTAAAGTTTGGGATGAGGTGAGATGGGATTGGGTCAAATTCGCAGGTGGTGAGATGTGACTTGAAGAGTAAAAAGCTGGTTTTGGAGGAGGAGAGTTGAGTAGATATGAGGAGGGACTATGGTGACTTATGGCAAAAGCTTTGTCTGATGGTGTCAATCTCCTGCTTGAAGAATGAGGCAAAGTCTTCAGCTGAGATGAGTGGAGAGGGAGGAGGTGCTGGGGGATGGAGGAGAGAATTAAAAGTACTGAATAGCTGTTTAGGTTTGTGAGACAGGGAGGATATGAGCGATGAGAAGAATGTTTGTTTTGCTGCAGTGAGTGTGGACCTGAAAGTAGTGAGGGCTTGTTTAAATGCGATGAAGTGTTCATTGGAGTTGGATTTTTTCCATCTCTGCTCAGCAACCCTGGAAGCCTGTCTCAGTTCTTTGGTCAGGCTGCTGTGCCAGGGTTGCCTGTTGATTGTGCGATCATTGGTATGTATGAGGGGGGAGACCGATTCAAGAGCTGCAGCTATTGTGATGTTATATAAGGCAGCAGCAGCATTTGCATTGTGTAAGGAATTTATGTCTGTAAGAGGGAGGAGGGATTCAGAGATAGGTTGAGGTGTTTGAGATTTCTGCGAGGGTGTGAAAGTTTCTTGATGGGGGATTGTGGACCTGGAGAAGAGAGGGGAGAGTTAGAAAGGTTGGATAGGGAACAGAAGCAAGTGAAGATGAGGTCCAGAGTGTGGCCATTTTGTGAGTGGGGGCTGAAAACCATTGAGACCATTGATCAAGGCCAAAGGAGGAAGTGAGGGATAGAAGCTTATAAACAGGTGAGTGGGAAGTGTCAATGGGGATGTTGAAGTCACCCATGATGATAGTGGGGGTGGTAGCAGAAAAGAAGTGAAGTAGCCAGGTGGTGAAGTGGTCTAAGAAGGTGGTGGCTGGCCCTGAGGGGTGGTAGATGACAGCCAGTTGGAGGTTGGAGGGGAAGTAAATGCGCACGCAGTGCACTTCAAATGAGGGAAGCGTAATGGAGGTTGGCAGTGGGATATGTGAGAAGGAGCTGTTGTTTTACAGGAGAAAGCCAACTCCTCCACCATGCTTGTTTCTGGGGCATGGGGTGTGAGAAAGGTGGAGTCTCCACACAAAAGTGTAGCTGGTGAGGCTATGTCAGAGAGGGTGAGCCAGGTTTTGGTGATGGCGAGGAAGGAAAGTTTGTTAGTGATGAAAAGATCATGGATGTAGGAAAGTTTGTTGCAGAGCAAGCGTTCGATAGAGCTCCTGTTAGTAAGACAGGGGAAGCGGGGACTGGCCGGATGGGTATAAGGTTAGAGAGGTTGCAGAAATGTGTGCTAGATCTAGGATGAGAGGTAGAAGTGACTGTGGGGATTTGGAGAGATATCGAGCAGAGAAAGTGTTAGCAGGTGGGAGCAGTAGAGTTCATGAGGTGGCTGTCTGTGATTAGAGATGCAGGATTGTATATTGAGGAATAGTTCTGAGGAGGAGGTGAGGTGGATGTCTGTGTATATATCCCGCCCCCCAGTACTATCACTGCTATTTCCAAAAAAAAACAAGACTACTCGCTGCCACCACCGGTTGTTTTTTTACAGGCTGACTGGACGCTTGGTTCTGGTAGCATATGCCTTTGGGGTACGGTTTACAGAACAAAAGAAACAGAGCTATTAAATTTTATATTTAATCCAGAACAATAGGCAGTGTTTCTAAAAATCTAAAAAAGATATTACAAAGGGGACAAAACAATACAGTATATAAACAATTACTTAAAATAAAAAGGATTAACAAAGAACTAACTACACTAATCAAAGAGATGATTTGGCTTAGCGAAGGAGAGCATTTAGATTAAAAAACATCCTGTGGCGACGATCGTGCATACATTGATATGTATCTCTCTACATAAACACAGGTCATAATTTGCCTTGACCTTTTATTAGCACCTGAGTTACAACTACACACCCCCCTTGATGTGGGTCGGTTTGTGGGATGTTCTCAGCCATTCAGGATTTTATGAAATTCCCAACTTATGTGATAGCTACGCTCCTAACAATTGCAGAAGTTTGAGATTGCATATTTTTTATTGGGATTTTACCTTTCCATAGATAGTAAATATGGCATGGCTGCTGTCAGTTATCTGATAACTATTTATTTGGGGCTTATAGGCAGGTGTCATAGTAATGAAAAAATATGCATATTCTTCCCCTATTAGTTCTGAAGTTGAAAAAGTAGGTCCTATAATTATCAGATTTATACAACCCCTATATCTCTATCTTTTCATCGGTGCCCAAGTGTGTTGTTTAGATGTTTTGATTTAAGGAAGCTTATCCTGGAAAGTGCCCACTAGAGATGAGCGTTGGTCGACTCGAACTGTTCGCCAATCTCAAATTCGAGCTGTTTTGAGCGGTGTTCGAGCTGTTCGGCGAACACGAATGATTTGAAATAAATTCGGCTGTTCGAGGTTATGTTCGATAACTGTTCGTGGATTTTTTCTCAGTAATGATGAAAATTAATGTTAATACGCAGTTTGAGTGTACAGCGGGGCGGGGGGAGGGGCAGGGGATGGATCTCTGCTGGAATAATGAAGATCTCCATTTTTTTTTCTCTTTCCCGCATTTACAGTCGGGAGGTGCAATCTGTCAGCCTATCAGCAGCGCATACACAGAGCGAAGTGCTTTTTTTCACACAAGCAAGGGCATGTGTCATTGGCAGTGTATGTCACATGTCCTTGCCCTATAAGACCAAGCCATTTTCCCCGTCGCCACCATTTTCTCACTGCTGCAACTGCGTGTTAGACGGCACCGCTGTTGCTGTGTGCGCTATACCTTGTTAATTTTAAGCCAATTTTCGCACAAATCTACAGATAGCTTGGGAGTAGGGAATAGTTGTGATTGCAGTCCTTTTAAGGACTAGGTTACAGCATTTCCTACGACTTTTATCAGGCAGGTCTGTGCTCTTAAATAGATAGGTTGGGAGTAAAGACTAATTGTAATTGCAGTCCTTTTCAGGACTAAGTTACATCAGTTCCTATCAGTTTTTGCCAGGCAGGTCTGTGCCAGTGCTGTGCAAGTTTTTTTCACGGCATTTGGCTAAATCTAGCAAAGCTAATCCTTTTTGGCCTATTGCAGAGTGTGTTAGTCAGTGGAGTAGCCTATCTGTGTTGCAAGCTACACCACCTGTGTATAGAATACAATTTTTTTTACTGCACCTAGTGAAGTAAAACCTTTTGGGCATAGCATCATTCTATTAGTCCATCTATACTGACCTCCATCAGGTTGCAAATTGAATATAATTTTTTTCTGCATCTAGCTCTGAAAAAATATTTGGGCATCTAGCAGTGTGTGGGACTTGTTCTATTAGTCCATCTATACTAACCTCCATCCGGTTGCAAATTGAATATAATTTTTTTCTGCATCTAGCTCTGAAAAAATATTTGGGCTTCTAGCAGTGTGTAGGACTTGATCTATTAGTCCATTTACACTGACCTCCATCAGGTTGCAAATTGAATATAATTTTTTCCTGCATCTAGCTCTGAAAAAATATTTGGGCTTCTTGCGGTGAGTGGGACTTGGTCTATTAGTCCATCTATACTGACCTCCATCAGGCTGCAAAGTGAATATAATTTTTTTCTGCATCTAGCTCTGAAAAAATATTTGGGCTTCTAGCAGTGTGTGGGACTTGTTCTATTAGTCCATCTACACTGACCTCCATCAGGTTGCAAATTAAAAATATTTTTTTTCTGCATCTAGCTCTGAAAAAATATTTGGGCTTCTAGCAGTGTGCGGGACTGGGTCTATTAGTCCATCTATACTGACCTCCATCAGGTTGCAAATTGAATATAATTTTTTTCTGCATCTAACCCAGCCAATAGTTTTGGCCTAATACCACAGTTTGGCCACTCAGCTCTGCTCGGTTCCCATCCATTGTATTTTTGTGCAAACAACTCCAGAGTTGTGAATTAGTTAACCACCAAAATGAGTGGAAAAATGCCTGCTGCTGGTGGAAAGGGGAATAGGCATGTTGGGAAGGGGAAAAAAGTTTGTGTCCGTGGGGTAGGTGTTAAAGCAACAGTAACATCTGCAGAAGAAAGACCTTCTTCCAGCCAATCTAAAATGTCTACTTCTTTTAGCGGACAATGTGATAAGTGTTAGAACCTTGCTCTTAGGTTTTTTCCTTTGCTGGTCACATGACCTCGTTGGCCTATTTAATCCTGCTCCGCCCTTCTGGCTTTGCTGGACTTCATTGTATAACTACTTTCTAGCTAGCCTGTGCTCTGTATCTAACTCTGTTAGTTTGCTTGGTCTACGGACCTCAGTGTTCTATATATTTTGTTTGTTTGTCTGTCTGCTACTATTTCTGTTAGGAGGTGTCCCATTTTCCTCCCAGTCCTTAGTACTTGTAGGGATTCCTTCCCCACATCTATAGGTCTCCGTACAGACTAGCTTAGGACTTTAGCAGGTCTGATCGCAGGATAAGGTTCCCTGTTACATCGTAGGGATTCAGCTGAGTTCTATCGTAGGGACAGATTTCCTCTCTTTCCTTAGCTCTGGTAGCAGAACATAACAGTAAGTCCAGCCTGCAAATTCTCTAAGGAATGATTTTTCTGTTCCATCATGGTGTCGGTTCAGGATTTGGCTCATCGCCTGCAGGGACTTCCTCTGGAGGTGGCCGAGCTCTGTCAGCACGTGAGTAACTGTCCTGGAGCACATTTCTTGGAGCCTAAGGTATATTTGCCGGATTTATTTTTTGGTGAACACCGAGAATTTTTTTCATTTAAAAATGCTTGCTTATTGTATTTTCGTTTGAGACCCAAGTCCTCTGGGGATGAATCCCAGCGCATAGGGTTCATAATGTCACTTTTGCGCAAAGAGCCTCAGGAGTGGGCCTTTTCTTTGCAACCTAGTGATACATGCTTCAGATCAGTGGATAGTTTTTTTTCTGCTTTGGGACTATTATATGATGATCCTGACCGTGTCGCATCAGCTGAGACTGAGTTAAGACGTTTGAGACAGGGATCAGGTAATGTGGAAAAATATTGTACTCATTTCCGTCGTTGGTCTACTCAAACAGGGTGGAACGATTCTGCTCTGAAAAGTCTATTTCTTGCTGGGCTCAATGAAAGGGTTAAAGACCTGCTAATTGCTTATCCTACACCTGAAGATTTGCAACAGGCTATGCAATTAGCTATACGGGTGGATAGGAGACTGCGTGCAAGGGTTAATGAGAGCAAATCCTCTGCTATGTCAGTTTCTGGTTATGAGAATGTGTGTACTAACAGTGGTGAATCGATGGAGATTGGATCGGTGGCACCTCGCTCTCAAGAAAAAGACCGTCGATTTTCTGAAGGCTTGTGTTTCTATTGCGGAAAATCTGGTCATTTGATTAAAGGCTGTGAGCTTCGTATGAAGAAAGAAAAAAAATGGTCAGTCATGCCCGTATTGCCTGTTTAAATTCCAAGGGTGTATTTTTAGCTGCTTCCACGATTGCTCAGGAAAAATTAATGGAATTTCGGGTGTTTGTTGATTGTGGATCTACTCTGAATGTAATTGATGGGGGATTCTTGGAAAGACTCAATTTAAAACCCGAACCTTTATCATCCCCCATTGCTGTGGTTTCTGTGGATGGTTCCCCTTTGAAGAATATTACTCTCAAGGTCTGTGAATTTCCTCTCACTATTAATGGTGTTCACCATGAGAAATTGGATTTGGTAGTTTTGAATAACTTGCCTTCTCCAGTAATATTGGGATTGCCCTGGTTAAAAATTCACAATCCTGTACTGGATTGGTCTACCAATGAAATTAAATCCTGGAGCCATAAATGTTATGACAAGTGTTGTAACAGGCGTATTGCAGCTTTGGATAGGGGAGAATTGCCTGTTCCTATTCAGGATTTTTGGAGAGTTTTTTCTGAGAAGGAATCGCAGGTTTTGCCTCCCCATAGAGACTATGATTGTTCTATTGAATTTGTCCCTGGAGCGACTCTTCCTAAAAGTCGTTTATTTAACCTTACTATTCCTGAGAGGAAGGCTTTGGATGAATACATACAGACAAGTTTGGCCGCCGGTCACATTAGGCCCTCTAAGTCTCCTGTGGCGGTTGGATTTTTTTTTGTAAAAAAAAAGGACGGCGGTTTACGTCCTTGTCTGGATTTTCGTGAGATTAACAAAATTACTGTATGCAATCCTTACCCACTGCCATTGATTCCTGATCTGTTTAACCAGTTAATGGGGGCCAAGTGGTTCTCTAAAATTGACCTTAAGGGGGCATACAATCTTTTGCGCATGAAGGAGGGTGACGAATGGAAGACTGCTTTTAACACTCCTGTGGGTCATTTTGAGAATCTGGTTATGCCTTTTGGTCATACTAATGCTCCTGCATTTTTTCAGAATCTTATTAATGACATCCTTAGACCTTTGATCGGCAAAAATGTGGTTGTGTATTTGGATGACATTTTGATTTATTCGCCGGATCTGGAGTCTCATTGGCGGAGCGTACGTGAGGTATTACAATTGTTAATGGACAATTCGCTTTTTGCTAAGCTGGAGAAATGTGAGTTCGCTGTACAGAGAATTAGTTTTTTGGGTTACATTATCTCCAGCGAAGGTTTTGAGATGGACCCGGTTAAAGTTCAAGCTGTACAGGAATGGCCTAGGCCTATTGGTTTGAAATCGATACAGAGGTTTTTAGGTTTCGCCAATTATTACAGAAAATTCATAAAAAAATTTTCTAGTATTGTCAAACCTCTGACCGATCTCACCAGGAAAGGTGCTGATGCGGTTCAGTGGTCTTCTGAGGCCATTGAAGCTTTTGTGTATCTCAAGGAGAGGTTCACCTCTGCTCCCATCCTTATGCAGCCTGATGTGACTAAGCCGTTTTTGGTTGAGGTTGATGCTTCTTCGGTGGGGGTTGGCGCAGTATTGTCTCAGGATAACGGGGATGGATTACATCCCTGTGCCTTTTTTTCAAAAAAATTTTCGGAGACTGAACTGAATTACGATATTGGTAATCGGGAATTATTGGCTATTAAACTCGCATTTGAACACTGGCGCCACTTCTTGGAAGGTGCGGAATTTCCCGTTCAGGTTCTTACGGATCATAAAAATCTGATATATCTTGATGCTGCCAAGCGCCTGAATGCCCGTCAGGCTAGGTGGGCACTGTTTTTCTCGCGGTTTAATTTCTCCGTTACTTACATCCCTGGTACTAAGAATGTTAAGGCGGATGCCTTGTCTCGCAGTTTTTCTCCCATAGTCGGTGCTGAGAAAGAGGAGAACATTTTACAAGAAGGTGTTGTGATAGCTGCTTTGGACTCCGTTTTGGAAGATGAGATTCTTAAAGCACAGGAGAATGCCCCATCTAACACTCCTCATGGGAGGTTGTTTGTGCCTGGGACCTTTAGGAGAGATTTGTTTGTTGAGTGTCACGAATCTCGGTTGGCAGGTCATCCCGGAATCTCTGAGACCAAGAGACTGGTGGGTCGCAGTTTTTGGTGGCCTGGATGGCAGAAGGAAGTCATTAAGTGGGTGCGTCAATGTACTATATGTGCTAGATCTAAGTCCTCACATACTCCTGCTGCGGGGTTGCTTTGTCCTTTAGAGGTTCCCAGTGCTCCTTGGACACATTTGGCTATGGACTTTATAACTGACCTTCCCCCCTCTGAGGGTTTTACTGTCATCTGGGTGGTCGTGGACCGTTTTAGCAAGATGTGTCACTTGGTTCCCTTCGTCAAACTGCCCTGCGCTAAAACTCTCGCTAAGGCCTTTGTCAAGGAAATTGTCAGACTTCATGGCGTTCCTACTGACATTGTTTCTGATAGGGGTCCTCAGTTCGTGGCTCGTTTTTGGCGTGCCTTTTGTGACAGGTTGGGAGTTCATCTGTCGTTCTCGTCCGGATATCATCCTGAATCTAATGGCCAGACAGAAAGGAAAAACCAGGATGTTGAGCAGTTCTTGCGTTGTTTTGTGACAGACAATCAAGAGGGGTGGTCTGAGTTTCTGCCACTTGCTGAATTTGCTCTGAACAATCATACATCTTCTTCTGCTGGTTGTTCGCCTTTTTTTTGTTGTTCTGGGAGACATCCGTCGTTTGGGTCGTTCTCCAAGTTGGGATCTGCCGTGCCTGAGGAGGAGAATTTTGGAAAGAGTTTGGACGGATGTGCGTGGTAATCTTCAGGAGGCCAACAGAAAATCTAAAGACTACTTTGATAGGAAACGACAGGAGGTTTTGTTCGCTGTTGGTGACATGGTTTGGTTGTCCTCTAGGAATCTGCGGTTGAGGATTCCTTCTAAGAAATTGGGTCCCAAGTTTGTAGGGCCCTTTAAGGTGCTTCAGGTTGTCAACCAATCTGCTGTTAGGTTGGAGGTTCCTACCTCCTGGAGAATTAATCCGGTATTTCATGTCTCTCTGTTAAAAAAAGCTGTTGTGTCGGATGGTGACGCCTCTGCCTCTGTAATGAAGATCTCCATTTTTTTTTCTCTTTCCCGCATTTACAGTTGGGAGGTGCAATCTATCAGCCTATCAGCAGCGCACATACGGAGTGAAGTGCTTTTTTTCACACAAGCAAGGGCATGTGTCGTTGGCAGTGTATGTCACATGTCCTTGCCCTATAAGACCAAGCCATTTTCCCCGTTGCCACCATTTTCTCACTACTGCAGCTGCGTGTTAGACGGCACCGTTGTTGCTTTGTGCGCTATACCTTGTTAATTTCAAGCCAATTTTCGCACAAATCTACAGATAGCTTGGGAGTAGGGAATGGTTGTGATTGCAGTCCTTTTAAGGACTAGGTTACAGCATTTCCTACGACTTTTATCAGGCAGGTCTGTGCTCTTAAATAGATAGGTTGTGGGAGTAAAGACTAATTGTAATTGCAGTCCTTTTCAGGACTAAGTTACATCAGTTCCGATCAGTTTCTGCCAGGCAGGTCTGTGAAAGTGCTGTGCAAGTTTTTTTCACAGCATTTGGCTGAATCTAGCAAAGCTAATCCTTTTTGGCCTATTGCAGAGTGTGTTAGTCAGTGGAGTAGCCTATATGTGTTGCAAGATATACCACCTGTGTATAGAATATTAAATTTTTTTACTGCACCTAGTGAAGTAAAATCTTTTGGGCATAGCATCATTCTATTAGTCCATCTATACTGACCTCCATCAGGTTGCAAACTGAATATAATTTTTTTCTGCATCTAGCTCTGAAAAAATATTTGGGCTTCTAGAAGTGTGTGGGACTTGTTCTATTAGTCCATCTATACTGACCTCCATCAGGTTGCAAATTAAAAATAATTTTTATCTGCATCTAGCTCTGAAAAAATATTTGGCCTTCTAGCAGTGTGTGGGACTTTCTCTATTAGTCCATCTACACTGACCTCCATCAGGTTGCAAATTGAATATAATTTTTTCCTGCATCTAGCTCTGAAAAAATATTTGGGCTTCTAGCAGTGTGTGGGACTTGGTCTATTAGTCCATCTATACTGACCTTCATCAGGTTGCAAATTAAAAATATTTTTTTTCTGCATCTAGCTCTGAAAAAATATTTGGACTTCTAGCAGTGTGTGGGACTTGTTCTATTAGTCCATCTTTACTGATCTCCATCAGGTTGCAAATTGAATATAATTTTTTTCTGCATCTAGCTCTGAAAAAATATTTGGGCTTCTAGCAGTGTGTGGGACTTGGTCTATTAGTCCATCTATAATGACCTTCATCAGGTTGCAAATTAAAAATAATTTTTTTCTGCATCTAGCTCTGAAAAAATATTTGGGCTTCTAGCAGTGTGTGGGACTTGGTCTATTAGTCCATCTATACTGACCTCCATCAGGTTGCAAATTGAATATCAATTTTTTCTGCATCTAGCTCTGAAAAAATATTTGGGCTTATAGCAGTGTGTGAGACTTGGTCTATTAGTCCATCTATACTGACCTCCATCAGGTTGCAAATTGAATATAATTTTTTTCTGCATCCAGCTCTGAAAAAATATTTGGGCTTCTAGCAGTGTGTGGGTCTGGGTCTATTAGTCCATCTATACTGACCTCCATCAGGTTGCAAATTGAATATAATTTTTTTCTGCATCTAACCCAGCCAATAGTTTTGGCCTAATACCACAGATTGGCCACTCAGCTCTGCTCGGTTCCCATCCATTGTATTTTTGTGCAAACAACTCCTGAGTTGTGAATTAGTTAACCACCAAAATGAGTGGAAAAATGTCTGCTGCTGGTGGAAAGGGGAATAGGCATGTTGGGAAGGGGAAAAAAGGTTGTGTCCGTGGGGTAGGTGTTAAAGCAACAGTAACATCTGCAGAAGAAAGACCATCTTCCAGCCAATCGAAAATGTCTACTTCTTTTAGCGGACAATGTGATAAGATCCCTTTCTTACGGCCACGCCAATCGCTACAAATTCCAGATGAGGCACAAAAGCAGCAGGTGCTTCAACGGATATCAAGTGCTCCTTTAAGTGGGCTCTCCTCCACATCATCTTCAACATCACAAATACTCCAGTCCTCAGAGGTGTCACCCCAATCGCACTTGCTTCCTCACAGCTCCTAAATCTCCAGCTGCCCATCTGAGTATGAGGTAGAACAGATGGTTGAGTCTCATACGGCGCCGGACTACTGGCAGCCCATTGCAGCAGCAGAAGCTTCTACTTTATTTCAGTTACAGTTTTGTTACAGTTATTTTATTTTATTATTTTATTACCTTCTCTGGATTGCAACGTTCCTGTATACTCGTCTATTGGGGATGGAAGATACAACACTTCCCACACTATCAACTGCTGCTGGGCACACAGCACGAGATCTGCACCTGGATCTTCTTCCACCACTTACAAGTCTCCTGCAGGTACAGACACTCTGGGGCACGCAATACGGACCATCTCAGCTAATGCTACTGAAGGATGCATGCTGCTACCCACAGCCTGTGACAGGGATACAGCCATATGTGAGCGGTGGAGGTCACTGCATACGATCTGCCATGGAGAGGACTGGTGTGACGGGTGGAAACAATGACGGGATGGTGGACCCTAGGTCTGTTGCTAAACGAGCAGTGTATTCTAGGGATCGTCTTCTGGAACTGCGCAGGATAAAGTCTTCTCCAGCAGTGGCAATACTGAATGTTCCACGGGAAATAAGGAGACCTTTCAGAGGCTGCAGAGCAGGCAAGAAGATCAAGTCCTGGAGGAGAAGGTTTAAACCAGTGGTCCCATCCATTATCATGGGTAACGTACGATCGCTGGGAAATAAGTCGGATGAACTGCTGGCTCTGAGTAAGACCCAGAAGGAGTTTAGGGAATGCAGTCTCATGTGCTTTACAGAAACCTGGCTGCATGAGGAGGTCCCAGATTCATGTGTCTCGGTACCAGGGTTTCAAATGGTTCGGGCTGATAGAGAGAGAGTTAGATGCGGCAAGAAAAAAGGTGGAGGAGTGATACTCTACATTAACAACAGATGGTGCAATCAGGGGCATGTAACTGTTAAGGAGAAACATTGCTGTCCAAATATTGAACTGTTAGCAGTGGGCCTCAGGCCTTACTATCTGCCTAGAGAATTCACTCTTGTTATTGTAGTTGTGATGTATATACCACCATCTGCGAACCCAGAGGCTGCTGGGGATGTGTTGTCAGGGGTGATGGCCCGGCTTCAGACTAAACACCCAAACTCTCTAACTGTAATTTCTGGGGATTTCAATCGAGTAAAGATCTCATCTGCAATACCAAAGTTCTATCAATATGTCAAATGTCCTACACGGGACAACAACACACTGGATCTCCTCTTTGCTAATGTTAAGAATGCTTATTCATCGGCTGCATTACCCCCCCCTGGGGAAATCTGACCACAACCTCATACTATTGTCTCCTGCTTACCAACCAGACGTCCGCAAACAACCAGTGACAATTAAAAAGATAAGGAAGTGGTGTCCAGCAGCAGAGGAGGCGTTACAAGACTGCTTTGATTGTACAGACTGGGAGGTGTTGTGTACCATGAAAGAGAATTGTGATGTTAATGAGATTACTGGCAGAGTTACTGATTACATCAACTTCTGTATGGACATAGTAGTACCTGTTCAAGAGATTCGGTGTTATGCAAACAATAAGCCATGGATTACAAAAGAGTTGAAACATTTACTAAACATGAAAAAACTGGCTTTTAAAAGGAAGGACAAGGAGGCATTGAAAATTATACAGCGAGACCTAAAGGGGAAAATTAAGATTGCCCGTGAGGCATTCAGAGTTAAATTAGAAAATCAATTTGCACAAAAAAGCTCCAGAGAGGTGTGGGCTGGAATGAAGCTAGTGACTGGGTTTAAGGCAAGGTCGGAGCAGGGGGGTGGTGGACTTAGAATGGCTAATGAAATGAATGAGTTCTTCAATAGATTCAGCAATAAAGGTGCGGTAGCAGCAGGGAAGGGGGAGGAGGCCGGGGAACAACTAGCTAAATTAACAGGGGGTGAAATAGATCATTTCTCGGTCTCCAAAAATGACGTGAGGGACCAGTTTAGTAAGCTGGCCATTGGCAAAGCAGCAGGGCCTGACGGTCTCAGTCCACGTGTCCTCAGAGTGTGTGCAAATGAGTTGTGTACTGTCTTCCAGCATCTCTTTAACCAGAGCTTACAATCAAAGAGAGTACCAGTGCTATGGAAGACTTCCTGCCTGGTGCCGGTTCCCAAGACTACCTTCCCGGCTTCCCCGGGGGACTATAGACCGGTGGCCTTAACATCGCATGCGATGAAGTCCTTGGAGAGAATAGTACTTGCTCACTTGTGTCCGAGGGTGATGGCGTATACTGATGCTCTTCAGTTTGCGTACCGGCAGGGACTGGGGGTGGACGATGCTGTAGCGTCTCTGCTACAAACAGTACATTCCTTTTTGGACAATGATGGAACCACAGTGCGTGCTTTGTTCTTTGATTTCTCTAGTGCGTTCAACACATTACAGCCACTCTTACTGCGTGGAAAGTTGATTAAAATGGCGGTGGATGAGGGACTTGTGAATTGGATAATTGACTACCTGTCGGATAGGCCACAGTTTGTTAAGTGGGGGACGGCTACATCAGATAGTGTACTGAGCAGTGTCGGAGCCCCGCAGGGAACAGTGCTGTCGCCATTCCTCTTTACATTGTACACAGCTGACTTTCAGTATAAATCAGACCGTTGTCACCTCCAGAAGTACTCGGATGAGTCTGTGATAGTTGGCGGTATTGGGAAGGACCAGGATGAAGAGGAATATAGAAGGGTAGTTGCGGACTTTGTAGTATGGTGCCAGGCTAACCATCTAGAACTAAATGTTAAGAAAACCAGGGAGTTGGTGATGAGCTATGGAAGGTGCAAGAAGGTATGCCTACCTGTTACCATTGACGGTCAGGATGTGGAGATGGTGGACAGTTTCAAATATTTGGGGGTTTACCTGGATAGCAAGCTAGACTGGAAGTGCCACATGGAGAAGGTCTACAAGAAGGGGATGAGTAGATTGTACTTCCTAAGGAAGTTAAGGTCTTTTAATGTGTGTGGCAAAATGCTTGAGGTGTTCTACCAATCCATTGTGGCTAGTGCCACCTTTGCGGCAATAATTTGCTGGGGTAACAGTGTGCGTGTTGCTGACGCCAACAAGCTCAACAAACTTATAAAGAAGGCTAGCGCGACGGTGGGCCTACAGCTTGGGACTTTTGAAGAGGTGGTAGAGGATAGGATTAAGAAGAAGTGCAGAGCTATAATGGGCAACAACACACACCCGCTTTATGAACTGTTTGCGAAACAGAAGAGCACATTCAGCAATCGCCTAATACAACTAAGGTGTAAAAAGGAAAAATACAGGAGATCGTTTGTTCCAACAGCTATGGGGGTGTTTAACAAATGTCTGAAAAGCAATGTCTAAAGCATTCCAAATGTTATGTTATCATATGTGTCATGTTCGAGATCTGTGTTCTGCTGCTGTGATACCGCAATTTCCTCCGGGATAAATAAAGTATATCTTATCTTATCTTATCTTATCTTATACTATAGCCTGGGAATCAGAGGTCGGCTCCAGCACTTCTGTGAATCCAGACGAGGAAATGATCTGCACTGATGCCCAGAATCTTTATGATTCGGATCCAGGACCAGACGCAGAAGGTTCTGACCATAATGTAGACCCTCATTCCCAAACTGTAACTCCTGTTGGTGGAGACAATGAGGAAGACGATGATGAGACTCAAATACCTGATTTGAGTGACAACTTTAGTTTTTTGTCAGGGCAGGAACAGGTTGGCTCTGAGGACGACGGGTGTGATAACACACAGAGTGATGATGATGAGGTTGGAAATCCCACTTACTGTCAACCCAGTCAGCCAAGAGATGAGGTCAGCAGAGGAGGTGGAGGAGAATGCTAGTGACGACGAGGTCAGGTTGCGCCTTCCTGGACAGAGTCGTAGTACTGGAAGCACGTCAACAACTGCATCCTCAAACACAACTCTGCCTCTCACCACAAGTCGTGGTGGCTCTTCAGGTCGCATGGGTGCTAAGCCTTGCATAGCCTGGGTATTTTTTCAGATCGATAAAGATGATCCAACTCTTGTTTTCTGTAACATTTGTCAGCAAATGCTAAGTAGAGGCCAAAAAATACATAGTTTCAGTATTTCATGCATGAACCGGCACATGAACATGAAGCATAAGTTGCTGTTGGAAGCTCACTGTGCTACAATGCGGCCTAACCGGCCGGGCCAACCACCATCTACCACATCTTGTGCATCCGCGGCCTCTTCATCCTCTGTGACTGGGGGGACAGCAGTCACACCTGTTTTGGGAGGCAGACCTGCCACCTCTTTACCTGCAACAGCCAGCGTGATTGGCAGGTCATCATTTTCTTTGGAGTTGGTAACACCAGCTGGTGTTGAGCGCTGTCCGACATCGATAGCACCACCTTTGGATCAAGGCAACCTAACATGTCCGCCTGCATCTTCCTCACAGACCGGCAGTTTGCCGGGGACACCCTTATCAACCCCGTCTAAGCACAACAGCCAGCCCTCGGTCCCTCAGATGTGGACAAGTAAAAGACTATTTCCTCCTAGCCATGAGAAAGCTGAGAGGTTGAATTTCACCATCTGCAAGCTCTTGGCTACAGAAATGCTGCCTTTCCACCTGGTGGACACAGAGGATTTTCGAGACCTTATGTCCGTCGCAGTGCCCCAGTACCAGGTGCCCAGTCAGCACTACTTCTAAAATAAAGGTGTGCCTGCGCTCCTCCAGCATGTCGCACACAACATCACCAATTCTTTGAGAAACTCTGTGTGTGACAGGGTGCATTTCACCACAGACACTTGGACGAGTAGGCATGGACAGGGGCATTACATGTCACTGACTGGGCACTGGGTAACTATGGTGACAGCAGGACAAGGGGCTGCTGTCCAAGTCTTGCCGTCCCCACGAGTTGTGCGTCAATCCTCTTTATCTCAAAGTTCCTCCACTACTTCTGCCTCCTCAAACTCCTCTCGGTCCTCCACCTGCATCCAAAGCCTGTCTGGTCATGCCACATGCTTTCTAACTATGCAGAAGGGATCCTGCACACCTCCTTACTATGCTGGCAGTAGAGCTCAACGTCATCAGGCGGTTTTTACTTTGAAATGTCTGGGAAATGTGAGTCACACAGCTGATGAGTTGTGGTCAGCTCTGGAGAACCAATTTCATGAATGGTTGTCTCCACTGGACCTGAAACCAGGGAAGGCCGTGTGCAACAATGCTGAAAACCTGGGTGCGGCCCTTCACCGGGGCAATGTCACACACGTGCCTTGTATGGCTCACGTGTTGAACCTGGTTGTCCAGCAATTTTTAGCCCACTATCCCGGACTAGATGGCCTTCTGATGAGGGCATGGTCACTGTTTGCTCACTTCCACCGTTCGCATCCCGCAGCTCAGCGACTTACATCTCTACAGAAGTCGTTGGGCCTGCCACTTCACCGGCTAAAATGCGATGTGCCTACCCGGTGGAATTCAACTCTGCACATGTTGCAGCGACTGTGGCAGCACCGACAAGCCCTGGTGCAATACGTGCTGACGTATAGCCTGGGCCAACGAGATCCAGAGGTGGGGCAAATCACGCTGGAGGAGTGGTCTCAGATCAGGGACCTATGCAACCTTCTGCACAGTTTTGAAATGGCGATGAAGGTGTTTAGTGCTGACGATGCCATTATAAGCATGACTATTCCGGTGATTTACATGCTGAAGCACATGTTAAACAGAATTCGGAGTCAGGTGGTGGCACAAGAGGAGGTGGAGGAAGTAGAGGAGGAGGAGTTGTATGCGGAAGGGCTAACATCTGCAAGGTCCAGACGGTCGGCAGCACCAAGGCAGCAGGCATGTGAGGGTGGGGGAGATGGTTTTACCAGGGTGCATGGTAGCAGCCAAACTAGTGAGGAAGGTGCAGGAGCCCAGGAAGAAGTGGAGGATGAACTGATGGAAGACTCATCAGATGAGGGAGACCTTGATCACATTTCTGTTGTGCGAGGTTGGGGGGAGAGGACAGAGGAAGGAAGCATGATTGTTACCTCGCCACCAACACAACAGGGACTTGGTGCTTCTGGATGCGCAAGACACATGAGTGCCATCTTGCTGCACTACCTGCAACATGAACCTCGAATTGTGAGAATTAGAAATCATCCTGACTACTGGGTTGCCACACTGTTAGATCCCCGGTACAAAAGTAAATTTGCAGAAATTATTCCTGCCATAGAAAGGGATGCACGCATGCAGGAGTATCAGCAGAGACTGTTGCAGAATCTTACATGTGCTTTTCCACAAAACACCAGTGGTGCACGTAGTGAATCTCACAGTTCCAACTTGCCAACCGTGGGACCGTCGAGTGTTCAGCACACAAACCGTAACAGAAACACAGTATCTGCTGGTAACATCAATTTTGCGGAATAATTTCACCACTTTTTTAGCCCATCCTTTGCAAGGCCACAGGAGACAAGAAGTCTGACACATAGTCAATGCCTAGAGACGATGGTACAGGAGTATCTCCAAGTAGACATTGAAGCCATGACTGTGTCACTGGACCCTTGCTCTTTTTGGGCTTCCAATCTGGATAAATGGCCGGAGCTAGCCACTTACGCCTTGGAGATCTTGTCATGCCCAGCAGCCAGCGTTCTTTCTGAACGTGTGTTCAGCGCTGCTGGTGGTGTGCTGACAGATAAGCGCACGCGGCTCTCCACTGACAATGTAGACAGACTTACGTTCATAAAGATGAACAAATCATGGATCCGAAACGACTTTTCTACCCCTGTGTCATCCTGGGGAGAGTAAAAGCTTGATGATTGGTTAAAATCACCTCACCAACCGTTTTAAGCTTTCCAATTACTAATCATTAGAGATGAGCGTTGTTCGACTCGAACTGTTCGCCAATCTCAAATTCGAGTTGTTTTGGGCCGTGTTCGAGCCGTTCGGCGAACACGAACGATTTGAGAAAAATTCGGCTGTTCGAGGTTATGTTCGATAACTGTTCATGCACCAAAATCATAACTGGATTTTTTCTCAGTAATGATGAAAATTAATGTTAATACGCAGTTTGAGTGTACAGTGGGGCGGGGGGAGGGGCAGGGGATGGATCTCTGCAGGAATAATGAAGATCTCCATTTTTTTTTCTCTTTCCCGCATTTACAGTGGGGAGGTGCAATCTATCAGCCTATCAGCAGCGCACACACGGAGCAAAGTGCTTTTTTTCACACAAGCAAGGGCATGTGTCATTGGCAGGGTATGTCACATGTCCTTGCCCTATAAGACCAAGCCATTTTCCCCGTCGCCACCATTTTCTCACTGCTGCAGCTGCATGTTAGATGGCACCGCTGTTGCTGTGTGCGCTATACCTTGTTAATTTCAAGCCAATTTTCGCACAAATCTACAGATAGCTTGGGAGTAGGGAATGGTTGTGATTGCAGTCCTTTTAAGGAGTAGGTTACAGCATTTCCTATGACTTTTATCAGGCAGGTCTGTGCACTTAAATAGATAGGTTGTGGGAGTAAAGACTAATTGTAATTGCAGTCTTTTTCAGGACTAAGTTACATCAGTTCCGATCAGTTTTTGCCAGGCAGGTCTGTGCCAGTGCTGTGCAAGTTTTTTTCACAGCATTTGGCTGAATCTAGCAAAGCTAATCCTTTTTGGCCTATTGCAGAGCGTGTTAGTCAGTGGAGTAGCCTATCTGTGTTGCAAGATATACCACCTGTGTATAGAATACCAATTTTTTTACTGCACCTAGTGAAGTAAAATCTTTTGGGCATAGCATCATTCTATTAGTCCATCTATACTGACCTCCATCAGGTTGCAAATTCAATATCATTTTTTTCTGCATCTACTTCTGAAAAAATATTTGGGCTTCTAGCAGTGTGTGGGACTTGTTCTATTAGTCCATCTATACTGACCTTGATCAGGTTGCAAACTGAATATAATTTTTTTCTGCATCTAGCTCTGAAAAAATATTTGGCCTTCTAGCAGTGTGTGGGACTTTCTCTATTAGTCCATCTATACTGACCTCCATCAGGTTGCAAATTAAAAATAATTTTTATCTGCATCTAGCTCTGAAAAAATATTTGGCCTTCTAGCAGTGTGTGGGACTTTCTCTATTAGTCCATCTATACTGACCTCCATCAGGTTGCAAATTAAAAATAATTTTTATCTGCATCTAGCTCTGAAAAAATATTTGGCCTTCTAGCAGTGTTTGGGACTTTCTCTATTAGTCCATCTATACTGACCTCCATCAGGTTGCAAATTAAAAATAATTTTTTTCTGCATCTAGCTCTGAAAAAATATTTGGCCTTCTAGCAGTGTGTGGTACTTTCTCTATTAGTCCATCTATTCTGACCTCCATCAGGTTGCAAACTGAATATATTTTTTTTCTGCATCTACCTCTGAAAAAATATTTGGGCTTCTAGCTGTGTGTGGGACTTTTTCTATTAGTCGATCTATACTGACCTCCATCAGGTTGCAAACTGAATATAATTTTTTTCTGCATCTAGCTCTGAAAAAATATTTGGGCTTCTAGCTGTGTGTGGGACTTGTTCTATTAGTCCATCTATACTGACCTCCATCAGGTTGCAAACTGAATATAATTTTTTTCTGCATCTAACTCAGAAAAAAAATATTTGGCCTTCTAGCAGTTTGTGGGACTTGTTCTATTAGTCCACCTATACTGACCTCCATCAGGTTGTAAATTCAAAATAATTTTTTGTCTGCATCTAGCTCTGAAAAAATATTTGGCCTTCTAGCAGTGTGTGGGACTTTCTCTATTAGTCCATCTATACTGACCTCCATCAGGTTGCAAACTGAATATATTTTTTTTCTGCATCTACCTCTGAAAAAATATTTGGGCTTCTAGCTGTGTGTGGGACTTGTTCTATTAGTCCATATATACTAACCTCCATCAGTTTGCAAACTGAATATAATTTTTTTCTGCATCTAGCTCTGAAAAAATATTTGGGCTTCTAGCTGTGTGTGGGACTTGTTCTATTAGTCAATCTATACTGACCTTCATCAGGTTGAAAACTGAATATAATTTTTTTCTGCATCTAGCTCAAAAAAAATATTTGGCCTTCTAGCAGTGTGTGGGAATTTCTCTTTTAGTCTATCTATACTGACCTCCATCAGGTTGCAAATTGAATATAATTTTTTTCTTCATCTAGCTCTGAAAAAATATTTGGGCTTCTAGCAGTGTGTGGGACTTGTTCTATTAGTCCATCTATACTGACCTCCATCAGGTTGCAAACTGAATATAATTTTTTTCTGCATCTAGCTCTGAAAAATTATTTGGCCTTCTAGCAGTGTGTGGGACTTGTTCTATTAGTCCATCTATACTGACCTCCATCACGTTGCAAATTCAAAATAATTTTTTGTCTGCATCTAGCTCTGAAAAAATATTTGGCCTTCTAGCAGTGTGTGGGACTTGTTCTATTAGTCCATCTATACTGACCTCCATCAGGTTGCAAACTGAATATAATTTTTTTCTGCATCTAGCTCTGAAAAAATATTTGGGCTTCTAGCTGTGTGAGGGACTTGTTCTATTACTCCATCTATACTGACCTTCATCAGGTTGCAAACTGAATATAATTTTTTTCTGCATCTAGCTCGGAAAAAATATTTGGCCTTCTAGCAGTGTGTGGGATTTGTTCTATTAGTCCACCTATACTGACCTCCATCAGGTTGCAAATTCAAAATAATTTTTTGTCTGCATCTAGCTCTGAAAAAATATTTGGCCTTCTAGCAGTGTGTGGGACTTTCTCTATTAGTCCATCTATACTGACCTCCATCAGTTTGCAAATTGAATATAATTTTTTTCTTCATCTAGCTCTGAAAAAATATTTGGGCTTCTAGCAGTGTGTGGGACTTGTTCCATTAGTCCATCTATACTGACCTCCATCAGGTTGCAAACTGAATATAATTTTTTTCTGCATCTAGCTCTGAAAAATTATTTGGCCTTATAGCAGTGTGTGGGACTTGTTCTATTAGTCCATCTATACTGACCTCCATCACGTTGCAAATTCAAAATAATTTTTTGTCTGCATCTAGCTCTGAAAAAATATTTGGCCTTCTAGCAGTGTGTGGGACATGTTCAATTAGTCCATCTATACTGACCTCCATCAGGTTGCAAACTGAATATAATTTTTTTCTGCATCTACCTCTGAAAAAATATTTGGGCTTCTAGCTGTGTGTGGGACTTGTGCTATTAGTCCATCTATACTGACCTCCATCAGGTTGCAAACTGAATACAATTTTTTTCTGGTTCTACCTCTGAAAAAATATTTGGGCTTCTAGCTGTTTGTGGGACTTGTTCTATTAGTCCATTTATACTGACCTCCATCAGGTTGCAAATTGAATATAATTTTTTTCTGCATCTAACCCAGCCAATAGTTTTGGCCTAATACCACAGTTTGGCCACTCAGCTCTGCTCGGTTCCCATCCCATTGTTTTTTTGTGCAAACAACTCCAGAGTTGTGAATTAGTTAACCACCAAAATGAGTGGAAAAAGGCCTGCTGCTAGTGGAAAGGGGAATAGGCGTGTTGGGAAGGGGAAAAAAGGTTGTGTCCGTGGGGTAGGTGTTAAAGCAACAGTAACATCTACAGAAGAAAGACCATCTTCCAGCCAAACTAAAATGTCTACTTCTTTTAGCGGACAATGTGATAAGATCCCTTTCTTACGGCCACGCCAATCGCTACAAATTCCAGATGAGGCACAAAAACAGCAGGTGCTTTAACGCATATCAAGTGTTCCTTTAAGTGGGTTCTCCTCCACATCAACTTCAACATCACAAATACTCCAGCCCTCAAAGGTGTCACCCCAATAGCATTTGCTTCCTCACAGCTCCCAAATCTCCAGCTGCCCATCTGAGTATGAGGTAGAACAGATGGTTGAGTCTGCAGAGCTGTTTACTCATACTATAGCCTGGGAATCAGAGGTCGACTCCAGCGCTTCTGTGAATCCAGACGAGGAAATGATCTGCACTGATGCCCAGAATCTTTATGAGTTCGATCCAGGACCAGACGCAGAAGGTTCTGACCATAATGTAGACCCTCATTCCCAAACTGTAACTCCTGTTGGTGGAGACAATGAGGAAGACGATGATGAGACTCAAATACCTGATTGGAGTGACAACTTTAGTTTTTTGTCAGGGCAAGAACAGGTTGGCTCTGAGGACGACGGGTGTGATAACGCACAGGGTGATGATGATGAGGTTGGAGATCCCACTTACTGTCAACCCACAGTCTGCCAAGAGATGAGGTCAGCAGAGGAGGTGGAGGAGGATGCTAGTGATGACGAGGTCAGGTTGCGCCTTCCTGGACAGAGACGTAGTACTGGAAGCACGTCAACAACTGCATCCTCAAACACAACTCTCCCTCTCACCACAAGTCGTGGTGGCTCTTCAGGTCGCATGGGTGCTAAGCCTTGCATAGCCTGGGCATTTTTTCAGATCGATAAAGAAGACCCAACTCGTGTTATCTGTAACATTTGTCAGCAAAAGCTAAGTAGAGGCCAAATAATACATAGTTTGAGTACTTCATGCATGAACCGGCACATGGACATGAAGCATAAGTTGCAGTGGTAAGCTCACTGTGCTACAATGCGGCCTAGCTGGCCGGGCCAGCCACCATCTGCCATATCTTGTGCATCCGCGGCCTCTTCATCCTCTGTGACTGGGGGGACAGCAGTCACACCTGTTTTGGGGCGCAGACCTGCCACCTCTTTACCCGCAACAGCCAGCGTAATTGGCAGGTAATCATTTTCTTTGGAGGTGGTAACACCAGCTGGTGTTGAGCGCTGTCCGACATCGATAGCACCACCTTTGGATCAAGGCAACCTAACATGTCCGCCTGCATCTTCCTCACAGACCGGCAGTTTGCCGGCGACACCCTTATCAACCCCGTCTAAGCACAATAGCCAGCCCTCGGTCCCTCAGATGTGTACAAGTAAAAGACCATTTCCTCCTAGCCATGAGAAAGCTAAGAGGTTGAATTTCACCATCTGCAAGCTCTTGGCTACAGAAATGCTGCCTTTCCACGTGATGGACACAGAGAATTTTCGAGACCTTATGTCCGTCGCAGTGCCCCAGTACCAGATGCCCAGTCGGCACTACTTCTCAAAGAAAGGTGTGCCTGCGCTCCACCAGCATGTCGCACAAAACATCACCGCTTCTTTGAGAAACTCTGTGTGTGACAGGGTGCATTTCACCACAGACACTTGGACGAGTAGGCATGGACAGGGGCGTTACATGTCGCTGACTGGGCACTGGGTAACTGTGGTGACAGCAGGACAAGGGGCTGCTGTCCAAGTCTTGCCATCCCCACGAGTTGTGCGTCAATCCTCTTTATCTCAAAGTTCCTCCACTGCTTCTGCCTCCTCAACCTCCTCTCGGTCCTCCACCTGCACCCAAAGCCTGTCTGGTCAAGCCACAAGCTTTCTAACTGCGCAGAAGGGATCCTGCACACCTCCTTACTATGCTGGCAGCAGGGCTCAACGGCATCAGTGTTTACTTTGAAATGTCTGGGAAATGTGAGTCACACAGCTGAGGAGTTGTGGTCAGCTCTGGAGACCCAGTTTCATGAATGGTTGTCTCCACTGGACCTGCAACCAGGGAAGGCCGTGTGCGACAATGCTGCAAACCTGGGTGCGGCCCTTCGCCGGGGCAATGTCACACACGTGCCTTGTATGGCTCACGTGTTGAACCTGGTTGTCCAGCAATTTTTAGCCCACTATCCCGGACTAGATGGCCTTCTGATGAGGGCATGGTCACTGTTTGCTCACTTCCACCGTTCGCATCCCGCAGCTCAGCGACTTACATCTCTACAGAAGTCGTTGGGCCTGCCACTTCACCGGCTAAAATGCGATGTGCCTACCCGGTGGAATTCAACTCTGCACATGTTGCAGCGACTGTGGCAGCACCGACAAGCCCTGGTGAAATAGGTTCTGATGTATAGCCTGGGCCAACGAGATCCAGAGGTGGGGCAAATCACGCTGGAGGAGTGGTCTCAGATCAGGGACCTATGCACCCTTCTGCACAGTTTTGAAATGGTGACGAAGATGTTTAGTGCTGACGATGCCATTATCATCATGACTATTCTGGTGATTTACATGCTGGAGCATATGTTAAACAGAATTCAGAGTCAGGTGGTGGCACAAGAGGAGGTGGAGGAAGTAGAGGAGGAGGAGTTGTATGCGGAAGGGCTAACATCTGCAAGGTCCAGACGGTCGGCAGCACCAAGGCAGCAGGCATGTGAGGGTGGGGGAGATGGTTTTACCAGGGCGCATGGTAGCAGCCAAACTAGTGAGGAAGGTGCAGGAGCCCAGGAAGAAGTGGAGGATGAACTGATGGAAGACTCATCAGATGAGGGAGACCTTGATCACATTTCTGTTGTGCGAGGTTGGGGGGAGAGGACAGAGGAAGGAAGCATGATTGTTACCTCGCCACCAACACAACAGGAACTTGGTGCTTCTGGATGCGCAAGACACATGAGTGCCTTCTTGCTGCACTACCTGCAACATGACCCTCGAATTGTGAGAATTAGAAATAATCCTGACTACTGGGTTGCCACACTGTTAGATCCCCGGTACAAAAGTAAATTTGCAGAAATTATTCCTGCCATAGAAAGGGATGCACGCATGCAGGAGTATCAGCAGAGACTGTTGCAGAATCTTACATGTGCTTTTCCACAAAACACCAGTGGTGCACGTAGTGAATCTCACAGTTCCAACTTGTCAACCGTGGGACCGTCGAGTGTTCAGCACACAAACCGTAACAGAAACACAGTATCTGCTGGCAACATCAATTTTGCGGAATCATTTCACCACTTTTTTAGCCCATCCTTTGCAAGGCCACAGGAGACAAGAAGTCTGACACATAGTCAATGCCTAGAGACTATGGTACAGGAGTATCTCCAAGTAGACATTGAAGCCATGACTGTGTCACTGGACCCTTGCTCTTTTTGGGCTTCCAATCTGGATAAATGGCCGGAGCTAGCCACTTACGCCTTGGAGATCTTGTCATGCCCAGCAGCCAGCGTTCTTTCTGAACGTGTGTTCAGCGCTGCTGGTGGTGTGCTGACAGATAAGCGCACGCGGCTCTCCACTGATAATGTAGACAGACTTACGTTCATAAAGATGAACAAATCATGGATCCGAAACGACTTTTCTACCCCTGTGTCATCCTGGGGAGAGTAAAAGCTTGATGATTGGTTAAAATCACCTCACCAACCGTATTAAGCTTTCCAATTACTAATCATTAGAGATGAGCGTTGTTCGACTCGAACTGCTCGCCAATCTCAAATTCGAGTTGTTTTGGGCGGTGTTCGAGCCGTTCGGCGAACACGAACGATTTGAGAAAAATTCGGCTGTTCGAGGTTATGTTCGATAACTGTTCGTGCACCAAAATCATAACTGGATTTTTTCTCAGTAATGATGAAAATTAATGTTAATACGCAGTTTGAGTGTACAGCGGGACGGGGGGAGGGGCAGGGGATGGATCTCTGCAGGAATAATGAAGATCTCCATTTTTTTTTCTCTTTCCCGCATTTACAGTGGGGAGGTGCAATCTATCAGCCTATCAGCAGCGCACACACGGAGCAAAGTGCTTTTTTTCACACAAGCAAGGGCATGTGTCATTGGCAGTGTATGTCACATGTCCTTGCCCTATAAAACCAAGCCATTTTCCGCGTCGCCACCATTTTCTCACTGCTTCAGCTGCGTGTTAGATGGCACCGCTGTTGCTGTGTGCGCTATACCTTGTTAATTTCAAGCCAATTTTCGCACAAATCTACAGATAGCTTGGGAGTAGGGAATAGTTGTGATTGCAGTCCTTTTAAGGACTAGGTTACAGCATTTCCTATGACTTTTATCAGGCAGGTCTGTGCACTTAAATAGATAGGTTGTGGGAGTAAAGACTAATTGTAATTGCAGTCTTTTTCAGGACTAAGTTACATCAGTTCCGATCAGTTTTTGCCAGGCAGGTCTGTGCCAGTGCTGTGCAAGTTTTTTTCACAGCATTTGGCTGAATCTAGCAAAGCTAATCCTTTTTGGCCTATTGCAGAGCGTGTTAGTCAGTGGAGTAGCCTATCTGTGTTGCAAGATGTACCACCTGTGTATAGAATACCAATTTTTTTACTGCACCTAGTGAAGTAAAATCTTTTGGGCATAGCATCATTCTATTAGTCCATCTATACTGACCTCCATCAGGTTGCAAATTCAATATAATTTTTTTCTACATCTACTTCTGAAAAAATATTTGGGCTTCTAGCAGTGTGTGGGACTTGTTCTTTTAGTCCATCTATACTGACCTTGATCAGGTTGCAAACTGAATATAATTTTTTTCTGCATCTAGCTCTGAAAAAATATTTGGCCTTCTAGCAGTGTGTGGGACTTTCTCTATTAGTCCATCTATACTGACCTCCATCAGGTTGCAAATTAAAAATAATTTTTATCTGCATCTAGCTCTGAAAAAATATTTGGCCTTCTAGCAGTGTGTGGGACTTTCTCTATTAGTCCATCTATACTGACCTCCATCAGGTTGCAAATTAAAAATAATTTTTATCTGCATCTAGCTCTGAAAAAATATTTGGCCTTCTAGCAGTGTGTGGGACTTTCTCTTTTAGTCCATCTATACTGACCTCCATCAGGTTGCAAATTAAAAATAATTTTTATCTGCATCTAGCTCTGAAAAAATATTTGGCCTTCTAGCAGTGTGTGGGACTTTCTCTATTAGTCCATCTATACTGACCTCCATCAGGTTGCAAACTGAATATATTTTTTTTCTGCATCTACCTCTGAAAAAATATTTGGGCTTCTAGCTGTGTGTGGGACTTTTTCTATTAGTCGATCTATACTGACCTCCATCAGGTTACAAACTGAATATAATTTTTTCTGCATCTAGCTCTGAAAAAATATTTGGGCTTCTAGCTGTGTGTGGGACTTGTTCTATTAGTCCATCTATACTGACCTCCATCAGGTTGCAAACTGAATATAATTTTTTTCTGCATCTAGCTCAGAAAAAAAATATTTGGCCTTCTAGCAGTGTGTGGGACTTGTTCTATTAGTCCACCTATACTGACCTCCATCAGGTTGCAAATTCAAAATAATTTTTTGTCTGCATCTAGCTCTGAAAAAATATTTGGCCTTCTAGCAGTGTGTGGGACTTGTTCTATTAGTCCATCTATACTGACCTCCATCAGGTTGCAAACTGAATATAATATTTTTCTGCATCTACCTCTGAAAAAATATTTGGGCTTCTAGCTGTGTGTGGGACTTGTTCTATTAGTCCATATATACTGACCTCCATCAGGTTGCAAACTGAATATAATTTTTTTCTGCATCTAGCTCTGAAAAAATATTTGGGCTTCTAGCTGTGTGCGGGACTTGTTCTATTAGTCCATCTATACTGACCTTCATCAGATTGCAAACTGAATATAATTTTTTTCTGCATCTAGCTCGGAAAAAATATTTGGCCTTCTAGAAGTGTGTGGGACTTGTTCTATTAGTCCACCTATACTGACCTTCATCAGTTTGCAAATTCAAAATAATTTTTTGTCTGCATCTAGCTCTGAAAAAATATTTGGCCTTCTAGCAGTGTGTAGGACTTTCTCTATTAGTCCATCTATACTGACCTCCATCAGGTTGCAAATTGAATATAATTTTTTTCTTCATCTAGCTCTGAAAAAATATTTGGGCTTCTAGCAGTGTGTGGGACTTGTTCTATTAGTCCATCTATACTGACCTCCATCAGGTTGCAAAGTGAATATAATTTTTTTCTGCATCTAGCTCTGAAAAATTATTTGGCCTTCTAGCAGTGTGTGGGACTTGTTCTATTAGTCCATCTATACTGACCTCCATCACGTTGCAAATTAAAAATAATTTTTTGTCTGCATCTAGCTCTGAAAAAATATTTGGCCTTCTAGCAGTGTGTGGGACTTGTTCTATTAGTCCATCTATACTGACCTCCATCAGGTTGCAAACTGAATATAATTTTTTTCTGCATCTACCTCTGAAAAAATATTTGGGCTTCTAGCTGTGTGTGGGACTTGTGCTATTAGTCCATCTATACTGACCTCCATCAGGTTGCAAACTGAATACAATTTTTTTCTGGATCTACCTCTGAAAAAATATTTGGGCTTCTAGCTGTGTGTGGGACTTGTTCTATTAGTCCATCTATACAGAGCTCCATCAGTTTGCAAATTGAATATAATTTTTTTCTGCATCTAACCCAGCCAATAGTTTTGGCCTAATACCACAGTTTGGCCACTCAGCTCTGCTCAGTTCCCATCCATTGTTTTTTTGTGCAAACAACTCCAGAGTTGTGAATTAGTTAACCACCAAAATGAGTGGAAAAAGGCCTGCTGTTAGTGGAAAGGGGAATAGGCGTGTTGGGAAGGGGAAAAAAGGTTGTGTCCGTGGGGTAGGTGTTAAAGCAACAGTAACATCTACAGAAGAAAGACCATCTGCCAGCCAAACTAAAATGTCTACTTCTTTTAGCGGACAATGTGATAAGATCCCTTTCTTACGGCCACGCCAATCGCTACAAATTCCAGATGAGGCACAAAAACAGCAGGTGCTTCAACGCATATCAAGTGTTCCTTTAAGTGGGCTCTCCTCCACATCAACTTCAACATCACAAATACTCCAGTCCTCAAAGGTGTCACCCCAATCGCATTTGCTTCCTCACAGCTCCCAAATCTCCAGCTGCCCATCTGAGTATGAGGTAGAACAGATGGTTGAGTCTGCAGAGCTGTTTACTCATACTATAGCCTGGGAATCAGAGGTCGACTCCAGCGCTTCTGTGAATCCAGACGAGGAAATGATCTGCACTGATGCCCAGAATCTTTATGAGTTGGATCCAGGACCAGACGCAGAAGGTTCTGACTATAATGTAGACCCTCATTCCCAAACTGTAACTCCTGTTGGTGGAGACAATGAGGAAGACGATGATGAGACTCAAATACCTGATTGGAGTGACAACTTTAGCTTTTTGTCAGGGCAGGAACAGGTTGGCTCTGAGGACGACGGCTGTGATAACGCACAGGGTGATGATGATGAGGTTGGAGATCCCACTTACTGTCAACCCACAGTCTGCCAAGAGATGAGGTCAGCAGAGGAGGGGGAGGAGGATGCTAGTGATGACGAGGTCAGGTTGCGCCTTCCTGGACAGAGACGTAGTACTGGAAGCACGTCAACAACTGCATCCTCAAACACAACTCTGCCTCTCACCACAAGTCGTGGTGGCTCTTCAGGTCGCATGGGTGCTAAGCCTTGCATAGCCTGGGCATTTTTTCAGATCGATAAAGAAGACCCAACTCGTGTTATCTGTAACATTTGTCAGCAAAAGCTAAGTAGAGGCCAAATAATACATAGTTTGAGTACTTCATGCATGAACCGGCACATGGACATGAAGCATAAGTTGCAGTGGTAAGCTCACTGTGCTACAATGCGGCCTAGCCGGCCGGGCCAGCCACCGTCTGCCATATCTTGTGCATCCGCAGCCTCTTCATCCTCTGTGACTGGGGGGACAGCAGTCACACCTGTTTTGGGGCGCAGACCTGCCACCTCTTTACCTGCAACAGCCAGCGTGATTGGCAGGTCATCATTTTCTTTGGAGGTGGTAACACCAGCTGGTGTTGAGCGCTGTCCGACATCGATAGCACCACCTTTGGATCAAGGCAACCTAACATGTCCGCCTGCATCTTCCTCACAGACCGGCAGTTTGCCGGCGACACCCTTATCAACCCCGTCTAAGCACAATAGCCAGCCCTCGGTCCCTCAGATGTGGACAAGTAAAAGACCATTTCCTCCTAGCCATGAGAAAGCTAAGAGGTTGAATTTCACCATCTGCAAGCTCTTGGCTACAGAAATGCTGCCTTTCCACCTGGTGGACACAGAGGATTTTCGAGACCTTATGTCCGTCGAAGTGCCCCAGTACCAGATGCCCAGTCGGCACTACTTCTCAAAGAAAGGTGTGCCTGCGCTCCACCAGCATGTCGCACACAACATCACCGCTTCTTTGAGAAACTCTGTGTGTGACAGGGTGCATTTCACCACAGACACTTGGACGAGTAGGCATGGACAGGGGCGTTACATGTCGCTGACTGGGCACTGGGTAACTATGGTGACAGCAGGACAAGGGGCTGCTGTCCAAGTCTTGCCGTCCCCACGAGTTGTGCGTCAATCCTCTTTATCTCAAAGTTCCTCCACTGCTTCTGCCTCCTCAACCTCCTCTCGGTCCTCCACCTGCACCCAAAGCCTGTCTGGTCAAGCCACAAGCTTTCTAACTGCGCAGAAGGGATCCTGCACACCTCCTTACTATGCTTGCAGTAGGGCTCAACGTCATCAGGTGGTTTTTACTTTGAAATGTCTGGGAAATGTGAGTCACTCAGCTGAGGAGTTGTGGTCAGCTCTGGAGAACCAATTTCATGAATGGTTGTCTCCACTGGACCTGAAACCAGGGAAGGCCATGTGCGACAATGCTGCAAACCTGGGTGCGGCCCTTCGCCCGGGCTATGTCAAACACGTGCCTTGTATGGCTCACGTGTTGAACCTGGTTGTCCAGCAATTTTTAGCCCACTATCCCGGACTAGATGGCCTTCTGATGAGGGCATGGTCACTGTTTGCTCACTTCCGCCGTTCGCATCCCGCAGCTCAGCGACTTACATCTCTACAAAAGTCGTTGGGCCTGCCACTTCACCGGCTAAAATGCGATGTGCCTACCCGGTGGAATTCAACTCTGCACATGTTGCAGCGACTGTGGCAGCACCGACAAGCCCTGGTGCAATACGTTCTGATGTATAGCCTGGGCCAACGAGATCCGGAGGTGGGGCAAATCACGCTGGAGGAGTGGTCTCAGATCAGGGACCTATGCACCCTTCTGCACAGTTTTGAAATGGTGACGAAGATGTTTAGTGCTGACGATGCCATTATCAGCATGACTATTCCGGTGATTTACATGCTGGAGCATATGTTAAACAGAATTCGGAGTCAGGTGGTGGCACAAGAGGAGGTGGAGGAAGTAGAGGAGGAGGAGTTGTATGCGGAAGGGCTAACATCTGCAAGGTCCAGACGGTCGGCAGCACCAAGGCAGCAGGCATGTGAGGGTGGGGGAGATGGTTTTAGCAGGGCACATGGTAGCAGCCAAACTAGTGAGGAAGGTGCAGGAGAAGAAGTGGAGGACGAACTGATGGAAGACTCATCAGATGAGGGAGACCTTGATCACATTTCTGTTGTGTGAGGTTCGGGGGAGAGGACAGAGGAAGGAAGCATGATTGTTACCTCGCCACCAACACAACAGGGACTTGGTGCTCCTGGATGCGCAACACACATGAGTGCCTTCTTGCTGCACTACCTGCAACATGACCCTCGAATTGTGAGAATTAGAAATAATCCTGACTACTGGGTTGCCACACTGTTAGATCCCCGCTACAAAAGTAAATTTGCAGAAATTATTCCTGCCATAGAAAGGGATGCACGCATGCAGGAGTATCAGCAGAGACTGTTGCAGAATCTTACATGTGCTTTTCCACAAAACACCAGTGGTGCACGTAGTGAATCTCACAGTTCCAACTTGCCAACCGTGGGACCGTCGAGTGTTCAGCACTCAAACCGTAAAAGAACCACAGTATCTGCTGGTAACATCAATTTTGCGGAATCATTTCACCACTTTTTTAGCCCATCCTTTGCAAGGCCACAGGAGACAAGAAGTCTGACACATAGTCAACGCCTAGAGACGATGGTACAGGAGTATCTCCAAGTAAACATTGAAGCCATGACTGTGTCACTCGACCCTTGCTCTTTTTGGGCTTCCAATCTGGATAAATGGCCAGAGCTAGCCACTTACGCCTTGGAGATCTTGTCATGCCCCGCAGCCAGCGTTCTGTGTGAACGTGTGTTCAGCGCTGCTGGTGGTTTTCTGACAGATAAGCGCACGCGGCTCTCCACTGATAATGTAGACAGACTGACGTTCATAAAGATGAACAAATCATGGATCCGAAACGACTTTTCTACCCCTGTGTCATCCTGGGGAGAGTAAAAGCTTGATGATTGGTTAAAATCACCTCACCAACCGTTTTAAGCTTTCAAATTACTAATCATGTTTATCTGTATCTTGGCTGGAAAATAATTTGGGCTTTGTAGAAGTGTGCAGCACTGATTCTATTAGGCCATCTATAATAAGCTTCACCAGATTTAAAATTACTAATCATGTTTATCTGTATCTTGGCTGGAAAATAATTTGGGCTTTGCAGCAGTGTGCAGTACTGATTCTATTAGGCCATCTATACTAAGCTCCACCAGATTTAAAATTACTAATCATGTTTAACTGTACCTTGGCTGGAAAATAATTTGGGCTTTGTAACAGTGTGCAGCACTGATTCTATTAGGCCATCTATACTAAGCTCCACCAGATTTAAAATTAATAATCATGTTTATCTGTATCTTGGCTGGAAAATAATTTGGTCTTTGTAGCAGTGTGCAGCACTGATTCTTTTAGGCCATCTATACTAAGCTCCACCAGATTTAAAATTAATAATAATTTTTAGCTGCCTCTACCCGAAAAATAATTTTGGGGCTCCGAGATGCGCAAGACACATAAGTGCCTTCTTGCTGCACTACCTGCAACATGACCCTCAGATTGTCAGAATTCGAAGTAATCCTGACTACTGGGTTGCCACACTCTTAGATCCCCCACACTCTTCGCTCAACCTTTTCATTTTAATAAAGAACAAAAAATGGTCATTTTTGAAATTATAAGCATTAGCAGGTTATTAGAAACTGAAATTAAACAGTTTTCAACTCAAAACTTTATTCTAGGTGATGTTACATTTGCACATAGGACCCCTTGTTCGAAAGGAGCTTCTGAACTCTCTCGTCCATTGAATTTGTCAGGTTTTGGATGGTTTCTGCTTCAATTGTTTTGCATGAGGACAGAATACCTTCCCAGTGCTGTTGCTTAGATGTGAACTGCCTCCCGCCATCATAGACACTCCTTTTGATGATGCTCCAGAGGTTCTTAATGGGGGTCACACCATAAGTTTGTCCCCTTTTATGCCCATATCAGCCAGAGATGCAGATGTGATATGTGCAGCATGAGACGGTGTATTATCATGCATGAAAATGATCTTGCTGTGGAACACATGGTTCTTCTTCTTGAACCATGGCAGGAAGTGCTGTTTGAGAAACTCCACATACATAATGGAGTTCATCTTTACCCATTCAGGGATCCTAAAAGGGCCAACAATCTCTCTCTCCATGATTCCAGCCAATAAACATTACTCCACCTCCTCCTTGTTGGCGCTGTAGCCGTGCTTGCGTGGGGTGTCCATCAACCAGCCATCCTCCACTCCATCCATCTGGACCATCGAGCATTGCACGGCACTCATCCGTGAACAAAACAGTTTTGAAATCAGACTTCATGTAATGTTTGGCCCACTGGAGCCGTTTCTGCTTGTGTGCAGTGGATAGAGGAGGTCGACAGGATGGCGTACGCACAGCTGCAAACCTCTGAAGGACCCTGCATCTTGTTGTTCGGGGGACGTTGAAGTCACAAGCAGCTTCAAAACTTGTCTGCTGCTATGACAAGGCATTTTTGCCGCTGCTCTTTTAACCTGACATAATTGCCTGTAGGAAAGAGTCCTCAATTTGCCCTTATCAGCACACGTGTGTACTGTGAATCAGCTACATACTTCTTGATTGCCAAGACACTTCATCCTGATCATCGCACAATGTTGATTGTAGTCATGCCTTGACCTAAACACTCCACAATTTGTTGCTTCTCAGCAGCCGACACATCCTTTTTCTTTCCCATTTTGGCAGAAAATGTAGGCTGCTTAATAATGTGGGACAGACTTTTAAATAGTCTTGCATTTCATTGGACACACCTGCCAAACTAATTAGCACAGGTGTATGCAATTGCTTACAGTGATATAAAGAGCCCTGACACACACACCATCAATGAGTTTAACTGACAAACAAACAAATTCTTCCCTTATCACTCTTAAACAATTTTTGCATAATAATTTGGAATACAGTGTGCATGTGCTTTTCCACAAAACACCAGTGGTTCACGTAGTGAATCTTACAGTTCTAACTTGCCAACCGTGGTCTGTATGGAGTTGTTCAATAAAGGGCCCAAAATTAAGATAACATAGACGGGAAAGGTCTCTATGAATAGGAATTCCTAAATATTTGATACCCTGTGAGGGCCAGGCATAGGGAAAGTTGGACTGGATGGAATCCTGTATGGATTTGGGGAGGGAGACATCGAGGGCCTTAGACTTCGCTCCATTGATTTTAAAATTTGACCATGTAACAAAGTGATCTATTTCAGCCATAACAGCATGGATGGATATATGTGATTGAGTGATATATACTAGGACATCATCAGCAAATAGAGAGCACTTGTACTCGGTGCCTCCCACCTCAATCCACCTGATATTTTGGTTATGGCAAATTGATGAGAGCAGGTGCTCCGTCACTAGGATGTATAAGAGAGGGGACAGAGGACATACCTGCCATTGGTGATTATGAAAGGTGATGAAAATGTTCAGACGCGCCCCCTGGGCCTTGGGACACCCGGAGCCGGACCCTTTTTGGTGGATGCTGGTGGTTGAAGTCTCCGTGGCGGTGACTAGAGATGAGCGTTGTTCTACTCGAACTGTTCGCCAATCTCAAATTCGAGCTGTTTTGGGCGGTGTTCGAGCCGTTCGGCGAACACGAACAATTTGAGAAAAATTCGGCTGTTCGAGGTTATGTTCGATAACTGTTCGTGCACCAAAATCATAACTGGATTTTTTCTCAGTAATGATGAAAATTAATGTTAATACGCAGTTTGAGTGTACAGCGGGGTGGGGGGAGGGGCAGGGGATGGATCTCTGCAGGAACAATGAAGATCTCCATTTTTTTTTTCTCTTTCCCGCATTTACAGTGGGGAGGTGCAATCTGTCAGCCTATCAGCAGCGCACACACGGAGCGAAGTGCTTTTTTTCACACAAGCAAGGGCATGTGTCATTGGCAGTGTATGTCACATGTCCTTGCCCTATAAGACCAAGCCATTTTCCCCGTCGCCACCATTTTCTCACTGCTGCAGCTGCGTGTTAGATGGCACCGCTGTTGCTGTGTGCGCTATACCTTGTTAATTTCAAGCCAATTTTCGCACAAATCTACAGATAGATTGGGAGTAGGGAATAGTTGTGATTGCAGTCCTTTTAAGGACTAGGTTACAGCATTTCCTACGACTTTTATCAGGCAGGTCTGTGCTCTTAAATAGATAGATTATGGGAGTAAAGACTAATTGTAATTGGAGTCCTTTTCAGGACTAGGTTACATCAGTTCCTATCAGTTTTTGCCAGGCAGGTCTGTGCCAGTGCTGTGCAAGTTTTTTTCACAGCATTTGGCTGAATCTAGCAAAGCTAATCCTTTTTGACCTATTGCAGAGTGTGTTAGTCAGTGGAGTAGCCTATCTGTGTTGCAAGATATACCACCTGTGTATAGAATACCAATTTTTTTACTGCACCTAGTGAAGTAAAATCTTTTGGGCATAGCATCATTCTATTAGTCCATCTATACTGACCTCCATCAGGATGCAAATTGAATATAATTTTTTTCTGCATCTAGCTCTGAAAAAATATTGGGCTTCTAGCTGTGTGTGGGACTTGTTGTATTAGTCCATCTATACTAACCTCCATCAGGTTGCAAACTGCATATATTTTTTTCTTCATCTACCTCTGAAAAAATATTGGGCTTCTAGCTGTGTGTGGGACTTGTTCTATTAATCCATCTATACAGACCTCCATCAGGTTGCAAACTGAATATATTTTTTTCTGCATCTACCTCTGAAAAAATATTGGGCTTCTAGCTGTGTGTGGGACTTGTTGTATTAGTCCATCTATACTGACCTCCATCAGGTTGCAAACTGAATATATTTTTTGCTGCATCTACCTCTGAAAAAATATTGGGCTTCTAGCTGTGTGTGGGACTTGTTGTATTAGTCCATCTATACAGACCTCCATCAGGTTGCAAACTGAATATATTTTTTTCTGCATCTACCTCTGAAAAAATATTGGGCTTCTAGCTGTGTGTGGGACTTGTTGTATTAGTCCATCTATACTGACCTCCATCAGGTTGCAAACTGAATATATTTTTTTCTGCATCTACCTCTGAAAAAATATTGGGCTTCTAGCTGTGTGTGGGACTTGTTCTATTAATCCATCTATACAGACCTCCATCAGGTTGCAAACTGAATATATTTTTTTCTGCATCTACCTCTGAAAAAATATTGGGCTTCTAGCTGTGTGTGGGACTTGTTGTATTAGTCCATCTATACTGACCTCCATCAGGTTGCAAACTGAATATATTTTTTTCTGCATCTACCTCTGAAAAAATATTTGGCTTCTAGCTGTGTGTGGGACTTGTTCTATTAATCCATCTATACAGACCTCCATCAGGTTGCAATCTGAATATATTTTTTTCTGCATCTACCTCTGAAAAAATATTGGGCTTCTAGCTGTGTGTGGGACTTGTTGTATTAGTCCATCTATACTGACCTCCATCAGGTTGCAAACTGAATATATTTTTTTCTGCATCTACCTCTGAAAAAATATTGGGCTTCTATCTGTGTGTGGGACTTGTTCTATTAATCCATCTATACAGACCTCCATCAGGTTGCAAACTGAATATATTTTTTTCTGCATCTACCTCTGAAAAAATATTGGGCTTCTAGCTGTGTGTGGGACTTGTTGTATTAGTCCATCTATACTGACCTCCATCAGGTTGCAAACTGAATATATTTTTTTCTGCATCTACCTCTGAAAAAATATTGGGCTTCTAGCTGTGTGTGGGACTTGTTCTATTAATCCATCTATACAGACCTCCATCAGGTTGCAAACTGAATACATTTTTTTCTGCATCTACCTCTGAAAAAATATTTGGCCTTCTAGCAGTGTGTGGGACTTTCTCTATTAGTCCATCTATACTGACCTCCATCAGGTTGCAAATGAAAAATAATTTTTATCTGCATCTAGCTCTGAAAAAATATTTGGCCTTCTAGCAGTGTGTGGGACTTTCTCTATTAGTCCATCTATACTGACCTCCATCAGGTTGCAAATTAAAAATAATTTTTATCTGCATCTAGCTCTGAAAAAATATTTGGCCTTCTAGCAGTGTGTGGGACTTTCTCTATTAGTCCATCTATACTGACCTCCATCAGGTTGCAAATTGAATATAATTTTTTTCTGCATCTAACCCAGCCAATAGTTTTGGCCTAATACCACAGTTTGACCACTCAGCTCTGCTCGGTTCCCATCCATTGTTTTTTTGTGCAAACAACTCCAGAGTTGTTAATTAGTTAACCACCAAAATGAGTGGAAAAAAGCCTGCTGCTGGTGGAAAGGGGAATAGGCGTGTTGGGAAGGGGAAAAAAGGTTGTGTCCGTGGGGTAGGTGTTAAAGCAACAGTAACATCTGCAGAAGAAAGACCATCTTCCAGCCAAACTAAAATGTCTACTTCTTTTAGCGGACAATGTGATAAGATCCCTTTCTTACGGCCACGCCAATCGCTACAAATTCCAGATGAGGCACAAAAACAGCAGGTGCTTCAACGGATATCAAGTGCTCCTTTAAGTGGGCTCTCCTCCACATTAACTTCAACATCACAAATACTCCAGTCCTCAAAGGTGTCACCCCAATCGCACTTGCTTCCTCACAGCTCCCAAATCTCCAGCTGCCCGTCTGAGTATGAGGTAGAACAGATGGTTGAGTCTGCAGAGCTGTTTACTCATACTATAGCCTGGGAATCAGAGGTCGACTCCAGCGCTTCTGTGAATCCAGACGAGGAAATGATCTGCACTGATGCCCAGAATCTTTATGAGTCGGATCCAGGACCAGACGCAGAAGGTTCTGACCATAATGTAGACCCTCATTCCCAAACTGTAACTCCTGTTGGTGGAGACAATGAGGAAGACGATGATAAGACTCAAATACCTGATTGGAGCGACAACTTTAGTTTTTTCTCAGGCCAGGAACAGGTTGGCTCTGAGGACGACGGGTGTGATAACGCACAGGGTGATGATGATGAGGTTGGAGATCCCACTTACTGTCAACCCACAGTCAGCCAAGAGATGAGGTCAGCAGAGGAGGTGGAGGAAGATGCTAGTGACGACGAGGTCAGTTTGCGCCTTCCTGGACAGAGACGTAGTACTGGAAGCACGTCAACAACTGCATCCTCAAACACAACTCTGCCTCTCACCACAAGTCGTGGTGGCTCTTCAGGTCGCATGGGTGCTAAGCCTTGCATAGCCTGGGCATTTTTTCAGATCGATAAAGATGACCCAACTCGTGTTATCTGTAACATTTGTCAGCAAAAGCTAAGTAGAGGCCAAAAAATACATAGTTTGAGTACTTCATGCATGAACCGGCACATGGACATGAAGCATAAGTTGCAGTGGGAAGCTCAGTGTGCTACAATGCGGCCTAGCCGGCCGGGCCAACCACCGTCTGCCATATCTTGTGCATCCGCGGCCTCTTCATCCTCTGTGACTGGGGGGACAGCAGTCACACCTGTTTTGGGGCGCAGACCTGCCACCTCTTTACCCGCAACAGCCAGCGTGATTGGCAGGTCATCATTTTCTTTGGAGGTGGTAACACCAGCTGGTGTTGAGCGCTGTCCGACATCGATAGCACCACCTTTGGATCAAGGCAACCTAACATGTCCGCCTGCATCTTCCTCACAGACCGGCAGTTTGCCGGGGACACCCTTATCAACCCCGTCTAAGCACAATAGCCAGCCCTCGGTCCCTCAGATGTGGACAAGTAAAAGACCATTTCCTCCTAGCCATGAGAAAGCTAAGAGCTTGAATTTCACCATCTGCAAGCTCTTGGCTACAGAAATGCTGCCTTTCCGCCTGGTGGACACAGAGTATTTTCGAGACCTTATGTCCGTCGCAGTGCCCCAGTACCAGATGCCCAGTCGGCACTACTTCTCAAAGAAAGGTGTGCCTGCGCTCCACCAGCATGTCGCACACAACATCACCGCTTCTTTGAGAAACTCTGTGTGTGACAGGGTGCATTTCACCACAGACACTTGGACGAGTAGGCATGGACAGGGGCGTTACATGTCGCTGACTGGGCACTGGGTAACTATGGTGACAGCAGGACAAGGGGCTGCTGTCCAAGTCTTGCCGTCCCCACGAGTTGTGCGTCAATCCTCTTTATGTCAAAGTTCCTCCACTGCTTCTGCCTCCTCAACCTCCTCTCGGTCTTCCACCTGAACCCAAAGCCTGTCTGGTCATGCCACAAGCTTTCTAACTGCGCAGAAGGGATCCTGCACACCTCCTTACTATGCTGGCAGTAGGGCTCAACGTCATCAAGCGGTTTTTACATTGAAATGTCTGGGAAATGTGAGTCACACAGCTGAGGAGTTGTGGTCAGCTCTGGAGAACCAATTTCATGAATGGTTGTCTCCACTGGACCTGAAACCAGGGAAGGCCGTGTGCGACAATGCTGCAAACCTGGGTGCGGCCCTTCGCCGGGGCAATGTCACACACGTGCCTTGTATGGCTCACGTGTTGAACCTGGTTGTCCAGCAATTTTTAGCCCACTATCCCAGACTAGATGGCCTTCTGCAGAGGGCACGGTCGCTGTGTGCTCACTTCCGCCGTTCGCATCACGCAGCTCAGCGACTTACATCTCTACAGAAGTCGTTGGGCCTGCCACTTCACCGGCTAAAATGCGATGTGCCTACCCGGTGGAATTCAACTCTGCACATGTTGCAGCGACTGTGGCAGCTCCGACAAGCCCTGACGTATAGCCTGGACCAACGAGATTCAGAGATGGGGCAAATCACGCTGGAGGAGTGGTCTCAGATCAGGGACCTATGCACCCTTCTGCACAGTTTTGAAATGGCGACGAAGATGTTTAGTGCTGACGATGCCATTATCAGCATGACTATTCTGGTGATTTACATGCTGGAGCACATGTTAAACAGAATTCGGAGTCAGGTGGTGGCACAAGAGGAGGTGGAGGAAGTAGAGGAGGAGGAGTTGTATGCGGAAGGGCTAACATCTTCAAGGTCCAGACGGTCGGCAGCACCAAGGCGGCAGGCATGTGAGGGTGGGGGAGATGGTTTTACCAGGGCGCATGGTAGCAGCCAAACTAGTGAGGAAGGTGCAGGAGCCCAGGAAGAAGTGGAGGACGAACTGATGGAAGACTCATCAGATGAGGGAGACCTTGATCACATTTCTGTTGTGCGAGGTTGGGGGGAGAGGACAGAGGAAGGAAGCATGATTGTTACCTCGCCACCAACACAACAGGGACTTGGTGCTCCTGGATGCGCAACACACATGAGTGCCTTCTTGCTGCACTACCTGCAACATGACCCTCGAATTGTGAGAATTAGAAATAATCCTGACTACTGGGTTGCCACACTGTTAGATCCCCGGTACAAAAGTAAATTTGCAGAAATTATTCCTGCCATAGAAAGGGATGCACGCATGCAGGAGTATCAGCAGAGACTGTTGCAGAATCTTACATGTGCTTTTCCACAAAATACCAGTGGTGCACGTAGTGAATCTCACAGTTCCAACTTGCCAACCGTGGGACCGTCAAGTGTTCAGCACTCAAACCGTAACAGAACCACAGTATCTGCTGGTAACGTCAATTTTGCGGAATCATTTCACCACTTTTTTAGCCCATCCTTTGCAAGGCCACAGGAGACAAGAAGTCTGACACATAGTCAACGCCTAGAGACGATGGTACAGGAGTATCTCCAAGTAAACATTGAAGCCACGACTGTGTCACTGGACCCTTGCTCTTTTTGGGCTTCCAATCTGGATAAATGGCCGGAGCTAGCCACTTACGCCTTGGAGATCTTGTCATGCCCCGCAGCCAGCGTTCTGTCTGAACGTGTGTTCAGCGTTGCTGGTGGTGTGCTGACAGATAAGCGCACGCGGCTCTCCACTGATAATATAGACAGACTCACGTTCATAAAGATGAACAAATCATGGATCCGAAACGACTTTTCTACCCCTGTGTCATCCTGGGGAGAGTAAAAGCTTGATGATTGGTTAAAATCACCCTACCAACCGTTTTAAGCTTTCAAATTACTAATCATGTTTATCTGTATCTTGGCTGGAAAATAATTTGGGCTTTGTAGCAGTGTGCAGCACTGATTCTATTAGGCCATCTATAATAAGCTCCACCAGATTTAAAATTACTAATCATGTTTATCTGTATCTTGACTGGAAAATAATTTGGGCTTTGTAGCAGTGTGCAGCACTGATCCTATTAGGCCATCTATACTAAAGCTTCACCAGATTTAAAATTAATAATAATTTTTAGCTGCATCTAGCCCGGAAAATAATTTTGGTGCTCCGAGATGCGCAAGACACATAAGTGCCTTCTTGCTGCACTACCTGCAGCATGACCCTCATATTGTCAGAATTCGAAGTAATCATGACTACTGGGTTGCCACACTCTTAGATCCCCCAAACTTTTCGATCAACTTTTTCATTTTAATAAAGACCAAAAAAATGGTCATTTTTGAAATTATAAGCATTAGCAGGTTGTTAGAAACTGAAATCAAACAGTTTTCAACTCAAAACTTTATTCTAGGTGATGCTACATTTTCACATAGGACCCTTTGTTCGAAAGGAGCTTCTGAACTCTCTCGTCCATTGAATTTGTCAGGTTTTGGATGGTTTCTGCTTCAATTGTTTTGCATGAGGACAGAATAACCTCCCAGAGCTGTTGCTTAGATGTGAACTGCCTCCCGCCATCATAGACACTCCTTTTAATGATGCTCCAAAGGTTCTGAATGGGGTACAGGTCAGGGGAGCATGGGGGTCTCAACATAAGTTTGTCCCCTTTTATGCCCATATCAGCCAGAGATGCAGATGTTTTATGTGCAGCATGAGATGGTGCATTATCATGCAGAAAAATGATCTTGCTGTGAAATACACGGTTCTTCTTCTTGAACCATGGCAGAAAGTGCTGTTTGAGAAAATCCACATACATTTTGGAGTTCATCTTTAGCGCCTTCAGGGATCCTAAAGGGGCCGACAATCTCTCTCCCCATGATTCCAGCCCAAAACATTACTCCACCTCCTCCTTGTTGGCGCTGTAGCCGTGTTTGCGTGGGGTGTCCATCAACCAGCCATCCTCCACTCCATCCATCTGGACCATCGAGCGCTGCACGGCACTCATCCGTGAACAAAACAGTTTTGAAATCAGTCTTCATGTAATGTTTGGCCCACTGGAGCCGTTTCTGCTTGTGTGAAGTGGATAGAGGAGGTCGACAGGATGGCGTATGCACAGCTGAAAACCTCTGAAGGACCCTGCATCTTGTTGTTCGGGGGACGTTGGAGGCACAAGCAGCTTCAAAAACTTGTCTGCTGCTATGACAAGGCTTTTTTGCCGCTGCTTTTTCAACCTGACGTAATTGCCTGTAGGAAAGAGTCCTCAATTTGCCCTTATCAGCATTCACACGTGTGTACTGTCAATCAGCTACATACTTCTTGATTGCCAAGACACTTCATCCTGATCATCGCACAATGTTGATTGTAGTCATGCCTTGACCTAAACACTCCACAATTTGTTGCTTCTCAGCAGCCGACACATCCTTTTTCTTTCCCATTTTGGCAGAAAATGTAGGCTGCTTAATAATGTGAGACAGCATTCTTAAGTAGTCTTGCCTTTCATTGGACACACCTGCCAAACTAATCAGCACAGGTGTCTGCAATTGCTTACAGTGATATAAAGAGCCCTGACACACATCACCATCAATGAGTTTAACTGACAAACAAACAAATTCTTCCCTTATCACTCCTAAACACTTTTTGCATAATAATTTGGAACGCAGTGTACATGTGCTTTTCCACAAAACACCAGTGGTTCACATAGTGAATCTTACAGTTCTAACTTGCCAACCGTGGTCTGTATGGAGTTGTTCAATTAAGGGCCCAAAATTAAGATAACATAGATGGGAGAGGTCTCTATGAATAGGAATTCCTAAGTATTTGATACCCTGTGAGGGCCAGGCAAAGGGAAAGTTGGACTGGATGGAATCCTATATGGATTTGGGGAGGGAGACATCGAGGGCCTCAGACTTCGCTGCATTGATTTTAAAATTTGACCATGTAACAAAGTGATCTATTTCAGCCATAACAGCATGGATGGATATATGTGATTGAGTGATATATACTAGGACATCATCAGCAAATAGAGAGCACTTGTACTCGGTGCCTCCCACCTCAATCCACCTAATATTGGGGTTATGGCGAATTGATGAGAGCAGGTGCTCCGTCACTAGGATGTATAAGAGAGGGGACAGAGGACATCCCTGTTTTGTCCCATTGGTGATTGTGAAAGGTGATGAAAATGTTCTGATGCACCCCCTGGGCCTTGGGACACCGGGAGCCGGACCCTTTTTGGTGGATGCTGGTGGTTGTAGTCTTCGTGGCGGCGACCCGGTTCCATGGCTCAGGGTGGTCAAAACAGTGGCGGAACTATTTATGTGGTTTTGATGTTTAAATGTCCGACTACGCCACCCGTGGATTGCGGTCAGAGTGAACCGCCGCTGCAGGGCAGACCGCTGAGGCTGGTGTTGTGGGTGCAGCAGAGCGTAGCATAACTCCCCACGGGAGGAGTATAGCCTCAGGGCAGTGTATGCGGAGGATGGGGGTGATGGTGCAGGGCAGCAGCAGTAACGACACGGAGTCAGTGATGCAGTCCAGGGCCTTTACTCACAGTTCTTATTATCCAGACCACGTCTGCAGGTAACGGCTGCCCACGTCGTACTGTGCTCACCAGGTGAGGGGCTCAGACAACTTCCAGATAACTTTGGAGCGCTTCACAGGACCCCCTTTGTGTGTCCTTTGTCTGGCCTTTCTTACCAACCCTTCTGTCCGGCTGCCTCGGGCCTCCTCTTGGTAAACTTGGCGCCAGTTTCCCTGACCCTATGTGGTGCCTTCCTAGCGGGTGTAGCGAGGGGCTGCGCCACATAAAATGTCACAGCCTCCGGTTTCTAGCTGAGGGTCGTTTCCTGCCTCCACTAGTTTCTGGGACCGGTCTCCCCCTTTGGCCTGACCCCTCCACGCAGGTGGATTCGGGCGTGCGGTGGCGACTCGCCCGTCCGCACCCCTGGGATCCCTTCATTCCTCATTCCTGGAGCCTTCTCCGCTCCTCTTCCTTCCTTCTCCCTCTTCCAGGCCTGGGCCTCTGTTACTAGGCCCGCCTCCGGAGCAGAGCACATGCAGAGCCCCTGCTCCCTGCCACTTCTGCTCAGACTTCTCTGCACTGAACTAAGATGGTGCCCACCTTTTATACTCCCTTCTCAATGCACCCAGGAACTGCTTCCTCCCTGCTCCTGCACTACAGGGTTCCCCTTCCTCAGTGTTCCCTCCCCCCACTCCAGCCAGGGACAGGGACTGTCGTGCCCATCTCAGAGGCATATTGGTCGCCCTGCCCCACGGCAATGTGGTGTAATGCATGCAGGTGTCGGGTCCTGATCCACACTACATCCTTACCTGAGAGTGAGATATCACACCTCTGGGTGAGGTGCAATACCTCTGTAGCAACTGAGCCCTCAGGGTGCTACAGTTCCATTTATCTTCAGCCTAGGTGACGTATTGTGATACAGGGCCGTGATTTTGGCTATTAAAGGGTCCCCTAGACCCCTACCCCAAGCTTTTTAAGAGAATCATATATGGCGTGCCAGGAGACTCTATGGAATGCTTTCTCAGCATCCAACGAGAGTATCTAATTACAAATTTTTAACTGCATCTAGCCCAGGAAATACTTTGTGCCTAGTAGCAGTGTCTGCTAGTCAGCGGATTATCCCGGCTGTTAAGCAAGCTACACCACCTGTAGTTTAGACACTTAATTTTTTCAAAGGAAATGCTTCGGGACCATGGGATACTCAGTGAAGAGCATCAGGAGGCACCCCACGGCATAGGGGCTGGGACTGGCAGTAGGATGCCTTGCGGTGGACAGCCGAGCTCGATCCTTATAAAAGCTTTTTAACTGCAGCAGCTTTAGTGGACGCTACTGGAGCTGGAATTACGCGGCTGCTGGCATGAGACTTGCCCTCCAATAGATCCTTGTAAATGGATTTAAAGTGTATTCATTCAAATTAGAGAGACAATTTAAATTAAAAAGCTTAGAGCTGCCTCCACCAGAGGGGGGCTCGCTCGACCCACCAGCGGACAGGCACCAGTATTGGGAGAGGGGGGCTGGCCATCAGGGTTCACCGCGGCTCTGGCACAAACCCGGCGACACGGAGGTGGCACGGGCAGGAGCGGACTGGCCGTGTCGGCTTCTCACTTTTTGGATTTTAGAAGGGCATGACATGCCTATATCTGTGTCTCCCCCTCCTTTTACTCCTCCACCTCTTTTATTTTCGCATGACTATATGTACTTGTCACTTTTCCATGTGTTAGTTATGTCTTCTGAGCAGTTTGTCAGCTTTTGGACACCTTTGAAGGTGTTTTCTATGTGTTTCTATGTGTTTTTGTTTGCCTGCCATTGGTTTTAACGGTGTTCGAAGGTGTTCGACGAACAGTTCGACGAACAGTTCGGCGAACACACGGGTGTTCGACGAACCGAACCGAACTCGAACACTACGGGGGTGGCTCAACACTAATTATGAAGTCTGAAGACTGCCAACAAATTTTACAGCATAATGTAGGGCCCAGTGTGAGAAAGCTGGGTCTCCCTCAGAGGTCATGGGTCTTCCTGAAGGACAATGACCCAAAACACACTTCCAAAAGCACTATAAAATGGTTTGAGAGAAAGCACTGGAGACTTCTAAGGTGTCCAGCAATGAGTCCAGACCTGAATGATTTGATTTTTGCTTCATTCTCTTTTGTGTTTTTTCCTTGCAAGCAAATTAAATGAAGATAATAATACCAAAGAATTTGTGATGGTAATCATTTTCAGGAAGAAACTGAGTATTATCTGACAGAATTGCAGGGGTGCCAATATTTTTAGCCACCACTGTATGGTTGGAAGGAGCCACCATCTCAGTTAAGAGTTGTATAACCCAGTCCTATTTTTACTGTGTTATAGGGTGTGTAGAATGTCATCTCCTCACAGTCATGGCTTATGACCGGTACTTGGCCATTTGTTATCCTCTTCACTACAATACCATCATGGACATTAGACTTCAGAATTTCTTTGTCATCTATTGTTGGATTTTTGTCTTGCTATTGACCCAAATCACTCTAAATTTTCTTTGTCAACTTTTTTTCTCTGGCCCAAATGTGATTAACCATTTTTTCTGTCATATCGTTCCATTTACCAGTTTTCCCTCTCTGCAAGCTCAATCTCCAATTTTCAGTTGTCTTTGACCTAGTTGTACCATACTAGCTGCTAAAATGTCTCCCACTGATAGCATACACAGACATGAGGATCACACTCTCCTATTTTTATGTAGTTCATGTTCAAAAGCAGCAGTAGCATGGAAGACAATACGTATCACTACTGAGTAGTCTAGCTCTGAATCCAGAACTGGGGTGAGAAAAAACACTTAAGGTAATTGCACAAATTTATGAAATGCAATGCAAAAAAAAAATTCTCTTTCATTTATTATTAGTGTTGAGCATTCCGATACTGAAATATCGGGTATCGGCCGATATTCGCGGTATCGGAATTCCGATACTTAATTCCGATACTTTTGCAATATCGTATACCGGAATCGGCATTTCCCATAATGCAATGAGCCAGTTTCATTTTATTCAGCCAATGAGAATCCTAAGAAGTGTGGGCACATCCTGTTAGGCATGTAGGCATCTTAACTAATGGCATGGCTGTGATTGGCTGCTGAAATGATGTCATGATGCACTATAAAAGCCGCCGCCGCCATTTTGAGCTCACTCTGCTGTGAATTCAGTTAGGGATAGGACGCTGTTGTTCTGAGGGACAGTTTTAGCTACCTATTTGGTCTATTCTGCTTTACCCAAGCTACTTTATAAATCGCTGTGCCTTGCAGCGCTAGTGCACAGTTCTCTGTGCTGTTCACCACTGTTTGCAAGGTCTGTGTGTGTGAGTACAGCTCACCCTGTAGTGTGTGCTTCAACCACATCAGGTTGTAGTGCACTCAGTGTGTGTCACTGCCTCATACATTGTCCTTTTTTGCCAATTCATAATTTTTCCTGATATCTCCTATTAGTGTGGTGGTTCCATCCGTATTCAGCTAAATTGGTTCCAAACACACTATATAGGAGTAGATAGAGAAATTTTTTTGGTCTTGCAGCGCTAGTGCACAGTGCTCTGCATCTGCACTGTTCACCGCTGTCTGCAAGATCTGTGTGTGTGAGTGTAGCTCACCCTGTAGTTTGTGCTTCAGCCACGTCTGGTTGTAGTGCACTCAGTGTGTGTCACTGCCTCATACATTGTCCTTTTTTGCCAATTCATAATTTTTCCTGATTTCTCCTATTAGTGTGTTGGTTCCATCCGTATTCAGCTAAATTGGTTCCAAACACACTATATAGAAGTAGTTAGAGGTGCCTTTTTGCAGCATTGGGCCCTGCAGCCCCAGCCAGATTAGTATTAGCCTATCTTTTGTAGCCTCATCTATTGCATTGTAGGTTACCTTCCTACATTGTAATAGCTACAAAAAGTTTGTGATACTATTGGTATTACATCTTTAGGCACATCCAGTGTCTTTTTGTGACAAAAAACCTAAATAAAGTTCACCAAATACTCCACTTTACAGTTGTGTAGGCCACATTAGCTCATATTAAAGTCTAGTCCACACTTTATAAAATTAGTGTTTCTTATAACTGTTAGCAGCTGTTGAGGAATAAGCACACTAAGCCCTTAGTACTTTTCTGCCTATCTTTATCAGTCTACCAAGATGAAGAAGGCAGGGAGTAAGGCATGTGGTCGTGGGCGTGGGCGTGGAATTTCTGCAGGGAGAGGACGTGAGGATTCTGTGCCTGCAGGGAGAGGACGTGGGGATTCTGTGCCTGCTGCAGGCACCAGTGACTCAGCATCCCCCAGTTTTACCAGGGAACAGTCCTTTATGCGCAGCTTTGTAGGAGCTAGCCGTACCCCACTGCTGCGGGAGGACCAAATTGAAGCCGTTGTCGGATGGATGGCAGCTAACGCATCGACTTCAATTAGTTCCAGATCCTCTCAGGTCCTGAGCACTGAAGAGCACCCATCTGTCTCTTCACCACCTGCCAAATTGCCAAGGCAGTCAGAGAGCCCTGGACAGGAGCCATCTCTACTTCTGTTCTCTGAATCCCTTGGCTTGGAAAGAGGGGGCCAGCAAAGCAGAATTCAAAAATTTGAAGAAGAGGTAGTATACAGTGATGCGCAACCGTTTTGTCTCTCTGAATCTGAAGAGGCGGGTGGGCCAGTGCCTATGGTCAGCAGCACACCTCAGTACGCATCTGATGATGAGACTCAGGTGCCACTTTCTGGTGCGTACTGTGCTGTCGAGACTACCCAGGAGAAGCAGTTGTTTGAAGAGGGTGGTGTAGATGATGAGGTCCTTGACCCATCATGGCGTGAGGGACAGGAAGGTGGTGGGAGCAGCTCTGAGGAAGAGATTCCCTGAACAGCCCAAAAAGGAGGGAGAGGGAGGGGGCAGACTTGGTTGCCTGTAGCCTCCACTTCGGCACCCATTAGGAGCATGGCTCTTCCAAAATCCAAAGCGGGCGCTCCCAAGGCTTGCAGTGCCTGGTCCTTTTTTGACACAGTTGCAGATGACATTTGCTTTGTCAAATGCAAGCTGTGTAATCAGAAGGTGAAAAGAGGGAAAAGTGTCAGCAACCTCAATACCACAAATATGTGGAAACATGTGCGGACCAAGCACGTGGTGGAGTTACAAAAACACACTGCAGACCTAGGCCAACCTACAGCGCCACCTACCACCTCTTCAGCTCGTGTTGTAGCCTCTTCCTCCAGCTCACACACAGCTGGTTCGGCTTCCTCACAGGATCGCCATGGAAGAAACTCTGGCACTGTTGTACAGAGACACAGTGTAATTCCACCCACAGCACCACTTTCCCAGTCATCCTCACACTCCCAGGCCAGTCTACAGCCATTGTTAGCACAGGCATGGGAGAAAAGGCGCCCATACCACCCCCGAGCACAGGCACTGAATGCTGGCATTGCAAAACTACTGGCCCTTGAAATGCTATCATTCAGGCTGGTGGAGACTGACACCTTCCGTAACTTGATGGCATTGGCAGTCCCACAATACAACGTGCCCAGCCGCTTTTATTTCAGCAGGCAAGCCGTCCCTGCCCTGCAACAGCATGTGGAGGGAAAAATTAAACATGCGCTACAAAACGCCGTCAGTAGCAAGGTCCTCCTGACCACCGATGCGTGGAGCAGTAAGCATGGACAGGGATGATACCTTTCCTTCACTGCCCATTGGGTAAATGTTGTGGAGCCGGGTACAGATCTTGAGAGTGGCGCTGTACGTGTTCTGCCAACTCCAAGGATTGCAGGAATCCAGTCTGTACACATTGACTCCTCCTCATACTCCAGTTCCTCTGAATCAGCGCTGCAGGAGCCGTCACGGTCTACCTCCACATCGACCCGTGAACGGTTACCTGTTATGATGATCGATATGAGCACAGCCGTGGTCAAACGTCAACAGGCCATATTAAAATTAATTTATTTGGGGAATCAAAGCCACACAGTGCAGTAGCTCTGGAATGCCATCAAGCAGCAGAGAGATGTGTGGTTTGTGCCAGCGAATCTCCAGCCAGGCATTGTAGTGTGTGACAATGGCCTAAATCTGGTGGCAGCTCTGGGCCTAGGCAACCTCACTCACATCCCATGTCTAGCACATGTGCTCAACTCGGTCATGCAGAGTTTTTTGAGGGACTATCCGGATCTTGATGCACTGCTTCACAAGGTCCACATAGAGTGCGCTCACTTGCGGCGTTCCAGCAACCCAAGATCACACATTGCAGTTCTGCAGCGCCGATTACGTCTTCCGGAACATCGCATCATATCTGACCTACCCACCAGGTGGAATTCAACGTTACATATGTTGGAGAGGTTGTGTGAGCAGCAGGCAGCAGTAATGGAGTACCAGCTGCAGCAGGCGCAAACAAGTCGCAGTGCGCGCCGTTCACACTTCATCACCACTGAGTGGGCCTCTATGAAGGACATTTGCCACGTTTTGCGTGCCTTCGATTATTCCACGCGGATGGCGAGTGCAGATGATGCACTAGTCAGCATGACTATCCCCCTTATCTGCCTGCTTGAAAAAACACTGCAAGCACTAAGGGACGAGGTTTTGGAAGAGGTGGAGGATGAGGAGTCACAAATGCCATCTGCTTCTCTACAGTCTGCGCAACGTGGTTCCTCACAAAGGCCTAGGCAGGGGACACTTTGTGAGGAGGATGAAGAGGAGTCAATGAATGTGGAAGACATCTGTCCAGAGGAGGGAGGTACACAATGCTCTAGTAGTCAGTATCTAGAGCGAGGGTGGGGTGATGCAGAGCAGGCAGAGATCACGCCTCAAGCAGGGGACAGCGTTTCTTGGCCAGTTGGCAGTCTGCAGCACATGGTTGATTTCATGCTGCAGTGCCTGAGAAACGACCGCCGCATCGCCCACATTCTCAACACGGCTGATTATTGGGTGTCCACCCTCCTAGATCCTCGCTACCGGGACAACTTACAAAGCCTCATAACACCGTTGAACCGGGGGCGTAAAATGCGGGAGTACCAAGACGCACTGGGGCATTCCATCATGTTCTCCATTCCAACCGAGAGCAGTGCTGCTAGTGCTTTACAAAGCAGCTCAGTGCGTCGAGGCAGTGGAGGAAGCTCTGCACAAAGAGGGAGCAGAAGCATCGCCTCAGCACTAGGCAAGACCAGTATGGCCGAAATGTGGCAAAGTTTTGTGTCCCCGCCGCCACAAATGTCTACACCATCACAGACGGCTCCAGTCAGCAGGAGGCAACGTTTCCGTCAGATGGTGACAGACTACATGTCTTGCCCTCTTAGTGTACTCCCAGACGGCTCTTCTCCCTTCAAGTTTTGGGTCTGTAAGCTGGATACATGGCCAGAGCTTAGTCAGTATGCATTGGAGGTGCTAGCTTGTCCTGCTGCTAGTGTGTTATCGGAACGCGTCATTAGTGCCGCAGGTGGTGTACTAACAGACCGTCGCATGCGATTATCCTCCGATAGCGTTGACCAGCTTACTTTTCTCAAAATGAACAAGGCCTGGATCTCTCATGAATTTGCCAGTCCTCTTCCAGAATAAATAATTGGTTGGCAACAGTATCCAGGTCTCCTGTTGTGTTCATGTTTCTACCACCTGAACTGTAATCCCTGAGCTCCAACACCGCCAGTTGGCGCTCGGAAGTGCCGTCTGCACAGTCAACACTTGCTGCCGTGTTATTGGGGTTCAGTAACGTCAGCTGTTCCCCTGCTGTGCGGACGGCAATTTCTCCTCCTCTGTCCACATTCTCACTACTACAGATTTTAAAGTTGCTCCAATTACACCTCTGGCTCCTCTGTTTTCAGTATTATCCCTGAGCTCCAACACCGCCAGTTGGCACTCGGAAGTGCCATCTGCACTGTCAACACTTGCTGCCGTGTTATTGGGGTTCAGTAACGTCAGCTGTTCCCCTGCTGTGCGGACGGCAATTTCTCCTGCTCTGTCCACATTCTCACTACTACAGATTTTAAAGTTGCTCCAATTACACCTCTGGCTCCTCTGCTTTCAGTATTATCCCTGAGCTCCAACACCGCCAGTTGGTGCTCGGAAGTGCCGTCTGCACAGTCAACACTTGCTGCCGTGTTAATGGGGTTCAGTAACGTCAGCTGTTCCCCTGCTGTGCGGACAGCAATTTCTCCTGCTCTGTCCACATTCTCACTACTACAGATTTTAAAGTTGCTCCAATTACACCTCTGGCTCCTCTGTTTTCAGTATTATCCCTGAGCTCCAACACCGCCAGTTGGCGCTCGGAAGTGCCGTCTGCACAGTCAAAACTTGCTGCCGTGTTATTGGGGTTCAGTAACATCAGCTGTTCCCCTGCTGTGCGGACAACAATTTCTTCTGCTCTGTCCACATTCTCACTACTACAGATTTTAAAGTTGCTCCAATTACACCTCTGGCTCCTCTGTTTTCAGTATTATTCCTGAGCTCCAACACCGCCAGTTGGCTCTCGGAAGTGCCGTCTGCACAGTCAACACTTGCTGCCGTGTTATTGGGGTTCAGTAACGTCAGTTGTTCCCCTGCTGTGCAGACGGCAATTTCTCCTGCTCTGTCCACATTCTCACTACTACAGATTTTAAAGTTGCTCCAATTACACCTCTGGCTCCTCTGTTTTCAGTATTATCCCTGAGCTCCAACACCGCCAGTTGGCGCTCGGAAGTGCCGTTTGCACAGTCAACACTTGCTGCCGTGTTATTGGGGTTCAGTAACGTCAGCTGTTCCCCTGCTGTGCAGACGGCAATTTCTCCTGCTCTGTCCACATTCTCACTACTACAGATTTTAAAGTTGCTCCAATTACACCTCTGGCTCCTCTGTTTTCAGTATTATCCCTGAGCTCCAACACCGCCAGTTGGCGCTCGGAAGTGCCGTCTGCACAGTCAACGCTTGCTTCAGTGTTATTGAGGTTCAGTAACGTCAACTGATCCCCAGCTGTGTGTCCGGCAAATTCTCCTGCTCTGTCCACATTCACACTACTACAGATTTTAAAGTTGCTCCAATTGCGCCTCTGGCTCCACTCTGTTTTTAGCATTTACCCTGGGTTCCAGCACCGCCAGCTGTTTCCCAGCAGTGTCTTTGGCACGGGTACTCCCTCCTGCCCAGCCTGGTTCCAGCACGCCAGCTGTTTCCGGGTAGTGTCAACGTCACTTTGCCTCCAATGCGTTGTCCTGTCGTGTTGCGGTCGGGTTAGCTGACTCTATGGTGCCTGCAGTTTAGGTGATTCCTATGTGGGCTGCGGGATCTGGCAATGAAATTTGGTTCCATAGTGCCAAAAGGACAAGCAACCCATGTAGGACTGTGGGTTTTGGTAACTGCGGCCGGCTCACGGCCCTGAAACTTTTTTTTACATGGGTACCTTCTGCTACCCATCCGGGTTCCAGTACCGTCAGCTGGTTCTCGGCAGTGCCTTTGGATTAGGTGCCTCCTTCTCGGTATCCAAGTTCCACCAACGTCTGCTGGTCCTTGGTAGTTCTTTCTGGCAGAGGTACCTCCTGCTTAGTAACCGAGTTCCAGTACCATCAGCTGGTCCTCGGTAGTTCCATTGGCTCTTGTACCTTCTGCTACCCATCCGGGTTCCAGTACCGTCAGCTGGTTCTCTGCAGTGCCTTTGGATTAGGTGCCTCCTTCTCGGTATCCAAGTTCCATCAACGTCTGCTGGTCCTTGGTAGTGCTTTCTGGCACAGGTACCTCCTGCTTAGTAACCGAGTTCCAGTACCGTCAGCTGGTCCTCGGTAGTTCCATTGGCTCTTGTACCTTCTGCTACCCATCCGGGTTCCGGTACCGTCAGCTGGTTCTCGGCAGTGCCTTTGGATTAGGTGCCTCCTTCTCGGTATCCAAGTTCCACCAACGTCTGCTGATCCTTGGTAGTGCTTTCTGGCACAGGTACCTCCTGCTTAGTAACCGAGTTCCAGTACCGTCAGCTGGTCCTCGGTAGTTCCATTGGCTCTTGTACCTTCTGCTACCCATCCGGGTTCCAGTACCGTCAGCTGGTTCTCTGCAGTGCCTTTGGATTAGGTGCCTCCTTCTCGGTATCCAAGTTCCACCAACGTCTGCTGGTCCTTGGTAGTGCTTTCTGGCACAGGTACCTCCTGCTTAGTAACCGAGTTCCAGTACCGTCAGCTGGTCCTCGGTAGTTCCATTGATTCTTGTACCTTCTGCTACCCATCCGGGTTCCAGTACCGTCAGCTGGTTCTCGGCAGTGCCTTTGGATTAGGTGCCTCCTTCTCGGTATCCAAGTTCCACCAACGTCTGCTGGTCCTTGGTAGTTCTTTCTGGCACCGGTACCTCCTGCTTAGTAACCGAGTTCCTGTACCGTCAGCAGCTCATTGGTAGTTCCATTGGCTCTTGTACCTTCTGCTACCCATCCGGGTTCCAGTACCGTCAGCTGATTCTCGGCAGTTCCTTTGGATTAGGTGCCTCCTACTCGGTATCCAAGTTCCAACAACGTCTGCTGGTCCTTGGTAGTGCTTTCTTGCACAAGTACCTCCTGTTTAGTAACCAAGTTCCAGTACCGTCAGCTGGTCCTCGGTAGTTCCATTGGCTCTTGTACCTTCTGCTACCCATCCGGGTTCCAGTACCGTCAGCTGGTTCTCGGCAGTGCCTTTGGATTAGGTGCCTCCTTCTCGGTATCCAAGTTCCACCAAAGTCTGCTGGTCCTTGGTAGTGCTTTCTGGCACAGGTACCTCCTGCTTAGTAACCGAGTTCCAGTACCGTTGGCTGGTCCTCGGTAGTTCCATTGGCTCTTGTACCTTCTGCTACCCATCCGGATTCCAGTACCGTCAGTTGGTTCTCGGCAGTGCCTTTGGATTAGGTGCCTCCTTCTCGGTATCCAAGTTCCACCAACGTCTGCTGGTCCTTGGTAGTGCTTTCTGGCACAGGTACCTCCTGCTTAGTAACCGAGTTCCAGTGCCGTCAGCTGGTCCTCGGTAGTTCCATTGGCTCTTGTACCTTCTGCTACCCATCCGGGTTCCAGTTCCCTCACCTGGTTCTCGGCAGTGCCTTTGAATTAGGTGCCTCCTTCTCGGTATCCAAGTTCCACCAACGTCTGCTGGTCCTTGGTAGTGCTTTCTGGCACAGGTACCTCCTGCTTAGTAACCGAGTTCCAGTACCGTCAGCTGGTCCTCGGTAGTTCCATTGGCTCTTGTACCTTCTGCTACCCATCCGGGTTCCAGTACCGTCAGCTGGTTCTCTGCAGTGCCTTTGGATTAGGTGCCTCCTTCTCGGTATCCAAGTTCCACCAACGTCTGCTGGTCCTTGGTAGTGCTTTCTGGCACATGTACCTCCTGCTTAGTAACCGAGTTCCAGTACCGTCAGCTGGTGCTCGGTAGTTCCATTGATTCTTGTACCTTCTGCTACCCATCCGGGTTCCAGTACCGTCAGCTGGTTCTCGGCAGTGCCTTTGGATTAGGTGCCTCCTTCTCGGTATCCAAGTTCCACCAACGTCTGCTGGTCCTTGGTAGTTCTTTCTGGCACCGGTACCTCCTGCTTAGTAACCGAGTTCCTGTACCGTCAGCAGCTCATCTGTAGTTCCATTGGCTCTTGTACCTTCTGCTACCCATCCGGGTTCCAGTACCGTCAGCTGGTTCTCGGCAGTTCCTTTGGATTAGGTGCCTCCTTCTCGGTATCCAAGTTCCACCAACGTCTGCTGGTCCTTGGTAGTGCTTTCTTGCACAAGTACCTCCTGTTTAGTAACCAAGTTCCAGTACCGTCAGCTGGTCCTCGGTAGTTCCATTGGCTCTTGTACCTTCTGCTACCCATCCGGGTTCCAGTACCGTCAGCTGGTTCTCGGCAGTGCCTTTGGATTAGGTGCCTCCTTCTCGGTATCCAAGTTCCACCAAAGTCTGCTGGTCCTTGGTAGTGCTTTCTGGCACAGGTACCTCCTGCTTAGTAACCGAGTTCCAGTACCGTCAGCTGGTCCTCGGTAGTTCCATTGGCTCTTGTACCTTCTGCTACCCATCCGAATTCCAGTACCGTCAGTTGGTTCTCGGCAGTGCCTTTGGATTAGGTGCCTCCTTCTCGGTATCCAAGTTCCACCAACGTCTGCTGGTCCTTGGTAGTGCTTTCTGGCACAGGTACCTCCTGCTTAGTAACCGAGTTCCAGTACCGTCAGCTGGTCCTCGGTAGTTCCATTGGCTCTTGTACCTTATGCTACCCATCCGGGTTCCAGTTCCCTCACCTGGTTCTCGGCAGTGCCTTTGAATTAGGTGCCTCCTTCTCGGTATCCAAGTTCCACCAACGTCTGCTGGTCCTTGGTAGTGCTTTCTGGCACAGGTACCTCCTGCTTAGTAACCGAGTTCCAGTACCGTCAGCTGGTCCTCGGTAGTTCCATTGGCTCTTGTACCTTCTGCTACCCATCCGGGTTCCGGTACCGTCAGCTGGTTCTCGGCAGTGCCTTTGGATTAGGTGCCTCCTTCTCGGTATCCAAGTTCCACCAACGTCTGCTGATCCTTGGTAGTGCTTTCTGGCACAGGTACCTCCTGCTTAGTAACCGAGTTCCAGTACCGTCAGCTGGTCCTCGGTAGTTCCATTGGCTCTTGTACCTTCTGCTACCCATCCGGGTTCCAGTACCGTCAGCTGGTTCTCTGCAGTGCCTTTGGATTAGGTGCCTCCTTCTCGGTATCCAAGTTCCACCAACGTCTGCTAGTCCTTGGTAGTGCTTTCTGGCACAGGTACCTCCTGCTTAGTAACCGAGTTCCAGTACCGTCAGCTGGTCCTCGGTAGTTCCATTGATTCTTGTACCTTCTGCTACCCATCCGGGTTCCAGTACCGTCAGCTGGTTCTTGGCAGTGCCTTTGGATTAGGTGCCTCCTTCTCAGTATCCAAGTTCCACCAACGTCTGCTGGTCCTTGGTAGTTCTTTCTGGCACCGGTACCTCCTGCTTAGTAACCGAGTTCCTGTACCGTCAGCAGCTCATTGGTAGTTCCATTGGCTCTTGTACCTTCTGCTACCCATCCGGGTTCCAGTACCGTCAGCTGGTTCTCGGCAGTTCCTTTGGATTAGGTGCCTCCTACTCGGTATCCAATTTCCACCAACGTCTGCTGGTCCTTGGTAGTGCTTTCTGGCACAGGTACCTCCTGCTTATTAACCGAGTTCCAGTACCGTCAGCTGGTCCTCGGTAGTTCCATTGATTCTTGTACCTTCTGCTACCCATCCGGGTTCCAGTACCGTCAGCTGGTTCTCGGCAGTGCCTTTGGATTAGGTGCCTCCTTCTCGGTATCCAAGTTCCACCAATGTCTGCTCGTCCTTGGTAGTGCTTTCTGGCACAGGTACCTCCTGCTTAGTAACCGAATTCCAGTTCCGTCAGCTGGTCCTCGGTAGTTCCATTGGCTCTTGTACCTTCTGCTACCCATCCAGGTTCTAGTACCATCAGCTGGTTCTCGGCATTGCCTTTGGATTAGGTGCCTCCTTCTCGGTATCCTAGTTCCACCAACGTCTGCTGGTCCTTGGTAGTGCTTTCTGGCACAGGTACCTCCTGCTTAGTAACCGAGTTCCAGTACCGTCAGCTGGTCCTCGGTAGTTCCATTGGCTCTTGTACCTTCTGCTACCCATCCGGGTTCCAGTACCATCAGCTGGTTCTCGGCAGTGCCTTTGGATTAGGTGCCTCCTTCTCGGTATCCAAGTTCCACCAATGTCTGCTGGTCCTTGGTAGTGCTTTCTGGCACAGGTACCTCCTGCTTAGTAACCGAGTTCCAGTACCGTCAGTTGGTCCTCGGTAGTTCCATTGGCTCTTGTACCTTCTGCTACCCATCCGGATTCCAGTACCGTCAGCTGGTTCTTGGCAGTGCCTTTGGATTAGGTGCCTCCTTCTCGGTATCCAAGTTCCACCAACGTCTGCTGGTCCTTGGTAGTGCTTTCGGGCACAGGTACCTCCTGCTTAGTAACCGAGTTCCAGTACCGTCAGCTGGTCCTCGGTAGTTCCATTGGCTCTTGTACCTTCTGCTACCCATCCGGGTTCCAGTACCGTAAGCTGGTTCTCGGCAGTGCCTTTGGATTAGGTGCCTCCTTCTCGGTATCTTAGTTCCACTAACGTCTGCTGGTCCTTGGTAGTGCTTTCTGGCACAGGTACCTCCTGCTTAGTAACCGAGTTCCAGTACCGTCAGCTGGTCCTCGGTAGTTCCATTGGCTCTTGTACCTTCTGCTACCCATCCGGGTTCCAGTACCATCAGCTGGTTCTCGGCAGTGCCTTTGGATTAGTTGCCTCCTTCTCGGTATCCAAGTTCCACCAATGTCTGCTGGTCCTTGGTAGTGCTTTCTGGCACAGGTACCTCCTGCTTAGTAACCGAGTTCCAGTACCGTCAGCTGGTCCTCGGTAGTTCCATTGGCTCTTGTACCTTCTGCTACCCATCCGGGTTCCAGTACCGTCAGCTGGTTCTCGGCTGTGCCTTTGGATTAGGTGCCTCCTTCTCGGTATCCAAGTTCCACCAACGTCTGCTGATCTTGGTAGTGCTTTCTGGCACAGGTACCTCCTGCTTAGTAACCGAGTTCCAGTACCGTCAGCTGGTCCTCGGTAGTTCCATTGGCTCTTGTACCTTCTGCTACCCATCCGGGTTCCAATACCGTCAGCTAGTTCTCGGCAGTGCCTTTGGATTAGGTGCCTCCTTCTCGGTATCCAAGTTCCACCAACGTCTGCTGGTCCTTGGTAGTGCTTTCTGGCACAGGTACCTCCTGCTTAGTAACCGAGTTCCAGTACCGTCAGCTGGTCCTCGGTAGTTCCATTGATTCTTGTACCTTCTGCTACCCATCCGGGTTCCAGTACCGTCAGCTGGTTCTCTGCAGTGCCTTTGGATTAGGTGCCTCCTTCTCGGTATCCAAGTTCCACCAACGTCTGCTTGTTCTTGGTAGTGCTTTCTGGCACAGGTACCTCCTGCTTAGTAACCGAATTCCAGTACCGTCAGCTGGTCCTCGGAAGTTCCATTGGCTCTTATACCTTCTGCTACCCATCCGGGTTCCAGTACCGTCAGCTGGTTCTCGGCAGTGCCTTTGGATTAGGTGCCTCCTTCTCGGTATCCTAGTTCCACCAACGTCTCCTGGTCCTTGGTAGTGCTTTCTGGCACAGGTACCTCCTGCTTAGTAACCGAGTTCCAGTACCGTCAGCTGGTCCTCGGTAGTTCCATTGGCTCCTGTACCTTCTGCTACCCATCCGGGTTCCAGTACCATCAGCTGGTTCTCGGCAGTGCCTTTGGATTAGGTGCCTCCTTCTCGGTATCCAAGTTCCACCAACGTCTGCTGGTCCTTGGTAGTGCTTTCTGGCACAGGTACATCCTGCTTAGTAACCGAGTTCCAGTACCTTCAGCTGGTCCTCGGTAGTTCCATTGGCTCTTGTACCTTCTGCTACCCATCCGGGTTCCAGTACCGTCAGCTGGTTCTCGGCAGAGCCTTTGGATTAGGTGCCTCCTTCTCGGTATCCAAGTTCCACCAACGCCTGCTCGTCCTTGGTAGTGCTTTCTGGCACATGTACCTCCTGCTTAGTAACCGAGTTCCAGTACCGTCAGCTGGTCCTTGGTAGTTCCATTGGCTCTTGTACCTTCTGCTACCCATCCGGGTTCCAGTACCGCCAGCTGGTTCTCGGCAGTGCCTTTGGATTAGGTGCCTCCTTCTCGGTATCCAAGTTCCACCAACGTCTGCTGGTCCTTGGTAGTGCTTTCTGGCACAGGTACCTCCTGCTTAGTAACCGAGTTCCAGTACTGTCAGCTGGCTCTCGGTAGTTCCATTGGCTCTTGTACCTTCTGCTACCCATCCGGGTTCCAGTACCGTCAGCTGGTCCTCGGTAGTTCCTCAGCGTTCTTGTACCTTCTGCTACATTTCCAAGTTCAAGCTTTTTGAAATGGTTCTTGGTAATCACTCTGGATCTCCCTGATGAGGACCCTGAAGACGAGGACCCTGAACACCAACCCGAAGAAGACGAGGACCCTGAAGATGACGACCCTGAAGACGAGGACCCTGAAGACCACCCCAAAGAAGACGAGGACCCTGAAGACTACCCCGAAGAAGACGAGGACCCTGAAGACCACCCCGAAGAAGATGAGGACCCCGAAGACGAGGACCCTGAAGACCAACCCGAAGAAGACGAGGACCCTGAAGAAGATGAGGACCCCAAAGATGAGGACCTCCAAAGACGAGGACCCTGAAGACCATCCCGAAGAAGACCAAGAAGATGACCCTGAAGAAGTTGACCAAGAGGACAAAGAAGAGAAAACAACCACCAAGATACAGAAGAACAAGAGACAGAAAACCAAGAAGCAGAAGTACAAGAAGCTGCAGAACAAAAAGCGGAAGAACATTAAGCATAAGACTAAAAATCAGAGCAAAAGATGATATCTAAATTATAAGCAGAAGATGACTAAGCAGTGTATGGGGGTGAGTCCTTTCCTCCTCGTGGTGCCCCTGGAAAAGACCTGCTGCTGCAGGCCACACTGAACGCGGACAAATCCTGTTGTAAATCTTTTGTGACGGGCAGAACGAAAGGTGTAATGTCCAAACTTTTATAGATAACAACTACAGGAATGCCTGCCACAAATAAGAATATGATGAAGAAGAAGAAGATGAAGAAGATGAAGAAGTAGAATATGAAGAATGTAAAAAAAAAGAATAATACGAAGAAGGTGAAGAAGAAGAAGATGAAGAAGGTGAAGAAGAAGTGGATGAAAAAGATGCTGATGCTGAGGATGATGAAGGAGAAAGTGTGGGAGAAGTAAAAAAGAAGGTGAAGAGCATGGAAGTAGTGAAACATAAATATCTGACAAAATATAAAAATACTTAACATAGTCAATATTTCCGTAACTCAGAGCGTCTTAAAAAAAATATTAATTCCTGCTATTCCATTTGATTGGGCTAAACCTCTATGCCTTTATTGTCTCTCCCACCTCCCCCAATACATTCTACATTATTCTTAGTTGTTTTCCTTCATGTAGAATTAACCTACAAGGAAAGAAAGGGTTTATTTTCATTCCGATATTTGTGTCCCATTGACTTGCATTGGGTTCTGCTATCGGAATCGGCGATATCCGATACTTTTTCGGTATTGGTTCAATCCAATCCGATCCGATATTTCCCGATATCGGAAGGTATCGCTCAACACTATTTATTATTTATAATAACTACTTGTCATATTGACTTCTAACAAAGCATCTCATTTTATACACGATAACTGACCGGATTTAGTATACAACTCACTCGAACTCAGAACACATTACCAGGAAAGTACAGATAAAATGTAAGAAAAAGTTTCTTACCTTGTTTTTTATAAGCTGCCGTTTTATCTGTCTATTCTGGGAGACATTAGATGGGAGAAGCTGTTGTCCTGTCCCTGTTTTGGTGCCAAATTTACTGTGAGCGCAATGGCCCCACCAATGTTGATGTTCAAGGCCGGATTACAGTTGATGAGATGAATTAGCTCAGAGAATCAATAGACAGCACACACACAGTGTCCAGCAAGAAATTCTGTTTTAATGCAAAGCGGGTGGGGCTTATATAAACTTCTGACACAAAGGGTTTTATGCTAAGAAGCAAGCAACTGTTTTGTATGATTTAGAGATAGATGTGTCTAGGTGTCTGGTTTTATTCAGTTTCTCAGACATTTAGAATGTGTAGGTTTGTGGGTGAATTTCTGTGTAAAAGTGCTATGTGATAGATTTAGACAAAAATTGATTCTGATTTCGCACACCATCTGATTACAGCATAGTATCAATCTTTTTCCTGTTAGATCACTACTCAGCATGAAGTAGAAAGATAGAGCAGAGAATTTGCTAAAAATGTGCGTCCATCACTGAAGATGGACCAAAATACTGGCCACGGGAAAAACAGCACAGAGAAAAGTTGCAGATGAAAATGTAATATATTTACAAAACCACATTATTTAAAATTATCAATTTCACAACCTTCTGTAATTCTACAGAGTATTGAATAGGCAGGTTCAAATTCCTTACGATGAGTTACTAAGTGTCAAAAATAACTAGAAAAATATAAAAAAAATTAAACATAAGAAAAGTATAACATGAATAATAAATTAACACTCTTTTCCCAAAGCATACTTAGCAAACTTTTAAAAAAAATCAACATATTTCTTATTGCTGTGTGGATATTAACTGAACTAGCAAAATACAGCAATTGATACAATAAGATGAACTTCTGAAAAAAAGGAACATTAGAACTGTTGTTTTTCTGAAGTCATACTCATCTTCCCCCCAACAAAATGCAATGAAAAATAATCAAAATATTATTTACCACAAAATAATATGGAGAAAAACTATAGCTCGACCCTCACAAAAAAAGCCTCATTTGTGTCCATTGTCAGAAGAATAAAATGTCTTGTGTCTCAGAAAATGGTGACGAAAACCTTTTTTCCACTAAATTCGGAATTTTTTTTTGCCACTGCAATATAACAAGAAGTCTGGTATCAGAAATTGGTCGGACCTAAAGAATCATATTGCCAGATCTATTTTATTGAATAATGAATGCTGCAAAAAAAAAATCTCAAACTACATTTTTTTGACAATTTCACAATTTGTTTATTTCATTTTTTTCTGTATATTGTATGGTGAAATAAATTATTTAATTAAAAACTACAATTCATCCTGCAAAATATAAGCCCTACAATGACAGCAAAATATTAATGTCACTTGGAAAAAGGTGGGAGAATTGAAAGGTCTAAAAACAACAAATTATCCAGTAAAAAATTTGTTAATAAAAAGTAGCAGGAAGATCTTTCTGTGTCTCTTTTTCTTGATGCTCTTACCTACTCTCATCTACCTAGACTTTGAACCCTTGGTGTTACAGCCAATATTGGCATTTTTCATTGACAGTTTTTTTTTTACTTTTTATTGATATTTTCAAGGAGCCATAACTTTTTTTTTTTGCTTATTTTTCTAGCCACATAGTCATTTGAGGGCTTGTTATTTTCAAAAATAGTTGTGATTGTCGGTCTAATTATTTTATTTTGGTGTACATATAATGTATTGACAAACAATTTTTAATTCATTTATGGGAGGGAATATAATCAAACCAGCTATTCTGCTGTTGCTTTTTTGCTTTTTAAATTTTACTCTCTTCACCATGTTGCATAAATACAACCCCTGGCAAAAATTATAGAATTACCGGGCTCGGAGGATGTTCATTCAGTTGTTTAATGTTGTTGTAAAAAAGCAGATCACAGACCTGGCACAAAACTAAAGTCATTTCAAATGGCAACTTTATGGCTTTAAGAGCACTAAAAGAAATCAAGAAAAAAAATGTGGTACTCAGTAAGGCTATGTGCCCACGATGCAGAAATGCTCAGGATTTTTTCCTGATCATTTCTGCATCTCCCTGGCAGAAAAAAATGCATGCGGATTGTATATGCGGATTGTACATGCGTTTTCCTGTCAGTGACATGCGGAAGTGAATCGTTCTTCACTTGAATTTCCGCATGCGGGTTGACAAGCGCTTTCCAAGCGATTTTAGCATCACTTGGAAAGTGCTTGTCAACTCGGTCACGCTATATAAATCTATGCAAAGGGCATGGATTTATATAGTGTGACTCGAGAGAATGTCAAAAAATAAAAAAATAAATATATACTTACCCTCTGATGGCCCCTGGTGTCCTACTTCCCTCTGTTCTCACTTGCCGGCAGCGGTACACTGAAGGACCTGCCAACGTCAGTGTCGCGTGACCCGTCACATGACTATGATGTCAGCACATTTCCTTCAATCCATCGCGAACTGCCGTCATGCAAGAAGGAGCACATCGGGGGCCGCCAGAAGGTAAGTATATATTTATTTTTTATTTAATTTTTTTTTTACAGTTTTCTATGGTACCAGGGTCCGGAGGAGAGTCTCCTCTCCTCTAGAACTGGGTACCATACGCACATTAGAACGCATGGAATGCGCATCTACATATACAGTGATGCGTAATCCATGCGATCTAATGCAAGTCAATGGCGGCGAAAACGCAGCACTTCCACAAAATAATTGGTAGTGCTGCGTTTTTTTCCGCAATGATAATCCGCAGCGGAAATTTCCGCAGCATGTGCTCAGCACATGCGGATTATCATTGGGAAACATGGCAGGCCTTCTACCATGCATTTTTAAGCGTTTCTGCAGCGTTCTTGCCACTGCGGAAACGCTTAAAAAACACATCGTGGGCACACAGCCTTAGGGTAATTTTTTTCAGACCAAGCAGAGGAAAAAAATTATGGAATCACTCAATTCTGAGGAAAAAATTATGGAATCACCCTGTAAATTTTCATTTCCAAAACGAACACCTTCATCAAATTAGATCTGCTCGTTAGTCTGCATCCAAAAAGGAGTGATCACACCTTGGAGAGCTATTACACCATTTGGACTGACATGAATCATGGCTCCAACATGAGAGATGTCAATTGAAACAAAGGAAAGGATTATAAAACTCCTAAAAGAAGGTAAATCATCACGCAATGTTGCAAAAGATGTTGGTTGTTCACAGTCAGCTGTGTCTAAAATCTGGACCAAATACAAACAACATGGGAAGGTTGTTAAAGGCAAACATACATGTAGACCAAGGAAGACATCAAAGCATCAAGACCAGAAACTTAAAGCAATATGTCTCCAAAACAGGAAATGAACAACCAAACAATTGAGGAATGAATGGGAGGAAACTGGAGTCAATGTCTGTGACCGAACTGTAAGAAACCGCCTAAAGTAAATTGGATTTACAAACAGAAAAGCTAAACAAAAGCCATCATTAACACCTAAACAGAAAAAACAAGGTTACAATGGACTAAGGAAAAGCAATCGTGTACTGTGGATGACTGGATGAAAGTCATATTCAGTGATGAATCGTGAATCTGCATTGGGCAAGGTGATGATGCTGGAACTTTTGTTTGGTGCCGTTCCAATGAGATTTATAAAGATGACTGCATGGAGAGAACATGCAAATTTTCACAGTCATTAATGATATGGGGCTGCATGTCAGGTAAAGGCACTGGGGAGATGGCTGTCTTTACATCTTCAATAAATGCCCAAGTTTACATTGATATTTTGGATAGTTTTCTTATCCCATCAATGGAAAGGATGTTTAGGGATGATGACATCATTTTTCAAGATGATAATGCATCCTGCCATAGAGAAAAAACTGTGAAAACATTCCTTGAAAGAAGACATATAAGATCAATATCATGGCCTGCAAATAGTCCGAATCTCAATCCAATTGAAAATCTTTGGTGGAAGTTGAAGAAAATGGTCCATGACAAGGCTCCAACCTGCAAAGCTGATCTGGCAACAGCAATCAGAGAAAGTTGGAGCCAGATTGATGAAGAGTACATTAAGTCCATGCCTCAGAGACTCCAAGCTGTTATTAAAGACAGAGGTGATGCAACAAAATACTAATGATGTATTGGAGTGTTCTTTTGTGTGTTTGTTTTTCATGATTCAATAATTTTTTCCTCAGAATTGAGTGATTCCATAATTTTTTCCCTCTGCTTGGTCTGAAAAAAATTCCCCTTACTGAGTACCACATTTTTTATCTTGATTTCTTTTAGTGCTTCTTAAAGCCATAAAGTTGCCATTTGAAATGACCTTAGTTTTGTGCCATGTCTGTGATCTGCTTTTTTCAACAACATTAAACAACTGAATGAACATCCTCCAAGCCCAGTGATTCCATAATTTTTGCCAGGGGTTGTATAGTGTTACCATTATTCTGAAGGTCAGCACAAATACGGTGATACCAAACTTATATGGTTTTATTCATGTTTTATCATTTTGCATAATAAATACCCAATTGGAAAAATACCACTTATTTTGTGTCGCTGTATTCTGAGAGCCAAATGTTTAGCAATTTTCCATCACCGGAGTTATTAAAGGGGTTGACTTTTTGAATACGAAACTATAGTCTTTTATTGCCATAATATTTTACTGCACGCAACTTATTGATCATTTTTTATAACACTTTTTGGAAGACAAAATGAGCAAAAAACTTTTACTCTAATTTTTTTTTTTTTTAAATGTACACATACACATACATATACATATATACACTGCTCAAAAAAATAAAAGGATCACTCAAATAAACCCTCCTAGATCTGAATGAATTAAATATTCTCATTGAATACTTTGTTCTGTACAAAGTTGAATGTGTTGACAACAAAATCACACAAAAATCATCAATGGAAATCACATTTATTAACCAATGGAGGCCTGGATTTGAAGTCACCCCCAAAATTAAAGTGGAAAAATACACTACAGGCTGATCCAACTTTGATGTAATGTCCTTAAAACAAGTCAAAATGAGGCTCAGTATTGTGTGTGGCCTCCATGTGCCTGTATGGCCTCACTACAACTCCTGGGCATGCTCCTGGTGATGTTGTGGATGGTCTCCTGTGGGATCCCCTCCAGGATGACACATCAATGGGAGCTGTGGCAAGGTTTGTTGTGTCTGTCAGCGTAGTTTGCAGAGGCTAGAGGCGCTACCAGGAGACAGGCCAGTACACCAGGTGATGTGGAGGGGGCAGTAGGAGGGCAACAACCCAGCAGCACGACCGCTACCTCCACCTTTGTGCAAGGAGGAACAGGAGGAGCAGTGCCAGAGCCCTGCAAAATGACCTCAAGCAGGCCACAATTGTGCATGTGTCTGCACAAATGGTTAGAAACCGACTCCTTGAGAGTGGTATGAGGGCCCGACGTCCAGAGATGGGGGTTGTGCTCACAGCCCAACACCATGCAGGACGCTTGGCATTTGCCACAGAACACCAGGATTGGCAAAGTCGCCACTGGCGTCCTGTGCTCTTCACAGACGAAAGCAGGTTCACACTGAGCACATGTAACAGACAGGACAGAGTCTGGATACGCCGTGGAGAGCGATCTGCAGCCTGCAACATCCTTCAGCCTGACAGATTTGGCAGTGGGTCAGTAATGGTGTGGGGTGGCATTTTTTTGGAGGGCCGCACAGCCCTCCATGTGCTCACCAGAGGTAGCCTGACTGCCATTAGGTACCGAGATGAGATCCTCAGACCCCTTGTGAGACCATATGCTGGTGCGGTTGGCCCTGGGTTCCTTCTAAGGCAGGACAATGCCAGACCTCATGTGGCTTGAGTGTGTCAGCAGTTCATGCAAGATGAAGGCATTGAAGCTATGGACTGACCCATCCGTTCCCCAGACCTGAATCCAATTAAGCTCATCTGGGACATCATTTCTCGCTCCATCCACCAACGTCACATTGCTACACAGACTGTCCTGGAGTTGACAGATGCTTTAGTCCAGGTCTGGGAGGAGATCCCACAGGAGACCATCCGCAACCTCATCAGGAGCATGCCCAGACATTATAGGGAGGTCCTACAGGCACGTGGAGGCCACACACAATACTGGCCATCAAAGTTGGATCAGCATGTAGTGTGTTTTTCCACGTTAATTTTGGTGGTGGCTCCAAATCCAGGCCTCCATTGATTAATAAATTTGATTTCCATTGATGATTTTTTTGTGATTTTGTTGTCAGCAAATTCAACTTTGTACAGAACAAAGTATTCAAGGAGAATATTTCATTCATTCAGATCTAGGATGTGTTATTTGAGTGTTCCCTTTATGTTTTTGAGCAGTGTAGTTATCCACTAGGGATAATTGTTATGTTATCTTTATAACATGATTGTTACAAGCAAAACACTACCAAATTTTATAAGGTACCATATTTTTCGGATAATTAAACGTACATTTTTCATCCAAATTTGGGAAAAAATGGAGGTGAGTCTTATAATCCGAAGTGAGCTTACTGGAGGCCAGCGGCAGTGCAGCTGGGTCCAAGGAGGCAGGGTTGCTGCTTCAGGAGGCCAGCAGCAGTAGGTGTGAGGCAATGTTGCTGTACCTGGGATCTCAGAAGGAGTCGGAACCGGTGAGTAGAGTCCATTTTCCCTTTGATATTCCTGCGGTGGGCTTAAGGAAAATGGCCTCCAGATCAGGATCTTGTCTGCCGACATCTCAATCTACATATGCACCGCATACTGTGGCCATTTTCCCTAAGCCCACTGCAAGGATATCATAGGGAATATGGAATTTTTTCACCGGCGATGACACCTTCTGAGATCCCAGGCACCAAAGCATCACCCCGCTCCTGCCGCAGCTGCCGCCAGCCTCCTGTACCAGTTACCCTGCCTCCTGTGACCCCATTCCACCTCAGCCACCTCCCAGGTAAGCTACCATTAAAAGGGAGCCACCATTTTATTTAAAAGTTTTTTTTCCTATTTTGCACCCCAAAATTTGGGATGCATCTTATGGTCTGATGCATCTAATAATCCTCAAAATACAGTATTTATGTTTTGCCACCATATTCTGATGTGTTTCTATTTTTCTGTTAACATAATTGAGGGTGGCTTGCTTTATTGTGGGACAAGCTGACATTTTCACTGGTACTATTTTTTAGGCTTCATATGACTGTTTGATTACTTTATAATCCATTTTTTGTTAGAGGTTATGAACAAACAGCAATTCGTTTAAAATCATTTTTTAATTTTACTTTATATGGAGTTCATCATGCAGTATAATTGATGTTAGCTTAATTCTGCATGTATATACAATTATGGAGAACTTAACTTATGGAGAATTTAACTCAATTAAAGAAGCAATCCTCCCATCAAAGTTTTATCCTCTTAAAATAGCACAGTCATCATATTATATAATAATAATAATAATTATAATCCCGTCTTCATGGGTAGGAGAGTTGGTAAACTGTGAGAGACTGAATGAGGAGGTTGGAGAAAGTAGATGAGAGGCAGATTGGGCGAGGGGATCATTGATGGGGATGTTAAAGTCCCCCATGATGAGGGTGGGGATGTCACAAGATAGAAAGTGAAGAAGCCAGATGGCAAAGTGATCCAGTAACTGGGGGGGAGCCTGGAGGGCGATACACAACCGCCACTCGAAGGGAGATGGGTTTGAAGAGTCTGACGTGTGAGCTTTAAAGGAAGGAAACATAAGTGAGAAAACCAGGAGGATGACCTGGAAAGCACATTGTGATGAAAGGAGCAAACCAACACCTCCACCCTGTCTGTTCTCAGGCCTGGCAGTATGTGAAAATTTCAGCCTGCCAAATGAGAGAGCAGCAGAGGTGGTGGTGTCTGACTGCTGGATCCAGGTGTCTGTAATATCCTGAAGGTTAAGGGAATTAGAGAGGAAAAAATCATGAATGTAAGTTAGTTTGTTACGCACAGATCGTGCGTTCCAGAGAACACAATGGAAAGCGATAGGAGAGGGCATGCACTGAAAGCTAATAAGATTAGCAGAGTTTCTATATGCAGCTGGAGGAGAGTAGTGTAGGCTGGTGGAGGGAGGCCCAGGGTTGGGGGAGATATTGCCATTGACTAGGAGAAGGAGAAAAAAGAGAAAGAGCAGGTGGTGCAATGATTTGTATGAATATTTTGAGTGTTGTATGCAGGTAGTGGATGGTTTGGAGTGGGTGAGAAATGTCAGTAGAGCCTCAGAGTTATACATGGTAGTGGGGAGAAGGAAGGAGTTGATATGGAGAGAGTGCACAGAATGTGTTAAAGGGCAGGTGAGATGTGAGAAAACAGAGGTTAAAACTAGAGATGAGCGTTGTTCTACTCGAACTGTTCGCCAATCTCAAATTCGAGCTGTTTTGGGCGGTGTTCGAGCCGGTCGGCGAACACGAACAATTTGAGAAAAATTCGGCTGTTCGAGGTTATGTTCGATAACTGTTCGTGCACCAAAATCATAACTGGATTTTTTCTCAGTAATGATGAAAATTAATGTTAATACGCAGTTTGAGTGTACAGCGGGGCGGGGGGAGGGGCAGGGGATGGATCTCTGCAGGAACAATGAAGATCTCCATTTTTTTTTCTCTTTCCCGCATTTGCAGTGGGGAGGTGCAATCTGTCAGCCTATCAGCAGCGCACACACGGAGCGAAGTGCTTTTTTTCACACAAGCAAGGGCATGTGTGATTGGCAGTGTATGTCACATGTCCTTGCCCTATAAGACCAAGCCATTTTCCCCGTCGCCACCATTTTCTCACTGCTGCAGCTGCGTGTTAGACGGCACCGCTGTTGCTGTGTGCGCTATACCTTGTTAATTTCAAGCCAATTTTCGCACAAATCTACAGATAGCTTGGGAGTAGGGAATAGTTGTGATTGCAGTCCTTTTAAGGACTAGGTTACAGCATTTCCTACGACTTTTATCAGGCAGGTCTGTGCTCTTAAATAGATAGATTGTGGGAGTAAAGACTAATTGTAATTGGAGTCCTTTTCAGGACTAGGTTACATCAGTTCCTATCAGTTTTTGCCAGGCAGGTCTGTGCCAGTGCTGTGCAAGTTTTTTTCACAGCATTTGGCTGAATCTAGCAAAGCTAATCCTTTTTGGCCTATTGCAGAGTGTGTTAGTCAGTGGAGTAGCCTATCTGTGTTGCAAGATATACCACCTGTGTATAGAATACCAATTTTTTTACTGCACCTAGTGAAGTAAAATCTTTTGGGCATAGCATCATTCTATTAGTCCATCTATACTGACCTCCATCAGGTTGCAAACTGAATATAATTTTTTTCTGCATCTAGCTCTGAAAAAATATTTGGGCTTCTAGCAGTGTGTGGGACTTGGTCTATTAGTCCATCAATACTGACCTCCATCAGGTTGCAAATTAAAAATAATTTTTTTCTTCATTTAGCTCTGAAAAAATATTTGGGCTTCTAGCAGTGTGTGGGACTTGTTCTATTAGTCCTTCTATACTGACCTCCAGCAGGTTGCAAATTGAATATAATTTTTTTCTGCATCTAGCTCTGAAAAAATATTTGGGCTTCTAGCGGTGTGTGGGACTTGGTCTATTAGTCCATCTATACTGACCTCCATCAGGTTGCAAATTAAAAATAATTTTTTTCTTCATTTATCTCTGAAAAAATATTTGGGCTTCTAGCAGCGTGTGGGACTTGTTCTATTAGTCCATCTATACTGACCTCCATCAGGTTGCAAATTAAAAATAATTTTTTTCTGCATCTAGCTCTGAAAAAATATTTGGGCTTCTAGCAGTGTGTGGGACTTGGTCTATTAGTCCATCTATACTGACCTCCATCAGGTTGCAAATTAAAAATAATTTTTTTCTGCATCTAGCTCTGAAAAAATATTTGGGCTTCTAGCAGTGTGTGGGACTTGGTCTATTAGTCCATCTATACTGACCTCCATCAGGTTGCAAATTGAATAAAAAAATTTTCTGCATCTAGCTCTGAAAAAATATTTGGGCTTCTAACGGTGTGTGGGACTTGGTCTATTAGTCCATCTATACTGACCTCCATCAGGTTGCAAATTGAATAAAAAAAATTTCTGCATCTAGCTCTGAAAAAATATTTGGGCTTCTAGCGGTGTGTGGGACTTGGTCTATTAGTCCATCTATACTGACCTCCATCAGGTTGCAAATTAAAAATAATTTTTTTCTGCATCTAGCTCTGAAAAAATATTTGGGCTTCTAGCGGTGTGTGGGACTTGGTCTATTAGTCCATCTATACTGACCTCCATCAGGTTGCAAATTAAAAATAATTTTTTTCTTCATTTATCTCTGAAAAAATATTTGGGCTTCTAGCAGCGTGTGGGACTTGTTCTATTAGTCCATCTATACTGACCTCCATCAGGTTGCAAATTAAAAATAATTTTTTTCTGCATCTAGCTCTGAAAAAATATTTGGGCTTCTAGCAGTGTGTGGGACTTGGTCTATTAGTCCATCTATACTGACCTCCATCAGGTTGCAAATTAAAAATAATTTTTTTCTGCATCTAGCTCTGAAAAAATATTTGGGCTTCTAGCAGTGTGTGGGACTTGGTCTATTAGTCCATCTATACTGACCTCCATCAGGTTGCAAATTGAATAAAAAAAATTTCTGCATCTAGCTCTGAAAAAATATTTGGGCTTCTAGCGGTGTGTGGGACTTGGTCTATTAGTCCATCTATACTGACCTCCATCAGGTTGCAAATTGAATAAAAAAATTTTCTGCATCTAGCTCTGAAAAAATATTTGGGCTTCTAACGGTGTGTGGGACTTGGTCTATTAGTCCATCTATACTGACCTCCATCAGGTTGCAAATTGAATAAAAAAAATTTCTGCATCTAGCTCTGAAAAAATATTTGGGCTTCTAGCGGTGTGTGGGACTTGGTCTATTAGTCCATCTATACTGACCTCCATCAGGTTGCAAATAAAAATAATTTTTTTCTGCATCTAGCTCTGAAAATATATTTGGGCTTCTAGCAGTGTGTGGGACTTGGTCTATTAGTCCATCTATACTGACCTCCATCAGGTTGCAAATTAAAAATAATTTTTTTCTTCATTTAGCTCTGAAAAAATATTTGGGCTTCTAGCAGTGTGTGGGACTTGTTCTATTAGTCCTTCTATACTGACGTCCAGCAGGTTGCAAATTGAATATAATTTTTTTTTGCATCTAGCTCTGAAAAAATATTTGGGCTTCTAGCGGTGTGTGGGACTTGGTCTATTAGTCCATCTATACTGACCTCCATCAGGTTGCAAATTAAAAATAATTTTTTTCTGCATCTAGCTCTGAAAAAATATTTGGGCTTCTAGCAGTGTGTGGGACTTGGTCTATTAGTCCATCTATACTGACCTCCATCAGGTTGCAAATTAAAAATAATTTTTTTCTGCATCTAGCTCTGAAAAAATATTTGGGCTTCTAGCAGTGTGTGGGACTTGGTCTATTAGTCCATCTATACTGACCTCCATCAGGTTGCAAATTAAAAATAATTTTTTTCTGCATCTAACCCAGCCAATAGTTTTGGCCTAATACCACAGTTTGGCCACTCAGCTCTGCTCGGTTACCATCCATTGTTTTTTTGTGCAAACAACTCCAGAGTTGTGAATTAGTTAACCACCAAAATGAGTGGAAAAAGGCCTGCTGCTGGTGGAAAGGGGAATAGGCGTGTTGGGAAGGGGAAAAAAGGTTGTGTCCGTGGGGTAGGTGCAGAAGAAAGACCATCTTCCAGCCAAACTAAAATGTCTACTTCTTTTAGCGGACAATGTGATAAGATCCCTTTCTTACGGCCACGCCAATCGCTACAAATTCCAGATGAGGCACAAAAACAGCAGGTGCTTCAACGGATATCAAGTGCTCCTTTAAGTGGGCTCTCCTCCACATCAACTTCAACATCACAAATACTCCAGTCCTCAAAGGTGTCACCCAAATCGCACTTGCCTCCTCACAGCTCCCAAATCTCCAGCTGCCCGTCTGAGTATGAGGTAGAACAGATGGTTGAGTCTGCAGAGCTGTTTACTCATACTATAGCCTGGGAATCAGAGGTCGACTCCAGCGCTTCTGTGAATCCAGACGAGGAAATGATCTGCACTGATGCCCAGAATCTTTATGAGTCGGATCCAGGACCAGACGCAGAAGGTTCTGACCATAATGTAGACCCTCATTCCCAAACTGTAACTCCTGTTGGTGGAGACAATGAGGAAGACGATGATAAGACTCAAATACCTGATTGGAGCGACAACTTTAGTTTTTTGTCAGGGCAGGAACAGGTTGGCTCTGAGGACGACGGGTGTGATAACGCACAGGGTGATGATGATGAGGTCGGAGATCCCACTTACTGTCAACCCACAGTCAGCCAAGAGATGAGGTCAGCAGAGGAGGTGGAGGAAGATGCTAGTGACGACGAGGTCAGGTTGCGCCTTCCTGGACAGAGACGTAGTACTGGAAGCACGTCAACAACTGCATCCTCAAACACAACTCTGCCTCTCACCACAAGTCGTGGTGGCTCTTCAGGTCGCATGGGTGCTAAGCCTTGCATAGCCTGGGCATTTTTTCAGATCGATAAAGATGACCCAACTCGTGTTATCTGTAACATTTGTCAGCAAAAGCTAAGTAGAGGCCAAAAAATACATAGTTTGAGTACTTCATGCATGAACCGGCACATGGACATGAAGCATAAGTTGCAGTGGGAAGCTCAGTGTGCTACAATGCGGCCTAGCCGGCCGGGCCAACCACCGTCTGCCATATCTTGTGCATCCGCGGCCTCTTCATCCTCTGTGACTGGGGGGACAGCAGTCACACCTGTTTTGGGGCGCAGACCTGCCACCTCTTTACCCGCAACAGCCAGCGTGATTGGCAGGTCATCATTTTCTTTGGAGGTGGGAACACCAGCTGGTCTTGAGCGCTGTCCGACATCGATAGCACCACCTTTGGATCAAGGCAACCTAACATGTCCGCCTGCATCTTCCTCACAGACCGGCAGTTTGCCGGGGACACCCTTATCAACCCCGTCTAAGCACAATAGCCAGCCCTCGGTCCCTCAGATGTGGACAAGTAAAAGACCATTTCCTCCTAGCCATGAGAAAGCTAAGAGGTTGAATTTCACCATCTGCAAGCTCTTGGCTACAGAAATGCTGCCTTTCCGCCTGGTGGACACAGAGGATTTTCGAGACCTTATGTCCGTCGCAGTGCCCCAGTACCAGATGCCCAGTCGGCACTACTTCTCAAAGAAAGGTGTGCCTGCGCTCCACCAGCATGTCGCACACAACATCACCGCTTCTTTGAGAAACTCTGTGTGTGACAGGGTGCATTTCACCACAGACACTTGGACGAGTAGGCATGGACAGGGGCGTTACATGTCGCTGACTGGGCACTGGGTAACTATGGTGACAGCAGGACAAGGGGCTGCTGTCCAAGTCTTGCCGTCCCCACGAGTTGTGCGTCAATCCTCTTTATGTCATTTTTCCTCCACTGCTTCTGCCTCCTCAACCTCCTCTCGGTCTTCCACCTGCACCCAAAGCCTGTCTGGTCATGCCACAAGCTTTCTAACTGCGCAGAAGGGATCCTGCACACCTCCTTACTATGCTGGCAGTAGGGCTCAACGTCATAAGGCGGTTTTTACATTGAAATGTCTGGAAAATGTGAGTCACACAGCTGAGGAGTTGTGGTCAGCTCTGGAGAACCAATTTCATGAATGGTTGTCTCCACTGGACCTGAAACCAGGGAAGGCCGTGTGCGACAATGCTGCAAACCTGGGTGCGGCCCTTCGCCGGGGCAATGTCACACACGTGCCTTGTATGGCTCACGTGTTGAACCTGGTTGTCCAGCAATTTTTAGCCCACTATCCCAGACTAGATGGCCTTCTGCAGAGGGCACGGTCGCTGTGTGCTCACTTCCGCCGTTCGCATCCCGCAGCTCAGCGACTTACATCTCTACAGAAGTCGTTGGGCCTGCCACTTCACCGGCTAAAATGCGATGTGCCTACCCGGTGGAATTCAACTCTGCACATGTTGCAGCGACTGTGGCAGCACCGACAAGCCCTGGTGCAATACGTTCTGACGTATAGCCTGGGCCAACGAGATTCAGAGGTGGGGCAAATCACGCTGGAGGAGTGGTCTCAGATCAGGGACCTATGCACCCTTCTGCACAGTTTTGAAATGGCGACGAAGATGTTTAGTGCTGACGATGCCATTATCAGCATGACTTTTCCGGTGATTTACATGCTGGAGCACATGTTAAACAGAATTCGGAGTCAGGTGGTGGCACAAGAGGAGGTGGAGGAAGTAGAGGAGGAGGAGTTGTATGCGGAAGGGCTAACATCTGCAAGCTCCAGACGGTCGGCAGCACCAGGGCGGCAGGCATGTGAGGGTGGGGGAGATGATTTTACCAGGGCGCATGGTAGCAGCCAAACTAGTGAGGAAGGTGCAGGAGCCCAGGAAGAAGTGGAGGACGAACTGATGGAAGACTCATCAGATGAGGGAGACCTTGATCACATTTCTGTTGTGCGAGGTTGGGGGGAGAGGACAGAGGAAGGAAGCATGATTGTAACCTCGCCACCAACACAACAGGGACTTGGTGCTCCTGGATGCGCAAAACACATGAGTGCCTTCTTGCTGCACTGCCTGCAACATGACCCTCGAATTGTGAGAATTAGAAATAATCCTGACTACTGGGTTGCCACACTGTTAGATCCCCAGTACAAAAGTAAATTTGCAGAAATTATTCCTGCCATAGAAAGGGATGCACGCATGCAGGAGTATCAGCAGAGACTGTTGCAGAATCTTACATGTGCTTTTCCACAAAATACCAGTGGTGCACGTAGTGAATCTCACAGTTCCAACTTGCCAACCGTGGGACCGTCAAGTGTTCAGCACTCAAACCGTAACAGAACCACAGTATCTGCTGGTAACATCAATTTTGCGGAATCATTTCACCACTTTTTTAGCCCATCCTTTGCAAGGCCACAGGAGACAAGAAGTCTGACACATAGTCAACGCCTAGAGACGATGGTACAGGAGTATCTTCAAGTAAACATTGAAGCCACGACTGTGTCACTGGACCCTTGCTCTTTTTGGGCTTCCAATCTGGATAAATGGCCGGAGCTAGCCACTTACGCCTTGGAGATCTTGTCATGCCCCGCAGCCAGCGTTCTGTCTGAACGTGTGTTCAGCGCTGCTGGTGGTGTGCTGACAGATAAGCGCACGCGGCTCTCCACTGATAATGTAGACAGACTCACGTTCATAAAGATGAACAAATCATGGATCCGAAACGACTTTTCTACCCCTGTGTCATCCTGGGGAGAGTAAAAGCTTGATGATTGGTTAAAATCACCCTACCAACCGTTTTAAGCTTTCAAATTACTAATCATGTTTATCTGTATCTTGACTGGAAAATAATTTGGGCTTTGTAGCAGTGTGCAGCACTGATCCTATTAGGCCATCTATAATAAGCTTCACCAGATTTAAAATTAAAAATAATTTTTAGCTGCATCTAGCCCGGAAAATAATTTTGGGGCTCCGAGATGCGCAAGACACATAAGTGCCTTCTTGCTGCACTACCTGCAGCATGACCCTCATATTGTCAGAATTCGAAGTAATCATGACTACTGGGTTGCCACACTCTTAGATCCCCCAAACTTTTCGATCAACCTTTTCATTTTAATAAAGACCAAAAAAATGGTCATTTTTGAAATTATAAGCATTAGCAGGTTGTTAGAAACTGAAATCAAACAGTTTTCAACTCAAAACTTTATTCTAGGTGATGTTACATTTTCACATAGGACCCCTTGTTCGAAAGGAGCTTCTGAACTCTCTCGTCCATTGAATTTGTCAGGTTTTGGATGGTTTCTGCTTCAATTGTTTTGCATGAGGACAGAATACCCTCCCAGAGCTGTTGCTTAGATGTGAACTGCCTCCCGCCATCATAGACACTCCTTTTAATGATGCTCCAAAGGTTCTGAATGGGGTAGAGGTCAGGGGAGCATGGGGGTCACACCATAAGTTTGTCCCCTTTTATGCCCATATCAGCCAGAGATGCAGATGTTTTATGTGCAGCATGAGATGGTGCATTATCATGCAGAAAAATGATCTTGCTGTGAAATACACGGTTCTTCTTCTTGAACCATGGCAGGAAGTGCTGTTTGAGAAAATCCACATACATTATGGAGTTCATCTTTAGCGCCTTCAGGGATCCTAAAGGGGCCGACAATCTCTCTCCCCATGATTCCAGCCCAAAACATTACTCCACCTCCTCCTTGTTGGCGCTGTAGCCGTGTTTGCGTGGGGTGTCCATCAACCAGCCATCCTCCACTCCATTCATCTGGACCATCGAGCGCTGCACGGCACTCATCCGTGAACAAAACAGTTTTGAAATCAGTCTTCATGTAATGTTTGGCCCACTGGAGCCGTTTCTGCATGTGTGAAGTGGATAGAGGAGGTCGACAGGATGGCGTATGCACAGCTGCAAACCTCTGAAGGACCCTGCATCTTGTTGTTCGGGGGACGTTGGAGGCACAAGCAGCTTCAAAAACTTGTCTGCTGCTATGACAAGGCTTTTTTGCCGCTGCTCTTTCAACCTGACGTAATTGCCTGTAGGAAAGAGTCCTCAATTTGCCCTTATCAGCACGCACACGTGTGTACTGTGAATCAGCTACATACTTCTTGATTGCCAAGACACTTCATCCTGATCATCGCACAATGTTGATTGTAGTCATGCCTTGACCTATAAACTCCACAATTTGTTGCTTCTCAGCAGCCGACACATCCTTTTTCTTTCCCATTTTGGCAGAAAATGTAGGCTGCTTAATAATGTGAGAGAGCCTTCTTAAGTAGTCTTGCCTTTCATTGGACACACCTGCCAAACTAATTAGCACAGGTGTCTGCAATTGCTTACAGTGATATAAAGAGCCCTGACACACATCACCATCAATGAGTTTAACTGACAAACAAACAAATTCTTCCCTTATCACTCCTAAACACTTTTTGCATAATAATTTGGAACGTGGTGTACATGTGCTTTTCCACAAAACACCAGTGGTTCACGTAATGAATCTTACAGTTCTAACTTGCCAACCGTGGTCTGTATGGAATTGTTCAATAAAGGGCCCAAAATTAAGATAACATAGATGGGAGAGGTCTCTATGAATAGGAATTCCTAAGTATTTGATACCCTGTGAGGGCCAGGCAAAGGGAAAGTTGGACTGGATGGAATCCTATATGGATTTAGGGAGGGAGACATCGAGGGCCTCAGACTTCGCTGCATTGATTTTAAAATTTTACCATGTAACAAAGTGATCTATTTCAGCCATAACAGCAGGGATGGATATATGTGATTGAGTGATATATACTAGGACATCATCAGCAAATAGAGAGCACTTGTACTCGGTGCCTCCCACCTCAATCCACCTAATATTGGGGTTATGGCGAATTGATGAGAGCAGGTGCTCCGTCACTAGGATGTATAAGAGAGGGGACAGAGGACATCCCTGCCTTGTCCCATTGGTGATTGTGAAAGGTGATGAAAATGTTCTGACGCACCCCCTGGGCCTTGGGACACCCGGAGCCGGACCCTTTTTGGTGGATGCTGGTGGTTGTAGTCTTCGTGGCGGCGATCCGGTTCCGTGGCTCAGGGCGGTCAAACCAGTGGCGGAACTATTTATGTGGTTTTGATGTTTAAATGTCCGACTACGCCACCCGTGGATTGCGGTCAGAGTGAACCGCCGCTACAGGGCAGACCGCTAAGGCTGGTGTTGTGGGTGCAGCAGAGCGTAGCATAACTCCCCACGGGAGGAGTATAGCCTCAGGGCAGTGTATGCGGAGGATGGGGGTGATGGTGCAGGGCAGCAGCAGTAACGACACGGAGTCAGTGATGCAGTTCAGGGCCTTTACTCACAGTTCTTATTATCCAGACCACGTCTGCAGGTAACGGCTGCCCACGTCGTACTGTGCTCACCAGGTGAGGGGCTCAGACAACTCCCAGATAACTTTGGAGCGCTTCACAGGACCCCCTTTGTGTGTCCTTTGTCTGGCCTTTCTTACCAACACTTCTGTCCGGCTGCCTCGGGCCTCCTCTTGGTAAACTTGGCGCCAGTTTCCCTGACCCTATGTGGTGCCTTCCTAGCGGGTGGAGCAAGGGGCTGCGCCACATAAAATGTCAGAGCCTCCGGTTTCTAGCTGAGGGTCGTTTCCTGCCTCCACTAGTTCGGGGACCGGTCTCCCCCTTTGGCCTGACCCCTCCACGCAGGTGGATTCGGGCGTGCGGTGGCGACTCGCCCGTCCGCACCCCTGGGATCCCTTCATTCCTCGTTCCTGGAGCCTTCTCCGCTCCTCTTCCTTCCTTCTCCCTCTTGCAGGCCTGGGCCTCTGTTACTAGGCCCGCCTCCGGAGCAGAGCTCATGCAGAGCCCCTGCTCCCTGCCACTTCTGCTCAGACTTCTCTGCACTGAACTAAGATGGTGCCCACCTTTTATACTCCCTTCTCAATGCACCCAGGAACTGCTTCCTCCCTGCTCCTGCACTGCAGGGTTCCCCTTCCTCAGTGTTCCCTCCCCCCACTCCAGCCAGGGACAGGGACTGTCGTGCCCATCTCAGGGGCATATTGGTCGCCCTGCCCCACGGCAATGTGGTGTAATGCATGCAGGTGTCGGGTCCTGATCCACACTCCATCCTTATCTGAGAGTGAGATATCACACCTCTGGGTGAGGTGCAATACGTCTGTAGCAACCGAGCCCTCGGTGCTACAGTTCCATTTATCTTCAGCCTAGGTGACGTATTGTGATACAGGGCCGTGATTTTGGCTATAAAAGGGTCCCCTAGACCCCTACCCCAAGCTTTTTAAGAGAATCATATATGGCGTGCCAGGAGACTCTATGGAATGCTTTCTCAGCATCCAACGAGAGTATCTACTTACAAATTTTTAACTGCATCTAGCCCAGGAAATACTTTGTGCCTAGTAGCAGTGTCTGCTAGTCAGCGGATTATCCCGGCTGTTAAGCAAGCTACACCACCTGTAGTTTGGACACTTAATTTTTTCAAAGGAAATGCTTCGGGACCACGGGATACTTAGTGAAGAGCATCAGGAGGCACCCCAAGGCATAGGGGCTGGGACTGGCACTAGGATGCCTTGCGGTGGACAGCCGAGCTCGATCCTTATAAAAGCTTTTTAACTGCAGCAGCTTTAGTGGACGCTACTGGAGCTGGAATTACGCGGCTGCTGGCATGAGATTTGCCCTCCAATAGATCCTTGTAAATGGATTTAAAGTGTATTCATTCAAATTATAGGGACAATTTAAATTAAAAAGCTTAGAGCTGCCTCCACCACAGGGGGGCTCTCTCGACCCACCAGCGGACAGGCACCAGTATTGGGAGAGGGGGGCTGGCCGTCAGGGTTCACCGCGGCTCTGGCACAAACCCGGCGACACGGAGGTGGCACGGGCAGGAGCGGACTGGCCGTGTCGGCTTCTCACTTTTTGGATTTTAGAAGGGCATGACATGCCTATATCTGTGTCTCCCCCTCCTTTTACTCCTCCACCTCTTTTCTTTTCGCATGACTATATGTACTTGTCACTTTTCCATGTGTTAGTTGTGCCTTCTGAGCAGTTTGTCAGCTTTTGGACACCTTTGAAGGTGTTTTCTATGTGTTTCTATGTGTTTTTGTTTGCCTGCCATTGGTTTTAACGGTGTTCGACGGTGTTCGACGAATAGTTCGACGAACAGTTCGGCGAACACACGGGTGTTCGACGAACCGAACCGAACTCGAACACTACGGGCGTGGCTCAACACTAGTTAAAACATATAAAAAAGCAGAGTGATGTGACCAATACATAATGCAGTAGAACTGACCAAGAAGCATTTTTGTTTGAATGTCTGATGCACCTTACCTGTCTCCTGCCCTGTCCAACTGCCATGTATAACTGCTTATTAAAAGCACTTTAAACTATTGCTCTTAAAATCTATTACACGCGTGCTATCCCTAGCCAGGACTGAATATTTATGGCTTTGTGTGTTTATAATTGCTCATTTTGACTTTCTACCCAGTTAATTCTCCTCTTTTTTTCATTAGATCTATCACATCAAGTGATTAAAAACTGACTAGCTGAATCATTCTAAGTTCTATGTAGAAACAGGAGGTCAATCTTTCCTGCATGAGCCATCTCCCTCTTCAACACATAAACAGCTGCTCCGTTTCTGCCAGGGACTTTGCAGTGATGAAGAATTGTAGTTCTAATGATGACTCATGAAGGAACAATAGACTTCCTGTTTCTCTTTCTACCGAGAGCTTAGAAGGGTTCAGCTAGTCTGTTTTTAATCATGTGATGTCATAGACCTAATGAAAAAGAGAATAATTAGCAGGGTAGAAGGGAAAAATGGGCAATTGTAAGTACACAATGACATAAAATATGATGACTGCAATATATTGAAAGGAAAACATTTTTAATTTTGCTTTTTTATATTTTGCAAGTTTAGCCCAAGAAAGCAAAATATTTTTTTGGTTGTCAAATTGTGAGAGCCATGAAATTTTAATTTGTCAGAGTAGAAATGTACTATAAAGGGGCTTGTTTTTTCAGCGAGAAGTTGTAGTTTTTATTGGTAGCACTTTGGGCTACCTGCGATTTTTATTCATTATTATTTTTATATATTTTTATAAGGCCAGATGAAATAAAACAGCAATTCAGGCATACTTTTCATATATTTATTTTTTCATCATTCAATGTGCACAGTAAATGAGACGATTTTATAGCATGGGTTTTTACAAATGTAAAAATATCAAATATGTGTTGCTTTTGTGTTATTTTATTTTTAAACAATTAAACCATTTACGTTGTTATTAAAACTGTTTTTTTTTTATATCTATATAGTTTTTTACACCTAATTTATTTTTCTTTTTTTTTTTTTTACAATATTTACTGGACTCAAACAAGAAGACTCGAGCATGCAGTAATTTCATCGCATTGATAATACATTGTACAAAGAGTGTTTGACTGACAGTCTTTCAGGGCTCTCCCACAGTAGGATGTTATTGACTGAAGATTAAGGCAGACACAGAGAGGCCATTATTAGACCAGCAAGTATCAGCATCCCAGTGATCGAGCTGTGTGGGTGCCAATAGGCAGAAAAAGTTAGCGATCACCGGCATCTTAAGGGTTAAAGAGACTCAAGCTTTGGTTTGTGCCTACTAAACCAAACTCCCTGCTATGGACTGACCAACCCCTTAGGATCTCCACGCAGCTTTTAGGACCAATGAAGTTTACTAGAGATTTTTGGCTTTCCTGCAGGAAATAATTTGCTATTTTGTCCTTGCATTCCTCTACGATATCTTTCGTTATTCAGCTCTTAATATTGAATAGCTTCGAGGGCCCTAATGGTTCACTCTTGGATTACTGCGGGTTTTATTAGGTTTGTAGACATGATGGACTTGAATTCATTAGAACTTCATTCATTTGAATATCTTAAATCTAAATTCTATATTGATGATTGTGAATTATTTCAGAAGTTTTTCCAACTTTAATGTTGCCCATAATCTGTACAAGTCCATTGAGAAATAGACTGAAATATTTTGGGTGGAAAAAGGAAAATAAAGAACTGAAATAATGTGGTTGCATAAATATGCACACACTTAAAATGATTTTTTGTTGAAGTCACCTTTGACTTTATGACATCATTCTGTCTATTTTGGGTGGAAGACTATCAGCATGTAAAATTTAGAATTGGCAATTTTTACGCACTCTTTCTTGCAGTAGCTCCAGTTCTATCAGATTGCGGGTGCATCTCATGAGTTTTGTATAACTGAATAAAGAATACGTAAAGTCTTGTCTAAACTGAATTTTTGCGTCACTTTCCCTGAAACTACTTGATCTCACTGTAGACAGCAAATAATATAATCTATAAAGTATTACTAATATGACTAGAAGTGTATCTAGGGGTTCAGTAAAGGGGAATGAAACCTACCCAAGGGACACATGGTTTGCAGCTGCAGAGGTACTTCCTAATCATACTGGCTTTAGTAGGGTCTTGTGTAGACAACAATGCTATTTCTGCATTAAAAACACAATACAAAACTAAGACCAATCAAACCATCATGCAGAGACCATATAGTGGTAAATACCAGTTTTGTAAAATGTATAAGTGGTTATAGTTAGTGTTGAGCCACCCCCGTAGTGTTCGAGTTCGGTTCGGTTCGTCGAACACTCGTATGTTCGCCGAACTGTTCATCAAACACCTTCGAACACCGTTAAAACCAATGGCAGGCAAACAAAAACACATAGAAACACATAGAAAACACCTTCAAAGGTGTCCAAAAGCTGACAAACTGCTCAGAAGACACAACTAACACATGGAAAAGTGACAAGTACATATAGTCATACAAAAAGAAAAGAGGTGGAGAAGTAAAAGGAGGGGGAGACACAGATATAGGCATGTCATGCCCTTCTAAAACCAAAAACGTGCAAAGCCGACACGGCCAGTCCGTTCCTGCCCGTGCGACCTCCATGTCGCCGGCTTTGTGCCAGAGCTGCCGTGGACGCTGACGGCCAGCCCCCCTCTCCCAATACTGCTGCCTGTCCGCTGGTGGGTCGAGTGAGCCCCCTTGTGGTGGAGGCAGGTCTAAGCTTTTTAATTTAAATGGTCTCTCTAATTTGAATGAATACACTTTAAATCCTTTTACAAGGATCTATTGGAGGGCAAGTCTCATGCCAGCAGCCGGGTAATTCCAGCTCCAGTAGCGTCCACTAAAGCTGCTGCAGTTAAAAAGCTTTTATAAGGATTGAGCTCGGCGGTCCACCGCAAGGCGTCCTACCGCCAGTCCCAGCCCCTATGCCTTGGGGTCCCTCCTGATGCTCTTCACTGAGTGTCCCGGGGTCCCAAAGCATTTCCTTTGAAAAAATTAAGTGTCCAAACTACAGGTGGTGTAGCTTGCTTAACAGCTGAGATAATCCGCTGACTAGCTGACTAGGCACAAAGTATTTCCTGGGCTAGATGCAGTTAAAAATTTGTAATTAGATACTCTCGTTGGATGCTGAGAAAGCATTCCATAGAGTCTCCAGGCACGCCATATATTATTCTCTTAAAAAGCTTGAGGTAGGGGTCTAGGGGACCCTTCTATAGGCAAAATCACGGCCCTGTATCATAATACGTCACCTAGGCTGAAGATAAATGGAACTGTAGCACCCCGAGGGTTCGGTTGCTACAGAGGTATTGCACCTCACCTTACTCTCAGGTAAGGATGGAGTGTGGATCAGGACCCCGACACCTGCATGCATTACACCACATTGCCGTGGGGCAGGGCGACCAATATGCACCTGAGATGGGCATGACAGTCCCTGTCCCTGGCTGGAGTGGGGCGAGGAAACACCGAGGAAAGGGAACCCTGTAGTGCAGGAGCAGGGAGGAAGCAGTTCCTGGGTGCATTGAGAAGGGAGTATAAAAGGTAGGCACCATCTTAGTTCAGTGCAGAGAAGTCTGAGCAGAAGTGACAGGGAGCAGGGGCTCTGCATGAGCTCTGCTCCGGAGGCGGGCCTACTAACAGAGGCCCAGGCCTGGAAGAGGGAGAAGGAAGTAAGAGGAGCGGAGAAGGCTCCAGGAACGAGGAATGAAGGGATCCCAGGGGTGCGGACGGGCGAGTCGCCACCGCACGCCCGAATCCACCTGCGTGGAGGGGTCAGTCTAAAGGGGGAGACTGGTCCCCGAAACTAGTGGAGGCGGGAAACCACCCTCAGCTAGAAACCAGAGGCTGTGACATTTTATGTGGCGCAGCCCCTCGCTACACCCGCTAGGAAGGCACCACATAGGGTCAGGGAAACTGGCGCCAAGTTTACCAAGAGGAGGCCCGAGGCAGCCGGACAGAAGCATTGGTAAGATAGGCCAGACAAAGGACACACAAAGGGGGTCCTGTGAAGCACTCCAAAGTTATCTGGGAGTTGTCTGAGCCCCTCACCTGGTGAGCACAGTACGACGTGGGCAGCCGTTACCTGCAGAAGTGGTCTGGATAATACGAACTGTGAGTAAAGGCCCTGGACTGCATCACTGACTCCGTGTCGTTACAGCTGCTGCCCTGCACAATCACCCCCATCCTCCGCATACACTGCCCTGAGGCTATACTCCTCCCGTGGGGAGTTATACTACGCTCAGCTGCACCCACAACACCAGCCTCAGCGGTCTGCCCTTCAGCGGCGGTTCACTCTGACCGCAATCCACGGGTGGCGTAGTCGGACATTTAAACATCAAAACCACATAAATAGTTCCGCCACTGGTTTGACCGCTTGAGCCATGGAACCGGGTCGCCGCCACGGAGACTACAACCACCAGCATCCACCAAAGAGGGTCCGACTCCAGGTGTCCCAAGGCCCAGGGGGCGCGTCAGAACATTTTCATCACCTTTCATAATCACCAATGGGACAAGGCAGGGATGTCCTCTGTCCCCTCTCTTATACATCCTAGTGACGGAGCACCTGCTCTCATCAATTCACCATTACCCCAATATTAGGTGGATTGAGGTGGGAGGCACCGAGTACAAGTGCTCTGCATTTGCTGATGATGTCCTCGTATATATCACTCAATCACATATATCCATCCATGCTGTTATGGCTGAAATAGATCACTTTGTTACATGGTAAAATTTTAAAATCAATGCAGCGAAGTCTGAGGCCCTCGATGTCTCCCTCCCCAAATCCATATAGGATTCCATCCAGTCCAACTTTCCCTTTGCCTGGCCCTCACAGGGTATCAAATACTTAGGAATTCCTATTCATAGAGACCTCTCCCATCTATGTTATCTTAATTTTGGGCCCTTTATTGAACAATTCCATACAGACCACGGTTGGCAAGTTAGAACTGTAAGATTCACTACGTGAACCGCTGGTGTTTTGTGGAAAAGCACATGTACACCGCGTTCCAAATTATTATGCAAAAAGTGTTTAGGAGTGATAAGGGAAGAATTTGTTTGTTTGTCAGTTAAACTCAAAGATGGTGATGTGTGTCAGGGCTCTTTATATCACTGTAAGCAATTGCAGACACCTGTGCTAATTAGTTTGGCAGGTGTGTCCAATGAAAGGCAAGACTACTTAAGAAGGCTCTCTCACATTATTAAGCAGCCTACATTTTCTGCCAAAATGGGAAAGAAAAAGGATGTGTCGGCTGCTGAGAAGCAACAAATTGTGGAGTGTTTAGGTCAAGGCATGACTACAATCAACATTGTGCGATGATCAGGATGAAGTGTCTTGGCAATCAAGAAGTATGTACCTGATTCACAGTACACACGTGTGCGTGCTGATAAGGGCAAATTGAGGACTCTTTCCTACAGGCAATTACGTCAGGTTGAAAGAGCAGCGGCAAAAAAGCCTTGTCATAGCAGCAGACAAGTTTTTGAAGCTGCTTGTGCCTCCAACGTCCCCCGAACAACAAGATGCAGGGTCCTTCAGAGGTTTGCAGCTGTGCATACGCCATCCTGTCGACCTCCTCTATCCACTTCACACAAGCAGAAACGGCTCCAGTGGGCCAAACATTACATGAAGACTGATTTCAAAACTGTTTTGTTCACGGATGAGTGCCGTGCAGCGCTCGATGGTCCAGATGGATGGAGTGGAGGATGGCTGGTTGATGGACACCCCACGCAAACACGGCTACAGCGCCAACAAGGAGGAGGTGGAGTAATGTTTTGGGCTGGAATCATGGGGAGAGAGATTGTCGGCCCCTTTAGGATCCCTGAAGGCGCTAAAGATGAACTCCATAATGTATGTGGATTTTCTCAAACAGCACTTCCTGCCATGGTTCAAGAAGAAGAACCGTGTATTTCACAGCAAGATCATTTTTCTGCATGATAATGCACCATCTCATGCTGCACATAAAACATCTGCATCTCTGGCTGATATGGGCATAAAAGGGGACAAACTTATGGTGTGACCCCCATGCTCCCCGGACCTCTACCCCATTCAGAACCTTTGGAGCATCATTAAAAGGAGTGTCTATGATGGCGGGAGGCAGTTCACATCTAAGCAACAGCTCTGGGAGGGTATTCTGTCCTCATGCAAAACAATTGAAGCAGAAACCATCCAAAACCTGACAAATTCAATGGACGAGAGAGTTCAGAAGCTCCTTTCGAACAAGGGGTCCTATGTGAAAATGTAACATCACCTAGAATAAAGTTTTGAGTTTAAAACTGTTTGATTTCAGTTTCTAACAACCTGCTAATGCTTATAATTTCAAAAATGACCATTTTTTTGGTCTTTATTAAAATGAAAAGGTTGATCGAAAAGTTTGGGGGATCTAAGAGTGTGGCAACCCAGTAGTCATGATTACTTCGAATTCTGACAATATGAGGGTCATGCTGCAGGTAGTGCAGCAAGAAGGCACTTATGTGTCTTGCGCATCTCGGAGCCCCAAAATTATTTTCCGGGCTAGATGCAGCTAAAAATTATTTTTAATTTTAAATCTGGTGGAGCTTATTATAGATGGCCTAATAGGATCAGTGCTGCACACTGCTACAAAGCCCAAATTATTTTCCAGTCAAGATACAGATAAACATGATTAGTAATTTGAAAGCTTAAAACGTTTGGTAGGGTGATTTTAACGAATCATCAAGCTTTTACTCTCCCCAGGATGACACAGGGGTAGAAAAGTCGTTTCGGATCCATGATTTGTTCATCTTTATGAACGTGAGTCTGTCTACATTATCAGTGGAGAGCCGCGTGCGCTTATCTGTCAGCACACCACCAGCAGCGCTGAACACACGTTCAGACAGAACGCTGGCTGCGGGGCATGACAAGATCTCCAAGGCGTAAGTGGCTAGCTCCGGCCATTTATCCAGATTGGAAGCCCAAAAAGAGCAAGGGTCCAGTGACACAGTCGTGGCTTCAATGTTTACTTGGAGATACTCCTGTACCATCGTCTCTAGGCGTTGACTATGTGTCAGACTTCTTGTCTCCTGTGGCCTTGCAAAGGATGGGCTAAAAAAGTGGTGAAATGATTCCGCAAAATTGATGTTACCAGCAGATACTGTGGTTCTGTTACGGTTTGAGTGCTGAACACTTGACGGTCCCACGGTTGGCAAGTTGGAACTGTGAGATTCACTACGTGCACCACTGGTATTTTGTGGAAAAGCACATGTAAGATTCTGCAACAGTCTCTGCTGATACTCCTGCATGCGTGCATCCCTTTCTATGGCAGGAATAATTTCTGCAAATTTACTTTTGTACCGGGGATCTAACAGTGTGGCAACCCAGTAGTCAGGATTATTTCTAATTCTCACAATTCGAGGGTCATGTTGCAGGTAGTGCAGCAAGAAGGCACTCATGTGTGTTGCGCATCCAGGAGCACCAAGTCCCTGTTGTGTTGGTGGCGAGGTAACAATCATGCTTCCTTCCTCTGTCCTCTCCCCCCAACCTCGCACAACAGAAATGTGATCAAGGTCTCCCTCATCTGATGAGTCTTCCATCAGTTCGTTCTCCACTTCTTCCTGGGCTCCTGCACCTTCCTCACTAGTTTGGCTGCTACCATGCGCCCTGGTAAAACCATCTCCCCCACCCTCACATGCCTGCCGCCTTGGTGCTGCCGACCTTCTGGACCTTGCAGATGTTAGCCCTTCCGCATACAACTCCTCCTCCTCTACTTCCTCCACCTCCTCTTGTGCCACCACCTGACTACGAATTCTGTTTAACATGTGCTCCAGCATGTAAATCACCGGAATAGTCATGCTGATAATGGCATCATCAGCACTAAACATCTTCGTCGCCTTTTCAAAACTGTGCAGAAGGGTGCATAGGTCCCTGATCTGAGACCACTCCTCCAGCGTGATTTGCCCCACCTCTGAATCTCGTTGGCCCAGGCTATACGTCAGAACGTATTGCACCAGGGCTTGTCGGTGCTGCCACAGTCGCTGCAACATGTGCAGAGTTGAATTCCACCGGGTAGGCACATCGCATTTTAGCCGGTGAAGTGGCAGGCCCAACGACTTCTGTAGAGATGTAAGTCGCTGAGCTGCGGGATGCGAACGGCGGAAGTGAGCACACAGCGACCGTGCCCTCTGCAGAAGGCCATCTAGTCTGGGATAGTGGGCTAAAAATTGCTGGACAACCAGGTTCAACACGTGAGCCATACAAGGCACGTGTGTGACATTGCCCCGGCGAAGGGCCGCACCCAGGTTTGCAGCATTGTCGCACACGGCCTTCCCTGGTTTCAGGTCCAGTGGAGACAACCATTCATGAAATTGGTTCTCCAGAGCTGACCACAACTCCTCAGCTGTGTGACTCACATTTCCCAGACATTTCAATGTAAAAGCCGCCTGATGACGTTGAGCCCTACTGCCAGCATAGTAAGGAGGTGTGCAGGATCCCTTCTGCGCAGTTAGAAAGCTTGTGGCATGACCAGACAGGCTTTGGGTGCAGGTGGAAGACCGAGAGGAGGTTGAGGAGGCAGAAGCAGTGGAGGAACTTTGACATAAAGAGGATTGACGCACAACTCGTGGGGACGGCAAGACTTGGACAGCAGCCCCTTGTCCTGCTGTCACCATAGTTACCCAGTGCCCAGTCAGCGACATGTAACGCCCCTGTCCATGCCTACTTGTCCAAGTGTCTGTGGTGAAATGCACCCTGTCACACACAGAGTTTCTCAAAGAAGCGGTGATGTTGTGTGCGACATGCTGGTGGAGCGCAGGCACACCTTTCTTTGAGAAGTAGTGCCGACTGGGCATCTGGTACTGGGGCACTGCGACGGACATAAGGTCTCGAAAATCCTCTGTGTCCACCAGGTGGAAAGGCAGCATTTCTGTAGCCAAGAGCTTGCAGATGGTGAAATTCAACCTCTTAGATTTCTCATGGCTAGGAGGAAATGGTCTTTTACTTGTCCACATCTGAGGGACCGAGGGCTGGCTATTGTGCTTAGACGGGGTTTATATGGGTGTCCCCGGCAAACTGCCGGTCTGTGAGGAAGATGCAGGCGGAAATGTTAGGTTGCCTTCATCCAAAGCTGGTGTTACCACCTCCAAAGAAAATGATGACCTGCCAATCACGCTGGCTGTTGCGGGTAAAGAGGTGGCAGGTCTGCGCCCCAAAACAGGTGTGACTGCTGTCCCCCCAGTCACAGAGGATGAAGAGGCCGCGGATGCACAAGATATGGCAGACGGTGGTTGGACCGGCCGGCTAGGCCGCATTGTAGCACACTGAGCTTCCCACTGCAACTTATGCTTCATGTCCATGTGCCGGTTCATGCATGAAGTACTCAAACTATGTATTTTTTGGCCTCTACTTAGCTTTTGCTGACAAATGTTACAGATAACACGAGTTGGGTCATCTTTATCGATCTGAAAAAATGCCCAGGCTATGCAAGGCTTAGCACCCATGCGACCTGAAGAGCCACCACGACTTGTGGTGAGAGGCAGAGTTGTGTTTGAGGATGCAGTTGTTGACGTGCTTCCAGTACTACGTCTCTGTCCAGGAAGGCGCAACCTGACCTCGTCGTCACTAGCATCTTCCTCCACCTCCTCTGCTGACCTCATCTCTTGGCTGACTGTGGGTTGACAGTAAGTGGGATCTCCGACCTCATCATTATCACCCTGTGCATTATCACACCCGTCGTCCTCAGAGCCAACCTGTTCCTGCCCTGGCAAAAAACTAAAGTTGTCGCTCCAATCAGGTTTTTGAGTCTTATCATCGTCTTCCTCATTGTCTCCACCAACAGGAGTTACAGTTTGGGAATGAGGGTCTACATTATGGTCAGAACCTTCTGCGTCTGGTCCTGGATCCGACTCATAAAGATTCTGGGCATCAGTGCAGATCATTTCCTCGTCTGGATTCACAGAAGCGCTGGAGTCGACCTCTGATTCCCAGGCTATAGTATGAGTAAACAGCTCTGCAGACTCAACCATCTGTTCTACCTCATACTCAGACGGGCAGCTGGAGATTTGGGAGCTGTGAGGAAGCAAGTGCGATTTGGGTGACACCTTTGAGGACTGGAGTATTTGTGATGTTGAAGTTGATGTGGAGGAGAGCCCACTTAAAGGAGCACTTGATATCCGTTGAAGCACCTGCTGTTTTTGTGCCTCATCTGGAATTTGTAGCAATTGGCGTGGCCGTAAGAAAGGGATCTTATCACATTGTCCGCTAAAAGATGTAGACATTTTAGTTTGGCTGGAAGATGGTCTTTCTTCTGCAGATGTTACTGTTGCTTTAACACCTACCCCACGGACACAACCTTTTTACCCCTTCCCAACACGACTATTCCCCTTTCCACCAGCAGCAGGCCTTTTTCCACTCATTTTGGTGGTTAACTAATTCACAACTCTGGAGTTGTTTGCACAAAAAAACAATGGATGGGAACCGAGCAGAGCTGAGTGGCCAAACTGTGGTATTAGGCCAAAACTATTGGCTGGGTTAGATGCAGAAAAAAATTATTTTGAATTTGCAACCTGATGGAGGTCAGTATAGATGGACTAATAGAGAAAGTCCGACACACTACTAGAAGGCCAAATATTTTTTCAGAGGTAGATGCAGAAAAAAATGTATTCAGTTTGCAACCTGATGGAGGTCAGTATAGATGGATTAATAGAACAAGACCCACACACAGCTAGAAGCCCAATATTTTTTCAGAGGTAGATGCAGAAAAAGCTATATTCTGTTTGCAACCTGATGGAGGTCAGTATAGATGGACTAATAGAACAAGTCCCACACACTGCTAGAAGCCCAAATATTTTTTCAGAGGTACTGTAGATGCAGATAAAAATTAGTTTTAATTTGCAACCTGATGGAGGTCAGTATAGATGGACTAATAGAGAAAGTCCGACACACTACTAGAAGGCCAAATATTTTTTCAGAGGTAGATGCAGAAAAAAATATATTCAGTTTGCAACCTGATGGAAGTCAGTATAGATGGATTAATAGAACAAGACCCACACACAGCTAGAAGCCCAATATTTTTTCAGAGGTAGATGCAGAAAAAAATATATTCAGTTTGCAACCTGATGGAGGTCAGTATAGATGGACTAATAGAACAAGTCCCACACACTGCTAGAAGCCCAAATATTTTTTCAGAGGTACTGTAGATGCAGATAAAAATTAGTTTTAATTTGCAACCTGATGGAGGTCAGTATAGATGGACTAATAGAGAAAGTCCGACACACTACTAGAAGGCCAAATATTTTTTCAGAGGTAGATGCAGAAAAAAATATATTCAGTTTGCAACCTGATGGAGGTCAGTATAGATGGACTAATTCAACAAGTCCCGCACACAGCTAGAAGCCCAAATATTTTTTCAGAGGTACTGTAGATGCAGATAAAAATTATTTTTAATTTGCAACCTGATGGAGGTCAGTATAGATGGACTAATAGAGAAAGTCCGACACACTACTACAAGGCCAAATATTTTTTCAGAGGTAGATGCAGAAAAAAATATATTCAGTTTGCAACCTGATGGAGGTCAGTATAGATGGATTAATAGAACAAGACCCACACACAGCTAGAAGCCCAATATTTTTTCAGAGGTAGATGCAGAAAAAAATATATTCAGTTTGCAACCTGATGGAGGTCAGTATAGATGGACTAATAGAACAAGTCCCACACACTGCTAGAAGCCCAAATATTTTTTCAGAGGTACTGTAGATGCAGATAAAAATTAGTTTTAATTTGCAACCTGATGGAGGTCAGTATAGATGGACTAATAGAGAAAGTCCGACACACTACTAGAAGGCCAAATATTTTTTCAGAGCTAGATGCAGAAAAAAATTATATTCAGTTTGCAACCTGATGGAGGTCAGTATAGATGGACTAATAGAGAAAGTCCGACACACTACTAGAAGGCCAAATATTTTTTCAGAGGTAGATGCAGAAAAAAATATATTCAGTTTGCAACCTGATGGAGGTCAGTATAGATGGATTAATAGAACAAGACCCACACACAGCTAGAAGCCCAATATTTTTTCAGAGGTAGATGCAGAAAAAAATATATTCAGTTTGCAACCTGATGGAGATCAGTATAGATGGACTAATAGAACAAGTCCCACACACTGCTAGAAGCCCAAATATTTTTTCAGAGGTACTGTAGATGCAGATAAAAATTAGTTTTAATTTGCAACCTGATGGAGGTCAGTATAGATGGACTAATAGAGAAAGTCCGACACACTACTAGAAGGCCAAATATTTTTTCAGAGGTAGATGCAGAAAAAAATATATTCAGTTTGCAACCTGATGGAGGTCAGTATAGATGGATTAATAGAACAAGACCCACACACAGCTAGAAGCCCAATATTTTTTCAGAGGTAGATGCAGAAAAAAATATATTCAGTTTGCAACCTGATGGAGGTCAGTATAGATGGACTAATAGAACAAGTCCCACACACTGCTAGAAGCCCAAATATTTTTTCAGAGGTACTGTAGATGCAGATAAAAATTAGTTTTAATTTGCAACCTGATGGAGGTCAGTATAGATGGACTAATAGAGAAAGTCCGACACACTACTAGAAGGCCAAATATTTTTTCAGAGGTAGATGCAGAAAAAAATATATTCAGTTTGCAACCTGATGGAGGTCAGTATAGATGGACTAATAGAACAAGTCCCACACACTGCTAGAAGCCCAAATATTTTTTCAGAGGTACTGTAGATGCAGATAAAAATTAGTTTTAATTTGCAACCTGATGGAGGTCAGTATAGATGGACTAATAGAATGATGCTATGCCCAAAAGATTTTACTTCACTAGGTGCAGTAAAAAAATTGGTATTCTATACACAGGTGGTATATCTTGCAACACAGATAGGCTACTCCACTGAGTAACACACTCTGCAATAGGCCAAAAAGGATTAGCTTTGCTAGATTCAGCCAAATGCTGTGAAAAAAACTTGCACAGCACTGGCACAGACCTGCCTGGCAAAAACTGATAGGAACTGATGTAACCTAGTCCTGAAAAGGACTGCAATTACAATTAGTCTTTACTCCCAAGCTATCTGTATATTTGTGCGAAAATTGGCTTGAAATTAACAAGGTATAGCGCACACAGCAACAGCGGTGCCGTCTAACACGCAGCTGCAGCAGTGAGAAAATGGTGGCGACGGGGAAAATGGCTTGGTCTTATAGGGCAAGGACATGTGACATACACTGCCAATGACACATGCCCTTGCTTGTGTGAAAAAAAGCACTTCGCTCCGTGTGTGCGCTGCTGATAGGCTGACAGATTGCACCTCCCCACTGTAAATGCGGGAAAGAGAAAAAAAAATGGAGATCTTCATTGTTCCTGCAGAGATCCATCCCCTGCCCCTCCCCCCACCCCGCTGTACACTCAAACTGCGTATTAACATTAATTTTCATCATTACTGAGAAAAAATCCAGTTATGATTTTGGTGCACGAACAGTTATCGAACATAACCTCGAACAGCCGAATTTTTCTCAAATTGTTCGTGTTCGCCGAACGGCTCGAACACCGCCCAAAACAGCTCGAATTTGAGATTGGCGAACAGTTCGAGTAGAACAACGCTCATCTCTAGTCAGGATTACTTCGAATTCTGACAATCTGAGGGTCATGTTGCAGGTAGTGCAGCAAGAAGGCACTCATGTGTCTTGGGCATCTCGGTGCCCCAAAATAATTTTCCGGGCTAGATGCAGCTAAAAATTATTATTAATTTTAAATCTGGTGGAGCTTAGTATAGATGGCCTAATAGAATCAGTACTGCACACTGCTACAAAGCCCAAATTATTTTCCAGCCAAGATACAGATAAACATGATTAGTAATTTTAAATCTGGTGGAGATTAGTATAGATGGCCTAATAGAATCAGTGCTGCACACTGTTACAAAGCCCAAATTATTTTCCAGCCAAGATACAGATAAACATGATTAGTAATTTTAAATCTGGTGGAGCTTAGTATAGATGGCCTAATAGAATCAGGACTGCACACTGTTACAAAGCCCAAATTATTTTCCAGCCAAGATACAGATAAACATGATTAGTAATTTTAAATCTGGTGGAACTTAGTATAGATGGCCTAATAGAATCAGTGCTGCACACTGCTACAAAGCCCAAATTATTTTCCAGCCAAGATACAGATAAACATGATTAGTAATTTTATATCTGGTGGAGCTTTGTATAGATGGCCTAATAGAATCAGTACTGCACACTGCTACAAAGCCCAAATTATTTTCCAGCCAAGATACAGATAAACATGATTAGTCATTTTAAATCTGGTGGAGCTTAGTATAGATGGCCTAATAGAATCAGTACTGCACACTGCTACAAAGCCCAAATTATTTTCCAGCCAAGATACAGATCAACATGATTAGTAATTTTAAATATGGTGGAGCTTAGTATAGATGGCCTAATAGAATCAGTGCTGCACACTGCTACAAAGCCCAAATTATTTTTCAGGCAAGATACAGATAAACATGATTTGTAATTTGAAAGCTTAAAACGGTTGGTGAGGTGATTTTAACCAATCATCAAGCTTTTTCTCTCCCCCGGATGACACAGGGGTAGAAAAGTCGTTTTGGATCCATGATGAACGTGAGTCTGTTTACATTATCAGTGGAGAGCCGCGTGCGCTTATCTGTCAGCACACCACCAGCAGCGCTGAACACATGTTCATACAGAACGCTGGCTGCGGGGCATGACAAGATATCCAAGGCGTAAGTGGCAAGCTCCGGCCATTTATCCAGACTCGAAGCCCAAAAAGAGCAAGGGTCCAGGGACACAGTCATGGCTTCAATGTTTACTTGGAGATACTCCTGTACCATCGTCTCTAGGCGTTGACTACGTGTCAGACTTCTTGTCTCCTGTGGCCTTGCAAAGGATGGGCTAAAAAAGTGGTGAAATGATTCCGCAAAATTGATGTTACCAGCAGATACTGTGGTTCTGTTACGGTTTGAGTGCTGAACACTCGACGGTCCCACGGATGGCAAGTTGGAAATGTGAGATTCACTAAGTGCAGCACTGGTGTTTTGTGGAAAAGCACATGTAAGATTCTCCAACAGTCTCTGCTTATACTTAGAGATGAGCGTTGTTCTACTCGAACTGTTCGCCAATCTCAAATTCGAGCTGTTTTGGGCGGTGTTCGAGCCGTTCGGCGAACACGAACAATTTGAGAAAAATTCGGCTGTTCGAGGTTATGTTCGATAACTGTTCGTGCACCAAAATCATAACTGGATTTTTTTCTCAGTAATGCTGAAAATTAATGTTAATACGCAGTTTGAGTGTACAGCGGGGTGGGGGGAGGGGCAGGGGATGGATCTCTGCAGGAACAATGAAGATCTCCATTTTTTTTTCTCTTTCCCGCATTTACAGTGGGGAGGTGCAATCTGTCAGCCTATCAGCAGCGCACACACGGAGCGAAGTGCTTTTTTTCACACAAGCAAGGGCATGTGTCATTGGCAGTGTATGTGACATGTCCTTGCCCTATAAGACCAAGCCATTTTCCCCGTCGCCACCATTTTCTCACTGCTGCAGCTGCGTGTTAGACGGCACCGCTGTTGCTTTGTGTGCTATACCTTGTTAATTTCAAGCCAATTTTCGCACAAATCTACAGATAGCTTGGGAGTAGGGAATAGTTGTGATTGCAGTCATTTAAGGACTAGGTTACAGCATTTCCTACGACTTTTATCAGGCAGGTCTGTGCTCTGAAATAGATAGATTGTGAGAGTAAAGACTAATTGTAATTGGAGTCCTTTTCAGGACTAGGTTACATCAGTTCCTATCAGTTTTTGCCAGGCAGGTCTGTGCCAGTGCTGTGCAAGTTTTTTTCACAGCATTTGGCTGAATCTAACAAAGCTAATCCTTTTTGGCCTATTGCAGAGTGTGTTAGTCAGTGGAGTAGCCTATCTGTGTTGCAAGATATACCACCTGTGTATAGAATACCAATTTTTTTACTGCACCTAGTGAAGTAAAATCTTTTGGGCATAGCATCATTCTATTAGTCCATTTATACTGACTAGTGTTGAGCCACCCCCGTAGTGTTCGAGTTCGGTTCGGTTCGTCGAACACCCGTGTGTTCGCCGAACTGTTCGTCGAACTGTTCGTCGAACACCTTCGAACACCGTTAAAACCAATGGCAGGCAAACAAAAACACATAGAAACACATAGAAAACACCTTCAAAGGTGTCCAAAAGCTGACAAACTGCTCAGAAGACATAACTAACACATGGAAAAGTGACAAGTACATATAGTCATGCGAAAATAAAAGAGGTGGAGGAGTAAAAGGAGGGGGAGACACAGATATAGGCATGTCATGCCCTTCTAAAATCCAAAAAGTGAGAAGCCGACACGGCCAGTCCGCTCCTGCCCGTGCCACCTCCGTATCGACGGGTTTGTGCGAGAGCCGTAGTGAACCCTGATGGCCAGCCCCCCTCTCCCAATACTGGTGCCTGTCCGCTGGTGGGTCGAGCGAGCCCCCCTGTGGTGGAGGCAGCTCTAAGCTTTTTAATTTAAATTGTCTCTCTAATTTGAATGAATACACTTTAAATCCATTTACAAGGATCTATTGGAGGGCAAGTCTCATGCCAGCAGCCGCGTAATTCCAGCTCCAGTAGCGTCCACTAAAGCTGCTGCAGTTAAAAAGCTTTTATAAGGATCGAGCTTGGCTGTCCACCGCAAGGCATCCTACTGCCAGTCCCAGCCCCTATGCCTTGGGGTGCCTCCTGATGCTCTTCACTGAGTATCCCATGGTCCCGAAGCATTTCCTTTGAAAAAATTAAGTGTCTAAACTACAGGTGGTGTAGCTTGCTTAACAGCCGGGATAATACGCTGACTAGCAGACACTGCTACTAGGCACAAAGTATTTCCTGGGCTAGATGCAGTTAAAAATTTGTAATTAGATACTCTCGTTGGATGCTGAGAAAGCATTCCATAGAGTCTCCTGGCACGCCATATATGATTCTCTTAAAAAGCTTGGGGTAGGGGTCTAGGGGACCCTTTTATAGCCAAAATCACGGCCCTGTATCACAATACGTCACCTAGGCTGAAGATAAATGGAACTGTAGCACCCTGAGGGCTCGGTTGCTACAGAGGTATTGCACCTCACCCAGAGGTGTGATATCTCACTCTCAGGTAAGGATGGAGTGTGGATCAGGACCCGACACCTGCATGCATTACACCACATTGCCGTGGGGCAGGGCGACCAATATGCCTCTGAGATGGGCACGACTGTCCCTGTCCCTGGCTCGAGTGGGGGGAGGCAACACTGAGGAAGGGGAACCCTGTAGTGCAGGAGCAGGGAGGAACCAGTTCCTGGGTGCATTGAGAAGGGAGTATAAAAGGTGGGCACCATCTTAGTTCAGTGCAGAGAAGTCTGAGCAGAAGTGGCAGGGAGCAGGGGCTCTGCATGAGCTCTGCTCCGGAGGCGGGCCTAGTAACAGAGGCCCAGGCCTGGAAGAGGGAGAAGGAAGGAAGAGGAGCGGAGAAGGCTCCAGGAACGAGGAATAAAGGGATTCCAGGGGTGTGGACGGGCGAGTCGCCACCGCACGCCCGAATCCACCTGCATGGAGGGGTCAGGCCAAAGGGGGAGACCGGTCCCCGAAACTAGTGGAGGCAGGAAACGACCCTCAGCTAGAAACCGGATGCTCTGACATTTTATGTGGCGCAGCCCCTCGCTACACCCGCTAGGAAGGCACCACATAGGGTCAGGGAAACTGGTGCCAAGTTTACCAAGAGGAGGCCCGAGGCAGCCGGACAGAAGGGTTGGTAAGAAAGGCCAGACAAAGGATACACAAATGGGGTCCTGTGAAGCGCTCCAAAGTTATCTGGGAGTTGTCTGAGCCCCTCACCTGGTGAGTACAGTACGACGTGGGCAGCCGTTAACTGCAGACGTGGTCTGGATAATAAGAACTGTGAGTAAAGGCCCTGGACTGCATCACTGACTCCGTGTCGTTACTGCTGCTGCCCTGCACCATCACCCCCATCCTCCGCATACACTGACCTGAGGCTATACTCCTCCCGTGGGGAGTTATGCTACGCTCTGCTGCACCCACAACACCAGCCTCAGCGGTCTGCCCTGCAGTGGCGGTTCACTCTGACCGCAATCCACGGGTGGCGTAGTCGGACATTTAAACATCAAAACCACATAAATAGTTCCGCCACTGGTTTGACCACCCTGAGCCACGGAACCGGGTCGCCGCCACGAAGACTACAACCACCAGCATCCACCAAAAAGGGTCTGGCTCTGGGTGTCCCAAGGCCCAGGGGGTGCATCAGAACATTTTCATCACCTTTCACAATCACCAATGGGACAAGGCAGGGATGTCCTCTGTCCCCTCTCTTATACATCCTAGTGACGGAGCACCTGCTCTCATCACTTTGCCATAACCCCAATATTAGGTGGATTGAGGTTTGAGGCACCGAGTACAAGTGCTCTCTATTTGCTGATGATGTCCTAGTATATATCACTCAATCACATATATCCATCCATGCTGTTATGGCTGAAATAGATCACTTTGTTACATGGTCAAATTTTAAAATCAATGCAGCGAAGTCTGAGGCCCTTGATGTCTCCCTCCCCAAATCCATATAGGATTCCATCCAGTCCAACTTTCCCTTTGCCTGGCCCTCACAGGGTATCAAATACTTAGGAATTCCTATTCATAGAGACCTCTCCCATCTATGTTATCTTAATTTTGGGCCCTTTATTGAACAACTCCATACAGACCACGGTTGGCAAGTTAGAACTGTAAGATTCACTACGTGAAACACTGGTGTTTTGTGGAAAAGCACATGTACACTGCGTTCCAAATTATTATGCAAAAAGTGTTTAGGAGTGATAAGGGAAGAATTTGTTTGTTTGTCAGTTAAACTCATTGATGGTGATTTGTGTCAGGGCTCTTTATATCACTGTAAGCAATTGTAGACACCTGTGCTAATTAGTTTGGCAGGTGTGTCCAATGAAAGGCAAGACTACTTAAGAAGGCTGTCTCACATTATTAAGCAGCCTACATTTTCTGCCAAAATGGGAAAGAAAAAGGATGTGTCGGCTGCTGAGAAGCAACAAATTGTGGAGTGTTTAGGTCAAAGCATGACTACAATCAACATTGTGCGATGATCAGGATGAAGTGTCTTTGCAATCAAGATGTATGTAGCTGATTCACAGTACACACGTGTGCGTGCTGATAAGGGCAAATTGAGGACTCTTTCCTACAGGCAATTACGTCAGGTTGAAAGAGCAGCGGCAAAAAAGCCTTGTCATAGCAGCAGACAAGTTTTTGAAGCTGCTTGTGCCTCCAACGTCACCCGAACAACAAGATGCAGGGTTCTTCAGAGGTTTGCAGCTGTGCATACGCCATCCTGTCGACCTCCTCTATCCACTTCACACAAGCAGAAACGGCTCCAGTGGGCCAAACATTACATGAAGACTGATTTCAAAACTGTTTTGTTCACGGATGAGTGCCGTGCAGCGCTCGATGGTCCAGATGGATGGAGTGGAGGATGGCTGGTTGATGGACACCCCACGCAAACACGGCTACAGCGCCAACAAGGAGGAGGTGGAGTAATGTTTTGGGCTGGAATCATGGGGAGAGAGATTGTCGGCCCCTTTAGGATCCCTGAAGGCGCTAAAGATGAACTCCATAATGTATGTGGATTTTCTCAAACAGCACTTCCTGCCATGGTTCAAGAAGAAGAACCGTGTATTTCACAGCAAGATCATTTTTCTGCATGATAATGCACCATCTCATGCTGCACATAAAACATCTGCATCTCTGGCTGATATGGGCATAAAAGGGGACAAACTTATGGTGTGACCCCCATGCTCCCCTGACCTGTACCCCATTTAGAACCTTTGGAGCATCATTAAAAGGAGTGTCTATGATGGCGGGAGGCAGTTCACATCTAAGCAACAGCTCTGGGAGGGTATTCTGTCCTCATGCAAAACAATTGAAGCAGAAACCATCCAAAACCAGACAAATTCAATGGGCGAGAGAGTTCAGAAGCTCCTTTCGAACAAGGGGTCCTATGTGAAAATGTAACCACCTAGAATAAAGTTTTGAGTTGAAAACTGTTTGATTTCAGTTTCTAACAACCTGCTAATGCTTATAATTTCAAAAATGACCATTTTTTTGGTCTTTATTAAAATGAAAAGGTTGATCGAAAAGTTTGGGGGATCTAAGATTGTGGCAACCCAGTAGTCATGATTACTTCGAATTCTGACAATATGAGGGTCATGCTGCAGGTAGTGCAGCAAGAAGGCACTTATGTGTCTTGCGCATCTCGGAGCCCCAAAATTATTTTCCGGGCTAGATGCAGCTAAAAATTATTATTAATTTTAAATCTGGTGAAGCTTTAGTATAGATGGCCTAATAGGATCAGTGCTGCACACTGCTACAAAGCCCAAATTATTTTCCAGTCAAGATACAGATAAACATGATTAGTAATTTTAAATCTGGTGGAGCTTATTATAGATGGCCTAATAGAATCAGTGCTGCACACTGCTACAAAGCCCAAATTATTTTCCAGCCAAGATACAGATAAACATGTTTAGTAATTTGAAAGCTTAAAACGGTTGGTAGGGTGATTTTAACCAATCATCAAGCTTTTACTCTCCCCAGGATGACACAGGGGTAGAAAAGTCGTTTCGGATCCATGATTTGTTCATCTTTATGAACGTGAGTCTGTCTACATTATCAGTGGAGAGCCGCGTGCGCTTATCTGTCAGCACACCACCAGCAGCGCTGAACACACGTTCAGACAGAACGCTGGCTGCGGGGCATGACAAGATCTCCAAGGCGTAAGTGGCTAGCTCCGGCCATTTATCCAGATTGGAAGCCCAAAAAGAGCAAGGGTCCAGTGACACAGTCGTGGCTTCAATGTTTACTTGGAGATACTCCTGTACCATCGTCTCTAGGCGTTGACTATGTGTCAGACTTCTTGTCTCCTGTGGCCTTGCAAAGGATGGGCTAAAAAAGTGGTGAAATGATTCCGCAAAATTGATGTTACCAGCAGATACTGTGGTTCTGTTACGGTTTGAGTGCTGAACACTTGACGGTCCCACGGTTGGCAAGTTGGAACTGTGAGATTCACTACGTGCACCACTGGTATTTTGTGGAAAAGCACATGTAAGATTCTGCAACAGTCTCTGCTGATACTCCTGCATGCGTGCATCCCTTTCTATGGCAGGAATAATTTCTGCAAATTTACTTTTGTACCGGGGATCTAACAGTGTGGCAACCCAGTAGTCAGGATTATTTCTAATTCTCACAATTCGAGGGTCATGTTGCAGGTAGTGCAGCAAGAAGGCACTCATGTGTGTTGCGCATCCAGGAGCACCAAGTCCCTGTTGTGTTTGTGGCGAGGTAACAATCATGCTTCCTTCCTCTGTCCTCTCCCCCCAACCTCGCACAACAGAAATGTGATCAAGGTCTCCCTCATCTGATGAGTCTTCCATCAGTTCGTCCTCCACTTCTTCCTGGGCTCCTGCACCTTCCTCACTAGTTTGGCTGCTACCATGCGCCCTGGTAAAACCATCTCCCCCACCCTCACATGCCTGCCGCCTTGGTGCTGCCGACCGTCTGGACCTTGCAGATGTTAGCCCTTCCGCATACAACTCCTCCTCCTCTACTTCCTCCACCTCCTCTTGTGCGACCACCTGACTCCGAATTCTGTTTAACATGTGCTCCAGCATGTAAATCACCGGAATAGTCATGCTGATAATGGCATCGTCAGCACTAAACATCTTCGTCGCCATTTCAAAACTGTGCAGAAGGGTGCATAGGTCCCTGATCTGAGACCACTCCTCCAGCGTGATTTGCCCCACCTCTGAATCTCGTTGGCCCAGGCTATACGTCAGAACGTATTGCACCAGGGCTTGTCGGTGCTGCCACAGTCGCTGCAACATGTGCAGAGTTGAATTCCACCGGGTAGGCACATCGCATTTTAGCCGGTGAAGTGGCAGGCCCAACGACTTCTGTAGAGATGTAAGTCGCTGAGCTGCGGGATGCGAACGGCGGAAGTGAGCACACAGCGACCGTGCCCTCTGCAGAAGGCCATCTAGTCTGGGATAGTGGGCTAAAAATTGCTGGACAACCAGGTTCAACACGTGAGCCATACAAGGCACGTGTGTGACATTGCCCCGGCGAAGGGCCGCACCCAGGTTTGCAGCATTGTCGCACACGGCCTTCCCTGGTTTCAGGTCCAGTGGAGACAACCATTCATGAAATTGGTTCTCCAGAGCTGACCACAACTCCTCAGCTGTGTGACTCACATTTCCCAGACATTTCAATGTAAAAACCTCCTGATGACGTTGAGCCCTACTGCCAGCATATTAAGGAGGTGTGCAGTATCCCTTCTGCGCAGTTAGAAAGCTTGTGGCATGACCAGACAGGCTTTGGGTGCAGGTGGAAGACCGAGAGGAGGTTGAGGAGGCAGAAGCAGTGGAGGAACTTTGACATAAAGAGGATTGACGCACAACTCGTGGGGACGGCAAGACTTGGACAGCAGCCCCTTGTCCTGCTGTCACCATAGTTACCCAGTGCCCAGTCAGCGACATGTAACGCCCCTGTCCATGCCTACTCGTCCAAGTGTCTGTGGTGAAATGCACCCTGTCACACACAGAGTTTCTCAAAGAAGCGGTGATGTTGTGTGCGACATGCTGGTGGAGCGCAGGCACACCTTTCTTTGAGAAGTAGTGCCGACTGGGCATCTGGTACTGGGGCACTGCGACGGACATAAGGTCTCGAAAATCCTCTGTGTCCACCAGGCGGAAAGGCAGCATTTCTGTAGCCAAGAGCTTGCAGATGGTGAAATTCAACCTCTTAGCTTTCTCATGGCTAGGAGGAAATGGTCTTTTACTTGTCCACATCTGAGGGACCGAGGGCTGGCTATTGTGCTTAGACGGGGTTGATAACGGTGTCCCCGGCAAACTGCCGGTCTGTGAGGAAGATGCAGGCGGACATGTTAGGTTGCCTTGATCCAAAGGTGGTGCTATCGATGTCGGACAGCGCTCAACACCAGCTGGTGTTACCACCTCCAAAGAAAATGATGACCTGCCAATCACGCTGGCTGTTGCGGGTAAAGAGGTGGCAGGTCTGTGCCCCAAAACAGGTGTGACTGCTGTTCCCCCAGTCACAGAGGATGAAGAGGCCACGGATGCACAAGATATGGCAGACGGTGGTTGGCCCGGCCGGCTAGGCCGCATTGTAGCACACTGAGCTTCCCACTGCAACTTATGCTTCATGTCCATGTGCCGGTTCATGCATGAAGTACTCAAACTATGTATTTTTTGGCCTCTACTTAGCTTTTGCTGACAAATGTTACAGATAACACGAGTTGGGTCATCTTTATCGATCTGAAAAAATGCCCAGGCTATGCAAGGCTTAGCACCCATGCGACCTGAAGAGCCACCACGACTTGTGGTGAGAGTCAGAGTTGTGTTTGAGGATGCAGTTGTTGACGTGCTTCCAGTACTACGTCTCTGTCCAGGAAGGCGCAACCTGACCTCGTCGTCACTAGCATCTTCCTCCACCTCCTCTGCTGACCTCATCTCTTGGCTGACTGTGGGTTGACAGTAAGTGGGATCTCCAACCTCATCATCATCACCCTGTGCGTTATCACACCCGTCGTCCTCAGAGCCAACCTGTTCCTGCCCTGACGAAAAACTAAAGTTGTCGCTCCAATCAGGTATTTGAGTCTTATCATCGTCTTCCTCATTGTCTCCACCAACAGGAGTTACAGTTTGGGAATGAGGGTCTACATTATGGTCAGAACCTTCTGCGTCTGGTCCTGGATCCGACTCATAAAGATTCTGGGCATCAGTGCAGATCATTTCCTCGTCTGGATTCACAGAAGCGCTGGAGTCGACCTCTGATTCCCAGGCTATAGTATGAGTAAACAGCTCTGCAGACTCAACCATCTGTTCTACCTCATACTCAGACGGGCAGCTGGAGATTTGGGAGCTGTGAGGAAGCAAGTGCGATTGGGGTGACACCTTTGAGGACTGGAGTATTTGTGATGTTGAAGTTGATGTGGAGGAGAGCCCACTTAAAGGAGCACTTGATATCTGTTGAAGCACCTGCTGTTTTTGTGCCTCATCTGGAATTTGTAGTGATTGGCGTGGCCGTAAGAAAGGGATCTTATCACATTATCTGCTAAAAGAAGTAGACATTTTAGTTTGGCTAGAAGATGGTCTGTCTTCTGCATATGTTACTGTTGCTTTAACACCTACCCCACGGACACAACCTTTTTTCCCCTTCCCAACATGCCTATTGCCCTTTCCACCAGCAGCAGGCCTTTTTCCACTCATTTTGGTGGTTAACTAATTCACAACTCTGGAGTTGTTTGCACAAAAAACAATGGATGGGAACCGAGCAGAGCTGAGTGGCCAAACTGTGGTATTAGCCCAAAAGTATTGGCTGGGTTAGATGCAGATAAAAATTATATTGAATTTGCAACCTGATGGAGGTCAGTATAGATGGACTAATAGAACAAATCCCACAAACTGCTAGAAGCTGAAATATTTTTTCAGAGCTAGATGCAGAAAGAAATTATATTGAATTTGCAACCTGATTCAGGTCAGTATAGATGGACTAATAGAACAAGTCCCACACACTGCTGCAAGCTGAAATATTTATTCATAGCTAGATGCAGAAAAAAAATATATTGAATTTGCAACCTGATGGAGGTCAGTATAGATGGACTAATAGAACAGGTCCCACACACTGCTACAAGCTGAAATATTTTTTCAGAGCTAGATGCAGAAAAAAATTATATTGAATTTGCAACCTGATGGAGGTTAGTATAGATGGACTAATAGAACAAGTCCCACACACTGCTAGAAGCCCAAATATTTTTTCATAGCTAGATGCAGAAAAAAATTATATTGCATTTGCAACCTGATGGAGGTCAGTATAGATGGACTAATAGAACAAGTTCCACACACTGCTACAAGCTGTAATATTTTTTCAGAGCTAGATGCAGAAAAAAATTATATTGAATTTGCAACCTGATGGAGGGTAGTATAGATGGACTAATAGAACAAGTCCCACACACTGCTAGAAGCCTAAATATTTTTTCAGAGCTAGATGCAGAAAAAAATATTGAATTTGCAACCTGATGGAGGTCAGTATAGATGGACTAACAGAACAAGTCCCACGCACTGCTACAAGCTGAAATACTTTTTCAGAGCTATATGCGGAAAAAAATTATATTGAATTTGCAACCTGGTGGAGGTTAGTATAGATGGACTAATAGAACAAGTCCCACACACTGCTAGAAGCCCAAATATTTTTTCAGAGCTAGATGCAGAAAAAAATTATATTCAATTTGCAACCTGATGGAGGTCAGTATAGATGTACTAATAGAATGATGCTATGCCCAAAAGGTTTTACTTCACTAGGTGCAGTAAAAAAATTGGTATTCTATACACAGGTGGTATAGCTTGCAACACAGATAGGCTACTCCACTGACTAACACACTCTGCAATAGGCCAAAAAGGATTAGCTTTGCTAGATTTAGCCAAATGCTGTGAAGAAAACTTGCACAGCACTGGAACAGACCAGAATGGCAAAAACTGATAGGAACTGAAATAACTTAGTCCTGAAAAGGACTGCAATTATAATTAGTCTTTACTCCCAACCTATCTATTTAAGAGCACAGACCTGCCTGATAAAAGTCGTAGGAAATGCTGTAACCTAGTCCTTAAAAGGACTGCAATCACAACTATTCCCTACTCTCAAGCTTAACAAGGTATAGCGCACACAGCAACAGCTGTGCCGTCTAACATGCAGCTGCAGCAGTGAGAAAATTTTGGCGACGGGGAAAATGGCTGGGTCTTATTGGGCAAGGACATGTGACATACACTGCCAATGACACATGCCCTTGCTTGTGTGAAAAAAAGCACTTCGCTCCGTGTGTGCGCTGCTGATAGGCTGACAGATTGCACCTCCCCACTGTAAATGCGGGAAAGAGAAAAAAAATGGAGATCTTCATTATTCCTGCAGAGATCCATCCCCTGCCCCTTCCCCAGCAACGCTGTACACTCAAACTGCGTATTAACATTCATTTTCATCATTACTAAGAAAAAATCCAGTTATGATTTTGGTGCACGAACAGTTATCGAACATAACCTCGAACAGCCGAATTTTTTTCAAATCGTTCGTGTTCGCCGAACGGCTGGAACACCGCCCAAAACAGCTCTAATTTGAGATTGGCGAACAGTTCGAGTCGAACAACGCTCATCTCTATTTAACACCTACCCCACGGACACAACCTTTTTTCCCCTTCCCAACACGCCTATTCCCCTTTCCACCAGCAGCAGGCCTTTTTCCACTCATTTTGGTAGTTAACTAATTCACAACTCTGGAGTTGTTTGCACAAAAAAACAATGGATGGGAACCGAGCAGAGCTGAGTGGCCAAACTGTGGTATTAGCCCAAAAGTATTGGCTGGGTTAGATGCAGATAATAATTATATTGAATTTGCAACCTGATGGAGGTCAGTATAGATGAACTAATAGAACAAATCCCACACACTGCTAGAAGCTGAAATATTTTTTCAGAGCTAGATGCAGAAAAAAATTATATTGAATTTGCAACCTGATGGAGGGTAGTACAGAGGGACTAATAGAACAAGTCCCACACACTGCTACAATCTGAAATATTTTTTCAGAGCTAGAAGCAGAAAAAAATATTGAATTTGCATCCTGATGGAGGTCAGTATAGATGGACTAACAGAACAAGTACCACACACTGCTACAAGCTGAAATATTTTTTCAGAGCTATATTCATTAAAAAATTATATTGAATTTGCAACCTGGTGGAGGTTAGTATAGATGGACTAATAGAACAAGTCCCACACACTGCTAGAAGGCCAAATATATTTTCAGAGCTAGATGCAGAAAATAATTATATTGAATTTACAAACTGCTGGAGGTTAGTATAGATGGTCTAATAGAACAAGTCCCACACACTGCTTGAAGCCTTAATATATTTTCAGAGTTAGATGCAGAAAATAATTATATTGAATTTGCAACCTGCTGGAGGTTAGTATAGATGGCCTAATAGAACAAGTCCCACACACTGCTAGAAGCCTAAATATTTTTTCAGAGCTCGATGCAGAAAAAAAATATATTGAATTTGATACCTGGTGGAGGTTAGTATAGATGGACTAATAGAATTATGCTATGCCCAAAAGGTTTTACTGCACTAGGTGCAGTAAAAAAATTTGTATTCTATACACAGGTGGTGTAGCTTGCAACACAGATAGGCTACTCCACTGAATAACACACTCTGCAATAGGCCAAAAAGGATTTGCTTTGCTAGATTTAGCCAAATGCTGTGAAAAAAACTTGCACAGCACTGGCACAGACCTGCCTGGCAAAAACTGATAGGAACTGATGTAACCTAGCCCTCAAAAGGACTGCAATTACAATTAGTCTTTACTCCCAACCTATCTATTTAAGAGCACAGACCTGCCTGATAAAAGTCGTATGAAATGCTGTAACCTAGTCCTTAAAAGGACTGCAATCACAACTCTTCCCTACTCCCAAGCTATCTGTAGATTTGTGCGAAAATTGACTTGAAATTAACAAGGTATAGCGCACACAGCAACAGCAGTGCCATCTAACATGCAGCTGCAGCAGTGAAAAAATGGTGGCGACCGGGAAAATGGCTGGGTCTTATAGGGCAAGGACATGTGACATACACTGCCAATGACACATGCCCTTGCTTGTGCGAAAAAAAGCACTTCGCTCCGTGCGTGCGCTGCTGATAGGCTGACAGATTGCACCTCCCCACTGTAAATGCGGGAAAGAGAAAAAAAAATGGAGATCTTCATTATTTCTGCAGAGATCCATCCCCTGCCCCTTCCCCCGCCCCGCTGTACACTCAAACTGCGTATTAACATTAATTTTCAGCATTACTGAGAAATAATCCAGTTATGATTTTGGTGCATGAACAGTTATCGAACATAACCTCGAACAGCCGAATTTTTTTCAAATCGTTCGTGTTCGCCGAACGGCTCGAACACCGCCCAAAACAGCTCGAATTTGAGATTGCCGAACAGTTCGAGTCGAACACCGCTCATCTCTAGTTATAGTACAATTAAATCCAGAAATTTAAAGTTGATGTTCACTCTGATTATAGGTGCTCAGTTTTCTACTTTTTTCCATCTGGCCCAGACCTTGACTAGGAATTCTTCTGGACCTGATTCTGTTGCTACTTCCCAGTTTTGTGGCAGGGGCTGCTCCATTTGCTCATTTTCCCTCACCTGGTGTATGGTGCAATACCGCAAATATTTTATTTCAGAAATGATATCAGCATTATTGCATTTACCCTGAAAGCTGTTGCTACACAGACTGTAGCTCTGAAATTCCTAGCATCAGATGAATAGTGTCCTAAAAATAATAGTGACGAAATATATATTTACACAAATGCCGTAGACATTGCACCAAACATAAAACATGCTATATATGTGTACCACAGAATAGCAGTGTTGTAACACAGTAATATTGTACACCCCCTGAGTGCCCTATTAAAAAGTAATCCTGCCTTCTATTTGCCTACTTAAAAAACATTAATGACTCTTGAATGTCCCCTAAATATGAATACTGCCTCAGACGTCCTTAATACGCTCCTAAATATTGATAATACCTTCTGACTGCCCAATAATATACAATAACATTTTCAATCTTTCTCATCCAGAAAAAATATGTACTCACCTAACCCTTAACTCTTGAGGAGACCAGCAACCAATTCTTTTTCTAAGCTGCACAGTTAGCGGCCAAGTGCAGGGTGACGCTGGTGTGCCGTGTTGCTCAGAGATCGTGTAGGCCATAAAAGAGTGATAGGGCACAGAACCTATGGCTCCATACTCTTCCATAGGTTTCAACTGTATCCTCGTATTGATGCTGATACGTCACTCATTTGAGCATCTGGGTTAACTCAAACATGGAAGAAGGTGAAGGGCCACCACCATCACACCACAGCTCTATGTCTGACTATAACTAAACTCAAATTATCATTTGAAATGTTACATATTAAACAAGTGTCTTTACACAGAACAGATCTCATGTAAGATTATAAAATACCTATTGAAATGTGATTCTTACCGTAATTCAAAATATGATTGATTCTTAGTCCTGAATGTTTTTTTAATTCCACTAATCATCACTAGATCACACATTTCTGAAATACAGTCTGAGGACCAAAATTTCTCCTTGTGGATAGTACGTAGAGAGACTTATAAGCCATTCAATGCTGCCCTGGTAAGTTAAATATATAAATAACCTCTTCAGAAAGTATAAGAACTAGAGCCACCTTTGATGTAGCAATCACAAAAGTCAATTTCAACCCTTTAGAGATCTTTGCCACATGACTTAGGATAAGACGCCAAGCCATAATCTCCATTTGTAGACACATTTAGTTCTTGATGTTTACCCCTCATCAGTGCAAGGAAGAACGGTTTTGGCTGGTGAGAGACCTCTGTCAGGGTGTCTAAAGGATAAAACGCTTTGTGAAAACCTTCCGTGGGCATAACACTGCTCAGACAACACATGGTGAGGATAAAACAGTATGGCAATACTTTATTGAACCGCAAAGTGGACAATAAACACATAGAACAGTCTCAGCAAATACCCAAGATGGTACATTACACTGTCCTCACCCACAGAAGGTAGCAGCAAGCTTAGGAAGCTAGCAGTCCATCAATGCACAAGGCCAGGAGATCCAAGGGTCCAACCCTGGCCTCTCCGAGAGTTTCCATGGTATCAGATGACTGGCAGGTCCCAATATGGCTTCTCTGAAGGTCTCTATGAGTTCCATGTGACCCCAAATAACATATCCATGGGGCCAGGTGACTTAATTGTCCAAACCTGGTCTCCCCAAATGTATCCATGGTCTCTTTGATGGTTAGTGGAGCAGATCCGTATCTTTCCAGTCAGAGCTGTATACTCTTAGACTAGAATCATGTAGAATCCAAATCTGTGTCTCTTTGGTTAAATCCATGCTTCCAAGCTGATGGTCTCAGAGAGTTTGTATGTCATTTTGCTTATCCTTGATTCTCTGATTTAAGACTCTGACTGCTACAGAAGCACATGTCCCTTAAAATAGTTACAGTTGTCTTTCAAGTACACATTCGCAAGTAAGGGTTTCGTGAGGGCATTACTTACAGGGCTCCTGTCTCATTGCTCGAGCTAATCAATTTACATAGTTAGTATACTGTGGGCTCTTTAAATCAACATTCATCTGGCTTTTAGTGCAATATGCAATTAGCATATTAGCAAACAGTATTGTTTCACAGACCCAAGAGGAGACAACATTCAGGGTTATACAAATAATTGAATGTCCTTCTTGAGCCATAAAATACCCAAATATTCACAAGTCAACAGAAACACAAAAGTGTATTTCTCTTTGATTAAAAAAAATCTAATCTTCTGGCTTATTAAGAATATAGTCTGTATCGTTAAAGGCTTCTTATCTTAATTTAACAGTCAAGATACTTTTAAGTGTCGATTTTGACTTGTAAGATTGCTGTTTTCAATAGCTAGCCTCAGAGTCCAGGTCTTCTTTCCCTCCGAAGAAGATACTTGCATATTTAAAGGGGACCTGTCACCAGGTCAAAAGTGGCCTGTTTTTGCCCTTATTTTATTTCTGCCACTCCCTAGAGTATTTTGTGTTTTTACTTTTTCTGAAATACACTTTAGGACATTTTCACATGCAGCATTTTTGCAGCGTTTTTTTTAGTGCAAATTTAAAGATGCTTTTACTGTATCAAAAACCTTTGAAATTTCAGATATCTCATGCACACACTTGGTAAATTTTTCTTGACTGAATTTGAGAACAGTAGCATTTCTGAAATCAGCAGCAAGTCAATTCTTTCACCTTATTTGCAGGATTTTTTTTACCAATAGAACCCAATGAGAGAGTGGAAAAAATGCTGAAAAATATGCAGCAAATGATTTTTGCAACAATTTCTCTGCATTTTTGTCACTTTTTTTGCAGCATTTAATAATAATAGTGATAAGCTGCAGACTGGAGAAGTATATACAAAGTATCTATTTTAAACTTTATTTATGCTTTGCTTTTGAAGCGCCATCATATTCCCCAGCGCTTTACAGACATTATCATCACTGTCCCCTTTGAGGCTCAGAATCTAAATTCACTATGAGTATGAATTGAGGCAACCAAAGTACCCCAGGAAACCCACGCAAACATGGGGAGAAAATAAAAACTACTTTCAGATGTTGTCCTTGATGTGATTTGAACCCAGGACCTCAGAGCTGCAAAGGAACAGAGCTAACCACTGAGACATCGTGCTGCCTATAACTTTGAGAAAGTTAGAGGTAGACCATTGTGGTTCTCTGGAAAACTCTAACTAGGTTTCAGTTCACAATACAACCACTTGGTAGCCACGCGCAGATGCATATATTGCAGCATAAGCTTACACTGCATCGTTTCACAAAATCATCCATTTTTTGAAGACTAGTCATCTAGCACCACTCTTCGCTGGAAATATCAATCCAAGAGAAAACGTAAGGAAGGACACAGATTATATGCAGTGTTATGATAAATATAATGTATCTATAGTAGGTTGTAGTCATAGTGTAATGTTATATACACTAAAGGGAACACAACTATGCAAGAGAAAGAATATTAGTAAATTGAGTAGCAGCACTCAATGCCAAGCAGCAGCTGTGAAAGATTACAAGATTTTAGGTTTTTTTTCAAAAGAAAGTTCAAAATTAGTGATTCAAATTAAAAAATACCCTGTTCTAAAACCCTTGAATGTGGTTCTGTTATGTGAGCTCATTACAGAAGACAGGGTTCATTCCAAAACCAATGTAACAGACAAACAATTATTTCTGGTGTTTTATAACTGTAACAAAAGTTGTTTCAACATTTTTCAAAGGAATCCGCTGCCCGTTGCTGATAGACTATATACCCACTCAGACAATGCAATCGGCCGAACACAATTATCAGACTTTCTGGGAGAATTGCCGTAATTTCAGAATTTACCAATCTTCAATCTTTGTTTCCACCAGTTAAGTTTAGAAATAAAAGAAAAAAATGTATTCAATAGGGAAGAGTTCTCTGGTTAATATAATGAATAAGTGTCCCTAGATGGCTCATTAACTCTTCATTAACACTTCAGTAACTGACAATCCTCAGTGTTTTTTCCGATATAAAATGCCCGCTGAGCTTTCTGTGTCAGAACATTTACTGAAAATGTCTTCCACACGCTTTGTCACCTGTTACTGCCGGAACTGTGGAAATTTTGATTTTAATGTTTCTTTCCAGAAATCCACAACAGTATTTTCTTATGAACATCATTTTCTCTTTATGTTCTGGTAAGGAACACCTTAAAATATTACAACTGATTCTTCCATAATATTCTTGAAATGGTTCTATGATGCTATCTATAGCCATCGGCATGATGTAGTATTGTAATAGGTGGAGAGCCAACAGTCGAAATTCACTGGTCTATGGCATCATGGTTGCCCCGTTGTTGCTTAGAAAAGTCAAAAAGACAATTTAAAGAGGTTGTCCACTACTTTTACATTGATGAACTATCCTTAGGCTGTGGTCCGACACCCAACACACCCTCCAATCAGCTGCTATCGGTGGTGGCGGCCGCCATCCTGAAGTACACTTCTGTTGAGCTGCTCCGTCTACTTTAAGTGGCCAGCGCTTTGTACTGCACATCCACCTCCTATTCAAACCTATAGAAGACGGATGTGTAGTACCCTGCAGAGGCCACTGCAAGTAGACGGAGCAGTTCGGCAAGTGAGTACTTCCGGCCGATGGCCACCACCACCAACACTGATAACAGCTGATTGGCATTGGTGCCGGGTGTCGGACCACAGATGATCAGACATTGATGAACTATCTTAAAGATAAGTCATCAGTGTAAAAGTAGTGGACAACATCTTTAATCCAGAAGCAGATAACCCATGTCTATTTGGAAGGATTGAGCAATGCCAATAGATAATACCAATATCAATAAGGGCCAAAAAAAGAATTATCTCAATAGTTGTATTTTTGTAACTTTGATGAACTTTGTGACTTTTATAACTTGGATAATTACTACAAATAACTGACCGAGGGTAGACGAATGCTGGACAACAGAGTAACATTGCCATACACTTACTAAATTTTCCTCCTCCAACTCTTCCCAATCAAATCTGTTGAACTAATCCTCCTTCAAATGGGCAATAAGCATTATATCATTATCTTCCTACTTTTTAGTCCACCAGACACTAATTTGCCCCAACCTTGTTCCCCAACAACCTAGTCATAAATTTTCATTTACAAAATTGTGCGGAAATGAATAGAAGGCTATGTATAATATCATGTAACTGTATACCCATTTTGGGTTTTGTTTTCTCCAGAAACTTCTCTACACTTTGGTCAATAAGGAGTAGGGCCCAAGAAGTAGCCCAACGTTCCTACATCTTAACAGGTAGATGAATTGGTAAAGATGTTGTAGATCTTAGCACCAGGCCTTGCAATTTTGATTTATGCATACTAGAGAAACTAAGAATTATTTTCTACATTCAATTTAACTTATTTCTGAAAAAAATGGTATATGATTGATGTAACCAGAAACTATAGATTAGAAATGATCATATCATTAATTCTCTTTATAATTGTGTCAAACGGATTCATTTATTCACAGATCCTACCAGATATTCCAGACTCTTATTTTCTTATACATGGATCAGTTTTGGAAAATCAAGTTAAAAAAAAATATGTAAACAGGTATGGAGAAAAGTCATTTGTGTGGGACCTCCGGTCTTTACACTACAAACCTTTTCTTTCCTAACTGCACAGAATCATGTTCATAATTTTATACAGGGGCGTAACTATAATAAGTGCAGGGGTGGCAATCGCACCCAGACCCTTAAGTCTAGGGGGCTCAAACGGACCCTTTGGCCCATATAAAAAGACCATTGACGTTAAAGAATTGTAATAATTGGGGGCCTCATTGGAGCTTTGGCATCAGGACCCACAAACTTCAAGTTGCGCCACTGGTTTTAAAGTTAGCGAGTTACTGTTTAAATCCACCAACTGTAAGATAATCTGATTCAACCATTTACATGTTGATATTTTGCGTTATGTTTTCTATTATGTGATTGCATTTATTACTATTACTTGTTATTCTGTTTGGCTCTCTAGTTTTTCTTTCTCTTACTAACAATGTTCTTCAAACTTTAGCACTTTAAAACAAGCCCATGTGTCCTTGGATATCTCCATACTGTTACCAGACCTTGTGATCACCCCAGATCTCTGACCTTCGACATAATTAAACAGGATCTGATCAAAACTAGAAGGAGTCCTGTGACCTCAGAAGAGAAGTGGAAAAAGCAGTTACTTTCCCAGGAAAATCACAAAGTTCATGCTTCCTAATAAAATGAAACACTTTACTCTTGAAAACCTTTTGATAACTTAAAAAACTAACAAACATCTTCAGACTATCCCGACTCCACCATCTGTGGTCAGAGCAGCTACAAAGTAGCACACTAATGATAGACTGTTGACCACTGAGCTCTGAACCTGTAGCTGCACAAGCAGACTTACCATTGCTAACAAGTCTTTTTAATGAGACTCTTTGATCAGTTGAATCTGTTGATCTTCTGACCTCTTCTGTTTACTCTGATCTGATTTAAAGAAAATGATAATTATCTTTGGTGAGTCTATTAACACTAAATGTAATGGAAATTGCTTTCAAACCTACATGGCACACCCTGGAGCCAATATAAGTCTTCCAATCAAGAGGAGGAAATACACAAGGGTAGCTCATCTTAAATGCTCATGATTCTAATATCCTTCAATTTTAAGAAGCTCACTTCACTATGATTAGAGAGAATCACACAACAGTCTCCAAATTCTTACTTTTGGGATTCCCTGAAATTAAAGGCTCTAATACAGCTGTTTTATTTTATATAATTCTGGTTATCTACATTATGACTCTTGTGATAAACATTGCCATTGTTGTGTTAGTGTCCATCAAGTCCCAGCTCCATTCTCCCATGTACTTCTTCCTCCAGCAACTGTCAGTCATTGAGTCTGTGTTCTTGACAGTTATAGTTCCTAACATGCTGCGTGTTATATGGCTGGAAGGAGCCACCATCTCCATTATAGGATGTATCACCCAGACTTACTTATACTGTGCCATAGGGACCACAGAATGTCACCTCCTCACGGTCATGGCTTATGACCGCTACTTGGCGATTTGTAACCCTCTTCGTTATAACACCATCATGAATATGAGACTTCAGCATCTGTTGGTCATTTATTGCTGGGTTTTTGGGTTCCTTCTGACCCAAGTCACTCTTAATTTTCTTTGTCAACTTTATTTCTGTGGACCGAATGTAATTGATCATTTTTTTTGTGATCTTGTTCCTTTTGTTAAGCTTTCTTGCTCTTACAACTACGCCTTGCAATTGGAGATCTTAATCGGTGCCTTTCCTATAATAATTATTCCCTTTGTCTTGGTTATCATCAGTTACATTCGTGTCTTTATCACAATCTTTAGAATTTCCTCTACAAAAGGTAAAAAGAAAACCTTCTCCACTTGCAGCTCCCACCTCACTGTGGTCACCTTATACTTTGGGACGTTGGTCACAATATACATGGTTCCACCGAATGGACAAACTTTGACTGTCAACAAACTTATCTCCTTTTTGTACATTGTGGTAACTCCATTGTTTAACCCTGTAATATATTGCTTGAGAAATCGAGAGATAAGAGTCATTATTGGAAAGTTATTAATTTATAAGAGAGGTAATTTAAATTTAACTGTGAATTTACAATAAGAAAACATCATGGGCTAAAACACAAAATCTGCTTTGAGCTACCTGGCCAACAGCTGTAAATATATATATCTTTAATCTGTCTGAAATTACAACAATTTAAGCCATTCATAATATTAAGTGCATGTATTTGAAGGAAATGGTACATTAATGCAGCCCAAATATACATGCATGATAGTCCAGTCCTGTCCCATCCTCACATTATTTGGTGAAACCATTATCAAAACAAAGTTTTATTTCATCTAGGCATAAGGGTCCTTGTTGCTGTCTTCTTTTGTGAGTGATTTTTTTTGCAGTACCCTGACCAAGAAGGTGAGCAGCTTTAGGCTATGTGCCCACCTAGCAGATTTGATGCAGAGCGTTTTTGCCTCTCTCTGCCAGAAAAAAACATATGCAGATTTACATGCAGATTTACATGCTTTTTTCTGCCAGAGAGAAGCGTATTTTCAGCGTTTTTACATGCGTTTTCGCATGCGTTTTTTCAAGCAGTTTTCCAAGCGATTTTGAGCATTACTTGGAAAAGTGCTTGACAAGTTGGTCACACAATATAAATCCATGAAACCGGCCATGCAACAACTGATGCTTTAAATGCTGCATCTATAGTAAAAAAAAAAGAGAATTAAAACGTTAAAAATAAAAAAAAACCTGTATACTCACCTCTCCGGTTTCCTCCAGTCTGCTCCCGGCCGCGTCCTCTCTCTTCAGCGTCCCGCGGTGTACTGTTAGGACCTGTGGTGATGTCATTTTGTCAGCTGATGGTCACGCGACCATCACCTGACCGCCAACGTCAGTGGTCGCGTGACCAACAGGTGACTAAATGACGTCACCGCAGGTCCTGACAGTACACCGTGGGACGCCAAGGAGAGAGGACGTGGCCGGGAGCAGACTGGAAGAGACCGGAGAGCAGACCGGGGGCCACCGGAGAGGTCAATATACAGGTTTTGTTTATTTTTAACTTTTTTATTTCTTTTTTTCACCGCGTGGTAGCCGGCATGAAGAGAAGTTGTAGTCTCCTCTTCATCCCGGGTACCACATGCACCGCGATTACTCTGCAAATTCGCGGCCATTGAATTTAATTGAAACGCAGCAAATCCACATATACCTTCGGGTTTGCTGCGTTTCAATGTTCCTCAATGGCCGCGAATTTGCAGTGTAATCGTGGTAGAAATGGTCATGCTGCGATTTGCAACACAATGCAAATTCGGCGCGCAAATTAACGCATCATCTGCACAGCATATCCGAATTCACATTGCTTTGTGGCAGACTGTTTTACAAGCATTTTTGCGACATTTTTGCAGCCATAAAAATGCCACAAAAACGCTACAAAAACGCTACGTGGGCACATGGCCTTACAGTTAGGTTCAAATCTTGCTTCTTCCATCGACCCCCGGGTTAGAGACTTGTCAAGGATAAATGGGATAAGTAGGACCTCTCTTACGTTACATACAGCACAATCTCTGTTTTTACATGGATGTTGTCCAGTTTGTAAGAGGTATCAACTAAGGAGACAATGTTCGACTTGTGGAAACCCTAGAAGATTCTCAAGCCCATCAGAGGTACAGTAAGGACCTGATGAAATATCTTTTGGAATTATGGCCAAAAAGATCAATCTTGGTCCCATCAGACCATAGCACATTTTTCCACTAGCTTTTGAAGACTTGATGTAGGTTTCGGCAAAATATAGCTGGCTTGGATATTTTTCTTTGCAAGAAAAGGCCTCTGTTTTGCCACCATACCTTACAGGTTAGATATATGAAGAATACAGGAGATTATTTTCACATACAGTACACAACCAATACTTACCAGAAATTCGAGTTGCTCCTTTAATGTTATTGTAGGCCTTTTGGCAGCTTCTGGGACCAATTTTCATCTTGTCTTCTCATCAATATCTGAGGAATGTCGAGTTCTAAGTAATATCACTGCTGTGCCAAATTTAAGCCACTTTAAATGGCCATCTTCACAGTGATTCATGGTAGATCTAATCACTTGGAATTTTTTTTCACCCTTCTCTTGACTGATAACTTTCAATAATGAGATCCCTTTGATGTGTTGTAAGCTGTTTACGAACCATGGCTTTTGCTGTAAAATGCAGCTATGAAAAGATGAGGAAAATCCTATAAGAACAGCTAATTTTTTTATGAGGTATATCAGAATCACTTTAAATAATGGCGGTCGCGCAATGACTACTATCTGACATGAATTTCAATATGATTGGCTAATTCTGAACGCAACCATATCTCCAATTATAAGCGGGTGTTCACACTTATGCAACCACATTATTTTAGTTTTGTCTTTCTTTTCCTCTCTGAAAATAATTTCAATTTGTTTCACAATGGATTTGTACAGATATCGGTAACATTAAAGGTGGAACACGTTCTGAAATGACTCTTCTTACTATCATTTTTCTACACAACAAAAAAACTGTAATTTTAACAGGGGTGTGAATAATTTTAGATATATACTGCATATACAGTATATGTATTTCACAAATACTGGCTAGTTTGTGTTGTTGAATATATATATATTTTTGAATGTAAAATTTTCTTGAATAATTAGCGGACACCATGTTGCGTTTGGAGAGCCCCTGATGTGCCTAAACAGTGGAAACCCCCCACAAGTGACACCATATTGGAAACTAGACCCCTCAGGGAACTTATCTAGATGTGTGGTGAGCACCTTGAACCCCCTGGTGCTTCACAGAAGTTTATAACATTGAACCGTAAAAATACAATTTTTCCATTTTTCCTCAAAAATGTTTTTAAGCCCCCAATATTGCATTTTCATAAGAGTAATAGGAGAAATTATACCATGCAGTATGTTGTGTAATTTCTCCTGAGTAAGCAGATACCCCATATGTGGGGGAAAACCACTGTTTGGGCGCACGGCAGGGTTCGGAAGGGAAAGAGCGCCATTTGACTTTTTGAATGTTAAATGGAACACAATAGCGCAAAATTGTCTGATTACCTCATGAATGGTTACAGTATGTGGTCATATCCCGGGGAAGAAATGTGTGTACATTGAAATGACTTGACTAAAAACCTCAAAAATTCAGTTCCTGTCTTTGGATCCTCATTTCCACTTATCAGCAGTGTGGAAAACCCATTTTATTGCTCCTATTTCCTTGCAAAACTTCACAAGCAGATACAAAATTTTTAACTCCTTCTCGACATGCAGCATATAAAAAACGGTGCTGTGGGATCTGCATTCCCGCAAAGCCCAGTATATATACGGGGTGATGATCGCGCAGGCTCCCACTGAGCACCGCAGCGATCGAGTGCGGGTGTCAGCTCTATATGAGTGCTGACACTCTGCAGTAATGACCACAATTGGTGCTAGGACCGATCATGGGCTTTTAACCCCTCTGATGCCGCTGTCAATAGTGACAGTGACATCGAGGAGTATCGGAGAGAGATTGAGCTCCCTCTCCTCTCTGCTCCCATCGGCACAACAAAATGTGCTGATGGCCTCCATGGTGACCCCGGACCAAAACATGGCAATGGGGTCCTTCAGGGAAGGTGGCCTGTAAGCTCCTCCTCAGTGCAGGAGCTGACACGTCTCCTCCCTTCCTGTGACATGATGCTCTGATGCCCTGCAGTGCAAAAAAATTGCAGAATGTCATATCAGTGATCAGGCAGAGAAAGATGATGTCCCATCCAGGGACAATGTAAAAAAAAAAGTAAATAAAATGTTATTAAAAATTGTAAAAATATTAAAAAAAAAACCCAAAATAAAGAACAAAAAAAATCAAACATTTTTAATCCAATAAATACATTTATTTAGGTAAGAAAAAAAGAAATAAAAAAAGTACACATAGTTGGTATCGCTGCATCCGGGACAACCCGACCTATAAAAGTGTCCCACTAGTTAACCCCTTCAATGAAAACTGTAAAAAAATAAATAAGAAACAAGGCAAAGGACTAGGCTTTATCATCATACTGGCAAACTAAACACGAACAAAATGACGAATATAGATAAAAATGTTACCACTGTAAACTTAATTTTGTCCCGCAAAAAAACAAGAAGCTGCAATATAGGCAGCTCCATCAGCCAAAAAATAAAAAAATTATAGCTCTCAGAATAAAGCGATGAAAAAATAATTATTTTTTCTATGAAATAGTTTTTATTGTGTAAAAGAGACAAAACATTAAAAAACAATATAAATGTGGTACCGCTGTAATCATACTGACCCGGAGAATAAACCCGCCTAATCTACTTTACCACACGTGGGACAACATAAAAAAAACCCTCAAAAAACAATTCCTGACAATTGGTTTTTGTTCATTCTGACAGGTATAGCAAAAATTGGGGCACAATTTAAAAAGTAAGTTTTAATTTCAAAGCATTAAAAAATATATAAAGTGCAAAAAGTGCAACAAATAGTGTCGTGCATAAATAAACAGACAGGTAGTGAGATAACTAGTATCTCAGAGGCACACTGCGGGCCACATGATTCAGTTGAAACACAAAGAGATAGGCTTTTAGCAAAATTAGTACACCCTCCTGAATAATGATGGCTAAATACATACAGCGTGCAAAACTCAACTGTATCCTCAATATCATAAATGGATCCCTTGTGATCCTAATATGTATGTATAGTTTCTCCATTGTCATGTTTTTTGATTGAAACTTGTACCTATCAATCAATGAAACCAAAAACAGATAGGTGACTATCGATATTGAGTACAGATACCTATAATGATCCACCAGGGTATGAGCAATTTAATGTATTCCCACGTAGTTACAGCGACCTTATACCCAATCTTAAAAATAAGGATCATATACCATAGGCTGCTAATTCCCAAAGGACATGCAGCTTAATACAGAAAAAGTACAGGTGCATCTCGCTAAATTAGAATATCATCAAAAAGTTAATTTATTTCAGTTCTTCAATACAAAAAGTGAAACTCATATATTATATATAGTCATTACACACAGAGCGATCTATTTCACATGTTTATTTCTGTTAATGTTGATTATTATGGCTAACAACCAATGAAGACGCAAAATTCATTATCTCAATAAATTAAAATAATTAACAAAAAACACCAACAAAGGTTTCCTAAGTGTTTAAAAAGGTCCTTTAGTCTGTTTCAGTAGGCTCCACAATCATGCGGAAGACTGCTGACTTGACAGATGTCCAGAAGGCAGCCATTGACACACTCCACAAGGCCCCAGAGTCCCAATTTTCATGTGGAAATCAAGGTCCCAGATTATGGAGGAAAAGTGGAGAGGCCACAATCCAAGCTGCTTGAGGTCTAGTGTGAAGTTTCCAGAATCAGTGATGGTTTGGGGAGCCATGTCATCTGCCAAAAGTACTAATACCTGGTTTACAAACAACAGTATCACTGTGCTTGATTGGCCACAAACTCACCTGACCTTAACCCCATAGAGAATCTATTATAGAGAATCTATGGGGTCTTGTCAAGAGGAAGATGAGAGACACCAGACCCAACAATGCAGACGAGCTGAAGGCTGCTATCAAAGCCAACTGGGCTTCCATAACACCTCATCAGTTCCATAGACTGATCGCCTCCATGCCACACCACATTGATGCAGTAATTGATTCAAAAGGAGCCCCGACCAAGTATTGAGTGCATTTACTGAACATACATTTCAGTAGAACAACATTTCGGATTTTAGAAACATTTTCCAAGCTGTTCTTATAAAGTATTCTAATTTACTGAGATAATGACTTTTGTGTTTTCATTGGCTGTAAGACATAATCATCAACATTAACAGAAATAAACACTTGAAATAGATCCCTCTGTTTGTAATGACTCTATATAATATATGAGTTTAACTTTTTGCAGTGGAGGTTGTACCTTTCCAGTGGTCGGTGATGTATTGTGAAACACACTACATAAGGACGGCCCCGTGTTTGTTCACCTATTCTCGACAAAGGCCCACATAGGGTCGAAACGTTGTGTGTTCTGGGATGACGGAATAAACACCTCTTTTGCAACTGAACACCCTGGTATGGATGCTGTCTTTTACTTTTGCATGCTGATATTTGCTTGAGTGGGTTCCTTGAGGATTATGGACGTGCATCCCTTGCAGTGAGTGCTGGGTGGTTAATTTTCCACCTCAGGAGAGAATTTGTGGCCGTCTGTTTACGGTGGGTTTTGGTGACAATTCTCCCATTCTCATTCCTTTGGATACATGTTTCCGGAAAGGCCAATTTATATATATTCATTTCAGATGTAAATCGAATGCCGATGTCCTTGGTATTGAGTTTCTGAACAAACTCCCCAAATTCCGCCATTCTCCCCTTCCAAATGGCGAAAATTTTGTCAATCTTCTTATCGAGGCACACAGGGGAATCAGCAAAGACAATAGTTTCCTCCCACCAGCCCAGGAGCAAATTAGCATAGGAAGGGGCACATGGACTGCCCATAGCTGTGCCCCTGAGCTGTGGAAGTACTGTTTATCAAAGAGAAAGACTTTTTTTGATAGGCAAAATTCCAAGGCTTTTAAGACAAATTTGTTGTGCCAGTCAAATTGGCGACTCTTAGTGCTAAGATAGTGATCCACAGCCATCAGGCCCTTCTCGTGGGGGATGGATTAGTATAGGGCTTCAACGTCTATGCTACCCATAATCATGTCTGGATCTAAGCTAATACCATTCAGTTTGCATAGAAGATTGGTGGTGTCACGCACATACGAGTTTAGAGCTGCCACAAACAGTCTCAAGATCTAATCAACATATATGTCTATATTTTCGGTGTTGATGCCTGAAGCAATTAGTCTACCTTTCAAGGGGTTGGTAACTTTGTGAATATTAGGCAGGTAATAAAAGGTTGCCATCTTAGGATACTATGGAATAAGGAAATCTCTCTCGCCTCTATCAATCACCCCAAGCTCAAAACCCTCATTCAACAAAGACTTAAGGTAACACAGAAAAGGGGTAAGTGGGTTCCTGGATAGTTTGCGATAACCCATTTGCTCGTCCAGTAATGACTGACAAAGCAACCCATATATTTCTGTGTCCATATTCACCACCTTACCACCCTTATAGGACGGCTTTATGGTAATACTTAGAGATGAGCAGTGTTTGACTCAAGCTGTTCGTCAATCTCAAATTCAAGCTGTTTTGGGCGGTGTTCGAGCCGTTCAGCGAACACTAACGATTTGTAAAAAATTCGGCTGTTCGAGGTTATGTTCGATAACTGTTCGTGCACCAAAATCATAACTGTATTTTTTCTCAGTAATGCTGAAAATTAATGTTAATACGCAGTTTGAGTGTACAGCGGGGCGGGGGAGGGGCAGTGGATGGATCTCTGCATAAATAATGAAGATCTCCATTTTTTTTTCTCTTTCCCGCATTTACAGTGGGGAGGTGCAATCTGTTATCCTATCAGCAGCGCACACAGGAGCGAACTGCTTTTTTTCACACAAGCAAGGGCATGTGTCATTGGCAGTGTATGTCACATGTCCTTGCCATATAAGACCCAGCCATTTTCCAAGTAGCCACCATTCTCTCTCTGCTGCAGCTGCGTGTTACACGGCACCGCTAATGCTGTGTGTGCTATACTTTGAGTGTTAATTTCAAGCCAATATGAGTTTAACTTTTTGCAGTGGAGGTTGTACCTTTACAGTGGTCGGTGATGTATTGTGAAACACACTACATAAGGACGGCCCCGTGTTTGTTCACCTATTCTCGACAAAGGCCCACATAGGGTCGAAACGCTGTGTGTTCTGGGATGACGGAATAAACACCTGTTTTGCAACTGAACACCTTGGTATGGATGCTGTCTTTTACTTTTGCATGCTGATATTTGCTTGAGTGGGTTCCTTGAGGATTATGGACGTGCATCCCTTGCAGTGAGTGCTGGGTGGTTAATTTTCCACCTCAGGAGAGAATTTGTGGCCGTCTGTTTACGGTGGGTTTTGGTGACAATTCTCCCATTCTCATTCCTTTGGATACATGTTTCCGGAAAGGCCAATTTATATATATTCATTTCAGATGTAAATCGAAGTCCGATGTCCTTGGTATTGAGTTTCTGAACAAACTCCCCAAATTCCGCCATTCTCCCCTTCCAAATGGCGAAAATTTTGTCAATCTTCTTATCGAGGCACACAGGGGAATCAGCAAAGACAATAGTTTCCTCCCACCAGCCCAGGAGCAAATTAGCATAGGAAGGGGCACATGGACTGCCCATAGCTGTGCCCCTGAGCTGTGGAAGTACTGTTTATCAAGGAGAAAGACTTTTTTTGATAGACAAAATTCCAAGGCTTTTAAGACAAATTTGTTGTGCCAGTCAAATTGGCGACTCTTAGTGCTAAGATAGTGATCCACAGCCATCAGGCCCTTCTCATGGGGGATGGATTAGTATAGGGCTTCAATGTCTATGCTACCCATAATCATGTCTGGATCTAAGCTAATACCATTCAGCTTGCATAGAAGATTGGTGGTGTCATGCACATACGAGTTTAGAGCTACCACAAACAGTCTCAAGATCTAATCAACATATATGTCTATATTTTCGGTGTTGATGCCTGAAGCAATTATTCTACCTTTCAAGGGGTTGGTACCTTTGTGAATATTAGGCAGGTAATAAAAGTTTGCCATCTTAGGATACTGTGGAATAAGGAAATCTCTCTCACCTCTATCAATCACCCCAAGCTCAAAACCCTCATTCAACGAAGACTTAAGGTTACATAGTTACATAGTTACATAGTTTATAAGGCCGAAAAAAGACAAGCGTCCATCCAGTTCAGCCTATTTCTTGTGCACTGCAGCTATTCCGCTATTCCTATACCATGCGGTATAGGCCAATTTACATCATTGAGGAAAAATTCACTTCCCGACTCCAATCTGGCAGTCAGATTAAATCCCTGGATTAATTAACTAAGCATAAGATGTAATTTTATTGTTCTCAAGAAAGGTGTCCAGGCCTCTCTTGAACTCTTTAAGTGAGTTGGACATCACCACTTCCTCTCCCAGAGAGTTCCAGGGTCTCACGGCTCTGACCGTAAAGAATCCCCTTCTATGCTGGTGCAGGAACCTCCTTTCCTCCAGACGCATAGTGTGCCCCCTCGTCTTTGTCACCATCCTTCGTATAAACAGGTCATGGGAGAGATCTCTGTACTTCCCCCTGATGTATTTATACATGTTTATGAGGTCTCCCCTAAGCCTTCACAGGTAACAAAGAAAAGGGGTAAGTGGGTTCCTGGATAGTTTGCGGTAACCCATTTGCTCATCCAGTAATGTCTGACAAAGCAACCCATATATTTCTGTGTCCATATTCACCACGTTACCACCCTTACAGGACGGCTTTATGGTAATACTTAGAGATGAGCAGTGTTTGACTCAAACTGTTCGTCAATCTCAAATTCAAGCTGTTTTGGGCGGTGTTCGAGCCATTCAGCGAACACTAACGATTTGTAAAAAATTCGGCTGTTCGAGGTTATGTTCGATAACTGTTCGTGCACCAAAATCATAACTGTATTTTTTCTCAGTAATGCTGAAAATTAATGTTAATACGCAGTTTGAGTGTACAGCGGGGCGGGGGAGGGGCAGTGGATGGATCTCTGCATAAATAATGAAGATCTCCATTTTTTTTTCTCTTTCCGGCATTTACAGTGGGGAGGTGCAATCTGTCATCCTATCAGCAGCGCACACAGGAGCGAACTGCTTTTTTTCACACAAGCAAGGGCATGTGTCATTGGCAGTGTATGTCACATGTCCTTGCCATATAAGACCCAGCCATTTTCCAAGTAGCCAACATTTTCTCTCTGCTGCAGCTGCGTGTTACACGGCACCGCTAATGCTGTGTGTGCTATACTTTGAGTGTTAATTTCAAGCCAATTTTCGTACAAATCTACAGATAGCTTGGGAGTAGGGAATAGTTGTGATTGCAGTCCTTTTGAGGACTAGGTTACATCATTTCCTACGACTTTTATCAGGCAGGTCTGTGCTCTTAAATAGATAGGTTGGGAGTAGGGACTAATTGTAATTGCAGTCCTTTTGAGGGCTAGGTGACATCAGTTCCTATCACATTTTGCCAGGCAGGACAGTGTAAGTGCTGTGCAAGTTTTTTTCACAGCATTTGGCTAAATGTAGCTAACCAAATCCTTTTTGGCATCTTGCAGTGTGTGTTAGTCAGTGGAGTAGCTTATCTGTGTTGCAAGCTACACCACCTGTGTATAGAATACGATTTTTTTAATGCACATAGCCAAGTAAAACCTTTTGGGCATAGCATCATTCTATTAGGCCATCTATACTAACCTCCACCAGCTTGCAAATTAGAAATAATTTTTATCTGCATCTAGCTCTGAAAAAATATTTGGGCATGTAGCAAGCAGTGTGTGGGACTTGTTCTATTAGTCCATCTATACTAACCTCCACCAGGTTGCAAATTAAAAATAATTTTTATTTGCATCTAGCTCTGAAAAAATATTTGGGCTTGTAGCAGTGTGTGGGACTTGTTCTATTAGTCCATCTATACTAAACTCCACCAGGTTGCAAATTAAAAATAATTTTTATCTGCATCTAGCTCTGAAAAAATATTTGGGCTTGTAGCAGTGTGTGGGACTTGTTCTTTTAGACCATCTATACTAACCTCCACCAGGTTGCAAATTAAAAATAATTTTATCTGCATCAAGCTCTGAAAAAATATTTGGGCTTGTAGCAGTGTGTGGGACTTGTTCTATTAGTCCATCTATACTAACCTCCACCAGGTTACAAATTAAAAATAATTTTTATCTGCTTCTAGCTCTGAAAAAATATTTGGGCTTGTAGCAGTGTGTGGGACATGTTCTATTAGTCCATCTATACTAACCTCCACCAGGTTGCAAATTAAAAATAATTTTTATCTGCATCTAGCTCTGAAAAAATATTTGGGCTTCTAACAGTGTGTGGGACTTGTTCTATAGCTTCATCTATACTAACCTCCATAAGGTTGCAAATTAAAAATAATTTTTATCTGCATCTAGCTCTGAAAAAATATTTGGGCTTGTAGCAGTGTGTGGGACTTGTTCTATTAGTCCATCTATACTAACCTCCACCAGGTTGCAAATTAAAAATAATTTTTATCTGCATCTAGCTCTGAAAAAATATTTGGGCTTGTGGCAGTGTGTGGGACTTGTTCTATTAGTCCATCTATACTAACCTCCACCAGGTTGCAAATTAAATATAATTTGTATCTGCATCTAGCTCTGAAAATAAAATGGGTTTGTAGCAGTGTGTGGGACTTTTTCTATTAGTCCATCTATACTAACCTCCACCAGGTTGCAAATTAAAAATAATTTTTATCTGCATCTAGCTCTGAAAAAATATTTGGGCTTGTAGCAGTGTGTGGGACTTGTTCTATTAGTCCATCTATACTAACCTCCACAAGGTTGCAAATTAAAAATAATTTTTATCTGCATCTAGCTGGGAAAAAATATTTGGGCTTGTAGCAGTGTGTGGGACTTGTTCTATTAGTCCATCTATACTAACCTCCACCAGGTTGCAAATTAAAAATAATTTTTATCTGCATATAGCTCTGAAAAAATATTTGGGCTTGTAGCAGTGTGTGGGACTTGTTCTATTAGTCCATCTATACTAACCTCCACCAGGTTGCAAATTAAAAATAATTTTTATCTGCATCTAGCTCTGAAAAAATATTTGGGCTTGTAGCAGTGTGTGGGACTTGTTCTATTAGTCCATCTATACTAAACTCCACCAGCTTGTAGATTAAAAATAATTTTTATCTGCATCTAGCTCTGAAAAAATATTTTGGTTTGTAGCAGTGTGTGGGACTTGTTCTATTAGTCCATCTATACTAACCTCCACCAGGTTGCAAATTAAAAATATTTTTTATCTGCATCTAGCTCTGAAAAAATATTTGGGCTTCTAGCAGTGTGTGGGACTTGTTCTATTAGTCCATCTATACTAACCTCCACCAGGTTGCAAATTAAAAGCAATTTTTATCTGCATCCAGCTCTGAAAAAATATTTGGGCTTGTAGCAGTGTGTGGGACTTGTTCTATTAGTTCATCTATACTAACCTCCACCAGGTTGCAAATTATAAATAATTTTTATTTGCATCTAGCTCTGAAAAAATATTTGGGCTCGTAGCAGTGTGTGGGACTTGTTCTATTTAGTCCATCTATACTAACCTCCACCAGGTTGAAAATCAAAAATAATTTTTATCTGCATCTAGCTCTGAAAAAATATTTGGGCTTGTAGCAGTGTGTGGGACTTGTTCTATTAGACCATCTATACTAACCTCCACCAGGTTGCAAATTAAAAATAATTTTATCTGCATCAAGCTCTGAAAAAATATTTGGGCTTGTAGCAGTGTGTGGGACTTGTTCTATTAGTCCATCTATACTAACCTCCACCAGGTTACAAATTAAAAATAATTTTTATCTGCTTCTAGCTCTGAAAAAATATTTGGGCTTGTAGCAGTGTGTGGGACATGTTCTATTAGTCCATCTATACTAACCTCCACCAGGTTGCAAATTAAAAATAATTTTTATCTGCATCTAGCTCTGAAAAAATATTTGGGCTTCTAACAGTGTGTGGGACTTGTTCTATAGCTTCATCTATACTAACCTCCATAAGGTTGCAAATTAAAAATAATTTTTATCTGCATCTAGCTCTGAAAAAATATTTGGGCTTGTAGCAGTGTGTGGGACTTGTTCTATTAGTCCATCTATACTAACCTCCACCAGGTTGCAAATTAAAAATAATTTTTATCTGCATCTAGCTCTGAAAAAATATTTGGGCTTGTAGCAGTGTGTGGGACTTGTTCTATTAGTCCATCTATACTAACCTCCACCAGATTGCAAATTAAATATAATTTGTATCTGCATCTAGCTCTGAAAATAAAATGGGTTTGTAGCAGTGTGTGGGACTTTTTCTATTAGTCCATCTATACTAACCTCCACCAGGTTGCAAATTAAAAATAATTTTTATCTGCATCTAGCTCTGAAAAAATATTTGGCTTCTAGCAGTGTGTGGGACTTGTTCTATTAGTCCATCTATACTAACCTCCACCAGGTTGCAAATTAAAAATAATTTTTATCTGCATCTAGCTTTGAAAAAATATTTGGGCTTCTAACAGTGTGTGGGACTTGTTCTATTACTCCATCTATACTAACCTCCACAAGGTTGCAAATTAAAAATAATTTTTATCTGCATCTAGCTCTGAAAAAATATTTGATCTTGTAGCAGTGTGTGGGACTTGTTCTATTAGTCCATCTATACTAACCTCCACCAGGATGCAAATTAAAAATAATTTTTATCTGCATCTAGCTCTGAAAAAATATTTGGGCTTGAAGCAATGTGTGGGACTTGTTCTATTAGTCCATCTATACTAACCTCCACCAGGTTGCAAATTAAAAATAATTTGTATCTGCATCTAGCTCTGAAAATAAAATGGGTTTGTAGCAGTGTGTGGGACTTGTTCTATTAGTCCATCTAAACTAACCTCCACTAGGTTGCAAATTAAAAATAATTTTTATCTGCATCTAGCTCTGATAAAATATTTGGGCTTGTAGCAGTGTGTGGGACTTTTTCTATTAGTCCATCTATACTAACCTCCACCTGGTTGCAAATTAAAAATAATTTTAATCTGCATATAGCTCTGAAAAAATATTTGGGCTTGTAGCAGTGTGTGGGACTTGTTCTATTAGTCCATCTATACTAACCTCCACCAGGTTGCAAATTCAAAATAATTTTTTGTCTGCATCTAGCTCTAAAAAAATATTTGGGCTTGTAGCAGTGTGTGGGACTAGTTCTATGAGTCCATCTATATTAAACTCCACCTGGTTGCAAATTAAAAATAATTTTTATCTGCATCTAGCTCTGAAAAAATATTTGGGTTTGTAGCAGTGTGTGGGACTTGTTCTATTAGTCCATCTATACTAACCTTCACCAGGTTGCAAATTAAAAATATTTTTTATCTGCATCTAACTCTGAAAAAATATTTGGGCTTCTAGCAGTTTGTGGGACTTGTTCTATTAGTCCATCTATACTAACCTCCACCAGGTTGCAAATTAAAAACAATTTTTATCTGCATCCAGCTCTGAAAAAATATTTGGGCTTGTAGCAGTGTGTGGGACTTGTTCTATTAGTTCATCTATACTAACCTCCACCAGGTTGCAAATTAAAAATAATTTTTATTTGCATCTAGCTCTGAAAAAATATTTGGGCTTGTAGCAGTGTGTGGGACTTGTTCTATTAGTCCATTTATACTAACCTCCACCAGGTTGCAAATTAAAAATAATTTTTAGCTCCCAAGTCTCCAGCTGCCCATCTGAGTATGGGGTAGAACAGATGGTTGAGTCTGCAGAGCTGTTTACTCATACTATAGCCTGGGAATCAGAGGTCAGCTCCACAGCTTCTGTGAATCCAGACAAGGAAATGATCTACACTGATGCCCAGAATCTTTATGAGTCGTATCCAGGAACAGACGCAGAAGGTTCTGACCATAATGTAGACCCTCGTTCCCAAACTGTAACTCCTGTTGGTGGAGACAATGAGGAAGATGATTATGAGACTCAAATACCTGATTGGAGCGACAACTTGAGTTTTTTGTCAGGGCAGGAAGAGGTTGGCTCTGAGGACGACGGGTGTGATAACACACAGGGTGATGATGACGAGGTTGGATATCCCACTTACTGTCAACCCACAGTCAGACAGTCGTTGAGGTCAGCAGAGGAGGTGAAGGAGGATGCTAGTGATGATGAGGTCAGGTTGCTCCTTCCTGGACAGAGACATAGTACTGGAAGCACGTCAACAACTGCATCCTCAAACACAACTCTGCCTCTGACCACAAGTCGTGGTGGCTCTTCAGGTCGCATGGGTGCTATGTTTTGCATAGCCTAGGCATTTTTTCAGATAATAATCTTTATAATAATTTTTATTTTTATATAGCGCTAACATATTCCGCAGTGCTTTACATACATTATCGTCGATGTCCCCATCGGGGCTCACAATCTAAATTCCCTATCAGTATGTCTTTGGAGTGTGGGAGGAAACCGGAGAACCCGGAGGAAACCCACGTAAACACAGGGAGAACATACAAACTCCTTGCAGATGTTGTCCTTGGTGGGATTTGAACCCAGGACCCCAGCGCTGCAAGGCTGCAATGCTAACCACTGAGCCACCGTGCTGAACCTGGTTGTCCAGCAATTTTTAGCCCACTATCCCGGACTAGATGGCTTTCTGCAGAGGGCACGGTTGCTGTGTGCTCACTTCCGCCATTCGCATCCCGCAGCTCAGCGACTTACATCTCTACAGAAGTCGTTGGGCCTGCCACTTCATCGGCTAAAATGCGATGTGCCTACCCGGTGGAATTCAACTCTGCACATGTTGCAGCGAATGTGGCAGAATCGACAAGCCCTTGTGCAATATGTTCTGACGTATAGCCTGGGCCAACGAGATCCAGAGGTAGGGCAAATCACGCTGGAGGAGTGGTCTCAGATCAGGGACCTATGCACCCTTCTGCACAGTTTTGAAATGGCGACGAAGATGTTTAGTGCTGACGATACCATTATCAGCATGAATATTCTGGTGATTTACATGCTGGAGCACATGTTAAACAGAATTCGGAGTCAGGTGGTGGCACAAGAGGAGGTGGAGGAAGTAGAGGAGGAGGAGTTGTATGCGGAAGGGCTAACATCTGCAAGGTCCAGACGGTCGGCAGCACCAAGGCAGCAGGCATGTGAGGGTGGGGGAGATGGTTTTACCAGGGTGCATGGTAGCAGCCAAACTAGTGAGGAAGGTGCAGGAGCCCAGGAAGAAGTGGAGGACGAACTGATGGAAGACTCATCAGATGAGGGAGACATTAATCACATTTCTGTTGTGTGAGGTTGGGGGGAGAGGGCAGAGGAAGGAAGCATGATTGTTACCTCGCCACCAACGCAACAGGGACTTGGTGGTCCGGGATGCGCAAGACACATGAGTGCCTTCTTGCTGCACTACCTGCAACATGACCCTCGAATTGTGAGAATTAGAAATAATCCTGACTACTGGGTTGCCACACTGTTAGATCCCCGGTACAAAAGTAAATTTGCAGAAATTATTCCTGCCATAGAAAGGGATGCACGCATGCAGGAGTATCAGCAGAGACTGTTGCAGAATCTTACATGTGCTTTTCCACAAAATACCAGTGGTGCACGTAGTGAATCTCACAGTTCCAACTTGCCAACCGTGGGACCATCGAGTGTTCAGCACTCAAAACGTAACTCAAACACGGCATCTGCTGGTAACATCAATTTTGCGTAATCATTTCAACACTTTTTTAGCCCATCCTTTGCAAGGCCACAGGAGACAAGAAGTCTGACACATAGTCAACGCCTAGAGATGATGGTAGAGGAGTATCTCCAAGTAAACATTGAAGCCATGACTGTGTCACTGGACCCTTGCTCTTTTTGGGCTTCCAATCTGGATAAATGGCCGGAGCTCGCCACTTACGCCTTGGAAATCTTGTCATGCCCTGCAGCCAGCGTTCTGTCTGAAAGTGTGTTCAGTGCTGCTGGTGGTGTGCTGACAGACAAGCGCACACAGCTGTCCACTGATAATGTAGACAGACTCACATTCATAAAGATGAACAAATCATGGATCCGAAAGTACTTTTCTACCCCTGTGTTATCCTGGGAAAGTAAAAGCTTGATGATTTGTTAAAATCACCTCACCAACTGTTTTACGCTTTCAAATTACTAATCATGTTTATCTGTATCTTGACTGGAAAATAATTTGGGCCTTGTAGCAGTGTGAAGTACTGATACTATTAGGCCATCTATACTAAACTCCGCCAGATTTAAAATTACTAATCACTAGAGATGAGCGTTGTTCTACTCGAACTGTTCGCCAATCTCAAATTCGAGCTGTTTTGGGCGGTGTTCGAGCCGTTCGGCGAACACGAACGATTTGAGAAAAATTCGGCTGTTCGAGGTTATGTTCGATAACTGTTCGTGCACCAAAATCATAACTGGATTTTTTCTCAGTAATGATGAAAATTAATGTTAATACGCAGTTTGAGTGTACAGCGGGGTGGGGGGAGGGGCAGGGGATGGATCTCTGCAGGAATAATGAAGATCTCCATTTTTTTTTCTATTTCCCGCGTTTACAGTGGGGAGGTGCAATCTGTCAGCCTATCAGCAGCGCACACACGGAGCGAAGTGCTTTTTTCACACAAGCAAGGGCATGTGTCATTGGCAGTGTATGTCACATGTCCTTGCCCTATAAGACCAAGCCATTTTCCCCGTCGCCACCATTTTCTCACTGCTGCAGCTGCGTGTTATATGGCACCGCTGTTGCTATGTGCGCTATACCTTGTTAATTTCAAGCCAATTTTCACACAAATCTACAGATAGCTTGGGAGTAGGGAATAGTTGTGATTGCAGTCCTTTTAAGGACTAGGTTACAGCATTTCCTACGACTTTTATCAGGCAGGTCTGTGCTCTTAAATAGATAGATTGTGGGAGTAAAGACTAATTGTAATTGCAGTCCTTTTCAGGACTAGGTTACATCAGTTCCTATCAGTTTTTGCCAGGCAGGTCTGTGCCAGTGCTGTGCAAGTTTTTTTCACAGCATTTGGCTGAATCTAGCAAAGCTAATCATTTTTGGCCTATTGCAGAGTGTGTTAGTCAGTGGAGTAGCCTATCTGTGTTGCAAGATATACAACCTGTGTATAGAATACCAATTTTTTTACTGCACCTAGTGAAGTAAAATCTTTTGGGCATAGCATCATTCTATTAGTCCATCTATACTGAACTCCATCAGGTTGCAAATTGAATATAATTTTTTTCTGCATCTAGCTCTGAAAAAATATTTGGGCTTCTAGCAGTGTGTGGGACTTGTTCTATTAGTCCATCTCTACTGACCTCCATCAGGTTGCAAACTGAATATAATTTTTTTCTGCATCTAGGTCTGAAAAAATATTTGGCCTTCTAGCAGTGTGTGGGACTTTCTCTATTAGTCCATCTATACTGACCTCCATCAGGTTGCAAATTAAAATTAATTTTTATCTGCATCCAGCTCTGAAAAAATATTTGGCCTTCTAGCAGTGTGTGGGACTTTCTCTATTAGTCCATCTATACTGACCTCCATCAGGTTGCAAACTGAATATATTTTTTTTCTGCATCTACCTCTGAAAAAATATTGGGCTTCTAGCTGTGTGTGGGACTTGTTCTATTAATCCATCTATACAGACCTCCATCAGGTTGCAAACTGAATATAATTTTTTTCTGCATCTAGCTCTGAAAAAATATTTGGCCTTCAAGCAGTGTGTGGGACTTTCTCTATTAGTCCATCTATACTGACCTCCATCAGGTTGCAAATTAAAAATAATTTTTATCTGCATCCAGCTCTGAAAAAATATTTGGCCTTCTATCAGTGTGTGGGACTTTCTCTATTAGTCCATCTATACTGACCTCCATCAGGTTGCAAATTAAAAATAATTTTTATCTGCATCCAGCTCTGAAAAAATATTTGGCCTTCTAGCATTGTGTGGGACTTTCTCTATTAGTCCATCTATACTGACCTCCATCAGGTTGCAAATTAAAAATAATTTTTTGTCTGCATCTAGCTCTGAAAAAATATTTGGCCTTCTAGCAGTGTGTGGGACTTGGTCTATTAGTCCATCTATACTGACCTCCATCAGGTTGCAAACTGAATATATTTTTTTTCTGCATCTACCTCTGAAAAAATATTGGGCTTCTAGCTGTGTGCGACTTGTTCAATTAATCCATCTATACAGACCTCCATCAGGTTGAAAACTGAATGTAATTTTTTTCTGCATCTAGCTCTGAAAAAATATTTGGGCTTCTAGCAGTGTGTGGGACTTTCTCTATTAGTCCATCTATACTGACCTCCATCAGGTTGCATATTAAAAATAATTTTTTGTCTGCATCTAGCTCTGAAAAAATATTTGGCCTTCTAGCAGTGTGTGGGACTTTCTCTATTAGTCCATCTATACAGACCTCCATCAGGTTGCAAACTGAATATAATTTTTTTCTGCATCTAGCTCTGAAAAAATATTTGGCCTTCTAGCAGTGTGTGGGACTTTCTCTATTAGTCCATCTATACTGTCCTCCATCAGGTTGCAAATTAAAAATAATTTTTATCTGCATCTACCTCTGAAAAAATATTTGGGCTTCTAGCTGTGTGTGGGACTTGTTCTATTAGTCCATCTATACTGACCTCCATCAGGTTGCAAACTGAATATAATTTTTTTCTGCATCTACCTCTGAAAAAATATTTGACCTTCTAGCAGGGTGTGGGACTTTCTCTATTAGTCCATCTATACTGACCTCCATCAGGTTGCAAACTGAATATATTTTTTTTCTGCATCTACCTCTGAAAAAATATTTGGACTTCTAGCTGTGTGTGGGACTTTCTCTATTAGTCCATCTATACTGACCTCCATCAGGTTGCAAATTGAATATAATTTTTTTCTGCATCTAACCCATCCAATAGTTTTGGCCTAATACCACAGTTTGGCCACTCAGCTCTGCTCGGTTCCCATCCATTGTTTTTTTGTGCAAACAACTCCAGAGTTGTGAATTAGTTAACCACCAAAATGAGTGGAAAAAGGCCTGCTGCTGGTGGAAAGGGGAATAGGCGTGTTAGGAAGGGGAAAAAAGGTTGTGTCCGTGGGGTAAGTGTTAAAGCAACAGTAACATCTGCAGAAGAAAGACCATCTTCCAGCCAAACTAAAATGTCTACTTCTTTTAGCGGACGATGTGATAAGATCCCTTTCTTACGGCCACTCCAATCGCTACAAATTCCAGATGAGGCACAAAAACAGCAGGTGCTTCAACGGATATCAAGTGCTCCTTTAAGTGGGCTCTCCACCACATCAACTTCAACATCACAAATACTCCAGTCCTCAAAGGTGTCACCCCAATCGCACTTGCTTCCTCACAGCTCCCAAATCTCCAGCTGCCCGTCTGAGTATGAGGTAGAACAGATGGTTGAGTCTGCAGAGCTGTTTACTCATACTATAGCCTGGGAATCAGAGGTCGACTCCAGCGCTTCTGTGAATCCAGACGAGGAAATGATCTGCACTGATGCCCAGAATCTTTATGAATCGGATCCAGGACCAGACGCAGAAGGTTCTGACCATAATGTAGACCCTCATTCCCAAACTGTAACTCCTGTTGGTGGAGACAATGAGGAAGACGATGATGAGACTCAAATACCTGATTGGAGCAACAACTTTAGTTTTTTGTCAGGGCAGGAACAGGTTGGCTCTGAGGACGATGGGTGTGATAACGCACAGGGTGATGATGATGAGGTTGGAGATCCCACTTACTGTCAACCCACAGTCAGCCAAGAGATGAGGTCAGCAGAGGAGGTGGAGGAAGATGCTAGTGACGACGAGGTCAGATTGTGCCTTCCTGGACAGAGACGTAGTACTGGAAGCACGTCAACAACTGCATCGTCAAACACAACTCTGCCTCTCACCACAAGTCGTGGTGGCTCTTCAGGTCTCATGGGTGCTAAGCCTTGCATAGCCTGCGCATTTTTTCAGACCGATAAAGATGACCCAACTCGTTTTATCTGTAACATTTGTCAGCAAAAGCTAAGTAGAGGCCAAAAAATACATAGTTTGAGTACTTCATGCATGAACCGGCACATGGACATGAAGCATAAGTTGCAGTGGGAAGCTCAGTGTGCTACAATGCAGCCTAGCCGGCCGGGCCAACCACCGTCTGCCATATCTTGTGCATCTGTGGCCTCTTCATCCTCTGTGACTGGGGGGACAGCAGTCACACCTGTTTTGGGGCGCAGACCTGCCACCTCTTTACCCGCAACAGCCAGCGTGATTGGCAGGTCATCATTTTCTTTGGAGGTGGTAACACCAGCTGGTGTTGAGCGCTGTCCGACATCGATAGCACCACCTTTGGATCAAGGCAACCTAACATGTCCGCCTGCATCTTCCTCACAGACCGGCAGTTTGACGGGGACACCCTTATCAACCCCGTCTAAGCACAATAGCCAGCCCTCGGTCCCTCAGATGTGGACAAGTAAAAGACCATTTCCTCCTAGCCATGAGAAAGCTAAGAGGTTGAATTTCACCATCTGCAAGCTCTTGGCTACAGAAATGCTGCCTTTCCGCCTGGTGGACACAGAGGATTTTCGAGACCTTATGTCCGTCGCAGTGCCCCAGTACCAGATGCCCAGTCGGCACTACTTCTCAAAGAAAGGTGTGCCTGCACTCCACCAGCATGTCGCACACAACATCACCGCTTCTTTGAGAAACTCTGTGTGTGACAGGGTGCATTTCACCACAGACACTTGGACGAGTAGGCATGGACAGGGGCGTTACATGTCGCTGACTGGGCACTGGGTAACTATGGTGACAGCAGGACAAGGGGCTGCTGTCCAAGTCTTGCCATCCCCACAATTTGTGCGTCAATCCTCTTTATGTCAAAGTTCCTCCACTGCTTCTGCCTCCTCAACCTCCTCTCGGTCTTCCACCTGCACCCAAAGCCTGTCTGGTCATGCCACAAGCTTTCTAACTCCGCAGAAGGGATCCTGCACACCTCCTTACTATGCTGGCAGTAGGGCTCAACGTCATCAGGCGGTTTTTACTTTGAAATGTCTGGGAAATGTGAGTCACACAGCTGAGGAGTTGTGGTCAGCTCTGGAGAACCAATTTCATGAATGGTTGTCTCCACTGGACCTGAAACCAGGGAAGGCCGCGTGCGACAATGCTGCAAACCTGGGTGCAGCCCTTCGCCGGGGCAATGTCACACACGTGCCTTGTATGGCTCACGTGTTGAACCTGGTTGTCCAGCAATCTTTAGCCCACTATCCCAGACTAGATGGCCTTCTGCAGAGGGCATGGTCGCTGTGTGCTCACTTCCGCCGTTCGCATCCCGCAGCTCAGCGACTTACATCTCTACAGAAGTCGTTGGGCCTGCCACTTCACCGGCTAAAATGCGATGTGCCTACCCGGTGGAAATCAACTCTGCACATGTTGCAGCGACTGTGGCAGCACCGACAAGCCCTGGTGCATTACGTTCTGACGTATAGCCTGGGCCAACGAGATCCGGAGGTGCGGCAAATCACGCTGGAGGACTGGTCTCAGATCAGGGACCTATGCACCCTTCTGCACAGTTTTGAAATGGCGACGAAGATGTTTAGTGCTGACGATGCCATTATCAGCATGACTATTCCGGTGATTTACATGCTGGAGCACATGTAAAACAGAATTCAGAGTCAGGTGGTGGCAGAAGAGGAGGTGGAGGAAGTAGAGGAGGAGGAGTTGTATGCGGAAGGGCTAACATCTGCAAGGTCCAGACGGTCGGCAGCACCAAGGCGTTAGGCATGTGAGGGTGGGGGAGATGGTTTTACCAGGGCGCATGGTAGCAGCCAAACTAGTGAGGAAGGTGCAGGAGCCCAGGAAGAAGTGGAGGATGAACTGATGGAAGACTCATCAGATGAGGGAGACCTTGATCACATTTCTGTTGTGCGAGGTTGGGGGGAGAGGACAGAGGAAGGAAGCATGATTGTTACCTCGCCACCAACACAACAGGGACTTGGTGCTCCTGGATGCGCAACACACATGAGTGCCTTCTTGCTGCACTACCTGCAACATGACCCTCGAATTGTGAGAATTAGAAATAATCCTGACTACTGGGTTGCCACACTGTTAGATCCCCGGTACAAAAGTAAATTTGCAGAAATTATTCCTGCCATAGAAAGGGATGCACGCATGCAGGAGTATCAGCAGAGACTGTTGCAGAATCTTACATGTGCTTTTCCACAAAACACCAGTGGTGCACGCAGTGAATCTCACAGTTCCAACTTGCCAACCGTGGGACCGTCAAGTGTTCAGCACTCAAACCGTAACATAACCAAAGTATCTGCTGGTAACATCAATTTTGCGGAATCATTTCACCACTTTTTTAGCCCATCCTTTGCAAGGCCACAGGAGACAAGAAGTCTGACACATAGTCAACGCCTAGAGACGATGGTACAGGAGTATCTCCAAGTAAACATTGAAGCCATGACTGTGTCACTGGACCCTTGCTCTTTTTGGGCTTCCAATCTGGATAAATGGCCGGAGCTAGCCATTTACGCCTTGGAGATCTTGTCATGCCCCGCAGCCAGCGTTCTGTCTGAACGTGTGTTCAGCGCTGCTGGTGGTGTGCTGACAGATAAGCGCACGCGGCTCTAAATTGATAATGTAGACAGACTCACGTTCATAAAGATGAACAAATCAAGGATCCGAAACGACTTTTCTACCCCTGTGTCATCCTGGGGAGAGTAAAAGCTTGATGATTGGTTAAAATCACCCTACCAACCGTTTTAAGCTTTCAAATTACTAATCATGTTTATCTTTATCTTGACTGGAAAATAATTTGGGCTTTGTAACAGTGTGCAGCACTGATCCTATTAGCCCATCTATACTAAGCTCCACCAGATTTAAAATTAATAATAATTTGTAGCTGCATCTAGCCCGGAAAATAATTTTGGGGCTCCGAGATGCGCAAGACACATAAGTGCCTTCTTGCTGCACTACGTGCAACATGACCCTCATATTGTCAGAATTCGAAGTAATCATGACTACTGGGTTGCCACACTCTTAGATCCCCCAAACTTTTCGATCAACCTTTTCATTTTAATAAAGACCAAAAAAATGGTCATTTTTGAAATTTTAAGCATTAGCAGGTTATTAGAAACTGAAATCAAACAGTTTTCAACTCAAAACTTTATTATAGGTGATGTTACATTTTCACATAGGACCCCTTGTTCGAAAGGAGCTTCTGAACTCTCTCATCCATTGAATTTGTCAGGTTTTGGAGGAGTATAGCCTCAGGGCAGTGTATGCGGAGGATGGGGGTGATGGTGTAGGGCAGCAGCAGTAACGACACGGAGTCAGTGATGCAGTCCAGGGCCTTTACTCACAGTTCTTATTATCCAGACCACGTCTGCAGGTAACGGCTGCCCACGTCGTACTGTGCTCACCAGGTGAGGGGCTCAGACAACTCCCAGATAACTTTGGAGCGCTTCACAGGACCCCCTTTGTGTGTCCTTTGTCTGGCCTTTCTTACCAACCCTTCTGTCCGGCTGCCTCGGGCCTCCTCTTGGTAAACTTGGCGCCAGTTTCCCTGACCCTATGTGCTGCCCTCCTAGCGGGTGTAGCGAGGGGCTGCGCCACATAAAATGTCACAGCCTCCGGTTTCTAGCTGAGGGTCGCTTCCTGCCTCCACTAGTTTCGGGGACCGGTCTCCCCCTTTGGCCTGACCCCTCCATGCAGGTGGATTCGGGCGTGCGGTGGCGACTCGCCCGTCCGCACCCCTGGGATCCCTTCGTTCCTCGTTCCTGGAGCCTTCTCCGCTCCTCTTCCTTCCTTCTCTCTCTTCCAGGCCTGGGCCTCTGTTACTAGGCCCGCCTCCGGAGCAGAGCTCATGCAGAGCCCCTGCTCCCTGCCACTTCTGCTCAGACTTCTCTGCACTGAACTAAGATGGTGCCCACCTTTTATACTCCCTTGTCAATGCACCCAGGAACTGCTTCCTCCCTGCTCCTGCACTACAGGGTTCCCCTTCCTCAGTGTTCCCTCCCCCCACTCCAGCCCGGGACAGGGACTATCGTGCCCATCTCAGGGGCATATTGGTCGCCCTGCCCCACGGCAATGTGGTGTAATGCATGCAGGTGTCGGGTCCTGATCCACGCTCCATCCTTACCTGAGAGTGAGATATCACACCTCTCGGTGAGGTTCAATACCTCTGTAGCAACCGAGCCCTCAGGGTGCTACAGTTCCATTTATCTTCAGCCTAGGTGACGTATTGCGATACAGGGCCGTGATTTTGGCTATAAAAGGGTCCCCTAGACCCCTACCCCAAGCTTTTTAAGAGAATCATATATTGCGTGCCAGGAGACTCTATGGAATGCTTTCTCAGCATCCAACGAGAGTATCTAATTACAAATTTTTAACTGCATCTAGCCCAGTAAATACTTTGTGCCTAGTAGCAGTGTCTGCTAGTCAGCGGATTATCCCGGCTGTTAAGCAAGCTACACCACCTGTAGTTTGGACACTTAATTTTTTCAAAGGAAATGCTTCGGACCACGGGATACTCAGTGAAGAGCATCAGGAGGCACCCCAAGGCATAGGGGCTGGGACTGGCAGTAGGATGCCTTGCGGTGGACAGCCGAGCTCGATCCTTATAAAAGCTTTTTAACTGCAGCAGCTTTAGTGGACGCTACTGGAGCTGGAATTACGCGGCTGCTGGCATGAGACTTGCCCTCCAATAGATCCTTGTAAATGGATTTAAAGTGTATTCATTCAAATTAGAGAGACAATTTAAACTAAAAAGCTTAGAGCTGCCTCCACCACAGGGGGGCTCGCTCGACCCACCAGCGGACAGGCACCAGTATTGGGAGAGGGGGGCTGGCCGTCAGGGTTCACCGCGGCTCTGGCAAAAACCCGGCAACACGGAGGTGGCACGGGCAGGAGCGGACTGAACGTGTCGGCTTCTCACTTTTTGGATTTTAGAAGGGCATGACATGCCTATATCTGTGTCTCCCCCTCCTTTTACTCCTCCACCTCTTTTCTTTTCTCATGACTATATGTACTTGTCACTTTTCCATGTGTTAGTTGTTTCTTCTGAGCAGTTTGTCAGCTTTTGGACACCTTTGAAGGTGTTTTCTATGTGTTTCTATGTGTTTTTGTTTGCCTGCCATTGGTTTTAGCGGTGTTCGAAGGTGTTCGACGAACAGTTCGACGAACAGTTCGGCGAACAGTTCGGCGAACACACGGGTGTTCGACGAACCGAATCGAACTCGAACCCTACGGGGGTGGCTCAACACTACTAATCACGTTTATCTGTATCTTGGCTGGAAAATAATTTGGGCCTTGTAGCAGTTTGCAGTACTGATTCTATTAGGCCATCTATTCTAAGCTCCACCAGCTTTCAAATTAATAATAATTTTTAGCTGCATCTTGCCCGGAAAATAATTTTGGGGCTCCTAGATGCGCAAGACACATGAGTGCCTTCTTGCTGCACTACCTGCAACATGACCCTCAGATTGTCAGAATTCGAAATAATCCTGACTACTGGGTTGCCACACTCTTAGATTCCCCACACTCTTCAATCAACATTTTCATTTTAATAAAGAACAAAAAAAAGGTCATCTTTGAAATTATAAGCATTAGCAGGTTATTAGAAACTTAAATCAAACAGTTTTCAACTCAAAACTTTATTCTAGGTGATGTTACATTTGCACATAGGACCCGTTGTTCGAAAGGAGCTTCTGCACTCTCTCGTCCATTGAATTTGTCAGGTTTTGGATGGTTTCTGATTCAATTGTTTTGCATGAGGACAGAATACCCTCCCAGAGCTGTTGCTTAGATGTGAACTGCGTCACGCCATCATAGACACTCCTTTTGATGATGCTCCAGAGGTTCTGAATGGGGTTGAGGTCAGGGGAGCATGGGGGTCACACCTTAAGTTTGTCCCCTTTTATGCCCATATCAGCCAGAGATGCAGATGTGTTATGTGCAGCATGAGACGGTGCATTATCATGCATGAAAATGATCTTGCTGCGGAATACACGGTTCTTCTTCATGAACCATGGTGTAGCGTCGGCGTCCCTGCCTCCTGCTAGGCAGGGACATCATTCCCCTCACCTCTCCGCTCCGTGCCCGGCGTCTTCCTCCCGCTCTGCTGGCAGCGCGCGCTCCTTCCCGGCCACTGTGCTTAGAGCGCGCGCTCCCCCTCTCTTAAAGGGGCCGCGCGTGCCGTCCTAAGGAGTCCCCGGCCAATGGCCGGAGGATCTCACCATATATAAGGCACTTCCTCCAAAATGGAGGTGCCCGAACAATGTTGTTGCAAAGCCTATCAACTCTGCTTCAGCCCTCATGTCCCGCTACCAGTTACCTGCCAGTCACCTGCCTGATACCTGCCTGATATCTGCCTACCTGCTTGCTATCCTGTGGTCCGACAGTCTGCCTACCAGCACCTGCCAGTCTGTCTGTGGATCAGTCCGCTTGCGGACCAGGAAGTACTTGCCAGATACCTACCTGATACCTGCCTGCTTGCCCAGAGACTCTTACTCGCTCACCTGGGAGCGCTCACCTGCTGCCTGCCTGCTAGCCTACCTGGAGGCTCAGCCGTCACTTGCTGTTACCACCTGCCTGTCCAGAGACTCTTACTCGCTCACCTGGGAGCGCTCACCAGCTACCTGCCTGCTAGCCTACCTGGAGGCTCAGCCGTCACTTGCTGTGACCACCTGCCTGTCCAGAGACTCTTACTCGCTCACCTGGGAGCGCTCACCTGCTGCCTGCCTGCTAGCCTACTTGGAGGCTCAGCCGTCACTTGCTGTGACCACCTGCCTGTCCAGAGACTCTTACTCGCTCACCTGGGAGCGCTCACCTGCTACCTGCCTGCTAGCCTACCTGGAGGCTTAGCCGTCACTTGCTGTGACCACCCGCCTGTCTAGAGACTCTTATCCTGCTGTCACTTGCCGTGACCACCTGCCTGTCTAGAGACTCTTATCCTGCTGTCACTTGCCGTGACCACCTGCCTATCTAGTGACTCTTATCCTGCTGTCACTTGCCGTGACCACCTGCCTGTCTAGAGACTCTTACCCTGCTGTCACTTGCCGTGACCACCCGCCTGTCAAGAGACTGTCCCCGTCACTTGCCGTGACCTCCTGCCCTTTTACCCAGAGACTGTCCCTGTCACTTGCCGTGACTACCTGCCCGCCTTCCCTGGGAGCCACCTGCTTCCTTACAAGGACTGCCCCTTTGTATAGTTGCTCAGAGGTTCCACCTCTAAGACCCGTTACACATGGCAGGAAGTGCTGTTTGAGAAACTCCACATACATTATGGAGTTCATCTTTACCTCTTCAGGGATCCTAAAGGGGCCGACAATCTCTCTCCCCATGATTCCAGCCCAAAACATTACTCCACCTCCTCCTTGTTGGCGCCGTAGCCTTGTTTGCATGGGGTGTCCATCAACCAGCCATCCTCCACTCCATCCATCTGGACCATCGAGCATTGCATGGCACTCATCGGTGAACAAAACAGTTTTGAAGTCATTCTTCATGTATTGTTTGGCCCACTGGAGCCGTTTCTGCTTGTGTACAGTGGATAGAGGAGGTCGACAGGATGGCTTACACACAGCTGCAAACCTCTGAAGGACCCTGCATCTTGTGTGTCACCCCAGGCCTGGATGCCACAAACAATAATCTGAGTCTGAGAGCTGGAGGGAGGTCCCCTGGTTAGGGACCATTAGCATGCAGCACCTCCTGTCCTAGGCCAGTAGGGGGAGCTGGCTTCCCCTATAAAAGCTGGAACTGGGGTAGGGTTAGAGAGACCAGAACCCACTTCTGAAGTGTCCAGAAGGATTCTCAGAGAAGAGGGACAGGTCAGCAGCAGCTGAGGAATCCGTGAGGCAGAGGAAAAACTGCAAGCCAGGGACAGAGGCGACGAGAGCCAGTCCAGGCAGAGAATCACACAACCGGACATTGGGGTCCGAGGCTGTCAGGGTTACAAGCCCAGCAGCAGAGAACCAACCTGCGAGGGATTTCAGGTCCCTTGGCCTAAGAAGTCTGGAGGCTCCACCACACAGAGGGACCAGTACAGCGAGGAGCAAGCAACAGGTACCCAAGGCCCAAGTCGCAAGCCATACAGGCGAGAAGTACACGGCCAGCTCAGGGACGTGGGCTACTACACCATGAAAAGGGGGATAGTCAGAAAGAGCATAGAGAGAACGGTAGGCCTACACACTCACCCTGACCAGTGGGGTTCCCCGAATGATCTCAGACACCCAGGCCCATTCCTAACCGGTACTGTTGGGTCATTAATAACAACTGTGAGTAAAAGACCCTAGACTGCATCATTGGACTCTGTGTGATTTCTGCTGCTCCTGCACCATCACCCCCAGCATCCACTTACACTGCCCTGAGGCTACACTCTTCCCGTGGGAAGTTATCCTACCCCTGTGCTGCACACCAACACCAGCCTCAGCGGTCTGCCTTTCAGCGGTGGTTATCTCTGACCGCCATCCACGGGTGGCGTAGTCGGACATTTAAAGCACTGATTGATAGACTGCCACAACTTGGTCTGACCACCCTGAGCCACGGGATTGGGTTGCCACTACTACCCCCAGCATCATACAGAAGGCCCGGTTCCGGGTACCCCATGGCCCAGGGGGCGAGTTACTTGTTGTTCGGGGGACGTTGGAGGCACCAGCAGCTTCAAAAACTTGTCTGCTGCTATGGCAAGGTTTTTTGCCGCTGCTCTTTTAACCTGACGTAATTGCCTGTAGGAAAGATTCCTCAATTTTTCCTTATGAGCACGCACACGTGTGTACTGTGAATCAGCTACATACTTCTTGATTGTGCGATGATCAGGATGAAGTGTCTTGGCAATGTTGATTGTAGTCATGCCTTGACCTAAACACTCCACAATTTGTTGCTTCTCAGCAGCCGACACATCCTTTTTCTTTCCCATTTTGGCAGAAAATGTAGGCTGCTTAATAATGTGGGACAGCCTTCTTAAGCAGTCTTGCCTTTCATTGGACACACCTGCCAAACTAATTAGCACAGGTGTCTGCAATTGCTTACAGTGATATAAAGAGCCCTGACACACATCACCATCAATGAGTTTAACTGACAAACAAAAAAATTCTTCCCTTATCACTCCTAAACACTTTTTGCATAATAATTTGGAACACAGTGTACATGTGCTTTTCCACAAAACACCAGTGGTTCACGTAGTGAATCTTACAGTTCTAACTTGCCAACCGTGGTCTGTATGGAGTTGTTCAATAAAGGGCCCAAAATTAAGATAACATAGACGGGAGAGGTCTCTATGAATAGGAATTCCTAAGTATTTGATACCCTGTGAGGGCCAGGCAAAGGGAAAGTTGGACTGGATGGAATCCTGTATGGATTTGGGGAGGGAGACATCGAAGACCTCAGACTTCGCTGCATTGATTTTAAAATTTGACCATGTAACAAAGTGATCTATTTCAGCCATAACAGCAGGGATGGATATATGTGATTGAGAGATATATACTAGAACATCAGCAGCAAATGCAGAGCACTTGTACTCGGTGCCTCCCACCTCAATCCACCTAATATTGGGGTTATGGCAAATTGATGAGAGCAGTTGCTCCGTCACTAGGATGTATAAGAGAGGGGACAGAGGACATCGATGCCTTGTCCCATTGGTGATTATGAAAGGTGATAAAAATGTTCCATTTATCTCCAGCCTAGTTGACGTATTGCGATACAGGGCCGTGATTTTGCCTATAAAAGGGTCCCCTAGACCCCTACCCCAAGCTTTTTAAGAGAATAATATATGGCGTGCCAGGAGACTCTATGGAATGCTTTCTCAGCATCCAACGAGAGTACCTAATTACAAATTTTTAACTGCATCTAGCCCATGAAATACTTTGTGCCTAGTAGAAGTGTCTGCTAGTCAGCGGATTATCCCAGCTGTTAAGCAAGCTACACCACCTGTAGTTTGACACTTAATTTTTTCAAAGGAAATGGTATGGGCCCCCGGGACACTCAGTGAAGAGCATCGGGAGGCACCCCAAGGCACAGGGGCTGGGACTGGCAGTAGGACGCCTTGCAGTGGACTGCCAAGCTCGATCCTTATAAAAGCTTTTCAACTGCAGCAGCTTTAGTGGACGCTATTGGAGCTGAAATTCCCGTAGCTGCTGGCATCAGACTTGCCCTCCAATAGATCCTTGTAAATGGATTTAAAGTGTACTCATTCAAATTAGAGAGACAATTTAAATTAAAAACCTTAGACCTGCCTCCACCGCAGGGGGGCTCGCTTGACCCACCAGCGGACAGGCACCAGTATTGGGAGAGGAGGGCTGGCCGTCAGGGTCCACCGCAGCTTTGGCACAAACACGGCAACGCGGAGGGCGCACGGGCAGTAACGGACTGGCTGTGTCGGCTTCGCACTTTTTTGGTTTTAGAAGGGCATGACATGCCTATATCTGTGTCTCCCCCTCCTTTTACTCCTCCACCTCTTTTCTTTTCGCATGACTATATGTACTTGTCACTTTTCCATGTGTTAGTTATGTCTTCTGAGTAGTGTTGAGCATTCCGATACTGAAATATCGGGTATCGGCCGATATTCGCGGTATCGGAATTCCGATACTTAATTCCGATACTTTAGCAATATCGTATACCGGAATCGGAAGTTCCCATAATGCAATGAGCCATTTTCATTTTATTCAGCCAATGAGGATCCTAAGAAGTGTGGGCACATCCTGTTAGGCATGTAGGCATCTTAACTAATGGCATGGCTGTGATTGGCTGCTGAAATGATGTCATGATGCACTATAAAAGCCGCCACCGCCATTTTGAGCTCACTCTGCTGTGAATTCAGTTAGGGATAGGACGCTGTTGTTCTGAGGGACAGTTTTAGCTACCTATTTGGTCTATTCTGCTTTACCCAAGCTACTTTATAAATCGCTGTGCCTTGCAGTGCTAGTGCACAGTTCTCTGTGCTGTTCACCGCTTTCTGCAAGGTCTCTGTGTGTGAGTGCAGCTCACCCTGTAGTGTGTGCTTCAGCCACGTCTGGTTATAGTGCACTCAGTGTGTGTCACTGCCTCATACATTGTCCTTTTTTGCCAATTCATAATTTTTCCTGATATCTCCTATTAGTGTGGTGGATCCATCCGTATTCAGCTAAATTGGTTCCAAACACACTATATAGGAGTAGATAGAGAAATTTTTTTGGTCTTGCAGCGCTAGTGCACAGTGCTCTGCATCTGTACTGTTCACCGCTGTCTGCAAGGTCTGGTGTGTGAGTGCAGCTCACCCTGTAGTGTGTGCTTCAACTGTGTCTGGTTGTAGTACACTCAGTGTGTGTCACTGCCTCATACATTGTCCTTTTTTGCCAATTCATAATTTTTCCTGATTTCTCCTATTAGTGTGGTGGTTCCATCCGTATTCAGCTAAATTGGTTCCAAACACACTATATAGGAGTAGTTAGAGGAGCCTTTCTGCAGCATTGGGCCCTGCAGCCCCAGCCAGATTAGTATTAGCCTATTTTTTGTAGCCTCATCTATTGCATTGTAGGTTACCTTCCTACATTGTAATAGCTACAAAAAGTTTGTGATACTATCGTTATTACATCTTTAGGCACATCCAGTGTCTTTTTGTGACAAAAAAAACCTAAATAAAATTCACCAAACACTCCACTTTACAGTTGTGTAGGCCACATTAGCTCATATTAAAGTCTAGTCCACACTTTATAAAATTAGTGTTTCTTATACCTGTTAGCAGCTGTTCAGGAATAAGCACACTAAGCCCTTAGTACTTTTCTGCCTATCTTTATCAGTCTACCAAGATGAAGAAGGCAGGGAGTAAGGCATGTGGGCGTGGGCGTGGGCGTGGAGTTTCTGCAGGGAGAGGACGTCAGGATTCTGTGCCTGAAGGGAGAGGATGTGGGGATTCTGTGCCTGCTGCGGGCACCAGTGACTCAGCATCCCCCAGTTTTACCAGGGAACAGTCCTTTATGCGCAGCTTTGTAGGAGCTAGTCGTACCACACTGCTGCGGGAGGACCAAATTGAAGCCGTTGTCGGATGGGTGGCAGCTAACGCATCGACTTCAATTAGTTCCAGATCCTCTCAGGTCCTGAGCACTGAAGAGCTCCCATTTGTCTCTTCACCACCTGCCAAATTGCCCAGGCAGTCAGAGAGCCCTGGACAGGAGCCATCTCTACTTCTGTTCTCTGAATCTCTTGGCTTGGAAAGAGGGGGCCAGCCAAGCAGAATTTGAGAATTTGAAGAAGAGGTAGTATGCAGTGATGCGCAACCGTTTTGTCTCTCTGAATCTGAAGAGGCGGGTGGGCCAGTGCCTATGGTCAGCAGCACACCTCAGTACGCATCTGATGATGAGACTTAGGTGCCACTTTCTGGTGCATACTGTGCTGTCGAGACTACCCAGGAGAAGCAGTTGATTGAAGAGGGTGGTGTAGATGATGAGGTCCTTGACCCATCATGGCGTGAGGGACAGGAAGGTGGTGGGAGCAGCTCTGAGGAAGAGATTCCCCGAACAGCCCAAAAAGGAGGGAGAGGAAGGGGGCAGACTTGGTTGCCTGTAGCCTCCACTTTGGCACCCATTAGGAGCATGGCTCTTCCAAAATCCAAAGCGGGCGCTCCCAAGACTTGCAGTGCCTGGTCCTTTTTTGACACAGTTGCAGATGACATTTGCTTTGTCAAATGCAAGCTATGTAATCAGAAGGTGAAAAGAGGGAAAAGTGTCAGCAACCTCAATACCACAAATATGTGGAAATATGTGCGGACCAAGCCCGTGGTGGAGTTACAAAAACACACTTAAGACCTAGGCCAACCTACAGTGCCACCTACCACCTCTTCAGCTCGTGTTGTAGCCTCTTCCTCCAGCTCACACACAGCTGGTTCGGCTTCCTCACAGGATCACCATGGAAGAATCTCTGGCACTGTTGTACAGAGACACAGTGTAATTCCACCCACAGCACCACTTTCCCAGTCATCCTCACACTCCCAGGCCAGTCTACAGCCATCGTTAGCACAGGCATGGGAGAAAAGGTGCCCATACTCGGCAAACCACCCCCGAGCACAGGCTCTGAATGCTGGCATTGCTAAACTACTGGCCCTTGAAATGCTATCATTCAGGCTGGTGGAGACTGACACATTCCGTAACTTTATGGCATTGGCAGTCCCACAATACAATGTGCCCAGCCGCTTTTATTTCAGCAGGCAAGCCGTCCCTGCCCTGCAACATCATGTGGAGGGAAAAATTAAACATGCGCTACAAAACGCTGTCAGTAGCAAGGTCCACCTGACCACCGATGCGTGGACCAGTAAGCATGGACAGGGACGATACCTTTCCCTCACTGCCCATTGGGTAAATGTTGTGGAGCCGGGTACAGATCTTGAGAGTGGCGCTGTACGTGTTCTGCCAACTCCAAGGATTGCAGGAATCCAGTCTGTACACATTGACTCCTCCTCATACTCCAGTTCCTCTGAATCAGCGCTGCAGGAGCCGTCACGGTCTACCTCCACATCGACCCATGAACAGTTACCTGTTATGGTGACCAATATGAGCACAGCCGTGGCCAAACGTCAACAGGCCGTATTAAAATTAATTTATTTGGGGAATCGAAGCCACACAGCGCAGGAGCTCTGGAATGCCATCAAGCAGCAGAGAGACGTGTGGTTTGTGCCAGCGAATCTCCAGCCAGGCATGGTAGTGTGTGACAATGGCCGAAATCTGGTGGCAGCTCTGGGCCTAGGCAACCTCACTCACATCTCATGTCTGGCACATGTGCTCAACTTGGTCGTGCAGAGTTTTTTGAGGGACTATCCGGATCTTGATGCACTGCTTCACAAGGTCCGCATAGAGTGCGCTCACTTGCGGCATTCCAGCAATGCAAGATCACGCATTGCAGCTCTGCAGCGCCGATTACGTCTTCCGGAACATCGCATCATATGTGACCTACCCACCAGGTGGAATTCAACGTTACATATGTTGGAGAGGTTGTGTGAGCAGCAGGCAGCAGTAATGGAGTACCAGCTGCAGCAGGCGCAAACAAGTCGCAGTGCGCGCTGTTCACACTTCACCACCACTGAGTGGGCCTCTATGAAGGACATTTGCCACGTTTTGCATGCCTTCGATTATTCCACGCGGATGGCGAGTGCAGATGATGCACTAGTCAGCATGACTATCCCCCTTATCTGCCTGCTTGAAAAAACACTGCAAGCACTAAGGGACGAGGTTTTGGAAGAGGTGGAGGATAAGGAGTCACAAATGCCATCTGCTTCTCTACAGTCTGCGCAACGTGGTTCCTCACAAAGGCCTAGGCAGGGGACACTTTGTGAGGAGGATGAGGAGGAGTCAACGGATGAGGAAGACATCTGTCCAGAGGAGGGAGGTACACAATTCTCTAGTAGTCAGTATCTAGAGCGAGGGTGGGGTGATGCAGAGCAGGCAGAGATCACGCCTCGAGCAGGGGACAGCGTTTCTTGGCCAGTTGGCAGTCTGCAGCACTTGGTTGATTTCATGCTGCAGTGCCTGAGAAACGACCGCCGCATCGCCCACATACTCAACACGGCTGATTATTGGGTGTCCACCCTCCTAGATACTCGCTACCGGGACAACTTACAAAGCCTCATAACACCGTTGAACCGGGAGCGTAAAATGCGGGAGTACCAAGACGCACTGGTGCATTCCATCATGTTCTCCATTCCAACCGAGAGCAGTGCTGCTAGTGCTTTACAAAGCAGCTCAGTGCGTCGAGGCAGTGGAGGAAGCTCTGCACAAAGAGGGAGCAGAAGCAGCGCCTCAGCACAAGGCAAGACCAGTATGGCCGAAATGTGGCAAAGTTTTGTGTCCCCGCCGCCACAAATGTCTACACCATCACAGACGGCTCCAGTCAGCAGGAGGCAACGTTTCCGTCAGATGGTAACAGACTACATGTCTTGCCCTCTTAGTGTACTCCCAGACGGCTCTTCTCCCTTCAAGTTTTGGGTCTGTAAGCTGGATACATGGCCAGAGCTTAGTCAGTATGCATTGGAGGTGCTAGCTTGCCCTGCTGCTAGTGTATTATCGGAACGCGTCTTTAGTGCCGCAGGTGGTGTACTAACAGACCGTCGCATGCGACTATCCTCCGGTAACGTTGACCGGCTTACTTTTCTCAAAATGATCAAGGCCTGGATCTCTCATGAATTTGCCAGTCCTCTTCCAGAATAAATAATTGGTTGGCAACAGTATCCAGGTCTCCTGTTCTGTCCATGTTTCTACCACCTGAACTGTAATCCCTGAGATCCAACACCGCCAGTTGGCGTTCGGAAGTGCCGTCTGCACAGTCAACACTTGCTGCCGTGTCATTGGGGTTCAGTAACGTCAGCTGTTCCCCGGCTGTGCGGACGGCAATTTCTCCTGCTCTGTCCACATTCTCACTACTACAGATTTTAAAGTTGCTCCATTTACACCTCTGGCTCCTCTGTTTTCAGTATTATCCCTGAGCTCCAACACCGCCAGTTGGCGCTCGGAAGTGCCGTCAGCACAGTCAACACTTGCTGCCTTGTTATTGGGGTTCAGTAACGTCAGCTGTTCCCCTGCTGTGCGGACGGCAATTTCTCCTGCTCTGTCCACATTCTCACTACTGCAGATATTAAAGTTGCTCCAATTACACCTCTGGCTCCTCTGTTTTCAGTATTATCCCTGAGCTCCAACACCACCAGTTGGCGCTCGGAAGTGCCATCTGCACAGTCAACACTTGCTGCCGTGTTATTGGGGTTCAGAAACGTCAGCTGTTCCCCTGCTGTGTGGACGGCAATTTCTCCTGCTCTGTCCACATCCACTGTACTACTGATTTAAAACCTCCTCCAAATACACCTCTGTCTCCTCTGTTTTCAGTATTATCCCTGAGCTCCAACACCGCCAGTTGGCGCTCGGAAGTGCCGACTGCACAGGCAACACTTGCTGCCATGTTATTGGGGTTCAGTAACATCAGCTGTTCCCCTGCTGTGCGGACGGCAATTTCTCCTGCTCTGTTCACATTCTCACTACTACAGATTTTAAAGTTGTTCCAATTACACCTCTGGCTCCTCTGTTTTCAGTATTATCCCTGAGCTCCAACACCGCCAGTTGGCGCTCGGAAGTGCCATCTGCACAGTCAACACTTGCTGCCGTGTTATTGGGGTTCAGAAACGTCAGCTGTTCCCCTGCTGTGTGGACGGCAATTTCTCCTGCTCTGTCCACATCCACTGTACTACTGATTTAAAACCTCCTCCAAATACACCTCTGTCTCCTCTGTTTTCAGTATTATCCCTGAGCTCCAACACCGCCAGTTGGCGCTCGGAAGTGCCGACTGCACAGTCAACACTTGCTGCCATGTTATTGGGGTTCAGTAACATCAGCTGTTCCCCTGCTGTGCGGACGGCAATTTCTCCTGCTCTGTTCACATTCTCACTACTACAGATTTTAAAGTTGTTCCAATTACACCTCTGGCTCCTCTGTTTTCAGTATTATCCCTGAGCTCCAACACCGCCAGTTGGCGCTCGGAAGTGCCGTCTGCACAGTCAACACTTGCTGCCGTGTTATTGGGGTTCAGTAACGTCAGCTGTTCCCCTGCTGTGCGGACGGCAATTTATCCTGCTCTGTCCACATCCACTGTACTACTGATTTAAAACCTCCTCCAAATACACCTCTGGCTCCTCTGTTTTCAGTATTATCCCTGAGCTCCAACACCGCCAGTTGGCGCTCGGAAGTGCCATCTGCACAGTCAACACTTGCTGCCGTGTTATTGGGGTTCAGAAACGTCAGCTGTTCCCCTGCTGTGTGGACGGCAATTTCTCCTGCTCTGTCCACATCCACTGTACTACTGATTTAAAACCTCCTCCAAATACACCTCTGGCTCCTCTGTTTTCAGTATTATCCCTGAGCTCCAACACCGCCAGTTGGCGCTCGGAAGGGCCGTCTGCACAGTCAACACTTGCTGCCATGTTATTGGGGTTCAGTAACATCAGCTGTTCCCCTGCTGTGCGGACGGCAATTTCTCCTGCTCTGTTCACATTCTCACAACTACAGATTTTAAAGTTGCTCCAATTACACCTCTGGCTCCTCTGTTTTCAGTATTATCCCTGAGCTCCAACACCGCCAGTTGGCACTCGGAAGTGCCGTCTGCACAGTCAACACTTGCTGCCATGTTATTGGGGTTCAGTAACGTCAGCTGTTCCCCTGCTGTGCGGACGGCAATTTCTCCTGCTCTGTTCACATTCTCACTACTACAGATTTTAAAGTTGCTCCAATTACACCTCTGGCTCCTCTGTTTTCAGTATTATCCCTGAGCTCCAACACCGCCAGTTGGCGCTCGGAAGTGCCATCTGCACAGTCAACACTTGCTGCCGTGTTATTGGGGTTCAGAAACGTCAGCTGTTCCCCTGCTGTGTGGACGGCAATTTCTCCTGCTCTGTCCACATCCACTGTACTACTGATTTAAAACCTCCTCCAAATACACCTCTGGCTCCTCTGTTTTCAGTATTATCCCTAAGCTCCAACACCGCCATTTGGCGCTCGGAAGTGCCGTCTGCACAGTCAACACTTGCTGCCATGTTATTGGGGTACAGTAACGTCAGCTGTTCCCCTGCTGTGCGGACAGCAATTTTTCCTGCTCTGTTCACATTCTCACTACTACAGATTTTAAAGTTGCTCCAATTACACCTCTGGCTCCTCTGTTTTCAGTATTATCCCTGAGCTCCAACACCGCCAGTTGGCGCTCGGAAGTGCCGTCTGCACAGTCAACACTTGCTGCCGTGTTATTGGGGTTCAGTAACGTCAGCTGTTCCCCTGCTGTGCGGACGGCAATTTATCCTGCTCTGTCCACATCCACTGTACTACTGATTTAAAACCTCCTCCAAACACACCTCAGGCTCCTCTGTTTTCAGTATTATCCCTGAGCTCCAACACCGCCAGTTGGAGATCGGAAGTGCCGTCTGCACAGTCAACACTTGCTGCCATGTTATTTGGGTTCAGTAACGTCAGCTGTTCCCCTGCTGTGCGGACGGCAATTTCTCCTGCTCTGCCCACATTCTCACTACTACAGATTTTAAAGTTGCTCCAATTACACCTCTGGCTCCTCTGTTTTCAGTATTATCCCTGAGCTCCAACATCGCCAGTTGGCGCTCGGAAGTGCCGTCTGCACAGTCAACACTTGCTGCCGTGTTATTGGGGTTCAGTAACATCAGCTGTTCCCCTGCAGTGCGGACGGCAATTTCTCCTGTTCTGTCCACATCCACTGTACTACTGATTTAAAACCTCCTCCAAATACACCTCTGGCTCCTCTGTTTTCAATATTATCCCTGAGCTCCAACACCGCCATTTGGCACTCGGAAGTGCCGTCTGCACAGTCAACACTTGCTGCCATGTTATTGGGGTTCAGTAACGTCAGCTGTTCCCCTGCTGTGCGGACGGCAATTTCTCCTGCTCTGTTCACATTCTCACTACTACAGATTTTAAAGTTGCTCCAATTACACCTCTGGCTCCTCTGTTTTCAGTATTATCCCTGAGCTCCAACACCGCCATTTGGCGCTCGGAAGTGCCGTCTGCACAGTCAACACTTGCTGCCATGTTATTGGGGTTCAGTAACGTCAGCTGTTCCCCTGCTGAGCGGACGGCAATTTCTCCTGCTCTGTTCACATTCTCACTACTACAGATTTTAAAGTTGCTCCAATTACACCTCTGGCTCCTCTGTTTTCAGTATTATCCCTGAGCTCCAACACCGCCAGTTGGCGCTCGGAAGTGCCATCTGCACAGTCAACACTTGCTGCCGTGTTATTGGGGTTCAGTAACGTCAGCTGTTCCCCTGCTGTGCGGACGGCAATTTATCCTGCTCTGTCCACATCCACTGTACTACTGATTTAAAACCTCCTCCAAATACACCTCTGGCTCCTCTGTTTTCTATATTATCCCTGAGCTCCAACACCGCCAGTTGGCACTCGGAAGTGCCGTCTGCACAGTCAACACTTGCTGGCGTGTTATTGGGGTTCAGTAACGTCAGCTGTTCCCCTGCTGTGCGGACGGCAATTTATCCTGCTCTGTCCACATCCACTGTACTACTGATTTAAAACCTCCTCCAAATACACCTCTGGCTCCTCTGTTTTCAGTATTATCCCTGAGCTCCAACACCGCCAGTTGGCGCTCGGAAGTGCCATCTACACAGTCAACACTTGCTGCCATGTTATTGGGGTTCAGAAACGTCAGCTGTTCCCCTGCTGTGTGGACGGCAATTTCTCCTGCTCTGTCCACATCCACTGTACTACTGATTTAAAACCTCCTCCAAATACACCTCTGGCTCCTCTGTTTTCAGTATTATCCCTGAGCTCCAACACCGCCAGTTGGCGCTCGGAAGTGCCGTCTGCACAGTCAACACTTGCTGCCATGTTATTGGGGTACAGTAACGTCAGCTGTTCCCCTGCTGTGCGGACGGCAATTTCTCCTGCTCTGTTCACATTCTCACTACTACAGATTTTAAAGTTGCTCCAATTACACCTCTGGCTCCTCTGTTTTCAGTATTATCCCTGAGCTCCAACACCGCCAGTTGGCGCTCGGAAGTGCCGTCTGCACAGTCAACACTTGCTGCCATGTTATTGGGGTTCAGTAACTTCAGCTGTTCCCCTGCTGTGCGGACGGCAATTTCTCCTGCTCTGTTCACATTCTCACTATTACAGATTTTAAAGTTGCTCCAATTACACCTCTGGCTCCTCTGTTTTCAGTATTATCCCTGAGCTCCAACACCGCCAGTTGGCGCTCGGAAGTGCCTTCTGCACAGTCAACACTTGCTGCCGTGTTATTGGGGTTCAGTAACGTCAGCTGTTCCCCTGCTGTGCGGACGGCAATTTATCCTGCTCTGTCCACATCCACTGTACTACTGATTTAAAACCTCCTCCAAATACACCTCTGGCTCCTCTGTTTTCAGTATTATCCCTGAGCTCCAACACCGCCAGTTGGAGATCGGAAGTGCCGTCTGCACAGTCAACACTTGCTGCCATGTTATTTGGGTTCAGTAACGTCAGCTGTTCCCCTGCTGTGCGGACGGCAATTTCTCCTGCTCTGTCCACATTCTCACTACTACAGATTTTAAAGTTGCTCCAATTACACCTCTGGCTCCTCTGTTTTCAGTATTATCCCTGAGCTCCAACATCGCCAGTTGGCGCTCGGAAGTGCCGTCTGCACAGTCAACACTTGCTGCCGTGTTATTGGGGTTCAGTAACGTCAGCTGTTCCCCTGCAGTGCGGACGGCAATTTCTCCTGTTCTGTCCACATCCACTGTACTACTGATTTAAAACCTCCTCCAAATACACCTCTGGCTCCTCTGTTTTCAATATTATCCCTGAGCTCCAACACCGCCATTTTGCGCTCGGAAGTGCCGTCTGCACAGTAAACGCTTGCTGCCGTGTTATTGGGGTTCGGTAACGTCAGCTGTTCCCCTGCTGTGCGGACGGCAATTTCTCCTGCTTTGTCCACATCCACTGTACTACTGATTTAAAACTTCCTCCAAATACACCTCTTGCTCCTCTGTTTTTAGTATTTACCCTGGGCTCCAATACCGCTAGTTGCTGCTCAGAAGTGCCGTCTGCACAGTCAACGCTTGCTCCAGTGTTATTGAGGTTCAGTAACGTCAGCTGTTCCCCTGTGTGTGTCCGGCAAATTCTCCTGCTTTGTCCACACCCACTGTACTACTGATTTAAAACTTTCTCCAATTACACCTCTGGCTCCACTCTGTTTTTAGTATTTACCCTGGGTTCCAGCACCGCCAGCTGGTTCTCGGTAGTTCCATTTGCTCTTGTACCTTCTACTACCCATCCGGGTTCCAGTACAGTCAGCTGGTTCTCGGCAGTGCCTTTGGATTAGGTGCCTCCTTCTCGGTATCCAAGTTCCACCAACGTCTGCTGGTTCTTGGTAGTGCTTTCTGGCACAGGTACCTCCTGCTTAGAAACCGAGTTCCAGTACCGTCAGCTGGTCTTCGGCAGTTCCATTGGCTCTTGTACCTTCTGCTACCCATCCGGGTTCCAGTACCGTCAGCTGGTCCTCGGAAGTTCCATTTGCTCTTGTACCTTCTACTACCCATCCGGGTTCCAGTACCGTCAGCTGGTTCTCGGCAGTGACTTTGGCATGGGCACTCCCTCCTGCCCAGCCTGGTTCCAGCACGCCAGCTTTTTCCGGGTAGTGTCAATGTCCAATGCGTTGTCCTGTCGTGTTGCAGTCGGGTTAGCCGACTCTATGGTGCCTGCAGTTTAGGTGACTCCTATGTGGGCTGCGTGATCTGGCAATGAAGGCTGGTTCCATAGTGCCAATAGGACAAGCACCCCCTGTAGGACTGTGAGTTTTGGTAACTGTGGCCGGCTCGCGGCCTTGAACTTTTTTTTAAATGGGTACCTTCTGCTTCCCATCCGGGTTCCAGTACCGTCAGCTGGTTCTCGGCAGTGCCTTTGGATTAGGTGCCTCCTTCTCGGTATCCAAGTTCCACCAACGTCTGCTGGTCCTTGGTAGTGCTTTCTGGCACAGGTACCTCCTGCTTAGTAACCGAGTTCCAGTACCATCAGCTGGTCTTCGGCAGTTCCATTGGCTCTTGTACCTTCTACTACCCTTCCGGGTTCCAGTACCGTCAGCTGGTTCTCGGCAGTGTCTTTGGCACGGGTACTCCCTCCTGCCCAGCCTGGTTCCAGCACGTCAGCTGTTTCCGGGTAGTGTCAACGTCACTTTGCCTCCAATGCCTTGTCCTGTCGTGTTGCGGTCGGGTTAGCCGACTCTATGGTGCCTGCAGTATAGGTGACTCCTATGTGGGCTGCGAGATCTGGCAATGAAGGCTAGTTCCATAGTGCCAATAGGACAAGCACCCCCTGTAGGACTGTGGGTTTTGGTAACTGCGGCCGGCTCGCGGCATTGAACTTTTTTTTACATGGGTACCTTCTGCTACCCATCCGGGTTCCAGTACCGTCAGCTGGTTCTCGGCAGTGCCTTTGGATTAGGTGCCTCCTTCTCGGTATCCAAGTTCCACCATCGTCTGCTGGTCCTTGGTAGTACTTTCTGGCACAGATACCTCCTGCTTAGTAACCGAGTTCCAGTACCGTCAGCTGGTCTTCGGCAGTTCCATTGGCTCTTGTACCTTCTACTACCCTTCCGGGTTCCAGTACCGTCAGCTGGTTCTCGGCAGTGTCTTTGGCACGGGTACTCCCTCCTGCCCAGCCTGGTTCCAGCACGCCAGCTGTTTCCGGGTAGTGTCAACATCACTTTGCCTCCAATGCGTTGTCCTGTCATGTTGCAGTCGGGTTAGCCGACTCTATGGTGCCTGCAGTTTAGGTGACTCCTATGTGGGCTGCGGGATCTGGCAATGAAGGCTGGTTCCATAGTGCCAATAGGACAAGCACCCCCTGTAGGACTGTGGGTTTTGGTAACTGCGGCCGACTCGCGGCCTTGAACTTTTTTTTACATGGGTACCTTCTGCTACCCATCCGGGTTCCAGTACCGTCAGCTGGTTCTCGGCAGTGCCTTTGGATTAGGTGCCTCCTTCTCGGTATCCAAGTTCCACCAACGTCTGCTGGTTCTTGGTAGTGCTTTATGGCACAGGTACCTCCTGCTTAGTAACCGAGTTCCAGTACCGTCAGCTGGTCTTCGGCTGTACCATTGGCTCTTGTACCTTCTGCTACCCATCCGGGTTCCAGTACCATCAGCTGGTCCTCGGTAGTTCCATTTGCTCTTGTACCTTCTACTACCCATCCGGGTTCCAGTACCGTCAGCAGGTTCTCGGCAGTGACTTTGGCACGGGTATTCCCTCCTGCCCAGCCTGGTTCCAGCACGCCAGCTGTTTCCGGGTAGTGTCAACGTCACTTTCCCTCCAATGCGTTGTCCTGTCCTGTTGCGGTCGGGTTAGCCGACTCTATGGTGCCTGCAGTTTAGGTGACTCCTATGTGGGCTGCGGGATCTGGCAATGAAGGCTGGTTCCATAGTGCCAATAGGACAAGCACCCCCTGTAGGACTGTGGGTTTTGGTAACTGCGGCCGGCTCGCGGCCTTGAACTTTTTTTTACATGGGTACCTTCTGCTACCCATCCGGGTTCCAGTACCGTCAGCTTGTTCTCGGCAGTGCCTTTGGATTAGGTGCCTCCTTCTTGGTATCCAAGTTCCACCAACGTCTGCTGGTTCTTGGTAGTGCTTTCTAGCACAGGTACCTCCTGCTTAGTAACCGAGTTCCAGTACTGTCAGCTGGTCTTCGGCAGTTCGATTGGTTTTTGTACCTTCTGCTACCCATCCGGGTTCCAGCACCGTCAGCTGGTCCTCGGTAGTTCCTCAGCTTTCTTGTACCTTCTGCTACATTTCCAAGTTCAAGCTTTTTGAAATGGTTCTTGGTAATCACTCTGGATCTCCCTGACGAGGACCCTGAAGACGAGGACCCTGAAGACCAACCCTAAGAAGACGAGGACCCCGAAGACGACGACCCTGAAGACGAGGACCCTGAAGACCACCCCGAAGATGAAGACCACCCCGAAGAAGACGAGGACCCTGAAGACCACCCCGAAGAAAACAAGGACCCTGAAGACCACCCCGAAGAAGACGAGGACCCCGAAGACGGGGACCCCAGAAGACGACGACCCTGAAGACCACCCCGAAGAAGACCAAGAAGATGACCCTGAAGAAGTTGACCAAGAGGACAAAGAAGAGAAGACAAGTACCAAGATACAGAAGAACAAGAGACAGAAAACCAAGAAGCAGAAATACAAGAAGCTGCAGAACAAAAAGCGGAAGAACATTAAGCATAAGACTAAAAATCAGAGCAAAAGATAATATCTAAATTATAAGCAGAAGATGACTAAGCAGTGTATGGGGGTGAGTCCGTTCCTCCTCGTGGTGCCCCTGGAAAAGACCTGCTGCTGCAGGCCAAACTGAACGCAGACAAATCCTGTTGTAAATCTTTTGTGACGGGCAGAACGAAAGGTGTAATGTCCAACCTTTTATAGATAACAACTACAGGAATGCCTGTCACAAATAAGAATATGATGAAGAAGAAGAATATGAAGAAGATGAAGAAGTAGAATATGAAGAATGTAAAAAAAAAGAATAATACGAAGAAGGTGAAGAAGAAGAAGATGAAGAAGGTGAAGAAGAAGTGGATGAAAAAGATGCTGAGGATGATGAAGGAGAAAGTGTGGGAGAAGTAAAAAAGAAGGTGAAGAGCATGGAAGTAGTGAAACATAAATATCTGACAAAATATAAAAATACTTAACATAGTCAACATTTCTATAACTCAGAACGTCTTAAAAAAAATATTAAATCCTGCTATTCCATTTGATTGGGCTAAACCTCTATGCCTTTATTGTCTCCCCCACCTCCCCCAATACATTCTACATTATTCTTAGTTGTTTTCCTTCATGTAGAATTAACCTACAAGGAAAGAAAGGGTTTATTTTCATTCCGATATTTCTGTCCCATTGACTTGCATTGGTTTCCGGTATCGTAATCGGCGATATCCGATACTTTTTCGGTATCGGTCCGATCCAATCCGATCCGATATTTCCCGATATCAGAAGGTATCGCTCAACACCTCTTCTGAGCAGTTTGTCAGCTTTTGGACACCTTTGAAGTGTTTTCTATGTGTTTTCTATGTGTTTCTAGGTGTTTTTGTTTGCCTGTCATTGGTTTTAACGGTGTTCGAAGGTGTTCGACGAACAGTTCGACCAACATACGGGTGTTCGACGAACCGAACTCGAACACTACGGGGGTGGCTCAACACTAGTAATACTCTTGTCTTTTTCGAGGTTACAAAGACATTCCATTTAATTTCTGATAAGTTTGTAATGTCCCCTATCTCTGGTCTCTGATAAGTTTATACTGTCCGTTGATACAAGGTTCAAGAAAACGTCATTGGAGCACAGATCGTTTGTTGGAGGAGGCATTCTTGAACTTTTATTTTTCAATTTTGTAAAGGATCTGTCGCCACTCACATTAGGATTTACATCACCTAAGTGATACAATACCCTCACATCCTGTAGGAGATGATCTGGTATCCCCAAATCTGAACTTTTTTTTTCCTCTCTCAGGAAGTGTTTTTTCTTCTCAGGAAGAGTTATAGCTCTCAGAATAAAGTGATGCAAAAATATTTTTTTTTTCTATAAAATGTTTTTTATTGTGTAAAAGCACCAAAACATAAAAAAATGACATACATGTGGTATCGCTGTATTCGGACTGCCCCAAAGAATAAAGCTGTCTTATTAATTTCACCACATGCGGAATGACAAAAAAAAATCCTGAATTGCTGGTTTTTGTTTATTCTGCCTCCCAAAAATCAGAATAGAAAGCGATCAAAAAAATGTTATGTGCTGGAAAATGGTACCAATAAGAATATCAACTCTTCGCTCAAAAAACAAGCCTTCACATGACTCTGTCAGCCGAAATATGGAAAAAATGTAGCTCTCAAATATCGCGATGCAAAAACTAGTTTTTGCAATAAAAAGCGTCTTTTAGTGTGTGATAGCAGCCAAGCATAAAAACCCGATGTAAATCTGATATCACTGTAATTGCACTGGCCCGAAGAATAAAGTTGTCTAATTGCTTTACCGCACGAGAAACGGCATAAAAAAAATAAATAAAACCCATTCTTTACCTGCTGTTGATTTGCCCATTATGCCTCCCAAACAGGTAATGCATTTATCCTGAACTCTACGTTGAGCTCTTGCATCGGGGTTTCCATGTAAATCTCTGAAATACGTGATTAAGACGGAATCCCTAGTGGAAGATTCTCTGTAATGAGGCAGATGGAGGCACTGTGAATGCCGTCTGACCTGTGATCCGACTGTGTCTGTCTTTTTAGGCGTGCACAAAAGCACAGTCCGCCACAGTGGTGTGCACTTCTGGAAAGAAGGACACCCCTGAACAGAGGCCAGATGGGGTCCAGATTAACTCTGCTGCCTCATTATAGTGAATGGACCCCTCGGGGGTTTCATCTGAATCACGTCACTCAGAGATTTAAATGGAAACTCTGATGTAAGTGTGTAGAGCACCGGATAAATGAGATCCCAAACGTTATGTAAAATGTTCCCAATAAAAGCTTCAACTCAGTCCACAGAAAAAGTCGCCACTCAGGTTCATCATCTGTTAATGGAAATATAGGGGCTTCCACTTTACTGGTATCACAAAGGCTCTGGAAAAGAGGTATGGCTCCTTGCCCCCAAAAGAAATTCATCTAATTTTGGGCTCACAAATCCTAATGCTGCTCTCCCTTCTGAGCACCACAGTTAACATCTACATGTTTGGCATTCCTGTAGCTCCCTGTAGCTATGAGAACCCGCCTAATTTACGGGTGCATGTCTCCAGAAGCATGAAATGGGTACAACGAACTGGTCACTACAATGTATTTGTCACTACAATGGCAGTTTGCAATTTTCACTCAGCAGCATTCACTGGTGCATGTTTCTAGAAAACACCCATGGAGTCAAAATCACCACTACACCTGTAGATAAATTCCCAAAGTGGTATAATTTCCAAAATAGGATCATTTGAGGGGGGATTTTGCTTATCTAGCACTTAGGGGCTCTGTATATGGAGTCTGCAAACTATTCTAGGAAAATTTGTGCTCCAGGAGGCAAATAGCACTCCCATCCGAGTCTCACCATATGGTTAAACAGTACTGTACAGTCAAATACGGGTATGGTTACATTCAGCAGAAATTTCTGTGCCAAATTTTGGTGCTATTTTTACCTATTTTCCAGTTTGAAAATGTAAAATCTGAGGTAAAAAATAAATTTGAGTGGTAAAAATGTAATTATTTTTTCTTCACTGCCCAATGGTATAAAATGCTGTGACACACCTGTTGTGTCAATATGATCGTTGCACCCCTATATGAATTGATTGAGAGGTGTAGTTTGTAAAATGAGGTCACTTATGGGGGGGTTCTGCTATTCTGGCATCTCAAGTGCTCTGCCAATGTAAAATGACACCCTCAAATGAGTCCAGCAAAATCTGAACTCCAATATGGTGCTTCTACCCTTCTGAGCTTTGTATTGTGCCTCAAAAGTAGTTTTTGACCACATATGGGGTATTGGCGTACTGAGGAGAAATTGCACAAAAAATGTTGAGGTCTGTTTTCTCCTGTTACCCTTTTGAAAATAAAAAAAAATGGGGCTAAAAGAACATTTTTGTGGGAAAAATATGATTTTTTTTCACGCTCAATGTTATAAACTTCTGTGAAGCATCTGGTGGTTCAAGGTGTTTGGGATTTTCACTGTTTAGGCACATCAGGGGCTCTCCAAACATGACATGGCATGCACTAATTATTCCAGCAAATTTAGCATTCAAAATGTCAAATGGCGCTTCTTCCCTTGTGAGCACTGCTTGTCACAAAAACAGTTCTTTTCCTCCATGCATCAGCGTACTGAGGAGAAACTGCACAACAAATTTTGGGATCCATTTTCTCCTTTTACCCTTGTGAAAAAAAAATTGGGTTTAAAGTACATTTTTGTGAAAAAAAGTTAAATGTTAATTTTTTCCTTCCACATTCCATTAATTCCTGTGTAGCACCTGAAGGGTTAATAAACTTCTTGAATGTGGTTTTGAGCACCTTGAGGGATGCAGTTTTTAGAATGGTGTTATTTCTGGGTGTTTTTCAAAAATTGTGCTGATGTGGGAATTGTTATTTATTAACTTTTGTGTGACATAACTCATTGGCTTAAGGGCATAAAAATGAAGTTTGAAAATTTTTAAATTTTCAACATTTTTGCCAAATTTCCTATTATTTCACAAATAAACTCATATCAAAGAAATTTTAAAACTATCATGAAGTACAATATGTCATGAAAAACTGTCTCAGAATCTGTTGAATCCATTGAAGCATTACAGAATTATTACCTCATAAAGTTACAATGGTCAGAGTTGAAAAAATTGGCCTGGTCAGGAAGGTGAAAACAGGCGTAGAGGTGAAGGAGTTAGTATCATTATATATGGACGGCCACCAAAAGAGTCTAGCAATAGCTTTCCGCGTAGCTGTGACCCCAGGATGACCACTTAAGACTGAATCAAGAAACTCAAGACTGCAATCTTAGGTACACTAGTACAATTAATTTGGACCCTGGAGTGACGTAAGGAGCTGACAACTGGACTTTACGGATTTCCGCTTCCAATGCGAGGATACCACAAAAATTACAATACCCTGAAGAAGAATGGAGGATGGAGGTTCTGGAGGAGACGTGGAATCAAATTTGTGTGATAATGCCTCAACCTTCATATTCTTGGACCGGGGCTTGAACGTAATTGAGAAATTGAATCTAGATAAAAACAAGACCCATGTGGTCCATCTAGGAGTTAACCGTTTAGCTGATTCCATGCCAGCTAAATTCTTATGAACAGTGACCAAAGTGATTTGATGAACTGCCTCCATCAAAAAATGTCTCCCTCCTTAAAGGCTAATTTAACGGCGAATTACCATTTCCAACATCATAATTTCTTCAGGCACAAAAATTTTCTAGAAAAAAATGCACATGGCAGCAGGTAAGTCAAAATTTTGAGCCCTTGACCATGACATCCACAATTAATAGTTCTTGGAGATCGGGTTGGATTAGGACTGGAGCAGACATGCAACACTCTTTCAATTTTTAAAATTTTTTAAAAGCCCTAATGGCATCCAGTGACCAAACCTTGAGATGCGCTCCATTACTATATGTGTGAAATCAGTAAGAGATTTGGCAATTGGAGAGAAACCCCTACTGAACTTTATATAAGAGTTGGCTAACCTTAAAAAAACATTGCAATGCTTTAAGGTTACAAGGTTGAATTTAATTTAATATGGTCTGCAGCTTCCCAGGATCAATCTTAAACCCTTCAGCCAATTGAAATGAACTCCAGAAATAACATTTCCTGAACAGAAAAAATATATATTTTTTTAATTTATCAAACAAAGAGTTCTACCTTAATCTTTGTAATACAGCACAGACATGTTCATGGTGGGAATATATAGCAGACTAAAAATTATATCATCAAGGTAAATTACAATAAACCATACAATGAAATCAGAAAATGTATCATTCATAAAATGTAGGTGCAATGGTTAACCTAAATGGCATGACAAGATGCTCAAATAAACCCACAGACATAAAAAATGTCATTTTTCCCTTATCACCCTTCTGAATGCGTATCAAATTTTAAGCTCCTCTAAGATTAAGTTTAGAAAACCACTTAGTCCCCGTAAGCTGATTAAATAGGTTGGGAACGAGTGGAAGTGGGTACATGTTCTTAACTGTGATTTTGTTCAGTTCTCGGAAATCAAGGGAAGGACAGAGACCCTATCTTTCTTTTTAACAAAGAAAAACCCCACATGCTACAGAGGAGGAGGAAGGATGAATAGGACCCTTCCATAACCTTTTATTACAATTACCTTTTATTACCATAATTTGTCATGGCGGTATGTTCAGGCCCAGACAAATTGTAAAGGCAAGCTTTAGATAACTTGTCATTGGGGGAAAAGATTAATAGCACAATCATAGGTGGTATAGGGAGTTTGTATATCTGCCTCTTTTTATGAAAGCACATCTCTGAAGTTTTTCATGTACCCCAGCAGACCCTCCAGATTAACGGAGCATATTTGTACCGAAATTAGACAGTACAATAAGGGCTCAACTTAACAATCTCCTTCTGACACCAATCAATAACAGGATTTTGAATAAGTAGCTATGGAAGTCCCAATATTACCCCATCATGCAAATTATCCAAAATAAAACAGGAAATAGATTCAAAGTGATCTGTTTCCACTTGGAGCATCAATGTCTTTGTTAACTGTTTAACCCAATTCTGGAGTATAGGAGTTTTGTTAATGGCAAAATTATAATCTAACTTACTTGTCCTTACTCCTAATTTCAAAACCAGACCCGGATCAATAAAGTTAGCGGCATACCCGCAGTCGATGAAAGCCAATGTTGATAACATTTGATCTTTGAAGGATAGCTTCATATTAAGCAGTACTTTGTCAGAGGAGAAAAAAGGTACCTGGAAGTCAGGGTGAACATTAGTGTTGAGCCACCCCCGTAGTGTTCGAGTTCGGTTCGGTTCGTCGAACACCCATGTGTTCGCCGAACTGTTCGTCGAACTGTTCGTCGAACACCTTCGAACACCGTTAAAACCAATGGCAGGCAAACAAAAACACATAGAAACACATCGAAAACACCTTCAAAGGTGTCCAAAAGCTGACAAACTGCTCAGAAGACACAACTAACACATGGAAAAGTGACAAGTACATATAGTCATGAGAAAAGAAAAGAGGTGGAGGAGTAAAAGGAGGGGGAGACACAGATATAGGCATGTCATGCCCTTCTTAAATCCAAAAAGTGAGAAGCCGACACGTTCAGTCCGCTCCTGCCCGTGCCATCTCCGTGTCGCCGGGTTTGTGCCAGAGCCGCGGTGAACCCTGACGGCCAGCCCCCCTCTCCCAATACTGGTGCCTGTCCGCTGGTGGGTCGAGCGAGCCCCCCTGTGGTGGAGGCAGCTCTAAGCTTTTTAATTTAAATTGTCTCTCTAATTTGAATGAATACACTTTAAATCCATTTACAAGGATCTATTGGAGGGCAAGTCTCATGCCAGCAGCCGCGTAATTCCAGCTCCAGTAGCGTCCACTAAAGCTGCTGCAGTTAAAAAGCTTTTATAAGGATCGAGCTCGGCTGTCCACCGCAAAGGCATCCTACTGCCAGTCCCAGCCCCTATGCCTTGGGGTGCCTCCTGATGCTCTTCACTGAGTATCCCGTGGTCCCGAAACATTTCCTTTGAAAAAATTAAGTGTCCAAACTACAGGTGGTGTAGCTTGCTTAACAGCCGGGATAATCCGCTGACTAGCAGACACTGCTACTAGGCACAAAGTATTTCCTGGGCTAGATGCAGTTAAAAATTTGTAGTTAGATACTCTCGTTGGATGCTGAGAAAGCATTCCATAGAGTCTCCTGGCACGCCATATATGATTCTCTTAAAAAGCTTGGTGTAGGGGTCTAGGGGACCCTTTTATAGCCAAAATCACGGCCCTGTATCGCAATACGTCACCTAGGCTGAAGATAAATGGAACTGTAGCACCCTGAGGGCTCGGTTGCTACAGAGGTATTGCACCTCACCCAGAGGTGTGATATCTCACTCTCAGGTAAGGATGGAGTGTGGATCAGGACCCGACACCTGCATGCATTACACCACATTGCCGTGTGGCAGGGTGACCAATATGCCCCTGAGATGGGCACGACAGTCCCTGTCCCTGGCTGGAGTGGGGGGAGGGAACACTGAGGAAGGGGAACCCTGTAGTGCAGGAGCAGGGAGGAAGCAGTTCCTGGGTGCATTGAGAAGGGAGTATAAAAGGTGGGCACCATCTTAGTTCAGTGCAGAGAAGTCTGAGCAGAAGTGGCAGGGAGCAGGGGCTCTGCATGAGCTCTGCTCCGGAGGCGGGCCTAGTAACAGAGGCCCAGGCCTGGAAGAGGGAGAAGGAAGGAAGAGGAGCGGAGAAGGCTCCAGGAACGAGGAACGAAGGGATCCCAGGGGTGCGGACGGGCGAGTCGCCACCGCACGCCCGAATCCACCTGCGTGGAGGGGTCAGGCCAAAGGGGGAGACCGGTCCCCGAAACTAGTGGAGGCAGGAAACGACCCTCAGCTAGAAACCGGAGGCTGTGACATTTTATGTGGCGCAGCCCCTCGCTACACCCACTAGGAGGGCAGCACATAGGGTCAGGGAAACTGGCGCCAAGTTTACCAAGAGGAGGCCCGAGGCAGCCGGACAGAAGGGTTGGTAAGAAAGGCCAGACAAAGGACACACAAAGGAGGTCCTGTGAAGCGCTCCAAAGTTATCTGGGAGTTGTCTGAGCCCCTCCCCTGGTGAGCACAGTACGACGTGGGCAGCCGTTACCTGCAGACGTGGTCTGGATAATAAGAACTGTGAGTAAAGGCCCTGGACTGCATCACTGACTCCGTGTCGTTACTGCTGCTGCCCTGCACCATCACCCCCATCCTCCGCATACACTGCCCTGAGGCTATACTCCTCCCGTGGGGAGTTATGCTACGCTCTGCTGCACCCACAACACCAGCCTCAGCGGTCTGCCCTGCAGCGGCGGTTCACTCTGACCGCAATCCACGGGTGGCGTAGTCAGACATTTAAACATCAAAACCACATAAATAGTTCCGCCACTGGTTTGACCACCCTGAGCCACGGAACCGGGTCGCCGCCACGAAGACTACAACCACCAGCATCCACCAAAAAGGGTCCGGCTCCGGGTGTCCCAAGGCCCAGGGGGTGCATCAGAACATTTTCATCACCTTTCACAATCACCAATGGGACAAGGCAGGGATGTCCTCTGTCCCCTCTCTTATACATCCTAGTGACGGAGCACCTGCTCTCATCAATTCGCCATAACCCCAATATTAGGTGGATTGAGGTGGGAGGCACCGAGTACAAGTGCTCTCTATTTGCTGATGATGTACTAGTATATATCACTCAATCACATATATCCATCCATGCTGTTATGGCTGAAATAGATCACTTTGTTACATGGTCAAATTTTAAAATCAATGCAGCGAAGTCTGAGGCCCTCTATGTCTCCCTCCCCAAATCCATATAGGATTCCATCCAGTCCAACTTTCCCTTTGCCTGGCCCTCACAGGGTATCACGTACTTAGGAATTCCTATTCATAGAGACCTCTCCCATCTATGTTATCTTAATTTTGGGCCCTTTATTGAACAACTCCATACAGACCACGGTTGGCAAGTTAGAACTGTAAGATTCACTACGTGAACCACTGGTGTTTTGTGGAAAAGCACATGTACACTGTGTTCCAAATTATTATGCAAAAAGTGTTTAGGAGTGATAAGGGAAGAATTTGTTTGTTTGTCAGTTAAACTCATTGATGGTGATGTGTGTCAGGGCTCTTTATATCACTGTAAGCAATTGCAGACACCTGTGCTAATTAGTTTGGCAGGTGTGTCCAATGAAAGGCAAGACTACTTAAGAATGCTGTCTCACATTATTAAGCAGCCTACATTTTCTGCCAAAATGGGAAAGAAAAAGGATGTGTCGGCTGCTGAGAAGCAACAAATTGTGGAGTGTTTAGGTCAAGGCATGACTACAATCAACATTGTGCGATGATCAGGATGAAGTGTCTTGGCAATCAAGAAGTATGTAGCTGATTCACAGTACACACGTGTGCGTGCTGATAAGGGCAAATTGAGGACTCTTTCCTACAGGCAATTACGTCAGGTTAAAAGAGCAGCGGCAAAAAAGCCTTGTCATAGCAGCAGACAAGTTTTTGAAGCTGCTGGTGCCTCCAACGTCCCCCGAACAACAAGATGCAGGGTCCTTCAGAGGTTTGCAGCTGTGCATATGCCATCCTGTCGACCTCCTCTATCCACTTCACACAAGCAGAAACGGCTCCAGTGGGGAAACATTACATGAAGACTGATTTCAAAACTGTTTTGTTCACGGATGAGTGCCGTGCAGCGCTCGATGGTCCAGACGGATGGAGTGGAGGATGGCTGGTTGATGGACACCCCACGCAAACACGGCTACAGCGCCAACAAGGAGGAGGTGGAGTAATGTTTTGGGCTCGAATCATGGGGAGAGAGATTGTCGGCCCCTTTAGGATCCCTGAAGGCGCTAAAGATGAACTCCATAATGTATGTGGATTTTCTCAAACAGCACTTCCTGCCATGGTTCAAGAAGAAGAAAAATGTATTTCACAGCAAGATCATTTTTTTGCATGATAATGCACCATCTCATGCTGCACATAAAACATCTGCATCTCTGGCTGATATGGGCATAAAAGGGGACAAACTTATGGTGTGACCCCCATGCTCCCCTGACCTCTACCCCATTCAGAACCTCTGGAGCATCATCAAAAGGAGTGTCTATGATGGCGGGAGGCAGTTCACATCTAAGCAACAGCTCTGGGAGGGTATTCTGTCCTCATGCAAAACAATTGAAGCAGAAACAATCCAAAACCTGACAAATTCAATGGACGAGAGAGTTCAGAAGCTCCTTTCGAACAAGGGGTCCTATGTGAAAATGTAACATCACCTAGAATAAAGTTTTGAGTTGAAAACTGTTTGATTTCAGTTTCTAATAACCTGCTAATGCTTATAATTTCAAAAATGACCATTTTTTTGGTCTTTATTAAAATGAAAAGGTTGATCGAAAAGTTTGGGGGATCTAAGAGTGTGGCAACCCAGTAGTCATGATTACTTCGAATTCTGACAATATGAGGGTCATGTTGCAGGTAGTGCAGCAAGAAGGCACTTATGTGTCTTGCGCATCTCGGAGCCCCAAAATTATTTTCCGGGCTAGATGCAGCTACAAATTATTATTAATTTTAAATCTGGTGGAGCTTAGTATAGATGGGCTAATAGGATCAGTGCTGCACACTGCTACAAAGCCCAAATTATTTTCCAGTCAAGATATAGATAAACATGATTAGTAATTTGAAAGCTTAAAACGGTTGGTAGGGTGATTTTAACCAATCATCAAGCTTTTACTCTCCCCAGGATGACACAGGGGTAGAAAAGTCATTTCGGATCCATGATTTGTTCATCTTTATGAACGTGAGTCTGTCTACATTATCAGTGGAGAGCCGCGTGCGCTTATCTGTCAGCACACCACTAGCAGCGCTGAACACACGTTCAGACAGAACGCTGGCTGCGGGGCATGACAAGATCTCCAAGGCGTAAGTGGCTAGCTCCGGCCATTTATCCAGATTGGAAGCCCAAAAAGAGCAAGGGTCCAGTGACACAGTCATGGCTTCAATGTTTACTTGGAGATACTCCTGTACCATCGTCTCTAGGCGTTGACTATGTGTCCTGTGGCCTTGCAAAGGATGGGCTAAAAAAGTGGTGAAATGATTCCGCAAAATTGATGTTACCAGCAGATACTGTGGTTCTTTTATGGTTTGAGTGCTGAACACTTGACAGTCCCACGGTTGGCAAGTTGGAACTGTGATATTCACTACGTGCACCACTGGTGTTTTGTGGAAAAGCACATGTAAGATTCTGCAACAGTCTCTGCTGATACTCCTGCATGCGTGCATCCCTTTCTATGGCAGGAATAATTTCTGCAAATTTACTTTTGTACCGGGGATCTAACAGTGTGGCAACCCAGTAGTCAGGATTATTTCTAATTCTCACAATTCGAGGGTCATGTTGCAGGTAGTGCAGCAAGAAGGCACTCATGTGTGTTGCGCATCCAGGAGCACCAAGTCCCTGTTGTGTTGGTGGCGAGGTAATGTGGCACCCCAGGGGTCTGGTTTCCACAGTAATAGCAGTATTACGTCTGTGAGCAGGTGGGAGGTCTCCTGGGCAGGAATCCTAAGCATGCCACACCTCCTGCCCAGTCCTGGGAGGGGAAGAACTTCCCCTACATAAACTGGGGCTGAGGCAGGGTTAGAGAGAGGAGTTCCAGACAGAGACGGAGTCTGGTCTGGACACGCAGAAACAGGGACAGATAGACATCAGGAGCTGTGTAGGAGCCAAGGAGAAGCGCCAGGGGCTGGAGCCGTGCAGAGCTCGCCCTGGGAGAAGGTACTAAAACCGGACACAGGAGTCCGAGGCTGTGGGGACTAAGATATACCCAGCAGCAGAATCCATCCGGCAGGGGATTCCAGGTCCTCTGGCCATAAAAGCCCGGAGGCTCAGTCACAACGAAGGGACCAGCACCGCCATCCCGGAGCGGAGGCTAACAGGAGGCCCCAGGTCACCAGCCATACGGGTGAGCACCACACGGTATACCCAGGGACGTGGGCTACTTGTAACCGCCGAAAGCAGGGTAGCCAGGAAGGGTACAGACTAACGGGAAGGCCTACAACTCCACCTGGCCAGGGGAACTCCGGCTTACTCGCAGACTAACCAGGCCCCAACTACTAGCCAGTACTCCCGGGGGAATTTGCCTTGTACCATCAGTAAAGGCCCTGAACTGTACCCTCGCGTCTCCGTGCTTCCTTGTCGCACCGTTAGTGCTGGGACATCCACACCATCACTCCCAACATCACCCACATCCGCTGCCCTGAGGCCATACCTCTCCCGTTGGGGGTTATATCAACATTGCTGCACACCTATACCACCGGCCTCAGCGGTCTGCCCTGCAGCGGCGGTTTCATAACCGCATTCAACGGGTGGCGTAGTCGGACACTAATACCATCATACCAATAACTGCCACTTAGTTTGACCACCCTGGGTGCGGACCGGGTCACCGCCATACGAAGACTACTACCCCCATCGGATCCGGCTCCGGGTATCCCCCACGTGAACGCGCGCCGCACTACAGCACTGGCCCAGGGGGTGAGTCAGTAACAATCATGCTTCCTTCCTCTGTCCTCTCCACCCAACCTCGCACAACAGAAATGTGATCAAGGTCTCCCTCATCTGATGAGTCTTCCATCAGTTCGTCCTCCACTTCTTCCTGGGCTCCTGCACCTTCCTCACTAGTTTGGCTGCTACCATGCGCCCTGGTAAAACCATCTCCCCCACCCTCACATGCCTGCCGTCTTGGTGCTGCCGACCGTCTGGACCTTGCAGATGTTAGCCCTTCCGGATACAACTCCTCCTCCTCTACTTCCTCCACCTCCTCTTGTGCCACCACCTGACTCCGAATTCTGTTTAACATGTGCTCCAGCATGTAAATCACCGGAATAGTCATGCTGATAATGGCATCGTCAGCACTAAACATCTTCGTCGCCATTTCAAAACTGTGCAGAAGGGTGCATAGGTCCCTGATCTGAGACCACTCCTCCAGCGTGATATTGCCCCACCTCCGGATCTCGTTGGCCCAGGCTATACGTCAGAACGTATTGCACCAGGGCTTGTCGGTGCTGCCACAGTCGCTGCAACATGTGCAGAGTTGAATTCCACCGGGTAGGCACATCGCATTTTAGCCGGTGAAGTGGCAGGCCCAATGACTTCTGTAGAGATGTAAGTCGCTGAGCTGCGGGATGCGAACGGCGGAAGTGAGCACACAGCGACCGTGCCCTCTGCAGAAGGCCATCTAGTCTGGGATAGTGGGCTAAAAATTGCTGGACAACCAGGTTCAACACGTGAGCCATACAAGGCACGTGTGTGACATTGCCCCGGCGAAGGGCCGCACCCAGGTTTGCAGCATTGTCGCACACGGCCTTCCCGGGTTTCAGGTCCAGTGGAGACAACCATTCATGAAATTGGTTCTCCAGAGCTGACCACAACTCCTCAGCTGTGTGACTCACATTTTCCAGACATTTCAAAGTAAAAACCGCCTGATGACGTTGAGCCCTACTGCCAGCATAGTAAGGAGGTGTGCAGGATTCCTTCTGCGCAGTTAGAAAGCTTGTGGCATGACCAGAAAGGCTTTGGGTGCAGGTGGAAGACCGAGAGGAGGTTGAGGAGGCAGAAGCAGTGGAGGAACTTTGACATAAAGAGGATTGACGCACAACTCGTGGGGACGGCAAGACTTGGACAGCAGCCCCTTGTCCTGCTGTCACCATAGTTACCCAGTGCCCAGTCAGCGACATGTAACGCCCCTGTCCATGCCTACTCGTCCAAGTGTCTGTGGTGAAATGCACCCTGTCACACACAGAGTTTCTCAAAGAAGCGGTGATGTTGTGTGCGACATGCTGGTGGAGCGCAGGCACACCTTTCTTTGAGAAGTAGTGCCGACTGGGCATCTGGTACTGGGGCACTGCGACGGACATAAGGTCTCGAAAATCCTCTGTGTCCACCAGGCGGAAAGGCAGCATTTCTGTAGCCAAGAGCTTGCAGATGGTGAAATTCAACCTCTTAGCTTTCTCATGGCTAGAAGGAAATGGTCTTTTACTTGTCCACATCTGAGGGACCGAGGGCTGGCTATTGTGCTTAGACGGGGTTGATAAGGGTGTCCCCAGCAAACTGCCGGTCTGTGAGGAAGATGCAGGCGGACATGTTAGGTTGCCTTGCTCCAAAGGTGGTGCTATCGATGTCGGACAACGCTCAACACCAGCTGGTGTTACCACCTCCAAAGAAAATGATGACCTGCCAATCACGCTGGCTGTTGCGGGTGAAGAGGTGGCAGGTCTGCGCCCCAAAACAGGTGTGACTGCTGTCCCCCCAGTCACAGAGGATGAAGAGGCCGCGAATGCACAAGATATGGCAGACGGTGGTTGGCCCGGCCGGCTAGGCCGCATTGTAGCACACTGAGCTTCCCACTGCAACTTATGCTTCATGTCCATGTGCCGGTTCATGCATGAAGTACTCAAACTATGTATTTTTTGGCCTCTACTTAGCTTTTGCTGACAAATGTTACAGATAACACGAGTTGGGTCATCTTTATCGATCTGAAAAAATGCCCAGGCTATGTAAGGCTTAGCACCCATGCGACCTGAAGAGCCACCACGACTTGTGGTGAGAGGCAGAGTTGTGTTTGAGGATGCAGTTGTTGACGTGCTTCCAGTACTACGTCTCTGTCCAGGAAGGCGCAACCTGACCTCGTCGTCACTAGCATCTTCCTCCACCTCCTCTGCTGACCTCATCTCTTGGCTGACTGTGGGTTGACAGTAAGTGAGATCTCCAACCTCATCATCATCACCCTGTGCGTTATCACACCCGTCGTCCTCAGAGGCAACCTGTTCCTGCCCTGACAAAAAACTAAAGATGTCGCTCCAATCAGGTATTTGAGTCTCATCATCATCTTCCTCATTGTCTCCACCAACAGGAGTTACAGTTTGGGAATGAGGGTTTACATTATGGTCAGAAATTTCTGCGTCTGGTCCTGGATCAGATTCATAAAGATTCTGGGCATCAGTGCAGATCATTTCCTCGTCTGGATTCACAGAAGCACTGGAGTCGACCTCTGATTCCCAGGCTATAGTATGAGTAAACAGCTCTGCAGACTCAACCATCTGTTCTACCTCATACTCAGACGGGCAGCTGGAGATTTGGGAGCTGTGAGGAAGCAAGTGCGATTGGGGTGACACCTTTGAGGACTGGAGTATTTGTGATGTTGAAGTTGATGTGGAGGAGAGCCCACTTAAAGGAGCACTTGATATCCGTTGAATCACCTGCTGTTTTTGTGCCTCATCTGGAATTTGTAGCGATTGGCGTGGCCGTAAGAAAGGGATCTTATCACATTGTCCACTAAAAGAAGTAGACATTTTAGTTTGGCTGGAAGATGGTCTTTCTTCTGCAGATGTTACTGTTGCTTTAACACCTACCCCACGGACACAACCTTTTTTCCCCTTCCCAACACGCCTATTCCCCTTTCCACCCGCAGCAGGCCTTTTTCCACTCATTTTGGTGGTTAACTAATTCACAACTCTGGAGTTGTTTGCACAAAAAAACAATGGATGGGAACCGAGCAGAGCTGAGTGGCCAAACTGTGGTATTAGGCCAAAACTATTGGCTGGGTTAGATGCAGAAAAAAATTATATTCAATTTGCAACCTGATGGAGGTCAGTATAGATGGACTAATACAAATAGTCCCACACACCGCTAGAAGCCCAAATATTTTTTCAGAGGTAGATGCAGAAAAAAAATATATTCAGTTTGCAACCTGATGGAGGTCAGTATAGATGGACTAATAGAGAAAATCCCACACACTGCTAGAAGGCCAAATATTTTTTTCAGAGGTAGATGTAGAAAAAAATTATATTCAGTTTGCAACCTGATGGAGGTCAGTATAGATGGACTAATAGAACAAGTCCCACACACAGCTAGAAGCCCAAATATTTTTTCAGAGGTAGATGCAGATAAAAAATATTTTTAATTTGCAACCTGATGGAGGTCAGTATAAATGGACTACTAGAGAAAGTCCCACACACTGCTAGAAGGCCAAATATTTTTTCAGAGCTAGATGCAGACAAAAAATTATTTTCAGTTTGCAACCTGATGGAGGTCAGTATAGATGGACTAATAGAACAAGTCCCACACACAGCTAGAAGCCCAAATATTTTTTCAGAGGTAGATGCAGAAAAAAATTATATTCAGTTTGCAACCTGATGGAGGTCTGTATAGATGGATTAATAGAACAAGTACCACACACTGCTAGAAGCCCAATATTTTTTCAGAGGTAGATGCAGAAAAAAAATATATTCAGTTTGCAACCTGATGGAGGTCAGTATAGATGGACTAATAGAGAAAGTCCCACACACTGCTAGAAGGCCAAATATTTTTTCAGAGCTAGATGCAGACAAAAAATTATTTTTAATTTGCAACCTGATGGAGGTCAGTATAGATGGACTAATAGAGAAAGTCCCACACACTGCTAGAAGGCCAAATATTTTTTTAGAGCTAGATGCAGAAAAAAATTATATTCAGTTTGCAACCTGATGGAGGTCAGTATAGATGGACTAATAGAACAAGTCCCACACACAGCTAGAAGCCCAAATATTTTTTCAGAGGTAGATGCAGAAAAAAATTATATTCAGTTTGCAACCTGATGGAGGTCTGTATAGATGGATTAATAGAACAAGTCCCACACACAGCTAGAAGCCCAATATTTTTTCAGAGGTAGATGCAGAAAAAAAATATATTCAGTTTGCAACCTGATGGAGGTCAGTATAGATGGACTAATAGAGAAAGTCCCACACACTGCTAGAAGGCCAAATATTTTTTCAGAGCTAGATGCAAAAAAAAATTATATTCAGTTTGCAACCTGATGGAGGTCAGTATAGATGGACTAATAGAATTAGTCCCACACACTGCTAGAAGCCCAAATATTTTTTCAGAGCTAGATGCAGAAAAAAATTATATTAAATTTGCAACCTGATGGAGGTCAGTATAGATGGACTAATAGAATGATGCTATGCCCAAAAGATTTTACTTCACTAGGTGCAGTAAAAAAATTGGTATTCTATACACAGGTGGTATATCTTGCAACACAGATAGGCTACTCCACTGACTAACACACTCTGCAATAGGCCAAAAAGGATTAGCTTTGCTAGATTCAGCCAAATGCTGTTAAAAAAACTTGCACAGCACTGGCACAGACCTGCCTGGCAAAAACTGATAGGAACTGATGTAACCTAGTCCTGAAAAGGACTCCAATTACAATTAGTCTTTACTCCCACAATCTATCTATTTAAGAGCACAGACCTGCCTGATAAAAGTCGTAGGAAATGCTGTAACCTAGTCCTTAAAAGGACTGCAATCACAACTATTCCCTACTCCCAAGCTATCTGTAGATTTGTGCGAAAATTGGTTTGAAATTAACAAGGTATAGCGCACACAGCAACAGCGGTGCCGTCTAACACGCAGCTGCAGCAGTGAGAAAATGGTGGCGACGGGGAAAATGGCTTGGTCTTATAGGGCAAGGACATGTGACATACCCTGCCAATGACACATGCCCTTGCTTGTGTGAAAAAAGCACTTCGCTCCGTGTGTGCGCTGCTGATAGGCTGACAGATTGCACCTCCCCACTGTAAATGCGGGAAAGAGAAAAAAAAATGGAGATCTTCATTATTCCTGCAGAGATCCATCCCCTGCCCCTCCCCCCACCCCGCTGTACACTCAAACTGCGTATTAACATTAATTTTCATCATTACTGAGAAAAAATCCAGTTATGATTTTGGTGCACGAACAGTTATCAAACATAACCTCGAACAGCCGAATTTTTCTCAAATCGTTCGTGTTCGCCGAACGGCTCGAACACCGCCCAAAACAGCTTGAATTTGAGATTGGCGAACAGTTCGAGTAGAACAACGCTCATCTCTAGTGAACATCTCAACAATCACCCAGACCTAGGCATTTCCTGATAACTTGCTTACTTGAGGATGAGTTGGGCAGTTTTTTAGAAAAAATGTCTGGCAAGACCACATTAGAGACAGAGTCCTAGATGGCACAGGCATCTTCTTTCGACAGTATGAGGACTGGCAGCTCCAACCTCCTTCAGCTCCACCTCAGGTAGACGGATATGTTCAGGGGGAATATAATGGGCATCCTTCTGTTCCTCATATTGCTCACGTATTATGCAGTCTATTCATATGGCCAGGGTCTTGGCCTGCACCAAAGAACAAAGGGGTAGCATGAAGTGCCAGAGCATCCTTCAGAGCTTCAGAAAGGCCCTATGGAATTGGCACCTGAGGGCCACATCGTTCTACAGAACCTTAATAGACCATTGCCTGAATTCGGTATTGTTATCCTCAGAGGTGCGGCACCCCTGTTTCAAATTCATGATCTTAGCTTCTGCTCTCTGGAATCTGTCAGGTTCATCATAAATTACACCTAAGGAATCAAAGAAGGCATTAACAGAAAAAAGTGGCAGACAAATTTACACAGTTTTTGACCACATATGGGGTATCATCATGTTCGGGAGAAATTGTGGTTCATTTTCTCTCATTGTCCACTGTGAAAACTACAAATTTGGAGCTAAGACAACATTTTAGAGGAAAAAAGATAATGTATTTGTTTACAAACACATTTTAAAAAGTTCTGTGAAGCACATATAGGTTCAAATGCTCAACAAACCCCTAGATGAAGTAATCCAGGGGTTTAATTTTCAAAATGTGGTCACATGTGGCCATGTGCCCAAACACCAGTTTTTGACCACATATAAGATATTACCATGTTTGGAAGAAATTGCAAAATAAATGTTATGGTCCATTTTCTCCTATTACCGCTTGTAAAAATGAAAAATTTGCAGCTAAAACAATATTTTAGTTGAAAAAATGTAATTTTTTATTTTTTTCAATCCACTTTGCCTTAATTCCTGTGTAGCACCTGAAGGACTAAAAAAAATTTCGAACAGCAGTTTAGAATAATTTTAGGCATTTAGTTTTTAAAGTCGTATCACTTCAGGAGGTTTTTCGATACGTAGGCTCCTCAATGTCCCTTCAAATCTTAATAGACTGGTTAACATTTGGAATTATACATTTCATTGCCAAAAATTAAAAATTGCTGCAAACTTTTAACCCTTTTAACATTGTAAAAAAGATAAAACAACATTAAAAATAATGTTGTTGACATAAATTAGACGCATGGGAAATGTTATTTATTAACTATGTTGTGTGGTATGACCATCTGGTTTAAAGATATAAGCATTTAAAGTTTTTTCAACATTTTCATCAAATTTCAGATATTGTCACAAAAAAAAAATTAAAAACTTTTCTGTCCAAAATTAACCACTAAAATAAAGTACAATGTGAAAACAACTTTCAATGGGTGCAGGGCTTGCATGACATAATAAGTCATGTGAGCCCTGCGAAAGAAAGTGCTGAAAGAAGCACTCCAATGTTATCACCACATAAAGTGACACTGGTTAAGAGATTAAACCATAGGGAAAAATTGAACATGTATAGGTGTGTGACATTGGAATGGCATCGGGGTCTGTGTGTAACAAATAGCTGTACAACAGTGTACAGAGGCCACCATTAAATTTGTCCATATAGTCTTTATTTGCTTTTTCTGTCTTTTATGCCTGGCTCTAAATATGTATTTTTATCATTTTAAAATAACAATTATATAATAATTTGAGGGACAATTACAATTCTCAGAGCTGAAATGTTCATAGATCTATGATTAGTATGCACAGATGTGAATTGCATCGGTTCATGGATACTTGTCCCCCGATAGCCAACATCAACACATAAAAATCCCAGAGAACCCAATGCACCCCGTACATTTTTGTGTTGCTACACAAGTCCTCCTGGTTATGTCCAAGTAGCTGCGAAGAACCGTATGAGACAGAAGGGGCAATAAACAATCCTGAATGCGAAGACTGTGCAATTGCCAAACATTTAACAATACAATCTATATTTTCATGGTAAGTAGAATTATTTGATGTATTAGAAACAGTGAGGCAGATTTATCATTGATCTCTAACATTCAGACAACATGCACATAGATGAGGCCATCCGGAAAATATATCAAATCTCTCCCGATGGCGGGCACTTGCTTGAAAAGTTTAGAATATTTTTGGTGAATAGACACTGACTCAATTTCTTATTTAAGAGTTCCGGAATACTTTGTACGTTTTACCAGAATTTTGCACATAAAAACATTTGTAATAAGTGGTGTATCATCAGGATGACATGAAGATAGATGAAGTGCCAGAAAACAATGGCCATGGTCTTACCTTCAGTAACAACATCAAAATTATGCAGAAATATTTATGCCCATTTTAGCAAGTTATCACTTATCCATCGGATAGGTCATCATTTTCTAATCGCTGAAGATTCCACTGATTTTGAATATATGAACTCTAAAAACCCCACTCCATTTATCAATTGTAATCTTCAGACGTTCACCTCTACAACATACCATTAATTGCTCTTTTGCTTGTATATACAGATGGGTCAATCAATTTGCAGGACTCTGGTCAATAAATCAGGTCAGTAGTCTCTTGCTGATGGATGAGAGCTCTCTTACCTTCTGGGATCGCTGATGGAATGTCATTATCAAAAGCTGCGTCCATGATCCCATAAAATTAGAGATCCAATGTGCTCCCATCCATCTAGAGACAACTGATCTGGCTGATGGACCAGAGTCAGGAGAATGGATTGTCCCATCTCTATTTGTACACATCAATACGGAGTTTGCAGGGACAAAAAAAAAGGTTGGTCTGCAAATACGAGTTACTAATAAACCTAATATTAAGACTTATGGATCTGGAGTGCCTATGAATGCTGTCACCCTCCCTTCATCTTGTCAATGGTCACTTGTCAACTCTAGAGAGAGAAGGAAGCTCTCCTGTAATGAAATCATACCGGAATCGAGCTTCTGTAAGCCAAGGACAGGTGCTGATATAGTGAGTAAAGAGCAATATTCATACATACATTGTAATAGTACAATTTATTAAATCATATTTTTCACTCATTTTGTCCCTTGACAAGTTTACAAAGCTGGACAGTCCCTTTTAATTAATAGATGCATAGCTCCCAAAACGACTTAATAAATACTGAAGGTGTCTTTTTAATCATTTCATTGACAGACTCACATTACTATTAGTGATTTTGTTATTTTATATTTTTATGTATTTTATTAATATAGCGAAAACAAATAAATTATCCCTTTAGGTTCAGCTTATTGACCTTTTTTATTTTCATCACTCAGATGTATTAGGGCATGTGTTGTTGAATGAGTTGTAGTATAAATGCCACCATGTTGAGGGACATTAATTGATTACATTTTCATCATTTTTATTTGCTGGGAAAACACCAAAAACCTCAACAATTTTGCCTTTTTATCCCACAGTTATGGTCCATTTATTAAATACCAACCAATCAGCTACATGGAAGACGATCGATGGCCATATAAAGAGACTCTCTCAGCACAGAATGACTGTTTATACCCAGTACAGATTCTTGGTGCCCCATGGTGTGGCCAAACATTAAAGTGCACCTTCCGCCTACTTGTTTTCCATCTATCTCTGCCCTTCTCTGGCTTTACAAAGCCAGAGCTGTCCATCAAATTGGAGAAGGAGGTGGCGGAGATAGAGGCACCGAGCGCCTGCACTTGGATTAAACACACATTCTGCGTTGACAAACTCCCTTTAATTGCCTGTTTAGACGGGCTAAAAACACTTCAGTACACAAATATTGTTAATACAATCGCTCTGTGTACTCAATGTTCTCAGCAGCACGTCACAAGATTACACAGGACAATATGCTGCCAAGAAAAATGATTTTCAAGACTTATTAAAGGTAACCTGCTATGTGAAAAAAATGCTAGCTGTAGATATGGGGTCAATCTGCAGGTTAACAGTATTCTAAATTTGCCCAGCACCGACTTTTAGAGCCCCTCTGCCGGGAGGAAATAAACTTTTTTCCTCTCGGCAGTGTTTGGATTCCAGTCATAGGGGTGGCGCCGGCACAGTTACATGTGGGGTTCAGTCACCGCTCTGTGTACAGAAAGTGGCGGTTGTATCCACGCCCCAGCACTGACTGGCAGTTGGTCCCTATGCTGAGCTTGCTGTCAGTCAGTGTCAGGGTTGAGGTTATAGCTGCCGGTGACTGAACCAGCGCCAGCGCCACCTCCATGACTGAATCCTGAATGCTGCCAGGAGGAATAATATTTATTTCCTCCCAACAGAGGGTGTCTAAGTGCCGGCACCAGGCAAGTTCAGAGTGCTATTAATCTGAAGGTTTTTCATGTGACAAGTTCCTTATAACTGATTATTTTGTCTGTGCTTTACATTGTAATCCTATTACAAAATAAAAATGCTTCGTTCTGATTCATTTCTTTTATATTTCTCTATTGATGTAGCCATATAAAGGTTTGTTTAATAAATTTCATTCATTTTATTTTAAGTCCCCACTAAGGATCATATTATTGCAGGCATTTACACTTATGACAGACCTAAGGGTCTTATGTCCTGGTAAGTCATAGCACACAATAGCACCACTACATATTGTCATGGGGAGCTAATAAACATCAATTTCCCTGAAAAACTTCATAAAGTTATGGTCGTTACTGAATCCAGCATCTAAGGGATGTGTTGATCACAAACCACACCATGACACAAATGGACATTCTGCAGCCTTCATGTGTCACAAATCAAGATCTATAGTTATGTTATGGAGCATTAAGGGGTTAATAGCACTTTACATGTCTAGGTTATTAATCTAATTGTACAAATCACAATTGGTTGATAATATCACTAACGTCACTAACACATCAACTACTGAATATTCTCCAACAAATTAGGACAGAAGAATGAGATCACGGAAGGAATACATAGATTCATCACCAGAGACATAGGACTTTGTTCTTCTAACATCTTACCTCAAATTACATTATGATGAATGAAAAATGAAAAATGTCTAAAAATCTGAAATATCTGAATAAATCTTTAAAAAAAATTAACTGTTAAGGTAAATCCTTAATAGAAAATAATCCTAATGTGTAGAATTGCGAAAACATCTGCCTATGGCTAAAGCCAACCATTCGTCAGTCAGTAAGTTCTTTTTATTGGGGTTTCCAGTTATTACTAGTTATAAGGCCATTGTTTTTTTTCTTGTCATTCTGACACTCTACGTCCTCACACTCATGATAAACTCTTTGGTCATGGCGTTGATTTCCATCAAGCCGCAGCTCCATTCTCCCATGTACTTCTTCCTCCAGCAGTTATCATTGGTTGAATCCACGTTCTTGACTTTGATCGTTCCTAACATGCTGCGTGTCATATGGTTGGAAGGAGCCACCATCTCTGTTATCAGTTGCATAACCCAGGCCTACTTGTATTGTGCAATAGGGTGTGCAGAATGTCACCTTCTCACAGTCATGGCTTATGACCGGTACTTGGCCATTTGTAACCCTCTTCGCTACAACACCATCATGAATACAAGGCTTCAGCATCGCTTAGTCATCTATTGTTGGGTTTTTGGCTTTCTTGTGACCCAGATCACGCTCAATTTTCTTTGTCAACTTGAGTTCTGTGGCCCCTATCTGATTGACCATTTTTTCTGTGATATTTTTCCTTTTGTTAAACTTTCCTGTTTTTATAAGTTTGCTTTACAGTTAGAAATCTTGATCATCTCAATCCCTATAATTGTCATGCCTTTCATTTTAGTTATTATCAGTTATATTTGTGTCTTTATTACAATTTTTGGCATCTCTTCTGCAAATGGAAGGAAAAAAAGCTTCTCCACCTGTAGTTCCCACCTGACTGTGGTCATCATGTACTATGGAACCCTCATCACTATCTACACAGTTCCAGCTGATGACAAAACTTTGACCATCAACAAATTCATTTCTGTTTTATACATTGTAGTAACCCCTCTATTTAACCCGATCATATATTGCTTAAGGAATCAAGAGATGAAAGTTATAATGGGGAAGCTATTTAGAAAAAGAGAAACAATAAGGAGGAAACTATATTAAAAATAAGCTCAATGCTATAGTTTAGCTCAACTAATAGATAAGTAAAAGTTTGTATGTCGCGGACAAAATATGATCCTTGAAGGACTCATTGAGAAAAGCTCCTACAGTCAGCAGTTACAACTTTTTAATGCCTCCTACAGTACCTCTATGGTGTTATTAGATTATTTGAAATAAAGTTTTCATATATTGTCTGTAACGGGTCTGGGAGGCGGAACCTCTGAGCTACTATACAAGAGGACGGTCCTTGTAAGGGAGTGGGTGGCGACCAGGCAGGCAGTCACAGCAGGTGACCGGGACAGTCTCTGGAAGAACGGGCAGGAGATCACGGCAAGTGACCTCGGGCAGTCTCTGGGTGAACGGGCAGATGGTCACGGCAAGTGACCGGGACAGTCTCTGGAAGAACGGGCAGGAGATCACGGCAAGTGACTGGGGCAGTCTCTGGGTGAACGGGCAGATGGTCACGGCAAGTGACCGGGACAGTCTCTGGAAGAACGGGCAGATGGTCACGGCAAGTGACCGGGGCAGTCTCTGGGTAAAGGGTTGGTACGACCTGTGGCGGCTGATGGTAGACTTGAGCTCCCAGGTGAGCAGGCGAGAGGCTCTGGATAAACGGGTGGTCACAGCATATGACGGCGGAGCCTCCAGGAAGACCAACAGACAGGCGGCAGATGAGCGCTCCCAGGTGAGCGGGCGAGAGTCTCTGGATAAGCGGGTGGTCACAGCACGTGACGGCAGAGCCTCCAGGTAGGCTAGCGGACAGGCAGCCGATGAGCGCTCCTAGGTGAGTGAACAGGAGTCACTGGACAGGCAGGTGGTCACAGCACGTGATGGCGGAGCCTCCAGGTAGGCTAGCAGACAGGTAGCAGATGTGCGCTCCCAGGTGAGCGGGCAAGCTGGTCCTTAGACAGACTGACAGGGGTTGGAAGGCAGACCGTCGGACCTCAGGCAAGCAGGCAGGTAGCTGAAGTGCGCTCCCAGGTGAGCGGGCAAGCTGGTCCTTAGACAGACTGACAGGAGTTGTAAGGCAGACCGTCGGACCTCAGGCTAGCAGGCAGGTAGCGGAATATCAGGCAGGAATAAGACAGCAAGCTGGCAGGAATCTGGCAGGTATCTGGCAGGTAACTGGCAACGGGACCTGAGGGCTGAAGCAGAGTAGTGAACAGTGCAACAACATTGCTCGGGCACCTCCATTTTGGAGGAGGTGCCTTATATATGGTGAAGTCCTCCGGCCATTGGCCGGGGACTCCTTAGGACGGCGCGCACGGCCCCTTTAAGAGGGAGGGAGAGCGCGCGCGCCCTAAGCACAGTGGCCGGGAAGGAGCGCGCGCTTCCAGCAGAGCGGGAGGAGGACGCCGGGCACGGAGCAGGGAGGTGAGGGGAACAGCGTCCCTGCCTAGCAGAGGGCAGGGACGCCGGCGCTACAGTACCCCCCCCTTTAGGCCCCCCTTTTTTAGGCCAGACAGAAATTTAGCAAGGATAAGAGGGGCATGGATGTTCTCCCGGGGCTCCCACGTTCTCTCCTCAGGACCAAACCCCTTCCAATCTACTAGAAAAAAGGTCTTTCCTCTTACCCTTTTGGTGGCAAAAATGTTCTCTACCTCAAACTCGTCCTCAGCAGAAACCGGAGCAGGAGGCGTACCTGTAGACTTGGAAAAAGAGTTAAGTACCACAGGTTTGAGGAGAGATACATGGAAGGAGTTAGGGATCCGTAAGTTGGCCGGGAGTTTCAATTTATAGGCCACCGGGTTGATCTGACTGATGACCTCCAGGGGGCCGATGAACCGAGGCCCTAACTTGTAAGAAGGTATCTTGAGTCGGACATATTTAGATGAGAGCCAGACTTTATCTCCGGGACGAAATTGTGGAGGATCCAGGCGTTTTTTGTCAGCGTGTCTTTTCATCCGTTCGGACGACTGAAGGAGTGCGGATCGGGTACTCTCCCAAATGGAGGAAAATTTACTAACGAGAGATTCCGCAGCCGGGTTGTCCACAGAGGTGGAGACAGGAAAAGGAATCCGAGGATGCTGACCGAAGACTACAAAAAATGGGGATTTGTAGGAGGATTCGCTCTCGTGATTGTTATAAGAGAACTCGGCCCATGGTAGGAGATCCACCCAGTCTGAATGATGGGCATTAACGAAGTGCCGGAGGAAACTGGTCAGGTTCTGATTGATCCGCTCCACTTGACCATTGGACTGTGGGTGGTAAGCGGAAGAGAAGTCCTGGGTGACGTCTAGCAGTTTACAAGTGGCTCTCCAGAAGCGTGAGGTGAACTGTACCCCACGATCCGACACGATGTGGAGGGGCAGGCCATGAAGACGGAAGATGTGACGAATAAAGTCTTTAGCTAGCTCGGGTGCAGACGGGAGGCCTGGCAGGGGAACGAAATGAGCCATCTTGGAGAAGCGGTCAGCGACCACCCAAATGACCGTACAACCGGCAGAGACTGGGAGGTCTGTTATAAAGTCCATTGCTATATGCTGCCAGGGGGCAGCAGGTACTGGGAGCGGAAGGAGGCGACCGGCTGGCAGATGTCTCGGAACCTTGTTGCGGGCGGAGGACACACAGGCAGAAACAAAGTCTATTACGTCCTTGTGAGGGTAGGCCACCAGTAGTGCCGGGTAATAAGCTGGAGGGTCTTTTTCTGACCGGCATGGCCAGCCAGTTTAGACAAATGGCCCCAGTGAAGGATCTTCTCCCGATCAGGTACTGATACGAACGTCTTCCTGGGAGGGAGACGGTTTAGACTCACGGGAGCCACCTGCATTACTCTGGCGGGATCGATGATGTGTTTCGGATCTTCCTCGAGATCAGACACCAGAAAGGATCGAGACAAGGCGTCCGCCTTGACGTTTTTGTCAGCCGGGCGAAAATGAAGAACAAAATCAAAGCGAGCAAAAAACAAGGACCACCGGGCTTGGCGCGGGTTAAGTCTCTGGGCATGCTGGAGGTAAGCCAAGTTCTTGTGGTCAGTGTAAATTATTACCGGGTGAAGAGCCCCCACGAGCAGGTAACGCCACTCCTCCAATGCCAGTTTGATGGCCAATAACTCTAGGTCTCCTATGGAATAATTGCGCTCTGAGGAGGAGAAGAGTTTAGAGAAGAAGCCGCAAGTTACCATCCTCCCGGAAGATGATTTTTGAGTAAGTACCGCTCCGGCTCCAGAGGAGGAGGCGTCAACTTCCAGGAAGAACTGCTTGTTGCCGTCCGGGCGATGCAGCACCGGGGCGGAAGAGAAGGCCTGTTTTAAGGAAAGAAAGGCCTCCTCAGCTTCGGGCGGCCACTCTTTGGGATTAGTACCCTTACGGGTGAGCGCGGAAATTGGGGCAGTCCGGGAAGAGAAGTGTGGTATGAAGAGGCGGTAGTAGTTGGCGAAGCCCAGGAACCGCTGAATGGCCTTCAACCCCTCCGGTCGAGGCCATTTCTCGATGGCAGACAGTTTCTCTGGATCCATTCGTAGGCCGGTCTGAGAAATAATGTAGCCCAAAAACGGAAGCGAGGTCTGCTCAAAGAGGCACTTCTCGTATTTAGCGAAGAGGTGATTCTGCCTGAGCCTGAGCAGGACCTGACGAACGTCCCTCCGGTGAGTCTGGAGATCCGGAGAGAAGACCAAGATGTCGTCCAGGTACACCACTACGCAGGAGTAGAGAAGGTCCCGGAAGATGTCATTGACCAACTCTTGAAAGACGGCAGGAGCGTTACAGAGACCAAAGGGCATTACCAGATATTCATAGTGGCCGTCCCGGGTGTTGAATGCCGTCTTCCATTCATCCCCCTGACGGATACGAACCAGGTTGTACGCCCCACGGAGGTCCAGTTTGGTGAAGATTCTAGCTCCTCTCAGACAATCAAATAACTCCGGAATGAGCGGAAGGGGGTACTTATTCTTCACCGTGATCTGGTTAAGGCCTCTATAGTCTATACAGGGACGGAGAGAGCCGTCCTTCTTTTTTACGAAGAAGAAGCCTGCTCCCGCCGGGGAGGTAGATTTCCGGATGAATCCCCTGGCCAGATTCTCCTCAATATATTCGGACATCGACCGGGTCTCAGCAGCGGATAATGGATAAGTACGCCCACGGGGAGGAGTAGTACCGGGTAACAAGTCGATAGGGCAGTCGTTTGGTCTATGAGGGGGTAGTGTCTCTGCTTCCTTTTTATTAAAGACATCAGCATAAGACCAATAAGGAATCGGAAGTCCAGGTAGATTAGCTGGGGTAGGAGAAGGACGGACGGGATGGACGGGAACCAGACAGGTCTTATGGCAGTCCTGTCCCCAGCGAAGGACTTCTCCGGTCTGCCAGTCAAGCACGGGTGCATGTCTCTGGAGCCAAGGTAGACCTAACAAGAGGGCGTGAGAGAGTCCAGGCAGAACATGAAAGGAGATACTCTCAGAATGCAGCATTCCCACCTGCAGAGTAATGGATTCGGTGATGAGTTGGATGGGGCGTGGTAAGAGACCCCCATCCACGGCAGCAACAGACAAGGGTACAGCCAGAGGTTTGGTGGGGATGCGGTATTTCTCTACCAGGGACTGTGAAATAAGATTCCCGGCTGCTCCAGAGTCCAGTTGGGCTAGTTCGAAATAACGGTTCTCCCCGCAGACGATTGAAACTGACAGCAGCAGAGATGGAGAGGATTTATTCTTGTCTAGGTCCACCTCTCTGAGCGAACCTAGACACAGGCGCTTCCCGACCTCTCTGGGCAGGCATGGATCCGGTGCTCCTTACTGCCACAGTAGAAGCAGCTCCCCTCGGCACGGCATAAGTCCTGACGGGTTTTGACCATCTTGGTCTGGTCGACCTGCATAGGCTCCGGAGAGTGTACCTGGGGAGAGACGGAGGGAGTGACGGGTTTCTGAAAAGTAGGAGCTAGACGTGGAAACCTCCTCTCACGGGTGACCTCTTTGGCACACTCCTGGAACCGTAGGTCAATCCGGGTGGCAAGAGTTATTAGGTCATCGAGAGTGGTAGGAATGTCCCGACCGGCAAGTTCATCTTTAATACGGCCGGACAGACCCTCCCAGAAGACGGATACCAGACCGTCGTTATCCCAGGCCAGCTCCGAGGCAAGGGTACGGAACTGTATGGCATATTGGCCCACGGTGAGACCTCCCTGACGGAGGCGTAGCAGAGATGATGCGGATGAGGTCTTCCGTCCGGGTTCGTCGAAGACTTTCCGGAAAGCCGTGAGGAAGGCAGGCAAGTCGGACACCAGGGGGTCTCCTCTCTCCCATAGAGGATTTAGCCAGGCCAGGGCCTCCCCGGTGAGATGGGACATGATGAAGGCAATTTTGGCCCGGTCGGAGTTAAACTGGTGGGACAATAGTTCAAAGTGCAGGGTGCACTGATTTATGAAGCCCCGAGCCTGGGCGGAGTCGCCTCCGAAGCGAGGAGGTGCAGAAAGCCGGGGTCCGGGGTAGGATACCATGGTATTGGTGGGCAGCGGAGCTGCCGGGTTGCGAGTCATGGCACTGGCGGTGGTTGCTGGTGGAGCAGTCAGAGTGTCCAGGCGAGAATTGACATTCCGCAGGTGACCCAGGATGGACTCCTTTTGGGACCTCTGACGGGACAGTTCATGACAGAGGTCCGAGAGCGAGGGAGCTTGGGTGCCACCGGGTTCCATGGCCCGAGCAAACTGTAACGGGTCTGGGAGGCGGAACCTCTGAGCTACTATACAAGGGGGTGGTCCTTGTAAGGGAGCGGGTGGCGACCAGGCAGGCAGTCACAGCAGGTGACCGGGACAGTCTCTGGAAGAACGGGCAGGAGATCACGGCAAGTGACTGGGGCAGTCTCTGGGTGAACGGGCAGATGGTCACGGCAAGTGACCGGGACAGTCTCTGGAAGAATGGGCAGGAGATCACGGCAAGTGACTGGGGCAGTCTCTGGGTGAACGGGCAGATGGTCACGGCAAGTGACCGGGACAGTCTCTGGAAGAACGGGCAGATGGTCACGGCAAGTGACCGGGGCAGTCTCTGGGTAAAGGGTTGGTACGACCTGTGGCGGCTGATGGTAGACTTGAGCTCCCAGGTGAGCAGGCGAGAGTCTCTGGATAAACGGGTGGTCACAGCATGTGACGGCGGAGCCTCCAGGAAGACCAACAGACAGGCGGCAGATGAGCGCTCCCAGGTGAGCGGGCGAGAGTCTCTGGATAAGCGGGTGGTCACAGCACGTGACGGCAGAGCCTCCAGGTAGGCTAGCGGACAGGCAGCAGATGAGCGCTCCTAGGTGAGCGAACAGGAGTCACTGGACAGGCAGGTGGTCACAGCACGTGACGGCGGAGCCTCCAGGTAGGCTAGCAGACAGGTAGCAGATGTGCGCTCCCAGGTGAGCGGGCAAGCTGGTCCTTAGACAGACTGACAGGGGTTGGAAGGCAGACCGTCGGACCTCAGGCAAGCAGGCAGGTAGCTGAAGTGCGCTCCCAGGTGAGCGGGCAAGCTGGTCCTTAGACAGACTGACAGGAGTTGTAAGGCAGACCGTCGGACCTCAGGCTAGCAGGCAGGTAGCGGAATATCAGGCAGGAATAAGACAGCAAGCTGGCAGGAATCTGGCAGGTATCTGGCAGGTAACTGGCAACGGGACCTGAGGGCTGAAGCAGAGTAGTGAACAGTGCAACAACATTGCTCGGGCACCTCCATTTTGGAGGAGGTGCCTTATATATGGTGAAGTCCTCCGGCCATTGGCCGGGGACTCCTTAGGACGGCGCGCGCGGCCCCTTTAAGAGGGAGGGAGAGCGCGCGCGCGCCCTAAGCACAGTGGCCGGGAAGGAGCGCGCGCTTCCAGCAGAGCGGGAGGACGACGCCGGGCACGGAGCAGGGAGGTGAGGGGAACAGCGTCCCTGCCTAGCAGAGGGCAGGGACGCAGGCGCTACATTGTCTAATGTCACTGTTCAAGTGGATGCCGTGTGTCATGAGAGATAGGCACCAGTTTGGTGTTTTTTCTTACATGCTTTACAATAAAGTAATAATTGGTCATACTGGCAGTGCCTTGAACTCATTTGTACTTTTCTTCAAATTGTGATTTTGATACAAAATGCTACTCAAAATATGTACAGTACAGACCAAAAGTTTGGACATACCTTCTCATTCAAATTCTAACAGTCTATTGAGTAGGACTATCAGCTGTGTTTCCACCAGACACAGCTGCACAGCACAACTGATGGTCCCAACCCCATTTATAAGGCAAGAAATCCCACTTATTAAACCTGACAGGGCACACCTGTGAAGTGAAAACCATTTCCGGTGACTACCTCTTGAAGCTCATCAAGAGAATGCCAAAAGTGTGAAAAGCCGTCATCAAAGCAAAAGGTGGCTACTTCGAAGAACTTAGAATATAAGACATATTTTCAGTTGTTTCACACTTTTTTGTCAAGTATATAATTTCACATGTTTGCGTTTAGTTGGACCATCATTTATTTTTCAACAGGACAATGACCCCACACACACCTCCAGGCTGTGTAAGGGCTATTTGACCAAAAAGGAGAGTGATGGGGTGCTACACCAGATGACCTGGCCTCCACAGTCACCAGACGTGAACCCAATCGAGATGGTTTGGGGTGAGCTGGACTGCAGAGTGAAGGCAAAAGGGCCAACAAATGATAAGCATCTCTGGGAACTCCTTCAAGATTGTTGGAAGACCATTTCTGGTGACTACCTCTTGAAGCTCATCAAGAGAATGCCAAGAGTGTGCAAAGCAGTTATCAATGCAAAAGGTGGCTACTTTGAAGAACCTAGAATAGAAGACATATTTTCAGTTGTTTCACACTTTTTCGTTAAGTATTTAATTCCACATGTGTTAATTCATAGTTTTGATGCCTTCAGTGTGAATGTACAATTTTCATAGTCATGAAAATACAGAAAAATCTTTAAATAAGAAGGTGTGTCCAAACTTTTCGTCTGTACTGTATGTATAGGGGTTACCTTCCTCAATTTATTCTTACTGTTTGTGTCAAGTCAGGCTTCAGGCTGCATGGCTCTCCCTTTACTCATTCAAGTCTCTACTGATTATATTTGCCCAGCAACATTGCTTTTACACTTGCTTTACTCACCAGAACCAAACTTTGTCTTCTATGCATGACATGCTGGCACTTTCTTACTTCCCATGTTCCTAGTATTCTGCAGACTATACTCAGGAACTGAGTGTGATGGTTTATTTAAATAGTATGGCTTCACCGGCCCCCCTTGAACAGAGTGGTATGAAAAACAGCAATAATTAAAGCAGCAATAATTAAAGCAAATGTTACTCAATTGGAGGCAAGATACTTAAACAGAGGTAGAAAGTTGGAATACAGCAATGAACTAACACTGGTGACACTTTGATCCTTGTAACATAGTAACATAGTTTTTAAGGTTGAAGGAAGACTATGTTCACCTATTTAAACCCATAGCCTAACATGTTAATCCATAGGAAGGCAAAAAACCTGCCAAGGCCACTGTCACATGGTGTTCACCAAGACCGTGTGACAGATCAGAAGGTGACTTTGTCTCGTTCTACCTTCCTGTCAAAATTGGGTCAGTGTGCTACACCACTATCGAAACCCAGACATGTGCGAGGATGTTGTGGGTTGGATGGCAGCCAAAGGCTCCAGTGTGTTGTCAAGCAGCACCACCAAGTCTTCCACATGGTCCAGTCTCAGAAGCCAAGAGGCTGGGCTTCATAATTCTCAACCTGTTCCTCCTTCCTCTTCCCATCAAGAGTCCCAGGAAACATATGACCCCAAAGCTGGCCACTCCGAGAAACTCTTTACATTCTATTGTAATTATTCTGGCCTCTCACCATGCACAATTAAAGAGGGTCATGAGTAGTGTTGAGCCATACCTTCCGATATCGGGAAATATCGGATTGCATCGGACCGATACCCAAAAAATATCAGATATCGCCGATTCCGATCCCGGGAACCAATGCAAGTCAATGGTACACAAGTTTCGGAATGAAAATAATCCCTTTCTTTCCTTGTAGGTTAATTCTACATGAAGGAAAATAACTAAGAATAATGTAGAATGTATTGGGGGAGGTGGGGGAGACAATAAAGGCATAGAGGTTTAGCCCAATCAAATGGAATAGCAGGAATTAATATTTTTTTTAAGACGTTCGGAGTTACAAAAATATTGACTATGTTAAGTTTTTTTATATTTTGTCAGATATTTATGTTTCACTACTTCCATGCTCTTCACCTTCCTTTTTACTTCTCCCACACTTTCTCCTTCATCATCCTCAGCATCAGCATCTTTTTCATCAACTTCTTCTTCACCTTCTTCATCTTCTTCTTCTTCACCTTCTTCGTATTATTCTTTTTTTTTACATTATTCATATTCTTCTTATTCAACTATTATTCTTCTTCATATTCTACTTCTTCATCTTCTTCATATTCTTCTTTTTCATCATATTCTTATTTGTGACAGGCATTCCTGTAGTTGTTATCTATAAAAGTTTGAAGATTACACCTTTCCTTCTGCCTGTCACAAAAGATTTACAACAGGATTTCTCCGCGTTCAGTTTGGCCTTCAGCAGCAGGTCTTTTCCAGGAGCACCACGAGAAGGAACGGACTCACCCCCATACACTGCTTAGTCTTCTTCTGCTTATAATTTAGATAATATCTTTTGCTCTGATTTTTAGTCTTATGCTTAATGTTCTTCTGCTTTTGGTTCTGCAGCTTCTTGTTCTTCGGCTTCTTGGTTTCTGTCTCTTGTTCTTCTGTGTCTTGGTGGTTGTCTTCTTGTTCTTTGTCCTCTTGGTCATCTTCATCAGAGTCATCTTTTTGGTTTTCTTCGGGGTGGTCTTCAGGGTTGTCATCTTCATGGTCGTCGTCTTCGGGGTCCTCGTCTTCTTCGGGGTGGTCTTCAGGGTCCTCGTCTTCAGGGTCATCATCTTCGAGGTCCTCGTCTTCTTCGGGGTGGTCTTCAGGGTCGTCGTCTTCAGGGTCATCGTCTTTGGGGTCCTCGTCTTCTTCGGGGTGGTCTTCATTGTCCTCATCTTCAGGATTGTCATCTTCGGGGTCCTCGTCTTCTTCGGGGTGGTCTTCAGGGTCTTCGTCTTCAGGGTCATCATCTTCGGCGTCCTCGTCTTCTTCGGGGTGATCTTCAGGGTCCTCGTCTTCAGGGTCGTTATCAGGGAGATCCAGAGTGATTACCAAAACCCATTTCAAAAAGCTTGAACTAGGAAATGTAGCAGAAGGTACAAGAAGGCTGAGGAACTGCCGAGAACCAGATGACGGTACTGGAACCCGGATGGGTAGCAGAAGGTACTAGAGCCAATGGAACTACCGATGACCAGCTGACGGTACTGGAACCCAGTTACTAAGCAGGAGGTACCTGTGCCAGAAAGCACTACCAAGGACCAGCAGACGTTGGTGTAACTTGGATACCGAGAAGGAGGCACCTAAGCCAAAGGCACTGCCGAGAACCAGCTGATGGTACTGGAACCCGGATGGGTAGCAGAAGGTACAAGAGCAAATGGAACTACCGAGGACCAGTTGATGGTATTGGAACCCGGTTACTAAGCAGGAGGTACCTGTGCCAGAAAGCACTACCAAGGACCAGCAGACGTTGATGGAACCTGGATACCGAAAAGGAGGCACCTAAGCCAAAGGCACTGCCGAGAAAAAGCTGATGGTACTGGAACCCGGATGGGTAGCAGAAGGTACACATGAAAAAAAAAGTTGCAAGGCAACGAGCCGGCCTGAGTTACCAAAACCCACAGTCCTACAGGGGGTGCTTGTCCTATTGGCACTATGGAACCAGCCTTCATTGCCAGATCCAGCAGCCCACATAGGAGTCTCCTAAACTGCAGGCACCATAGAGTCGGCTAACCCGACCACAACACGACAGGACAACATATTGGAGGCAAATTGACGTTGACACTACCCGGAAACAGCTGGCGTGCTGGAACCAGACTGGGCATGAGGGAGTACCCGTGCCAAAGACACTGCCGGGAAACAGCTGGCGGGGCTGTAACCTAAAGTAAATACTGAAAAAAGAGCGGAGCCAAAGGTTTAATTGGAGCAAGTTTTAAATCTCTAGTAGTAGTGAGAATGTGGACAGAGCAGGAGAATTTGCCGGACACACAGCTGGGGATCAGCTGATGTTACTGAACCCCAATAACACAGCAGAAAGTGTTGACTGTGCAGACGGCACTTCTCAGCGGCAACTGGCCGTGCTGTAGCTCAGTGATAATTCTGAAAACAGAGAAGAGCCAGAGTGTAATTGGAGCAAGTTTTAAATTAGTAGTAGCGTGGATGTGGACAGAGCAGGAGAATTTGCCGGGCACACAGCAAGGGATCAGCTGACGTTACTGAACCCCAATAACACGGCAGCAAGTGTTGACTGTGCAGACGGCACTTCTGTGTGGCAACTGGCGGTGTTGGAGCTCAGGGATAATACTGAAAACAGAGAGGAGCCAGAGGTGTAATTGGAGCAAGTTTTAAATCTGTATTAGAGTGGATGTGGACAGAGCAGGAGAATTTGCCGGACACACAGCTGGGGATCAGCTGACGATACTGAACCCCAATAACACTGGACCAAGTGTTGACTGTGCAGACAGCACTTCTGAGCAGCAACTGGCGGTGTTGGAGCCCAGGGATATTACTGAAAACAGAGAAGAGCCAGAGGTGTAATTGGAGCAAGTTTTAAATCTGTATTAGAGTGGATGTGGACAGAGCAGGAGAATTTGCCGGACACACAGCAGGGGATCAGCTGACGTTACAGAAGCCCCAATAACACTGGACCTAGTGTTGACTGTGCAGACGGCACTTCTGAGCGGCAACTGGCGGTGTTGGAGCTTAGGGATAATACTAAAAACAGAGAGGAGCCAGAGGTGTAATTGGAAAAAGTTTTAAATCTGTAGTAGAGTGGATGTGGACAGAGCAGGAGAATTTGCCGGACACACAGCTGGGGATCAGCTGACGTTACTGAACCCCAATAACACTGGACCAAGCGTTCCCTGTGCAGACAGCACTTCTGATCAGCAACTGGCGGTGTTGGAGCTCAGGGATAATACTGAAAACACAGAAGAGCCAAAGGTGTAATTGGAGCAAGTTTTAAATTAGTAGTAGAGTGGACGAGGACAGAGCAGGAGAATTTGCCGGACACACAGCAGGCGATCAGCTGACGTTACAGAAGCCCCAGTAACACTGGAAATAGTGTTGACTGTGCAGACAGCACTTCTGAGCAGCAACTGGCGGTGTTGGAGCTCAGGGATAATACTGAAAACAGAGAAGAGCCAGAGGTGTAAATGGAGCAAGTTTTAAATTTGTTGTAGAGTGGATGTGGACAGAGTAGGAGAATTAGCCGGACACACAGCAGGGGATCAGCTGATGTTACTGAACCCCAATAACACTGGACCAAGTGTTGACTGTGCAGATGGCACTTCTGAGCGGCAACTGGCCATGTTGGAGCTCAGGGATAATATTAAAAACAGAGAGGAGCCAGAGGTGTAACTGGAGAAAGTTTTAAATCTGTAGTAGAGTGGATGTGGACAGAGCAGGAGAATTTGCCAGACACACAGCTGGGGATTAGCTGACGTTACTGAAACCCAATAACACTGGAGCAAACGTTGACTGTGCAGACGGCACTTCTGAGCGTCAACTGGCGGTGTTGGAGCTCAGGGATAATAATGAAAACAGAGAGGAGCCAGAGGTGTAATTGGAGCAAGTTTTAAATCTGTAGTAGCAGTGAGAATGTGGACAGAGCAGGAGAATTTGCCGGACACACAGCTGGGGATCAGCTGACGTTACTGAACCCCAATAACACTGGACCAAGTGTTGACTGTGCAGACGACACATTTGAGCAGCAACTTGCGGTGTTGGAGCTCAGGGTAAATACTGAAAACAGAGAGGAGCTAGAGGTGTAATTGGAGCAGTTTTAAAATCTGTAATGGTGTGAATGTGGACAGAGCAGGAGAATTTGCCGGACATACAGCTGGGGATCAGCTGACGTTACTGAACCCCAATAACACGGCAGCAATTGTTGACTGTGCAGACGGCATTTCTGAGCAGCAACTGGCACTGTTGGAGCCCAGGGATTACAGTTCAGGTTGTAGAAACATGAACACAACAGGAGACCTAGATACTGTTGCCAACAAATTATTTATTCTGGAAGAGAACTGGCAAATTCATGCAAGATCCAGGCCTTGTTCATTTTCAGAAAAATAAGCCAGTCAAAGTTATCGGAGGATAGTCGCATGCGACGGTCTGTTAGTACACCACCTGCGGCACTAAAGACGCGTTCCGATAATACACTAGCAGCAGGGCAAGCCAGCACCTCCAATGCATACTGGCTAAGCTCTGGCCATGTATCCAGCTTAGAGACCCAAAACTTGAAAGGGGAAGAGTCGTCTGGGAGTACACTGAGAGGGCAAGACATGTAGTCTGTCACCATCTGACGGAAACGTTGCCTCCTGCTGACTGGAGCAGTCTGTGATGGTGTAGACATTTGTGGCGGGGACACAAAACTTTGCCATATTTGGGCCATACTGGTCTTGCCTTGTGCTGAGGCCATGCTTCTGCTCTCTCTTTGTGCAGAGCTTCCTCCACTGCCTCGATGCACTGAGATGCTTTGTAAAGCACTAGCAGCACTGCTCTCGGGTGGAATGGAGAACATGATGGAATGCACCAGTGCGTCTTGGTACTCCCGCATTTTACGCTCCCGGTTCAACAGTGTTATGAGGCTTTGTAAGTTGTCCCGGTAGCGAGGATCTAGGAGGGTGGACACCCAATAATCAGCCATGTTGAGAATGTGGGCGATGCGGCGGTCGTTTCACAGGCACTGCAGCATGAAATCAACCATGTGCTGCAGACTGCCAACTGGCCAAGAAACGCTGTCCCCTGCTTGAGGCGTGATCTCTGCCTGCTCTGCATCGCCCCACCCTCGCTCTAGATACTGACTACTAGAGCATTGTGTACCTCCCTCCTCTGGACAGATGTCTTCCTCCTCCATTGACTCCTCCTCGTCCTCCTCACAAAGTGTCCCCTGCCTAGGCCTTTGTGAGGAACCATGTTGCGCAGACTGTACAGAAACAGATGGCATTTGTGACTCCTCATCCTCCACCTCTTCCAAAACCTCCTCCCTTAGTGCTTGCAGTGTTTTTTCAAGCAGGCAGATAAGGTTGATAGTCATGCTGACTAGTGCATCATCTGCACTCGCCATCCGCGTGAAACAATCGAAGGCATGCAAAACGTGGCAAATATCTTTCATAGAGGCCCACTCAGTGATGGTGAAGTGTGAACGGCGCGCACTGCGACTTGTTTGCGCCTGCTGCAGCTGGTACTCAATTACTGCTGCCTGCTGCTCACACAACCTCTCCAACATATGTAACATTGAATTCCACTTATTGGGTAGGTCACATATGATGTGATGTTCCGGAAGACGTAATCGGCGCTGCAGAGCTGCAATGCGTGATCTTGCGTTGCTGGAACGCCGCAAGTGAGCGCACTCTATGTGGACCTTGTGCAGCAGTGCATCAAGATCCGGATAGTCCCTCAAAAACTGTGCACAACCAAGTTGAGCACATGTGCCAGACATGGGATGCGAGTGAGGTTGCCTAGGCCCAGAGCTGCCACCTGATTTCAGCCAATCTCACACACTACCATGCCTGGCTGGAGATTCACTGGCACAAACCACACGTCGCTCTGCTGCTTGATGGCATTTCAGAGCTCCTGCGCTATGTGGCTTCAATTCCCCAAAGAAATAAATTTTAATACGGCCTGCTGACGTTTGGCCACGGCTATGCTCATATCGGTCATCATAACAGGTAACCGTTCACGGGTCGTTGTGGAGGTAGACCGTGACGGCTCCTGCAGCGCTGCTTCAGAGGCACTGGAGTATGAGGAGGAGTCAATGTGTACAGACTGGATTCCTGCAATCCTTGGAGTTGGCAGAACACGTACAGCGCCACTCTCAAGATCTGTACCCGGCTTCACAATATTTACCCAATGGGCAGTGAGGGAAAGGTATTGTCCCTGTACATGCATACTGGTCCAAGCATCGGTGGTCAGGTGGAACTTGCTACTAGTGTTGAGACACCCCCGTAGTGTTCGAGTTCGGTTCGGTTCGTCGAACACCCGTGTGTTCGCCGAACTGTTTGTCGAACTGTTCGTCGAACACCTTCAAACACCGTTAAAACCAATGGCAGGCAAACAAAAACACATAGAAACACATAGAAAACACATTCAAAGGTGTCCAAAAGCTGACAAACTGCTCAGAAGACACAACTAACACATGGAAAAGTGACAAGTACATATAGTCATGCGAAAAGAAAAGAGGTGGAGGAGTAAAAGGAGAGGGAGACACAGATATAGGCATGACATGCCCTTCTAAAATCCAAAAAGTGAGAAGCCGACACGTTCAGTCCGCTCCTGCCCGTTCCACCTCCGTGTCGCCGGGTTTGTGCCAGAGCCGCGGTGAACCCTGACGGCCAGCCCCCCTCTCTCAATACTGGTGCCTGTCCGCTGGTGGGTCGAGCGAGCCCCCCCGTGGTGGAGGCAGCTCTAAGCTTTTTAATTTAAATTGTCTCTCTAATTTGAATGAATACACTTTAAATCCATTTACAAGGATCTATTGGAGGGCAAGTCTCATGCCAGCAGCCGCGTAATTCCAGCTCCAGTAGCGTCCACTAAAGCTGCTGCAGTTAAAAAGCTTTTATAAGGATCGAGCTCGGCTGTCCACCGCAAGGCATCCTACTGCCAGTCCCAGCCCCTATGTCTTGGGGTGCCTCCTGATGCTCTTCACTGAGTATCCCGTGGTCCCGAAGCATTTCCTTTGAAAAAATTAAGTGTCCAAACTACAGGTGGTGTAGTTTGCTTAACAGCCGGGATAATCCGCTGACTAGCAGACACTGCTACTAGGCACAAAGTATTTCCTGGGCTAGATGCAGTTAAAAATTTGTAATTAGATACTCTCGTTGGATGCTGAGAAAGCATTCCATAGAGTCTCCTGGCACGCCATATATGATTCTCTTAAAAAGCTTGGGGTAGGGGTCTAGGGGACCCTTTTATAGCCAAAATCACGGCCCTGTATCACAATACGTCACATAGGCTGAAGATAAATGGAACTGTAGCACCCTGAGGGCTCGGTTGCTACAGAGGTATTGCACCTCACCCAGAGGTGTGATATCTCACTCTCAGGTAAGGATGGAGTGTGGATCAGGACCCGACACCTGCATGCATTACACCACATTGCCGTGGGGCAGGGCGACCAATATGCCTCTGAGTTGGCCTCGACAGTCCCTGTCCCTGGCTGGAGTGGGGGGAGGGAACACTGAGGAAGGGGAACCCTGTATTGTAGGAGCAGGGAGGAAGCAGTTCCTGGGTGCATTGAGAAGGGAGTATAAAAGGTGGGCACCATCTTAGTTCAGTGCAGAGAAGTCTGAGCAGAAGTGGCAGGGAGCAGGGGCTCTGCATGAGCTCTGCTCCGGAGGCGGGCCTAGTAACAGAGGCCCAGGCCTGGAAGAGGGAGAAGGAAGGAAGAGGAGCGGAGAAGGCTCCAGGAACGAGGAATGAAGGGATCCCAGGGGTGCGGACGGGCTAGTCGCCACCGCACGCCCGAATCCACCTGCGTGGAGGGGTCAGGCCAAAGGGGGAGACCGGTCCCCGAAACTAGTGCAGGCAGGAAACGACCCTCAGCTAGAAACCGGAGGCTGTGACATTTTATGTGGCGCAGCCCCTCGCTACACCCGCTAGGAAGGCACCACATAGGGTCAGGGAAACTGGCGCCAAGTTTACCAAGAGGAGGCTCGAGGCAGCCGGACAGAAGGGTTGGTAAGAAAGGCCAGACAAAGGACACACAAAGGGGGTCCTGTGAAGCGCTCCAAAGTTATCTGGGAGTTGTCTGAGCCCCTCACCTGGTGAGCACAGTACGACGTGGGCAGCCGTTTCCTGCAGACGTGGTCTGGATAATAAGAACTGTGAGTAAAGGCCCTGGACTGCTTCACTGACTCCGTGTCGTTACTGCTGCTGCCCTGCACCATCACCCCCATCCTCCGCATACACTGCCCTGAGGCTATACTCCTCCCGTGGGGAGTTATGCTACGCTCTGCTGCACCCACAACACCAGCCTCAGCGGTCTGCCCTGCAGCGGCGGTTCACTCTGACCGCAATCCACGGGTGGTGTAGTCGGACATTTAAACATCAAAACCACATAAATAGTTCCGCCACTGGTTTGACCACCCTGAGCCACGGAACCGGGTCGCCGCCACGAAGACTACAACCACCAGCATCCACCAAAAAGGGTCCGGCTCCGGGTGTCCCAAGGCCCAGGGGGTGCATCAGAACATTTTCATCACCTTTCACAATCACCAATGGGACAAGGCAGGGATGTCCTCTGTCCCCTCTCTTATACATCCTAGTGACGGAGCACCTGCTCTCATCAATTCGCCATAACCCCAATATTAGGTGGATTTAGGTGGGAGGCACCGAGTACAAGTGCTCTCTATTTGCTGATGATGTCCAAGTATATATCACTCAATCACATATATCCATCCATGCTGTTATGGCTGAAATAGATCACTTTGTTACATGGTCAAATTTTAAAATCAATGCAGCGAAGTCTGAGGCCCTCGATGTCTCCCTCCCCAAATCCATATAGGATTCCATCCAGTCCAACTTTCCCTTTGCCTGGCCCTCACAGGGTATCAAATACTTAGGAATTCCTATTCATAGAGACCTCTCCCATCTATGTTATCTTAATTTTGGGCCCTTTATTGAACAACTCCATACAGACCACGGTTCGCAAGTTAGAACTGTAAGATTCACTACGTGAACCACTGGTGTTTTGTGGAAAAGCACATGTACACTGTGTTCCAAATTATTATACAAAAAGTGTTTAGGAGTGATAAGGGAAGAATTTGTTTGTTTGTCAGTTAAACTCATTGATGGTGATGTGTGTCAGGGCTCTTTATATCACTGTAAGCAATTGCAGACACCTGTGCTAATTAGTTTGGCAGGTGTGTCCAATGAAAGGCAAGACTACTTAAGAAGGCTGTCTCACATTATTAAGCAGCCTACATTTTCTGCCAAAATGGGAAAGAAAAAGGATGTGTCGGCTGCTGAGAAGCAACAAATTGTGGAGTGTTTAGGTCAAGGAATGACTACAATCAACATTGTGCGATGATCAGGATGAAGTGTCTTGGCAATCAAGAAGTATGTAGCTGATTCACAGTACACACGTGTGCGTGCTGATAAGGGCAAATTGAGGACTCTTTCCTACAGGCAATTACGTCAGGTTAAAAGAGCAGCGGCAAAAAAGCCTTGTCATAGCAGCAGACAAGTTTTTGAAGCTGCTGGTGCCTCCAACGTCCCCCGAACAACAAGATATAGGGTCCTTCAGAGGTTTGCAGCTGTGCATACGCCATCCTGTCGACCTCCTCTATCCACTTCACACAGGCAGAAACGGCTCCAGTGGGCCAAACATTACATGAAGACTGATTTCAAAACTGTTTTGTTCACGGATGAGTGCCGTTCAGCGCTCGATGGTCCAGATGGATGGAGTGGAGGATGGCTGGTTGATGGACACCCCACGCAAACACGGCTACAGCGCCAACAAGGAGGAGGTGGAGTAATGTTTTGAGCTGGAATCATGGGGAGAGAGATTGTCGGCCCCTTTAGGATCCCTGAAGGCGCTAAAGATGAACTCCATAATGTATGTGGATTTTCTCAAACAGCACTTCCTGCCATGGTTCAAGAAGAAGAACTGTGTATTTCACAGCAAGATCATTTTTTTGCATGATAATGCACCATCTCATGCTGCACATAAAACATCTGCATCTCTGGCTGATATGGGCATAAAAGGGGACAAACTTATGGTGTGACCCCCATGCTCCCCTGACCTCTACCCCATTCAGAACCTCTGGAGCATCATCAAAAGGAGTGTCTATGATGGCGGGAGGCAGTTCACATCTAAGCAACAGCTCTGGGAGGGTATTCTGTCCTCATGCAAAACAATTGAAGCAGAAACCATCCAAAACCTGACAAATTCAATGGACGAGAGAGTTCAGAAGCTCCTTTCGAACAAGGGGTCTTATGTGAAAATGTAACATCACCTAGAATAAAGTTTTGAGTTGAAAACTGTTTGATTTCAGTTTCTAATAACCTGCTAATGCTTATAATTTCAAAAATGACCATTTTTTTGGTCTTTATTAAAATGAAAAAGTTGATCGAAAAGTTTGGGGGATCTAAGAGTGTGGCAACCCAGTAGTCATGATTACTTCGAATTCTGACAATATGAGGGTCATGTTGCAGCTAGTGCAGCAAGAAGGCACTTATGTGTCTTGCGCATCTCGGAGCCCCAAAATTATTTTCCGGGCTAGATGCAGCTAAAAATTATTATTAATTTTAAATCTGGTGGAGCTTAGTATAGATGGCCTAATAGGATCAGTGCTGCACACTGCTACAAAGCCCAAATTATTTTCCAGTCAAGATACAGATAAACATGATTAGTAATTTTAAATCTGGTGGAGCTTATTATAGATGGCCTAATAGAATCAGTGCTGCACACTGCTACAAAGCCCAAATTATTTTCCAGCCAAGATACAGATAAACATGATTAGTAATTTGAAAGCTTAAAACGGTTGGTAGGGTGATTTTAACCAATCATCAAGCTTTTACTCTCCCCAGGATGACACAGGGGTAGAAAAGTCGTTTCAGATCCATGATTTGTTCATCTTTATGAACGTGAGTCTGTCTACATTATCAGTGGAGAGCCGCGTGTGCTTATCTGTCAGCTCACCACCAGCAGCGCTGAACACACGTTCAGACAGAACGCTGGCTGCGGGGCATGACAAGATCTCCAAGGCATAAGTGGCTAGCTCCGGCCATTTATCCAGATTGGAAGCACAAAAAGAGCAAGAGTCCAGTGACACAGTCATGGCTTCAATGTTTACTTGGAGATACTCCTGTACCATCGTCTCTAGGCGTTGACTATGTGTCAGACTTCTTGTCTCCTGTGGCCTTGCAAAGGATGGGCTAAAAAAGTGGTGAAATGATTCCGCAAAATTGATGTTACCAGCAGATACTGTGGTTCTGTTACGGTTTGAGTGCTGAACACTTGACGGTCCCACGGTTGGCAAGTTGGAACTGTAAGATTCACTACGTGCACCACTGGTGTTTTGTGGAAAAGCACATGTAAGATTCTGCAACAGTCTCTGCCGATACTCCTGCATGCGTGCATCCCTTTCTATGGCAGGAATAATTTCTGCAAATTTACTTTTGTACCGGGGATCTAACAGTATGGCAACCCAGTAGTCAGGATTATTTCTAATTCTCACAATTCGAGGGTCATGTTGCAGGTAGTGCAGCAAGAAGGCACTCATGTGTGTTGCGCATCCAGGAGCACCAAGTCCCTGTTGTGTTGGTGGCGAGGTAACAATCATGATTCCTTCCTCTGTCCTCTCCCCCCAACTTCGCACAACAGAAATGTGATCAAGGTCTCCCTCATATGATGAGTCTTCCATCAGTTCGTCCTCCACTTCTTCCTGGGCTCCTGCACCTTCCTCACTAGTTTGGCTGCTACCATGCGCCGTGGTAAAACCATCTCCCCCACCCTCACATGCCTAACGCCTTGGTGCTGCCGACCATCTGGACCTTGCAGATGTTAGCCTTTCCGCATACAACTCCTCCTCCTCTACTTCCTCCACCTCCTCTTGTGCCACCACCTGACTCCGAATTCTGTTTAACATGTGCTCCAGCATGTAAATCACAGGAATAGTCATGGTGATAATGGTATCGTCAGCACTAAACATCTACGTCGCCATTTCAAAACTGTGCAGAAGGGTGCATAGGTCCCTCATCTGAGACCACTCCTCCAGCGTGATTTGCCCCACCTCTGGATCTCGTTGGCCCAGGCTATACGTCAGAACCTATTGCACCAGGGCTTGTCGGTGCTGCCACAGTCGCTGCAACATGTGCAGAGTTGAATTCCACCGGGTAGGCACATCGCATTTTAGCCGGTGAAGTGGCAGGCCCAACGACTTCTGTAGAGATGTAAGTCGCTGAGCTGCGGGATGCGAACGGCGGAAGTGAGCACACAGCGACCGTGCCCTCTGCAGAAGGCCATCTAGTCTGGGATAGTGGGCTAAAAATTGCTGGACAACCAGGTTCAACACGTGAGCCAAACAAGGCACGTGTGTGACATTGCCCCGGCGAAGGGCCGCACCCAGGCTTGCAGCATTGTCGCACACGGCCTTCCCTGGTTTCAGGTCCAGTGGAGACAACCATTCATGAAATTGGTTCTCCAGAGCTGACCACAACTCCTCAGCTGTGTGACTCACATTTCCCAGACATTAAAAAGTAAAAACCACCTGATGATGTTGAGCCCTACTGCCAGCATAGTAAGGAGGTGTGCAGGATCCCTTCTGCGCAGTTAGAAAGCTTGTGGCATGACCAGACAGGCTTTGGGTGCAGGTGGAAGACCGAGAGGAGGTTGAGGAGGCAGAAGCAGTGGAGGAACTTTGACACAAAGAGGATTGACGCACAACTCGTGGGGACGGCAAGACTTGGACAGCAGCCCCTTGTCCTGCTGTCACCATAGTTACCCAGTGCCCAGTCAGCGACATGTAACGCCCCTGTCCATGCCTACTCGTCCAAGTGTCTGTGGTGAAATGCACCCTGTCACACACAGAGTTTCTCAAAGAAGCGGTGATGTTGTGTGCGACATGCTGGTGGAGCGCAGGCACACCTTTCTTTGAGAAGTAGTGCCGACTGGGCATCTGGTACTGGGGCACTGCGACGGACATAAGGTCTCGAAAATCCTCTGTGTCCACCAGGCGGAAAGGCAGCATTTCTGTAGCCAAGAGCTTGCAGATGGTGAAATTCAACCTCTTAGCTTTCTCATGGCTAGGAGGAAATGGTCTTTTACTTGTCCACATCTGAGGGACCGAGGGCTGGCTATTGTGCTTAGACGGGGTTGATAAGGGTGTCCCCGGCAAACTGCCGGTCTGTGAGGAAGATGCAGGCGGACATGTTAGGTTGCCCTGATCCAAAGGTGGTGCTATCGATGTCGGACAGCGCTCAACACCAGCTGATGTTACCACCTCCAAAGAAAATGATGACCTGCCAATCATGCTGGCTGTTGCGGGTAAAGAGGTGGCAGGTCTGCGCCCCAAAACAGGTGTGACTGCTGTCCCCCCAGTCACAGAGGATGAAGAGGCAGCGGATGCACAAGATATGGCAGACGGTGGTTGGCCCGGCCGGCTAGGCCGCATTGTAGCACACTGAGCTTCCCACTGCAACTTATGCTTCATGTCCATGTGCCGGTTCATGCATGAAGTACTCAAACTATGTATTTTTTGGCCACTACTTAGCTTTTGCTGACAAATGTTACAGATAACACGAGTTGGGTCATCTTTATCGATCTGAAAAAATGCCCAGGCTATGCAAGGCTTAGCACCCATGCGACCTGAAGAGCCACCACGACTTGTGGTGAGAGGCAGAGTTGTGTTTGAGGATGCAGTTGTTGACGTGCTTCCAGTACTACGTCTCTGTCCAGGAAGGCACAACCTGACCTCGTCGTCACTAGCATCTTCCTCCACCTCCTCTGCTGACCTCATCTCTTGGCTGACTGTGGGTTGACAGTAAGTGGGATCTCCAACCTCATCATCATCACCCTGTGCGTTATCACACCCGTCGTCCTCAGAGCCAACCTGTTCCTGCCCTGACAAAAAACTAAAGTTGTCGCTCCAATCAGGTATTTGAGTCTCATCATCGTCTTCCTCATTGTCTCCACCAACAGGAGTTACAGTTTGGGAATGAGGGTCTACATTATGGTCAGAACCTTCTGCGTCTGGTCCTGGATCCGACTCATAAAGATTCTGGGCATCAGTGCAGATCATTTCCTCGTCTGGATTCACAGAAGCGCTGGAGTCGACCTCTGACTCCCAGGCTATAGTATGAGTAAACAGCTCTGCAGACTCAACCATCTGTTCTACCTCATACTCAGACGGGCAGCTGGAGATTTGGGAGCTGTGAGGAAGCAAGTGCGATTGGGGTGACACCTTTGAGGACTGGAGTATTTGTGATGTTGAAGTTGATGTGGAGGAGAGCCCACTTAAAGGAGCACTTGATATCCGTTGAAGCACCTGCTGTTTTTGTGCCTCATCTGTAATTTGTAGCGATTGGCGTGGCCGTAAGAAAGGGATCTTATCACATTGTCCGCTAAAAGAAGTAGACATTTTAGTTTGGCTGGAAGATGGTCTTTCTTCTGCAGATGTTACTGTTGCTTTAACACCTAAACCACGGACACAACCTTTTTTCCCCTTCCCAACACGCCTATTCCCCTTTCCACCAGCAGCAGGCCTTTTTCCACTCATTTTGGTGGTTAACTAATTCACAACTCTGGAGTTGTTTGCACAAAAAAACAATGGATGGGAACCGAGCAGAGCTGAGTGGCCAAACTGTGGTATTAGGCCAAAACTATTGGCTGGGTTAGATGCAGAAAAAAATAATATTCAATTTGCAACCTGATGGAGGTCAGTATAGATGGACTAATAGAACAAGTCCCACACACAGCTAGAAGCCCAAATATTTTTTCAGAGGTAGATGCAGAAAAAAATTGTATTCGGTTTGCAACCTGATGGAGGTCAGTATAGATGGACTAATAGAACAAGTCCTACACACAGCTAGAAGCCCAAATATTTTTTCAGAGGTAGATGCAGAAAAAAAATATATTCAGTTTGCAACCTGATGGAGGTCAGTATAGATGAACTAATAGAGAAAGTCCCACACACTGCTAAAAGGCCAAATATTTTTTCAGAGCTAGATGCAGACAAGAAATTATTTTTAATTTGCAACCTGATGGAGGTCAGTATAGATGGACTAATAGAGAAAGTCCCACACACTGCTAGAAGGCCAAATATTTTTTCAGAGCTAGATGCAGAAAAAAATTATATTCAGTTTGCAACCTGATGGAGGTCAGTATAGATGGACTAATAGAACAAGTCCCACACACAGCTAGAAGGCCAAATATTTTTTCAGAGGTAGATGCAGATAAAAATTATTTTTAATTTGCAGCCTGATGGAGGTCAGTATAGATGGACTAATAGAGAAAGCCCCACACACTGCTAGAAGGCCAAATATTTTTTCAGAGCTAGATGCAGACAAAAAATTATTTTGAATTTGCAACCTGATGGAGGTCAGTATAGATGGACTAATAGAGAAAGTCCCACACACTGCTAGAAGGCCAAATATTTTTTCAGAGCTAGATGCAGACAAAAAATTATTTTTAATTTGCAACCTGATGGAGGTCAGTATAGATGGATTAATAGAACAAGTCCCACACACTGCTAGAAGGCCAAATATTTTTTCAGAGCTAGATGCAGACAAAAAATTATTTTGAATTTGCAACCTGATGGAGGTCAGTATAGATGGACTAATAGAGAAAGTCCCACACACTGCTAGAAGGCCAAATATTTTTTCAGAGCTAGATGCAGATATAAATTATTTTTAATTTGCAACCTGATGGAGGTCAGTATAGATGGACTAATAGAGAAAGTCCCACACACTGCTAGAAGGCCAAATATTTTTTCAGAGCTAGATGCAGACAAAAAATTATTTTTAATTTGCAGCCTGATGGAGGTCAGTATAGATGGATTAATAGAACAAGTCCCACACACTGCTAGAAGGCCAAATATTTTTTCAGAGGTAGATGCAGACAAAAAATTATTTTGAATTTGCAACCTGATGGAGGTCAGTATAGATGGACTAATAGAGAAAGTCCCACACACTGCTAGAAGGCCAAATATTTTTTCAGAGCTAGATGCAGACAAAAAATTATTTTTAATTTGCAACCTGATGGAGGTCAGTATAGATGGACTAATAGAGAAAGTCCCACACACTGCTAGAAGGTCAAATATTTTTTCAGAGCTAGATGCAGATAAAAATTATATTCAGTTTGCAACCTGATGGAGGTCAGTATAGATGGACTAATAGAACAAGTCCCACACACTGCTAGAAGGCCAAATATTATTTCAGAGCTAGATGCAGAAAAAAATTATATTGGTTTTCAGATAGTGTAGATAATTCCTGGCCTGTGTACCTCTGCAACCACTGGTGCAGCACATTTTGGTGTTCTTGTGCAAGTACTGAGATTCTGACAGAAACAGAGGGCCCATGCCATACAATAGTGCTGTGCACCACTGGTATAGAGCTCCATGTCTCAGTATACCTTGAATCTTTTTTTGCACTTGCTAATGTGATCAAGCAAGCGCAGTGCACCTTTTCATTTAGTGGGGTTGAAATTGTGCTCTGCACAGTCTGCAGAGCTTCGTATTGCAGAGCACAAAATCAGTTTTTTTTCTTTTGCTAATGTGATATTGAAAGCTGTGAGCACTAAAGTTTTTTTAAGTGTCACATCCTATTTTAGTGGAGTTGAACTTCAGGTGGTTTCAGAGTAAAAAAAATATTTTTTTCTCTTGCTACGCCCAGTCCAAAAAATATTTTTTCCTGTTCCCAAAGTCATACAGTGCTATAAGCCAGCTACTACGTCAATGGCGGTCAAATTCAGCTTATACGCACAGTCAAACCTATATATATTTTTGGTTGGCAGGCAGAGTCCAACAAAGGTTTTTTATGGTGGCAAAGTTGATCCAGCCTGCTAAAAGGCAAATCCTATTTTAGTGGCATTGAACTCGTCCTGGTTTCACAGTAAAAAAACAAAACTTCCCTTACTAGGCCCAGTCCAAAAAATATTTTTCCTGTGCCAAAAGTCACACATTGCTTTAAGCCAGCTAATACGTCATTGGCGGTCAAAGTCAGCTGGTTGCAGAGCTTACACAGAGTAACCCAAAAATATTTTTTGCTCTTAGTAAAGTGATACAGCTGGCTAGATCTGAGTCTGAAATATTTTAGAGCATATATTCTATGTCATACTGGCCTCATCCACATTAAAAAAAAAAATTTCTTCTGTTCCTAAAGTGATACAGCAGGGGACATTTCAGTTTGAAATTGTTTGGAGAATATCTCATAGGTTTTATTGGCCTCATGCACACTAACAAATTTCTTTAGTCTGTTAGTAATGTTATACGGCAGGCCATTTCTTACCTTGTCATTTAGTGTCGCTGAAATTCAGGTGTGTGCTGAGCTATTGCAGAGAAAAAAATGTATTTTTCTTTAGCTAAATTGCGTGCACCTACCACTGTATCTGACCAACTTCAGTGGGAAAAAGAGAGGGCGTGATGGAAGGGGGAATAGGCATGGTGTTCAAGTTGTACTTGGGGTATGTGCTAATATTAGTGAAAGCACTAGTGAATCAACACAAACAGGTCCTATCCAAAGATAACTGACAACTTATGTTAATGGATGGCCTACTCCACTCCCTTCTTTTGGCAGCCGCACAGTGATACTCCTTGTTGATAAGGCCCAGAAAGAGCAGGTGCCCCAGTGGATGGCAAGCTCAGCTTCCAGTGCTGTCTCCTCTTCTTCCTCCACCTCACCATCACATGCAGTACAGTCCACAGAGGTGGCACCCTAATTACCCATGCTTTCCCCTGTGTCACAACTGGCCAACTGCCTAACTGACTATAGCGAACCACAGATGGGCAAGTCTGTTGAACTCTTCACCCATTCTACACCATGGGCATCAGAAGTGTACTCCAAACATTCACAGATTCAACGGGAGGAAAGCATCCGCACCAATGCCCAAAATTTTTTAGCTTGGATTCGGGGCAGGACGAAGTAGGTTCCGAGCAGGTTCCTGACCTTCATCACCTGACGTTAACAGCAGGGGAGGGAGGTATCTCGATGAGACTCAGATACCTGAGGCTCGTGTGGACTGTACTGTGCTGTTAGGGCAGCAAGAGGAGAGGGGTCACTGTGAGGGCGAGGAATGGGATAACACATTGGATCATGATGAGGTTGAAGATCCTACTTGGTGTGAACCCAGAGTCACGCAGCCGAGTAGCTCATTTGAGGAGGTGGAGGAGGAAGAAGAGGAGTTTACATTTCGCCCTACAGCGCAGACGTTGAGTGATGCAAGCACGAGGAGCACTGCATCCTTAGCCACAACCGTGGCTGTGGCCAGCAGCGGTCACGGGTCTGCAGCTTGCAAGGGCTGCAAGGGTTGCCTAGCATGGGCTTTTTTTGTCACTGCAAAGGATGAGCCAACTCACGTTATCTGCAAACTTTGCAATAAAAAACTGAGTAGAGGGAAAAACTGTATTAATTTGACTACTACATGCATGAGCGTTCACATGCTCAAACAACGCTAGGAATCTTACCGTGCTGAAATGCGGACCAGCGCATCTCAACAACCATCAAATGCATTGGCTTCTTCTTCTTCCTCCTCTATTAACGTGCCAAATTGTGTCACGCTGGTGTCCGACAGAACCAGCTGTATTGTCGCTGCAGTTAGGCTGAGTGACAGCCCGTCAGCTTTAAGTGAAGCGGACATGCCTGCTGTGTTTGTTACTCTGAGCACACCACATGTTTCTCAATCCATCGTAACTTCTCCACCTGCATCTCACTCTGGTACATGTTCCATGCATGGCCCACGTGCTGAACTTGGTTGTACAGCGGTTTTTAAAAACATACCCTGACTTGCTGGACCTACTTGCCAAGGTACGCCTTGTCAGTGCCCATTTCTGAAAGTCTTCTCAGGCTTTCGCCGGCCTGACTGTGCTGCAGCAGTGCTTTAATTTGCCTCATCATCGATTCATTTGTGACCTGCCCACACGCTGGAATTCGATCTTACATATGTATGCAAGGCTTAGTGAGCAGTAGACCGCAGTGGCTGATTTACAGCTTCTCAATGCCTGTCAGAATAACACTTAGCACCCACACATAACAACTGCCAACTGGGTGTGGATCTCTGACATATGTGAGGTTCTACAAAACTTTGAGTACTGCACCAAGATGGTGAGCGCTGATAACACTATTATCAGTGTAACCATCCCGCTGCTCTATCTATTAAAATGTTCACTGCAGAATCTCAAAGAGGAAGCTTTGAATGTCGAGCAGGTGGCTATGGAGCAAGATATCACAGTGGCTGATACCACACAGCACAGCCCAGCTTCATACAATATTCTTAGGCCACATTGGGTGATGACGAGGAACAGGAGAAGGAGGAGGACGACGAGGATTAGGAGGAACAGGAGTTTTTTAGTCTGCGCCCAATCCCAGCTTCATGCCTGTCAAGCATGGATGGCCTGAAGAGGAGGAGGCAAGGCGTAGTGAGTGGGAGAGGATGGTTATTGTTTGTCCTGGTGGGGACACTGAACGTTTGACTCTTTGTAGTTTGCCACACATGGCACAGTTAATGTCCCGATGCCTTTCCCAAGACCCTCACGTGAAAGACATTTTGTCCACCATTAAATACTGTCTGTGCACCTTTCTTGACCCACGGTACAAGGAGAAATTTACTTCTCTCATGTCGGAGGCAGACATGCAATTTTCAGTGCATGCATGCCAGAGGCCATTGTTGAAGAGTTGCTGAAAAGATTACCCTCAGACAACGCTGCTGGCAGAGGTGCCAGTTCTTTTCGCCCACAAGGATTACAGGGGAGGGACATGCACACAAGGTGCAACTCCAGGGGGGGAAATGTCCACCAAATGGGCTATTTATATGAAACTGTCACATCAGCAAGGGCTATCTGTGGGTGTAACTATGATAAGGAGGGAGAAGTTGACCAAGATGGTGAAGGAGTACTTAAGTGATCATACCAGCGTCCTTCCTGATTCTTCAGTGCCCTTTAACTATTGGTTGACCAAGCTGCATACTTGGCCCGATATCTCCTTGTACTCTTTAGAGGTGCTGCCATGCCCTGCCGCAAGTTTGTTGTCTAACCGGTGCAATCATACGGGATAGGCACACACGCCTGTCAATGAAAAATGCAGACTAATATTGAACAATTGCTGGATTTCCTCTGACTTTGTAAGCCCTACGGATGACAGCAACCCAACCTAAACGCAGCCCAAATTTTCTTTTTTATAAGTTGTCTTAACGTCCATCACTTACCATCCAAATCCATTTTGTTCTGGAAATCACGTCCTAATCCTCCTGCTTCTGCAGCAAGTACTTAGTGGTCATATATGTATACCATACGTGGGTAATGTTTTTAAATTTTTAAACCTTTGTACATTGTGCAATGGTGAAACTTGTACTCCCTATTTCTAGCAATTATAATAACTGCAAAATTTATTGTGAGGTCTCCATCACGGTCTCTTTCAGCGTGTATGATACAGACCACTTGAGTAATTTTTGGAAACCTTTGTACATTGTGCAATGGTCAAATTTCTACTCTCAATCTCCATATATTCTCTATTATAATTTTTTTAAAATGTGTTGCCCTTTTCAAGGTCCCTTTAAGCGTGTATCTGGCAGCCTGATGTTGGGTCTTCACTTGGACATTGTGGAACATCAATGCATCAATATGCTTCACACTGTTATGCACATGCCCGGGCTGACTGGCGTGTGCATGATTTAGTGATTCCACTGTGCCATTAACCAGAGAGTGCCTGAAGGGGCGTAACTAAGTATCAACCCAATCCGTCCAATGTCGCACGACGGCTTACGACGCCGTGCACCAGGGAGGAACCGAGCAGAGGGACCAGGTGCTACTCCAGGCCAAACCCAGGACACGGCTGTTGACCCACACCGGGGAGTACAGTAACAGGCAGGTTAGGCTGGCACACAGACAGGTGGGTATTGGCAGGCACGGCTGGAGTGGGGACAGGAGGATACTGGCACACACGGCTGGTAGTGACATGTACAGCTGGTGTGCAGATGGGGAGGTACTAGCAGGTTGGAGCACAGGCTGGATAGGGTCCAGTACAGACTGGGATTCAGGAACAGAACCGCAGATGCGGTAGACAAGCAGAGGAGAGAGGAACCGGCGGAGCGGTGAGCAAGGCAGAGCAGGAAGGAACCGCCGGAGCGGTGAGCAAGGCAGAGCGAGCAGGAACCGCTGGAGCGGTGAGCAAGGCAGAGCAGGCAGGAACCGCCGGAGCGGTTAGCAAGGCAGAGCAGGCAGGAACCGCCGGAGCGGTGAGCAAGGCAGAACAGGCAGGAACCGCCCGAGCGGTGAGCAAGGCATAGCTGGCAGGAACCGCCGGACCGGTAAGCAAGGCAGAGCAGGCAGGAACCACCGGAGTGGTGAGCAAGGCAGAGCAGGCAGGAACCGCCGGAGCGGTGAGCAAGGCAGAACAGGCAGGAACCGCCCGAGCGGTGAGCAAGGCATAGCGGGCAGGAACCGCCAGAGCGATGAGCAAGGCAGAGCAGGAAGGAACCGCCGGACCGTTGAGCAAGGCAGAGCAGGCAGGAACCACAGGAGCGGTGAGCAAGGCAGAGCAGGAAGGAACCGCCGGAGCGGTGAGCAAGGCAGAGCAGGCAGGAACCACAGGAGCGGTGAGCAAGGCAGAGCAGGAAGGAACCGCCGGAGCGGTGAGCAAGGCAGAGCGAGCAGGAACCGCTGGAGCGGTGAGCAAGGCAGAGCAGGCAGGAACCGCTGGAGCGGTTAGCAAGGCAGAGCAGGCAGGAACCGCCGGAGCGGTGAGCAAGGCAGAACAGGCAGGAACCGCCCGAGCGGTGAGCAAGGCATAGCGGGCAGGAACCGCCGGACCGGTGAGCAAGGCAGAGCAGGCAGGAACCACCGGAGTGGTGAGCAAGGCAGAGCAGGCAGGAACCGCCGGAGCGGTGAGCAAGGCAGAACAGGCAGGAACCGCCCGAGCGGTGAGCAAGGCATAGCGGGCAGGAACCGCCAGAGTGATGACCAAGGCAGAGCAGGGAGGAACCGCCGGACCGGTGAGCAAGGCAGAGCAGGCAGGAACCACCGGAGCGGTGAGCAAGGCAGAGCAGGCAGGAACCGCTGGAGCGGTGAGCAAGGCAGAGCAGAGAGGAACTGCCGGAGCAGTGAGCAAGGCAGAGCAGAGAGGAACCGCTGGAGCGGTGAGCAAGGCAGAGCAGGAAGGAACCGCTGGATCGGTGAGCAAGGCAGAGCAGGCAGGAACCGCCAGAGCGGTGAGCAAGGCAGAGCAGGCAGGATCCGCCGGAGCGGTGAGCGAGGCAGGGCAGGCAGGAACCGCCAGAGCGGTGAGCAAGGCAGAGCAGGCAAGAATCGCCAGAGCGGTGTGCAAGGCAGAGCAGGCAGGAACGGCCAGAGTGGTGAGCAATGCAGAGTATTCAGGAACCGCCGGAGCGGTGAGCAAGGCAGAGCAGGCAGGAACCGCCGGAGCGGTGAGCAAGGCAGAGCAGGCAGGAACTGCCAGAGCGGTGAGCAAGGCAGAGCAGGCAGGAACCGCCGGAGCGGTGAGCAAGGCAGAGCAGGCAGGAACTGCCAGAGCGGTGAGCAAGGCAGAGCAGGCAGGAACCGCCAGAGCGGTGAGCAAGGCAGAGCAGGCAGGAACCGCCGGAGCGGTAAGCAAGGCAGAGCAGGAAGGAACCGTCAGAGCGGTGAGCAAGGCAGAGCAGGCAGGAACCGCCGGAGCGGTGAGCAAGGCAAAGCAGGCAGGAATCGCCAGAGCGGTGAGCAAGGCAGAGCAGGCAGGAACCGCCAGAGTGGTGAGCAATGCAGAGCAGGCAGGAACCGCCGGAGCGGTGAGCAAGGCAGAGCAGGCAGGAACTGCCGGAGCGGTGAGCAAGGAAGAGCAGGCAGGAGCTGCCAGAGCGGTGAGCAAGGCAGGGCAGGCAGGAACCGCCAGAGCGGTGAGCAAGGCAGAGCAGGCAAGAACTGCCGGAGCAGTGAGCAAGGCAGAGCAGGCAGGAACCGCCAGAGCGGTGAGCAAGGCAGAGCAAGCAGGAACCGCCAGAGCGGTGAGCAAGGCAGAGCAGGCAGGATCCGCCAGAGCGGTGAGCAAGGCAGAGCGGGCAAGAACCGCCAGAGCGGTGAGCAAGGCAGAGAGGACAGAGCTCTGTTCACACTGAACAGACTGGAAGGGAAAAGCAGAACCAGATACACACAAGGTTCTTGCAATGAAGTAGCGAGTGGACTCTAAACTCACAACAGAAGTACAGAGACATCCAGTAGGATTTAGGTGCAGGTTCAGAGACTGCAGGAAAAGGGAAGTTACGGACACAGAGACAAACAGGCTAGAAGAGTGTTCAGACAGGAACTGACACTGAAACAAGATACAGAAGCGAGTCTGGGTATACAGCCCCCAGAGAAGTGGACAAACAGGCTAGGAGAGTGTTCAGACAGGAACTGACACTGCAACAAGATACAGGAGCGTGTCTGGGTATACGGCTCCCAGAGAGGCAGACAAACAGACTAAGAGATAGTTCAGACACGCCTGGGAATACAGCCCCTAGGTTGGCGGACAGGCAAGAACAGAACGGGACCTGACACATCAGAGGCAAGGAGCCCTCTGAAGGTAAGAGTTGCTCAGGCACCAGCTTCAGGGAGGAACTGGTTTAAATATCCAGTGACGGACAGCAATAGGCTGGAGACGCATTAGGGGTGTGCCCACAGCAGCTACAAGAAACAGGAAGTAACCAGGCTGCCGCCCTAAGCAGTCAGGACAGGGACAAGCAGACAGCAAGAACAGAAACCAGGGTGGCAGACTGGAGTGAAGATTAAGTTTGCGATCTTGCAAAGTGGGAGATGGTGCACTATGCAAGTACGCCGCCAGGTATGTTATACACACACACTTCTTCAGGTTTCAGCCTTACACAGAATAATAATATAAGTAATGAAACATGCTCTATATATATGCTGCTAGTTTGAAAATCTTACCCACACATCCCTTTATAAAGGGAAGTTCGACATAATACCTCTCTTAGCATACGCCATATACTGCTGACATACGCAGCTGCCCAGTAATTGGGTGGAATGCCTGGTTACAAAATCTGTGCCTGAGGGTGAAACCACTGGCCCTTCCCCTGTGTTAGAGCCTTCCCAATTGGCTGTCCAGGAAGCAGGCGCTGATGCCTCTTGCCCACAACTTGCAGTTGCACATACAGTAAGAACATTCAGCAACCATGTCCACTTTTTGATCCCAGCATACTGTTCAGTTTTCACTTGTCAGCATATATTACTCTTTCCAAATTGTTAGTTAGATAGGGCATACATATTTGGTAGCATGTTACATTGCCCGATGCTGGACAAAGACCATACCTGGCTTTTCCCAACTCCTAAATGAGACTTGTGTCTCTTTATTAAACTGTCGCTTCCCTTAAATTTTCTAAATTTTGATAAAAAAAAATGGTGGAGGATAGAAATGAGCGAGCATGTTCGCTACTGCTCTGTGCTCACCCGAACATCTCACTGCTCGACATGCTCGGTGCTCGCCGAGTATTTCTGGGGTTGCTCGGCGGGAGCTCGGGTCCCTTCCCTGCATGTTTGGTGCTCTTTAGAGCGCCAATAAACATGCAGGGATTGTCTTCCACTCATTGTAATGCCGTAGCCATGTTGGTTGTGGCATTAAAGTGATTGGCTGGCCGCACAGCGTCATCAGGTCTATATCAGACCTGGCGCCGCCAGGCTCGTCACAGTCACTTCGGAATCAGACAGTGTAGGGAGAGGTGCTGCTGCTGAGATAGGGAGAGATTTGCTTCTTTCTAGTTTGTGTAGGTATACCAAACTATATTAGAGACACAAATTCATCTCAACAAAACAGTCCTTCTGAGGACTAATCCAGCTGCAGAGATATCAGTGCTAGGAAGGCAGGCAGGGAATATAGCAGACTGCAGTGCACATAGCAAGAGGGTCCATTCTAGTTCTGTCTTCTGCTTTTAAAGATATTTGTAGAAATACCCCCAGGTATCAGCGGACAGGAATCATTTTTTTTACTTTAATCCTGATTATTTGCTTAAAAAGCAATCCAGAGAACACAGTTTTTCTGTGCCATTTGCTTGTTGGCACTGCAGAATACAGCCTGGTCCTTTCCATATTACAGCGCTAAAAATCCAGCAATTTAAAACTGTGGTTTCTCCGTCACACGGATCACATATAATTGCACTGAAAATATTGCCATTTGTGGCCCCCATTAAAATTATGTTGCAGTGTGTCATCAAACTTATTGACATGAGGTCGGCACTGTTAAAAATAGTTAACTACAAGCCAGCTATTTAAAACTGGTTTGTCCGTCACACGGATCACATATAATTGCGCTGAAATTATTGCCATTTCTGGATTCCATTAAAATTTTGTTGCAGTGAGTCAGTGAAGTTATTGACACCAGTTTGCTGTTAAAAATAATTACCTACAGGCCAGCTATTTAAAACTTGTTTGTCCGTCACACGGATCACATATAATTGCGCTGAAATTATTGCCATTTCTGGATTCCATTAAAATTTTGTTGCAGTGTGTCAGTGAAGTTATTGACACCAGTTTGCTGTTAAAAATAATTAACTACAGGCCAGGTATTTAAAACTGTGATTTGTCCGTGACACGGATCACATATAATTGCACTGAAAATATTGCCATTTTTGGCCTGCATTGAAATTTTGTTGCAGTGTGTCAGCGAACTTATTGACATGAGGTCGAAGCTATTAGAAATAGTTACCTACAGACCAGCTATTTACAACTGGTTTGTCTATCACACGGATCACTGATAATTGTGCTGAAAATATTGCCATTTCTTGAATCCATTGAATTTTGTTGCAGTGTGTCAGTGAAGTTATTGACACCAGTTTGCTGTTAAAATAGTTACCGTCAGGCCAGCTAATTAAAACTGGTTTGTCTGTCACACGGATCACATATAATTGTACTAAAAATATTGCCGCTTCTGGCTTCCATTGAAATTTTGTTGCAGTGTGTCAGTGCAGTTATTGACACCAGTTTGCTGTTAAACATAGTTACCTATTAGTGTTGAGCGAACATGCTCAACACTGCTCGGTACTCACCCGAACATCACGCTACTCGGGATGTTCGGCGAGCACCGAGCATTTCCGGGTTACTCGGGTGGGAGCTCGGGTCTCCGCCCTGCATGTTTGGCGCTCTTTACAGAGCCAATGAACATGCAGGGATTGCCAGCCAGACACTGTAATGCCGCAGCCATGTTGTTTGTGGGCATTACAGTGATTGGCTGGCCGCACAGCGTCACCTCGAGTATTTAAAACCAGGCGCCGCCATCTTGGACACAGTCGCTCTGGATCAGACAGTGTAGGGACAGCGCTGCTGATTTAGGGAGAGATATATCCTGCAAAATAGTTAGTGTAGGGTCTGTAAAGGCTGCCAGATCAAACAAACAGTCCTTCTCAGGACTAATATCCATCCCAGGTATATCAGGCAGGCAGGCAGGCAGGCTGTATAGGAGACGCAGTGGTTATACCAGCAAACGCTGCATTACAGTCCTGTGTGCTGTTCCTGTTGCTGAAATTGCTGGACTTAGCTCCAGGTCCCGGGGGCCAGGAAAAATCCTTTTTTTTAATCTAAATCCTCTTTTTTTTCCCTCCTTCACAATGTACAAATACCCATCTTATTAACCTTTTGGTGCCCCCCCCCCCCAAAAAAAAGTGTGCCTCTGATTTTTCAGACACAAATATATCTGTTGAAAATAGTCTTGTGTAGGCCAGAGAAATAGAAGAGTGGTTTTGCAGTTCTATGGGCCATTTGTATCTAAAAAAAACAGTTTGAGTGTGTCGCTCACTGTTCAGCCGCAAATATATATATATTTTAAAAAGCCTGGTATACACCAGTAAATTATTACTGTGGTTTTGATGTTCCACGGTAAAACATCTCTATTATCCTGTTTTGGGCATTTTTTGCTGTATAAAAATAATAAGTGTCTCCCTGATTTTTCAGACACAAATATATCTGTTGAAAATAGTCTGGTGTAGGCCAGAGAGACAGAAGTGTGCTTTTGCTGTTCCACAGTAAAAAAATCTCTATTATCCTGCTTTTTGCATTTTTTGCTGTAAAAAAAAAAAAAATAGTGTCTCCCTGATTTTTCAGACACAAATATATCTGTTGAAAATAGTCTGGTGTAGGCCCGAAAAATACAAGTGTGGTTTTGCAGTTCCACGGTACAAACCTCTGTATTATCCACTTTTGGGCCATTTGTATCTAAAAAAAACAGTTTGAGTGTGTCGCTCACTGTTCAGCCGCAAATATATATATATTTTAAAAAGCCTGGTATACACCAGTAAATTATTACTGTGGTTTTGATGTTCCACGGTAAAACATCTCTATTATCCTGTTTTGGCATTTTTTGCTGTATAAAAATAATAATAGTGTCTCCCTGATTTTTCAGACATATATATATCTGTTGAAAATAGTCTGGTGTAGGCCAGAGAGACAGAGGTGTGCTTTTGCTGTTCCACGGTAAAAAATCTCTATTATCCTGCTTTTTGCATTTTTTGCTGTAAAAAAAAAAAAAAATAGTGTCTCCCTGATTTTTCAGACACAAATATATCTGTTGAAAATAGTCTGGTGTAGGCCCGAGAAATACAAGTGTGGTTTTGCAGTTCCACGGTACAAACCTCTGTATTATCTACTTTTGGGCCATTTGTATCTAAAAAAAACAGTTTGAGTGTGTCGCTCACTGTTCAGCCGCAAATATATATATATTTTAAAAAGCCTGGTATACACCAGTATATTATTGCTGTGGTTTTGATGTTCAACGGTAAAACATCTCTATTATCCTGTTTTTGGCATTTTTTGCTGTATAAAAATAATAATAGTGTCTCCCTGATTTTTCAGACACAAATATATCTGTTGAAAATAGTCTGGTGTAGGCCAGAGAGACAGAAGTGTGCTTTTGCTGTTCCACGGTAAAAAATCTCTATTATCCTGCTTTTTGCATTTTTTGCTGTAAAAAAAAAAAAATAGTGTCTCCCTGATTTTTCAGACACAAATATATCTGTTGAAAATAGTCTGGTGTAGGCCCGAGAAATACAAGTGTGGTTTTGCAGTTCCACGGTACAAACCTCTGTATTATCCACTTTTGGGCCATTTGTATCTAAAAAAAACAGTTTGAGTGTGTCGCTCACTGTTCAGCCGCAAATATATATATATTTTAAAAAGCCTGGTATACACCAGTAAATTATTACTGTGGTTTTGATGTTCCACGGTAAAACATCTCTATTATCCTGTTTTTGGCATTTTTTGCTGTATAAAAATAATAATAGTGTCTCCCTGATTTTTCAGACACAAATATATCTGTTGGAAATAGTCTGGTGTAGGCCAGAGAGACAGAAGTGTGCTTTTGCTGTTCCACGGTAAAAAATCTCTATAATCCTGCTTTTTGCATTTTTTGCTGTAAAAAAAAAAAAAAATAGTGTCTCCCTGATTTTTCAGACACAAATATATCTGTTGAAAATAGTCTGGTGTAGGCCCGAGAAATACAAGTGTGGTTTTGCAGTTCCACGGTACAAACCACTTTTGGGCCATTTGTATCTAAAAAAAACAGTTTGAGTGTGTCGCTCACTGTTCAGCCGCAAATATATGTATATTTTAAAAAGCCTGGTATACACCAGTAAATTATTACTGTGGTTTTGATGTTCCACGGTAAAACATCTCTATTATCCTGTTTTGGGCATTTTTTGCTGTATAAAAATAATAATAGTGTCTCCCTGATTTTTCAGACACAAATATATCTGTTGAAAATAGTCTGGTGTAGGCCAGAGAGACAGAAGTGTGCTTTTGCTGTTCCACGGTAAAAAATCTCTATTATCCTGCTTTTTGCATTTTTTGCTGTAAAAAAAAAAAATAGTGTCTCCCTGATTTTTCAGACGCAAATCTATCTGTTGAAAATAGTCTGGTGTAGGACCGAGAAATACAAGTGTGGTTTTGCAGTTCCACGGTACAAACCTCTGTATTATCCACTTTTGGGCCATTTGTATCTAAAAAAAACAATTTGAGTGTGTCGCTCACTGTTCAGCCGCAAATATATATATATTTTAAAAAGCCTGGTATACACCAGTAAATTATAACTGTGGTTTTGCTGTTCCACGGTAAAAAATCTCTATTATTCAGGTTTTGGTAGTTTTTTCCGTAAAGAAAAACAGTAGTGTCTCCTGACTGTTGTGACACAAAAATATATCTGTTGAAAATAGTTGTAACGGGTCTGGGAGGCGGAACCTCTGAGCTACTATACAAGGGGGCGGTCCTTGTAAGGGAGCGGGTGGCGACCAGGGAAGACGGGCAGGAAGTAACAGCAGGTGACCGGGACAGTCTCTGAGTGAACGGGCTGGAGGTCACGGCAAGTGAGCGGGGCAGTCTCTGGATGAACGGGCAGATGGTCACGGCAAGTGACCGGGGCAGTCTCTGAATGAACGGGCAGATGGTCACGGCAAGTGACCGGGGCAGTCTCTGGGTAAAGGGTTGGTACGACCTGTGGCGGCTGATGATAGACGTGAGCTCCCATTTGAGCAGGCGAGAGTCTCTGGATGAACGGGTGGTCACAGCATGTGACGGCGGAGCCTCCAGGAAGACCAACAGACAGGCGGCAGATGAGCGCTCCCAGGTGAGCGGGCAGAAGTCTCTGGACAGGCGGGTGGTCACAGCACGTGACGGCAGAGCCTCTAGGTAGGCTAGCAGACAGGCAGCAGATGAGCGCTCCCAGGTGAGCGGGCAGGAGTCACTGGACAGGCAGGTGGTCACAGCAAGTGACGGCGGAGCCTCCAGGTAGGCTAGCAGGCAGGTAGCAGATGTGTGCTCCCAGGTGAGCAGGCAAGCTGGTCCATAGACAGACTGACAGGAGTTGGAAGGCAGACCGTCGGACCTCAGGCAAGCAGGCAGGTGGCTGAAGTGCGCTCCCAGGTGAGCGGACAGGCTGGTCCTTAGACAGACTGACAGGAGTAGTAAGGCAGACCGTCGGACCTCAGACTAGCAGGCAGGTAGCAGATAATCAGGCAGGAATAAGACAGCAAGCTGGCAGGAATCTGGCAGGTATCTGGCAGGTAACTGGCAACGGGACCTGAGGGCTGAAGCAGAGTAGTGAACAGTGCAACAACATTGCTCGGGCACCTCCATTTTGGAGGAGGTGCCTTATATATGGTGAAGTCCTCCGGCCATTGGCCGGGGACTCCTTAGGACGGCGCGCGCGGCCCCTTTAAGAGGGAGGGAGAGCGCGCGCGCGCCCTAAGCACAGTGGCCGGGAAGGAGCGCGCGCTGCCAGCAGAGCGGGAGGAGGACGCCGGGCACGGAGCAGAGAGGTGAGGGGAACAGCGTCCCTGCCTAGCAGAGGGCAGGGGCGCCGGCGCTACAGTACCCCCCCCTTTAGGCCCCCCCTTTTTTCGGCCAGACAGAAATTTAGCCAGGATAAGAGGGGCATGGATGTTCTCCCGGGGCTCCCACGTTCTCTCCTCAGGACCAAACCCCTTCCAATCTACTAGAAAAAAGGTCTTTCCTCTTACCCTTTTGGTGGCAAGAATGTTCTCTACCTCAAACTCGTCCTCAGCAGAAACCGGAGCAGGAGGCGTACCTGTAGACTTGGAAAAAGAGTTAAGTACCACAGGTTTGAGGAGAGATACATGGAAGGAGTTAGGGATCCGTAAGTTGGCCGGGAGTTTCAATTTATAGGCCATCGGGTTGATCTGACTGATGACCTCCAGAGGACCGATGAACCGAGGCCCTAACTTGTAAGAAGGTATCTTGAGTCGGACATATTTAGATGAGAGCCAGACTTTATCTCCAGGACGAAATTGTGGAGGATCCAGGCGTTTTTTGTCAGCGTGTCTTTTCATCCGTTCGGACGACTGAAGGAGTGCGGATCGGGTACTCTCCCAAATGGAGGAAAATTTGCTAACAAGAGATTCCGCAGCCGGGTTGTCCACAGAGGTGGAGACAGGAAAAGGAATCCGAGGATGCTGACCGAAGACTACAAAAAACGGGGATTTGGAGGAGGATTCGCTCTCGTGATTGTTATAAGAGAACTCGGCCCATGGTAGGAGATCCACCCAGTCTGAATGATGGGCATTAACGAAGTGCCGGAGGTAACTGGTCAGGTTCTGATTGATCCGCTCCACTTGACCATTGGACTGTGGGTGGTAAGCGGAAGAGAAGTCCAGGGTGACGTCTAGCAGTTTACAAGTGGCTCTCCAGAAACGTGAGGTGAACTGTACCCCACGATCCGACACGATGTGGAGGGGCAGGCCATGAAGACGGAAGATGTGGCGGATAAAGTCTTTAGCCAGCTCGGGTGCTGACGGGAGGGCTGGCAGGGGAATAAAGTGAGCCATCTTGGAAAAGCGATCAGCGACCACCCAAATGACCGTACAACCGGCGGAGACGGGGAGATCAGTTATGAAGTCCATAGCAATATGCTGCCAGGGGGCAGCAGGCACAGGAAGCGGAAGGAGGCGACCGGCTGGCAGGTGTCTCGGGACTTTGTTGCGGGCGCAGGACACACAGGCAGAAACAAAGTCTATTACGTCCTTGTGCAGGGTAGGCCACCAGTAGTGCCGGGCAATAAGCTGGAGGGTCTTTTTCTGACCGGCGTGGCCAGCTAGTTTAGACGAATTGCCCCAGTGTAGGATCTTCTTCCGATCAGGTACTGAAACAAACGTCTTACCGGGAGGGAGACGATTTAGACTCACGGGAGCCACCTGCATTACTCTGGCGGGATCGATGATATGTTTAGGTTCTTCCTCGAGATCGGACACCAGAAAGGATCGGGACAAGGCGTCTGCTTTGACGTTTTTGTCAGCCGGGCGAAAATGAAGAGCAAAATCAAAGCGAGCAAAAAACAAGGACCACCGGGCTTGGCGCGGGTTAAGTGTCTGGGCATTCTGGAGGTAAGCCAAGTTCTTGTGGTCAGTGTAAATTATTACCGGGTGAAGAGCCCGCTCGAGTAGGTAACGCCACTACTCCAACGCCAGCTTGATGGCCAATAACTCTCGGTCTCCTATGGAATAGTTGCGCTCAGAAGAGGAGAAGAGTTTGGAGAAGAAGCCACAAGTTACCATTCTCCCGGAAGATGATTTTTGAGTAAGTACCGCTCCGGCTCCAGAGGAAGAGGCGTCAACTTCCAGGAAGAACTGCTTGTTGCCGTCCGGGCGATGCAGCACCGGGGCGGAAGAGAAGGCCTGTTTTAGGGAAAGAAAGGCCTCCTCTGCTTCGGGCGGCCACTCTTTGGGATTAGTACCCTTACGGGTGAGCGCGGAAATTGGGGCAGTCCGGGAAGAGAAGTGTAGTATGAAGAGGCGGTAGTAGTTAGCGAAGCCCAGGAATCGCTGAATGGCCTTCAACCCCTCCGGTCGAGGCCATTTCTCGATGGCAGACAGTTTCTCTGGATCCATTCGTAGGCTGGTCTGAGAAATAATGTAGCCCAAAAACGGAAGCGAGGTCTGCTCAAAGAGGCACTTCTCGTATTTAGCGAAGAGGTGATTCTGCCTGAGCCTGAGCAGGACCTGACGAACGTCCCTCCGGTGAGTCTGGAGATCCGGAGAGAAGACCAAGATGTCGTCCAGGTACACCACTACGCAGGAGTAGAGAAGGTCCTGGAAGATGTCATTGACCAACTCTTGAAAGACGGCAGGAGCGTTACAGAGACCAAAGGGCATTACCAGATATTCATAGTGGCCGTCCCGGGTGTTGAATGCCGTCTTCCATTTATCCCCCTGACGGATACGAACCAGGTTGTACGCCCCACGGAGGTCCAGTTTGGTGAAGATTCTAGCCCCCCTCAGACGATCAAATAACTCCGGAATGAGCGGAAGGGGGTACTTATTCTTCACCGTGATCTGGTTAAGGCCTCTATAGTCTATACAGGGACGGAGAGAGCCGTCCTTCTTTTTGACGAAAAAGAAGCCTGCTCCCGCCGGGGAGGTAGATTTCCGGATGAATCCCCTGGCCAGATTCTCCTCAATATATTCGGACATCGACCGGGTCTCAGCAGCGGATAATGGATAAATACGCCCACGGGGAGGAGTAGTACCAGGTAACAGGTCGATAGGGCAGTCGTATGGTCTATGAGGGGGTAGTGTCTCTGCTTCCTTTTTATTAAAGACATCAGCATAAGACCAATAAGGAATCGGAAGTCCAGGTAGATTAGCTGGGGTAGGAGAAGGACGGACGGGATGGACGGGAACCAGACAGGTCTTATGGCAGTCCTGTCCCCAGCGAAGGACTTCTCCGGTCTGCCAGTAAAGCACGGGTGCATGTCTCTGGAGCCAAGGTAGGCCTAGCAAGAGGGCGTGGGAGAGTCCAGGCAGAACATGAAAGGAGATACTCTCAGAATGCAGCATTCCCACCTGCAGAGTAATGGATTCGGTGATGAGTTGGATGGGGCGTGGTAAGAGACCCCCATCCACGGCAGCAACAGGCAAGGGTACAGCCAGAGGTTTGGTGGGGATGCGGTATTTCTCTACCAGGGACTGTGAAATAAGATTCCCGGCTGCTCCAGAGTCAAGTTGGGCTAGTTCGAAATAACGGTTCTCCCCGCAGACGATTGAGACTGACAACAGCAGAGATGGAGAGGATTTATTCTTGTCTAGGTCGACCTCTCTGAGCGAACCTAGACACAGGCGTTTCCCGACCTCTCCGGGCAGGTACGGATCCGGTGCTCCTTACTGCCACAGTAGAAGCAGCTCCCCTCGGCACGGCGTAAGTCCTGACGGGTTTTGACCATCTTGGTCTGGTCGACCTGCATAGGCTCAGGAGAGTGTACGTGGGTAGAGACGGAGGGAGTGACGGGTTTCTGAAAAGTAGGAGCTAGACGTGGTAACCTCCTCTCACGGGTGACCTCTTTGGCACGCTCCTGGAACCGTAGGTCAAACCGGGTGGCAAGAGTTATTAGGTCATCGAGAGTGGTAGGGATGTCCCGACCGGCAAGTTCATCTTTAATACGGCCGGACAGACCCTCCCAGAAGACGGATACCAGAGCGTCGTTATCCCAGGCCAGCTCCGAGGCAAGGGTACGGAACCGTATGGCATATTGGCCCACGGTGAGACTTCCCTGACGGAGGCGTAGCAGTGATGATGCGGATGAGGTCTTCCGTCCGGGTTCGTCGAAGACTTTCCGGAAAGCCGTGAGAAAAGCAGGCAAGTTGGACACCAGGGGGTCTCCTCTCTCCCATAGAGGATTTAGCCAGGCCAGGGCCTCCCCGGTGAGATGGGACATGATGAATGCAATTTTGGCTCGGTCGGAGTTAAACTGGTGGGACAATAGTTCAAAGTGCAGGGTGCACTGATTTATGAAGCCCCGAGCCTGGGCGGAGTCGCCTTCGAAGCGAGGAGGTGCAGAAAGCCGGGGTCTGGGGTAGGATACCATGGTATTAGTGGGCAGCGGAGCTGCCGGATTGCGAGACATGGCACTGGCGGAGGTTGCTGGTGGAGCAGTCAGAGTGTCCAGGCGAGTATTGACATTCCGCAGGTGACCCAGGATGGACTCCTGTTGGGACCTTTGACGGGACAGTTCATGACACAGGTCCGAGAGCGAGGGAGCTTGGGTGCCACCGGGTTCCATGGCCCGAGCAAACTGTAACGGGTCTGGGAGGCGGAACCTCTGAGCTACTATACAAGGGGGCGGTCCTTGTAAGGGAGCGGGTGGCGACCAGGGAAGATGGGCAGGAAGTCACAGCAGGTGACCGGGACAGTCTCTGAGTGAACGGGCTGGAGGTCACGGCAAGTGAGCGGGGCAGTCTCTGGATGAACGGGCAGATGGTCACGGCAAGTGACCGGGGCAGTCTCTGAATGAACGGGCAGATGGTCACGGCAAGTGACCGGGGCAGTCTCTGAATGAACGGGCAGATGGTCACGGCAAGTGACCGGGGCAGTCTCTGAATGAACGGGCAGATGGTCACGGCAAGTGACCGGGGCAGTCTCTGGGTAAAGGGTTGGTACGACCTGTGGCAGCTGATGATAGACGTGAGCTCCCAGGTGAGCAGGCGAGAGTCTCTGGATGAACGGGTGGTCACAGCATGTGATGGCGGAGCCTCCAGGAAGACCAACAGACAGGCGGCAGATGAGCGCTCCCAGGTGAGCGGGCAGAAGTCTCTGGACAGGCGGGTGGTCACAGCACGTGACGGCAGAGCCTCCAGGTAGGCTAGCAGACAGGCAGCAGATGAGCGCTCCCAGGTGAGCGGGCAGGAGTCACTGGACAGGCAGGTGGTCACAGCACGTGACGGCGGAGCCTCCAGGTAGGCTAGCAGGCAGGTAGCAGATGTGTGCTCCCAGGTGAGCAGGCAAGCTGGTCCATAGACAGACTGACAGGAGTTGGAAGGCAGTCCGTCGGACCTCAGGCAAGCAGGCAGGTGGCTGAAGTGCGCTCCCAGGTGAGCGGACAGGCTGGTCCTTAGACAGACTGACAGGAGTAGTAAGGCAGACCGTCGGACCTCAGACTAGCAGGCAGGTAGCAGATAATCAGGCAGGAATAAGACAGCAAGCTGGCAGGAATCTGGCAGGTATCTGGCAGGTAACTGGCAACGGGACCTGAGGGCTGAAGCAGAGTAGTGAACAGTGCAACAACATTGCTCGGGCACCTCCATTTTGGAGGAGGTGCCTTATATATGGTGAAGTCCTCCGGCCATTGGCCGGGGACTCCTTAGGACAGCGCGCGCGGCCCCTTTAAGAGGGAGGGAGAGCGCGCGCGCGCCCTAAGCACAGTGGCCGGGAAGGAGCGCGCGCTGCCAGCAGAGCGGGAGGAGGACGCCGGGCACGGAGCAGAGAGGTGAGGGGAACAGCGTCCCTGCCTAGCAGAGGGCAGGGACGCCGGCGCTACAATAGTCTTGTGTAGGCCCGACATCCCAGTGTGATTTCGCAGTTCCACGGGTCAAATCGCTGTACTATCCAGTTTTGGGCCTTTGGTGTCTAAAAAAAAAGCAGTTTGAGTGTGTCGCTCACTGTTCAGCCGCAAATATCTCTATTTAAAAAAGTGTGGTATACTCCAGTAAACAATAACTGTGGTTTTCCTCTTCCACGGTTCTAATCTACTCTTTATTACCCTTTTTCCATTGATAGTGCAAGTGTAAGCTATTTTACTTCATTTACAATGGGCAAGGCGCGTGGCAAGGGACGTGGAAGTGGACATTCTGGTCATGGTTCGTACAGAGGACGGGGTCGTGGCCAAGGTGAAAATGTGCCTCAACCAACAGCCACATGTTCTCGCTCCCACTTCTTGACCGAATTACTAGGGAAGCACAGAACAACACCAGTATTGAGAACTGATCAGTGTGAACAGGTTATTAATTGGATAGCAGACAATACTTCCAGTTACGTGGGCACCACCACCTCCGGTCTGTCTTCCGCACGGTCAACTCTTAGTAGCCGTGAGTCTCGACCGCATACTCCTCCTCACCCTGATGCTCCTTCCTCCCACCATGCCGAGTGTCGTCAGACAGCAAGTGATCCCACACTTGGACACTCTGAAGAGCTGTTCACTGGTCAATTTCCATATTTGGGCCACTCGCCTGATACGCTTGAAGTGGTGGAAGAGAAGATCCCATGTTGCGATGCCCAAATATTTGAACAGCCACGGTCACAGGAAGTTGACGTTGGCAATCTGTCACAAGAGGTGGACGATGACGAGACAAAATTGCCAGGAAGTGAGGAGGAGGAACGTGGTGCACAAGTGGAAGAGGAGGAGGTGGTGGATGATCTAGTAACTGACCCAACGTGGAAGGAGGACATGCAGAGTGAGGCCAGCAGCACACAGGGGGAGGGAGGCAGAGTACCCCAACAGGCAGGAAGAAGCAGTGTGGTGGCCGCAGACAGAAGGCAGGCAACCGTTCCCCGTAACACCAACACGAGGGACGTTGCCAGTACAAGCGGTAGGTCTTCCAGAGTCTGGAATTTTTTTAAAGACTCTGCTGATAACCCCAAAAAGGCCATATGTTCCACCTGCCATGCCAGCATCAGCAGGGGTGACAAAACTACCAGGCTGTCCACCACCAGCATGATCAGGCACATGGCAGCAAAGCACCCGACTTTGTGGGGCGAAACCCAGGGTCCACGACCAGTGTCAGCGGGTGTCACCACTGCTTCTTCCACTGTTGTGCGTGCAATAGAACCCCCTGTTGTGTGTGCAAGGCAATCCCCTGTCCATGCTGCATGTAAAGATGCCCCCTCCTCTCAGTCTTCACTTGTTATGGCAGTTTCTCAAGAAACAGCATCAACGTCCACGTCCCACCGCAGCGTTCAATTGTCCATGACAAGGAGCAGCATGGCAGATGTGACAACCTACATGGTGAGCTGCAACATGTGCTACATGTTCACAGATCGACCAGAAGCTGAAACCAACTTCACCTGCCAGAAGTGTAGACTACTGGCTCTTTTAGAAGAAAAGGTGCGGGGACTGGAAGAAAGAATTGCGACATTAAAACTCATCAAGGAAAATGAAGACTTCCTGGACAGAACAGAAGCGTCACTACTGGTCACGGAAAGTCAAGGAAGCATCAGAGAACCTCCAGAGGCAGACAAGTGGAGGCAAGTGACCAAAAGAAGCAAGAAGACCATGGAGACACCACCAACCACACAACTGAGAAACAGATTCCAAGGACTTGTGGAGGACGAAGATGGCACACCTAAGGATGAGGAACTACCAGCAAGCAAAAAAGGAAAGAGCACCCAGAAACACCCAGAAGCAACAAGAAAAAGGACAGCCAAGAAGGGAAGAAGAGTGGTGGTGGTGGGAGACTCACTACTGAGAGGAACAGAAGCAGCTATCTGCAGACCGGACATAACCGCAAGAGAAGTATGCTGCCTCCCAGGGGCGAAGATCAAGGATGTTACCGATAGGATACCGAAGCTCATCAGTTCCAAGGATGTCCACCCATTTCTTCTGATACATGTTGGCACCAATGACACGGCAAAGAAGGACCTACCGACAATCTGCAAGGACTTTGAAGCATTGGGGAAGAAAGTAAAAGAACTGGATGCGCAGGTAGTTTTTTCTTCTATCCTTCCAGTAGACGGGCATGGCGTCAGGAGATGGAACAGGATCATTGAGGTGAACAACTGGCTGAGACGATGGTGCAGACAACAAGGATTTGGATTCCTGGACCACGGTGTGAATTACCTCTATGACGGACTCCTTGCCAGAGACGGACAACACCTCAACAAACCCGGGAAACACACATTCGCCAGGAGATGCGCAACACTCATCAGGAGGGCGTTAAACTAGAAGAAGAGGGGATGGGAAGAAAAACGCCGAACACGAACATGCAACCAGAGAACATATTAATGAAAGATATGAAGTGCGACAAAGAAGGTCCAAGACAAGATACTTGGAAGGGAGGTAAGAAAATTTCTAATACAATCCACAGGGAGAAGATTGGAACAAAACAAAATTGTGTAAACTGCGTGCTAGCAAATGCCAGGAGCCTGACAAACAAGATGGATGAACTGGAAGCAGAAATATCTACAGGTAACTATGACATAGTGGGAATAACCGAGACATGGTTAGATGAAAGCTATGACTGGGCAGTTAACTTACAGGGTTACAGTCTGTTTAGAAGGGATCGAAGAAGTCGGAAAGGGGATGGAGTCTGTCTATATGTAAAGACGTGTCTAAAGCCTACAATACGGGAGGATGTATGGGAGGGAAATGAGGAGGTCGAGTCCTTATGGGTGGAGATACATGGGGCAAAAAACAATAATAAAATTATCATAGGAGTCTGTTATAAACCACCAAATATAGCAGAAGCCACGGAGAGTCTATTAATCAGACAAATAGACGAAGTAGCAAAAAATAATGAGGTGCTTATTATGGGGGACTTCAACTACCCCGATATAGACTGGGAAACCGAAAGCTGTAGATCTCAGAAAGGAAACAGGTTTCTGTCAATTATCAAAGACAATTATTTGTCACAACTTGTGCAGGAACCAACTAGAGGGACGGCCCTTTTAGACTTAATATTAACTAACAGGCCAGACAGAATAACTGAGGTGAAGGTCGGGGGGCACCTGGGAAATAGTGACCACAACATTATACAATTCCATATGTGCTTCAGTAGGGTGCCCAGCAAGGGAGTCACAAAAACACTGAACTTTAGGAGGGCAAAGTTTGATCAGCTAAGAGATGCCCTTCACCTTATAGACTGGGATAGTATCTTTAGTAATAGGAGCACGGATAGAAAATGGGACATTTTCAAAACAGTCCTACATAAACACTGTAGAAGGTACATACCTTATGGGAATAAAAGGGCTAGGAATAGGAGGAAGCCAATGTGGCTAAATAAGGAAGTCAAGAGGGCAATGAAAAACAAAAAAAGGGCTTTCGGTAAACTTAAACAAGAAGGCAGCGAGGAAGCGCTTATATCTTATAGGGAAAAAAACAAAATCTGTAAGAAACAAAGAAGAATAGCAAAAGAGGAGACAGAGAGACTAATTGCCAAGGAAAGTAAAACGAATCCCAAACTGTTCTTTAACTTTATAAACAGTAAAAGGATTAAAACTGATGGAGTTGGCCCATTGAAAAATAACCTGGGTAAAATCATAGAGGGCGATGAGGGTAAAACAAACCTACTCAATAGCTTCTTCTCCACTGTTTTCACAAAAGAAAACAATTTATCGGAGGAAATGCAGAGTGGAAAAGTAAATCCTCCGCTAAATATCACCCACCTAACCCAGGGGGAAGTTCAGAAACGCCTAAATAATATCAAAATAGACAAGTCACCAGGACCAGATGACATACACCCCCGGGTACTAAAAGAATTAAGTAATGTGATAGACAGGCCGCTGTATCTTATATTCAAGCACTCTTTATGGACAGGGACTGTCCCACTAGACTGGCGCCAAGCAAATGTGGTACCAATATTCAAAAAGGGGTCTAAAAGTGACCCTGGGAACTATAGACCAGTCAGCTTAACGTCTGTTGTGGTTAAATTGTTTGAAGGATTTCTTAGAGATGCTATTGTAGAATATCTTAATGATAGTAATTGTCTAACTCCATATCAACATGGATTCATGAGGGATCGCTCCTGCCAAACAAACCTGATCGCCTTCTACGAGGAGGTGAGCTCACAGCTGGACCGGGGAGAGTCAGTGGATGTTGTATACCTTGACTTCTCCAAAGCGTTTGATACCGTGCCACACAGAAGGTTGGTATATAAAATGAGAATGCTTGGTCTGGGGGATAATGTGTGCAAGTGGGTAAATAGCTGGCTGAGTGATAGAAAGCAGAGGGTGGTTATCAATGGAGTAAGCTCAGGGTGTGTCAGGGTTACTAGCGGGGTGCCTCAAGGGTCTGTCTTGGGCCCTATATTATTTAATATATTTATTAATGATCTAGTGGAAGGGTTGCATAGTAAAATAGCAATATTTGCAGATGATACTAAACTTTGTAAAGTAGTTAATACAGATGAGGACAGGGCACAGCTACAGGAGGATTTAGATAAATTTGGGGAGTTGGGCCAAAAAATGGCAAATGGGGTTCAATGCCGATAAATGTAAGGTCATGCACATGGGAAAGAAAAACAGCAGTCACCCATACATATTAAATGGGAAACCGTTGGGGAAATCTGACATGGAGAAGGACCTGGGCGTCTTGGTTAATAGCAAATTAAATTGGAGTGCCCAGTGTCAGGCAGCAGCTGCGAAGGCAAATAGAGTCATGGCATGCATCAGAAGAGGAATAGGGGCATATGATGAGAACATTGTTCTTCCTCTGTATAAAGCGCTGGTAAGGCCGCACTTAGAATATTGTGCACAGTTCTGGGCTCCGGTGCTCAGGAAAGACATATTGGAGCTAGAGAGGGTACAAAGGAGGGCGACTAAGGTAATAAAGGGAATGGAGGGACTAGAATACCCAGAGAGGTTGTCAAAATTAGGCCTATTTACATTGGAAAAGAGAAGGCTTAGGGGAGACCTCATAAACATGTATAAATACATCAGGGGGCAGTACAGAGATCTCTCCCATGACCTGTTTATACCAAGGATGGTGGCAAAGACGAGGGGGCACACTATGCGTCTGGAGGAAAGGAGGTTCCTGCACCAGCATAGAAGGGGATTCTTTACGGTCAGAGCCGTGAGACTCTGAAACTCTCTGGGAGAGGAAGTGGTGATGTCCAACTCACTTAAAGAGTTCAAGAGAGGCCTGGACGCCTTTCTTGAGAACAATAAAATTACATCTTATGCTTAGTTAATTAATCCAGGGATTTAATCTTACTGCCAGATTGGTGTCGGAAAGTGAATTTTTCCTCAATGATGTAAATTGGCCTATACCTCATGGTTTTTTGTTGCCTTCCCCTGGATCAACGCTGCGGAATAGCTGCAGTGCACAAGAAAAAGGCTGAACTGGATGGACGCTTGTCTTTTTTCGGCCTTATAAACTATGTAACTATGTAACTATATATATCCCAGACCTTTGAACGAAAGCGGAAATTCGCAGCTAACGCCCCACAGGCAACAGTCCTAAATTCGCACATTTCACGACTGCTTGCATTGGAAATGCTGCCTTTTAGGCTGGTGGAGACGGAATCCTTCCGCAATCTTATGGCGGTGGCCGTCCCTCGGTACTCGGTCCCCAGCCGACACTATTTTGCCCGGTGTGCCATCCCCGCACTACACAAGCACATGTCCCAAAGCATCTGCCGTGCCCTCAACAACGCAGTTACTGGGAGAGTCCACCTGACAACGGACTCGTGGACAAGTGCTTGTGGCCAGGGATGGTACATCTCTCTGACGGCACACTGGGTAAACACAGTGGAAGCCGGGACCCAGTCGGACCTTGGGACGGAACACATCCTCCCCACACCGAGGATTGCGGGCCCTATGTCAGTCAGAGTTGCCCCCACAGTGTACAGCTCCTGCACATCCTCCTCCTCCTCCTCCTCCTCCTCATGTTCAACCTCCATCTCAGATATCACCACATCAGTTACAAGCTGGAAGCATTGCAGTACTGCCTCCGCCAAGCGGCAACAGGCTGTACTGAAACTCATAAGCTTAGGTGATAAACCTCACACTGCTTGTGAGTTGTGGACAGCTGTGAAAGAGCAGGCAGATCTGTGGCTGAGACCGCTGAACCTACATCCCGGCATGGTCGTGTGTGACAATGGCCGTAACCTGGTGGCGGCTCTGATGCAAGGTGAGATCACACACGTACCATGCCTGGCTCATGTGCTTAACCTCGTGGTTTCTTAAATCGTACCCTGAGTTGCCAGATCTGCTCATGAAAGTACGCCGCCTGTCAGCTCATTTTCGCAAGTCCCTTGCTGTGTTGCAGCAGTGTTTGCAGCTTCCGGCACACCGACTGGTGTGTGATGTCCCCACACGTTGAAACTCTACCCTCCACATGTTGCAAAGGATTTGTGAGCAGAAGAGAGCAGTTGTGGAGTACCAGCTGCAACAAGGCCATCGATATTCAGGTCAGACTCCACACATAAGACCTCAGGAGTGGACCTGGATGTCTGACATATGTACCATCCTGACAAACTTTGAGGAGGCCACCAAGATGGTGAGTGGCGATGACGCCATCATTATTGTCAGCATCCCACTTGTCTGTCTTTTGCAACGCTCTCTGCAGAGAATTAAAGAGGATGCATTGCAGCCAGAGTATGATGAGATGGATCAAGAAGCCGTAGCGGGCGATTACACACAGCCCAGCCTCATCTCATCCCAACGTTCATTGGGGGACAATGAGGGAGAGGAGGAGGAGGAGGAGGAAGAACAGGAACTGCTATTATGCGTTGTAGACGGTAGTACCTGTACAAGTGTCATACCGTCGGTTCGGCGTGGGTGGCCTGAGGACAGGGGGGAGGAGGAAGAGGAGGAGGAGGAGGAGGAGAGCATGGTCAGTCGTCATCTTGGTGAGGACACGGAAATCTTGCCCGTTACCAGTCTGGCACGCATGGCTGACTTTATGTTACGCTGCCTTAACCGTGACCCTCGCGTTGTCAAAATGTTTGGTGACAGTCATTACTGGTTGGTGACACTTGTAGACCCCCGCTACAAGGAGAACTTTCACTCTCTTATTCCTGAGGTGGAGAGGTCTACAAAAATGGGGCAATACCAGAAGGCCCTTGCTGCAGAACTCTTAAAAAAATTCCCATCTGAACACGCAAGCGGCAGAGGTCACAGTTCGTTGCCCAACCAAGGCGTACAGGCGAGAGAGATGCAACTCCAATCCAGCAGAGGCAGGGGAACACTGTCAACGTTCTGGGACAGTTTTCTGACACCCGCCCAGCTTACAGGCCCTGAGGCGCAGGGTACTCTCACAAGGAGTGGAAAGTTTCAAAAGATGGTGAGGGAGTACCTTGCCGATCGTACCAGCGTCCTCCGTGATTCCTCTGTGCCTTTTAATTATTGGGTATCCAAGCTGGACACTTGGAATGTACTCTCTCTGTACGCCTTGGAGGTCCTGGCCTGCCCTGCCGCTAGTGTGTTAACGGAGCGTGTTTTTAGTGCCGCTGGGGGAATTATAACTGATAAGCGCACTCGCCTGTCAACTGACAATGCTGACAAGCTGACCCTTATCAAAATGAACAAGGGCTGGATTGGGCCAGACTTCTCATCACCACCAAATGACAACAGAGTAACATAAAGTCAAATCCACTGTGTTATTTCGGGAGGTGTATTCACATGCACCACTTCACACCCACACATGGGTATACGCTTCCTCGTTTCGGCTGTTTAATCTTCTTCTCCTTATCCTCAGCCTCCACCACCACTATACCACCAGGGTGCCAGCATTGCAAGTTCCTCCGTCCTAATTTTTGGCAGCTTTTGCTGGGAAAGCATAAGCAAATACCATGGGACACCCACTCCCCAATAATGGGACTTATGTTTGTAATATGCTGTACTGCATGGCTCTTGTAAGGGGCATTGCAAGTTGCTCTGTCCTAATTTTTGGCAGCTTTTGCTGGGAAAGCATAAGCAAATACTATGGGAGACCCACTCCCCAATAATGGGACTTATGTTTGTAATATGCTGTACTGCATGGCTCTTGTAAGGGGCATTGCAAGTTGCTCCGTCCTAATTTTTGGCAGCTTTTGCTTGCAAGGCATAAGCAAATACTATGGGACACCCACTCCCCAATAATGGGACTTATGTTTGTAATATGCTGCACTGCATGGCTCTTGTAAGGGGCATTGCAAGTTGCTCCGTCCTAATTTTTGGCAGCTTTTGCTGGGAAAGCATAAGCAAATACTATTGGAGACCCACTCCCCGATAATGGGACTTATGTTTGTAATATGCTGTACTGCATGGCTCTTGTAAGGGGCATTGCAAGTTGCTCCGTCGTAATTTTGGGCAGCTTTTGCTGGGAAAGCATAAGCAAATACTATGGGAGACCCACTCCTCAATAATGGGACTTATGTTTGTAATATGGTGTACTGTATGGCTCTTGTAAGTGGCATTGAAAGTTGCTCCGTCCTAATTTTTGGCAGCTTTTGGTTGCAAGGCATAAGCAAATACTATGGGACACCCACTCCCCAATAATGGGCCTTATGTTTGTAATATGCTGTACTGCATGTGACGCGCCCCCTGGGCCGTGTGTACACGTGTGTGGGATACCCAGTGCCGGGTCTCTGGGGTCTGTAGTCTCCGTGGCGGTGACCCGGTCCTGTGGCTCAGGCTGGTCAAACCAGTGGCAGTCTTTCTTAGGTTTTGAGGTTAATTGTCCGACTGCGCCACCCGTGGATTGCGGTCAGGGAGTACCACCGCTGCGAGGCAGACCGCTGAGGCTGGTGTTGTGTGCGCAGCATAGAATGGGATAACTCCCCTTGGGAGGAGTATAGCCTCAGGGCAGTGAGTGTGGATGATGGGGGTGATGGTTCACGAGCGCAGCAGGAACGACTCAGAGTCTTTGCAGTGCAGTTCAGGGTCTTTACTGATGATTATAAGGTAGACCCTCCTGGGAGTACTGGCTAGCATAAGAGGCCTGGTCAGTCTGTGAGCAAGCAGGAGTTCCCCTGGCCAGGTGGAGTTGTAGGCCTCCCCGTCTGTCTGCACTCTTCCTGGCTACCTTGCTGTAAGCGGGTAGAAGTAGCCCACGTCCCTGAGTGTACCGTGTAGTGCTCACCCGTATGGCTGGTGACTTGGGGCCTTCTGTTAGCCTCCGCTCCACGACGGCTGTGCTGGTCCCTTGCTTGTGACTGAGCCTCCGGGCTTCTATGGCCAGAGGACCTGAAATCCCCTGCCGGCTGGTTTCTGCTGCTGGATATATAAGTCCTCACAGCTTCGGACTCCTGTGTTCGGTTCCTATTGTCTTCTGCCAGGGCGAGCTCTGCTCAGCTTCCAGCCCCTGGTCTTTAGCTCCTAGCTTCTACAGAGCTCCTTGCTGTTACTTTCCCTTGCTCTCACTCTGACTCTGACTGTTCTCTGACTCACTCAACCCCGCCCCAGATCCAGTTTATAAGGACAGAATTCTCGCCTCCCAGGACTGGGGCAGGAGGATGTTGCATGTTTAAGGGATCCTGACCAGGAAACCTCCCCCTGGGGTGCCACACATGGCTCTTGTAAGGGGCATTGCAGTTCCTCATAATTTTTGGAAAGCCTTCCATTCACTGCTTAGGCCAACAGTGCACGGGAGACCCAGTTGCTATAAATCGAAAAAAAGATTTAGTTAATGCCCTCTGACCTCCATGTCATTTCCAAGGGGCATTGGAGTGGCTCTAAATTTTTGGTAGGCATTGCACTCACTGTATGCCCTATAACTGTGTAGCCAAACAGCTCCTTTTGTTACAGAAACATATCCTACAAGACATATCTGGTTGACTGGCCTGATATTGATGTGAATGGTCCCTGTTCCTCCTGCTCTTTCTCCTTTGCCACCACCTCATCCATCATTTATCACCTGAAGCTTTGTTTTAACGGGAGTCATAGAACTGGGATAGTAGCAGGAAAACATCCAGCAATCCTCGGAGGAGGTCGGATATGCGCCAAAACGCGGACCACCTCAGGCCTAGCCGCTACTACATACATGCGCTTGCATTCCAAGAAAACAAAGCACATGCAAACTTCTATCATCATCATCATGCTCCTCACCTAGGCACTCTCAACTCCCCTGATGGAGAAGCCAGGGCCCACCGGAGGAGTCTGGTTCTCGGGTGGGCTCGTCCAATGCTGCCCTAAAGCAGGCCAGGCTAAGAAAAGTGTGGGGGAAGGTGACAGGAGAAATCAGGGCGGCTGGGGACCGAGTATGGACACCTGGCCGCCACCTGGCGGCTGGGGACCGAACATGGACACCCGGCCGCCGGGCGGCTGGGGACAGAGTATGGATACCTCGCTGCCGAAGCGGCCATGAGGTAGTGGCCAGCTTCAGAGATGCTTCCAGGGGTCTTCCCCATGCTGATCCCTTGTCTTTTCAGCACTGTATGCATGTGTCACACAGCACATGGCCAGATAAGGTTGTAAAATGTTAAAATGACATTTCCCGGTGAATGCATTTGTCACGGTTGAAAGCAATACAAAAGTGCAAAAACGCATAAAAAATGCTACTTGTGAACATAGCCCAAGGTGTGGAGGAGTATTTTTGTTTTTGGTTATTTATTTTACCTTATACACAAGTCTTTACCCTGGAAAGGATGTTCCTTAACCCCTTTCCAACCTGGTCAGTAATAGTACGCACCAGGTCGAGAAGGCCGGTTCAGCGGGGGCTCCGGCGGTGAGCCCGCACTGAAGCGAGCACATGTCAGCTGATTATTGGAATCGCAATCCACCCGCGGCTGTTAATATGTTAAATCTCTGACAGTGGCATTTAACTCGCGCTTCCAGGAGTCCTAAGCCCCGCCCATCAGTGACCCCGTCACGTGATCGTGGGTCACCAATGGGTGGGCATGACAACTCAGGGTCTGCAGCAGACTCCTGTGGTTGTCATGTCTCAATTGCTATGAGCGCCACCTAGTGGTCAGCGCTCATAGCAAGTGAGCATTTCTCCTGCATACAAGCAATCTGCTCATCGCTTGTATGCAGTAGAAGCAATCAGACAACTGCTGCTTCTAGTCTCCTCTGGAGACTATAGAAGCAAGCAGAAAGTGTAAAAAAAAGTTTTTGAAAAAATAAAAAAAATAAAAAATATATAAAAGTTTAAGTCACCCCCCTTTCGCCCCATTCAAAATAAAATATATATATATAAAAAAAAAACACATACACATATTTGGTATCACCGCGTTAAGAATCGCCCGATCTATCAATATAAAAGAAGAATTAATACAATCAGTAAACGGCGTAACGAGAAAAAAAATTTAAACGCCAGAATTACGTTTTTTTGGTCGCTACAACTTTGCAATAAAATGCAATAACGGGCGATCAAAACATCGGATCTACCCCAAAATGGTATCAATAAAAACGTCAGCCCGGCACGCAAAAATAAGCCCTCACCTGGCCCCAGATCCCAAAAAATGGAGAAGCTAAGGGTCTCGGAAAATGGCGTCATTTTTTTTTGTTTTTTAGCAAGATTTTGATTTTTTTTTCACCACTTAAATAAAAAAGAACCTATACATGTTTGGTGTCTATGAACTCGTAACGACCTGGAAAATAATGATGGCAGGTCAGTTTTAGCAATCTGTGAACGTGGTTAAAAAAGGACCCAAAAAACAACTGTGGAATTGCATTTTTTTTTGCAGTTTCACTGCACTTGGAATTTTTTTCCCATTTTCCAGCACACGATATGGTAAAACCAGTGATGGTGTTTAAAAGTACAACTCATCCTGCAAAAAATAAGCCCTCACATGGCCATATTGAATGAAAATTAAAAAAATTCTGGCTCTGGGAAGAAGGGGAGCAAAAAAGGAAAACACAAAAACAGAAAGACCCATGGTCGTTAAGGGGTTAGCATATTTCACAGGAAAGCACTTTCACTTTCGTTTTTGAACGTTTAATTGTGAGCCCGTAAAAGTGGCTTAATACCTCTGACCACGTTGTTGACAGCAGTGACCTGGGGGTCAGAAATGCTTCCAGGGGCGATCCCCATGCTGTCCCCATGTCATTTGAGCACTGTCACTATCGTTTTGGGCACTTTTTAGGCTGCCTACAGACTGCCGGGGGAGCCGCCGCAAAAATGTTCGGGTCTCCCATAGACTAACATTGGGCTCGTTGCTCGGGTCGAGCACCCGAGTATCACAGTGAGCTCGGCCCGAGCTTCGAGCACCCGAGCATTTTAGTGCTCGCTCAACACTATTACCTATAGGCCAGCTATTTAAAACTGTCACATGGATCACAAGGCACGAGGCGGGGAACTTGACGTGATGGTGATGGTGAATGCACAGGTGGAGGCCATGGGCAAGCTGAAATTGTGCCACAACAAACACCCACATATTAACACTCGACCTTCCTGTCCCAATTAATAAGGGACAGCAGAACATCATTATTGAAAACAGAACAGTGTCAAAAGGTTATTTATTGGAAAGCAGAAAATGCTTCAGGTCACTTAGCCACCAACACCACCCTGTCTTCCATACGGTCAAGTCTCAGTAGCCGTGAGTCTGGACCGCATATTCCTCACCCTGATCCTCCTTCCTCCCACCATGCCGAGTGCACAGAGACAACTGATCCCACACTTGGACACTCTGAAGAGCTGTTCACTTTTCCATTTATAGATTCGGGCCTCTCGTCTGGTCCACTTGAATTGGGGCAAGAGGAGATTGCATGTAGAGATGCCCAAATACTTGAGCAGCCTCGGTCATATGAAGGTCGACGGTGGGAAAGTGTCACAAGAGGTGGATGATGATGATACACAATTGCCAGAAAATCAGGAGGATGACGAGGGTGCGGAAGTGGAAGACGAGGTGGTGGATGATATAGTAACTGACCCAACCTGACAGGAGGAGATGCAGAGCGAGGACAGCAGCACACAGAGGGAGGGAGGCAGAGTACTCCAACAGGCAGGAAGAAGCAGTGTGGTGGCAGCAGACAGAAGGCGGGCAACCGTTTCCCGTAACACCAACACGACGGAAGATGCCAGTACAACTGTTACGTCTTCCTGAGTCTGGTTGTTTTTTAAAGACTCTGCCGACAACCACAAAAAGGCCATTTCACCACCTGCCCGGCAAGCATCAGCAGGTGTGGCAAAATGACCAGCTTGACCACCACCAGCATGATCAGGCAGCAAAGCACGCGACTAAGTGGGTCGAACCCCTGGGTCCAGGAACAGTGTCTGCAGGTGACACCAATGCTTCTTCTGCTGTTGTCCGTGCAAGCCAATCCCCTGTCCATAGTACATGCAAAGATGCCTCCTGACCTGCACCTCTTGTTGCACACTCTCAACTAGCACCATCAGCAAGCACAATTAAAATCCTCAATTTATTACAAAATAATTTAAATGATCATACAGGTTGGGAATACATCTTAGAGATGTATTCCCAACCTGCATGATCTTTTAAATTATTTTGTAATAAATTGAGGATTTTAATTATTTTTGGGACTCACCAAAATTATTTTCTTATGCGAAGCCATAAGTCACAGCTACTGGTTGGAGACCCATACCATTGTAAGACAGACTGAGTCATATAATGGTGGCGAACGTCCCTCGGTACTCGGTCCCCAGCTGCCACTATTTTTCCCGGTGTGCCGTCCCTACATTACACAAGTATGTGTCCCAAAACATTAGCCATGCCCTCAACAATGCAATTACAGGCAAAGTTCACCAAACCATGGACACGTGGACAAGTGCTTTTGGGCAGGGACGATATATCTCTCTGACGGCACACTGGGTTAACATAGTGGAAGCCGGGACCCAGTCGAACCCTGGGATGGAACACATCCTCATGATGCTGAGGATTGTGGGCACAAGGTCAATCAGGGTTGCCCCCACAGTCTACAGCTCCTGCACCTCATCCTCCTCAGCCTCCTCCTCCTTTTCAGCCTCCATCTCCGTAATGACCACATCAGTCACAAGCTGAAAGCACTGCAGCACTGCCTCGGCCAAGCGGCAACAGGTGGCGCTGAAGCTAATATGATTAGGTGACAAACCGCACAATGCTGAAGAGTTGTGGACAGTTCTGAAAGAGCAGGCAACTGTGTGGCTTTCAGGCGATTCGAGCTCACACATGTACCATGCCTGGCCCATGTGCTTATCCTCATGGTTCAGCGGTTTCTCAAAACCTACCTAAAGCTGCCGGATCTGCTTGTCAAAGTACTCCACCTGTGTGCCCATTTTAGAAAGTCAGCTACAGCTTCGGCTGCCCTTGCCGTGCTTTAGCATCATTTGCAGCTTTTGGCTCTCTGACAGGTGTGTAATGTCCCCACAAGTTGGAACTCTACACTGCAGATGTTGGGAAGGATTTGTGAGCAGAAGAGGGCAGTTGTTGACTACCAGCATCAACAAGACCATCTGTATTCACTTCAGACTCCATACAAAAGACCTCAGGAGTGGACATGGATGTCAGACATCTTTACAATCCTCCAAAACTTTGAGGACTCCATCAAGATGGTGAGCGGCGATGACTCCATAATTAGCGTCACCATCCCACTTTTGTGTCTTCTAAAACGCTCTCTGCTCCCAATCAAAGAGGATGCATTGCATACGGAGCACGATGAGATGGAGCAAGGAACCATACAGGGTGATTACACATAGCCCAGCCTCATCTCATCCCAACATAGATTGGGTGACAATGAGGAAGAGGAGGAGGAGGAGGAAGAACAGGAGCTAGTTTCATGCGCTATAGAAGGTACGACATGCATAACTGTCATACCGTATGTTCATCGTGGATGGCCTGAGGACAAGGAGGAGGAGGAGGAGAGCATGGTCAGTCGTCCTCTTGGTGTGGACACGGAAGTCTTGCCTGTTAGCAGTCTGGCACTCATGGCTGAGTTTATGTTACTCTGCCTTTCCTGTGACCCTTGCGTTGTCCAAATTTTGGGTGACAGTCATTACTGGTTGGTGACACTTCTAGAGCCCTGCTACAAGTAGATCTTTATATCTCTTATTCCTGAGGCGGACAGGTCTACAAAAATGGGTCAGTACGAGAAGGCCCTTGTTGCGGAACTATTAAAAAAATTCCCATCTGAAAACGCTGGAGGCAGAGGTCACAGTTCGTTGGACAACCAAGGAGTACAACCGAGAGAGACACAACTCCAATCCAGCAGAGGCCAGGGAACATTGTAAAAGTTCTGGGAGAGTTTTCTCAGCCCCTCCCATCACACAGGCCCTGAGGTGCGGAGTACTCTCACAAGGAGTGCAAAGTTTGGGAAGATGCTGAGGGAGTACTTTCCCGACCATACCAACATACTCCGTGATTCCTCTGTGTCTTATAATTATTGGGTATCTAGCTGGACATGTGTTATGAACCAGCTCTCTACGCCTTGGAGGTCCTGGCCTGCCCTGCTGCTAGCTTTTTATCAGAGCGGGTTTTTAGTGCCGCTGGTGGAATTATAACTGATAAGCGCATCTGCCTGTCAACTGAAAATGCTGACAGGCTGACTCTTATAAAAATGAACAAGGGCTGGATTGGGCCAGACTTCTCAACACCACCGAATGATAGCAGTGTAACATAAACTCAAATCCAGTGTCTTTGAGAGGTGTATTTCCATGCACCTTTTCACACCCACACATTGGTATGCGTTTCCTGATTTTGGCTATTTGCTCTTGTCCTCCTCCTTCTCCTCATCCTCCACCACCATATCACCAGGGTGACCATGGTCCGTAATGCAGCACCCACATAATTTTTTTAAAGGGTGTTTATGATGACCTTAAAAAACATTTTTTATACAGTATGCTCATTTTTACCCACCAGGGGTAAATATTTGTCAGCCTATACACTTAGTGCATGGGCATTACAAGTATAGGAGGCCCGCTCCTTTCTAATGGGAACATTTTTTTATGAGGCCCTCCTCTACGTCTTTTCCAAGGTGCATTGGAGTGCTTCCCAATTTTTGGCAGCCCTTGTATTCACTACATAGGCCAACACTATGGGAGACCCACTTCCTAATAATGGGAACATTTTTTCATGAGACCCTCTACGTCTCTTCCGAGGGGTATTGGAGTGCCTCTCAATTTTTTTTCAGCCCTTGCATTCACTGCATAGCCCAACACTGTTGGAGATTCACTTCCTAATAATGGGAACATTTTTCCATGAGGTCTTCTACACCTCTTCCATGGGGCATTGGAGTGCATCCAAATCTTTGGCAACCCTTGCATTCACTGCATTGGCAAACACAATGGGAGATCCAATTATTAATAATGGGAATATTGTTTTCAGGAGGCCGTCAGACCTCCACATATCTTCCAAGGGGCATTGTCGTCACAAAAGGCTACATGAAAAAAAAAAAAACTGATGGGAAGAGTAACCCATAGCATAAAATCAACTAGCTGATATTGTATCATGTTCCCAATGCAGCTCTAACCCACTGAGATAGAATGAATATAAAAATTTTACATACCCTTGTTAAAACGGCAGGTTTTGTCTTGCAAAAAAATAATACAAATAATCATTTTAGAGCTTTCTCCACCTTTATTGTCATAGTACTATTTAATTGAAATGCAAACTGAAATAATTTTGAAGAGAAAAAAAACAAAACAAAGATAAAATAATGTGGTTGCATAAGTGTGAACAGGGGATTTGGTTTTGTTCAGAAAGAGCCAGTCTCATTTAAACTCGTGGTCAATAGTCATCAGCACACAGCTGCCATCATTTATAGTGATCTCAATTGCAAAAAGAACTTCGGCACTCCATACATGAATATATAAGAAATATTGTATCTAGACTAATGTCACTTTGAAAAATGAAGGTTTTTTGCGCATAATTTGGGCACACATAAATTGGCCAAATTATTTTTGCAATTGAGATTACTCTTTTCTTCAGAGCACCCGAATAGACCAGTGAGCGACCCCTCTCTTTTTTCTATTAATCATTTTTGGGATCCCGCTCCTGGAGCATTGCAGCAGGTACGTGTTCACACTATTAGAAGTTTGACAGCCTTTTTTCTGACCATGTGTCCCTCCCATTCAGTCACAGGTGGTTTTAACTAGCTCTACCAGCCCATACATTGTAGGTTAAAAGCCCAAGCAGAGACATATTGTGCATACAGGCTTACAGCCCAAGAGTGGCATATCCAGTGGTAGCGTAGCGTAGTTTCCCATCATACGAAGGTGACCTTGTCGTGGTTGATGGGCACACATAAATTGGCCAAATTATGCGCAAAAACCTTCCTTTTTCAAAGTGACATTAGTCTAGATACAATATTTCTTATATTTTCATGTATGGAGTGCCGAAGTTCTTTTTGCAATTGAGATTACTCTTTTCTTCAGAGCACCCGAATAGACCAGTGAGCGACCCCTCTCTTTTTTCTACTAATCATTTATAGTGATATTGATTAACCCTAAGATGCATAACGCGGGCCTTTTAGTCCCATTAGCTTACTTTTTTGCTATTTTCTGCAAGATTACGTAACTTAGACTAATTCCTCAGGTTTGTAGTTTTTAGTAATTTCCAGTTGTTTTTAGAGTTTTATGTGATAGGCATATTTGTTATAATATTTTTTTTTTTTTGGAAAACCACATATTTCCATGACACGGGCTTTTTAGGCCCATTTTATGTTTATCATATACTCATCAGTTTTTTTGTCATTTTGTTGCAGGTAACAATTTGCTGTGTTATTGTAGTCCTTGTTTTTTTTCTTTTTAGTTTTAACTTTTTAGTTTACTGACATTTAAGTCTACAACAATGGCACAGCAATTTTTCATTTTTTTCTAGGAAACTTACAAAACTTATTTTTTTAGGGACCTATTCAGTTTAGAAATTACTTTGGGTATCCTATATATTGAAAATCTCCAAAAGTGATACCATTTTAGAAATAGCGCTCCTCAACGTATTCAAAATGACTGTGATGTAGTAATGATGAGAGAGCACTAAAATGCTCAGGTACTCGTTCAAGTCGAGCAAATTGGAATGCTCAAGTGCTCGGTCTGAGTAAGCCCAACGAGCCCAATGTAAATCTATGGGAACCTCGAGCATTTTTCCGGCGGCTCCCCCGGACTGTCTGCAGAGGGCCTAAAAATTACCCAAATCGATGTGAAAAGTGCTCAAATGACATGGGAACCGCATGGGGAAGACCCCTGGAAGCATTTCTGACTTTCAGGTCAATGCTGTCAACAATGTTGTCAGAGGTATTACGCCACTTTTATAGACTATATAATAAAACATACAGAAACTAAACCAAAATGGATTTTCCTGGTAAATATGTTAAGGAACATCTTTTCCAGGCTAATTACTTGTATATAATGCAAAATGAATATACAAAAACAAAAATGATCCTCCACAACTTGGGCTATGTTTAAAAGTAGCGTGTTTGATGCGTTTTTGCACTGTTTGCATTGCTTTCAACCAAGACAAATGCATTCACCAGGAAATGTCATTTTAACATTTTACAACCTTATCTGGCAATGTGGTGTGTGACACATCATCAGACACATCCTGTTTCAATTACGATGGAGGGACTCTGAAAGGCACAAAGCCTATTTTTATATGGCCATTAGGTGGCCCTTACTATTCTTAAAGGGCCAGCAGTCAGCCCTTGCTATTGTTAGAGAGACATCAGCCGGCTATGCTTTGTTATTCCCATTATTAATGAGTGTGTCTCCTATACTTTTATTACGTATGCAGTGACTGCAAAGGTCTGCCAAAATTTTGGAAACAACCCAATACCCCTTTGAAGAGACATAGAGGAGGGTCTCAGTAAAAAAAAGTTCCCATTATAAAGGAGCGGGTCTCCTATAGTGGTAATGCCTATTCTGCGACTGCAAGGGCTGCCAAAATTTGGGAAAAACCCCACTAACAATTTAAAGACACATAGAGCTGGGCCACAGTAACAAGTATGACATGTTCCCATTAGAAAGGAGAGGGTCTACAATTCAGTTATAGGGTATGCAGTGAGTGCAACGGCTGCCAAAATTTAGGAAAAACCCTACTAACAATTTAAAGACACATAGAGCTGGGTCACAGTAACGACATGTTTCCATTAGAAAGGAGAGGGTCTGCTATGCAGTTGTAGGGTATGCAGTGAATCCAACGGCTGCCAAAATTTGGGGAAAACCCCACTAACAATTTAAAGACACATACAGCTGGGCCACAGTAGCGACTTGTTACCATTAGAAAGGAGAGGGTCTGCTATACAATTATAGGGTATGCAGTGAATCCAACGGCTGCCAAAATTTGGTAAAAATCCCACTAACAGTTTAAAGACACATAGAACTGGGCCACAGTAACGAGTACGAAATATTCCCATCAGAAAGGAGAGGGTCTGTTATACAGTTATAGGGTATGCAGTGAGTCCAGTGGATGCCAACATTTTGGAAAAACCCCACTAACAATTTAAGGGCACATACAACTTTGCCACAGTAACAAGCACTGCATGTTCCCATTAGAAAAGAAAGGGTCCACTTTTCAGTTATAGGGTATGCAGTGGGTCCAAAGGCTGCCAAAATTTAGGAAAAAACCTAATAACAATTTAAATACACATAGAGGTGGGTCTCAGTAACAACATATTCCCATTAGAAAGGAGAGGGTCTCCAATACTGTTTGCCTATGCAGTGACTGCAATGGCTGTCAAAAATTTGGAGGCACTCCAATGCCCCTTGCAAGAGACGTAGAGGTCAGAGGACCTCCTGAAAACAATGTTCCCATTATCAGGAAGTGGGTCTCCCATACTGTTTGCCTATGCAGTGAAGCAATGGCTGTCAAAAATTTGGAGGAACTCCAATGTCCCTTGCAAGAGACTTAGATATGTTGATATGGCAGATATGGTGGTGATATGGTGGTGGAGAATGAGGATGAGGAGAAGGAAGAGCAAATAGACAAAATCAGGAGGCATATACCCATGTCTGGGTGTGAAGACAGAGGTTCATGGGAATAGAGTTAGACCTCACAAAAAAAAAAAGACACTGTATTTGAGTTTATGTTATGCTGCTATCATTCGGTGGTGTTGAGAAGTCTGGCCCAATCCAGCCCTTGTTCATTTTTATAAGAGTCAGCCTGTCAGCATTTTCAGTTGACAGGCGGATGCGCCTATCAGTTATAATTCCACCGGCGGCACTAAAAACCCGCTCTGACAAAACGCTAGCAGCAGGGCAGGCCAGGACCTCCAAGGTAAAGAGAGCCAGCTCATGCTACGTGTCCACCTTGGATATCCAATAATTAGAAGGTACTGAAGAATCACGAAGAATGTTGGTACGGTCGGCAAGCTACTACCTCAGCATCTTCCCCAACTTTTCCCTCCTTGGAAGAGTACCCCGGGCATCAGGGCTTGTGCGATGGGAGACAGTGAGAAAACTGTCCCAGAACTTCGACAGTGTTCCTCTGCCTCTGCTGGATTGCCTCACCCCTGTACTCCTTGGTTGTCCAACAAACTGTGATTTCTGCCGCCAGCGTTTTCTGATGGGAATTTTTTAATAATTCTGCAACAAGGGCCTTCTTGTACTGCCCAATTTTTTTAGGAATGTCCTGTGTGGTAATAAGAGGCAGAAAGTTCTACTTGTTGCATGGGTCTAGAAGTGTCATCAACCAATAATGACTGTCACCCAAAATTTGGACAATGCTAGGGTCACAGGAAAGACAGCGTAACATAACCACAGCCATGTGTGCCAGACTGTAAATAGGCAAGACTTCCGTGTCCTCACCAAGAGGATGACTGACCATGCTCTCCTCCTTATCCTACTCCTCTTCCTCCTCCTCCCTGTCCTCAGGCTATCCACGCTGAACGGACGGTATGACAGTTTTGCAGGTAGTCTATAGTGCAAGAAACTACCTCCTGTTCTTCCTCCTCTTCCTCATTGTCACCCAATCCATGTTGGGATGAGATGAGGCTGGGCTGTGTGCAATCAACCTGTATGGTTCCTTGCTCCATCTCATCATGCTCTGCCTGCAATGCATCCTCTTTGATTGTGAGCAGAGAGTGTTTCAGAAGACAGAGAAGCAGGATGGTGATGCTAATTATGGCGTCATCGCCGCTTACCCTCTTGATGGAGTCCTCAAAGTTTTAGATGATGGTACATTTGTCTGACACCCATTTCCTCTCCTGAGGTTTTATGTGTTGAGTCTGACCTAAATACCGATGGCCTTGTTGATGCTGGTAGTCAACAACTGCCCTCTTCTGCTCACAAATCCTTCCCAACATCTGCAATGTAGAGTTACAATGCGTGGGGATATCGCAGATCAGTCAATGAGCTGGAAGCTGCAAATGCTGCTGAAGAATGACAAGGGCGGCGGAAGCTGTAGATGACTTTCTAAAATGTGCACACAGGCGGCGTATTTTGACAAGCAGATCTGACAGATCCAGGTAGCTTTTGAGAAACTGCTGAACCACAAGGTAGGTTGAGCACATGGGCCAGGCATGGTATGTGTGTGAGCTCGCCTCACCTCAGAGCTCCCACCAGGTTCCGACCATTGTCACACATGACTATGCCTGGATGTAGGGTCAGTGGTGATAGCTACAGATCTGCCTGCTCTTTCAGAGCTGTCCACAACTCTTCAGTGTTTTGCGGTTTTTCACCTAAGCATATTAGCTTCAGCACAGCCTGTTGCCACTTGGCTGAGGCCGTGCTGCAGTGCTTCCAGCTTGAGACTGTTGTGGTCATTTCGGAGATGGAGGCTGAAGAGGAGGAAGAGGTGCAGGAGTTGTTGAATGTGAGGGCAACCCTGGTTGACCCAGTGCCCACAATCCTTGCTATCAGGAGGACGTGTTCCATCCCAGGGTTCGAATGGGTGCCGGCTTCCACTATATTTACTCAGTGTGCTGACAGTGAGATGTACCATCCCTGCCCACAAGCACTTGTCCACATGTCCATGGATAGGTGGACTTTCCCAGTAACTGCGTTGTTGAGGGCACGTCTAATGTTATGTGACGTGCTCGAGTAAAGCGAGGACAGCACACCAGAAGAAAAAGTGGCGTCTGGGGACCGAGTACTGAGGGACGGCTGCCGCCATCAGGTTGCAGAAAGCTTCCATCTCCACGAGTCTAAAAGGCAACATTTGGAATGCAAGCATTCGTGAAATGCGTGAATTTAGTAGTGTGGCCTGTGGAGCTTTGGCTGCATATTTGCATTTGCGCTCAAAGGACTGGGGTAGGGAAAACTGAACGCTTCGCTGGGACAAGGACGTGGACGTGCTTGATGATGGTGCTAGTTGAGGTTGTTCAACAACAGGGGCAGGCCAGGAGGCATCTTTGTCACCTGCAACACTTTTACTGGATCCTGGGGTTAGGCCCACTTAGTCAGGTGCTTTGCTGCCATGTGCCTGATCATGCTGGTTTGTGGTCAGGCTGCTAGTTTCGCTACCCCTGCTGATGCTGGCCTGGCAAGTGGTGCAAATGTCTTTTTTGGGGTTATCTGCAGAGTCTTTAAAAAACAACCAGACTCTGGAAGACCTGAGAGTTGTACTGGCAACTTCCGTTGTTTTGGCATTAAGAGGAGTGCTTTCCTGCCTTGTGTCTGTGGCCACCACACTGCATCTTCCTGCCTGTTGTGGTGCTATGCCTCCCTTCCCCTGTGTGCTGCTGTCCTTGCTCTGTATGTTTCCCTACCAGGTTGGGTCAGTTACCCTGATCCTCCTTCCTCCTGTCATGCTGCGTGCCCAGAGACTACTGATCCCATACTTGGACACAGCGAAGAGCTGTTCACTTTTCCATTTGTAGATTCGGGCCTCTCACCTTGTCCACTTGAAGCGGGTCAAGAGGAGATCGCATGTAGCGATGCCCAAATACTTGAGCTGCCACGGTCATACGAAGGTGACGGTGGGAAAGTGTCACAAAAGGTGGATGATGATGAGACACAATTGCCAGAAAGTCAGGAGTAGGACCAGGGTGCGGAAGTGGAAGATGAGGTGGGGGATGATATATTAACTGACCCAACCTGGCAGGAGGACATGCAGAGTGAGGACAGCAGCACACAGGGGGAGGGAGGCAGAGCACCCCAACAGGCAGGAAGAAGCAGTGTGGTGGCGGCAGACAAAAGGCAGGCAGCCATTTCCCATAACACCAACACGACTGAAGTTGCCAGTACAACTGTTAGGTCTTCCCGAGACTGGTTGTTTTTTTAATAGTCTGCCGATAACCCCAAAAAGAACATTTGCACCACCTGCCAGGCCAGCATCAGCAGGGGTAGTAAAACTAGCAGCCTGACCACCACCAGCATGATCAGGCACATTTCAGCAAAGCATGCGACTTTGTGGGCCGAACCCCTGGGTCCAGGAACATCGTCTGCTGGTGACACCACTGTTTCTTACGCTGCTGTGCGTGCAAGCCAATCCCCTGTTCATAGTGCATGCGAAGATGCCTCCTGCCCTGCAACTGTCGTTGCACACTCTCAACCAGCACCATCAAGAAGCACGTCCTTGTCCCAGCGCAGCATTCAGTTTTCCATACCCCAGTCCTCGGAACGTAAGTGCAAATACGCAGCCAATGCCTCACAGGCCGCACTACTAAATTCCCAAATTTCGCATATGCTTTTTCTCAAAATGTTGCCTTTTAGGCTCGTGGAGACGGAAGCTTTCCGTAACCTGATGGCAGTGGCCATTCCTCGGTACTCTATCCCTAGTCGCCACTATTTCTTCTAGTGTGCTGTCCCCACATTACACAAGCACGTGTCCCACAACATTAGCCATGCCCTCAATAATGCAGTTACAGGGAAAAATCACCCTAACCACGGACACGTTTACAAGTGCTTGTGGGCAGGGACGGTATATCTCTCTGATGGCACACTGGGTTAACATAGTGGAAACCGGGACCCAGTCGGACGGACCACATCCTCTCGACGCCTAGCCTTTACTAGCTTTTAAAATGGGGGACCGAAAAAAAAATAGCTAGCAAAGGCTAGGCCGACCGCAGGGGGCTGATATTAATAGCCCAGGAAGGGTGCCATGAATATTGGCCCCCTCCCAGGCTAGAAACACCAGCCTTCATGTTTCTATTAGTGTTGAGCGAACATGCTCGACACTGCTCGGTACTCGCCCGAGCATCACGCTACTCGGGATGTTCGGCGAGCACCGAGCATTTCCGGGTTACTCGGGCGGGAGCTCGGGTCTCCGCCCTGCATGTTTGGCGCTCTTTACAGAGCCAATGAACATGCAGGGATTGCCAGCCAGTCACTGTAATGCCGCAGCCATGTTGTTTGTGGACATTACAGTGATTGGCTGGCCGCACAGCGTCACCTCGAGTATTTGAAACCGGGCGCCGCCATCTTGGACACAGTCGCTCCGGATCAGACAGTGTAGGGACAGCGCTGCTGATTTAGGGGGAGATATATCCTGCAAAATAGTTAGTGCAGGGTCTGTAAAGGCTGCCAGATCAAACAAACAGTCCATCTTAGGACTAATATCCATCCCAGGTATATCAGGCAGGCAGGCAGTCAGGCTGTATAGGAGACGCAGTGGTTATACCAGCAAACGCTGCATTACAGTCCTGTGTGCTGCTCCTGTTGCTGAAATTGCTGGACTTAGCTCCAGGTCCCGGGGGCCAGGAAAAATCCTTTTTTTTATCTAAATCCTCCTTTTTTTTTCCTCCTTCACAATGTACAAATACCCATCTTATTAACCTTTTGGTGCCCCCCCCCCCCCGGAAAAAAAAGTGTGCCTCTGATTTTTCAGACACAAATATATCTGTTGAAAATAGTCTGGTGTAGGCCAGAGAAATAGAAGTGTGGTTTTGCAGTTCTATGGGCCATTTGTATCTGAAAAAAACAGTTTGAGTGTGTCGCTCACTGTTCAGCCGCAAATATATATATATTTTAAAAAGCCTGGTATACACCAGTAAATTATTACTGTGGTTTTTATGTTCCACGGTAAAACATCTCTATTATCCTATTTTTGGCATTTTTTGCTGTATAAAAATAATAATAGTGTCTCCCTGATTTTTCAGACACAAATATATCTGTTGAAAATAGTCTGGTGTAGGCCCGAGAAATACAAGTGTGGTTTTGCAGTTCCATGGTACAAACCTCTGTATTATCCACTTTTGGGCCATTTGTATCTAAAAAAAACAGTTTGAGTGTGTCGCTCACTGTTCAGCCGCAAATATATATATATTTTAAAAAGCCTGGTATACACCAGTAAATTATTACTGTGGTTTTGCTGTTCCACGGTAAAAAATCTCTATTATTCAGCTTTTGGTAGTTTTTTCCGTAAAGAAAAACAGTAGTGTCTCCTGACTGTTGTGACACAAAAATATATCTGTTGAAAATAGTCTTGCGTAGGCCCGACATCCCAGTGTGGTTTCGCAGTTCCACGGGTCAAATCGCTGTACTATCCAGTTTTGGGCCTTTGGTATCTAAAAAAAAAGCAGTTTGAGTGTGTCGCTCACTGTTCAGCCAAAAATATCTCTATTTAAAAAAGTGTGGTATACCCCAGTAAACAATAACTGTGGTTTTCCTCTTCCACGGTTCTAATCTACTCTTTATTACCCTTTTTCCATTGATAGTGCAAGTGTAAGCTATTTTACTTCATTTACAATGGGCAAGGCGCTTGGCAAGGGACGTGGAAGTGGACGTTCTGGTGATGGTTCGTACAGAGGACGGGGCAGTGGCCAAGGTGAAAATGTGCCACAACCAACAGCCACATCTTCTCGCTCCCACTTCTTGACCAAATTACTAGGGAAGCACAGAACAACACCAGTATTGAGAACTGATCAGTGTGAACAGGTTATTAATTGGATAGCAGACAATACTTCCAGTTACCTGGGCACCACCACCTCTGGTCTGTCTTCCACACGGTCAACTCTTAGTAGCCGTGAGTCTCGACCGCATACTCCTCCTCACCCTGATGCTCCTTCCTCCCACCATGCCGAGTGTCATCAGACAGCAAGTGATCCCACACTTGGACACTCTGAAGAGCTGTTCACTGGTCAATTTCCATATTTGGGCCCCTCGCCTGATACGCTTTAAGTGGTGGAAGAGGAGATCCCATGTTGCGATGCCCAAATATTTGAACAGCCACGGCCACAGGAAGTCGACGTTGCCAATCTGTCACAAGAGGTGGACGATGACGAGACACAATTGCCAGGAAGTGAGGAGGAGGATCGTGGTGCACAAGTGGAAGAGGAGGAGGTGGTGGATGATCTAGTAACTGACCCAACGTGGAAGGACGACATGCAGAGTGAGGCCAGCAGCACACAGGGGGAGGGAGGCAGAGTACCCCAACAGGCAGGAAGAAGCAGTGTGGTGGCCGCAGACAGAAGGCAGGCAACCGTTCCCCGTAACACCAACACGAGGGACGTTGCCAGTACAAGCGGTAGGTCTTCCAGAGTCTGGAATTTTTTTAAAGACTCTGCTGATAACCCCAAAAAGGCCATATGTTCCACCTGCCATGCCAGCATCAGCAGGGGTGACAAAACTACCAGCCTGACCACCACCAGCATGATCAGGCACATGGCAGCAAAGCACCCGACTTTGTGGGGCGAAACCCAGGGTCCACGACCAGTGTCAGCGGGTGTCACCACTGCTTCTTCCACTGTTGTGCATGCAATAGAACCCCCTGTTGTGTGTGCAAGGCAATCCCCTGTCCATACTGCATGTAAAGATGCCCCCTCCTCTCAGTCTTCACTTGTTATGGCAGTTTCTCAAGAAACAGCATCAACGTCCACGTCCACGTCCCACCGCAGCGTTCAATTGTCCATATCCCAGACCTTTGAACGAAAGCGGAAATTCGCAGCTAACGCCCCACAGTCCAAAGTCCTAAATTCGCACATTTCACGACTGCTTGCATTGGAAATGCTGCCTTTTAGGCTGGTGGAGACGGAATCCTTCCGCAATCTTATGGCGGTGGCCGTCCCTCGGTACTCGGTCCTCAGCCGACACTATTTTGCCCAGTGTGCCATCCCCGCACTACACAAGCAAGTGTCCCAAAGCATCTGCCGTGCCCTCAACAATGCAGTTACAGGGAGAGTCCACCTGACAACGGACACGTGGACAAGTGCTTGTGGCCAGGGACGGTACAACTCTCTGACGGCACACTGGGTAAACACAGTGGAAGCCGGGACCCAGTCGGACCTTGGGACGGAACACATCCTCCCCACACCGAGGATTGCGGGCCCTATGTCAGTCAGAGTTGCCCCCACAGTGTACAGCTCCTGCGCATCCTCCTCCTCCTCCTCATGTTCAGCCTCCATCTCAGATATCACCACATCAGTTACAAGCTGGAAGCATTGCAGTAATGCCTCCACCAAGCGGCAACAGGCTGTGCTGAAACTCATAAGCTTAGGTGATAAACCTCACACTGCTTGTGAGTTGTGGACAGCTGTGAAAGAGCAGGCAGATCTGTGGCTGAGACCGCTGAACCTACATCCCGGCATGGTCGTGTGTGACAATGGCCGTAACCTGGTGGCGGCTCTGAGGCGAGGTGAGATCACACACGTACCATGCCTGGCTCATGTGCTTAACCTCGTGGTTCAGCGGTTTCTTAAATCGTACCCCGAGTTGCCAGATCTGCTCGTGAAAGTACGCCGCCTGTCAGCTCATTTTCGCAAGTTGGCTACAGCTGTGTTGCAGCTGAGTTTGCAGCTTCCGGCACACCGACTGGTGTGTGATGTACCCACACGTTGGAACTCTACCCTCCACATGTTGCAAAGGATTTGTGAGCAGAAGAGAGCAGTTGTGGAGTACCAGCTGCAACAAGGCCGTCGATATTCAGGTCAGACTCCACACATAAGACCTCAGGAGTGGACCTGGATGTCAGACATATGTACAATCCTGACAAACTTTGAGAAGGCCACCAAGATGGTGAGTGGCGATGACGCCATCATTAGTGTCAGACTCCCACCACTTGTCTGTCTTTTGCAACGCTCTCTGCAGAGAATTAAAGAGGAGGCATTGCAGCCAGAGTATGATGAGATGGATCAAGAAGCCGTAGCGGGCGATTACACACAGCCCAGCCTCATCTCATCCCAACGTGCATTGGGGGACAATGAGGGAGAGGAGGAGGAGGAGGAGGAGGAGGAGGAACAGGAGTTGCTATCATGTGTTGTAGACGGTAGTACCTGTACAAGTGTCATACCGTCGGTTCAGCGTGGGTGGCCTGAGGACAGGGGGGAGGAGGAAGAGGAGGAGGAGGAGGAGGAGAGCATGGTCAGTCGTCATCTTGGTGAGGACACAGAAATCTTGCCCGTTACCAGTCTGGCACGCATGGCTGACTTTATGTTACGCTGCCTTAACCGTGACCCTCGCGTTGTCAAAATGTTGGGTGACAGTCATTACTGGTTGGTGACACTTGTAGACCCCCGCTACAAGGAGCACTTTCACTCTCTTATTCCTGAGGTGGAGAGGTCTACAAAGATGGGGCAATACCAGAAGGCCTTTGCTGCAGAACTCTTAAAAAAATTCCCATCTGAACACGCTAGCGGCAGAGGTCACAGTTCGTTGCCCAACCAAGGCGTACAGGCGAGAGAGATGCAACTCCAATCCAGCAGAGGCAGGGGAACACTGTCAACGTTCTGGGACAGTTTTCTGACACCTGCCCAGCTTATAGGCCCTGAGGCGTGGGGCACTCTCACAAGAAGTGGAAAGTTTCAAAAGATGGTGAGGGAGTACCTTGCCGATCGTACCAGCGTCCTCCGTGATTCCTCTGTGCCTTTTAATTATTGGGTATCCAAGCTGGACACTTGGAATGAACTCGCTCTGTACGCCTTGGAGGTCTTGGCCTGCCCTGCCGCTAGCAAGTTATCGGAGCGTGTTTTTAGTGCCACTGGGGGAATTATAACTGATAAGCGCACTTGCCTGTCAACTGACAATGCTGACAAGCTGACCCTTATCAAAATGAACAAGGGCTGGATTGGGCCAGACTTCTCATCACCACCAAATGACAGCAGAGTAACATAAAGTCAAATCCACTGTGTTATTTCGGGAGGTGTATTCACATGCACCGCTTCACACCCACACATGGGTATACGCTTCCTCGTTTCGGCTCTTTTATCTTCTTCTCCTTATCCTCAGCCTCCACCACCAATATACCACCAGGGTGCCAGCATTGCAAGTTCCTCCGACCAAATTTTTGGCAGCTTTTGCTGGGAAAGCATAAGCAAATATCATGGGACACCCACTCCCCAATAATGGGACTTATGTTTGTAATATGCTGCACTGCATGGCTCTTGTAAGGGGCATTGCAAGTTGCTCCGTCCTAATTTTTGGCAGCTTTTGCTTGCAAGGCATAAGCAAATACTATGGGACACCCACTCCCCAATAATGGGACTTATGTTTGTAATATGCTGTACTGCATGTGACGCTCCCCTTGGGCCGTGTGTACACTTGTGTGGGATACCCAGTGCCAGGTCTCTGGGGTCTGTAGTCTCCGTGGTGGTGACCAAGTCCCGTGGCTAAGGCTAGTCAAACCAGTGGCAGTCTTTCTTAGGTTTTGAGGTTAAATGTCCGACTGCGCCACCCGTGGATTGCGGTCAGGGAGTACCACCGCTGCGAGGCAGACCGCTGAGGCTGGTGTTGTGTGCGCAGCATAGAATGGGATAACTCCCCTCGGGAGGAGTATAGCCTCAGGGCAGTGAGTGTGGATGATGGGGGTGATGGTGCACGAGCGCAGCAAGAACGACTCAGAGTCTTTGCAGTGCAGTTCAGGGTCTTTACTAGTGTTGAGCCACCCCCGTAGTGTTCGAGTTCGGTTCGGTTCGTCGAACACCCGTGTGTTCGCCGAACTGTTCGTCGAACTGTTCGTCGAACACCTTCGAACACCGTTAAAACCAATGGCAGGCAAACAAAAACACATAGAAACACATAGAAAACACCTTCAAAGGTGTCCAAAAGCTGACAAACTGCTCAGAAGACATAACTAACACATGGAAAAGTGACAAGTACATATAGTCATGCGAAAATAAAAGAGGTGGAGGAGTAAAAGGAGGGGGAGACACAGATATAGGCATGTCATGCCCTTCTAAAATCCAAAAAGTGAGAAGCCGACACGGCCAGTCCGCTCCTGCCCGTGCCACCTCCGTGTCGCCGGGTTTGTGCCAGAGCCGCGGTGAACCCTGACGGCCAGCCCCCCTCTCCCAATACTGGTGCCTGTCCGCTGGTGGGTCGAGCGAGCCCCCCTGTGGTGGAAGCAGCTCTAAGCTTTTTAATTTAAATTGTCTCTCTAATTTGAATGAATACACTTTAAATCCATTTACAAGGATCTATTGGAGGGCAAGTCTCATGCCAGCAGCCGCGGTAATTCCAGCTCCAGTAGCGTCCACTAAAGCTGCTGCAGTTAAAAAGCTTTTATAAGGATCGAGTTCGGCTGTCCACCGCAAGGCATCCTACTGCCAGTCCCAGCCCCTATGCCTTGGGGTGCCTCCTGATGCTCTTCACTAAGTATCCCATGGTCCCGAAGCATTTCCTTTGAAAAAATTAAGTGTCTAAACTACAGGTGGTGCAGCTTGCTTAACAGACGGGATAATCCGCTCACTAGCAGACACTGCTACTAGGCACAAAGTATTTCCTGGGCTAGATGCAGTTAAAAATTTGTAATTAGATACTCTCGTTGGATGCTGAGAAAGCATTCCATAGAGTCTCCTGGCACGCCATATATGATTCTCTTAAAAAGCTTGGGGTAGGGGTCTAGGGGACCCTTTTATAGCCAAAATCACGGCCCTGTATCGCAATACGTCACCTAGGCTGAAGATAAATGGAACTGTAGCACCCTGAGGGCTCGGTTGCTACAGACGTATTGCACCTCACCCAGAGGTGTGATATCTCACTCTCAGGTAAGGATGGAGTGTGGATCAGGACCCGACACCTGCATGCATTACACCACATTGCCGTGGGGCAGGGCGACCAATATGCCCCTGAGATGGGAACGACAGTCCCTGTCCCTGGCTGGAGTGGGGGGAGGGAACACTGAGGAATGGGAACCCTGTAGTGCAGGAGCAGGGAGGAAGCAGTTCCTGGGTGCATTGAGAAGGGAGTATAAAAGGTGGGCACCATCTTAGTTCAGTGCAGAGAAGTCTGAGCAGAAGTGGCAGGGAGCAGGGGCTCTGCATGAGCTCTGCTCCGGAGGCGGGCCTAGTAACAGAGGCCCAGGCCTGGAAGAGGGAGAAGGAAGGAAGAGGAGCGGAGAAGGCTCCAGGAACGAGGAATGAAGGGATCCCAGGGGTGCGGACGGGCGAGTCGCCACCGCACGCCCGAATCCACCTGCGTGGAGGGGTCAGGCCAAAGGGGGAGACCGGTCCCCGAACTAGTGGAGGCAGGAAACGACCCTCAGCTAGAAACCGGAGGCTCTGACATTTTATGTGGCGCAGCCCCTCGCTACACCCGCTAGGAAGGCACCACATAGGGTCAGGGAAACTGGCGCCAAGTTTACCAAGAGGAGGCCCGAGGCAGCCGGACAGAAGTGTTGGTAAGAAAGGCCAGACAAAGGACACACAAAGGGGGTCCTGTGAAGTGCTCCAAAGTTATCTGGGAGTTGTCTGAGCCCCTCACCTGATGAGCACAGTACGACGTGGGCAGCCGTTACCTGCAGACGTGGTCTGGATAATAAGAACTGTGAGTAAAGGCCCTGAACTGCATCACTGACTCCGTGTCGTTACTGCTGCTGCCCTGCACCATCACCCCCATCCTCCGCATACACTGCCCTGAGGCTATACTCCTCCCGTGGGGAGTTATGCTACGCTCTGCTGCACCCACAACACCAGCCTCAGTGGTCTGCCCTGTAGCGGCGGTTCACTCTGACCGCAATCCACGGGTGGCGTAGTCGGACATTTAAACATGAAAACCACATAAATAGTTCCGCCACTGGTTTGACCGCCCTGAGCCACGGAACTGGGTCGCCGCCACGAAGACTACAACCACCAGCATCCACCAAAAAGGGTCCGGCTCCGGGTGTCCCAAGGCCCAGGGGGTGCGTCAGAACATTTTCATCACCTTTCACAATCACCAATGGGACAAGGCAGTGATGTCCTCTGTCCCCTCTCTTATACATCCTAGTGACGGAGCACCTGCTCTCATCAATTCGCCATAACCCCAATATTAGGTGGATTGAGGTGGGAGGCACCGAGTACAAGTGCTCTCTATTTGCTGATGATGTCCTAGTATATATCACTCAATCACATATATCCATCCATGCTGTTATGGCTGAAATAGATCACTTTGTTACATGGTAAAATTTTAAAATCAATGCAGCGAAGTCTGAGGCCCTCGATGTCTCCCTCCCCAAATCCATATAGGATTCCATCCAGTCCAACTTTCCCTTTGCCTGGCCCTCACAGGGTATCAAATACTTAGGAATTCCTATTCATAGAGACCTCTCCCATCTATGTTATCTTAATTTTGGGCCCTTTATTGAACAACTCCATACAGACCACGGTTGGCAAGTTAGAACTGTAAGATTCACTAAGTGAACCACTGGTGTTTTGTGGAAAAGCACATGTACACTGCGTTCCAAATTATTATACAAAAAGTGTTTAGGAGTGATAAGGGAAGAATTTGTTTGTTTGTCAGTTAAACTCATTGATGGTGATGTGTGTCAGGGCTCTTTATATCACTGTAAGCAATTGCAGACACCTGTGCTAATTAGTTTGGCAGGTGTGTCCAATGAAAGGCAAGACTACTTAAGAAGGCTCTCTCACATTATTAAGCAGCCTACATTTTCTGCCAAAATGGGAAAGAAAAAGGATGTGTCGGCTGCTGAGAAGCAACAAATTGTGGAGTGTTTAGGTCAAGGCATGACTACAATCAACATTGTGCGATGATCAGGATGAAGTGTCTTGGCAATCAAGAAGTATGTAGCTGATTCACAGTACACACGTGTGCGTGCTGATAAGGGCAAATTGAGGACTCTTTCCTACAGGCAATTACGTCAGGTTAAAAGAGCAGCGGCAAAAAAGCCTTGTCATAGCAGCAGACAAGTTTTTGAAGCTGCTTGTGCCTCCAACGTCCCCCGAACAACAAGATGCAGGGTCCTTCAGAGGTTTGCAGCTGTGCATGCGCCATCCTGTCGACCTCCTCTATCCACTTCACACAAGCAGAAACGGCTCCAGTGGGCCAAACATTACATGAAGACTGATTTCAAAACTGTTTTGTTCACGGATGAGTGCCGTGCAGCGCTCGATGGTCCAGATGGATGGAGTGGAGGATGGCTGGTTGATGGACACCCCACGCAAACACGGCTACAGCGCCAACAAGGAGGAGGTGGAGTAATGTTTTGGGCTGGAATCATGGGGAGAGAGATTGTCGGCCCCTTTAGGATCCCTGAAGGCGCTAAAGATGAACTCCATAATGTATGTGGATTTTCTCAAACAGCACTTCCTGCCATGGTTCAAGAAGAAGAACCGTGTATTTCACAGCAAGATCATTTTTCTGCATGATAATGCACCATCTCATGCTGCACATAAAACATCTGCATCTCTGGCTGATATGGGCATAAAAGGGGACAAACTTATGGTGTGACCCCCATGCTCCCCTGACCTCTACCCCATTCAGAACCTTTGGAGCATCATTAAAAGGAGTGTCTATGATGGCGGGAGGCAGTTCACATCTAAGCAACAGCTCTGGGAGGGTATTCTGTCCTCATGCAAAACAATTGAAGCAGAAACCATCCAAAACCTGACAAATTCAATGGACGAGAGAGTTCAGAAGCTCCTTTCGAACAAGGGGTCCTATGTGAAAATGTAACATCACCTAGAATAAAGTTTTGAGTTGAAAACTGTTTGATTTCAGTTTCTAACAACCTGCTAATGCTTATAATTTCAAAAATGACCATTTTTTTGGTCTTTATTAAAATGAAAAGGTTGATCGAAAAGTTTGGGGGATCTAAGAGTGTGGCAACCCAGTAGTCATGATTACTTCGAATTCTGACAATATGAGGGTCATGCTGCAGGTAGTGCAGCAAGAAGGCACTTATGTGCCTTGCGCATCTCGGAGCCCCAAAATTATTTTCCGGGCTAGATGCAGCTAAAAATTATTTTTAATTTTAAATCTGGTGAAGCTTTAGTATAGATGGCCTAATAGGATCAGTGCTGCACACTGCTACAAAGCCCAAATTATTTTCCAGTCAAGATACAGATAAACATGATTAGTAATTTGAAAGCTTAAAATGGTTGGTAGGGTTATTTTAACCAATCATCAAGCTTTTACTCTCCCCAGGATGACACAGTGGTAGAAAAGTCGTTTCGGATCCATGATTTGTTCATCTTTATGAACGTGAGTCTGTCTACATTATCAGTGGAGAGCCGCGTGCGCTTATCTGTCAGCACACCACCAGCAGCGCTGAACACACGTTCAGACAGAACGCTGGCTGCGGGGCATGACAAGATCTCCAAGGCGAAAGTGGCTAGCTCCGGCCATTTATCCAGATTGGAAGCCCAAAAAGAGCAAGGGTCCAGTGACACAGTCGTGGCTTCAATGTTTACTTGGAGATACTCCTGTACCATCGTCTCTAGGCGTTGACTATGTGTCAGACTTCTTGTCTCCTGTGGCCTTGCAAAGGATGGGCTAAAAAAGTGGTGAAATGATTCCGCAAAATTGATGTTACCAGCAGATACTGTGGTTCTGTTACGGTTTGAGTGCTGAACACTTGACGGTCCCACGGTTGGCAAGTTGGAACTGTGAGATTCACTATGTGCACCACTGGTATTTTGTGGAAAAGCACATGTAAGATTCTGCAACAGTCTCTGCTGATACTCCTGCATGCGTGCATCCCTTTCTATGGCAGGAATAATTTCTGCAAATTTACTTTTGTACCGGGGATCTAACAGTGTGGCAACCCAGTAGTCAGGATTATTTCTAATTCTCACAATTCGAGGGTCATGTTGCAGGTAGTGCAGCAAGAAGGCACTCATGTGTGTTGCGCATCCAGGAGCACCAAGTCCCTGTTGTGTTGGTGGCGAGGTAACAATCATGCTTCCTTCCTCTGTCCTCTCCCCCCAACCTCGCACAACAGAAATGTGATCAAGGTCTCCCTCATCTGATGAGTCTTCCATCAGTTCGTCCTCCACTTCTTCCTGGGCTCCTGCACGTTCCTCACTAGTTTGGCTGCTACCATGCGCCCTGGTAAAACCATCTCCCCCACCCTCACATGCCTGCCGCCTTGGTTCTGCCGACCGTCTGGACCTTGCAGATGTTAGCCCTTCCGCATACAACTCCTCCTCCTCTACTTCCTCCACCTCCTCTTGTGCCACCACCTGACTCCGAATTCTGTTTAACATGTGCTCCAGCATGTAAATCACCGGAATAGTCATGCTGATAATGGCATCGTCAGCACTAAACATCTTCGTCGCCATTTCAAAACTGTGCAGAAGGGTGCATAGGTCCCTGATCTGAGACCACTCCTCCAGCGTGATTTGCCCCACCTCTGAATCTCGTTGGCCCAGGCTATACGTCAGAACGTATTGCACCAGGGCTTGTCGGTGCTGCCACAGTCGCTGCAACATGTGCAGAGTTGAATTCCACCGGGTAGGCACATCGCATTTTAGCCGGTGAAGTGGCAGGCCCAACGACTTCTGTAGAGATGTAAGTCGCTGAGCTGCGGGATGCGAACGGCGGAAGTGAGCACACAGCGACCGTGCCCTCTGCAGAAGGCCATCTAGTCTGGGATAGTGGGCTAAAAATTGCTGGACAACCAGGTTCAACACGTGAGCCATACAAGGCACGTGTGTGACATTGCCCCGGCGAAGGGACGCACCCAGGTTTGCAGCATTGTCGCACACGGCCTTCCCTGGTTTCAGGTCCAGTGGAGACAACCATTCATGAAATTGGTTCTCCAGAGCTGACCACAACTCCTCAGCTGTGTGACTCACATTTCCCAGACATTTCAATGTAAAAACCGCCTGATGACGTTGAGCCCTACTGCCAGCATAGTAAGGAGGTGTGCAGGATCCCTTCTGCGCAGTTAGAAAGCTTGTGGCATGACCAGACAGGCTTTGGGTGCAGGTGGAAGACCGAGAGGAGGTTGAGGAGGCAGAAGCAGTGGAGGAACTTTGACATAAAGAGGATTGACGCACAACTCGTGGGGACGGCAAGACTTGGACAGCAGCCCCTTGTCCTGCTGTCACCATAGTTACCCAGTGCCCAGTCAGCGACATTTAACGCCCCTGTCCATGCCTACTCGTCCAAGTGTCTGTGGTGAAATGCACCCTGTCACACACAGAGTTTCTCTAAGAAGCAGTGATGTTGTGTGCGACATGCTGGTGGAGCGCAGGCACACCTTTCTTTGAGAAGTAGTGCCGACTGGGCATCTGGTACTGGGGCACTGCGACGGACATAAGGTCTCGAAAATCCTCTGTGTCCACCAGGCGGAAAGGCAGCATTTCTGTAGCCAAGAGCTTGCAGATGGTGAAATTCAACCTCTTAGCTTTCTCATGGCTAGGAGGAAATGGTCTTTTACTTGTCCACATCTGAGGGACCGAGGGCTGGCTATTGTGCTTAGACGGGGTTGATAAGGGTGTCCCCGGCAAACTGCCGGTCTGTGAGGAAGATGCAGGTGGACATGTTAGGTTGCCTTGATCCAAAGGTGGTGCTATCGATGTCGCACAGCGCTCAACACCAGCTGGTGTTACCACCTCCAAAGAAAATGATGACCTGCCAATCACGCTGGCTGTTGCGGGTAAAGAGGTGGCAGGTCTGCGCCCCAAAACAGGTGTGACTGCTGTCCCCCCAGTCACAGAGGATGAAGAGGCCGCGGATGCACAAGATATGGCAGACGGTGATTGGCCCGGCCGGCTAGGCCGCATTGTAGCACACTGAGCTTCCCACTGCAACTTATGCTTCATGTCCATGTGCCGGTTCATGCATGAAGTACTCAAACTATGTATTTTTTGGCCTCTACTTAGCTTTTGCTGACAAATGTTACAGATAACACGAGTTGGGTCATCTTTATCGATCTGAAAAAATGCCCAGGCTATGCAAGGCTTAGCACCCATGCGACCTGAAGAGCCACCACGACTTGTGGTGAGAGGCAGAGTTGTGTTTGAGGATGCAGTTGTTGACGTGCTTCCAGTACTACGTCTCTGTCCAGGAAGGCGCAACCTGACCTCGTCGTCACTAGCATCTTCCTCCACCTCCTCTGCTGACCTCATCTCTTGGCTGACTGTGGGTTGACAGTAAGTGGGATCTCCGACCTCATCATCATCACCCTGTGCGTTATCACACCCGTCGTCCTCAGAGCCAACCTGTTCTTGTCCTGACAAAATACTAAAGTTGTCGCTCCAATCAGGTATTTGAGTCTTATCATCGTCTTCCTCATTGTCTCCACCAACAGGAGTTACAGTTTGGGAATGAGGGTCTACATTATGGTCAGAACCTTCTGCGTCTGGTCCTGGATCCGACTCATAAAGATTCTGGGCATCAGTGCAGATCATTTCCTCGTCTGGATTCACAGAAGCGCTGGAGTCGACCTCTGATTCCCAGGCTATAGTATGAGTAAACAGCTCTGCAGACTCAACCATCTGTTCTACCTCATACTCAGACGGGCAGCTGGAGATTTGGGAGCTGTGAGGAAGCAAGTGCGATTTGGGTGACACCTTTGAGGACTGGAGTATTTGTGATGTTGAAGTTGATGTGGAGGAGAGCCCACTTAAAGGAGCACTTGATATCCGTTGAAGCACCTGCTGTTTTTGTGCCTCATCTGGAATTTGTAGCGATTGGCGTGGCCGTAAGAAAGGGATCTTATCACATTGTCCGCTAAAAGAAGTAGACATTTTAGTTTGGCTGGAAGATGGTCTTTCTTCTGCAGATGTTACTGTTGCTTTAACACCTACCCCACGGACACAACCTTTTTTCCCCTTCCCAACACGCCTATTCCCCTTTCCACCAGCAGCAGGCCTTTTTCCACTCATTTTGGTGGTTAACTAATTCACAACTCTGGAGTTGTTTGCACAAAAAAACAATGGATGGTAACCGAGCAGAGCTGAGTGGCCAAACTGTGGTATTAGGCCAAAACTATTGGCTGGGTTAGATGCAGAAAAAAATTATTTTTAATTTGCAACCTGATGGAGGTCAGTATAGATGGACTAATAGACCAAGTCCCACACACCGCTAGAAGCCCAACTATTTTTTCAGAGCTAGATGCAGAAAAAAATTATATTCAATTTTCAACCTGCTGGAGGTCAGTATAGAAGGACTAATAGACCAAGTCCCACACACTGCTAGAAGCCCAAATATTTTTTCAGAGCTAAATGAAGAAAAAAATTATTTTTAATTTGTAACCTGATGGAGGTCAGTATAGATGGACTAATAGACCAAGTCCCACACACTGCTAGAAGCCCAAATATTTTTTCAGAGCTAGATGCAGAAAAAAATTATTTTTAATTTGCAACCTGATGGAGGTCAGTATAGATGGACTAATAGACCAAGTCCCACACACCGCTAGAAGCCCAAATATTTTTTCAGAGCTAGATGCAGAAAAAAATTATTTTTAATTTGCAACCTGATGGAGGTCAGTATAGATGGACTAATAGACCAAGTCCCACACACTGCTAGAAGCCCAAATATTTTTTCAGAGCTAGATGCAGAAAAAAATTATTTTTAATTTGCAACCTGATGGAGGTCAGTATAGATGGACTAATAGACCAAGTCCCACACACCGCTAGAAGCCCAAATATTTTTTCAGAGCTAGATGCAGAAAAAAATTATTTTTAATTTGCAACCTGATGGATGTCAGTATAGATGGACTAATAGACCAAGTCCCACACACCGCTAGAAGCCCAACTATTTTTTCAGAGCTAGATGCAGAAAAAAATTATATTCAATTTGCAACCTGCTGGAGGTCAGTATAGAAGGACTAATAGAACAAGTCCCACACACTGCTAGAAGCCCAAATATTTTTTCAGAGCTAGATGCAGAAAAAAATTATTTTTAATTTGCAACCTGATGGAGGTCAGTATAGATGGACTAATAGACCAAGTCCCACACACCGCTAGAAGCCCAACTATTTTTTCAGAGCTAGATGCAGAAAAAAATTATATTCAATTTGCAACCTCCTGGAGGTCAGTATAGAAGGACTAATAGAACAAGTCCCACACACTGCTAGAAGCCCAAATATTTTTTCAGAGCTAAATGAAGAAAAAAATTATTTTTAATTTGCAACCTGATGGAGGTCAGTATAGATGGACTAATAGACCAAGTCCCACACACTGCTAGAAGCCCAAATATTTTTTCAGAGCTAGATGCAGAAAAAAATTATTTTTAATTTGCAACCTGATGGAGGTCAGTATAGATGGACTAATAGACCAAGTCCCACACACCGCTAGAAGCCCAAATATTTTTTCAGAGCTAGATGCAGAAAAAAATTATTTTTAATTTGCAACCTGATGGAGGTCAGTATAGATGGACTAATAGACCAAGTCCCACACACTGCTAGAAGCCCAAATATTTTTTCAGAGCTAGATGCAGAAAAAAATTATTTTTAATTTGCAACCTGATGGAGGTCAGTATAGATGGACTAATAGACCAAGTCCCACAAACCGCTAGAAGCCCAAATATTTTTTCAGAGCTAGATGCAGAAAAAAATTATTTTTAATTTGCAACCTGATGGAGGTCAGTATAGATGGACTAATAGACCAAGTCCCACACACCGCTAGAAGCCCAACTATTTTTTCAGAGCTAGATGCAGAAAAAAATTATATTCAATTTGCAACCTGCTGGAGGTCAGTATAGAAGGACTAATAGAACAAGTCCCACACACTGCTAGAAGCCCAAATATTTTTTCAGAGCTAGATGCAGAAAAAAATTATTTTTAATTTGCAACCTGATGGAGGTCAGTATAGATGGACTAATAGACCAAGTCCCACACACCGCTAGAAGCCCAACTATTTTTTCAGAGCTAGATGCAGAAAAAAATTATATTCAATTTGCAACCTCCTGGAGGTCAGTATAGAAGGACTAATAGAACAAGTCCCACACACTGCTAGAAGCCCAAATATTTTTTCAGAGCTAAATGAAGAAAAAAATTATTTTTAATTTGCAACCTGATGGAGGTCAGTATAGATGGACTAATAGACCAAGTCCCACACACTGCTAGAAGCCCAAATATTTTTTCAGAGCTAGATGCCGAAAAAAATTATTTTTAATTTGCAACCTGATGGAGGTCAGTATAGATGGACTAATAGACCAAGTCCCACACACTGCTAGAAGCCCAAATATTTTTTCAGAGCTAGATGCAGAAAAAAATTATTTTTAATTTGCAACCTGATGGAGGTCAGTATAGATGGACTAATAGACCAAGTCCCACACACTGCTAGAAGCCCAAATATTTTTTCAGAGCTAGATGCAGAAAAAAATTATTTTTAATTTGCAACCTGATGGAGGTCAGTATAGATGGACTAATAGACCAAGTCCCACACACCGCTAGAAGCCCAACTATTTTTTCAGAGCTAGATGCAGAAAAAAATTATATTCAATTTGCAACCTGCTGGAGGTCAGTATAGAAGGACTAATAGAACAAGTCCCACACACTGCTAGAAGCCCAAATATTTTTTCAGAGCTAAATGAAGAAAAAAATTATTTTTAATTTGCAACCTGATGGAGGTCAGTATAGATGGACTAATAGACCAAGTCCCACACACTGCTAGAAGCCCAAATATTTTTTCAGAGCTAGATGCAGAAAAAAATTATTTTTAATTTGCAACCTGATGGAGGTCAGTATAGATGGACTAATAGACCAAGTCCCACACACCGCTAGAAGCCCAAATATTTTTTCAGAGCTAGATGCAGAAAAAAATTATTTTTAATTTGCAACCTGATGGAGGTCAGTATAGATGGACTAATAGACCAAGTCCCACACACTGCTAGAAGCCCAAATATTTTTTCAGAGCTAGATGCAGAAAAAAATTATATTCAATTTGCAACCTGCTGGAGGTCAGTATAGAAGGACTAATAGAACAAGTCCCACACACTGCTAGAAGCCCAAATATTTTTTCAGAGCTAAATGAAGAAAAAAATTATTTTTAATTTGCAACCTGATGGAGGTCAGTATAGATGGACTAATAGACCAAGTCCCACACACTGCTAGAAGCCCAAATATTTTTTCAGAGCTAGATGCAGAAAAAAATTATTTTTAATTTGCAACCTGATGGAGGTCAGTATAGATGGACTAATAGACCAAGTCCCACACACCGCTAGAAGCCCAAATATTTTTTCAGAGCTAGATGCAGAAAAAAATTATTTTTAATTTGCAACCTGATGGAGGTCAGTATAGATGGACTAATAGACCAAGTCCCACACACTGCTAGAAGCCCAAATATTTTTTCAGAGCTAGATGCAGAAAAAAATTATTTTTAATTTGCAACCTGATGGAGGTCAGTATAGATGGACTAATAGACCAAGTCCCACACACCGCTAGAAGCCCAAATATTTTTTCAGAGCTAGATGCAGAAAAATATTATTTTTAATTTGCAACCTGATGGAGGTCAGTATAGATGGACTAATAGACCAAGTCCCACACACCGCTAGAAGCCCAACTATTTTTTCAGAGCTAGATGCAGAAAAAAATTATATTCAATTTGCAACCTGCTGGAGGTCAATATAGAAGGACTAATAGAACAAGTCCCACAAACTGCTAGAAGCCCAAATATTTTTTCAGAGCTAGATGCAGAAAAAAATTATTTTTAATTTGCAACCTGATGGAGGTCAGTATAGATGGACTAATAGACCATGTCCCACACACCGCTAGAAGCCCAACTATTTTTTCAGAGCTAGATGCAGAAAAAAATTATATTCAATTTGCAACCTGCTGGAGGTCAGTATAGAAGGACTAATAGAACAAGTTCCACACACTGCTAGAAGCCCAAATATTTTTTCAGAGCTAAATGAAGAAAAAAATTATTTTTAATTTGCAACCTGATGGAGGTCAGTATAGATGGACTAATAGACCAAGTCCCACACACTGCTAGAAGCCCAAATATTTTTTCAGAGCTAGATGCAGAAAAAAATTATTTTTAATTTGCAACCTGATGGAGGTCAGTATAGATGGACTAATAGACCAAGTCCCACACACTGCTAGAAGCCCAAATATTTTTTCAGAGCTAGATGCAGAAAAAAATTATTTTTAATTTGCAACCTGATGGAGGTCAGTATAGATGGACTAATAGACCAAGTCCCACACACTGCTAGAAACCCAAATATTTTTTCAGAGCTAGATGCAGAAAAAAATTATTTTTAATTTGCAACCTGATGGAGGTCAGTATAGATGGACTAATAGACCAAGTCCCACACACCGCTAGAAGCCCAACTATTTTTTCAGAGCTAGATGCAGAAAAAAATTATATTCAATTTGCAACCTGCTGGAGGTCAGTATAGAAGGACTAATAGAACAAGTCCCACACACTGCTAGAAGCCCAAATATTTTTTCAGAGCTAAATGAAGAAAAAAATTATTTTTAATTTGCAACCTGATGGAGGTCAGTATAGATGGACTAATAGACCAAGTCCCACACACTGCTAGAAGCCCAAATATTTTTTCCGAGCTAGATGCAGAAAAAAATTATATTCAGTTTGCAACCTGATGGAGGTCAGTATAGATGGACTAATAGAATGATGCTATGCCCAAAAGATTTTACTTCACTAGGTGCAGTAAAAAAATTGGTATTCTATACACAGGTGTTATATCTTGCAACACAGATAGGCTATTCCACTGACTAACACACTCTGCAATAGGCCAAAAAGGATTAGCTTTGCTAGATTCAGCCAAATGCTGTGAAAAAAACTTGCACAGCACTGGCACAGACCTGCCTGGCAAAAACTGATAGGAACTCATGTAACCTAGTCCTGAAAAGGACTCCAATTACAATTAGTCTTTACTCCCACAACCTATCTATTTAAGAGCACAGACCTCCCTGATAAAAGTCGTAGGAAATGCTGTAACCTAGTCCTTAAAAGGACTGCAATCACAACTATTCCCTACTCCCAAGCTATATGTATATTTGTGCGAAAATTGGCTTGAAATTAACAAGGTATAGCGCACACAGCAACAGCGGTGCCGTCTAACACGTAGCTGCAGCAGTGAGAAAATGGTGGCGACGGGGAAAATGGCTTGGTCTTATAGGGCAAGGACATGTGACATACACTGCCAATGACACATGCCCTTGCTTGTGTGAAAAAAAGCACTTCGCTCCGTGTGTGCGCTGCTGATAGGCTGACAGATTGCACCTCCCCACTGCAAATGCGGGAAAGAGAAAAAAAAATGGAGATCTTCATTGTTCCTGCAGAGATCCATCCCCGGCCCCTCCCCCCACCCCGCTGTACACTCAAACTGCGTATTAACATTAATTTTCATCATTACTGAGAAAAAATCCAGTTATGATTTTGGTGCACGAACAGTTATCGAACATAACCTCGAACAGCCGAATTTTTCTCAAATTGTTCGTGTTCGCCGAACGGCTCGAACACCGCCCAAAACAGCTCGAATTTGAGATTGGCGAACAGTTCGAGTAGAACAACGCTCATCTCTAGTCTTTACTGATGATTATAAGGAAGACCCTCCGGGGAGTACTGGCTAGCATAAGAGGCCTGGTCAGTCTGTGAGCAAGCAGGAGTTCCCCTGGCCAGGTGGAGTTGTAGGCCTCCCCGTCTGTCTGCACTCTTCCTGGCTACCTTGCTGTAAGCGGGTAGAAGTAGCCCATGTCCCTGAGTGTACTGTGTAGTGCTCACCCGTATGGCTGGTGACTTGGGGCCTTCTGTTAGCCTCCGCTCCACGACGGCGGTGCTGGTCCCTTGCTTGTGACTGAGCCTCCGGGCTTCTATGGCCAGAGGACCTGAAATCCCCTGCTGGCTGGTTTCTGCTGCTGGATATATAAGTCTTCACAGCTTCGGACTCCTGTGTCCGGTTCCTATTGTCTTCTGCCAGGGCGAGCTCTGCTCAGCTTCCAGCCCCTGGTCTTTAGCTCCTAGCTCCTACAGAGCTCCTTGCTGTTACTTTCCCTTGCTCTCACTCTGACTCTGACTGTTCTCTGACTCACTCAACCCCGCCCCAGATCCAGTTTATAAGGGCAGAATTCTCCCCTCCCAGGACTGGGGCAGGAGGATGTTGCATGTTTAAGGGATATTGACCAGGAAACCTCCCACTTGCTCTCCGATGTAATATCTCTATTACTGTGGTGACCAGACCCCTGGGGTGCCACACATAGCTCTTGTAAGGGGCATTGCAGTTCCTCATAATTTTTGGAAAGCCTTCCATTCACTGCTTAGGCCAACAGTGCACGGGAGACCCAGTTGCTATAAATCGAAAAAAAGGTTTAGTTAACGCCCTCTGACCTCCATGTCATTTCCAAGGGGCATTGGAGTGGCTCGAAATTTTTGGTAGGCATTGCACTCACTGTATGCCCTATAACTGTGTAGCCGAACCGCTCCTTTTGTTACAGAAACATATCCTACAAGACATATCTGGTTGACTGGCCTGATATTGATGTGAATGGTCCCTGTTCCTCCTGCTCTTTCTCCTTTGCCACCACCTCATCCATCATTTATCACCTGAAGCTTTGTTTTAACGGGAGTCATAGAACTGGGATAGTAGCAGGAAAACATCCAGCAATCCTCGGAGGAGGTAGGATATGCCCCAAAATTCGGACCACCTCAGGCCTAGCCACTACTACATACATGCGCTTGCATTCCAAGAAAACAAAGCAGATGCTAACTTCTATCATCATCATCATGCTCCTCACCTAGGCACTCTCAACTCCCCTAATGGAGAAGCCAGGGCCCACCGGAGGAGTCTGGTTCTCTGGTGGGCTCGTCCAATGCTGCCCTAAAGCAGGCCAGGGTAAGAAAAGTGTGGGGGAAGGTGACAGGAGAAATCAGGGCGGCTGGGGACCGAGTATGGACACCTGGCCGCCACCTGGTGGCTGGGGACCGAGCGTGGACACCCGGCCGCCGGGCGGCTGGGGACAGAGTATGGATACCTCGCTGCCAAAGCGGCCATGAGGTAGTGGCCAGCTTCGGCCTCCTCCAAACTAAAAGGCCCCATTTCAAGTGAAAGCTAGCAGTAAGGCATTGCAGCCTGCGGGTGGGTGGGTGGTTGGCTGCATATTTTCGCTTACATTGCAAGGAATGGGGGAGGTACAATTGAACACTGCCCTGGGACAAGGACTTGCACGGGGATAGTTGCAAGTCTGCATCTTCTGATGCGGCAAGGATCACTTCTGATGGGCACACTTTTAGACAGTGACCTGGGGGTCAGAGATGCTTCCAGGGGTCTTCCCCATGCTGATCCCTTGTCTTTTCAGCACTGTATGCATGTGTCACACAGCACATGGCCAGATAAGGTTGTAAAATGTTAAAATGACATTTCCCGGTGAACGCATTTGTCACGGTTGAAAGCAATACAAAAGTGCAAAAACGCATGAAAAATGCTACTTGTGAACATAGCCCAAGGTGTGGAGGAGAATTTTTGTTTTTGGTTATTTATTTTACCTTATACACAAGTTTTTACCCTGGAAAGGAAATTCCTTAACATATTTCACAGGAAAACCATTTCAGTTTCGTTTTTGAACGTTTTATTGTGAGCCCGCAAAAGTGGCTTAATACCTCTGACCACGTTGTTGACAGCAGTGACCTGGGGGTCAGAAATGCTTCCAGGGGCGATCCCCATGCTGCCCCCATGTCTTTTGAGCACTGTCACTATCGTTTTGGGCACTTTTAGGCTTTCTACAGACTGCCGGGGGTGCTGCCGCAAAAATGCTCGGGTCTCTTATAGACTAACATTGGGCTCGTTGCTCGGGTCAAGCACCCGAGTATCACGGTAAGCTCGGCCCGAGCTTCGAGCACCCAAGCATTTTAGTGATCGCTCAACATTATCAGTTGTCATCTTGGTGAGGACACGGAAATCTTGCCCGTTACCAGTCTGGCACCCATGGCTGACTTTATGTTACGCTGCCTTAACCGTGACCCTCGCATTGTCAAAATGTTGGGTGACAGTCATTACTGGTTGATGACACTTTTAGACCCCCTCTACAAGGAGAACTTTCACTCTCTTATTCCTGAGTTGGAGAGGTCTACAAAAATGGGGCAGTACCAGAAGGCCCTTGCTGCAGAACTATTAAAAAAATTCCCATCTGAACACGGTAGCGGCAGAGGTCACAGTTCGCTGCCCAACTAAGGCATACAGGCGAGAGAGACGCAACTCCAATCCAGAAGAGGCAGGGGAACACTGTCAATGTTCTAGGACAGTTTTCTGACACCTGCCCAGCTTATAGGCCCTGAGGCGCAGGGTACTCTCACAAGAAGTGGAAAGTTTCAAAAGATGGTGAGGGAGTACCAGCGTCCTCCGTGATTCCTCTGTGCCTTTTAATTATTGGGTATCCAAGCTGGACACTTGGAATGCACTCACTCTGTATGCCTTGGAGGTCCTGGCCTGCCCTGCCGCTAGCGTGTTATCGGAGCGTGTTTTTAGTGCCGCTGGGGGAATTATAACTGATAAGCGCACTCGCCTGTCAACTGACAATGCTGACAAGCTGACCCTTATCAAAATGAACAAGGGCTGGATTGGGCAAGACTTCTCATCACCACCAAATGACAGCAGAGTAACATAAAGTCAAATCCACTGTGTTATTTCGGGAGGTGTATTTCCATGCATCGCTTCACACCCACACATGGGTATACGCTTCCTCATTTCGGCTGTTTTTTGCTCTTCTCCTTATCCTCAGCCTCCACGACCACTATACCACCAGGGTGACCGTGGTCCATGTTGCCAGCATTGCAAGTTCCTCTGTCCTAATTTTTAGCAGCTTTTTCTTGGAAGGCATAGGCAAAGACTATGGGAGACCCACTCCCCAATAATGGGAATAATGTTTTTAATATGCTGTACTGCATGGCTCTTGTAAGGGACATTGCAAGTTCCCCCTTCCAAATTTTTGGCAGCTTTTGCTTGGAAGGCATAGGCAAAGACTATGGGAGACCCACTCCCCAATAATGGGAATAATGTTTTTAATATGCTGTACTGCATGGCTCTTGTAAGGGGCATTAAAATCGTCTTGTTAAGCTACTGTGACCTCCACGTCTCTTCCAAGGGTCGTTAATATTGTCTTTTTATTCCACTGCGACCTCCACCACTCTTCCAAGGGGCATTAAAAGCGTCTTGTTAAGCTACTGTGACCTCCATGTCTCTTCCACAGGGCGTTGATATTGTCTTTTTATTCCACTGTAACCTCCACCACTCTTCCAAGGGGCATTGATATTGTCTTTTTATTCCACTGTGACCTCCACCACTCTTCCAAGGGGCATTAAAACCATCTTGTTAAGCTACTGTGACCTCCACGTCTCTTCCACGGGGCATTGATATTGTCTTTTTATTCCACTGTAACCTCCACCACTCTTCCAAGGGGCATTAAAACTGTCTTGTTAAACCACTCTGAACTCCACGTCTCTTCTAAGGGGCATTAAAACCGTCTTGTTAAACCACTCTGAACTCCACAGCTCTTCCAAGGGGCATTGACATGTTGTTTTTAATTACCTCTAACCTCCACGACTCTTGCAACGGGCATTGCATTTCCTCCTAATTTTTGTCAGCTTTTGCTTTTCAATACATAGGCGAACACTAAGGGAGACCCACTCCCCAATAATGGGTAGAAGGTTTTTAATACGCTGTAATCCACGTCTGTTTCAAGGGGCATTGCAGTGCCTAATAATTTTTGGAAAGCCTTCCATTCCCTGCTTAGGCCAACAGTGTACAGGAGACCCAGTTGCTATAAATGGAAAAAACGGTTTAGTTAAGGCCCTCTGACCTCCATGTCACTTCCAAGGGGCATTGGAGTGCCTCGAAATTTTTGGTAGGCATTGCATTCACTGTATGCCTTATTACTGCGTAGCTGAACCGCTCCTTTTGGTACAGAAACATATCCTACAAGACATGTGTGGTTGGCTGGCCTGATATTGATGTGAATGGTCCCTGTTCCTCCGGCTCTTTCTCCTTTGCCACCACCTCATCCATCATTCATCACCTGAAGCTTTGTTTTAACGGGAGTCATAGAACTGGGATAGTAGCAGGAAAACATCCAGCAATCCTCGAAGGAGGTAGAATATGCACCAAAACGCTGACCACCTCAGGCCTAGCTGCTACTACATACATGCGCTTGCATTCCAAGGAACAGAAAGCTAAGGAGGTGGATGGCCTCATGATCATGAATAATTTACTCGTTGTATAGGAGGCCGACCACTGCTGCTGTCTACCTTCTGAACTTTGTGTTGAAGCCTGATTGACCCAGGACCCGCAATCCTCTATTTCTGCAGGACGTGTTGCATCCCAGTGTCCAACTGTGTACCGGCTTCCACAATATTAACCCAGTGTGAAGGCGTCAGTGAGATGGACCATTCCTGGCCACATTCACTTGTCCACGTGTTTGTGGTTAGGCTGTCCTTCCCACTAAATGCACTGGGGAGGGCACAGGTAATGTTTTGGTATGCGCGCTTGTGTATAAGGTGCACCGGGACACGGGACAAATAGGGGCGGCTGGGGACCGTTTATGGACACCCGGCCACCCCCACGCGGCTGGGGACTGTGTGTGGGCACCGGCCGCGGGGCGGCTGGGGACTGAGTATGGACACCCGGCCGCCCCCTGGCGGCAGGGGACCAAGCGTGGACACCCGGCCGCCGGGCGGCTGGGGACAGAGTATGAATAGCAGGCTACCGACGCAGCCATGACGTGGTGGCCAGATTCCACCTCCACATGCCTAAAAGGCCCAATTTCAAGTGCAAGCAAGCTAGCAGTATGGTATTGCAGCCTGGGGGTGAGTGGGTGGCAGGCTGCATACTTGCGCTTGTATTGCAAGTTATGGGGGAGGTACAATTGAACACTGCCCTGGGACAAGGACTTGCACGGGGATAGTTGCAAGTCTGCATCTTCTGATGCGGCAAGGATCACTTCTGATGGGCACACTTTTAGGCAGTGACCTGGGTGTCAGAGATGCTTCCAGGGGTCTTCCCCATGCTGTTCCCATGTCTTTTTAGCACTGTATGCATGTGTCACACAGCACATGGCCAGATAAGGTTGTAAAATGTTAAAATGACATTTCCCGGTGAATGCATTTGTCACGGTTGAAAGCAATACAAACGTGCAAAAACGCATAAAAAATGCTACTTGTGAACATAGCCCAAGGTGTGGAGGAGTATTTTTGTTTTTGGTTATTTATTTTACCTTATACACAAGTCTTTACCCTGGAAAGGATGTTCCTTAACCCCTTTCCGACCTGGTCAGTAATAGTACGCACCAGGTCGGGAAGGCCGGTTCAGCGGGGGCTCCGGCGGTGAGGCCGCACTGAAGCGAGCACATGTCAGCTGATTATTGGAATCGCAATCCACCCGCGGCTATTAACACGTTAAATCTCTGGCAGTGGCATTTAACTCGCGCTTCCGGGAGTCCTAAGCCCCGCCCATCAGTGACCCCGTCACGTGATCGCGGGTCACCAATGGGTGGGCATGACAACTCAGGGTCTGCAGCAGACGCCTGTGGTTGTCATGTCTCAATTGCTATGAGCACCACCTAGTGGTCAGCGCTCATAGCAAGTGAGCATTTCTCCTGCATACAAGCGATCTGCTCATCGCTTGTATGCAGTAGAAGCAATCAGACAACTGCTGCTTCTAGTCTCCTCTGGAGACTATAGAAGCAAGCAGAAAGTGTAAAAAAAAAGTTTTTAAAAAAATGAAAAAAATAAAAAATATATAAAGGTTTAAGTCACCCCCCTTTCACCCCATTCAAAATAAAATATATATATATAAAAAAAAAAACACATACACATATTTGGTATCGCCGCCATCAGAATCGCCTGATCTATCAATATAAAAGAAGAATTAATACAATCAGTAAACGGGGTAACGGGGTTTTTTTGGTCGCTACAACTTTGCAATAAAATGCAATAACGGGCGATCAAAACATCGGATCTACCCCAAAATGGTATCAATAAAAACGTCAGCCTGGCACGCAAAAAATAAGCCCTCATCTGGCCCCAGATCCCGAAAAATGGAGAAGCTAAGGGTCTCGGAAAATGGCGTCATTTTTTTTTGTTTTTTTAGCAAGCTTTGGATTTTTTTTTCACCACTTAAATAAAAAAGAACCTATACATGTTTGGTGTCTATGAACTCGTAACGACCTGGAAAATAATGATGGCAGGTCAGTTTTAGCAATCTGTTAACATGGTAAAAAAAGGGCACAAAAAACAACTGTGGAATTGCATTTTTTTTGCAGTTTCACTGCACTTGGAATTTTTTTCCCATTTTCCAGCACACGATATGGTAAAACCAGTGATGGTGTTTAAAAGTACAACTCGTCCCGCAAAAAATAAGCCCTCACATGGCCATATTGAACGAAAATTAAAAAAGTTCTGGCTCTGCGAAGAAGGGGAGCAAAAAAGGAAAACACAAAAACAGAAAGACCCATGGTCGTTAAGGGGTTAACATATTTCACAGGAAAGCACTTTCACTTTCGTTTTTGAACGTTTTATTGTGAGCCTGTAAAAGTGGCTTAATACCTCTGACCACGTTGTTGACAGCAGTGACCTGGGGGTCAGAAATGCTTCCAGGGGCGATCCCCATGCTGTCCCCATGTCATTTGAGCACTGTCACTATCGTTTTGGGCGCTTTTTAGGCTTTCTACAGACTGCCGGGGGAGCCGCCGCAAAAATGTTCGGGTCTCCCATAGACTAACATTGGGCTCGTTGCTCGGGTCGAGCACCTGAGTGTCACAGTGAGCTCGGCCCGAGCTTCGAGCACCCGAGCATTTTAGTGCTCGCTCAACACTAGTTTCTATCTATCTAATCTATGTGTGATGCTCTATTCTTTATGTTCTAAAATGTCGGGTACCGGTGTATGCCACTGCTGAATTGCCGGCTTTTCATGTTTCACTGTGAGCACTGTTCCAATCTATTAGGGCAATCACTGTAATGCCACAACCACGATGGCTGTGACATTACAGTGAGTGGCAGACAATCCCTGCATGATTGGTGCTCTAAATAGCACCAAACATGCAGGACGGGGACCCGACCTCCCGCCCGAGCATCTCGAAAGTACTCGGCGAGCTCCGAGCATCTCGAGTACTGAGATGCTCGGCGAGTAACTAGCAGTGGCGAGCATGCTCGCTTATCACTACTCTTTATCTATAATAAAATACACAACTCCTTCAGTCCGTGACCCTTATCTTAAATGGTGTATATTTGTCACACATGTCTCTATTACTAGGCACAATGTACATTAGTGATGGGCGAGCACTAAAAAGCTTGGGCACCCGAGTATTCCAATGTGCTCGACCCGAGCATCGAGCACCCAAGCATTTTTAGGGCCTAAAAATTGCGCAAATCAATGGGAACAGTGCTCAAATGACATGGGAACAGCATGGGAAAGACCCCTGGAAGAATTTCTGACTCCCAGGTCACTGCTGTCAACAATGTTGCCAGAGGTATTACGCCACTTTTACGGACTCACAATAAAACATTCAAAAATGAAACCAAAATGGATTTTCCTGGGAAATATGTTAAGGAACATCCTTTCCAGGGTAATGACTTGTATATAAGGCAAAATAAATAGCCAAAACCAAAAATACTCCTCCACACCTTGGGCTATGTTCACCCGTAGCGTTTTTGATGCGTTTTTGCACTTTTGCATTGCTTTTAACTAGAGATGAGCGGTGTTCGACTCGAACTGTTCGCCAATCTCAAATTCGAGTTGTTTTGAGCGGTGTTCGAGCCGTTCGGCGAACACGAACGATTTGAAAAAAATTCGGCTGTTCGAGGTTATGTTCGATAACTGTTCGTGCACCAAAATCATAACTGGATTTTTTCTCAGTAATGATGAAAATTAATGTTAATACGCAGTTTGAGTGTACAGCGGGACGGGGGGAGGGGCAGGGGATGGATCTCTGCAGGAACAATGAAGATCTCCATTTTTTTTTCTCTTTCCCGCATTTGCAGTGGGGAGGTGCAATCTGTCAGCCTATCAGCAGCGCACACACGGAGCGAAGTGGTTTTTTTCACACAAGCAAGGGCATGTGTGATTGGCAGTGTATGTCACATGTCCTTGCCCTATAAGACCAAGCCATTTTCCCCGTCGCCACCATTTTCTCACTGCTGCAGCTGCGTGTTAGACGGCACCGCTGTTGCTGTGTGCGCTATACCTTGTTAATTTCAAGCCAATTTTCGCACAAATATACAGATAGCTTGGGAGTAGGGAATAGTTGTGATTGCAGTCCTTTTAAGGACTAGGTTACAGCATTTCCTACGACTTTTATCAGGCAGGTCTGTGCTCTTTAATAGATAGATTGTGGGAGTAAAGACTAATTGTAATTGTAATTGGAGTCCTTTTCAGGACTAGGTTACATCAGTTCCTATCAGTTTTTGCCAGGCAGGTCTGTGCCAGTGCTGTGCAAGTTTTTTTCACAGCATTTGGCTGAATCTAGCAAAGCTAATCCTTTTTGGCCTATTGCAGAGTGTGTTAGTCAGTGGAGTAGCCTATCTGTGTTGCAAGATATACCACCTGTGTATAGAATACCAATTTTTTTACTGCACCTAGTGAAGTAAAATCTTTTGGGCATAGCATCATTCTATTAGTCCATCTATACTGACCTCCATCAGGTTGCAAACTGAATATAATTTTTTTCTGCATCTAGCTCTGAAAAAATATTTGGGCTTCTAGCAGTGTGTGGGACTTGGTCTATTAGTCCATCTATACTGACCTCCATCAGGTTGCAAATTAAAAATATTTTTTTTCTTCATTTAGCTCTGAAAAAATATTTGGGCTTCTAGCAGTGTGTGGGACTTGTTCTATTAGTCCTTCTATACTGACCTCCAGCAGGTTGCAAATTGAATATAATTTTTTTCTGCATCTAGCTCTGAAAAAATATTTGGGCTTCTAGCGGTGTGTGGGACTTGGTCTATTAGTCCATCTATACTGACCTCCATCAGGTTGCAAATTAAAAATAATTTTTTTCTGCATCTAGCTCTGAAAAAATATTTGGGCTTCTAGCAGTGTGTGGGACTTGGTCTATTAGTCCATCTATACTGACCTCCATCAGGTTGCAAATTGAATAAAAAAATTTTCTGCATCTAGCTCTGAAAAAATATTTGGGCTTCTAGCGGTGTGTGGGACTTGGTCTATTAGTCCATCTATACTGACCATCAGGTTGCAAATTAAAAATAATTTTTTTCTGCATCTAACCCAGCCAATAGTTTTGGCCTAATACCACAGTTTGGCCACTCAGCTCTGCTCGGTTACCATCCATTGTTTTTTTGTGCAAACAACTCCAGAGTTGTGAATTAGTTAACCACCAAAATGAGTGGAAAAAGGCCTGCTGCTGGTGGAAAGGGGAATAGGCGTGTTGGGAAGGGGAAAAAAGGTTGTGTCCGTGGGGTAGGTGCAGAAGAAAGACCATCTTCCAGCCAAACTAAAATGTCTACTTCTTTTAGCGGACAATGTGATAAGATCCCTTTCTTACGGCCACGCCAATCGCTACAAATTCCAGATGAGGCACAAAAACAGCAGGTGCTTCAACGGATATCAAGTGCTCCTTTAAGTGGGCTCTCCTCCACATCAACTTCAACATCACAAATACTCCAGTCCTCAAAGGTGTCACCCAAATCGCACTTGCTTCCACACAGCTCCCAAATCTCCAGCTGCCCGTCTGAGTATGAGGTAGAACAGATGGTTGAGTCTGCAGAGCTGTTTACTCATACTATAGCCTGGGAATCAGAGGTCAACTCCAGCGCTTCTGTGAATCCAGACGAGGAAATGATCTGCACTGATGCCCAGAATCTTTATGAGTCGGATCCAGGACCAGACGCAGAAGGTTCTGACCATAATGTAGACCCTCATTCCCAAACTGTAACTCCTGTTGGTGGAGACAATGAGGAAGACGATGATAAGACTCAAATACCTGATTGGAGCGACAACTTTAGTTTTTTGTCAGGGCAGGAACAGGTTGGCTCTGAGGACGACGGGTGTGATAACGCACAGGGTGATGATGATGAGGTCGGAGATCCCACTTACTGTCAACCCACAGTCAGCCAAGAGATGAGGTCAGCAGAGGAGGTGGAGGAAGATGCTAGTGACGACGAGGTCAGGTTGCGCCTTCCTGGACAGAGACGTAGTACTGGAAGCACGTCAACAACTGCATCCTCAAACACAACTCTGCCTCTCACCACAAGTCGTGGTGGCTCTTCAGGTCGCATGGGTGCTAAGCCTTGCATAGCCTGGGCATTTTTTCAGATCGATAAAGATGACCCAACTCGTGTTATCTGTAACATTTGTCAGCAAAAGCTAAGTAGAGGCCAAAAAATACATAGTTTGAGTACTTCATGCATGAACCGGCACATGGACATGAAGCATAAGTTGCAGTGGGAAGCTCAGTGTGCTACAATGCGGTCTAGCCGGCCGGGACAACCACCGTCTGCCATATCTTGTGCATCCGCGGCCTCTTCATCCTCTGTGACTGGGGGGACAGCAGTCACACCTGTTTTGGGGCGCAGACCTGCCACCTCTTTACCCGCAACAGCCAGCGTGATTGGCAGGTCATCATTTTCTTTGGAGGTGGTAACACCAGCTGGTCTTGAGCGCTGTCCGACATCGATAGCACCACCTTTGGATCAAGGCAACCTAACATGTCCGCCTGCATCTTCCTCACAGACCGGCAGTTTGCCGGGGACACCCTTATCAACCCCGTCTAAGCACAATAGCCAGCCCTCGGTCCCTCAGATGTGGACAAGTAAAAGACCATTTCCTCCTAGCCATGAGAAAGCTAAGAGGTTGAATTTCACCATCTGCAAGCTCTTGGCTACAGAAATGCTGCCTTTCCGCCTGGTGGACACAGAGGATTTTCGAGACCTTATGTCCGTCGCAGTGCCCCAGTACCAGATGCCCAGTCGGCACTACTTCTCAAAGAAAGGTGTGCCTGCGCTCCACCAGCATGTCGCACACAACATCACCGCTTCTTTGAGAAACTCTGTGTGTGACAGGGTGCATTTCACCACAGACACTTGGACGAGTAGGCATGGACAGGGGCGTTACATGTCGCTGACTGGGCACTGGGTAACTATGGTGACAGCAGGACAAGGGGCTGCTGTCCAAGTCTTGCCGTCCCCACGAGTTGTGCGTCAATCCTCTTTATGTCATTTTTCCTCCACTGCTTCTGCCTCCTCAACCTCCTCTCGGTCTTCCACCTGCACCCAAAGCCTGTCTGGTCATGCCACAAGCTTTCTAACTGCGCAGAAGGGATCCTGCACACCTCCTTACTATGCTGGCAGTAGGGCTCAACGTCATCAGGCGGTTTTTACATTGAAATGTCTGGGAAATGTGAGTCACACAGCTGAGGAGTTGTAGTCAGCTCTGGAGAACCAATTTCATGAATGGTTGTCTCCACTGGACCTGAAACCAGGGAAGGCCGTGTGCGACAATGCTGCAAACCTGGGTGCGGCCCTTCGCCGGGGCAATGTCACACACGTGCCTTGTATGGCTCACGTGTTGAACCTGGTTGTCCAGCAATTTTTAGCCCACTATCCCAGACTAGATGGCCTTCTGCAGAGGGCACGGTCGCTGTGTGCTCACTTCCGCCGTTCGCATCCCGCAGCTCAGCGACTTACATCTCTACAGAAGTCGTTGGGCCTGCCACTTCACCGGCTAAAATGTGATGTGCCTACCCGGTGGAATTCAACTCTGCACATGTTGCAGCGACTGTGGCAGCACCGACAAGCCCTGGTGCAATACGTTCTGACGTATAGCCTGGGCCAACGAGATTCAGAGGTGGGGCAAATCACGCTGGAGGAGTGGTCTCAGATCAGGGACCTATGCACCCTTCTGCACAGTTTTGAAATGGCGACGAAGATGTTTAGTGCTGACGATGCCATTATCAGCATGACTATTCCGGTGATTTACATGCTGGAGCACATGTTAAACAGAATTCGGAGTCAGGTGGTGGCACAAGAGGAGGTGGAGGAAGTAGAGGAGGAGGAGTTGTATGCGGAAGGGCTAACATCTGCAAGGTCCAGACGGTCGGCAGCACCAAGGCGGCAGGCATGTGAGGGTGGGGGAGATGATTTTACCAGGGCGCATGGTAGCAGCCAAACTAGTGAGGAAGGTGCAGGAGCCCAGGAAGAAGTGGAGGACGAACTGATGGAAGACTCATCAGATGAGGGAGACCTTGATCACATTTCTGTTGTGCGAGGTTGGGGGGAGAGGTCAGAGGAAGGAAGCATGATTGCTACCTCGCCACCAACACAACAGGGACTTGGTGCTCCTGGATGCGCAACACATATGAGTGCCTTCTTGCTGCACTACCTGCAACATGACCCTCGAATTGTGAGAATTAGAAATAATCCTGACTACTGGGTTGCCACACTGTTAGATCCCTGGTACAAAAGTAAATTTGCAGAAATTATTCCTGCCATAGAAAGGGATGCACGCATGCAGGAGTATCAGCAGAGACTGTTGCAGAATCTTACATGTGCTTTTCCACAAAATACCAGTGGTGCACGTAGTGAATCTCACAGTTCCAACTTGCCAACCGTGGGACCGTCAAGTGTTCAGCACTCAAACCGTAACAGAACCACAGTATCTGCTGGTAACATCAATTTTGCGGAATCATTTCACCACTTTTTTAGCCCATCCTTTGCAAGGCCACAGGAGACAAGAAGTCTGACACATAGTCAACGCCTAGAGACGATGGTACAGGAGTATCTCCAAGTAAACATTGAAGCCACGACTGTGTCACTGGACCCTTGCTCTTTTTGGGCTTCCAATCTGGATAAATGGCCGGAGCTAGCCACTTACGCCTTGGAGATCTTGTCATGCCCCGCAGCCAGCGTTCTGTCTGAACGTGTGTTCAGCGCTGCTGGTGGTGTGCTGACAGATAAGCGCACGCGGCTCTCCACTGATAATGTAGACAGACTCACGTTCATAAAGATGAACAAATCATGGATCCGAAATGACTTTTCTACCCCTGTGTCATCCTGGGGAGAGTAAAAGCTTGATGATTGGTTAAAATCACCCTACCAACCGTTTTAAGCTTTCAAATTACTAATCATGTTTATCTGTATCTTGACTGGAAAATAATTTGGGCTTTGTAGCAGTGTGCAGCACTGATCCTATTAGGCCATCTATAATAAGCTTCACCAGATTTAAAATTAAAAATAATTTTTAGCTGCATCTAGCCCGGAAAATAATTTTGGGGCTCCGAGATGCGCAAGACACATAAGTGCCTTCTTGCTGCACTACCTGCAGCATGACCCTCATATTGTCAGAATTCGAAGTAATCATGACTACTGGGTTGCCACACTCTTAGATCCCCCAAACATTTCGATCAACCTTTTCATTTTAATAAAGACCAAAAAAATGGTCATTTTTGAAATTATAAGCATTAGCAGGTTGTTAGAAACTGAAATCAAACAGTTTTCAACTCAAAACTTTATTCTAGGTGATGTTACATTTTCACATAGGACCCCTTGTTCGAAAGGAGCTTCTGAACTCTCTCGTCCATTGAATTTGTCAGGTTTTGGATGGTTTCTGCTTCAATTGTTTTGCATGAGGACAGAATACCCTCCCAGAGCTGTTGCTTAGATGTGAACTGCCTCCCGCCATCATAGACACTCCTTTTAATGATGCTCCAAAGGTTCTGAATGGGGTAGAGGTCAGGGGAGCATGGGGGTCACACCATAAGTTTGTCCCCTTTTATGCCCATATCAGCCAGAGATGCAGATGTTTTATGTGCAGCATGAGATGGTGCATTATCATGCAGAAAAATGATCTTGCTGTGAAATACACGGTTCTTCTTCTTGAACCATGGCAGGAAGTGCTGTTTGAGAAAATCCACATACATTATGGAGTTCATCTTTAGCGCCTTCAGGGATCCTAAAGGGGCCGACAATCTCTCTCCCCATGATTCCAGCCCAAAACATTACTCCACCTCCTCCTTGTTGGCGCTGTAGCCGTGTTTGCGTGGGGTGTCCATCAACCAGCCATCCTCCACTCCATTCATCTGGACCATCGAGCGCTGCACGGCACTCATCCGTGAACAAAACAGTTTTGAAATCAGTCTTCATGTAATGTTTCACAAGTAAACAATGGTGCAGCGGTCTCAGGGAGCGCCAAAGGAATACTGGACAATTTAGTAGATGTCAACCGACTTTTATTCTTCCTCCAATACCACTGCCACAACGCGTTTCACCCCACCTGATGAAGACGGCTTAGACCGTTGAAACGCGTTGTGGCAGTGGTATTGGAGGAAGAATAAAAGTCGGTTGACATCTACTAAATTGTCCAGTATTCCTTTGGCGCTCCCTGAGACCGCTGCACCATTGTTTACTTGTGAGATATCTCCATGCGGAGCTAAAGCGGCAGGAGCGGCCTGGTCTATTTGGATGTTTGAGGACCTGCGGTATCCAACCACCGGGTTAAACTACTGAGGACCTGCGGTGACGTGGTATCTGGTCCAGCAGGATCGTGTGACCACTTGAGGAGCACGGAGTTGCGAGGCAAACACCGACAGGACGGTACTACAAATAGAGGTGACCCGGAGCCTCATTAATTACACGCTTAATCTTGGTTGTGTAGACGTACACAACCTTCACAGGTGAGTGTACTGGCAATTTTTAAATTCAGCAAATAGCCCTGTGAGTCTACACATGCGCCCTTTCTTTTCTTTTCATGTAATGTTTGGCCCACTGGAGCCGTTTCTGCTTGTGTGAAGTGGATAGAGGAGGTCGACAGGATGGCATATGCACAGCTGCAAACCTCTGAAGGACCCTGCATCTTGTTGTTCGGGGGACTTTGGAGGCACAAGCAGCTTCAAAAACTTGTCTGCTGCTATGACAAGGCTTTTTTGCCGCTGCTGTTTCAACCTGACGTAATTGCCTGTAGGAAAGAGTCCTCAATTTGCCCTTATCAGCACGCACACGTGTGTACTGTGAATCAGCTACATACTTCTTGATTGCCAAGACACTTCATCCTGATCATCGCACAATGTTGATTGTAGTCATGCCTTGACCTAAACACTCCACAATTTGTTGCTTCTCAGCAGCCGACACATCCTTTTTCTTTCCCATTTTGGCAGAAAATGTAGGCTGCTTAATAATGTGAGAGAGCCTTCTTAAGTAGTCTTGCCTTTCATTGGACACACCTGCCAAACTAATTAGCACAGGTGTCTGCAATTGCTTACAGTGATATAAAGAGCCCTGACACACATCACCATCAATGAGTTTAACTGACAAACAAACAAATTCTTCCCTTATCACTCCTAAACACTTTTTGCATTATAATTTGGAACGCGGTGTACATGTGCTTTTCCACAAAACACCAGTGGTTCACGTAGTGAATCTTACAGTTCTAACTTGCCAACCGTGGTCTGTATGGAATTGTTCAATAAAGGGCCCAAAATTAAGATAACATAGATGGGAGAGGTCTCTATGAATAGGAATTCCTAAGTATTTGATACCCTGTGAGGGCCAGGCAAAGGGAAAGTTGGACTGGATGGAATCCTATATGGATTTAGGGAGGGAGACATCGAGGGCCTCAGACTTCGCTGCATTGATTTTAAAATTTTACCATGTAACAAAGTGATCTATTTCAGCCATAACAGCAGGGATGGATATATGTGATTGAGTGATATATACTAGGACATCATCAGCAAATAGAGAGCACTTGTACTCGGTGCCTCCCACCTCAATCCACCTAATATTGGGGTTATGGCGAATTGATGAGAGCAGGTGCTCCGTCACTAGGATGTATAAGAGAGGGGACAGAGGACATCCCTGCCTTGTCCCATTGGTGATTGTGAAAGGTGATGAAAATGTTCTGACGCACCCCCTGGGCCTTGGGACACCCGGAGCCGGACCCTTTTTGGTGGATGCTGGTGGTTGTAGTCTTCGTGGCGGCGATCCGGTTCCGTGGCTCAGGGCGGTCAAACCAGTGGCGGAACTATTTATGTGGTTTTGATGTTTAAATGTCCGACTACGCCACCCGTGGATTGCGGTCAGAGTGAACCGCCGCTACAGGGCAGACCGCTAAGGCTGGTGTTGTGGGTGCAGCAGAGCGTAGCATAACTCCCCACGGGAGGAGTATAGCCTCAGGGCAGTGTATGCGGAGGATGGGGGTGATGGTGCAGGGCAGCAGCAGTAACGACACGGAGTCAGTGATGCAGTTCAGGGCCTTTACTCACAGTTCTTATTATCCAGACCACGTCTGCAGGTAACGGCTGCCCACGTCGTACTGTGCTCACCAGGTGAGGGGCTCAGACAACTCCCAGATAACTTTGGAGCGCTTCACAGGACCCCCTTTGTGTGTCCTTTGTCTGGCCTTTCTTACCAACACTTCTGTCTGGCTGCCTCGGGCCTCCTCTTGGTAAACTTGGCGCCAGTTTCCCTGACCCTATGTGGTGCCTTCCTAGCGGGTGGAGCAAGGGGCTGCACCACATAAAATGTCAGAGCCTCCGGTTTCTAGCTGAGGGTCGTTTCCTGCCTCCACTAGTTCGGGGACCGGTCTCCCCCTTTGGCCTGACCCCTCCACGCAGGTGGATTCGGGCGTGCGGTGGCGACTCGCCCATCCCCACCCCTGGGATCCCTTCATTCCACGTTCCTGGAGCCTTCTCCGCTCCTCTTCCTTCCTTCTCCCTCTTGCAGGCCTGGGCCTCTGTTACTAGGCCCGCCTCCGGAGCAGAGCTCATGCAGAGCCCCTGCTCCCTGCCACTTCTGCTCAGACTTCTCTGCACTGAACTAAGATGGTGCCCACCTTTTATACTCCCTTCTCAATGCACCCAGGAACTGCTTCCTCCCTGCTCCTGCACTGCAGGGTTCCCCTTCCTCAGCGTTCCCTCCCCCCACTCCAGCCAGGGACAGGGACTGTCGTGCCCATCTCAGGGGCATATTGGTCGCCCTGCCCCACGGCAATGTGGTGTAATGCATGCAGGTGTCGGGTCCTGATCCACACTCCATCCTTATCTGAGAGTGAGATATCACACCTCTGGGTGAGGTGCAATACGTCTGTAGCAACCGAGCCCTCGGTGCTACAGTTCCATTTATCTTCAGCCTAGGTGACGTATTGTGATACAGGGCCGTGATTTTGGCTATAAAAGGGTCCCCTAGACCCCTACCTCAAGCTTTTTAAGAGAATCATATATGGCGTGCCAGGAGACTCTATGGAATGCTTTCTCAGCATCCAACGAGAGTATCTACTTACAAATTTTTAACTGCATCTAGCCCAGGAAATACTTTGTGCCTAGTAGCAGTGTCTGCTAGTCAGCGGATTATCCCGGCTGTTAAGCAAGCTACACCACCTGTAGTTTGGACACTTAATTTTTTCAAAGGAAATGCTTCGGGACCACGGGATACTTAGTGAAGAGCATCAGGAGGCACCCCAAGGCATAGGGGCTGGGACTGGCACTAGGATGCCTTGCGGTGGACAGCCGAGCTCGATCCTTATAAAAGCTTTTTAACTGCAGCAGCTTTAGTGGACGCTACTGGAGCTGGAATTACGCGGCTGCTGGCATGAGACTTGCCCTCCAATAGATCCTTGTAAATGGATTTAAAGTGTATTCATTCAAATTAGAGGGACAATTTAAATTAAAAAGCTTAGAGCTGCCTCCACCACAGGGGGGCTCTCTCGACCCACCAGTGGACAGGCACCAGTATTGGGAGAGGGGGGCTGGCCGTCAGGGTTCACCGCGGCTCTGGCACAAACCCGGCGACACGGAGGTGGCACGGGCAGGAGCGGACTGGCCGTCTCGGCTTCTCACTTTTTGGATTTTAGAAGGGCATGACATGCCTATATCTGTGTCTCCCCCTCCTTTTACTCCTCCACCTCTTTTCTTTTCGCATGACTATATGTACTTGTCACTTTTCCATGTGTTAGTTGTGTCTTCTGAGCAGTTTGTCAGCTTTTGGACACCTTTGAAGGTGTTTTCTATGTGTTTCTATGTGTTTTTGTTTGCCTGCCATTGGTTTTAACGGTGTTCGAAGGTGTTCGACGAACAGTTCGACGAACAGTTCGGCGAACACACGGGTGTTCGACGAACCGAACCGAACTCGAACACTACGGGGGTGGCTCAACACTAATACTAAGCTCAACCAGCTTTCAAATTACTAATAATTTTTAACTGCATCTTGTCTGTAAAATAATTTTGGGCATATTAGCGGTGTGTGGTACTCATTCTATTAGGCCATCTATACTAAGCTCAACCAGCTTTCAAATTACTAATAATTTTTAGCTGCATCTTGCCTGGAAAATAATTTTGGGCATAGTAGCAGTGTGTGGTACTCATTGTATTATGCCATCTATACCAAGCTCCACCAGCTTTGAAATTAATAATAATTTTTAGCTGCATCTAGCCCGGAAAATAATATTTCTTCCCAATAGTGGTAGCAATAGAAATATTGGGCACGCACCTGGCTAACAAAAATATACGCTTCATAATGAAAAACACCAGCCTAGCGCACTGCATTAATAAGATGGCATCATCGTCTCTCCCATTTCTAGGCCTACTACACCGGCTAGCATTCCTTTGCCTAAAACACAATGTATGGGTCCGCGCTAGCCAAGATGCTGAGGGGTCTAAAGCTGCTGCTAACGCTTTATCACAATTCAATTGGCAGATTTTCACAGACGTCCTCCCCAACGCCCACCCATCAGGCAACAGTTGCCCAGACTCCCTATGGGATCTAGTGGCGAATAGTTGATGCCATTAATCAGAGCGTCAGTTGCCCCGTCGACGTGGCAAGCATACGGTAAGGCATGGGAAGAGTGGACACGACTAGTAGCAGGCAGACGGGTTGACCAATATGAACAAGCAAGATTACAAGTCACCATAGAATTTCTCCACCAGCTAATGATGAGGGGCATATCAGGGGCGTCAGCACAGCGGTGTCTGACCGGAGTAGCATTTCACTTCCAACTAATGAATTGGGGAGATGTGACAAAGATTCATCATCAGACAATCCATAAAAGGGTGGAAAAGGGGTCAGCCAAGTCAGGAATATAGACGTCCTGTCCCGTGTCACTAAAACTGATTTCTCTCACATCATATCCCTAACACCATTAACATGACACTCACAATTTGAAGCAACACTACTGTCTACTGCATTTGCGATCGCCTTCTTCGGGGCGCTATGCATAAGCGAATTAGTCCCTCAACCCAAAATTACCACCAGTGGAGGCTTATTACACCAGGACGTAGTCATAGCCAATAATGCAATACGTCAACGCATACGCCAATCGAAAATGGTTCCAGCGGGCAGGGTCACTTGGGTACTTCTACAACCCACAAACAGTACACTGAGTCGGGTAACAATAGTAAAAACATATATAACCATCAGATCACAAAGTAATTTCTTCCTATCACACATTGATGGAATGCCATTATCAAGATACCAGTTCCAAGCTATATTTAATAAATGCATAACATCGGCAGGGAACCACCCCAAAGATTATGGGACACACTCATTCCGCATAGGCGCGGCAATGGAAGCAGCAAGAGCAGGACTGTCAGAAACGGAAGTTCAGAGGATAGGGAGATGGCGATCTACGTGTTTTGCGAGATACATAAGACCGGACTTGTTATCCTAACGTGGTTTGTTTCTTTTACAGGTGACGCTAAGCCAACAGTGTGGGTGATAGGCCACTCGTATATATATTGGGCAGAAAAAAGGGCGAAAGTCCGCCCAGGCGGGAGGAAATTAGAGTTTCATAACACATATTTCAACTGGAGAGGTATTAGAGGCCTGCTATGGCCACAGGTACTAATGGAAGTAATCAAGGTAGGGAGAGAGGCAAGAGGTCCGGTTATCTTAGTTATACATGCCGGGGGAAATGACCTAGGTCATCACAAGAGCTCATAACTAATTAAAATAATGAAACTAGACACTGAGCGCTTCAGAGAATTTTTCACAAAACTAATTATAGTATGGTCAGAGATTGTGCCGATAGCGGTATGGCAAGGTGCGCAAGACATCACGGCCATCGAACGGACAAGGCGGGTAATAAATATTCGGATGGCAAAATTTAGAAGAGACAGAGGCGGTGTAGTGATGCGACACCGACAACTGGAAGGAGATAAAGCAGGCCTCATACGGCCCGACAGTGTTCGCTTAATGGATATTGGACTGGACATATTCCTGTCAGAACTCCAGGACGGAGTGGAACAAGCGTTAAGAGTGATGGATGGGGGTTAGAGTCCTGCATACGAGTACGCAGGATCCTCTATGGCCTGGAAATTGAAAGGACATGTTGGAGAGTTACACTTGTTGGCCAACTTGCCGGTGTGGAGACCCAGGGCATGCTGCAACAAGCTGAATTATTTTAGAAATAAAATGCCTTTCTAATAGAATGAGTATAAAGAGTTAATAAAGCTGTGACCGATCCTCACAAATCCAGTTGTAAGAGTTCCATTATTGTATTGTCAAGGAAAGGGGGGTGGTAGGGGGGCTGAGTGTCTGGGTTTGGTTGGGGGTCCCCACAGTCTGCCTAGGCTAGATGCATTTAAAAATTCTTATTAGATACACAGGCGGTGCAGCTTGCTTCGCAGCTGGGCTACTACGCCCAAAGTATTTCCTAGGCTAGATGCAGTTAAAAATTCTACGCTGACTAGCAGACACTGAAGCTTTGGAGCAGACCTCTGAGTCAACAGCTCTTCAGACTCGACCATCTGTGCTACCCTAAGCCATAGTGTATGTAGTTTCTTACAGTTAAAAGGGGGGGCGCGACCCAACCCACCTGGAATTGACGATGCCAACGTCACATAAAACACACCAAGGGGACTCCATAAAGAGTCTCCATTTATTCCAAAAATTGTGGCACAGACACCACTTAAGTGGCATCAATTGCCCCAGAGTTGCTTAAAACCGTTGGTGAGGTGATTTTACCAAATCCTCAAGCTTTTAGTCTCCCCAGGATGACACAGGGGTAGAAAAGTCCTTGCGGATCCATGATTGTTCATCTTTATGAATGTGAGTCTGTCTACATTCTCTGTGGACAGCCGTGTGCGCTAATCTGTCAGCACACCTCCAGTAGCGCTGAACACACATTCAGAGAGAACGCTGGCTGCAGGGCATGACAAGATCTCCAAGGCGTGAGTGGTGAGCTCTGGATATTTTTCCAGATTGGAATCCAAAAATGAGCAAGGGTCCAGTGACACAGTAATGGCTTCAATGTTCACTTGGAGATACTCCTGTACCATCCTCTCTAGGCGTTGACTATGTGTCAGACTTCTTGTCTCCTATGGCCTTGCAAAGGACTAAAAAAGTGGTGAAACGATTCCACAAAATTGCTATTATCAGCAGATACTGTGTTACTGTTACGGTTTGAGTGATGAAGACTCGACAGTCCCACGGTTTGCAAGTTAGAACTGTGAGATTCACTACGTGCACCACTGGTGTTTGTGGAAAAGCACATGTAAGATTCTGCAACAGCCTCTGCTGATACTCCTGCATGCGTGACTGCCTTTCTATGGCAGGAATTATTTTGGAAAATTACTTTTGTACCGGGGATCTAAGAGTGTGGCAACCCAGTAGTCGGGATTACTTTGAATTCTGAGAATCCAAGGGTCATTGTGCAGGTAGTGCAGCAAGAAGGCACTCATGTGTCTTGTGCATCCAGGAGGACCAAGTCCTTGTTGTGTTGGTAGCGAGGTAAGAATCATGATTCCTTCCTCTGCCCTCTCCCGTCAAACCTCACACAGCAGAAATGTGATCAAGGTCTCCCTCATCTGATGAGTCTTACATGCCCATCGCCAGTTCATCCTCCACTTCTTCCTCGGCTCCTGCACCTTCCTCAACAGTTTGCCCGCTACCATGCACCCTGGTTAATCCCTCTCCCCCACCCTCCCTTGCCTGCCGCTTTGGTGCTGCCGACCGTCTGGACCTTGGAGATGTTATCCCTTCCGCATACGACTCCTCCTCTACTTCCTCCACCTCCTCTTGTCCCACCACCTGACTCTGAATTCTGTTTAACGCGTGCTCCAGCATGAAAATCACCGGAATAGTCATGCTGATAATGGCATGGTCAGCACTAAACATCTTCGTCGCCATTTCAAAACTGTGCAGAAGGGTGTGTGGCACCCCTGAGGGTTCAGTCACCACAGAGGTACTGCATCTCACCCAGAGGTGTGGTATCTCACCCTCAGGTAAGGAAGGAGTATGGCTCGGTACCCTAACACCTGCATCCAGCACATACCCGCACTGGGGGTAGGGCTAGATTGCTCCTAAGGGAGAGCACAGTCCCAGGTCCCTAGCTGGCGGGAGGGTCCTATGTAGTGGGTGTGGGTGGAGAAAGCAGCTTAGGGGAGCACATGACAGGGAGAGTATAAATAGGAAGCCATCTTAGAAAGAACAAGCCAGTCAGAGGAGGAGAAGTGACAGGAGCAGAGGCTCTGCATGAGCTCTGCTCCAGAGGTGGGCCTAGCCTGGGAGGCCCAGGACTGAAGGAGAGAAGAGAGGAGTGTGAGCAGGAAGGCTCGACGAACTGAAGGGACCCTAGGGGTACGGGCTGTGCAGAAGGCCACCCGTAAGCCCGCTACTACCAGGAGGTAGAGGGGTCAGGCCAGATAAGGGGAACCGGTCCCTCAACTAGCGGAGAAACAGCAAGGCTCAACTAGAAACCGGAGTCTGCAGCATTTCATGTACTGCAGGCCAAAGTCCACACCAGTCTCACTAAGAAGGTAGCCACATAGGACCCAGGGGACGGAACGCACGTCGCCCGCCAAGGCCCGATGACACCGGATAGAAGTGTCACTGGGTGTGAGGTGCAGGGAGAAGGCCAGAGAAAGGACACACAGAAGGGGGTCCTGCTAAGTACTCCGGAGCTATCTGGGGGTGGACTGAGCCCCTCACTGAGTACGCACAGCACGATAGGGGAGATTGCCCTGGTACCTGTAATCTGGACTGCAACAACTGTGAGTAAAGATCTTGGGACTGCATCACACGGACTCTGGGTTCATTACTGTCTCCCTGCACTACAACCACCATCATCCACCCACACTGCCCTGAAGCTACACTCTTCCTGTGGGGAGTAATAATACCATTGCTGCAAAACCACCAGCTTCAGAGGACTGTTCCGCAGCGGCGGCCGGCCACTTTGGTCGCACTCCACAGGTGGCATAGTCGGACATTATAAAACCCATATATACAAATTACCCTTGGATTGACCGCCCTGGGTTACGGACCGGGTCACCGCCACAGTGACTACAACCCCCAGCGTCTACCCGCCCGGTTCCGGGTACCACACGGCTCATGGGGCACGTCAACTTCATAGGTCCCTGATCTGAGACCACTCCTGCAGCGTGATTTTCCTCACCTCTGGATCTTGTTGGCCCAGGCTATACGTCAGAACGTATTGCACCAGGGCTTGTCGGTGCTGCCACAGTCGCTGCAACATGTGCAGAGTTGAATTCCACCGTGTCGGCCATCGCATTTCAGCCGGTGAACTGGCAGGCCCAAAGACTTCTGTAGAGATGTAAGTCATTGAGCTGCGGGATGCGAACGGCGGAAGTGAGCACACAGCGACCGTGCCCTCTTCAGAAGGCCATCTAGTCTGGGATAGTGGGCTAAAAATTGCTGGACAACCAGGTTCAACACGTGAGCCATACAAGGCACGTGTGTGACATTGCCCCGGCGAAGGGCCGCACCCAGGTTTGCAGCATTGTCGCACACGGCCTTCCCTGGTTGCAGGTCCAGTGGAGACAACCATTCATGAAACTGGGTCTCCAGAGCTGACCACAACTCCTCAGCTATGTGACTCACATTTCCCAGACATTTCAAAGTAAACACCGCCTGATGACGTTGAGCCCTGCTGCCAGCATAGTAAGGAGGTGTGCAGGATTCCTTCTGCTCAGTAAGAAAGCGGGTGGCATTACCAGACAGGCTTTGGGTGCAGGTGGAGGACGGAGAGGAGGAGGAAGCAGTGGAGGAACTTCTAGATAAAGAGGATTGACGTACAACTCGTGGGGACGGCAAGACTTGGACAGCAGCCCCTTGTCCTGCTGTCACCATAGTTACCCAGTGCTCAGTCAGCGACACGTAACGCCCCTGTCCATGCCTACTCGTCCAAGTGTCTGTGGTGAAATGCACCCTGTCACACACAGAGATTCTCAAAGAAGCGGTGATGTTGTGTGCAACATGCTGGTGTAGCACAGGCACACCTTTCTTTGAGAAGTAGTGCCGACTAGGCATCTGGTAGTGGGGCACTGCGACGGACATAAGGTCACAAAAATCCTCTGTGTCCACCAGGCGGAAAGGCAGCATTTCTGTAGCCAACAGCTTGCAGATGGTGAAATTCAACCTCTTAGCTTTGTCATGGCTAGGAGGAAATGGTCTTTTACTTGTCCACATCTGAGGGACCGAGGGCTGGCTGTTGTGCTTAGACGGGGTTGAGTAGGGTGTCCCCCGCAAACTGCCGGTCTGTGAGGAAGATGCAGGTGGAAAAGTTAGGTTGCCTTGATCCAAAGGTGGTGTTCTCGATGTCGGAGAGCGCTCAACACCAGCTGGTGTTTTCACTTCCAAATGAAATGATGACCTGCCAATCACACTGGCTGTTGCGGGTAAAGAGGTGGCAGGTCTGCGTCCAAAAACATGTGTTACTGCTGTCCCCCCAGTCACAGAGGATGAAGAGGCCGCGGATGCACAAGATGGGGCAGGCGGTGGTTGGCCCAGTCCGCTAGGCCTCATTGTAGCACAGTGAGCTTCCCACTGTAACTTATGCTTCATATCCATGTGATGGTTCATGCATGAAGTACTCAAACTATGGATTTTTTGGCCTCTACTTAGCTTTTGGTGACAAATATTACAGATAACACGAGTTGGGTCATCCTTATCGATCTGAAAAAATGCCCAGGCTATGCAAGGCTTAGAGCCCATGCGACCTGAAGAGCCACTATGACTTGTGGTCAGAGGCAGAGTTGTGGTTGAGGATGCAGTTGTTGACGTGCTTCCAGTACTCCGTCTCTGTCCAGGAAGGCGCAACCTAACCTCGTTGTCAATAGCATCTGTGACGCCCAGCTGCGCTTGGTATCACAGATTCTAGAAGAGTGCATTGATGGAATCCTCCACAAGAGTCCCCCATAAACATTCACACATCTCCACCTTCCACCTTAGACCAGCAGAGGGAGCCCATTAGGAATATAAATAGGGAAGGTGGAGCTAGGCAGTTCAGTTCCTCTGAAGAGTTCCTGCAGTAGAGAAGCCTAAGAGAGGTCAGTCTGCAGTGGAGCTCAGTCTAGTCTAGAGAACTCAGTTAAAAGTTCAGCAGTGGAGCACGAGGCTCCTGCTAGCTAGATTCAGGGAGCCCTGTTAGAGCTTAAGGTGTGTCGGCGCCATAAGAACGGTGAAGCGCGGCAAGCTGCCATTAGTGTGTATAGCCTAGTGAGGGCCCGAGTAGGCCGAAGGCGAGTGAAGAGTTAGTACATAATGGGCAGAAGAGCTTAACCAGCTCACCCCAAAGCATTTACCGGACACCGGATCCGAGCTTACTGGGATCTCTATGACCCAGTAAGGCATAACTGGAATCCCTGGAGAACTACAAGTCCCAGGATCGCTAAGGTGCTGATACGTAACAGAGCCAGGAGACGCTTAGGCCCCGCATACTGGGAGCGTGAACACCAAGACAAGGCCCTACCACAAGGTCTGCCAGCGCAGGACAGAGACAAAGTTAGGCCTAGCTCCAGGCAGTTCGGAAACTTACTACACAGAGGCAAGAAACAGGAGTCCCTACACCCGCTCATTGGGGAGGATCCTGATATGCACCCTTCACCCTACAGTGCTCTGGGATGTGCCTGAATTTCCACCAGTAAAAGGTACTGAAGTGACTACCGTGTCCATTCCCGTTCTTGCTCTGACCCAGCTGGGTCTCGCCTGTGATGCATTCCCCCTGCATACTTTGCCCTGAGGCCTAGCTCCACCAGTGGGGAGCTATACCATCGAGCTGCCTTTTCACCGGCCTCAGTGGACTGCTGCAGAGCTGGTGCTTCTCACCAGATACCACAGGTGGCGTCACGAACTCTTATAAAATTAACAATTATCCACCCTTTTAAAGAGTGACCCCAGGGTACAGGCCTGGGAGCCGACCACCGCGACATCCCCAAGGCCAGGCAAAGGTCCGGGTACCGAGTCATCCCCATCCCCTGGGCTAGTCACATCCTCCTCCACCTCCTCTGCTGACCTCATCGACTAGCTGACTGTGGGTTGACAGTAAGTAGGATCTCCAATCTTGTCATCATCACCCTGTGTGTTCTCACACCGGTCGTCCTCAGAGCCAACCTCTTCCTGCCCTGAACGAAAAGTCAAGTTGTTGCTCCAATCAGGTATTTGAGTCTGATCATCGTCTTCATCATTGTCTCCACCAACAGGAGTTACAGTTTGGGAACGAGGGTCTACATTATGCTCAGAACCTTCTTCATCTGGTCCTGGATCCGACTCATAAAGATTCTGGGCATCAGTACAGATCATTTCCTCGTCTGGATTCACAGAAGCTCTGGAGCAGACTTCCGTTTCTCAGTCTACAGTATGAGTAAACAGCTGTGCAGACTCAACCATCTGTGTTACCCCATACTCAGACGGGCAGCTGGAGACTTGGGAGCTGTGAGGAAGCAAGTGCGATTGGGGTGACACCTCTGAGGACTGGAGTATTTGTGATGTTGAAGTTGAGGTGGAGGAGAGCCACTTGAAGGAGCACGTGATATCCGTTGAAGCACCTGCTGTTTTTGTGCCTCATCTGGAATTTGTAGCGATGGGCGTGTCCGTAAGAATGGGATCGTATCACATTGTCCACGAAAAGAAGTAGACATCTTAGTTTGGCTGGAAGATGGTCTTTCTTTTGCAGATGTTACTCCCCCCCACCGCAGGGGGGGCTCGACCCACCAGCGGACAGGCACCAGTATTGGAAGAGGGCGGATTGCCGTCAGGGTCCACCATGGCTCTGGCACAAACCCGGCGACACGGAGGTCGCACGGGCAGGAATGGACTGGCCGTGTCGGCTTGGCACTCCAGCGTAGTCCCTCTGCCCACTCGCGCCCGTAACCTCAAAGGGATGCGCAAGCGGCTTTTAGTCCCAGGGCTGTTCCCTGCCCAGCAGGAACGTGGGGGAGCTCTGGTCGGCCTTCCACTGTACTCCCTTACCTCCCTCACCCTCTTTCCTTCTTCCGTTCTCCATCTAACCCCTCGGCTCTGTGGTGTCCACTCTCCCTCCAGCTCTCTCCTTCTCATAGGTGGACTACCGCATGTATTCACACTGTGGCGAATCTTTTGGGCCCAGGCATAAGAAGTTGTCGAGGTAATGGATAATATGTGCCCCCTTAGAAACGTCCATTACAACCCATTCAAGGAAGCAACTAAACGCCTCAAATAGTGACCAGGATCTGGACCACCCCATGGGCAAACAGGGATCTTCCCAGAAGCAGCCCAATAGGTGGACACTATTCAGAGGCACAGGTAGTAAGTAACCGGAACGCCGCATCAATGTCTGTTTTGGCCATTAGGGTGACCCTTCCCAACTTCTTGATCCGTCTGATTGCCTTGTCAAAGGATGTACAGTATATACTACTGTACTTGGCTCCTCGTCGATGTTGTCGTTTACGGACCTGCCCCTTGGATATGACAAATGGTGGATTAGTCCGAATGTATTGGTTTCCGTTTTTGGAACAACTCACAACGGGGATACCACTATGTCTTGTAAGGAAAGTGTTCTGAATGGAACCGCCATTCTACCTAAAGATATTTCTTTTTTTAATTTTCTTGTCACGACGTCTGGGTGTTGGTAGGCTGATATTAGATTTTTACTCCAGCCTTTCTTGATTTTAGAAGGGCATGACATGCCTATATCTGTGTCTCCCCCTCCTTTTACTCCTCCACCTCTTTTCTTTTCGCATGACTATATGTACTTGTCACTTTTCCATGTGTTAGTTGTGTCTTCTGAGCAGTTTTTCAGCTTTTGGACACCTTTGAAGTGTTTTATATGTGTTTTCTTTGTGTTTCTATCTGTTTTTGTTTGCCTGCCATTGGTTTTAACGGTGTTTGAAGGTGTTCGATGAACAGTTCGACGAACAGTTCGGCGAACATACGGGTGTTCGACGAACTGAACTGAACTCAAACACTACAGGGGTGGCTCAACACTACTTTTAACCAAGACAAATGCATTCACTGGGAAATGTAATTTTAACATTTTACAACCTTATCTGGCCATGTGGTGTGTGACACATCATCAGACACATGCAAACAGTGCTGAAAAGACATGGGAACAGCAGGGGGAAGACCCATGGAAGCATATCTGACTCCCAGGTCACCACCTAAAAGGGTCCCTATCATAAGTGATCCTTGGCGCATGCGAAGATGCCTCCCACCATGCACCTGTCACTGCAGACTTGCAACAATCACCGTCCATGTCCTTGTCCCAGTGCAACGTTTAGTTGTCCCTACCCCATTCCTTGGAATGCAAGCACAAGTATGCAGCCAGCCACCCACCCCAGGCTGCAATACTATACTGCCAAATTTTTGACAGCTGCTTGCACTTGAAATGTGGCCTTTTAGGCTCGTGGAGGCGGAAGCTGTCCACAACCTTATGGCGGCAGCGGCGACTGGGTATCCATACTCGGTCCCCAGCCACCACTATTTGTCCCAGTGTCATCTCCGCCTTCCACAAGCACGGATCCTACAACATTACCTGTGTCCTCCCCAGTGAACTTAATGGCAAGGACTGCCTACCCACAAACACAAACACGTGGTCAAGTGAATGTGGCTAAGGACGGTAAGGAGCCAGTCCAAAGATTTTTTTGCTCAGAGTTGTATTTCACCACAGCCATATTCTTTAGTTTGGTGAAAGGACTTGGGAGATCATATGTACTCCAGCTGTCATTTCTCCCAGGAAGTCCTCTAAAGCTGCTTTCACTTGAAATGTGGCCTTTTAGGCTCGTGGAGGCAGAAGCTTTGCACAACCTCATGCTGGCGGCGGCTGGGTGTCCATACTTGGTCCCCAGCCACCACTATTTCTCCCGGTATCGTCTCTGCCTTCCACAAGCATGGGTCCCACAACATTACCCATGCCCTCCCCAGTGCACTTACAGGGAAGGACCGCCTAACTACAAACACGTGGACAGGTGAATGTGGCCAGGCATAGTACAGAGCCTGTCCACATTAAAAATGCAGCCATAGAGTGTCCGGGAACCTTTCCACACACTTTTCTTAGCCAGGGCTGCTTCTCAGCAGGGTTGAACGAGCCCACCAGAGAACCGGAGATTCCTTTGGCGGGCCTTGGCTCCTCCTTCAGGAGAGTTCATAGTGCCGAGGTGAGGCCATGATGATGATAAAGGCCACCATCTGCTTAGTTTTCTATTACTTGGAATGCAAGCGCAAGTATGCAACCACCCATAGGCCGCAATACTAAACTGACAGATTTCTGGGCAGCTGATTGCATTTGAAATGTGGCCTTTTAGGTACTTTTCTGTGGGAATCTGCTTGCCTCCTACCAGCCTGAAATATTTCCAGTAAACTATGGTACGACACCATGGTAATAGTACTGCCCCCAGTACCAGTAGCGAAGCCATCCCCAATTTCCTTCTCAGGAATTATATTTGGTAGACTGAGTGGCTGCCCAAATACATTAGTTTCTCACAAAGAAGCTTAAAATACAGTGGCAGTAGGTGCAAGTTTCTCCAGCCTGTTAGATATCAGAGGGTGAACGGCAGCACATTGGATCAGTGGTTAGCACTGAAGCCTAACAGCGCTGGGATCCTGGGTTAAATCCCAGCAAGACAACATCTGCAAGGATTTTGTATATTCTCCTCATGTTTGCGTGGGTTTCCACCTCAGTAAAAAAGAAGCCATAGAGTGTCCGGGAACCTTCTCGGCAGGGTTGGACGGTCCCACCAGATAATCCTCCAGTGTGCTTATACATCAGGAGATTTCATGATAGCGGTAACTTTGCAGCTGCTATGGGGCTATTGAGTGGGGGAGAAAGATGAGCCCTCAGAATCAAATCCTCTGGTGGGCCCAATGTTTTTCATTCTGAAACAGCATCTCAGTGGGAGTTGTATTTCACCACAGCCATATTCTTTAGCTCGGTGAAAGGACTGGCGTAGAGGGAAACCGTATCCACTCAGGCTGTCATTCCTCCGTCACCAGGTTCCACCCATTGTCACACACCACCATGCCTGGCTGTATGTTCAGCGGTGAGAGCCACAGATCAGGCTGCTGTGTTACAGCTTTCAACAACTCTGCAGCGCTGGGCGGTTTGTCAATTAAGCGTTAAGCATGTTATCTTCAGCACAGCCTGTTGCTGCTTGGCTAAAGCAGTGCTGCAGTGCTTTCAGCTTGTGACTCATGGGGTCATTTCGGAGATGGAGGATGACGTGCATGAGCTGAACAATGTGATTACATTGAGATTACATTGACGACTCTGTTTTTTATACTAAAGAAATATCCTATTGTTTTGTTTTTCTTTTATGTTATTTTTTAGGACAAATGCATTCCCAGGGAAATGTAATTTTAATATTTTACAACCTTATCTAGCCATGTGGTGTGTGACACCTCATCAGACACATCCTATTTCATTTATGATGGAGGGACTCTGAAAGTTACAAAGCCTATTTTTATAGGGCCATCAGGCGGCCCTCACTATTCTTAAAAGGCCAGCAGTCAGCCCTCACTATTGTTAGAGAGTCATCAGCCGGCTATGCTTTGTTGTTCCCATTATTAACGAGTGGGCTTCCTATACTAAACTGTTATTAGGTATGCAGCGACTGCAAGGGCTGACAAAAATTTGGACGCAACCCAATACCCCTTTGGAGAGACACAGAGGAGGGTCTCAGTAAAAAAAATGTTCCCATTACAAAGGAGTGGGTCTCCTATAGTGGTAATGCCCATGCTGTGACTGCAAGGGCTGCCAAAATTTGAGAAAAACCTCACTAACAATTTAAAGACACATCGAGCAGGGCCACAGTAATGACATGTTTCCATTACAAAGGAGCGGGTGTGCTATGCAGTTATAGGATATGCAGTGAGTTCAACGGCTGACAAAATTTGGGTAAAACCTCACTAACAATTTAAAGACACATAGAGCAGGGCCACAGTAATGGCATGTTTCCATAACAAAGGAGCAGGTGTGCTATACAGTTATAGGGTATGCAGTGAGTCCAACGGTTGAAACAATTTAGGAAAAACCCCACTAACAATTTAAAGACACATAGAGCAGGGCTTCAGTAACAACAAATTCCGATTAGAAAGGAGAGGGTCTCCCATACTGTTTGCCTATGCATTGAAGCAACGGCTGCCAAAAATTTGGAGGAACTCCAATGCCCCTTGCAAGAGACGTAGAGGTCAGAGAGCCTCCTAAAATTAATGTTCCAATTATTAGGAAGTAGTTGTCCCATAGTCTTTGCCTATACAGTGAATGCAAAAGCTGCCAAAAATTGGTAGGCACTCCAATGTCCCTTGGAAGAGACATAGAGGGCCTCATGAAAAAATGTTCCCATTATTAGGAAGTTTGGCTCCCATAGTCTTGACCGATGAAGTGAATGCAAGTGCTGCCAAAAATTGGGAGGCACTCCAATGTCCCTTGGAAGAGATGTGGAGGAGGGATTCATCAAAAAATATGCCCATTAGAAAGGAACGGGTCTCCTATACTTGTAATTACCTTGCACTCAGTGTATGGGCTGACAAACATTTACCCCTGGTGGTTATACATGAACTGTATAAAAAAATTTTTTATGGGCATCATAAAGACCCTTTAAAAAAAATGATGTGGGTGTTGCATCACAGATCACGGTCACCCTGGTTATATGGTGGTGGAGGATGAGGATGAGGATGAGGAGAAGGAGGAGGACAAGAGCAAATAGCCAAAATTAGGAACCGTATACCCATGTGTGGGTGTGAAAAGGTTCATGGGAATACAACTCCCAAAAAAAGACACTGGATTTGAGTTTATGTGACTTTGCTGTCATTTGGTGGTGTTGAGAAGTCTGACCCAATCCAGCCCTTGTTCATTTTTATAAAAGTCAGCCTTTCATCATTGTCAGTTGACAGGCGAGTGCGCTTATCAGTTATAATTCCCCCAGCGGCACTAAAAACTCGCTCTGGTAAAACGCTAGCAGCAGGGCAGGCCAGGACTTCCAAGACGTAGAGAACCAGTTCATTCCACTTATCCAGCTTGGATACCCAATTATAAGGCACAGAGGAATCACAGAGGATGTTTGTACGATCGGCACGGTACTGTCACGGGTGTGTCGCCACGAAGATCGTCACGATTACACAGCCTGACTTCTCACAGCTGACTTTTTGGTGCTTTGTGTTTTCGGCAGTGAGGGAGTTAATTCTCTCTCTCTCTGTGCTAGACGAGGTCCAGCCTCGCCCAGCTGCAATCAATGCTGCTGTAGTGAGTCTCCTTCAAATACCTGCTGGTCTGTTTGGGAAGTGTCGGTGAAAGCATTTCATACAGACTTACAGAGCGGATCGTGGTATTTGGAGTTTCTGAGATAAGTGTATTTGGAGTGTTTTTTCCCTTCCTCGCTTTATCATTTATCTCCTTTCCCGTTGGTGTTCCCTCTGTTGTAGTTGTGTAGTTTTTGTATGCAAGGTGGTTTTGGTTTTTCCCTTGTACTGTCTCGTTCGTCTAAGTACTGTGTGTGGGCATATTATTACTTGTCCTCTTTTGTTGTGATCGGGGTCCTTCTCAGGACTAGATTACTTAGGTGCAGGGATCCTCAGGAGGTAGGAGTTACGCTGGCGGCCTGGACCTCTGTACCTTTAACAGTACCTCCAGGTTGAGGGATTAGTCAGGGCCCCAGCTTAGGGTCAGCTTAGGCCCCCTACCTCCAGTATACAGAGACAGCGTGACATTTTCACCGACCCACTTAGTTTTTCTCCAGCTACCATGGATCCAGTAGCCGGTCTAGCTCGGCAGTTGCAGAGTTTGTCCATGGAGCTGGCGGACGTTAGGTCCAAGGTTTTGCATCCTCTGGAGCAAGCCGGACCAGAACCTAAAGTAGCTCTCCCTGACAGGTTCACTGGGGGGCGGGACAAGTTTTTTGTTTTCCGGGAGGCATGCAAATTGTATTTTCGGCTGCGGCCTCGGTCATCGGGGAGTGAAGAACAAAGGGTGGGAATTGTCATCTCGCTCCTACAAGGGGACCCACAATCTTGGGCGTTCTCTCTTCCCCTGGGCTCCCCGGCTCTCCAGTCAGTGGATAGGTTTTTCGCTGCTCTGGGACTCGTATATGATGACCCAGATCGGATCTCCCTTGCTGAGTCTAAGTTACGTAGGATCCAGCAGGGAGATCGTCCGGCGGAGGAATTCTGTTCGGAGTTCCGTAGGTGGGCCACGGACACCCAGTGGAATGACCCGGCTCTTAGGAGCCAGTTTTGTCAAGGTTTATCCGACAAATTACAGGATGTGTTGGCACAGTATGACTCTCCCGCGTCACTGGAAGCCGCTATGGCCCTGGCTATTCGCGTTGACAGACGGCTTCGGGAGAGGTGCGGGATAACTCGACCCCCTGTGATGACTCCACCTCCTACAAGGTCCCCTCATATGGTGGTTCCCCTGGTCAGTCCAGAGGAGCCTATGCAATTAGGAGGGACATCATTTCGTGGGAGGGGACCGGTGGTGCGCCATAAGACAGGAAGGTGTTTCTTCTGCGGGAGAAAGGGACATTTTATTGGGGGGTGTCCATCCCGTCCCTTGCAGAGTGAAGAGTCGTCGGAAAACTGTTGATCCCAGGTTGTGTGGTGGACGGCAATCTGGGAGTAGGTATTTCGTCCCTAGGTTCGTCTCAGTTTCTCGTACCGGCGGAGGTGGTGGTGGGTACGAGAACTGAGAGGATATCTGTTCTTCTGGATAGTGGGGCCGGGGCTAATCTGGTTGATGCTCGGTTTGCCCGGGTTCAAGGTATGCGATTGAGTGAGTTGGCTAAACCCATCCCCATATTCTCGATCGATGCCAGGCCTCTCGGTCAGGGAAGTTTTTTGCAAGCTGTGCATGACGTAAAACTTCAAGTGGGGGCGATACATAAAGAACTGTTGTCTTGCTACGTGTTGGAGGGTCTTCCCACTCCTATAGTGTTGGGCCTTCCTTGGTTAACTAAGCATAACCCGGTTATTAATTGGCAAACCAGAGAGATAAGCCAATGGAGTAAATTCTGTAATAAAAACTGCATGAACACGGTCATCGGTGCGGTTACTCCTTGGGTCTTACCTCCATTTCTGGCGGACTTTGAGGATGTATTCTCGGAGAAAGGGTGTCAGGAACTACCTCCTCATCGCGAGTATGACTGTTCTGTAAAACTGCTCCCTGAGGCCAAGTTACCTAAAGCTAGGTTGTATAACCTTTCTGGTCCTGAGAGGCAGGCCATGAAGGATTATATTTCAGAAAGTCTGGCTAAGGGGCATATTAGACCTTCATCTTCACCGGTGGCTGCGGGGTTCTTCTTTGTTAAGAAGAAAGATGGAGGCCTACGCCCTTGCCTGGATTTCCGTGAACTTAATCGGATTACGGTCCGAGATCCGTATCCACTCCCACTTATTCCCGATCTCTTTAATCAGATCGTGGGCGCCAAATGGTTCTCTAAGTTGGATCTCAGGGGGGCGTACAATCTGATTAGGATGAAGGAGGGGGATGAGTGGAAGACGGCGTTTAACACTCCGGAGGGGCATTATGAGAACCTTGTCATGCCATTCGGTCTGACTAATGCCCCGGCGGTGTTCCAACACTTTGTTAATGACATTTTTCGCCGCCTGGTGGGACAGTTTGTTGTCATATATCTGGATGATATCTTAATTTACTCGCCGGATCTGGTGTCTCATCAGGAGCACGTTAGGCAGGTGTTACAGATCTTACGGGATAATAAACTGTATGCCAAATGGGAAAAGTGTGTGTTCGCCGTACAGGAACTCCAGTTTTTAGGCTTCCTGGTTTCAGCGTCCGGTTTTCGTATGGACCCTGGGAAAGTGCGGGCAGTTCTTGAGTGGGATCGGCCAGAGAATCTTAAGGCACTACAACGTTTCCTGGGGTTTGCTAATTATTACCGGAAGTTCATTCGTAATTTCTCGTCCATGGTTAAGCCTCTCACAGACATGACTAAAAAGGGGACGGATTTTTCTAGGTGGTCTGACAAGGCTTGTCAAGCATTCTCCTGCTTGAAAAAATGTTTTGCCTCGGCACCCATACTCATTCAACCTGATGCGTCACAGCCATTCATTGTAGAGGTAGACGCTTCCGAGGTAGGGGTGGGAGCAGTATTGTCACAAGGTTCGTCCCCTGGTAAGTGGCATCCGTGCGCCTTTTTCTCTAAAAAATTGTCGTCCGCTGAGAGGAATTACGATGTCGGCAATAGGGAACTCTTGGCCATTAAGTTAGCTTTTGAGGAGTGGCGCCATTTTTTGGAGGGGGCAGTCCATCCGGTCACCGTCATCACCGATCACAAGAACCTGCTATATCTGGAGTCCGCGAAACGTCTGAATCCCAGACAAGCTAGGTGGTCATTGTTTTTTACCAGGTTTAATTTTGTCGTTACATATCGTCCTGGGTCAAAAAATGTAAAGGCGGATGCCTTATCTCGCAGTTTCCCTGGGGCCGGGAATACGGACGACCCGATTCCTATCCTTCAGGAGGGGGTGGTGGTTTCGGCAGTATGCTCTGAGCTGGAGGAGGAGGTATTGGAGGCTCAGGGGGACGCCCCTGTTGGACCTCCGGGGAGACTGTTTGTTCCAGATCAGTTGCGACAAAAGGTGATCGAGGCACACCATAACTCAGTTTTGGCAGGACACCCGGGGAGTAAAGCAACTGTGGATCTCCTCTCGCGTCGGTTTTGGTGGCCTAACTTACATAAGGAGGTGGTAACTTTTGTCGCGTCCTGTGGGGTTTGTGCGCGCTCTAAGACCTCACATACCCGTCCGTCTGGGGCCCTCTTACCTTTGAAGATCCCGGAGCGTCCTTGGACTCATCTGTCTATGGACTTTATTACGGACCTCCCTCCGTCTTCGGGTAAAACGGTCATACTCGTTGTAGTGGACAGGTTCAGCAAGATGGCACATTTTATCGCTCTTCTGGCTCTCCCTAATGCTAAAACTCTTGCGCAGGTGTTCATTGGGGAGATTGTGAGGCTTCACGGGGTACCCTCCGATGTGGTGTCTGATCGGGGGTCTCAGTTTGTGTCCAAGTTCTGGAAGGCGTTTTGTGCACGGCGGGGGATGCATTTGTCATTCTCATCGGCTTTTCACCCTCAGACCAATGGTCAGACGGAACGTATGAACCAGAGCTTGGAGACATATCTCCGGTGTTTTGTGTCAGAGAACCAGGAGGACTGGGCTTCTTTCTTACCTCTGGCAGAGTTTGCTCTTAATAATAGGCGGAGCGAGTCCACTGGTAAGTCCCCGTTTTTTGGGGCATATGGTTTTCACCCCCAGTTTTGTACTTTCAGTAGGGGGGGCTCTTCGGGGGTTCCTGAGGAGGAACGATTTTCCTCATCACTCGCTTCAGTATGGAGAGGGGTGCTGAAGAATCTGAATACTATGGGGAACCGATACAAACGTATGGCTGATAGGAGGAGAGTGTCTGGTCCGGACCTAAGTGTGAACGATCGGGTATGGTTGTCTACCAGGAATATTAAACTTAAGGTTCCCTCCTGGAAACTGGGTCCCAGGTTCATCGGGCCGTACAGAATCAGTTCTATTATTAATCCGGTGGCATTCCGTCTTGACCTCCCCCCTACGTTTAAAATTCACAACGTGTTCCACAGATCGTTGCTTAAGAGGTATGTGGCGCCGGTGGTACCGTCACCTTTACCTCCCCCTCCAGTGGTGGTCAATGGTAACTTGGAGTTCCAGGTATCAAGGGTCACCGATTCACGTTTTAATCGCCAGTCCCTTCAGTACCTGGTTCATTGGAAAAGGTATGGTCCTGAGGAGAGGATGTGGGTTCCTGCGTCGGATATTAACGCAGACCGATTAGTTCGGGCCTTCCACACGACTCACCCGGATAAACCTGGCCCTGAGGGTCCGGAGGCCCCTCGTAGAAGGGGGGGTACTGTCACGGGTGTGTCGCCACGAAGATCGTCACGATTACACAGCCTGACTTCTCACAGCTGACTTTTTGGTGCTTTGTGTTTTCGGCAGTGAGGGAGTTAATTCTCTCTCTCTCTGTGCTAGACGAGGTCCAGCCTCGCCCAGCTGCAATCAATGCTGCTGTAGTGAGTCTCCTTCAAATACCTGCTGGTCTGTTTGGGAAGTGTCGGTGAAAGCATTTCATACAGACTTACAGAGCGGATCGTGGTATTTGGAGTTTCTGAGATAAGTGTATTTGGAGTGTTTTTTCCCTTCCTCGCTTTATCATTTATCTCCTTTCCCGTTGGTGTTCCCTCTGTTGTAGTTGTGTAGTTTTTGTATGCAAGGTGGTTTTGGTTTTTCCCTTGTACTGTCTCGTTCGTCTAAGTACTGTGTGTGGGCATATTATTACTTGTCCTCTTTTGTTGTGATCGGGGTCCTTCTCAGGACTAGATTACTTAGGTGCAGGGATCCTCAGGAGGTAGGGGTTACGCTGGCGGCCTGGACCTCTGTACCTTTAACAGTACCTCCAGGTTGAGGGATTAGTCAGGGCCCCAGCTTAGGGTCAGCTTAGGCCCCCTACCTCCAGTATACAGAGACAGCGTGACAGGTACTCCCTCAGCATCTTACCAAACTTTGCACTCCATGTGAGAGTACCCCGCGCCTCAGGACCTGTGCGATGGGAGGGGCTGAGAAAATTCTCCCAGAACTTTGACAGTGTTCCCCTGCCTCTACTGGATTGGATTTGTGTCTCTCTCGCCTGTAATCCTTGGTTGTCCATCGAACTGTGACCTCTGCCGCCAGTGTTTTCAGATGGGAATTTTTAATAGTTCTGCAACAAAGGCCTTCTGGTACTGCCCCGTTTTTGTAGACCTCTCCACCTCAGGAATAAGAGACATAAAGTTCTCCTTGTAGCGTGGGTCTAGAAATGTCACCAACCAGTAATGACTGTAACCCAAAATTTTGAGAACGCAAGGGTCATGGGAAAGGCAGCATAACATAAACTCAGCCATGCGTTCCAGACTGCTAACAGGCAAGACTTCCGTGTCCTCACCAAGAAAATGGAAAATGGCCTCTAGAAGTGGCGCATGCGCAGATTGAGATCTCGAGAGCCGCTGTCCTTCGGAATCAGCGACCCTGTCTCCTGCTACCCCACTCCACTGCCGCCGCCCCCCCAGTAAGCTCACTTCAGAATATAAGATGCACCCCCATTTTCCTCTCGAATTTGAATGGAAAAAAGAGTATTGGAAAAATACGGTACATAACTATTTTATTCATCTAAAATAAATCTGAACACTTTTGCTTTTTATCACTGACTTATAAAATATACTGTATAATTCTTGATCACAGAGAGGAATTAAGTCCTGGAGCTGGATTTAATGTCTATAAGGCTGAACAAGTTACCCAACTACACCGCTCACCTGTAAATGTACCCTGTTAATGTATGACCCTGTTAATTCCTTTTAAAGGATAGAATCAGTTCAGTTGTATATCTGTGACAATTTTACTATAAACTATGATATTTACAGTAGATGGAGGACACGGGTAAAAAGACATAGGGGCCGAGTTATTAAAGCTTCAATCAGCTCTGCCAAAATGGATGGAGCTGGGATGGAACTGGAGCTAGGGTGTGTCAACACCCTCTTCTTAAATTCATCAAAATGTTTTCACCTTGTCGTAAGGCAGACAGTTTTTGCCATATACTTTATTTTGTTTGTTTGTTTCATCGACCTCGTCGTACAAGGTCTTGTTTTTTCCAAAAAAAAGTTGCAGTTTTGAATGGCGCCATTCACTTTAAAATTTAATGAACTGAAAAACAGGAAAAAAAATCCAATTTGAATGAAATGGTGAAAAACAAAATACAATTCTGCTAATGTTTTTTGCCTTTTTGTTTTAGCGGCTTACAGTGAGCAAAAATGACCTGGCAAAAGGAATCTTCAAGTCAGAAGGATTTTGGTGATAGTAAATTTGTATATTTTAGAAGATAAACAGAACTTGTAAAACACAAATTTAGTTTTTTGTTGCCATTTTCTGACACCCATAAGTTTTTCATAATTCAGTCAATGAAGCTGTGTGACGTCTTGCTTTTTGAGTGGCAGGTTATAGTTTTCGTTGGTCTCATTTTCGTGCACATACAGTAATCACTTTCTCCTCCATTTTTGGAAGAGCAAACACCAAAACAATTGTAATTTTTTTGACTATACAACATTTATTTATGGGATACTATATATGATTATATTTTTGTTTTCTCATTTCTTTTTTGTTGCGTTGGAAAAAAACTAATTTTTTTAGAAATATATATAAACTGATTATTTTAAAATATATATTTTTTTCTTTTCAGTCCCCGTTATGAACTGAGATAAATTGCTTGTACTTTACTTCACCAGGATAAGTCTCTGCTTTGTGTTATGTGCATCCTGATGAGAAATGGTACATCCAATCTTTTCATTATTTACTTGATTGCATTGATTATTGTATTTTATTTAGTTGTTGCCTCCCACGAGGATTGACAGATTCATTTAGTTTGTCCTATTTCGTTTTATCATATAGTTAAATAGTTTTTAATGCACTTGGTTAAAAATATATTTATGTATGATTTTATTTTACTTTTCATTTTTTTAAATAAATAATATAATTAATAAATACTAAAAAATAATAACAGTAACAGCAACAACAACAATTATTATTATTTATAAATTAAATTTGTTGATTTAATTAATTAATTGATTGACAGGTTCCTCTGATAAATAAAAAAATAATAATGGGTTTTGTTTATATGAAAAAATAATAATGCATTTGGTTAAAAATATATTTATGGATGATTTTATTTTACTTTTCATTTTTTTTTATAAATAATATAATTCATAAATATTAAAAATAATAACAGCAATAGCAACAACAACAGTTATTATTATTTATAAATAAAATTTATTGATTTAATTAATTAATTGATTGACAGGTTCCTCTGATAAATAAAAAAAAAATAGTGGGATTTGTTAATATGAAAAAATAAAATACCAGATAGGAAAAAAATAGTATTCAATATTTAAATGTGTATCCTTTATTATTGCTGCTCAGCACATTTTATGTGAATACCTGATACAGAACAAGGAACTGATTCTATAAAACCCAAAATATATGACACACAATCATATCCAACACTATCAGTAGTTTGTTATGTATGTTCAAGGTTCAGTAGCCTCCAGAGAACGTGTTGAAGATCTTCATTCCTTAAGCTGTATATTAAAGGGTTAAACAATGGAGTAAACACAGTGTACAGAACTGATAAGAACTTGTTCACATTAAGGGAATCCCTCCTATACGGCACCATGTATATTACGATGAGAGGACCATAATACGAGCATACCGAAGCCAAATGAGAGCTGCAGGTGGAGAAGACTTTTCTTCTCCCAGTGGTGGAATGAATATTGAGTATGGTGATAGAAATACAGATATATGACCAGAGAATAAATGAAAATGTGGAGGCAACTATTGGGATGGAGAGGAAAACTACTTCCATCCTAATGACAGAGGTATCTGAGCAGGAGAGATCCACAAGAGGAGCAAAATCACAGAAGAAATGGTCAATGATATTCGAGGAACAGAAGTTTAGTTGACATAAAAGGGTAACAGTTATCAAAACGAGAGTGAAGCTCAGTAACCAGGAGGCTAAGACCAAAGTTTGACAAAACTGGAAGTTCATCATGTTGGCATAATGTAATGGGTTACATATGGCTAAATATCGATCATATGACATAACAGTGAGAAGAAGAGACTCCAAGCTGCCCGAAGCTATGTAGAGGTAGAATTGCATGATACAACCAGTGTATGATATGAGGCCACCACTTCTGAGAATGACATACAACATATTGGGAGTGAGATTAGATGTAAATAAGATTTCCGAAACCGAGAGGTGCTTGAGGAAGTAGAACATCGGATACTGAAGTCGATGACTTATTGTCACCAGAATCACTATAAGAAAATCTCCGGTTAGGGTTATTACGTAAATCAGCAGGAAGAAAGTAAACAGTAGTATATGGAAAGGTGACCAGATTTGGAAACCAAGTAGAAAGAATTCTTTGACTGTTGTTTGGTTTTTGTCCATTGTTTTAATTAATAAAACTGGTGTGTCCATCCCATCAAGAATCCATGGCTGGAAAAAAATGCAGAATATGACTTTTTTATAAAGTGGAGTTAATTATTAGTGCATTGATTCTGCATTCGGGCTTTACCTATATCACAAATGGTGATCTAGTTTTAGTTATTTCTCCAATTTGCTCATCATTAAATACTAGATCTTTTTGAATTCAAATCACTTTAAAAACCGATGCCACCACGAAATGACAATCCCTTAAAATAGAGTCTGAAAATATCCAGGGGGCTGTTATAGATTTTGCTTCTTAAGAGCTTTTTTTTGGGGGGGGATAAGTTAAGAACAATTTTAAAATTTTAAGTGAAGAACATTTTTGCTTCGAAAGTGAAGAGGTCAACACACCAAGGCATTCCATTGTGTAACATACCTGGCGGCGTTCTTGCATAGTGGTCCATCTCCCACTGTGCAAGAGCGCGCACTTGATCTCCAGTCCAGTCTGCTAGCCTGGCTTCCCTCCATGCTGTCTGCTTGCCTCTGTTTCTGCTGCTTAAGGGCGGCACCCGATCACTTCCTGCTTCGTGTGGCTGCTGCAGGCACACCCCTTGTACGTCCTCAGCCTATTGCTGTCTGTCACCTGGTATTTAACCCAGCTCCTCCCTGGAATTCATGCCTGAGCATTGTGTTCTGTCAGTTGGCGTCTAGTCACTGATGTGCCAGGTCCTGTCTATGTTTCCTGCCTTGCGGTATCAGTTCCCGTGTCTGAACTGTGTCCTGTCTGAACTATCTTCTAGCCTGTTGTCTTCTGCCTATCCTGGAGGCTGTATTTCCATGCCAGTGTGAACACGCTCCTAGCCTGTTCTTTCCGCCTTCTAGGGGCCGCATAACTAGACCCGTTCCTGTATCTTGCCTGTTCCTGTCTGATCACGCTCCTAGCCTGTTCGTTCCGCCTTCTAGGGGCCGCATACCTAGAACCGCTCCTGTATCTTGCTGCTGTGTCTGTTCTTGTCTGAATACTCTCCTAGCCTGTTACCTGTTTTTCTCTATGTCTGTACCTTCCCTTTTCCTGCAGAATCTGATCCCGTACCTAACTCCTACTCGTTGTCCCTGTACTCCCGTTTGTGAGTTTAGAGTCCACTCGCTACTTCATTGCAAGTATCTTGTGTGTACCTGGTTCTGCCTCTCCCTTCCAGTCTGTTCCGTGTGAACAGAGCCCTGTCCCCTCTGCTCTGCCTTGCTCACCGCTCCGGCGGTTCTTGCCTGCTCTGCCTTGCTCACCGCTCCGGCAGTCTCGCTCTGCTCTGACCCTTTGCTCGCTGCTCCGGCAGTCTCGCTCTGCTCTGACCCTTTGCTCGCTGCTCCGGCAGTCTCGCTCTGCTCTGACCCTTTGCTCGCTGCTCCGGCAGTCTCGCTCTGCTCTGACCCTTTGCTCGCTGCTCCGGCAGTCTCGCTCTGCTCTGACCCTTTGCTCGCTGCTCCGGCAGTCTCGCTCTGCTCTGACCCTTTGCTCGCTGCTCCGGCAGTCTCGCTCTGCTCTGACCCTTTGCTCGCTGCTCCGGCAGTCTCGCTCTGCTCTGACCCTTTGCTCGCTGCTCCGGCAGTCTCGCTCTGCTCTGACCCTTTGCTCGCTGCTCCGTCAGTCTCATCATGCTTCTCTCGCTCACTGCTCCAGGCGGCCTTGTCCTGCTCTTCTCTCACTCACCGCTCCAGGCGGTCTCGTCTTGTTCTGCTCTTGCTCGCCGCTCTGGGCGGCCTTACTCAGCTGTGTTTGTCCACCGCATCTGCGGTTCTGTTCCTGAGTCCCAGTCTGTACTGGGTCCTATCCACTCGGTGCTCCAACTTGTCGTACCTGCCAGTACCTCCCTGCCTGCATACCAGTCGTGCTTACCAGCATCCGCCAGTCTGCATACCAGCCATGTCTGCCTATACCCAGCAGTCTGTGTGCCAGCCTAACCTGCCTGTTCCTGTATTCCCCTGTGTGGGTCAACAGCCATGTCCGGGGTCTGTCCTGGTCCCTCTGCTCGGTTCCTCCTTGGTGCACTGCCGTTGTATGCCGTCGTGCGACCCTGGTCGGATCGGATGGATACTTAGTTACGCCCCTCCAGGCATTCACTCTCCGGCACGGTCCAGTGGAATCACTACATATACACGCACACGCCACTCAGCCCGGACGTGTACATTACACATTGTCTCAGAAGATAAGCGACAGCCAATGTAAAAGAGAAATAGTGGTCATATTGGTTGCCATCTTATATTCCTGGAAAACTATAGAGCCAAATATTGTTTTTTCACAATGTATCTGATAAAAATGTGCTCCTTAATTTTTACTTTTTAATTCTAGATGGTTGGGTCTTTTTGAAAGGCATTAATCAAGAGGAATATTTGACATTAATAGTAATGGCATAATGGAAAGTTGACACTCAATGAAAGGGATGACTTTTAACCCCTTCCCGACCCGTGTCACACCGTTTGTGACATGGAAAACAGTTCCTTCCCGACCTGTGTCACACCGTCTGTGACATGGAGGGAAAGAGCCCCTGCAGCGCCTGCGAGCGGGGTCGCTCAGGTGTCACAGTTGCTACTGCAACTGGACATCCTGAAGTCGACCCCCCGGTGGGTGGATTAACCCCCCCGTGCCTGGGACCCCTCCGATTGGCTGTTTCATTTTCACTTTTAGTGAAACTGCCAATCGGTATGAATTAAATATTTCACCAATGAAAATTGGTGTAATATTTAAATCTGTGCATTGCCTGATGCTTACAGCATCAGCCATTGGCTGGGGGGAGTGTCACCTCTGTCCCCCCCCTCCCCCCAGATCTGATTGGGGGGCTAGCGTCACATGGATACTAGCCCCAATCAGATATGGAGGGATGGCTGAAACCTCCCAGCACCTTCCCAACCCTGGATTGTCTGCTGCGGACCCCCTGCTGCAGACCCCCTGCTGCGGACCCCCTGCTGCGGACCCCCTGCTGCGGACCCCCTGCTGCAGACCCCCTGCTGTGGACCCTGTGGATCACGTCTGCCGCCGCCGCTGATCAGCAGGTAGTATTGCCCCCAATACACCCGACCCCCCCCTCCACCCCCACCCCCGCCTCCACTTTCATACCTGCACCCCGACCTCCGCTCCCTCTGCTCCCTCTCCCACGTCTTCATCCACCGGCTGCTGCTCTCCTTCTGACAGCCGGTGGACTGTGATCACAGCAGCAGCAGGCTCAGTGTAAATGCCCTGCTCCTGTGATCACACCCACCATCCCCCAGTCCCAGTGATATCACCCCCCACCTCCCAATAATCACCCCCCCACGCAAACCCAGTAATCACCCCCCTGCTCCTGCCGGCTCCTGCTCCCCTTTCTGCCCCAGTAATCACCCCCCGATGCTGCCGACCTCCTACCCCCCTTGCTGCTGCCGGCTCCTGCCCCAGTGATCACCCCCCTTGCTGCTGCTGCTGGCTGCTCCATCTCCTCAGCCCCCTTTTACGTCTGACCGCCCCATACGTCTGACCGCCCCCTACTCCTGACCGCCCCTTACGCCTGACCGCCCCCTACGCCTGACCGGCCCCTACGCCTGACCGGCCCCTACTCCTGACCGCCCCCTACTCCTGACCGGCCTCTACGCCTGACTGCCCCCTACTCCTGACTGCCCCCTACTCCTGACTGCCCCCTACGCCTGACCGGCCCCTACGCCTGACCGCCCCCTACGCCTGACTGCCCCCACACGTGACTGCAGAAGGTTACACCAAGCACACACACGTACACTCACACTATAATAAAGTTTTGATTTTTTTTTTTTTTACACACGCACAAAGCACACAAAATGTCCCGCCCGTCCCGTTCATCCCAGTCTAGGGCGTACTCAGCTGAGGAGGCTATGTCAGGTTGGTGTGTGTGTTGTAGTGTATGAGATTGTGTGTGTGTGTGGTGTATGCACTACAATATACCACACCGCACACCAACCTGACATGCACTACACAATGGTGTCCGCTAACAAATTGGAACCATGTTGCGTTTGGAGAGTACCTGTGTGCCCAAACATTGGAGCTCCCCAACAAGTGACCCCATTTTGGAAACTAGACCCCCCAAGGCACCTATATAGATGCATAGTGAGCTCTTGGAACCCCCAGGTTCTTCACAAATTGATTGATAAAAATGAAAAAGTGAAAAAAAAAACACTTTTTTATTTTTACGGATTAATTTGCTAAGGACCTGGGGGTCCCAAGTGCTCACTATGCATCTAGATAGGTGCCCTGGGGGGTCTAGTTTCCAAAATGGGGTCACTTGTGGGGGAGCTCCAATGTTTGGGCACACAGCGGCTCTCCAAACGCAACATGGTGTCTTCTAACAATTTGAGCCGACAATTTGTTAGCGGACACCATGTTGCATTTGGAGAGCCGCTGTGTGCCCAAACATTGGAGCTCCCCCACAAGTGACCCCATTTTGGAAATTAGACCCCCCAAGGCACCTATCTAGATGCATAGTGAGCACTTGGAACCCCCAGGTGCTTCACAAATTGATTCATAAAAATGAAAAAGTGGAAAAAAAAACACTTTTTTATTTTTACGGATTAATTTGTGAAGGACCTGGGGGTTCCAAGTGCTCACTATGCATCTAGATAGGTGCCTTGGGGGGTCTAGTTTCCAAAATGGGGTCACTTGTGGGGGAGCTCCAATGTTTGGGCACACAGCGGCTCTCCAAAAACAACATGGTGTCTTCTAACAATTTGAGTCGACAATTTGTAGCGGACACCATGATGCTTTTGGAGAGCCGCTGTGTGCCCAAACATTGGAGCTCCTCCACAAGTGAACCCATTTTGGAAACTAGACCCCCCAAGGCACCTATCTAGATGCATAGTGAGCACTTGGAACCCCCAGGTGCTTCACAAATTGATTCATAAAAATGAAAAAGTGGAAAAAAAAACACTTTTTTGATTTTTACGGATTATTTTGTGAAGGATCTGGGGGTTCCAAGTGCTCACTATGCATCTAGATAGGTGCCTTGGGGGGTCTAGTTTCCAAAATGGGGTCATTTGTAGGTGAGCTCCAATGTTTGGGCACACAGCCGCTCTCCAAACGCGACATGGTGTCCGCAAACAAATTGAATGGAAAATCGGCTCAAATTGTTAGCGGACACCATGTTGCGTTTGGAGAGCCCCTAATGTGCCTAAAAAGTGGAGCTCCCCCACAAGTGACCCCATTTTGGAAACTAGACCCCCCAAGGCACCTATCTAGATGCATAGTGAGCACTTGGAACCCCCAGGTGCTTAACAAAATGATCTGTGAAAACAAAAAAGTACTTTTTTTTTCACAAAAATTTTCTTTTAGCCTAAATTTTTTAATTTTCACATGGGTAACAGGATAAAATGCATCATAAAATGTGTTGGTCAATTTCTCCTGAGTACACTGATACCTCATATGTGGTCATAAACCACTGTTTGGGCGCATGGCAGGGCTCAGAAGAGAAGGAGCGCAATTTGACTTTTGGAGCTAATTTTCCATTCAAAAAGTAAAATGGCGCTCCTTCCCTTCTGAGCCCTGCCGTGTGCCCAAACAGTGGTTTATGACCACATATGAGGTATCAGTGTACTCAGGAGAAATTGACCAACAAATTTTAGGATGCATTTTATCCTGTTACCTATGTGAAAATTAAAAAATTTAGGCTAAAAAAAATTTTTGTTAGAAAAATAAAAATGTTCACTTTTTTCTTCCATGTGGCTTTAGTTCCTGTGATGAACCTGAAGGGTTAATAATCTTCTTGAATGTAGTTTTGAGTAGCTTGAGGGGTGCAGTTTTTGGAATGGTGTCACCTTTGGGTGTATTCTGTCATAAAGACCCCTCAAAGGGACTTCAAATGTGATGTGGTCATAAAAAAATGGTTTTGTAAATTTTGCTGGAAAAAAGATAAATTGCTGATGAACTTTGAACCCTTCAAACTTCCTACCAAAATTTTTTTTTTTCCAAAATTGTGCTGATGTAAAGTAGGCATGTGGGAAATGTTATTTATTAACTATTTTGTGTCATATCACTCTCTGGTTTAGTAGAATAAAAATTCAAAATTTGAAAATTGCAAAATTTTCAAATTTTTTCCCATATTTTTGATTTTTTCACAAATAAACGCAAATATTATCGACCTAAATTTAATACTAACATGAAGCCCAATATGTCACGAAAAAACAATCTCAGAATCGCTAGGATCCGTTGAAGTGTTCGAGAGTTTTTACTTCGTAAAGGGACACTGGTCAGAATTGACAAAAATGCCAAGGTCTTTAGGGTCAAAATAGGCTGTATCCTGAAGGGGTTAAAAAGATTTCAAGGATTACAAAATCATGGATACTTTCCTTGCAGAAACAGCGTGTGGGTTTTTAACATCTCACCCTTATTCATTTCACTGTAGCTGTACTCCAATACCATATTATATTTATGAACTGTCTCATTGTTGTTTCTAGAAGAATGCAGACTTGTTTTTTGCAATCCTAGAACTTGTTAATGGTTTGATGTTACCCTTTAGAACCCAGTCAGAGGCATCTCATCCAGCCATATCAGATATCTTGATTTGCACTGAGGAGAAGCAAAAACCCCGAAACATGTGTCTGCAAATAGAGTATCCCAAGTCATATGGCAAGGTTCATTAAAGGTCGATATTGACTTTTATGGTTGCTATTTCTAGTAGATGGCAGTAGAGTTCAAGTCCTCTTGGAAGAGATAATTTGCAAATTAAATTTTCTATCAACATTTAAATATCTAAATTACAGTATTTCAAATAAGACATTAATATATGGATTTGTCTAGAAGTCTCCATGTTGAAAATTTGTTTCCACTGCAGGGAAAAATAGAATAATGTTTGTTCGATATATCATCGGAAACTTACAGACTTACCAGTGGTCCAAGGGCTTAAACTCACCTATTGTAACATGGCCTGGCATTAGCAGCAGTACCTTGAGTCCTATGAAACTACTATCCCCACATATCATAAGGAAATAACAGTCATGTGAAGCTTACCTGTGCCAGAGATAATGACGATGACAGAAGATGCCATAAGGATGATCTTCCACAATAAAGAAAATGCTCATTATTCTTCCCCCTATTTATAGGTGCATTGTATACATCGTCATGTACTGGTAATTGTTCAGGGAATTTGTGAATAATTAAAGGCTAAATTAACACAATTCTTTGCAGACTAAATAAGTAATTCGATAGGGAAACATTTTACATTTAGTAATTATTTAAGATTTGCAGAAATTCTTAACACATGTGCATTTCCATTCGAAACGAAAAAGTTGCTCAATGGGGAAGACATTCATATTTTATACAGGAAAATTCTGACATTTTCTTTCACCATATTTTTTTTATACAGTCATGTTGTCATTTTTATTTTAGGAGGATGGTGAGGAAAAGGTCTGTAGATTGGCACCAAGTAGTATCTTACATTTCTATATCAAGAAAGAGGAACAAAAAGATAACATATTCTATATACAGTCATGGCTAAAAGTGGTGGCACTTGTTACGCACATGTCCGGACAGACTTTTGTGAGCGTGGTTAGTGATCCCACTGAACCATGAACCGAGGAGTGCCTGGAGGGGCGTGACTAAGTATTAACTCGGTCCGACCAAGGTCGCACGGCGGCTCAGTCGACTCCGTGAACCAGGCAGGAACCGAGCAGGTGCTACTCCAGGTCAGACCCCGGTCACAGTTGTTGACCCACAACGGGGAATGCAGGAACAGGCAGGTTAGGCTGGTATGCAGACAGGTGGGTACTGGCAGGCACGGCTGGTATGCAGACAGGTGGGTACTGACAGGGAAGGCTGGCATGCAGACAGGTAGATACTGGCAGGCACGGCAGGTAAACAGACAGGTGGGTACTGGCAGTTAAGAGCACAGGCAGGATAGGGACCAGTACAGACTGGGATGCAGGAACTGAGCCGTAAGTGTGGCAGACAAGCAGAGCAGAGCAAAACCCGCAAGTGCAGAATACAAGAAGAGCAGATCAAAACCCACAGGTGCGGTAGACAAGTAAAGCAGAGCAAAACCTGCTAGTGCAGTAGACAAGCAAAGAAGAGTAAAATCCACAGGTGCAGTAAACAAGCAGAGCAGAGCAAAATCCGCAAGTGCAGTAGACAAGCAGAGCAGAGCAAAAGCTGCAAGTGTGGTAGACAAGCAAAGCAGAGCAAAATCCGCAGGTGTGGTAGACAAGCAGAGCAGAGCAAAACCCAAAGGTTCGGTAGACAAGCAGAGCAGATCAAAACCCACAGGTTCGGTAGACAAGCAGAGCAGAGCAAAACCCACAGGTGTGGTAGACAAGTAGAGCAGAGCAAAATCCGCAAGTGCGGTAGACAAGGAAAGCAGAGCAAAGTTCGCAGGTGCGGTAGACAAGCAGAGCAGAGCAAAACCTTCAAGTGCAGTAGACAAGCAAAGCAGAGTAAAATCCACAGGTGCAATAAACAAGCAGAGGAGAACAAAACCCGCAAGTGCGGTAGACAAACAGAGCAGAGGAAAACCCGCAGGTACGGTATACAAGCAGAGCAGAGCAAAACCCACAGGTGCGGTAGACAAGCAGAGCAGAGCAAAACCCCCAAGTGCGGTAGACAAGCAGAGCAGAGCAAAACCTGCAAGTGTGGTAGACAAGTAAAGCAGAGCAAAATCCGCAGGTGCGGTAGACAAGCAGAGCAGAGCAAAACCCGCAAGTGCGGTAGACAAGCAGAGCAGAGCAAAACCCACAGGTGCGGTAGACAAGCAGAGCAGAGCAAAACCTGCAAGTGAGGTAGACAAGCAAAGCAGAGCAAAATCCGCAGGTGTGGTAGACAAGCAAAGCAGAGCAAAACCGCAGGTGCGGTAGACAAGCAGAGCAGAGCAAAACCCAAAGGTGGAGAAGACAAGCAGAGCAGAGCAAAACCTGCAGGTGCGGTAGACAAGAAGAGCAGAGCAAAACCCGCAGGTGCGGTAAACAAGCAGAGCAGAGCAAAACCCGCAGGTGCGGTAAGCAAGCAGAGCAGAGCAAAACCTGCAGGTGCGGTAGACAAGCAGAGCAAAGGAAAACCCGCAAATGTGGTAAACAAGCAGAGCAGAGGATAATAGAGATTTTTTACCGTGGAACAGCAAAAGCACATTTCTGTCTCTCTGGCCTACACCAGACTATTTTCAACAGATATATTTGTGTCTGAAAAATCAGGGAGACACTATTATTTTTTTTTTTACTGCAAAAAATGCCAAAAGCAGGATAATAATGATTTTTTACCGTGGAATAGCAAAAGCACACTTCTGTCTCTCTGGCCTACGCTAGACTATTTTCAACAGATATATTTGTGTCTGAAAAATCAGGGAGACACTATTATTATTTTTTTTACGGCAAAAAATGCCAAAAACAGGATAATAGAGAATTTTTACCGTGGAACAGCAAAACCACATTTATAATTTACTGGTGTATACCAGACTTTTTTAAATATACATATTTGCGGCTGAACAGTGGGCCACACACTCAAAATGTTTTTTTTAGATACAAATGGCCCAAAAGTGGATAATACAGAGGTTTGAACCGTCGAACTGCAAAAACACACTTGTATTTCTCGGGCCTGCACCAGACTATTTTCAACAGATATATTTGTGTCTGAACAATCAGGAGACACTATTATTTATTTTTTATGGAAAATAATGCCAAAAACAGGACAATAGAGATTTTTTACCGTGGAACAGCAAAACCACAGTTATAATTGATTGGTGTTTACCAGACTTTTTTAAATATATATATTTGCGGCTGATCAGTGAGCGACACACTCAAACAGTTTTTTTTAGATACAAATGGCCCAAAAGTGCATAATTCAGAGCTTTGAACAATGGAACTGCCAAACCACACTTGTATCACTCGGGCCTACACCAGACTATTTTCAACAGATATATTTGTGTCTGAAAAATCAGGGAGACACTATTATTTATTTTGTTACGGCAAAAAATGCCAAAAGCAGGATGATAGAGATTTTTTACTGTGGAACAGTAAAAGCACACTTCTGTCTCTCAGGCCTGCACCAAACTATTTTCAACAGATATATTTGTGTCTGAAAAATCAGATACACACTTTTTTGGGGGGGAGGGTGTGTGGGGGCACCAAAAGGTTAATAAGATGGGTATTTGTGCAGTGTGAAGGAGGAAAAAAAAAAGAGGATTTAGATTGAAAAAAAAGGATTTTTCCTGGCCCTCGAGACCTGGAGCTAAGTCCAGCAATTTCAGCAGCAGGAGCACACAGGACTGTAATGCAGCATTTGCTGGTATAACCACTGCGTCTCCTATACAGCCTGCCTGCCTGCCTGCCTGATATGTGGGGTGGATATTAGTCCTGAGAAGGACTGTTTGTTTGATCTGGCAGCCTTTACAGACCCTACACTAACTATTTCGCAGGATATATCTCTCCCTTAATTAGCAGCGCTGTCCCTACACTGTCTGATCCGGAGAGACTGTGTCCAAGATGGCGGCGCCCGGTTTTAAATACTCGAGGTGACGCTGTGCGGCCAGCCAATCACTGTAATGCCCACAAACAACATGACTGCGGCATTACAGTGACTGGCTGGCAATCCCTGCATGTTCATTGGCTCTGTAAAGAGCGCCAAACATGCAGGGTGGAGATCCGAGCTCCCGCCCGAGTAACCCGGAAATTCTCGGTGCTGGCCAAAATTCCCGAGTAGCGAGATGCTCGGGCGAATACCGAGCAGTGTCGAACATGCTCGCTCAACACTAGTGAAAACCAAAATACAATTCTGCTAATGTTTTTTGCCTTTTTGTTTTAGCGGCTTTAAGTGAGTAAAAATGGCCTGGCAAAAGGAATCTTCAAATCAGTAGGATTTTTGTGATACTAAATTTGTTTATTTTAGTAGTAGAGATGAGGGGTGTTCGACTCTAACTGTTCGCCAATCTCAAATTCGAGCTGTTTTGGGCGATGTTCGAGCCGCTCGGCAAACATGAACAATTTGAAAAAAATTTGGCTGTTCGAGGTTATGTTCGATAACTGTTCGTGCACCAAAATCATAACAGGATTTTTTCTCAATAATGCTGAAAATTAATGTTAATACGCAGTTTGAGTGTACAGCGGGGCGGGGGGGGTGGCAGGGGATGGATCTCTGCAGAAATAATGAAGATTTCCATTTTTTTTCTCTTTCTTGCATTTACAGTGGGGAGGTGCAGTCTGTCAGCCTATCAGCAGCGCACACACGAAGCGAACTGCTTTTTGTCACACAAGCAAGGGCATGTGTCATTGGCAGTGTATGTCACATGTCCTTGCCCTATAAGACCCAGCCATTTTCCACGTAGCCACCATTTTCTCACTGCTGCAGCTGCATGTTAGACGGCACCACTGTTGCTGTGTGCGCTATACTTTGAGTGTTAATTTCAAGTCAATTTTCGCACAAATCTACAGGTAGCTTGGGAGTAGGGAATAGTTGTGATTGCAGTCCTTTTGAGGACTAGGTTACATCATTTCCTACGACTTTTATCAGGCAGGTCTGTGCTCTTAAATAGATAGGTTGGGAGTAAAGACTAATTGTAATTGCAGTCCTTTTGAGGGCTAGGTTACATCAGTTCCTATCACTTTTTGCCAGGAAGGTCTGTGCCAGTGCTGTGCAAGTTTTTTTCACAGCATTTGGCTAAATCTAGCTAAGCAAATCCTTTTTGGCCTCTTGCAGTGTGTGTTAGTCAGTGGAGTAGCCTATCTGTGCTGCAAGCTACACCACCTGTGTATAGAATACAATTTTTTTTACTGCACCTAGCCAAGTAAAACCTTTTGGGCATAGAATCATTCTATTAGTCCATTTATAGTAACCTCCACCAGGTTTCAAATTCAAAATAATTTTTATCTGCATCTAGCTCTGAAAAAATATTTGGGCTTGTAGCAGTGTGTGGGACTTGTTCTCTTAGTCCATCTATACTAACCTCCACCAGGTTGCAAATTCAAAATGATTTTTATCTGCCTCTAGCTCTGAAAAAATATTTGGGATTGGGCTTGTAGCAGTGTGTGGGACTTGTTCTATTAGTCCATCTATACTAACCTCCACCAGATTACAAATTCAAAAGAATTTTTATCTGCATCTAGCTCGGAAAAAAAATATTTGGGCTTGGGCTTGTAGCAGTTTGTGGGACTTGCTCTATTAGTCCATCCATACTAACCTCCACCAGATTACAAATTCAAAATAATTTTTATCTGCATTTAGCTCTGAAAAAATATTTGGGCTTGGGCTTGTAGCAGTGTGAGGGACTTATTCTATTAGTCCATCTATACTAACCTCCAGCAGGTTGCAAATTCAAAATAATTTTTATCTGCATCTAGCTCTGAAAAAATATTTCGGCTTGTAGCAGTGTGTGGGACTTGTTCTATTAGTCCATCTATACTAACTTTCACCTCTGTGTATGTAATAAAATTCTTTTACTGCATCTAACACAGCCAATAGTTTTGGCCTAATACCACAGTTTGGCCACTCAGCTCTGCTCAGTTCCCATCCATTGTTTTTTGTGCAAACAACTCCAGAGTTGTCAATTAGTTAACCACCAAAATGAGTGGAAAAAGGCCTGCTGCTGGTGGAAAGGGGAATAGGCGTGTTGGGAAGGGAAAAAAAGGTTGTGTCCGTGGGGTAGGTGTTAAAGCAACAGTAACATCTGCAGAAGAAAGACCATCTTCCAGCCAAACTAAGATGTCTACTTCTTTTAGCGGATAATTTGATAATATCCCTTTCTTACGGCCACGCCAATCGCTTCAAATTCCAGATGAGGCACAGAAACAGCAGGTGCTTCAACGGATATCAAGTACTTCTTTAAGTGGGCTCTCCTCCACCTCAACTTCAACATCACAAATACTCCAGTCCTCAGAGGTGTCACCCCAATCGCACTTGCTTCCTCACAGCTCACAAGTCTCCAGCTGCCCATCTGAGTATGGGGTAGAACAGATGGTTGAGTCTGCAGAGGTGTTTACTCATACTATAGCCTGGGAATCAGAGGTCGGCTCCAGAGCTTCTGTGAATCCAGACGAGGAAATGATCTGCACTGATGCCCAGAATCTTTAAGAGTCGGATCCAGGACCAGACGCAGAAGGTTCTGACCATAATGTAGACCCCTGTTCCCAAACTGTAACTCCTATTGGTGGAGACAATGAGGAAGACGATGATGAGACTCAAATACCTGATTGGAGCGACAACTTTACTTTTTTGTCAGGGCAGGAAGAGGTTGGCTCTGAGGACGATGGGTGTGATAACACACAGGGTGATGATGACGAGGTTGGAGATCCCACTTACTGTCAACCCACCATCAGCCAGTCGATGAGGTCAGCAGAGGAGATGGAGAAGGATGCTATTGACGACGAGGTCAGTTTGTGCCTTCCTGGACAGAGATGTAGTACTGGAAGCACGTCAACAACTGCATCCTCAAACACAACTCTGCCTCTGACCACAAGTCGTGGTGGCTCTTCAGGTCGCATGGGTGCTAAGCCTTGCATAGCCTGGGCATTTTTTCAGATCGGTAAGGATGACCCAACTCGTGTTATCTGTAACATTTGTCAGCAAAAGCTAAGTAGAGGCCAAAAAATACATAGTTTGAATACTACATGCATGAACCGGCACATGGATATGAAGCATAAGTTAAAGTGGGAAGTTCACTGTGCTACAATGCGGCCTAGCCGGCCGGGTAAACCGCCTTCTGCCACATCTTGTGCATCCACGGCCTCTTCATCCTCTGTGACTGGGGGGACAGCAGTCACACCTGTTTTGGGACACAGACCTGCCACCTCTTTACCTGCAACAGCCAGGGTGATTGGCAGGTCATCATTTTCTTTGGAGGTGGAAGCACCAGCTGGTGTTCAGCGCTGTCCGACATCGATAGCACCACCTTTGGATCAAGGCAACCTAACATGTCCGCCTGCATCTTCCTCACAGACCGGCAGTTTGCCAGGGACACCCTTCTCAACCCCGTCTAAGCACAACAGCCAGCCCTCGGTCCCTCAGATGTGGACTAGTAAAAGACCATTTCCTCCTAGCCCTGAGAAAGCTAAGAGGTTGAATTTCACCATCTGCAAGCTCTTGGCTACAGAAATGCTTTCTTTCTGCCTGGTCGACGCAGAGGATTTTCGAGACCTTTTGTCCGTCGCAGCGCCCCAGTACCAGATGCCCAGTCGTCACTACTTCTCAAAGAAAGGTGTGCCTGCGCTCCACCAACATGTCGCACACAACATCACAGCTTCTTTGAGAAACTCTGTGTGTGACAGGGTGAATTTCAACACTGACACTTGGATGAGTAGGCATGGACAGGGGCGTTACATGTCGCTGACTGGGCACTGGGTAACTATGGTGACAGCAGGACAAGGGGCTGCTGTCCAAGTCTTGCCGTCCCCACGAGTTGTGCGTTAATACTCTTTATCTCGAAGTTCCTCCACTGCTTCTGCCTCCTCAACCTCCTCTCAGTCCTCCACCGGCACCCAAAGCCTGTCTGGTCATGCCACAAGCTTTCTAACTGCGCAGAAGGGATCCTGCACACCTCCTTAATATGCTGGCAGCAGGGCTCAACGTCATCAGGCGGTTTTTACTTTGAAATGTCTGGGAAATGTGAGTCACACAGCTGAGGAGTTGTGGTCAGCTCTGGAGACCCAGTTTCATGAATGGTTGTCTCCACTGGACCTGAAACCAGGGAAGGCCATGTGCGACAATGCTGCAAACCTCGGTGCGGCCCTTCGCCGTGGCAATGTCACACACGTGCCTTGTATGGCTCACTTGTTGAACCTGGTTGTTCAGCAATTTTTAGCCCACTATCCCAGACTAGATGGCCTTCTGCAGAGGGCACGGTCTCTGTGTGCTCACTTTCGCCGTTCGCATCCCGCAGCTCAGCGACTTACATCTCTACAGAAGTTGTTGGGCCTGCCAATTCACCGGCTAAAATGCGATGTGCCTACCCGGTGGAATTCAACTCTGCACATGTTGCAGCGACTGTGGCAGCACCGACAAGCCCTGGTGCAATACGTTCTGACGTATAGCCTGGGCCAACGAGATCCAGAGGTGGGGCAAATCACGCTGGAGGAGTGGTCTCAGATGAGGGACCTATGCACCCTTCTGCAGTTTTGAAATGGCGACGAAGATGTTTAGTGCTGACGATGCCATTATCAGCATGACTATTCCGGTGATTTACATGCTGGAGCACATGTTAAACAGAATTCGGAGTCAGGTGGTGGCACAAGAGGAGGTGGAGGAAGTAGAGGAGGAGGAGTTGTATGCGGAAGGGCTAACATCTGCAAGGTCCAGACGGTCGGCAGCACCAAGGCGGCAGGCATGTGAGGGTGGGGGAGATGGTTTTACCAGGGCGCATGGTAGCAGCCAAACTAGTGAGGAAGGTGCAGGAGCCCAGAAAGAAGTGGAGGACGAACTGATGGAAGACTCATCAGATGAGGGAGACCTTGATCACATTTCTGTTGTGCGAGGTTGGGGGGAGAGGGCAGAGGAAGGAAGCATGATTGTTACCTCACCACCAACACAACAGGGACTTGGTGCTTCTGGATGCGCAAGACACATGAGTGCCTTCTTGCTGCACTACCTGCAACATGACCCTCAAATTGTGAGAATTAGAAATAATCCTGACTACTGGGTTGCCACACTGTTAGATCCCCGCAACAAAAGTAAATTTGCAGAAACTATTCCTGCCATAGAAAGAGATGCACGCATGCAGGAGTATCAGCAGAGACTGTTGCAGAATCTTACATGTGCTTTTCCACAAAACACAAGTGGTGCACGTAGTGAATCTCACAGTTCCACCTTGCCAACCGTTGGACCGTCGAGTGTTCAGCACTTAAAACGTAACAGAAACAGAGTATCTGCTGGTAACATCAATTTTACAGAATTATTTCACCACTTTTTTAGCCCATCCTTTGCAAGGCCACAGGAGACAAGAAGTCTGACACATAGTCAACGCCTAGAGATGATGGTACAGGAGTATCGCCATGTAGACATTGAACCCATGACTGTGTCACTGGACCCTTACTCTTTTTGGGCTTCCAATCTGGATAAATGGCCGGAGCTCGCCACTTACGCCTTGGAGATCTTGTCATGCCCGCAGCCAGCGTTCTGTCTGAACGTGTGTTCAGCGCTGCTGGTGGTGACCTGACAGATAAGCGCACGTGGCTCTCCACTGATAATGTAGACAGACTCACGTTCATAAAGATGACCAAATCATGGATCCGAAACGACTTTTCTACCCCTGTGTCATCCTGGGGAGAGTAAAAGCTTGATGATTTGTTAAAATCACCTCATCAACCGTTTTAAGCTTTCAAATTACTAATCATGTTTATCTGTATCTTGGCTGGAAAATAATTTGGGCCTTGTAGCAGTTTGCAGTACTGATTCTATTAGGCCATCTATACTAAACTACACCAGATTTAAAATTACTAATCATGTTTATCTGTATCTTGGCTGGAAAATAATTTGGGCCTTGTAGCAGTTTGCAGTACTGATCCTATTAGGCCATCTATACTAAGCTCCACCAGCTTTCAAATCAATAATAATTTTTAGCTGCATCTAGCCCGGAAAATAATTTTGGGGCTCCTAGATGCGCAAGACACATGAGTGCCTTCCTGCTGCACTACCTCCAACATGACCCTCAGATTGTCAGAATTCGAAATAATCCTGACCACTGGGTTGCCACACTCTTAGATCCCCCACACTCTTTGATCAACCTTTTCATTTTAATAAAGATCAAAAAAATGGTCAGTTTTGAAATTATAAGCATTAGCAGGTTATTAGAAACTGAAATCAAACAGTTTTCAACTCAAAACTTCATTCTAGGCGATGTTACATTTGCACATAGGACCCCTTGTTTGAAAGGAGCTTCTGAACTCTCTCGTCCATTGAATTTGTCAGGTTTTGGATGGTTTCTGCTTCAATTGTTTTGCATGAGGACAGAATACCCTCCCAGAGCTGTTGCTTAGACGTGAACTGCCTCCCGCCATCATAGACACTCCTTTTGATGATGCTCCAGAGGTTCAGAATGAGGTAGAGGTCAGGGGGGTCACACCATAAGTTTGTCCCCTTTTATGCCCATATCAGCCAGAGATGCAGATGTGTTATGTGCAGCATGAGACGGTGCATTACCATGCATGAAAATGATCTTGCTGTAGAATACACGGTTCTTCTTCTTGAACCATGGCAGGAAGTGCTGTTTGAGAAACTCCACATACATTATGGAGTTTATCTTTACCCCTTCAGGGATCATAAAGGGGCCGACAATCTCTCTCCCCATGATTCCAGCCCAAAACATTACTCCACCTCCTCCTTGTTGGCGCCATAGCCGTGTTTGTCCATCAACCAGCCATCCTCCACTCCATCCATCTGGACCATCGAGCGTTGCACGGCACTCATCGGTGAACAAAACAGTTTTGAAGTCAGTTAGCCATTTCTGCTTGTGTACAGTGGATTAGAGGAGGTCGACAGAATGGTTTACACACAGCTGCAAACCTCTGAAGGACCCTGCATCTTGTTGTTCGGGGGACATTGGAGGCACCAGAAGCTTCAAAAACTTGTCTGCTGCTATGACAAGGCCTTTGTGCCGCTGCTCTTTTAACCTGACATAATTGCCTCTAGGAAAGAGTCCTCAATTTTCCCTTATGAGCACGCACACGTGTGTACTGTGAATCAGCTACATACTTCTTGATTGTGCGATGATCAGAATGAAGTGTCTTGGCAATGTTGATTGTAGTCATGCCTTGACCTAAACACTCCACTATTTGTTGCTTCTCAGCAGCCGACACATCCTTTTTCTTTCCCATTTTGGCAGAAAATGTAGGCTGCTTAACAATGTGTGACAGCCTTCTTAAGTAGTCTTGCCTTTTATTGAACACACCTGCCAAACTAATTAGCACAGGTGTCAGCAATTGCTTACAGTGATATAAAGAGCCCTGACACACATCACCATCAATGAGTTTAACTGACAAACAAACAAATTCTTCCCTTATCACTCCTAAACAATTTTTGCATAATAATTTGAAACACAGTGTACATGTGCTTTTCCACAAAACACCAGTGGTTCACATAGTGAATCTTACAGTTCTAACTTGGCAACAGTGGTCTGTATGGAGTTGTTCAATAAAGGGCCCAAAATTAAGATAACATAGACGGGAGAGGTCTCTATGAATACGAACTCCTAAGTATTTGATACCCTGTGACGGCCAGGCAAAGGGAAAGTTGGACTGGATGGAATCCTGTATGGATTTGGGGAGGGAGACATCGAGGGCCTCAGACTTCGCTGCATTGCTTTTAAAATTTGACCATGTAACAAAGTGATCTATTTCAACCATAACAGCAGGGATGGATATATGTGATTGAGTGATATATACTAGGACATTATCATCAAATGCAGAGCACTTGTACTCGGTGCCTTCCACCTCAATCCACCTAATATTGGGGTTATGGCGAATTGATGAGAGCAGGTGCTCCGTCACTAGGATGTATAAGAGAGGGGACAGAGGACATCCCTGCCTTGTCCCATTGGTGATTGTGAAAGGTGATGAAAATTTTCCATTTATCTTCAGCCTAGGTGACGTATTGCGATACAGGGCCGTGATTTTGCCATTAAAAGGGTCCCCTAGACCCCTACCCCAAGCTTTTTAAGAGAATAATATATGGCGTGCCAGGAGACTCTATGGAATTGTTTCTCAGCATCCAACAAGACTATCTAATTACAATTTTTTAACTGCACCTAGCCCAGGAAATACTTTGTGCCTATTAGCAGTGTCTGCTAGTCAGCGGATTATCCCAGCTGTTAAGCAAGCTACACCACCTGTAGTTTGGACACTTATTTTTTTCAAAGGAAATGGTTCGGGCCCCCGGGACACTCAGTGAAGAGCATCGGGGAGGCACCCCAAGGCACAGGGGCTGGGACTGGCGGTAGGACGCCTTGCGGTGGACCGCCAAGCTCGATCCTTATAAAAGCTTTTTAACTGCAGCAGCTTTAGTGGACGCTACTGGAGCTGGAATTACCGCGGCTGCTGGCATGAGTCTTACCCTCCAATAGATCCTTGTAAAATGATTTAAAGTGTACTCATTCAAATTAGAGAGACAATTTAAATTAAAAAGATTAGACCTGCCTCCACCGCAGGGGGGCTCGCTCGACCCACCAGCGGACAGGCACCAGTATTGGGAGAGGGGGGCTGGCCGTCAGGGTCCACCGCGGCTCTGGCACAAACCCAGCGACACGGAGGTCGCACGGGCAGGAACGGACTGGCCGTGTCGGCTTCGCACTTTTTTGGTTTTAGAAGGGCATGACATGCCTATATCTGTGTCTCCCCCTCCTTTTACTCCTCCACCTCTTTTCTTTTCGCATCACTATATGTACTTTTCACTTTTCCATGTGTTAGTTGTGTCTTCTGAGCAGTTTGTCAGCTTTTGGACAACTTTGAAGTGTTTTCTATGTGTTTTCTATGTGTTGCTATGTGTTTTTGTTTGCCTGCCATTGGTTTTAACGGTGTTCGAAGGTGTTCGACGAACAGTTCGATGAACAGTACGGCGAACATACGGGTGTTCGACGAACCAAACTGAACTCGAACACTACGGGGGTGGCTCAACACTATTTAGAAGTTAAGATAAACAGAACTTGTAAAACACAAATTTAGTTTTTTGTTGCCATTTTCTGACACCCATAAGTTTTTCATAATTCAGTCAATGAAGCTGTGTGACGTCTTGCTTTTTGAGTGGCAGGTTATAGTTTTCGTTGGTCTCATTTTCGTGAACATACATTAATCACTTTCTCCTCCATTTTTGGAAGTGCAAACACCAAAACAATTGCAATTTTTTTGACTATACAACATTTATTTATGGGATACTATATATGATTATATTTTTGTTTTCTCATTTCTTTTTTGTTGCGTTGGAAAAAAACTAACTTTTTTAGAAATATATATAAACTGAATATTTTAAAATATATATTTTTTTCTTTTCAGTCCCTCTAATGAACTGAGATAAATTGCTTGTACTTTACTTCACCAGGATAAGTCTCTGCTTTGTGTTATGTGCATCCTGATGAGAAATGTTACATCCAATCTTTTCATTATTTACTTGATTGCATTGATTATTGTATTTTATTTAGTTGTTGCCTCCCACGAGGATTGACAGATTCATTTAGTTTGTCCTATTTCGTTTTATCATATAGTTAAATAGTTTTTAATGCACTTGGTTAAAAATATATTTATGTATGATTTTATTTTACTTTTCATTTTTTTTTATAAATAATATAATTAATAAATATTAAAAATAATAACAGCAATAGCAACAACAACAATTATTATTATTTATAAATTAAATTTATTGATTTAATTAATTAATTGATTGACAGGTTCCTCTGATAAATAAAAAAAAAAATAATGGGTTTTGTTTATATGAAAAAATAATAATGCATTTGGTTAAAAATATATTTATGAATGATTTTATTTTACTTTTCATTTTTTTTATAAATAATATAATTAATAAATATTAAAAATAATAACAGCAATAGCAACAACAACAGTTATTATTATTTAAAAATTAAATGTATTGATTTAATTAATTTATTGATTGACAGGTTCCTCTGATAAATAAAAAAAAAGTGGGATTTGTTTATATGAAAAAATAAAATACCAGATAGGAAAAAAATAGTATTCAATATTTAAATGTGTATCCTTTATTATTGCTGCTCAGCACATTTTATGTGAATACCTGATACAGAACAAGAAACTGATTCTATAAAACCCCAAATATATGACACACAATCATATCCAACACTATCAGTAGTTTGTTATGTATGTTCAAGGTTCAGTAGCCTCCAGAGAACGTGTTGAAGATCTTCATTCCTTAAGCTGTATATTAAAGGGTTAAACAATGGAGTAAACACAGTGTACAGAACTGATAAGAACTTGTTCACATTAAGGGAATCCCTCCTATACGGCACCATGTATATTACGATGAGAGGACCATAATACGAACATACCGAAGCCAAATGAGAGCTGCAGGTGGAGAAGACTTTTCGTCTCCCAGTGGTGGAATGAATATTGAGTATGGTGATAGAAATACAGATATATGACCAAAGAATAAATGAAAATGTGGAGGCAACTATTGGGATGGAGATGAAAACTACTTCCATCCTGATGACAGAGGTGTCTGAGCAGGAGAGATCCACAAGAGGAGCAAAATCACAGAGGAAATGGTCAATGATATTCGAGGAACAGAAGTTTAGTTGACATAAAAGGGTAACAGTTATCAAAACGAGAGTGAAGCTCAGTGACCAGGAGGCTAAGACCAAGGTTTGACAAAACTGGAAGTTCATCATGTTGGCATAATGTAATGGGTTACATATGGCTAAATATCGATCATATGACATAACAGTGAGAAGAAGACACTCCAAGCTGCCCAAAGCTATGTAAAGGTAGAATTGTATGATACAACCAGTGTATGATATGAGGCCACCACTTCTGAGAATGATATACAACATATTGGGAGTGAGATTAGACGTAAATAAGATTTCTGAAACCGAGAGGTGCTTGAGGAAGTAGAACATCGGATACTGAAGTCGATGACTTATTGTCACCAGAATCACTATGAGAAAATCACCGGTTAGGGTTATTACGTAAATCAGCAGGAAGAAAGTAAACAGTAGTATATGGAAAGGTGACCAGATTTGGAAACCAAGTAGAAAGAATTCTGTGACTGTTGTCTGGTTTTTGTCCATTGTTTTAATTAATAAAACTGGTGTATCCATCCCATCAAGCAGCCATGGCTGGAAAAAAATGCAGAATATGACTTTTGACAAAAGAAGAATTAATTATTAGTGCATTGATTCTGCATTCGGGCTTTACCTATATCACAAATGGTGATCTAGTTTTAGTTATTTCTCCAATTTGCTCATCATTAAATACTAGATCTTTTTGAATTCAAATCACCTTAAAAACAGATACCACCACGAAATGACAATCCCTTAAAATAGAGTCTGAAAATATCCAGGGGGCTGTTATAGATTTTGCTTCTTAGGAGTTTTTTTGGGGGGGGGATAAGTTAAGAACAATTTTAAAATTTTAAGTGAAGAACATTTTTGCTTCGAAAGTGAAGAGGTCAACACACCAAGGCATTCCATTGTCTGAGAAGATAAGCGACAGCCAATGTAAAAGAGAGATAGTGGTCATATTGGTTGCCATCTTATTTTCCTTGAAAACTATAGAGCCAAATATTGTTTTTTCTCAATGTATCTGATAAAAATGTGCTCCTTAATTTTTACTTTTTAATTCTAGATGGTTGGGTCTTTTTGAAAGGCATCAATCAAGATGAATATTTGACAGTAATAGTAATGGCATAATGGAAAGTTGACACTCAATGAACGGGATGACTTTCAAGATTTCAAGGATTACAAAATCATGGTTACTTTCCTTGCAGAAACAGTGTGTGTATTTTTAACATCTCAGCCTTATTCATTTCACGGTACCTGTACTCCAATACCATATTATATTTTTGAACTGTGACATTGTTGTTTCTAGAAGAAAGCAGACTTGTTTTTGCAATCCTAGAACTTGTTAATGGTTTGATGTTACCCTTTAGAACCCAGTCAGAGGCCTCTCATCCAGCCATATCAGATATCTTGTTTTGCACGGAGGAGAAGCAAAAACCCCGAAACATGTGTCAGCAAAGAGAGTATCCCAAGTCATATGGCAAGGTTCATTAAAGGTCGATATTGACTTTTATGGTTGCTGTTTCTAGTAGATGGCAGTAGAGTTCAAGTCCTCTTGGAAGAGATAATTTGCATATTTAATTTTCTATCAACATTTAAATATCTATATTACCCAATTACAAATAAGATGCTAATATATGGATTTGTCTAGAAGTCTCCATGTTGAAAATTTGGTTCCATTACAGGGAAGAAAAGAATAATGTTTGTTCGGTATATCATCGGAAACTTACAGACTTACCAGTGGTCCAAGGGCTTAAACTCACCTATTGTAACATGGCCTGGCATTATCAGCAGTACCTTGTGTCCTATGAAACTACTATCCCCACATGTCATAAGGAAATAACAGTCATGTGAAGCTTACCTGTGCCAGAGATAATGACGATGACAGAAGATGCCATGAGAACGATCTTCCACAATAAAGAAAATGCTCATTATTCTTCCCCCTATTTATAAGTGCATTGTATACATCTTCATGCACTGGTAATTGTTCAGGGAATTTGTGAATAATTAAAGGTTAAATTAACACAATTCTTTGCAGACTAAATAAGTTATTCGATAGGGAAACATTTTACATTTAGTAATTATTTAAGATTTGTAGAAATTCTTAACCCATGTGCATTTCCATTTGAAATGAAAAAGTTGCCCAATGGGGAAGAAATTCATATTTTATACAGGAAAATTCTGACATTTTCTTTCACCATATTTTTTTTATACAGTCATGTTGTCATTTTTATTTTAGGAGGATGGTGAGGAAAAGGTCTGTAGATTGACACCAAGTAGTATCTTACATTGCTATATCATGAAAGAGGAACAAAAAGAAAACATATTCTATATACAGTCATGGCTAAAAGTGTTGGCACTTGTTATGTACACGCCCGGAGACAGGCGTGAGCGTGATTAGTGATCCCACTGAACCATGAACCGAGTAGTGCCTGGAGGGGCGTGACTAAGTATCAACTTGGTTACGACCAAGGTCGCACAGCGGCTCAGTCGACTTCAAGAACCAGGGAGGTACCGAGCAGAGGAACCAGGTGCTACTCCAGGTCAGACCCCGGTCACAGCTGTTGACCCACACTGGGAAATGAGGGAACAGGCAGGTTAGGCTGGTATGCAGACAGGTGGGTACTGGCAGGCATGGCTGGTATGCAGACAGGTGGGTACTGACGGGCACGGCTGGTATGCAGACAGGTAGATACTGGCAGGCACGGCTGGTATACAGACAGGTGGGTACTGGCAGGTAAGAACGCAGGCAAGGTAGGGACCAGTACAGACTGGGATACAGGAACAGAGCTGCAGACAAGCAGAGCAGAGCAAAACCTGCAAGTGTGGTAGACTAGCAGAGCAGAGCAAAATCCACAGGTGCGGTAGACAAGTAGAGCAGAGCAAAACCTGCGAGTGCGGTAGACAAGCAAAGCAGAGCAAAATCCACAGGTGCGGTAAACAAGCAGAGCAGAGCAAAACCCGCAGGTGCGGTAGAATAGCAGAGCAGAGCAAAACCCGCATGGGCGCTAGACAAGCAGAGCAGAGCAAAACCCGCAGGTGTGGTAGACAAGAGGAGCAGAGCAAAACCCACAAGTGTGGTAGACAAGCAGAGCAGAGCAAAACCCACAGGTGCGGTAGACAAGCAGAGCAGAACAAAACCGACACGTGCGGTAGACAAGTAGAGCAGAGCAAATTCTGCAAGTGTGGTAGACAAGCAAAGCAGAGGAAAATCCACAGGTGCGGTAAATAAGCAGAGCAGAGCAAAACCCGCAAGTGCGGTAGACAAGCAGAGCAGAACAAAACCCGCAGGTGTGGTAGACAAGCAGAGCAGAGAAAAACCCGCAGGTGCGGTAGACAAGCAGAGCAGAGCAAAACCCGCAAGTGCGGTAGACAAGCAGAGCAGAGAAAAATCCGCAGGTGCGGCAGACAAGCAGAGCAGAGCAAAACCGCAGGTGCGGTAGACAAGCAGAGCAGAGCAAAACCTGCAGGTGCAGTAGACAAGCAGAGCAGAGCAAAACACACAGGTGTGGTAGACTAGCTGAGCAGAGCAAAACCCGCAGGTGCGGTAGACGAGCAGAGCAAAACCCGCAGGTGCGGTAAACAAGCAGAGCAGAGCAAAACCCGCAGGTGCGGTACACAAGCAGAGCAAATCAAAACCCGCAGGTGCGGCAGACAAGCAGAGCAGAGCAAAACCCGCAAGTGCGGTAGACAAGAAAAGCAGAGCAAAAACCGCAGGTACAGTAGACAAGCAAATCAGAGCAAAACCCGCAGGTGTGGTAGACAAGCAGAGCAGAGCCAAACCGCAGATGCGGTAGACAAGCAGAGCAGAGAAAAAAACGCAGGTGTGAAAGACAAGCAGAGCAGAGCAAAACCCGCAAGTGCGGTAGACTAGAAGAGCAGAGCAAAACCCGCAGATGTGGTAGACAAGCAGAGCAGAGCAAAACCCGCAAGTGCGGTAGACTAGAAGAGCAGAGCAAAACCCGCAGGTACGGTAGACAAGCAAAACAGAGCAAAACCTGCAGGTGCAGCAGACAAGCAAAGCAGAGCAAAACCACAGGTGTGGTAGACAAGCAGAACAGAGCAAAACCCACAGGTGTGGTAGACTAGCAGAGCAGAGCAAAACCCGCAGGTGCGGTAGACGAGCAGAGCAAAACCCGCAGGTGCGGTAAACAAGCAGAGCAGAGGAAAACCCGCTGGTGCGGCAGACAAGCAGAGCAGAGCAAAACCCGCAAGTGCGGTAGAGAAGAAGAGCAGAGCAAAACCCGCAGGTGCGGTAGACAAGCAGAGCAGAGCAAAACCCGCAAGTACGGTAGACAAGAAGAGCAGAGCAAAACCCGCAGGTACGGTAGACAAGCAAAACAGGGCAAAACCTGCAGGTGTGGCAGACAAGCAGAGCAGAGCAAAACCGCAGGTGCTGTAGACAAGCAGAGCAGAGAAAAACCCGCAGGTGTGGTTGACAAGCAGAGCAGAGCAAAACCCGCAGGTGCGGTAGACAAGCAGAGCAGAGCAAAATCCGCAGGTGCGGTAGACAAGCAAAGCAGATACACACAAGGTACTTACAATGAAGTAGCGAGTGGACACCAAACTCACAAACCGCAGGTGCAGTAGACAAGCAGAGCAGAGAAAAACCCGCAGGTGTGGTTGACATGCAGAGCAGAGCAAAACCCGCAGGTGTGGTAGACAAGCAGAGCAGAGCCAAACCGCAGATGCGGTAGACAAGCAGAGCAGAGAAAAAAACGCAGGTGTGGTAGACCAGCAGAGCAGAGCAAAACCCGCAAGTGCGGTAGACTAGAAGAGCAGAGCATAACCCGCAGGTGTGGTAGACAAGCAGAGCAGAGCAAAACCCGCAAGTGCGGTAGACTAGAAGAGCAGAGCAAAACCCGCAGGTACGGTAGACAAGCAAAACAGAGCAAAACCTGCAGGTGCAGCAGACAAGCAAAGCAGAGCAAAACCACAGGTGTGGTAGACAAGCAGAGCAGAGCAAAACCCGCAGGTGTGGTAGACTAGCAGAGCAGAGCAAAACCCGCAGGTGCGGTAGACAAGCAAAACAGGGCAAAACCTGCAGGTGTGGCAGACAAGCAGAGCAGAGCAAAACCGCAGGTGCAGTAGACAAGCAGAGCAGAGAAAAACCTGCAGGTGTGGTTGACAAGCAGAGCAGAGCAAAACCCGCAGGTGCGGCAGACAAGCAGAGCAGAGCAAAATCCGCAGGTGTGGTAGACAAGCAAAGCAGAAACACACAAGGTACTTACAATGAAGTAGCGAGTGGACACCAAACTCACAAACAGACGTACAGAGACAACGAGTTGGAGTTAGGTGCAGGCTCAGACACTGCTGGAAAAGGAAAGATACGAACATAGAGACAAGCAAGTAACGGGCTAGAACACTGTTCAGACAGGAACTGAACCAGGAACAAGATACAGGAATGAGCCTGGGAACTCAGCCACCAGGGTGGCGGAAACAGACCAGAAGTCACAGATACAGGCAACGGGCTTGGATATACAGCCCCCAGGGTGGCGGAACAGACTAGAAGTCACAGATACAGGCAACGGGCCAAGGTACTCAGCCCCCAGGGTGGCGGAAACAGACAAGATACAGAACAGGACCTGGCAACTCAGTTGCACAGAACACACTGAAAGAAAGTGTTGCTCAGGCACCTCCTACTGGGTGGAGGGGGTTTAAGTATCCAGTGACTCACAATACGCTGGGGAAGCATTAGGAGTGCGCACACAGTAACTATAAAAATCAGGCAGTAACCGCGCCGCCGCCCTAAGCAATCAGACAAGAGACATGCACACAGCAGGTACTGGAGCAAAGTGTGCAGCCTGGACTGATAGATAAGATGGCGGTCTTGCATGGTGGGAGGTGGTAAGCCATGCCAGCACGCCGCCAGGGATGTTACAGCACTCTTGAAAGTGTTCCAGAAAATGAAGTATTTCTCCCAGAAAATTATACATGTTTTGTTATACACATGTTTATTTCCTTTGTGTGTATTTGAACAACACAAAATTGTTGGCACCTTTCCAAAAATGAGGCTAAACAACTTTGTTTCAAGTATGTGATGCTCGTTCAAACTCACCTGTGGCAAGTAACAGGTGTGGGCCATATGAAAATCACAACTGAAGCCAGATAAAAAGGCAAATTGGACATAATTTCACACAAAACCCCCAAAATGGTCCTGACAAAATTGTTCCCACCCACAACTTAATATTTGGTTGCACACCCTGTGGAATAAATAACTGCAATCAATCACTTCTTATAACCATCACAAGCTTCTTACACCTCTCAGCTGGAATCTTGGACTCTTCTTACAAGCTGCTCAAGGTCTCTCATATCTGAAGGCGCCTTCTCCCAACATCAATTTTATAATCTGTCCACAGGTGCCAGCAACACAGGAATGAGTAGAGAAATATAGACCACAAAGGACAGACGCGGAGAAGCTATGGTCAATCTAATCAATGGCATCATGTAGGTGAATACAATCCTCAATGATCTATGCATTATTTATTTCTCACAAATGTAAGGTTTCCACACTTGTGGAGGATCGGGTCCACTTGGGTTTGACAAAGACATCGTTCACACTGAATATCATCTCCAATAGTAAGCTTGAGGCTGGACAAGACAAAACACCCATGTTGCAAAAAAGAAAAAAATGCATGGTGCCATTTCACATATTTCTGAAAAGAGAGCAGGATCACATGACTTCCGGTGTGCCGCCATGTACTTCCCCATAAATGACTTGCAGCTATCATATCACATTTTCTAGCACGACCAATCAGGGGAGACTATCACAGGCATTATAAAAGATGAAAGCAGAGAAATTAGCAGCAATTTCAGGGTTTTACAGCCTCGAGATAGGACATCAGGTACACAGCTCAGCATTACAAGTAGAGATGGCGGCTGGCAATCTTGCCTATATGTGCATGATAAAGTGCATACTATTATCATTGTTCTATTATATTGTTAAAAAAACTAAGATACCTAGCTCAATGTTGAGCCCCTGATGAATTAAGGCAGTTATTAGAACTATATCTCCATAGGTCTTTTCTATCAGTGCTTTTTTACGTTTAATCGAGGGCAAACGGTAATGTTCTTTTCACAAAGGTGGTGCGCCCAGTTTTGGGAGTTATCACGTAAGTTCTCTGTCCCGCTCTGGCCCTAGCAGGGGTCACCAGGTTTTCCCACTAGGGTGCAAGTCTCCCTCTGGCGTATTCTATCAAAGCCCGTTGACCCTCCCATGTACTAAACGGCCTCCTCCCAACCTGAAATACTACTCCCAGCTGACCTTGGTATCGTAGGTGAAAGTGAAGGCCCTGCTCACTCGCTCTGTTCCTGGTCAATCGCAGGCGTGCCTCTCCTGTCGCGGTCTTCTCACAGCTCTTCTCAGCTTCACAGTTGGCGGTAGTCTTTTAGGCTTGGGGATGAGAGGACTAGTCCTCGGCTCTTGACAAGTGACGCTGGGTCTCAGAGCCTTAACCAGAGCAGGGCACGGATCCTGGTCCTGACCAGTGTAGACGGAACTTGGAGTTCTCCTGTGGAGAATCCAGACCTTTGCAGGTGGTAACTGTCACCTGGGTGACACAGAGTTCCAATGAGGCCTGTCATGCTGGACTTAGCAATGTCTCTGGAGCACATATGCTCAGCTCTCTGGCACAGCGCCAAATTTGCCTGTGGTTTGGCGTGCAGGACTTTTATATCGAGGAAGTCCTTCCTGTGGGTCACCTGATCAAGTCCAGCACACAAAGTCACTCCCTCTGCAAATCTTCCTGCACAATTTGGTTCCGCTTGATTTTGACTGGCCAGCAGATGGCAGTCTTTCCATATTAATGGAACATCCTACAAGGGTTCTTACTGCTTCTTATTACACACTGTTATACCCTAACAATACCCTACAGTAAAGTGGGCACACAGCTCATCATTGCAAACTAGAATAGAGAGGCCTGTATCATAGTGGTCTACTAATTCAGCACTGAAGAGCAGAAAAAAATGGAGTGGTAATCTTAGTCTGTGAGTAATATACAATTTCAAGTGATAAGGAGGTGTTTGACCTGCAGATTCAGTGTGACTGTAAATTGATTAATTGTTTGAAAAAATATAAATATTTTTTGCACACTTGTAATAATACAATATTACACCCATACACTTTTCCAGAATACAATGGCCTGCCGCATGTGCTTGCTTTATTGTTAATTGTGAATGTACCTTGCTTTTCTTGTCACATCTATTTTGGTGAGGACATGGATGTGTTAGTTTATTTTTTTATAACACATGTTAATTTTTACATACCTGTTTTTCTATTCCAATTTACCAACCATACATGCCACAACCATACTGCTGGTTTTTGAAGCAACTTTCTTTCCATTGTACCAACCATTATTTTTCCGAATTACATCATTTTTATCAAGAGGAGAGAATTTAAAAAATATATATACTAGTGATGAGCGAACGTGCTCGCCACTACTCGGTACTCACCCGAGCATCATGGTGCTCAACAAGCTCGGCGAGTATTTCCGGGTTGCTCGGGCGGGAGCTCGGGTCCCGTCCCTACATGTTTGGCACTCTTTAGACAGCCAATGAACATGCAGGGATTGCCTGCCATGAAATGTAATGCCGTAGCCATGTTGGTTGTGGCATTATAGTGATTGGCTGGCCGCACAACATCATCAGGTCTATATCAGACCTGGCGCCGCCATGCTCGTCATAGTCACTCCGAATCAGACAGTGTAGGGAGAGCTGCTGCTGTGTCAGGGAGAGATTTAATCGTGTATTAGGTAGTGTAGGGAGAAAAACCATACATTACACATATCCATCTTAACAAACAGTCCTTCTGAGGACTAATCCATCTCCAGAGATATCAGGCAGGCAGTGTATATAGGCAGGCAGGAAGGGTATATAGCAGACTGCAGTGCATATAGCACAAGAGGCTCCATTCCAGTTATGCCTTCTGCTGCTGTTAGACATTTCTATACAAAGGCCCAGGTCTCAGGGGCCAGGAATATTTTTTTTTGCATCTTAATCCTCATAATTTGCTTAAAAAACAATCCAGAGAACACGGTTTTTCTGCGCCATTTGCTTGCTGGCACTGCAGAATACAGCCAGGTCCTTTCTATATTACAGCGCTAAAAATCCAGCTATTTAAAACTGTGTTTTCTTCGTCACACGGATCACATATACGTTGTCAGAAAACACTGCCATTTCTGGCCTCCATTAAAAATTTCTTTCAGTGTGTCAGCAAAGTTTTTGACACTGGTTTGCTGTTCAAAACCGTTACCTACAGGCCAGGTAATTAAAACTGTGTTTTCTCCGTCACACGGATCACATACACGTTTTCTGAAAATACTGCCATTTCTGGCCTCCATTAAAAAAAAACTTCAGTGTGTCAGTGAAGCAATTCACAGCAGTTTGCTGTTCAAACTACTTACCTACAGACGAGGTATTTAAAATTCTGTTTTCTCCGTCACACAGATCACATATAAGTTCGCTCCAAACTCAGTCATTTGTAGTGAGCATGGAAGATACTGTCTTCCATTTAAAATGGGCAATGCACGTGGAAAGGGACGGGGAACTGGACGTGATGGTGATTGTGCATGCAGAGGCAGAGGACAAGGCCGTGGGCAAGCCAAAATTGTGCCACAACAAACACCCACATCTTCTCGCCTGACCTTCCTGTACCAATTTCTAGGGGCCCGCAGCACACCATTATTGAACCCAGAGCAGTGTCAAAAGGTTGTTGGTTGGATAGCGGATAATGCTTCCAGTCAATTAGCCACCACCACCACCACCCTGTCTTCCACACAGTCAAGTCTCAGTAGCCGTGAGTCTGGACCGCATATTCCTCACCCTGATCCTCCATCCTCCCACCATGCCGAGTACCCAGAGACAACTGATCCCACACTCGGACAGCCTGAAGAGCTGTTCACTTTTCCAATTTTAGATGCGGGCCTCTAGACCGGTCCACTTGAAGCGGGACAAGAGGAGATCGAGTGTAACGATGCCCAAATATTTGAGCAGCCACGGTTACACGAAGGCAACGGTGGGAAAGTGTCACAAGAGGTGGACGATGATGAGACACAATTGCCAGAAAGTCAGGAGGAGGTCCAGGGTGCGGAAGTGGAAGACGAGGTGGTGGACGATATAGTAACTGACCCAACCTGGCAGGAGGACCTGCAGAACGAGGACAGCAGCACACAGGGGGAGGGAGGCAGAGCACCCCAACAGGCAGGAAGAAGCAGTGTGGTTGCCACAGACAGAAGGCAGGCAACCATTCCCCGTAACACCAACACGAAGGAAGTTACCAGTACAACTGTTAGGTCTTCCCGAGTCTGCTTGTTTTTTAAAGACTCTGCCGATAACCCCAAAAAGGCCATTTGCACCACCTGCCAGGCCATCATCAGCAGGGGTGGCAAAATGACCAGCCTGACCACCACCAGAATGATCAGGCACATGGCAGCAAAGCACCCGACTTTGTGGGCCGAACCCCAGGGTCCAGGAACAGTGTCTGCGGGGGGCACCATTGCTTCTTCCACTGTTGTGGATGCAAGCCAATCCCCTCTCCATGGTGCATGCGATGATGCCTCCTGCCCTGCACCTGTCGTTGCACATTCTCATATGGCAGCATCAGGAAGCACGTCCATGTCCTTGTCCCAGCGCAGCGTTCAGTTGTTCATACCCCAGTCCTTGGAACGCAAGTGTAAATATGCAGCCAAAGCCCCACAGGCCACACTACAAAATTCTCACATTTCACGCCTGCTTGCGCTCAAAATGTTGCCTTTTAGGCTCGTGCAGACAGAAGCATTCCGCAACCTGATGGTGGCGGCCATCCCTCTGTACTCGGTCCCCAGCCGCCACTATTTCTCCCGGTGTGCCGTCCCTGCATTACACAAGCACGTGTCCCAAAACATTAGCCGTGCTCTCAACAACGCAGTTACCGGTAAAGTCCGCCTATCCACACGTCCTCCAGACGCCAAGGATTGCGGGCCCTAGGTCAATCAGGGTTGCCCCCATGGTCTACAGCTCCTGCACCTCATCTTCCTCAGCCTCCTTCTCCTCTTCAGCCTCCATCTCCGAAATGACCACATCAGTCACAAGCTGGAAGCACTGCAGCACTGCCTCGGTCAAGCGGCAACAGGCTGTGCTGAAGCTAATATGCTTAGGTGAAAAAACGCACAAAGCTGAAGAGTTGTGCACAGCTCTGAAAGAGCAGGCAGATCTATAGCTCACACCGCGGAACTTACAGCCAGGCATGGTCATGTGTAACAATGGCTGGAAACTGGTGGCGGCTCTGAGGTGAGGCGAGCTCACACACGTACCATGCCTGGCCCATGTGCTTAACCTCGTGGTTCAGCGGTTTCTTAAATCCTACCCGGAGCTGCCGTATCTGCTTGTTAAAGTACGCTGTCTGTGTGCCCATTTTAGAAAGTCACCTACAGCTTCCGCCACCCTTGCAGTGTTTTAGCAGCTTTTGCAGCTTCCGGATCACAGACTGGTGTGTGATGTCCCTACGCAGATGTTGGGAAGGATTTGTGAGCAGTAGAGGGCAGTTGTTGAGTACCAGCATCAACAAGGACGTCGGTATTCAGTTCAGACTCCACACATAAGACCTCAGGAGTGGACATGGATGTCAGACATATGTACCATCCTCCAAAACTTTGAGGACTCCACCAAGATGGTGAGCGGTGATGACACCATAATTAGTGTAACCATTCCACTTCACTGTCTTCTGAAAGGCTCTCTGCTCACAATCAAAGAGGATGCATTGCAGATGGAGCACGATGAGATGTAGCAAGGAACCACAAAGGGTGATTACACACATCCCAGCCTCATCTCATCCCAAAGTGGATTGGGTGACAATGAGGAATAGGAGGAGGAACAGGAGTTAGTTTCATGCGCTGTAGCTAGTACTACCTGCACAACTGTCATACCGTCTGTTCAGCGTGGATCGCCAGAGGACAGAGAAGAGGAGGAGGAGAGCTTGGTCAGTCATCCTCTTTGTGAGGACACGGAAGTCTTGCCTGTTAGTAGTCTGGCACGCTTGGCTGAGTTTATGTTACGCTGCCTTTCCATTGACCCTCGCGTTTTCAAAATTTTGGGTGACAGCCATTACTGGTTGGTGACACTTCTAGACCCATGCTACAAGGAGAACTTTATATTTCTTATTCCTGAGGCGGACAGGTCTACAAAAATGGGGCTGTGCCAGAAGGCCCTTGTTTCGGAACTATTAAAAAAATTCCCATCTGAAAACGCTGGCGGCAGAGGGCATACTTCGTTGGACTACCAAGGAGTACATGCGAGAGAGATACAACTTCAATCCAGCAGAGGCAGGGGAACAATGTCAAAGTTCTGGGAGTTTTCTCTGACCCTCCCATCGGACAGGCCCTGAGGCGCGGTGTACTCTCACAAGGAGTGAAAAGTTTGGGAAGATGCTGAGGGAGTACCTTGCCGACCGTACCAAAGTACTCCGTGATTCCGCTGTGCCTTATAATTATTGGGTATTCAAGCTGGATATGTGGAATGAACTGGCTTTCTACACCTTGGAGGTCCTGGCCTGCCCTGTGGCAAGTATTTTATCAGAGCGGGTTTTTAGTGCCGCTGCTGGAATTATAACTGATAAGCGCATCAGCCTGTCAACTGAAAATGCTGACAGGCTGACTCTTATAAAAATGAACAAGGGCTGGATTGGTCCAGACTTCTCAACACCACCGAATGATAGCAGTGTAACATAAACTCCAATACAGTGTCTTTTCTTGAGAGGTGTATTCCCATGCACCTTTTCACACCCACACATGGATATACGCTTCCTGATCGGCTATTTGCACTTGTCCTCCTCCTTCTCCTCATCCTCCACAACCATATCACCAGGGTGACCGTGGTCCGTGATGCAACACCCACCTAATTTTTTTAAAGGGTGTTTATGATGCCCGTAAAAAAAAATTTGATACAGTATGTTCAGGAATACCCCCAGGGGTAAATGTTTCTCAGCCCATACACTTAGTGCATGGGCATTACAAGTATAGGAGGTCCGCTCCTTTCTAATGGGAACATTTTTTTATGAGGCCCTCCTCCACGTCTCTTCCAAGGGGCATAGAAGTGCCTCCAAATTTTTGGCAGCCCTTGCATTCACTGCATAGGCCAACACTATGGGAGACTCTTTCCTTTCTAATGGGAATTTGTCATTACTGTGGCCCTGCTCTATGTGTCTTTAAATTCTTAGTGGTGTTTTTCCTAAAATTGTCAGCCGTTGAACTCACTGCATACCCTATAACTGTATAGCAGACTCTCTCCTTTCTAATAGGAACACGTCGTACTTGTTACTATGGCCCTGCTCCATGTGTCTTTAAATTCTTAGTGGGGTTTTTCCTAAAATTGTCAGCCGTTGGACTCACTGCATACTGTATAACTGTATAGCAGACTCTCTCCTTTCTAATGGGAACATTTCGTACTTGTTGCTATGGCCCTGCTCTATGTGTCTTTAAATTCTTAGTGTGGTTTTTCCTAAAATTGTCAGCCGTTGGACTCACTGCATACTCTATAACTGCATAGCAGACTCTCTCCTTTCTAATGGGAAGATGTCGTACTTGTTACTGTGGCCCTGCTCTGTGTGTCTTTAAATTCTTAGTGGGGTTTTTCCTAAAATTGGTCAGCCGTTGGACTCACTGCATACCATATAACTGTATAGAAGACTCTCTCCTTTCTAATGGGAACATGTCGCACCTTGTTACTGTGGCCCTGCTCTATGTGTCTTTAAATTCTTAGTGGGGTTTTTCCCAAATTTTGGCAGCCCTTGCAGTCACAGCATGGGCATTACCACTTATAGGAGACCCGCTCCTTTTTAATGGGAACATTTTTTTTACTGAGACCCTCCTCTATGTCTCTTCAAAGGGGTATTGGGTTGCGTCCAAATTTTTGGCAGCCCTTGCAGTCACTGGATATGCAATAACAGTATAGAAGACCCGCTTGTTAATAATGGGAACAACAAAGCAAAGCCGGCTGATGGCTCTCTAACAATAGCTAGGGCCAACTGCTGGCCTTTTAAGAATAGTAAGGGCTGTCTGATGTCCCTATAAAAATAGTCTTTATGACTTTCAGAGTCCCTCCATCATAAATAAACCAGGAAGTGTCTGATGATGTGTCACACACCACATTGCCAGCTAAGGTTGTAAAATGTTACAATTACATTTCCCGCTGAATGCATTTGTCTTTAAAAAAAAACTTAAAAAATACAAAACAATAGGATCTTTCTTTAGTATAAAAAACAGCATCACCAATTTAACAACAGTGTAATCACATTGTTCAGCTCATGCACCTCCTCCTCCATCTCCAAAATGACCACATCAGTCACAAGCTGACAGCACTTCAGCACTGCCTTCGCCAAGCGGCAACAGGCTGTGCTGAACATAACATGCTAAATGCTTAACTGACAAACCGCCCAGCGCTGCAGAGTTGTGGAAAGCTGTAACATAGCAGCCTGATCTGTGGCTCTCACCGATGAACATACAGCCAGGCATGGTCGTGTGTGACAATGGGTGGAACCTGGTGATGGAGAAATGACAGCCGGGGTAGATACTTTTTCCCTCTATGCCAGTCCTTTCACCAAGCTAAAGATTATGGCTGTGGTGAAATACAACTCCCACTGAGAAGCTGTTTCAGATTGAAAAACATTGTGCCCACCAGAGGATTTGATTCTGAGGGCTAACCTTTCTCCCCTGCTCAAGAGCCCCATAGCAGCTGCAAAGTTAGCGCTATCATGAACTTTTCTGAGGTAGAAGCCAAGGCACACCAGAGGATTCTCTGGTGGGACCGTCCAACCCTGCCGAGAAGCAGTCCTGGCTAAGAAAAGTGTGGGGGAAGGTTCCCGGACACTCTATGGCTGCTTTTTTAATGTGGATGGGCCATGCTTATGCATGTTTTTTCTCAAAATGCATTACAGATCAGGCCATTGTCCAACTCTGTATTCAAGAAATTAAATGCGCAAAGAAAGATGTGTGTGTGTGTGTCAAAGCACCACCGACAAGTGCGAGTTGATGTAGGACGGGCTGCCATTGCTTCTGCAGCAATCTGCATTACAGGACTTCCTTTGAGAAATGACATGCAGGGTAGATAGGGTTTCCCTTTATGCCAGTCCTTTCACCGAGCTAAATACAACTGTCAGCAAAAAAAGTTGTGGACTGGCTCTGTACCGTCCCTGGCCACATTCACCTGTCTACGTGTTTGTGGTTATGCGGTCCTTCCCAGTAAGTGCACTGGGGAGGGCACGGGTAATGTTGTGGACCCGTGCTTGTGGAAGGCGAAGACGATACCGGGAAATATAGTGACGGCTGGGGACCGAGTATGGACACCCGGCCGCCGCCAGCATGAGGTTGTGAAAAGCTTCCGCTTCCACGAGCTTATTAGGCCACATTTCAAGTGCAAGCAGCTGTCAAAAATTTGGCAGTATAGTATTGCAGCCTGTGGGTGGGTGGGTGGCTGGCTGCATACTTGCACTTGCATTTCAAGGAATGGGGTAAGGACAACTGAACGCTGCACTGGGACAAGGATGTGGACGGTGATTGTTGAAAGTCTGCAGCGACAGGTGCATGGAGGGAGGCATCTTCGCATGCGCCAAGGATCACTTATGATGGGCACACTTTTAGGCAGTGATCTGAGAGTCAGAGATGCTTCTAGAGGTCTTCCCCATGCTTTTCCCGTGTCTTTTCAGCACTGTATGCATGTGTCTGATGATGTGTCACACACCACATGGCCAGATAAGGTTGTAAAATGTTAAAATTACATTTCCTGGTGAATGCATTTGTCTTGGTTGAAAGCAATGCAAAAGTGCAAAAACGCATCAAAAACGCAACGTGTGAACATAGCCCAAGGTGTGGAGGAGTATTTTTAGTTTTGGTTATTTATTTTGCCTTCTATACAAGTAATTACCCTAGAAAGGATGTTCCTTAACATATTTCCCAGGAAAATCCATTTTGGTTTTGTTTTTGTATGTTTTATTGTGAGTCCGTTAAAGTGGCATAATACTCTGACAACGTTGTTAACAGCAGTGACCTGGGAGTCAGAAATGCTTCCAGGGGTCTTCCCCATGCTATTCCCATGTCATTTGAGCACTGTTCCCATCAATTTGGGCAATTTTTAGGCCCTCTGTAGACCGCCGGTGGGAGCCGCCTGAAAAATGCTTGAGTTTCCCATAGACTTACATTGGGCTCATTGCTCGGGTCGAGCACCCGAGTATTCCAATTTGCTCGACCCGAGCAACGAGTACCCGAGCGTTTTAGTGCTCGTTCATCACTAATATATACATCAAAAATACTTACAAAGGTTAACAATCTGCATATCTATTTTACTTACTCAACTTAGCAACATTGCAACCCACAGCTTTACTTTAGGCTGTTGCCACATTTGGAAGCTGTGTACCTGCCTTCTGGCATTTGTTGTTACATAGTTTTTTGGGGACAAGGGGAATAAATCTGCCTAATAAAAAATATAGACATAAATTCTAACAATTAATTAGGTCATTAAACCATACAGGTCTGTTTTATGACACCTGACTAGGTTGTCAAATAGGAGACAAATTCACACCACACCAATATTACAGGGCAGACTTATGCAGCACTAGTCTTTTTGACTATCACATGTGCCCTACCTAGCATTTCTAGTTAATTGTATATTTTTACAAGGTTGGTTAAGTGTGGTAAAAAAATGTTGTAAATGTTATATGTGTGCCCAAAATGTGTGGTAAAATAGTGACATTGGCAATGGACATAGTAGGATGAGAGGAAATAATCTGCAAACCACAGAAAAAATGTAGGATCTGTTAACACCAGCATCAGTGCCGCAATCAGGACTGTCACCACCCTTCCAATCAGTAGTATTAGTAGTAGCAATCATAGATAACACTTGTCCTCCTTTGCCTCTGGCAAGAATTATAGTGTAAAGGAAGCAGAGAGCATAATGGAATATATGTCAAATCACTTGCCTTAGTCACAGCAAGAAGATGTTACCTCTGACAGCAACACTATCAGCTTAGAGTCAGTAATCTGCTTAGTTCTCCTCTTCTACTACCATAACACTTAATGTACATTTCAGAATTTAAATTTTGTCAATGACACTTGCTTCTATTCTGCTCTTTAGTCCCCTTAACCTACAGCACTCCTGACACCCCTTAACCAACTTCTTCCAGTTGATTTCTTGGAAGAGATGGACATTCAGCCTTTGTACATGAATGACATGCGGCCAAAGTATATGAAGGACACAATTCAAAAGTCTAACTCTGTGGTAGTAGCACTTTGATTCAAGGCAAGTCTCGACGTGGAAACCAGGAGCAAAGGCCGTTTTTTACACAGATGTAACTGTAAGTCAATGAATGATGTTGGTGATGGTTTGGGATCCAAATCAAGATGCCTTGGAGATGTTGTCATCATGCAGGTGATCTCATGTCTGATTTTGGAGTAGGAGGCTCAAAAGAGCCTAAAAGCTGTGTTGGTGATAGAAGTGGAGGCGATGTGTGGGTGCTTCTCAGTGTGTGAAAGGTGTGTGAGAACAGACTCCATTTTGTGCCTGTGGTATCCATTTTGTCTTACAACTCCTGTGTCATGGTGATGAAATAACACTGCTGAGAAGGGAAATTTCACATTTCTATTCACACCCCTAAGGTTCCTATTAGCTACATATTTTGGAGAGAACTTTCCTTTGTCCGTGAAACTACTTAAGTGCATACATATGCACTAATAAAGCAAAAATGTAGCACCCCACACAAGGCTGTGTTTTATTGATTTCCCAAGATTTCAAAACATACTTTAATATTTGAAGTTCAAAAGGCTTACATGAGAGTGAATATCGCTCACAGAAGTTTGGTGTCAAAACCCGTGACCAGACATGCATTGTACTATCTGGATTTTGAGTGAGGGAAGACTCTCTAGCAAAAGTGAATTCTAATGCAGCAACATAAAGTAAGAGGCTCATTCTAACCTTTTTATTTCACTTTCACTGAAAGTGTGGTTTAGCTCCATTCTGGGTGAGTTTTTTGTATGAAAATGTCTAGTCTAAGAATTTAAGAGTTACTTATGCCTTTTTGAACTTTGTGCATGTGATAGGGTTAATGTATAGATGCGAAATATAGTGGTATTTGAACGTGGAGGATTGTCAATGTTGCTTTGTCTTGTTTGGCAGTTGAGAAGAATCAACTCAACAGAAGGGTATTTTGGAGTCCATTTATTGCTTCAAGTGGCTTGGTGACTACCTACATATGAGTGTAGGGTTTTAAGTGTCTTGGTGATTACTTACATAGGAGAAAAGTGTACCGGTACTGATACAAGATTTGAAGGTTTAAAGGCCTGAGGGAGTTTGGGGGCAAGTATGGGAAACTTGCCGACTAGATGGGAAAAGAACAATATATCTAAAGGAAAGACAGCAAAGGATTCCGTAACAGATAGTGAAAGAATACTGAAAAAAACTGGAATGCACCCAAAGGGGAGTCTAGATGTGACTAAGTGAAAGCTGTTCATGAGAGGGCAGCAGTGGATGATAACGAGACAATCAGTTGATTTATAAAACTGAGAAGTCGAAGAATGTGGCTGAGAAAGTAATCAGAGGGAGAGTTGTAGAGAAATCATTAAAGGGGATAGTGCAGTGTGAATGTTTTGACAATGGACTGGACGGACTTAATTAGACAGAACCATTAGTACCTTCTGTCTATAACGGACCTGGAAGGTGGATATGTACAGTATGTAGAGTATAGAATCTAGGATGAAAAGATAGTTATTTACATTGTGCAGTGACCGGGCCTGAGCCCAATTTCCTGGAGGGCATCAGCAAAGTGGGCAGCCCGACCATTGAGCCAGCGGTTGAAGTGCCGTCGGAGTTGAATGACAAATTCTACATAGGAGGCTCCCTGGTGAGACAAAGTCCGAAACTTGGTGCGATATCTCTCAGGGGTGATGGTAAAAAAGGCCAACAGGGTATCTTTAATAGTCCAAGTGTCCAGACAGCATTCTGTGCCCGGTCAGTCAAACTAGTCCACAGATATTTGAACCAATCAGCTGTGCGAACCTGGTGCATCAGCATTAGGGTCTCAAAGTCGTGCAGATATTCATCAACCTCTGTGTTACTCATTAAACACAGGCATGTTTCTGTAGCAGAGGTGATATCCTTGATGTTGGGTCAACATGGAGGTGGGGTCTGGCATTGGCGGTAGCAGTGCTGGAACTCGCAAAACTCATACAATAACACAAGCCCTCTCTTTGCTTGAGGCTCTGAGTACCAATACGATCAAAAATTCCTGGATTCAGGCTACTTGTGACTGGGTACATGATTCCACTGGATCCTGGATTTGGCAAGCAGTTTGATTCCTCTGGGTTCACTTCAGCAGGGTTTTCATTGTCCTCAAAGACATTCTGGGCATCTCAATAGATCAATTCCTGTACCAAATCTGATCGATTGGCGGTGGCCCAGTACTTGATCCATCAAAGCTGGCACAGCTCCTATAGTCACCATTTCTTGTTGTGGCTGTATATTCCCTCCGGTCCTCCTCCCAAAGCCGAGCTGGTGGGGTTGGACATAGTGGCATCCGAAATATGCTATGTATGCCTCACCTATGGTCTGCTGGGTCTGTCTATATGCCTCCCTGGTTGTGGAGCCCTTGGACGGTGTCTGCGAACACCAGTCCCCTGCAGCTTTCCTGGATCTGCTGGATGAGGAGTATCACACTGCTGCCATCAATATGTGAAGACACGGGGTCTTCCGTGGGCATAATACTACTCAAACAACAAAGGGTGAGGGTAAAATAGGTTGGCAATACTTTATTGAACCACCAAACAGACAATAACATATCGAACCATCACAGCAAATACCCAAGATGGTACAAAATTATAGTCTCACCCATATGCTGGCTCGCTGGGAATAGAGCAACTGCAATTTTGGGTCTTCCAGGGCCAACTACCTCCACCAGTGGCACCTTGCTTTTGGTGGGCACCCACAGAGAGGAGATAATGGCAAGCTTAGGAAACTAACAGAGAGCAGTGAGGTATGTGGCCAAATGACCTGATTGTCCCAACTTGGATTTCTTCCAAATGTCTCTGAGAGTTCAGCAATGGTTAAAGAAGCAGATCTGTATTCCTCCAGCTGAGGCTGAGGTCCCCTAAGCTGACATCCTGCAGAATCACATCTCTATCCCTCTTGATGGAGCCATGTGTCCTGGCTGCTGTCCTGAAGAGTCTCTCTAGCCTGTAATTTTGTAAAAGTTTCTCACATCATTCACAGGTCAGGGGGACATAAACTTAACTGGCATTGCCTGAGCATCCACAGTTCACTCCCCAATGTTTACTAGCAAACACTGAAGGATGAACTATAACCACCCAAGCCATGCAAGTAAACAATCTACATGGGCTGTTATTATGTGTAATCAACATATTAGCAAGCAGCATTGTTCAATGACTCTGTCTTGCAAATATAACAGTACAATAAACTGTAGGAGTTGATATTAGATATAAAAAGCAGCCAGTCATCAAGAAGAAAATATCAACTCAGCCTACAAGTAGAGGCAACATTCAAACTCATGACAACAGTCCATGTGTCTTGACCAACTGAAGAAAGAAACACATAAATTCAAGAGTCAATCATCCTGGGCCTACTGAATTTATGGCTGGCATAATTAAGAAGAAATGCTCTATTGTCTCACACCCTGCATTAGTTCCTAGTTCTACCATTCCTACCCCAATAATTAAATTAACTCTGCCTGGAACAGAGCATAAGATTTCTTAAAATATACTGGGGCAGCCAATTCTTTTATACATGAAAATAATGATTTTCCTTTCGAAATTCCCGAAGATTTCATTGAATGTGTTGGGGTGGATGATGATCCAAAAAACAGGCTTCACGAAAATGGATTCCGGGAATGCAATGCTTTCAGCTCTGCTCACCGCCGACACTGGGCCCACAGCATTGTCACTGCTACCTGCTTTAGGAAGATGGCCACTTACGCAAACCCTTGCAGTGACACTACATCAATCCAAAAGATTTGTTATAAGATTGTCTTGAGAAGAGCAACTCTTTGCGGTTGGAGCATATTTGTACTTTCACGAGTCTACACCTGAGGGAAAAAAATCAGTTACCAGATGACTATCTAGCTCAGATTCATGAAACACTGTGATTACTGGAAAGACTGATGTCAACAAACTACCAGTGCCACCAGTGAAGGTGAAGCTAAAACCAAGGGTTACATTGCCACATAATAAACAGTACCCTCTTAGCCCCACATTGGAGGCTGCTATCAAAGTATCAATTCAAATACTCACCTCCCGTGTGAGCGCCATTCCAGTGGTGTCGGCACTCATGGTCCTGGGGCTCCCATGTGGTTGTTATGACGCTTGATCCCAGGGCGCAATCAGTGCTGGCGTCACTGTCCCCGACTTCTGTCAAATTGAACATGAGGAAGAAGTCTGGGCTGCAGCATTTCTGACTTCCTCTTCATGTTCAATTTGTTAAATTTATCCTATGGCGGGGATCGTGACACCAGCGCTGGCAACTTCTTTAAATAAGCCCAGGAAGGTAATCACATGGAGCACGGTAGACCACTTGCAAAGCCCGACGTGGAGCACCAGAAAGTTTAATGGATCTGGGCAGATTGAGCAAAGCCCAGACCAGGGACAGGTGTGTAAAAGATTGACTTCAACAACTCATTTCTTTTCCATGCCTGTGCTCCCAGACTGCCAGTATACATTTGCCTGCACCCATAGCCATGAACAGTATACATGGATGCTGCTACCACAAGTTGCTCAAAATTCACTAACAATGTGCTGTATATGATTGTGTAACATACCTGGCTGCATGCTTGCATAGTGCACTACCTCCCACTATGCAAGACCGCCATCTTACCGGGCAGTCCAGCCTGCAAATCTTGCTCCAGTTCATGCTGTGTGCATGTCTCTTGACTGACTGCTTATGGTGGCGGCCCGGTTACTTCCTGATTCTTATAGCTGCTGTGGACGCACCTCTAATGTGTCTCCAGCCTATTGCTGTGAGTCACTGGATATTTAACCCCCCTCCACCCAGTAGGAGGTGCCTGAGCAACACTATCATTCAGTGTGCTCCTTGACTCTGAAGTTGCAAGGTTCAGCTCTGCTTCTTCTCTGTTTCCGCCATCTCTGGGGGCTGCATACCCAGACCTGTTATCTGTGACTTCTTGTCCGTTTCCGCCATCTCTGGGGGCTGTATACCCATGCCTGTTATCTCTGACTTCTAGTTATCTCTGACTTCTGGGGGCTGTATACCCAGGCTCGTTCTTGTATCTCATTGCAGTAGCAGTTCCTGTCTGAACTGTATCCTAGCCTGTTACCTGTTTTTCTCTATGTCCGTACCTTCCCTTTTCCTGCAGTATCTGAACCTGCACCTAACTCCAACTCGTTGTCTCTGTTCTTCTGTTTGTGAGTTTTGTCTCCACTCGCTACTTCAAAGTAAGTACCTTGTGTGTATCTGGTTTTGCTTGTCCCTTTTCCCTTCCTCCGTATCCACCTCCTGTGTTCTAGCCATCTTCCTGCATTTTCCAGTCTGTTACATGTGAACAGGGCCCTGTCCTCTCTGCCTGCAACTTCAGCCCTGTTCTGCTCTGCCTTTTCCACCGCACCTGCGGTTTCGCTTCGCTCTGTCTTGCCCACCGCTCCGGTGGTTTCTCTCTGCTCTGACTTACCCACCGCTCCGGCGGTCCCGCTCTGCTCTGCCTTGTCCACCGCACCTGCGGTTTCGCTCCACTCTGTCTTGCCCACCGCTACGGTGGTTTCTCTCTGCTCTGACTTACCCACCGCTCCGGCGGTTCCGCTCTGCTCTGCCTTGTCCACCGCACCTGCGGTTTTGCTCCATTCTGTCTTGCCCACCGCTCCGGTGGATTCTCTCTGCTCTGACTTTCCCACTGCACCGGCAGTTTCTCTCTGCTCTCATTTACCCACCGCTCCGGCGGTTTCTTTCTGCTCTGACTTACCCACCGCTCTGGCGGCTTCTCTCTGCTCTGACTTGCCCACCGCTCCGGCGGTTTCTCTTTGCTCTGACTTGTCCAGCGGTTCCGCTCTTCTCTGCCTTGCCCACCACACCTGCAGTTTTCGCTCCGCTCTGCTTGCTCACCGCACCAGCAGTTCCTCTCTGCTTTGCCTTGTCCTCTGCTCCGGCGGTTTCGCTTTACTCTGCTTGTCTACCGCATCTGCGGCTCTGTACCTGTCTCCCAGTCTGTACTGGACCCTATCCAGCCTGCGCTCCAACCTGCTTGTAACTCCCTGTCTGCACTCCAGCCATGCTTGCCAGTATCTCCCTGTCTGCACTCCAGCCGTGCTTGCCAGTGCCCACCTGTCTGCATACCAGCCGTACTTGCCAGTGCCCACCTGTCTGCATACCAGCCGTGCTTGCCAGTGCATACCTGTCTGCATACCAGCCGTGCTTGCCAGTGCCCACCTCTCTGCATACCGGCCGTGCTTGCCAGTGCCCACCTGTCTGCATACCAGCCGTACTTGCCAGTACCCACCTGTCTGCATACCAGCCGTACATGCCAATAACCACCTGCCTGTATGCCAGTCTAACCTGACTGTTCCTGCATTCCCCGGTGTAGGTCAACAACTGTGACCGGGGTCTGACCTGGAGTCGCACCTGGTCCCTCTGCTCGGTTCCTCCTTGGTCCACGGAGTCAACTAAGCCGCCGTGCGACCTTGGTCGGATCGGGTTGATACTTAGTTACACCCCTCCAGGCACTCCTCGGTTCATGTTACAGTGGGATTACTAATCACGCTCACGCCTGTCAGTCTGGGCGTGAGTGTAACAGGTTGCAATGTTCTTAGTTTTGCAAACATGGACTCGGTATTTAGAAGTTGTATGTGAATGATTTATTGCTTTGCTGTCCTGATCAAATCTCATGTCAGGAGTCATCCACTTCCTTTATGTGTTTCCTTGCAGAACATGAATGTAAGGCATTTAAGAATAAAATACAGTTCTCTCAGCAAAAGGTAGTCTTCTCAGGACACTGTCTGGTACAAAACATCTCACAGCGGAAAGGAAGCACGCAATACAGCAGCTAAATTTTCCAGAAACACACGGTCTACAGCAGAGACTCATGACATATTATTCAGCCAGACTGGACCCTGTCACCTGTAGTACTCTCTCTTGTGTAAGAGCCATTTCTGTGGTTTAAACCATGCTTGAAAAAGCCACAGAAATTGTTCTTGATTACAAGGTAATGCTTTACTTTGAACATGATTGTCATGATTTGTCAGGAATTCGCGCACATATGATCCCGATTACTCACTATTAGTGTTGAGCCAGCGCTAAAATGCTCGGGTGCTCGAAGCTCGGGCCGAGCTCGCCGTGATACTCGGGTGCTCGACCCGAGCAACGAGCCCAATGTTAGTCTATGGGAGGCTCGTAAATTTTTGCGGTGGCACCTCCGGCAGTCTTTTAAAAGCCTAACAAGTGCCCAAAACGATAGTGACAGTGCTCAAATGACATGGGGACAGCATGGGGATCGCCCCAGGAAGCATTTCTGACCCCCAGGTCACTGCTGTCAACAACGTGGTCAGAGGTATTAAGCCACTTTTACAGGCTCACAATAAAACGTTCAAAAACGAAAGTGAAACTTTTTTCCTGTGAAATATGTTAAGGAACATCCTTTCCAGGGTAAAGACTTGTGTATAAGTTAAAATAAATGACCAAAAATACTCCTCCACACCTTCGGCAATTTTCACAAGTAGCATTTTTTATGCGTTTTTGCACTTTTGTATTGCTTTCAACTATGACAAATGCATTCACAGTGAAATGTCATTTTAACATTTTACAACCTTATCTGGCCATGTGCTGTGTGACACATGCATAAAGTGCTGAAAAGACAAGGGAACAGCATGGGGAAGACCCCTGGAAGCATCTCTGACTCCCAGGTCACTGTCTAAAAGTGTGCCCATCATAAGTGATACTTACCGCATCAGAAGATGCAGACTTGCAACTATCCCCATGCAAGTTCTAGTCCCAGGGCAGTGTTCAATTGTACCTCCCCCATTCCTTGCAATACAAGCTCAAGTATGCAGCCTGCCACCCACCCACCCCCAGGCTGCAATACCATACTGCTTGCTTGAACTTGAAATTGGGCCTTTTAGGCACGTGGAGGCGGAATCTGGACACCACATCATGGCTGTGTTGGCGGCCTGGAATCCATACTCAGTCCCCAGCCGTCCGGCGGCCGGGTGTCCATACTCGGTCCCCAGCCGCCTGGGGGCAGCCGGGTGTCCATAAACGGTCCCCAGCCGCCCCTATTTCTCCTTGGAACATCCCCCCACACACTTTTCTTAGCCCCGCCTGCTTTAGGCAGCATTGGACGAGCCCACCAGAGAACCTGACTCCTCCGGTGGGCCCTGACTTCTCCATCGGTGGAGTTGAGAGTGCCAAGGTGAGGAGCATGATGATGATGACAGAAGTTAGCATCTGCTATGTTTTCTTTTAATGCAAGTGTAAGTGTGCAGCCTGCCACCCACCCACCCCCTGACTGCAATTCCATACTGCTAGCTTGCACTTGAAATGGGGCCTTTTAGCTTGGAGGAGGCCGAAGCTGGCCACTACCTCATGGCTGCTTCGGCAGCGAGGTATCCATACTCAGTCCCCAGCCGCCCATATTTGTCCTGGTGTGCCTTATAGATAAGATTAAGCGCGCATACCAAAACATTACCTGTGCCCTCCCCAGTGCATTTAGTGGGAAGGAGAGCCTATTTCGCTGTAGTGTGTGCATGCCAAACCCCTGTTCATGGTACATGTGAAGATGCCTCCCACCTTGCACCTGTCGTTGCAGACTTGCAACTATCCCCATTCAAGTTCTTGTCCCAGGGCAGTGTTCAATTGTACCTCTCCCATTCCTTGCAATGCAAGCGCAAGTATGGAGCCTGCCACCCGCCCACCCCCAGGCTGCAATACCATACTGCTTGCTTGCTTGCACTTTAAATTGGGCCTTTTAGGCATGTGGAGGCGGAATCTGGCCACCACGCCATGGCTGTGTCGGCGGCCTGGTATCCATACTCAGTCCCCAGCCGCCTGGTGGCCGGGTGTCCCCGCTTGCTCCCCAGCCTCCAGGGAGTGGCCAGGTGTCCCCAGCCACCCTATTTGTCCCGTTAACCTTTCCCACACTTTTCTTAGCCTGGCCTGCTTTAGGGCAGCATTGGCCGAGCCCACCGGACTATCAGACTCCTCCGGTGGGCCCTGGCTTCTCCATCAGGGGAGTTGAGAGTGCCAAGGTGAGGAGCATGATGAGGATGATAGAAGTTAGCATCTGCTTTGTTTTGTTGTAATGCAAGCGCATGTATGTAGTAGCGGCTAGGCCTGAGGTGGTCAGCGTTTTGGCGCATATCCTACCTCCTCCGAGGACTGCTGGATGTTTTCCTGCTACTATCCAAGTTCTATGACTCCCGTTAAAACAAAGCTTCAGGTGATAAATGATGGATGAGGTAGTGGCAAAGGAGAAAGAGCAGGAGGAACAGGGACCATTCACATCAATATCAGGCCAGTCAACCAGATATGTCTTGTAGGATATGTTTCTGTAACAAAAGGAGCGGTTCGGCTACACAGTTATAGGGCATACAGTGAGTGCAATGCCTACCAAAAATTTCGAGCCACTACAATGCCCCTTGGAAATGACATGGAGGTCAGAGGGCGTTAACTAAACCTTTTTTTCTATTTATAGCAACTGGGTCTCCCGTGCACTGTTGGCCTAAGCAGTGAATGGAAGGCTTTCCAAAAATTATGAGGAACTGCAAAGCCCCTTACAAGAGCCATGTGTGGCACCCCAGGGGTCTGGTCACCACAGTAATAGAGATATTTCGTCGGAGAGCAAGTGGGAGGTTTCCTGGTCAGGATCCCTTAAACATGCAACATCCTCCTGCCCCAATCCTGGGAGGGGAGAATTCTGCCCTTATAAACTGGATCTGGGGCGGGGTTGAGTGAGTCAGAGAAAAGTCAAGGGAAAGTAACAGCAAGGAGCTCTGTAAGAGCTAGGAGCTAAAGACCAGGGGCTGGAAGCTGAGCAGAGCTCGCCCTGGCAGAAGACAATAGGAACCGGACACAGGAGTCCGAAGCTGTGAGGACTTATATATCCAGCAGCAGAAACCAGCCGGCAGGGGATTTCAGGTCCTCTGGCCATAGAAGCCCGGACGCTCAGTCACAAGCAAGGGACCAGCACCGCCGTCGTGGAGCGGAGGCTAACAGAAGGCCCCAAGTCACCAGCCATATGGGTGAGTACTACACGGTACACTCAGGGACGTGGGCTACTTCTACCCGCTTACAGCAAGGTAGCCAGGAAGAGTGCAGACAGATGGGGAGGCCTACAACTCCACCTGGCCAGGGGAACTCCTGCTTGCTCACAGACTGACCAGGCCTCTTATGCTAGCCAGTACTCCCGGGAGGGTCTACCATATAATCATCAGTAAAGACCCTGAACTGCACTGCAAAGACTCTGAGTCATTCCTGCTGCGCTCATGAACCATCACCCCCATCATCCACACTCACTGCCCTGAGGCTATACTCCTCCCGAGGGGAGTTATCCCAATCTATGCTGCGAACATAACACAAGCCTCAGCGGTCTGCCTCGCAGCGGTGGTACTCCCTGACCGCAATCCACGGGTGGCGCAGTCAGACAATTAACCTCAAAACCTAAGAAAGACTGCCACTGGTTTGACCAGCCTGAGCCACGGGACCTGGTCACCGCCACGGAAACTACAGACCCCAGAGACCCGGCACCGGGTTTCCGACACACGTGTACACACAGCCCAGGGGGCGCGTCACATGCAGTACAGCATATTACAAACATAAGTCCCATTATTGGGGAGTCGGTGTCCCATTGTATTTGCTTATGCTTTCCCAGCAAAAGCTGCCAAAAATTTGGACGGAGCAACTTGCAATGCCCCTTACAAGAGCCATGCAGTACAGCATATTACAAACATAAGTCCCATTATTGGGGAGTGGGTGTCCCATAGTATTTGCTTATGCTTTCCAAGCAAAAGCTGCCAAAAATTAGGACGGAGCAACTTGCAATGCCCCTTACAAGAGCCATGCAGTACAGCATATTACAAACATAAGTCCCATTATTGGGGAGTGGCTGTCCCATAGTATTTGCTTATGCTTTCCCAGCAAAAGCTGCCAAAAATTAGGACGGAGCAACTTGCAATGCCCCTTACAAGAGTCATGCAGTACAACATATTACAAACATAAGTAAAAATAAGGACGGAGGAACTTGCAATGCTGGCACCCTGGTGGTATAGTGGTGGTGGAGGCTGAGGATAAGGAGAAGAAGATTAAACAGCCGAAATGAGGAAGCGTATACCCATGTGTGGGTGTGAAGCGGTGCATGTGAATACACCTCCCGAAATAACACAGTGGATTTGACTTTATGTTACTCTGCTGTCATTTGGTGGTGATGAGAAGTCTGGCCCAATCCAGCCCTTGTTCATATTGATAAGGGTCAACTTGTCAGCATTGTCAGTTGACAGGCGAGTGCGCTTATCAGTTATAATTCCCCCAGCGGCACTAAAAACAGGCTCCGATAACACGCTAGCGGCAGGGCAGGCCAGGACCTCCAAGGCGTACAGAGCGAGTTCATTCCAAGTGTCCATCTTGGATACCCAATAATTAAAAGGCACAGAGGAATCACGGAGGATGCTGGTACGATCGGCAAGGTACTCCCTCACCATCTTTTGAAACTTTCCACTCCTTGTGAGAGTACCCCGCGCCTCAGGGCCTGTAAGCTGGGTGGGAGTCAGAAAACTGTCCCAGAATGTTGACAGTGTTCCCCTGCCTCTGCTGGATTGGAGCTGCATCTCTCTCACCTGTACACCTTGGTTGGGCAGCGAACTGTGACCTCTGCCGCTAGCGTGTTCAGATGGGAATTTTTTTAAAAGTTCTGCAGCAAGGGCCTTCTGGTATTGCCCCATTTTTGTAGACCTCTCCACCTCAGGAATAAGAGAGTGAAAGTTCTCCTTGTAGCGGGGGTCTACAAGTGTCACCAACTAGTAATGACTGTCACCCAACATTTTGACAACGCGAGGGTCACGGTTAAGGCAGCGTAACATAAAGTCAGCCATGCGTGCCTGGTAACGGGCAAGATTTCCGTGTCCTCACCAAGATGACGACTGACCATGCTCTCCTCCTCCTCCTCCTCTTCCTCCTCCCCCCTGTCCTCAGGCCACCCACGCTGAACCGACGGTATGACACTTGTACAGGTACTACCGTCTACAACGCATGATAGCAGCTCCTGTTCTTCCTCCTCCTCCTCCTCCTCCTCTCCCTCATTGTCCCCCAATGCACGTTGGGATGAGATGAGGCTGGGCTGTGTGTAATCGCCCACTACTGCTTCTTGATCCATCTCATCATACTCTGGCTGCAATGCCTCCTCTTTAATTCTCTGCAGAGAGCGTTGCAAAAGACAGACAAGTGGGATGCTGACACTAATGATGGCGTCATCGCCACTCACCATCTTGGTGGCCTCCTCAAAGTTTGTCAGGATGGTACATATGTCAGACATCCAGGTCCACTCCGGAGGTCTTATGTGTGGAGTCTGATCTGAATATCGACGGCCTTGTTGCAGCTGGTACTCCATGACTGCTCTCTTCTGCTCACAAATCCTTTGCAACATGTGGAGGGTAAAGTTCCAATGTGTGGGGACATCACACACCACTCGGTGTGCCTGAAGCTGCAAACGCTGCTGCAACACAGCAAGTGCGGCGGAAGCTGTAGCCGATTTGCGAAAATGAGCTGACAAGCGGCGTACTTTCACGAGCAGATCTGGCAACTCGGGGTACGATTTAAGAAACCGCTGAACCACGAGGTTAAGCACATGAGCCAGGCATGGTACGTGTGTGAGCTCACCTCGCCTCAGAGCCGCCACCAGGTTACGGCCATTGTCACACACGACCATGCCGGGATGTAGGTTCAGCGGTCTCAGCCACAGATCTGCCTGCTCTTTCACAGCTGTCCACAACTCACAAGCAGTGTGAGGTTTATCACCTAAGCTTATGAGTTTCAGCACAGCCTGTTGCCGCTTGGCGGAGGCAGTACTGCAATGCTTCCAGCTTGTAACTGATGTGGTGATAACTGAGATGGAGGCTGAACATGAGGAGGAGGAGGAGGATGCGCAAGAGCTGTACACTGTGGGGGCAACTCTGACTGACATAGGGCCCGCAATCCTCGGTGTGGGGAGGATGTGTTCCGTCCAAAGGTCCGACTGGGTCCCGGCTTCCACTATGTTTACCCAGTGTGCCGTCAGAGAGATGTACCGTCCCTGGCCACGAGCACTTGTCCACGTGTCCGTTGTCAGGTGGACTCTCCCAGTAACTGCGTTGTTGAGGGCACGGCAGATGCTTTGGGACATGAGCTTGTGTAGTGTGGGGATGGCACACCGGGCAAAATAGTGTCGGCTGGGGACCGAGTACCGAGGGACGGCCACCGCCATAAGATTGCGCAAGGATTCCGTCTCCACCAGCCTAAAAGGCAGCATTTCCAATGCAAGCAGTCGTGAAATGTGCGAATTTAGGACTGTGGCCTGTGGGGCGTTAGCTGCGAATTTCCGCTTTCGTTCAAAGGTCTGGGATATGGACAATTGAATGCTGCGGTGGGACGTGGACGTGGACGTTGATGCTGTTTCTTGAGAAACTGCCATAACAAGTGAAGACTGAGAGGAGGGGGCATCTTTACATGCAGTATGGACAGGGGATTGCCTTGCACACACAACAGGGGGTTCTATGGCATGCACAACAGTGGAAGAAGCAGTGGTGACACCCGCTGACACTGGTCGTGGACCCTGGGTTTCGCCCCACAAAGCCGGGTGCTTTGCTGCCATGTGCCTGATCATGCTGGTGGTGGTCAGGCTGGTAGTTTTGTCACCCCTGCTGATGCTGGCATGGCAGGTGGAACATATGGCCTTTTTGGGGTTATCAGCAGAGTCTTTAAAAAAATTCCAGACTCTGGAAGACCTACCGCTTGTACTGGCAACGTCCCTCGTGTTGGTGTTACGGGGAATGGTTGCCCGTCTTCTGTCTGCGGCCACCACACTGCTACTTCCTGCCTGTTGGGGTACTCTGCCTCCCTCCCCCTGTGTGCTGCTGGCCTCACTCTGCGTGTTCTCCTTCCACGTTGGGTCAATTACTAGATCATCCACCACCTCCTCCTCTTCCACTTGCGCACCACGATCCTCCTCCTCACTTCCTGGCAATTGTGTCTCGTCATCGTCCACCTCTTGTGACAGATTGCCAACGTCGACTTCCTGTGGCCGTGGCTGTTCAAATATTTGGGCATCGCAACATGGGATCTCCTCTTCCACCACTTCAAGCGTATCAGGCGAGGGGCCCAAATATGGAAATGGACCAGTGAACAGCTCTTCAGAGTGTCCAAGTGTGGGATCACTTGCTGTCTGACGACACTCGGCATGGTGGGAGGAAGGAGCATCAGGGTGAGGAGGAGTATGCAGTCGAGACTCACGGCTACTAAGAGTTGACCGTGTAGAAGACAGACCGGAGGTGGTGGTGCCCAGGTAACTGGAAGTATTGTCTGCTATCCAAATAATAACCTGTTCACACTGATCAGCTCTCAATACTGGTGTTGTTCTGTGCTTCCCTAGTAATTCGGTCAAGAAGTGGGAGCGAGAAGATGTGGCTGTTGGTTGTGGTACATTTTCACCTTGGCCACGGCCCCGTCCTCTGCACGAACCATCACCAGAAAGTCCACTTCCACATCCCTTGCCACGCGCCTTGCCCATTGTAAATGAAGTAAAATAGCTTACACTTGCACTATCAATGGAAAAAGGGTAATAAAGAGTAGATTAGAACCGTGGAAGAGGAAAACCACAGTTATTGTTTACTGGGGTATACCACACTTTTTTAAATAGAGATATTTGCGGCTGAACAGTGAGCGACACACTCAAACTGCTTTTTTTTTCGATACCAAAGGCCCAAAACTGGATAGTACAGCGATTTAACCCGTGGAACTGCGAAACCACACTGTGATGTCGGGCCTGCAAAAGACTATTTTCAACAGATATATTTTTGTGTCACAACAGTCAGGAGACACTACTGTTTTTCTTTACGGAATAAACTACCAAAAGCTGAATAATAGAGATTTTTTACCGTGGGATGGCAAAACCACAGTTATTGTTTACTGGGGTATACCACACTTTTTTAAATAGAGATATTTGCGGCTGAACAGTGAGCGACACACTCAAACTGTTTTTTTTTTTAGATACAAATGGCCCAAAATGGATAATGCAGAGGTTTGAACCATGGAAGTGCTAAACAACACTTCTGTTTCTCTAGCCTACACCGGACTATTTTCAACAGTTATTTTTGTGTCTGAAAAATCAGAGACACTCTTTTTTTGGGGGGGGGGGGGGGGCACACCAAAAGGTTAATAAGACGGGTATTTGTACAGTGTGAAGGAGGAAAAAAAAAGGAGGATTTAGATGGAAAAAAAAGGATTTTCCCTGGCCCCCGACACCTGGTGCTAAGTCCAGCAATTTCAGCAACAGGAACACACAGTACTGTAATGCAGCGTTTGCTGGTATAACCACTGTGTCTCCTATACAGCCTGCCTGCCTGGTATCTGGGATGGATATTAGTCTTGAAAAGGACTGTTTGTTTGTTCTGGCAGCCTTTACAGACCCTACACTAACTATTTTGCAGTTTATATCTCTCCCTAAATCAGCAGCGCTGTCCCTACACTGTCTAATCCGGAGCGACTGTGTCCAAGATGGCGGCGCCCCGTTTTAAATACTCGAGGTGACGCTGTGCGGCCAGCCAATCACTGCAATGCCCACAACCAACATGGCTGCAGCATTACAGTGACTGGCTGGAAATCCCTGCATGTTCATTGGCTCTGTAAAGAGCGCCAAACATGCAGGGCGGAGACCCGAGCTCCCGATCGAGTAACCCGGAAATGCTCAGTGCTCGCCGAACATCCCGAGTAGCGTGATGCTCGGGCGAGTACCGAGCAGTGTCGAGCATGTTCGCTCAACACTACTCACTATGTATCTATCGGCAAGTGACCAGTAGAGATGAGCGGTGTTCGACTCGAACTGTTCGCCAATCTCAAATTCGAGCTGTTTTGGGCGGTGTTCGAGCCGTTCGGCGAACACGAACAATTTGAAAAAAATTCGGCTGTTCGAGGTTATGTTCGATAACTGTTCGTGCATCAAAATCATAACAGGATTTTTTCTCAGTAATGCTGAAAATTAATGTTAATACGCAGTTTGAGTGTACAGCGGGGCGGGGGTAGGGGCAGGGGATGGATCTCTGCAGAAATAATGAAGATATCCATTTTTTTTCTCTTTCCTGCATTTACAGTGGGGAGGTGCAATCTGTCAGCCTATCAGCACCGCAAACACGGAGCGAACTGCTTTTTTTCACACAAGCAAGGGCATGTGTCATTGGCAGTGTATGTCACATGTCCTTGCCCTATAAGACCCAGCCATTTTCCCCGTCGCCACCATTTTCCCACTGCTGCAGCTGCATGCTAGAGGGCACTGCTGTTGCTGTGTGCGCTATACTTTGTTCATTTCAAGCCAATTTTCGCACAAATCTACAGATAGCTTGGGAGTAAGGAATAGTTGTGATTGCAGTCCTTTTGAGGACTAGGTTACATCATTTCCTATGACTTTTATCAGGCAGGTCTGTGCTCTTAAATAGATAGGTTGGGAGTAAAGACTAATTGTAATTGCAGTCCTTTTCAGGGCTAGGTTACATCAGTTCCTATCACTTTTTGCCAGGCAGGTCTGTGCCAGTGCTGTGCAAGTTTTTTTCACAGCATTTGGCTAAATGTAGCAAAGCAATTCCTTTTTGGCCTCTTGCAGGGTGTGTTAGTCAGTGAAGTAGCCTATCTGTGTTGCAAGCTGTGTATAGAATACAATTGTTTTTACTGCACCTCGTGAAGTAAAACCTTTTGGGCATAGCATCATTCTATTAGTCCATCTATACTAACCTCCACCAGGTTGCAAATTCAAAATAATTTTTATCTGAAGCAAGCTCTGAAAAAATATTTCGGCTTGTAGCAGTGTTTGGGACTTGTTCTATTAGTCCATCTATACTAACCTCCACCAGGTTGCAAATTCAATATAATTTTTATCTGCATCTAGCTTTGAAAAAATATTTCGGCTTGAAGCAGTGTGTGGGACTTGTTCTATTAGTCCATCTATACTACCCTCCACCAGGTTGTAAATTCAATATAATTTTTATCTGCATCTAGCTCTGAAAAAATATTTCGGCTTGTAGCAGTGTGTGGGACTTGTTCTATTAGTCCATCTATACTAACCTCCACCAGGTTGCAAATTCAATATAATTTTTTTCTGCATCTAGCTCTGAAAAAATATTTTAGCTTGTAGCAGTGTGTGGGACTTGTTCTATTAGTCCATCTATACTAACCTCCACCAGATTGCAAATTCAATATAATTTTCTTCTGCATCTAGCTCTGAAAAAATATTTCGGCTTGTAGCAGTGTGTGGGGCTTGTTCTAATAGTCCATCTATAATAACCTCCACCAGGTTGCAAATTCAATATAATTTTTATCTGCATCTAGCTCTGAAAAAATATTTCGGCTTGTAGCAGTGTGTGGGACTTGTTCTATTAGTCCATCTATACTAACCACCACCAGGTTGCAAATTCAATATAATGTTTTTCTGCATTTAGCTCTGAAAAAATATTTTGGCTTGTAGCAGTGTGTGGGACATGTTCTCTTAGTCCATCTATACTAACCTCCACCAGGTTGCAAATTCAATATAATTTTTTTCTGTATCTAGCTCTGAAAAAATATTTCAGCTTGTAGCAGTGTGTGGGACTTGTTCTATTAGTCCATCTATACTAACCTCCACCAGGTTGCAAATTCAATATAATTTTTATCTGCATTTAGCTCTGAAAAAATATTTCGGCTTGTAGCAGTGTGTGGGACTTGTTCTATTAGTCCATTTATACTAACCTCCACCAGCTTGCAAATTCAAGATAATTTTTTTCTGCATCTAGCTCTGAAAAAATATTTCAGCTTGTAGCAGTGTGTGGGAATTGTTCTATTAGTCCATCTATACTAACCTCCACCAGGTTGCAAATTCAATATAATTTTTATCTGAATCTAGCTCTGAAAAAATATTTTGGCTTGTAGCAGTGTGTGGGACTTGTTCTATTAGTCCATCTATACTAACCTCCACCAGGGTGCAAATTCAATATAATTTTTATCTGCATCTAGCTCTGAAAAATATTTCGGGATCTAGCAGTGTGTGGGACTTGCTCTATTAGTCCAGCTATACTAACCTCCACCAGGTTGCAAATTCAATATAATTTTTATCTGCATCTAGCTCTGAAAAAATATTTCGGCTTCTAGCAGTGAGTGGGACTTGTTCTATTAGTCCATCTATACTAACCTCCACCAGGTTGCAAATTCAATATAATTTTTTTCTTCATCTAGCTCTGACAAAATATTTCGGCTTGTAGCAGTGTGTGGGACTTGTTCTTTTAGTCCATCTATACTAACCTTCACCAGGTTGCAAATTCAATATAATTTTTATCTGCATCTAGCTCTGAAAAAATATTTCGGCTTGTAGTAGTGTGTTGGACTTGTTCTAAATGGGAGGAGACACAGATTAGATATTAGAAAAAACTTTTTGACAGTTAGGGTGATTAATGAGTGGAACAGGCTGCCACGAGAGGTGGTGAGTTTCACTTCAATGGACGTCTTCAAACAGAGGCTGGACAGACATCTGTCTGAGATGATCTATTGAATCCTGCTTTGAGCAGGGGGTTGGACCAGATGACCCAGGAGGTCCCTTCCAACTCTACCATTCTATGATTCTATGATTCTATGATTCTATTAGTCCATCTATACTAACCTCCACCAGGTTGCAAATTCAATATAATTTTTATCTGCATCTAGCTCTGAAAAAAGATTTCGTCTTGTAGCATTGTGTTGGACTTGTTCTATTAGTCCATCTATACTAATCCTCCACCAAGATGCAAATTCAGTATAATTTATATCTGCATCTAGCTCTGAAAAAATATTTTGGCTTGTAGCAGTGTGTGGGACTTGTTCTATTAGTCCATCTATACTAACCTCCACCAGGTTGCAAATTCAATATAATTATTTTCTGCATCTAGCTCTGAAAAAATATTTCGGCTTGTAGCATTGTGTGGGACTTGTTCCATTAGTCCATCTATACTAACCTCCACCAGGTTGCAAATTCAATATAATTTTTATCTGCATCTAGCTCTGAAAAAATATTTCAACTTGTAGCAGTGTGTGGGACTTGTTCTATTAGTCCATCTATACTAACCTCCACCAGGTTGCAAATTCAATATACTTTTTTTCTGCATCTAGCTCTGAAAAAATATTTCAGCTTGTAGCAGTGTGTGGGACATGTTCTATTAGTCCATCTATACTAAGCTCCACCAGGTTGCAAATTCAATATAATTTTTATCTGCATCTAGCTCTGAAAAAATATTTTGGCTTGTAGCAGTGTGTGGGACTTGTTCTATTAGTCCATCTATACTAACCTCCACCAGGTTGCAAATTCAATATAATTTTTTTCTGCATCTAGCTCTGAAAAAATATTTCGGCTTGTACCAGTGTGTGGGACTTGTTCTTTTAGTCCATCTATACTAACCTTCACCAAGTGGCAAATTCAATATAATTTTTTTCTGCATCTAGCTCTGAAAAAATATTTTGGCTTGTAGTAGTGTGTTGGACTTGTTCTATTAGTCCATCTATACTAACCTCCACCAGGTTGCAAATTCAATATAATTTTTATCAGCATCTAGCTCTGAAAATTTTTTTTGGCTTGTAGCAGTGTGTTGGACTTGTTCTATTAGTCCATCTATACTAATCCTCCACCAAGATGCAAATTCAATATAATTTTTATCTGCATCTAGCTCTGAAAAAATATTTCGGCTTGTAGCAGTGTGTGGAACTAGTTCTATTAGTCCATCTATACTAACCTCCACCAGGTTGCAAATTCAATATAATTATTTTCTGCATCTAGCTCTGAAAAAATATTTCGGCTTGTAGCAGTGTGTGGGACTTGTTCTATTAGTCCATCTATACTAACCTCCACCAGGTTGCAAATTCAATATAATTTTTTTCTGCATCTAGCTCTGAAAAAATATTTCAGCTTGTAGCAGTGTGTGGGACATGCTCTATTAGTCCATCTATACTAACCTCCACCAGGTTGCAAATTCAATATAATTTTTTTCTGCATCTAGCTCTGAAAAAATATTTCGGCTTGTAGCAGTGTGTGGGACTTGTTCTATTAGTCGATCTATACTAACCTCCACCAGGTTGAAAATTCAATATAATGTTTATCTGCATCTAGCTCTGAAAAAATATTTCGGCTTGTAGCAGTGTGTGGGACTTGTTCTATTAGTGCATTTATACTAGTCTCCACCAGGTTGCAAATTCAATATAATTTTTATCTGCATCTAGCTCTGAAAAAATATTTCGGCTTGTAGCAGTGTGTGGGACTTCTTCTATTAGTCCATCTATAGTAACCTCCACCAGGTTGCAAATTCAAGATAATTTTTATCTGCATCTAGCTCTGAAAAATATTTTGGGATCTAGCAGTGTGTGGGACTTGCTCTATTAGTCCAGCTATACTAACCTCCACCAGGTTGCAAATTCAATATAATTTTTATCTGCATCTAGCTCTGAAAAAATATTTCGGCTTCTAGCAGTGTGTTGGACTTGTTCTATTAGTCCATCTATACTAACCCCCACCAGGTTGCAAATTCAATATAATTTTTTTCTGCATCTAGCTCTGAAAAAATATTTCGGCTTGTAGCAGTGTGTGGGACTTGTTCTATTAGTCCATCTATACTAACCTTTACGAGGTTGCAAATTCAACATAATTTTTATCTGCATCTAGCTCTGAAAAAAAATTTCGGCTTGTAGCAGTGTGTTGGACTTGTTCTATTAGTCCATTTATACTAACCTCCACCAGGTTGCAAATTCAATATAATTTTTATCTGCATCTAGCTCTGAAAAAATATTTCGGCTTGTAGCAGTGTGTGGGACTTGTTCTATTAGTCCATCTATACTAACCTCCACCAGGTTGAAAATTCAATATAATTTTTTTCTGCATCTAGCTCTGGAAAAATATTTCGGCTTTTAGCAGTGTGTTGGACTTGTTCTATTTGTCCATCTATACTAACCTCCACCAAGTTGTAAATTCCATATAATTTTTTTCTGCATCTAGCTCTGAAAAAATATTTTGGCTTGTAGCAGTGTGTGGGACTTGTTCCATTAGTCCATCTTTACTAACCTCCACCAGGTTGAAAATTCAATAAAAAAAATTTCTGCATCTAGCTCTGAAAAAATATTTCGGCTTGTAGCAGTGTGTGGGATTTGTTCTATTAGTCCATCTATACTAACGTCCACCAGGTTGCAAATTCAAATTAATTTTTATCTGCATCTAGCTCTGAAAAAATATTTTGGCTTGTAGCAGTGTGTGGGACTTTTTCTATTAGTCCACCTATACTAACCTCCACCAGGTTGCAAATTCAATATAATTTTTATCTGCATCTAGCTCTGAAAAAATATTTTGGCTTGTAGCAGTGTGTGAGACTTGTTCTATTAGTCCATCTATACTAACCTCCACCAGGTTGAAAATTCAATATAATTTTTTTCCGTATCTAGCTCTGGAAAAACATTTCGGCTTGTAGCAGTGTGTGGGACTTGTTCAATTTGTCGATCTATACTAACCTCCACCAAGTTGCAAATTCAATATAATTCTTTTCTGCATCTAGCTCTGAAAAAATATTTCAGCTTGTAGCAGTGTGTGGGACTTGTTCTATTAGTCCATCTATACTAACTGTTATGATCTGCTACAAGCAGTAAGGAAAGACAGGAGATCTGTCCCTACAATAGAACTAAACTGGATCCCCACGATGTAACGGGGAACCTGATCCTGCGATCAGACCCGCTAAAGTCCTCGGCTAGTCTGTACGAAGACCTATAGATGCAAGGGAGGGATCCCTACAAGAACTAGGGACTGGGATAAAGTTGGACACCTCCTAGCAGAAATTGTAGCAATCAAAGACAAACACACAACAAGGAACATAGAGGTCCGAAGACCTAGCAAAACTAACAGAGAGCGGTAACAGAGCACCAAGCTAGCTCAAGAGTAGTAAATAGTGTTGAGCCACCCCCGTAGTGTTCGAGTTCGGTTCGGTTCGTCGAACACCCGTGTGTTCGCCGAACTGTTCGTCGAACTGTTCGTCGAACACCTTCGAACACCGTTAAAACCAATGGCAGGCAAACAAAAACACATAGAAACACATAGAAAACACCTTCAAAGGTGTCCAAAAGCTGACAAACTGCTCAGAAGACATAACTAACACATGGAAAAGTGACAAGTACATATAGTCATGCGAAAATAAAAGAGGTGGAGGAGTAAAAGGAGGGGGAGACACAGATATAGGCATGTCATGCCCTTCTAAAATCCAAAAAGTGAGAAGCCGACACGGCCAGTCCGCTCCTGCCCGTGCCACCTCCGTGTCGCCGGGTTTGTGCCAGAGCCGCGGTGAACCCTGATGGCCAGCCCCCCTCTCCCAATACTGGTGCCTGTCCGCTGGTGGGTCGAGCGAGCCCCCCTGTGGTGGAGGCAGCTCTAAGCTTTTTAATTTAAATTGTCTCTCTTATTTGAATGAATACACTTTAAATCCATTTACAAGGATCTATTGGAGGGCAAGTCTCATGCCAGCAGCTGCGTAATTCCAGCTCCAGTAGCGTCCACTAAAGCTGCTGCAGTTAAAAAGCTTTTATAAGGATCGAGCTCGGCTGTCCACCGCAAGGCATCCTACTGCCAGTCCCAGCCCCTATGCCTTGGGGTGCCTCCTGATGCTCTTCACTGAGTATCCCGTGGTCCCGAAGCATTTCCTTTGAAAAAATGAAGTGTCCAAACTACAGGTGGTGTAGCTTGCTTAACAGCCGGGATAATCCGCTGACTAGCAGACCCTGCTACTAGGCACAAAGTATTTCCTGGGCTAGATGCAGTTAAAAATTTGTAATTAGATACTCTCGTTGGATGCTGAGAAAGCATTCCATAGAGTCTCCTGGCACGCCATATATGATTCTCTTAAAAAGCTTGGGGTAGGGGTCTAGGGGACCCTTTTATAGCCAAAATCACGGCCCTGTATCGCAATACGTCACCTAGGCTGAAGATAAATGGAACTGTAGCACCCTGAGGGCTCGGTTGCTACAGAGGTATTGCACCTCACCCAGAGGTGTGATATTTCACTCTCAGGTAAAGATGTAGTGTGGATCAGGACCCGACACCTGCATGCATTACACCACATTGCCGTGGGGCAGGGCGACCAATATGCCCCTGAGATGGGCACGACAGTCCCTGTCCCTGGCTGGAGTGGGGGGAGGGAACACTGAGGAAGGGGAACCCTGTAGTGCAGGAGCAGGGAGGAAGCAGTTCCTGGGTGCATTGAGAAGGGAGTATAAAAGGTGGGCACCATCTTAGTTCAGTGCAGAGAAGTCTGAGCAGAAGTGGCAGGGAGCAGGGGCTCTGCATGAGCTCTGCTCCGGAGGCGGGCCTAGTAACAGAGGCCCAGGCCTGGAAGAGGGAGAAGGAAGGAAGAGGAGCGGAGAAGACTCCAGGAACGAGGAACGAAGGGATCTCAGGGGTGCGGACGGGCGAGTCGCCACCGCACGCCAGAATCCACCTGCGTGGAGGGGTCAGGCCAAAGGGGGAGACCGGTCCCCGAAACTAGTGGAGGCAGGAAACGACCCTCAGCTAGAAACATGAGGCTGTGACATTTTATGTGGCGCAGCCCCTCGCTACACCCGCTAGGAAGGCACCACATAGGGTCAGGGAAACTGGCGCCACGTTTACCAAGAGGAGGCCCGAGGCAGCCGGACAGAAGGGTTGGTAAGAAAGGCCAGACAAAGGACACACAAAGGGGGTCCTGTGAAGCACTCCAAAGTTATCTGGGAGTTGTCTGAGCCCCTCACCTGGTGAGCACAGTACGACGTGGGCAGCCGTTACCTGCAGACGTGGTCTGGATAATAAGAACTGTGAGTAAAGGCCCTGGACTGCATTACTGACTCCGTGTCATTACTGCTGCTGCCCTGCACCATCACCCCCATCCTCCGCATACACTGCCCTGAGGCTATACTCCTCCCGTGGGGAGTTATGCTACACTCTGCTGCACCCACAACACCAGCCTCAGCGGTCTGCCCTGGAGCGGCGGTTCACTCTGACCGCAATCCACGGGTGGCGTAGTCGGACATTTAAACATCAAAACCACATAAATAGTTCCGCCACTGGTTTGACCGCCCTGAGCCACGGAACCGGGTTGCTGCCACGGAGACTACAACCACCAGCATCCACCAAAAAGGGTCCGGCTCCGGGTGTCCCAAGGCCCAGGGGGCGCGTCAGAACATTTTCATCACCTTTCACAATCACCAATAGGACAAGGCAGGGATGTTCTCTGTCCCCTCTCTTATACATCCTAGTGACGGAGCACCTGCTCTCATCAATTCGCCATAACCCCAATATTAGGTGGATTGAGGTGGGAGGCACCGAGTACAAGTGCTCTCTATTTGCTGATGATGTCCTAGTATATATCACTCAATCACATATATCCATCCATGCTGTTATGGCTGAAATAGATGACTTTGTTACATGGTCAAATTTTAAAATCAATGCAGCGAAGTCTGAGGCCCTCGATGTCTCCCTCCCCAAATCCATATAGGATTCCATCCAGTCCAACTTTCCCTTTGCCTGGCCCTCACAGGGTATCAAATACTTAGGAATTCCTATTCATAGAGACCTCTCCCATCTATGTTATCTTAATTTTGGGCCCTTTATTGAACAACTCCATACAGACCACGGTTGGCAAGTTAGAACTGTAAGATTCACTACGTGAACCACTGGTGTTTTGTGGAAAAGCACATGTACACTGCGTTCCAAATTATTATGCAAAAAGTGTTTAGGAGTGATAAGGGAAGAATTTGTTTGTTTGTCAGTTAAACTCATTGATGGTGATGTGTGTCAGGGCTCTTTATATCACTGTAAGCAATTGCAGACACCAGTGCTAATTAGTTTGGCAGGTGTGTCCAATGAAAGGCAAGACTACTTAAGAAGGCTCTCTCACATTATTCAGCAGCCTACATTTTCTGCCAAAATGGGAAAGAAAAAGGATGTGTCGGCTGCTGAGAAGCAACAAATTGTGGAGTGTTTAGGTCAAGGCATGACTACAATCAACATTGTGCGATGATCAGGATGAAGTGTCTTGGCAATCAAGAAGTATGTAGCTGATTCACAGTACACACGTGTGCGTGCTGATAAGGGCAAATTGAGGACTCTTTCCTACAGGCAATTACGTCAGGTTGAAAGAGCAGCGGCAAAAAAGCCTTGTCATAGCAGCAGACAAGTTTTTGAAGCTGCTTGTGCCTCCAGCGTCCCCCGAACAACAAGATGCAGGGTCCTTCAGAGGTTTGCAGCTGTGCATATGCCATCCTGTCGACCTCCTCTATCCACTTCACACAAGCAGAAACGGCTCCAGTGGGCCAAACATTACATGAAGACTGATTTCAAAACTGTTTTGTTCACGGATGAGTGCCGTGCAGCGCTCGATGGTCCAGATGGATGGAGTGGAGGATGGCTGGTTGATGGACACCCCACGCAAACACGGCTACAGCGCCAACAAGGAGGAGGTGGAGTAATGTTTTGGGCTGGAATCATGGGGAGAGAGATTGTCGGCCCCTTTAGGATGCCTGAAGGCGCTAAAGATGAACTCCATAATGTATGTGGATTTTCTCAAACAGCACTTCCTGCCATGGTTCAAGAAGAAGAACCGTGTATTTCACAGCAAGATCATTTTTCTGCATGATAATGCACCATCTCATGCTGCACATAAAACATCTGCATCTCTGGCTGATATGGGCATAAAAGGGGACAAACTTATGGTGTGACCCCCATGCTCCCCTGACCTCTACCCCATTCAGAACCTTTGGAGCATCATTAAAAGGAGTGTCTATGATGGCGGGAGGCAGTTCACATCTAAGCAACAGCTCTGGGAGGGTATTCTGTCCTCATGCAAAACAATTGAAGCAGAAACCATCCAAAACCTGACAAATTCAATGGACGAGAGAGTTCAGAAGCTCCTTTCGAACAAGGGGTCCTATGTGAAAATGTAACATCACCTAGAATAAAGTTTTGAGTTGAAAACTGTTTGATTTCAGTTTCTAACAACCTGCTAATGCTTATAATTTCAAAAATGACCATTTTTTTGGTCTTTATTAAAATGAAAAGGTTGATCGAAAAGTTTGGGGGATCTAAGAGTGTGGCAACCCAGTAGTCATGATTACTTCGAATTCTGACAATATGAGGGTCATGCTGCAGGTAGTGCAGCAAGAAGGCACTTATGTGTCTTGCGCATCTCGGAGCCCCAAAATTATTTTCCGGGCTAGATGCAGCTAAAAATTATTTTTAATTTTAAATCTGGTGGAGCTTATTATAGATGGCCTAATAGGATCAGTGCTGCACACTGCTACAAAGCCCAAATTATTTTCCAGTCAAGATACAGATAAACATGATTAGTAATTTGAAAGCTTAAAACGGTTGGTAGGGTGATTTTAAACAATCATCAAGCTTTTACTCTCCCCAGGATGACACAGGGGTAGAAAAGTCGTTTCGGATCCATGATTTGTTCATCTTTATGAACGTGAGTCTGTCTACATTATCAGTGGAGAGCCGCGTGCGCTTATCTGTCAGCACACCACCAGCAGCGCTGAACACACGTTCAGACAGAACGCTGGCTGCGGGGCATGACAAGATCTCCAAGGCGTAAGTGGCTAGCTCCGGCCATTTATCCAGATTGGAAGCCCAAAAAGAGCAAGGGTCCAGTGACACAGTCGTGGCTTCAATGTTTACTTGGAGATACTCCTGTACCATCGTCTCTAGGCGTTGACTATGTGTCAGACTTCTTGTCTCCTGTGGCCTTGCAAAGGATGGGCTAAAAAAGTGGTGAAATGATTCCGCAAAATTGATGTTACCACCAGATACTGTGGTTCTGTTACGGTTTGAGTGCTGAACACTTGACGGTCCCACGGTTGGCAAGTTGGAACTGTGAGATTCACTACGTGCACCACTGATATTTTGTGGAAAAGCACATGTAAGATTCTGCAACAGTCTCTGCTGATACTCCTGCATGCGTGCATCCCTTTCTATGGCAGGAATAATTTCTGCAAATTTACTTTTGTACCGGGGATCTAACAGTGTGGCAACCCAGTAGTCAGGATTATTTCTAATTCTCACAATTCGAGGGTCATGTTGCAGGTAGTGCAGCAAGAAGGCACTCATGTGTGTTGCGCATCCAGGAGCACCAAGTCCCTGTTGTGTTGGTGGCGAGGTAACAATCATGCTTCCTTCCTCTGTCCTCTCCCCCCAACCTCGCACAACAGAAATGTGATCAAGGTCTCCCTCATCTGATGAGTCTTCCATCAGTTCGTCCTCCACTTCTTCCTGGGCTCCTGCACCTTCCTCACTAGTTTGGCTGCTACCATGCGCCCTGGTAAAACCATCTCCCCCACCCTCACATGCCTGCCGCCTTGGTGCTGCCGACCGTCTGGACCTTGCAGATGTTAGCCCTTCCGCATACAACTCCTCCTCCTCTACTTCCTCCACCTCCTCTTGTGCCACCACCTGACTCCGAATTCTGTTTAACATGTGCTCCAGCGTGTAAATCACCGGAATAGTCATGCTGATAATGGCATCGTCAGCACTAAACATCTTCGTCGCCATTTCAAAACTGTGCAGAAGGGTGCATAGGTCCCTGATCTGAGACCACTCCTCCAGCTTGATTTGCCCCACCTCTGAATCTCGTTGGCCCAGGCTATACGTCAGAACGTATTGCACCAGGGCTTGTCGGTGCTGCCACAGTCGCTGCAACATGTGCAGAGTTGAATTCCACCGGGTAGGCACATCGCATTTTAGCCGGTGAAGTGGCAGGCCCAACGACTTCTGTAGAGATGTAAGTCGCTGAGCTGCGGGATGCGAACGGCGGAAGTGAGCACACAGCGACCGTGCCCTCTGCAGAAGGCCATCTAGTCTGGGATAGTGGGCTAAAAATTGCTGGACAACCAGGTTCAACACGTGAGCCATACAAGGCACGTGTGTGACATTGCCCCGGCGAAGGGCCGCACCCAGGTTTGCAGCATTGTCGCACACGGCCTTCCCTGGTTTCAGGTCCAGTGGAGACAACCATTCATAAAATTGGTTCTCCAGAGCTGACCACAACTCCTCAGCTGTGTGACTCACATTTCCCAGACATTTCAATGTAAAAACCGCCTGATGACGTTGAGCCCTACTGCCAGCATAGTAAGGAGGTGTGCAGGATCCCTTCTGCGCAGTTAGAAAGCTTGTGGCATGACCAGACAGGCTTTGGGTGCAGGTGGAAGACCGAGAGGAGGTTGAGGAGGCAGAAGCAGTGGAGGAACTTTGACATAAAGAGGATTGACGCACAACTCGTGGGGACGGCAAGACTTGGACAGCAGCCCCTTGCCCTGCTGTCACCATAGTTACCCAGTGCCCAGTCAGCGACATGTAACGCCCCTGTCCATGCCTACTCGTCCAAGTGTCTGTGGTGAAATGCACCCTGTCACACACAGAGTTTCTCAAAGAAGCGGTGATGTTGTGTGCGACATGCTGGTGGAGCGCAGGCACACCTTTCTTTGAGAAGTAGTGCCGACTGGGCATCTGGTACTGGGGCACTGCGACGGACATAAGGTCTCGAAAATCCTCTGTGTCCACCAGGCGGAAAGGCAGCATTTCTGTAGCCAAGAGCTTGCAGATGGCGAAATTCAACCTCTTAGCTTTCTCATGGCTAGGAGGAAATGGTCTTTTACTTGTCCACATCTGAGGGACCGAGGGCTGGCTATTGTGCTTAGACGGGGTTGATAAGGGTGTCCCCGGCAAACTGCCGGTCTGTGAGGAAGATGCAGGCGGACATGTTAGGTTGCCTTGATCCAAAGGTGGTGCTATCGATGTCGGACAGCGCTCAACACCAGCTGCTGTTACCACCTCCAAAGAAAATGATGACCTGCCAATCACGCTGGCTGTTGCGGGTAAAGAGGTGGCAGGTCTGCGCCCCAAAACAGGTGTGACTGCTGTCCCCCCAGTCACAGAGGATGAAGAGGCCGCGGATGCACAAGATATGGCAGACGGTGGTTGGCCCGGCCGGCTAGGCCGCATTGTAGCACACTGAGCTTCCCACTGCAACTTATGCTTCATGTCCATGTGCCGGTTCATGCATGAAGTACTCAAACTATGTATTTTTTGGCCTCTACTTAGCTTTTGCTGACAAATGTTACAGATAACACGAGTTGGGTCATCTTTATTTATCTGAAAAAATGCCCAGCCTTTGCAAGGCTTAGCACCCATGCGACCTGAAGAGCCACCACGACTTGTGGTGAGAGGCAGAGTTGTGTTTGAGGATGCAGTTGTTGACGTGCTTCCAGTACTACGTCTCTGTCCAGGAAGGCGCAACCTGACCTCGTCGTCACTAGCATCTTCCTCCACCTCCTCTGCTGACCACATCTCTTAGCTGACTGTGGGTTGACAGTAAGTGGGATCTCCAACCTCATCATCATCACCCTGTGTGTTATCACACCCGTCGTCCTCAGAGCCAACCTGTTCCTGCCCTGACAAAAAACTAAAGTTGTCGCTCCAATCAGGTATTTGAGTCTTATCATCGTCTTCCTCATTGTCTCCACCAACAGGAGTTACAGTTTGGGAATGAGGGTCTACATTATGGTCAGAACCTTCTGCGTCTGGTCCTGGATCCGACTCATAAAGATTCTGGGCATCAGTGCAGATCATTTCCTCGTCTGGATTCACAGAAGCACTGGAGTCGACCTCTGATTCCCAGGCTATAGTATGAGTAAACAGCTCTGCAGACTCAACCATCTGTTCTACCTCATACTCAGACGGGCAGCTGGAGATTTGGGAGCTGTGAGGAAGCAAGTGCGATTTGGGTGACACCTTTGAGGACTGGAGTATTTGTGATGTTGAAGTTGATGTGGAGGAGAGCCCACTTAAAGGAGCACTTGATATCCGTTGAAGCACCTGCTGTTTTTGTGCCTCATCTGGAATTTGTAGCGATTGGCGTGGCCGTAAGAAAGGGACCTTATCACATTGTCCGCTAAAAGAAGTAGACATTTTAGTTTGGCTGGAAGATGGTCTTTCTTCTGCAGATGTTACTGTTGCTTTAACACCTACCCCACGGACACAACCTTTTTTCCCCTTCCCAACACGCCTATTCCCCTTTCCACCAGCAGCAGGCCTTTTTCCACTCATTTTGGTGGTTAACTAATTCACAACTCTGGAGTTATTTGCACAAAAAAACAATGGATGGTAACCGAGCAGAGCTGAGTGGCCAAACTGTGGTATTAGGCCAAAACTATTGGCTGGGTTAGATGCAGAAAAAAATATATTCAGTTCGCAACCTGATGGAGGTCAGTATAGATGGACTAATACAACAAGTCCCACACACAGCTAGAAGCCCAAATATTTTTTCAGAGGTACTGTAGATGCAGATAAAAATTAGTTTTAATTTGCAACCTGATGGAGGTCAGTATAGATGGACTAATAGAGAAAGTCCGACACACTGCTAGAAGGCCAAATATTTTTTCAGAGCTAGATGCAGAAAAAAATTATATTCAGTTTGCAACCTGATGGAGGTCAGTATAGATGGATTAATAGAACAAGACCCACACACAGCTAGAAGCCCAATATTTTTTCAGAGGTAGATGCAGAAAAAAATATATTCATTTTGCAACCTGATGGAGGTCAGTATAGATGGACTAATACAACAAGTCCCACACACAGCTAGAAGCCCAATATTTTTTCAGAGGTAGATGCAGATAAAAATATAATCAGTTTGCAACCTGATGGAGGTCAGTATAGATGGACTAATACAACAAGTCCCACACACAGCTAGAAGCCCAAATATTTTTTCAGAGGTACTGTAGATGCAGATAAAAATTAGTTTTAATTTGCAACCTGATGGAGGTCAGTATAGATGGACTAATACAACAAGTCCCACACACAGCTAGAAGCCCAAATATTTTTTCAGAGGTACTGTAGATGCAGATAAAAATTAGTTTTAATTTGCAACCTGATGGAGGTCAGTATAGATGGACTAATAGAGAAAGTCCGACACACTGCTAGAAGGCCAAATATTTTTTCAGAGCTAGATGCAGAAAAAAATTATATTCAGTTTGCAACCTGATGGAGGTCAGTATAGATGGATTAATAGAACAAGACCCACACACAGCTAGAAGCCCAATATTTTTTCAGAGGTAGATGCAGAAAAAAATATATTCAGTTTGCAACCTGATGGAGGTCAGTATAGATGGACTAATACAACAAGTCCCACACACAGCTAGAAGCCCAATATTTTTTCAGAGGTAGATGCAGAAAAAAATATATTCAGTTTGCAACCTGATGGAGGTCAGTACAGATGGACTAGTACAACAAGTCCCACACACAGCTAGAAGCCCAAATATTTTTTCAGAGGTAGATGCAGAAAAAAATATATTCAGTTTGCAACCTGATGGAGGTCAGTATAGATGGACTAATACAACAAGTCCCACACACAGCTAGAAGCGCAAATATTTTTTCAGAGGTACTGTAGATGCAGATAAAAATTAGTTTTAATTTGCAACCTGATGGAGGTCAGTATAGATGGACTAATACAACAAGTCCCACACACAGCTAGAAGCCCAAATATTTTTTCAGAGGTACTGTAGATGCAGATAAAAATTAGTTTTAATTTGCAACCTGATGGAGGTCAGTATAGATGGACTAATAGAGAAAGTCCGACACACTGCTAGAAGGCCAAATATTTTTTCAGAGCTAGATGCAGAAAAAAATTATATTCAGTTTGCAACCTGATGGAGGTCAGTATAGATGGATTAATAGAACAAGACCCACACACAGCTAGAAGCCCAATATTTTTTCAGAGGTAGATGCAGAAAAAAATATATTCAGTTTGCAACCTGATGGAGGTCAGTATAGATGGACTAATACAACAAGTCCCACACACAGCTAGAAGCCCAAATATTTTTTCAGAGGTACTGTAGATGCAGATAAAAATTAGTTTTAATTTGCAACCTGATGGAGGTCAGTATAGATGGACTAATAGAGAAAGTCCGACACACTGCTAGAAGGCCAAATATTTTTTCAGAGCTAGATGCAGAAAAAAATTATATTCAGTTTGCAACCTGATGGAGGTCAGTATAGATGGATTAATAGAACAAGACCCACACACAGCTAGAAGCCCAATATTTTTTCAGAGGTAGATGCAGAAAAAAATATATTCAGTTTGCAACCTGATGGAGGTCAGTACAGATGGACTAATACAACAAGTCCCACACACAGCTAGAAGCCCAATATTTTTTCAGAGGTAGATGCAGAAAAAAATATATTCAGTTTGCAACCTGATGGAGGTCAGTATAGATGGACTAGTACAACAAGTCCCACACACAGCTAGAAGCCCAAATATTTTTTCAGAGGTAGATGCAGAAAAAAATATATTCAGTTTGCAACCTGATGGAGGTCAGTATAGATGGACTAATACAACAAGTCCCACACACAGCTAGAAGCCCAAATATTTTTTCAGAGGTACTGTAGATGCAGATAAAAATTAGTTTTAATTTGCAACCTGATGGAGGTCAGTATAGATGGACTAATACAACAAGTCCCACACACAGCAAGAAGCCCAAATATTTTTTCAGAGGTACTGTAGATGCAGATAAAAATTAGTTTTAATTTGAAACCTGATGGAGGTCAGTATAGATGGACTAATAGAGAAAGTCCGACACACTGCTAGAAGGCCAAATATTTTTTCAGAGCTAGATGCAGAAAAAAATTATATTCAGTTTGCAACCTGATGTAGGTCAGTATGGATGGATTAATAGAACAAGACCCACACACAGCTAGAAGCCCAATATTTTTTCAGAGGTAGATGCAGAAAAAAATATATTCAGTTTGCAACCTGATGGAGGTCAGTATAGATGGACTAATACAACAAGTCCCACACACAGCTAGAAGCCCAAATATTTTTTCAGAGGTACTGTAGATGCAGATAAAAATTAGTTTTAATTTGCAACCTGATGGAGGTCAGTATAGATGGACTAATAGAGAAAGTCCGACACACTGCTAGAAGGCCAAATATTTTTTCAGAGCTAGATGCAGAAAAAAATTATATTCAGTTTGCAACCTGATGGAGGTCAGTATAGATGGATTAATAGAACAAGACCCACACACAGCTAGAAGCCCAATATTTTTTCAGAGGTAGATGCAGAAAAAAATATATTCAGTTTGCAACCTGATGGAGGTCAGTATAGATGGACTAATACAACAAGTCCCACACACAGCTAGAAGCCCAAATATTTTTTCAGAGGTACTGTAGATGCAGATAAAAATTAGTTTTAATTTGCAACCTGATGGAGGTCAGTATAGATGGACTAATACAACAAGTCCCACACACAGCTAGAAGCCCAAATATTTTTTCAGAGGTACTGTAGATGCAGATAAAAATTAGTTTTAATTTGCAACCTGATGGAGGTCAGTATAGATGGACTAATAGAGAAAGTCCGACACACTGCTAGAAGGCCAAATATTTTTTCAGAGCTAGATGCAGAAAAAAATTATATTCAGTTTGCAACCTGATGGAGGTCAGTATAGATGGATTAATAGAACAAGACCCACACACAGCTAGAAGCCCAATATTTTTTCAGAGGTAGATGCAGAAAAAAATATATTCAGTTTGCAACCTGATGGAGGTCAGTATAGATGGACTAATACAACAAGTCCCACACACAGCTAGAAGCCCAAATATTTTTTCAGAGGTACTGTAGATGCAGATAAAAATTAGTTTTAATTTGCAACCTGATGGAGGTCAGTATAGATGGACTAATACAACAAGTCCCACACACAGCTAGAAGCCCAAATATTTTTTCAGAGGTACTGTAGATGCAGATAAAAATTAGTTTTAATTTGCAACCTGATGGAGGTCAGTATAGATGGACTAATAGAGAAAGTCCGACACACTGCTAGAAGGCCAAATATTTTTTCAGAGCTAGATGCAGAAAAAAATTATATTCAGTTTGCAACCTGATGGAGGTCAGTATAGATGGATTAATAGAACAAGACCCACACACAGCTAGAAGCCCAATATTTTTTCAGAGGTAGATGCAGAAAAAAATATATTCAGTTTGCAACCTGATGGAGGTCAGTATAGATGGACTAATACAACAAGTCCCACACACAGCTAGAAGCCCAATATTTTTTCAGAGGTAGATGCAGAAAAAAATATATTCAGTTTGCAACCTGATGGAGGTCAGTATAGATGGACTAGTACAACAAGTCCCACACACAGCTAGAAGCCCAAATATTTTTTCAGAGGTTGATGCAGAAAAAAATATATTCAGTTTGCAACCTGATGGAGGTCAGTATAGATGGACTAATACAACAAGTCCCACACACAGCTAGAAGCCCAAATATTTTTTCAGAGGTACTGTAGATGCAGATAAAAATTAGTTTTAATTTGCAACCTGATGGAGGTCAGTATAGATGGACTAATAGAGAAAGTCCGACACACTGCTAGAAGGCCAAATATTTTTTCAGAGCTAGATGCAGAAAAAAATTATATTCAGTTTGCAACCTGATGTAGGTCAGTATAGATGGATTAATAGAACAAGACCCACACACAGCTAGAAGCCCAATATTTTTTCAGAGGTAGATGCAGAAAAAAATATATTCAGTTTGCAACCTGATGGAGGTCAGTATAGATGGACTAATACAACAAGTCCCACACACAGCTAGAAGCCCAAATATTTTTTCAGAGGTACTGTAGATGCAGATAAAAATTAGTTTTAATTTGCAACCTGATGGAGGTCAGTATAGATGGACTAATAGAGAAAGTCCGACACACTGCTAGAAGGCCAAATATTTTTTCAGAGCTAGATGCAGAAAAAAATTATATTCAGTTTGCAACCTGATGGAGGTCAGTATAGATGGATTAATAGAACAAGACCCACACACAGCTAGAAGCCCAATATTTTTTCAGAGGTAGATGCAGAAAAAAATATATTCAGTTTGCAACCTGATGAAGATCAGTATAGATGGACTAATACAACAAGTCCCACACACAGCTAGAAGCCCAAATATTTTTTCAGAGGTACTGTAGATGAAGATAAAAATTAGTTTTAATTTGCAACCTGATGGAGGTCAGTATAGATGGACTAATACAACAAGTCCCACACACAGCTAGAAGCCCAAATATTTTTTCAGAGGTACTGTAGATGCAGATAAAAATTAGTTTTAATTTGCAACCTGATGGAGGTCAGTATAGATGGACTAATAGAGAAAGTCCGACACACTGCTAGAAGGCCAAATATTTTTTCAGAGCTAGATGCAGAAAAAAATTATATTCAGTTTGCAACCTGATGGAGGTCAGTATAGATGGACTAATTCAACAAGTCCCACACACATCTAGAAGCCCAAATATTTTTTCAGAGGTACTGTAGATGCAGATAAAAATTAGTTTTAATTTGCAACCTGATGGAGGTCAGTATAGATGGACTAATAGAATGATGCTATGCCCAAAAGATTTTACTTCACTAGGTGCAGTAAAAAAATTGGTATTCTATACACAGGTGGTATATCTTGCAACACAGATAGGCTACTCCACTGACTAACACACTCTGCAATAGGCCAAAAAGGATTAGCTTTGCTAGATTCAGCCAAATGCTGTGAAAAAAACTTGCACAGCACTGGCACAGACCTGCCTGGCAAAAACTGATAGGAACTGATGTAACCTAGTCCTGAAAAGGACTCCAATTACAATTAGTCTTTACTCCCACAATCTATCTATTTAAGAGCACAGACCTCCCTGATAAAAGTCGTAGGAAATGCTGTAACCTAGTCCTTAAAAGGACTGCAATCACAACTATTCCCTACTCCCAAGCTATCTGTATATTTGTGCGAAAATTGGCTTGAAATTAACAAGGTATAGCGCACACAGCAACAGCGGTGCCGTCTAACACGCAGCTGCAGCAGTGAGAAAATGGTGGCGACGGGGAAAATGGCTTGGTCTTATAGGGCAAGGACATGTGACATACACTGCCAATGACACATGCCCTTGCTTGTGTGAAAAAAAGCACTTCGCTCCGTGTGTGCGCTGCTGATAGGCTGACAGATTGCACCTCCCCACTGCAAATGCGGGAAAGAGAAAAAAAAAATGGAGATCTTCATTGTTCCTGCAGAGATCCATCCCCTGCCCCTCCCCCCACCCCGCTGTACACTCAAACTGCGTATTAACATTAATTTTCATCATTACTGAGAAAAAATCCAGTTATGATTTTGGTGCACGAACAGTTATCGAACATAACCTCGAACAGCCGAATTTTTATCAAATTGTTCGTGTTCGCCGAACGGCTCGAACACCGCCCAAAACAGCTCGAATTTGAGATTGGCGAACAGTTCGAGTAGAACAACGCTCATCTCTAGTAGTAAATACAATGAAGTCCAGCAAGGCCAGGAGGGTGGAGCCGGATTAAAGAGGCAAAAATGGTCATGTGACAAGCAAACTAGAAAAAACCTAACAGGAGAGTTCTAACAGTACCCCCTCTTCTAAGAGGATCCTCCGCATCCACTAGGACCGGGCTTATCAGGAAACCTCCTGTGAAACGCTCTGACAAGTCTGGAAGCAGAAACATCATCCGCCCTCACCCATGAGTTATCCTCGGGTCCGAAAGCCTTCCAAGCGACGAGATACTGCAAACTCCCTCTATACCGTCTAGAATTTAGGATGCAGGAAATTTCATATTCCCCGTCCTCCACCGCCGGAGGAACAGTGGCAGAGGCGTCACCAACCGACACATCAGCTTTTTTCAACAGAGAAACATGAAACACCGGATTAATCTTCCAGGAGGTAGGAACCTCCAACCTAACAGCAGATTGGTTAACTATCTGAAGCACCTTAAAGGGCCCTACAAACTTGGTACCCAATTTTTTCGAAGGAATCCTCAATCGCAGATTCTTAGAGGTCAACCAAACCATGTCACCAATAGCAAATGAAACCTCTTGCCGTTTCCTATCAAAGTACCTCTTAGATTTTTTGTTAGCCTCCTGAAGATTATCATGCACATCCGTCCAAACTCTCTCCAAATCACCGGAAAAACTCTCCTCCTCCGGCATAGCCGATACCAATTTGGAGAATGACCCAAAAGACGGATGTCTCCCAGTACAACAAAAAAAAGGCAAACACCCAGCAGAAGAGGATGTATGGTTGTTAAGAGCAAATTCAGCAAGTGGCAGAAACTCAGACCACCCCTCTTGATTGTCTGCCACAAAGCAACGCAAGAACTGCTCAACATCCTGGTTCTTTCTTTCTGTCTGGCCATTAGACTCAGGATGATATCCGGATGAAAACGACAAATGAACTCCCTACCTGTCACAAAAGGCACGCCAAAAACGAGCCACGAACTGAGGTCCCCTATCAGAAACAATGTCAGTAGGAACACCATGTAGTCTGACAATTTCCTTGACAAAGGCCTTAGCGAGTGTCTTAGCGCAAGGCAGTTTGATGAAGGGAACCAAGTGACACATCTTGCTAAAACGGTCCATGACCACCCAGATGACCGTGAAACCTTCAGAGGGGGGAAGGTCAGTAATAAAGTCCATAGCCAGATGTGTCCAAGGTGCACTAGGAACCTCCAGAGGGCAAAGCAACCCCGCAGCAGGAGCATGTGAAGACTTAGATCTAGCACACACAGTACATTGACGCACCCACTTAATTACTTCCTTCTGCCATCCAGGCCACCAAAAACTGGGACCCACAAGTCTCTTGGTCTCAGAAATTCCTGGATGACCTGCCAACCGAGACTCATGACACTCAACAAACAAATCTCTCCTAAAGGTCCTAGGCACAAACAACCTCCCATGGGGAGTGTTAGATGGGGCATTCTCCTGAGCTTTAAGAATCTCATCCTCCAAAACGAAGTCCAAAGCAGCAATCACAACACCTTCTTGTAAAATGCTCTCCTCCTCCTCCTCAGCACAGACCATGGGAGAAAAGCTGCGAGACAAAGCATCCGCTTTAACATTCTTGGTACCCGGGATGTAAGTAATGGAAAAATTAAACCGCGAGAAAAAAAGTGCCCACCTAGCCTGACGGGCATTCAAGCGCTTGGCAGCATCAAGATAGATCAGATTTTTATGATCAGTGAAAACCTGAATGGGAAATTCAGCACCTTCCAAGAGATGACGCCAGTGTTCAAATGCAAGTTTAATAGCCAGCAATTCCCGATTACCAATATCGTAATTAAGTTCAGTCTCAGAAAATTTTTTTGAAGAAAAGGCACAGGGATGTACTCCATCCTTGCTTTCCTGAGACAACACCGCGCCAACCCCCACAGAAGAAGCATCAAACTCAACCAAAAACGGCTTAGTCACTAGAGATGAGCGTTGTTCTACTCGAACTGTTCGCCAATCTCAAATTCGAGCTGTTTTGGGCGGTGTTCGAGCCGTTCGGCGAACACGAACAATTTGAGAAAAATTCGGCTGTTCGAGGTTATGTTCGATAACTGTTCGTGCACCAAAATCATAACTGGATTTTTTCTCAGTAATGATGAAAATTAATGTTAATACGCAGTTTGAGTGTACAGCGGGGTGGGGGGAGGGGCAGGGGATGGATCTCTGCAGGAACAATGAAGATCTCCATTTTTTTTTCTCTTTCCCGCATTTGCAGTGGGGAGGTACAATCTGTCAGCCTATCAGCAGCGCACACACGGAGCGAAGTGCTTTTTTTCACACAAGCAAGGGCATGTGTCATTGGCAGTGTATGTCACATGTCCTTGCCCTATAAGACCAAGCCATTTTCCCCGTCGCCACCATTTTCTCACTGCTGCAGCTGCGTGTTAGACGGCACCGCTGTTGCTGTGTGCGGTATACCTTGTTAATTTCAAGCCAATTTTCGCACAAATATACAGATAGCTTGGGAGTAGGGAATAGTTGTGATTGCAGTCCTTTTAAGGACTAGGTTACAGCATTTCCTACGACTTTTATCAGGGAGGTCTGTGCTCTTAAATAGATAGGTTGTGGGAGTAAAGACTAATTGTAATTGGAGTACTTTTTCAGGACTAGGTTACATGAGTTCCTATCAGTTTTTGCCAGGCAGGTCTGTGCCAGTGCTGTGCAAGTTTTTTTCACAGCATTTGGCTGAATCTAGCAAACCTAATCCTTTTTGGCCTATCGCAGAGTGTGTTAGTCAGTGGAGTAGCCTATCTGTGTTGCAAGATATAACACCTGTGTATAGAATACCAATTTTTTTACTGCACCTAGTGAAGTAAAATCTTTTGGGCATAGCATCATTCTATTAGTCCATCTATACTGACCTCCATCAGGTTGCAAACTGAATATAATTTTTTTCTGCATCTAGCTCTGAAAAAATATTTGGGCTTCTAGCAGTGTGTGGGACTTGGTCTATTAGTCCATCTATACTGACCTCCATCAGGTTGCAAATTAAAAATAATTTTTTTCTTCATTTAGCTCTGAAAAAATATTTGGGCTTCTAGCAGTGTGTGGGACTTGTTCTATTAGTCCTTCTATACTGACCTCCAGCAGGTTGCAAATTGAATATAATTTTTTTCTGCATCTAGCTCTGAAAAAATATTTGGGCTTCTAGCAGTGTGTGGGACTTGGTCTATTAGTCCATCTATACTGACCTCCATCAGGTTGCAAATTAAAAATAATTTTTTTCTGCATCTAGCTCTGAAAAAATATTTGGGCTTCTAGCAGTGTGTGGGACTTGGTCTATTAGTCCATCTATACTGACCTCCATCAGGTTGCAAATTAAAAATTATTTTTTTCTGCATCTAGCTCTGAAAAAATATTTGGGCTTCTAGCGGTGTGTGGGACTTTGTCTATTAGTCCATCTATACTGACCTCCATCAGGTTGCAAATTAAAAATAGTTTTTTTCTGCATCTAGCTCTGAAAAAATATTTGGGCTTCTAGCAGTGTGTGGGACTTGGTCTATTAGGCCTTCTATACTGACCTCCAGCAGGTTGCAAATTGAATATAATTTTTTTCTGCATCTAGCTCTGAAAAAATAGTTGGGCTTCTAGCGGTGTGTGGGACTTGGTTTATTAGTCCATCTATACTGACCTCCATCAGGTTGCAAATTAAAAATAATTTTTTTCTGCATCTAGCTCTGAAAAAATATTTGGGCTTCTAGCAGTGTGTGGGACTTGTTCTATTAGTCCTTCTATACTGACCTCCAGCAGGTTGCAAATTGAATATAATTTTTTTCTGCATCTAGCTCTGAAAAAATAGTTGGGCTTCTAGCGGTGTGTGGGACTTGGTCTATTAGTCCATCTATACTGACCTCCATCAGGTTGCAAATTAAAAATAATTTTTTTCTGCATCTAGCTCTGAAAAAATATTTGGGCTTCTAGCGGTGTGTGGGACTTGGTCTATTAGTCAATCTATACTGACCTCCATCAGGTTGCAAATTAAAAATAATTTTTTTCTGCATCTAGCTCTGAAAAAATATTTGGGCTTCTAGCAGTGTGTGGGACTTGGTCTATTAGTCCATCTATACTGACCTCCATCAGGTTGCAAATTAAAAATAATTTTTTTCTGCATCTAGCTCTGAAAAAATATTTGGGCTTCTAGCTGTGTGTGGGACTTGGTCTATTAGTCCATGTATACTGACCTCCATCAGGTTGCAAATTAAAAATAATTTTTTTCTGCATCTAGCTCTGAAAAAATATTTGGGCTTCTAGCAGTGTGTGGGACTTGGTCTATTAGTCCATCTATACTGACCTCCATCAGGTTGCAAAATAAAAATAATTTTTTTCTTCATTTAGCTCTGAAAAAATATTTGGGCTTCTAGCAGTGTGTGGGACTTGTTCTATTAGTCCTTCTATACTGACCTCCAGCAGGTTGCAAATTGAATATAATTTTTTTCTGCATCTAGCTCTGAAAAAATAGTTGGGCTTCTAGCGGTGTGTGGGACTTGGTCTATTAGTCCATCTATACTGACCTCCATCAGGTTGCAAATTAAAAATAATTTTTTTCTGCATCTAACCCAGCCAATAGTTTTGGCCTAATACCACAGTTTGGCCACTCAGCTCTGCTCGGTTACCATCCATTGTTTTTTTGTGCAAACAACTCCAGAGTTGTGAATTAGTTAACCACCAAAATGAGTGGAAAAAGGCCTGCTGCTAGTGGAAAGGGGAATAGGCGTGTTGGGAAGGGGAAAAAAGGTTGTGTCCGTGGGGTAGGTGTTAAAGCAACAGTAACATCTGCAGAAGAAAGACCATCTTCCAGCCAAACTAAAATGTCTACTTCTTTTAGCGGACAATGTGATAAGATCCCTTTCTTACAGCCACGCCAATCGCTACAAATTCCAGATGAGGCACAAAAACTGCAGGTGCTTCAACGGATATCAAGTGCTCCTTTAAGTGGGCTCTCCTCCACATCAACTTCAACATCACAAATACTCCAGTCCTCAAAGGTGTCACCCAAATCGCACTTGCTTCCTCACAGCTCCCAAATCTCCAGCTGCCCGTCTGAGTATGAGGTAGAACAGATGGTTGAGTCTGCAGAGCTGTTTACTCATACTATAGCCTGGGAATCAGAGGTCGACTCCAGCGCTTCTGTGAATCCAGACGAGGAAATGATCTGCACTGATGCCCAGAATCTTTATGAGTCGGATCCAGGACCAGACGCAGAAGGTTCTGACCATAATGTAGACCCTCATTCCCAAACTGTAACTCCTGTTGGTGGAGACAATGAGGAAGACGATGATAAGACTCAAATACATGATTGGAGCGACAACTTTAGTTTTTTGTCAGGGCAGGAACAGGTTGGCTCTGAGGACGACGGGTGTGATAACGCACAGGGTGATGATGATGAGGTCGGAGATCCCACTTACTGTCAACCCACAGTCAGCCAAGAGATGAGGTCAGCAGAGGAGGTGGAGGAAGATGCTAGTGACGACGAGGTCAGGTTGCGCCTTCCTGGACAGAGACGTAGTACTGGAAGCACGTCAACAACTGCATCCTCAAACACAACTCTGCCTCTCACCACAAGTCGTGGTGGCTCTTCAGGTCGCATGGGTGCTAAGCCTTGCATAGCCTGGGCATTTTTTCAGATCGATAAAGATGACCCAACTCGTGTTATCTGTAACATTTGTCAGCAAAAGCTAAGTAGAGGCCAAAAAATACATAGTTTGAGTACTTCATGCATGAACCGGCACATGGACATGAAGCATAAGTTGCAGTGGGAAGCTCAGTGTGCTACAATGCGGCCTAGCCGGCCGGGCCAATCACCGTCTGCCTTATCTTGTGCATCCGCGGCCTCTTCATCCTCTGTGACTGGGGGGACAGCAGTCACACCTGTTTTGGGGCGCAGACCTGCCACCTCTTTACCCGCAACAGCCAGCGTGATTGGCAGGTCATCATTTTCTTTGGAGGTGGGAACACCAGCTGGTGTTGAGCGCTGTCCGACATCGATAGCACCACCTTTGGATCAAGGCAACCTAACATGTCCGCCTGCATCTTCCTCACAGACTGGCAGTTTGCCGGGGACACCCTTATCAACCCCGTCTAAGCACAATAGCCAGCCCTCGGTCCCTCAGATGTGGACAAGTAAAAGACCATTTCCTCCTAGCCATGAGAAAGCTAAGAGGTTGAATTTCACCATCTGCAAGCTCTTGGCTACAGAAATGCTGCCTTTCCGCCTGGTGGACACAGAGGTTTTTCGAGACCTTATGTCCGTCGCAGTGCCCCAGTACCAGATGCCCAGTCGGCACTACTTCTCAAAGAAAGGTGTGCCTGCGCTCCACCAGCATGTCGCACACAACATCACCGCTTCTTTGAGAAACTCTGTGTGTGACAGGGTGCATTTCACCACAGACACTTGGACGAGTAGGCATGGACAGGGGCGTTACATGTCGCTGACTGGGCACTGGGTAACTATGGTGACAGCAGGACAAGGGGCTGCTGTCCAAGTCTTGCCGTCCCCACGAGTTGTGCGTCAATCCTCTTTATGTCAAAGTTCCTCCACTGCTTCTGCCTCCTCAACCTCCTCTCGGTCTTCCACCTGCACCCAAAGCCTGTCTGGTCATGCCACAAGCTTTCTAACTGCGCAGAAGGGATCCTGCACACCTCCTTACTATGCTGGCAGTAGGGCTCAACGTCATCAGGCGGTTTTTACATTGAAATGTCTGGGAAATGTGAGTCACACAGCTGAGGAGTTGTGGTCAGCTCTGAAGAACCAATTTCATGAATGGTTGTCTCCACTGGACCTGAAACCAGGGAAGGCCGTGTGCGACAATGCTGCAAACCTGGGTGCGGCCCTTCGCCGGGGCAATGTCACACACGTGCCTTGTATGGCTCACGTGTTGAACCTGGTTGTCCAGCAATTTTTAGCCCACTATCCCAGACTAGATGGCCTTCTGCAGAGGGCACGGTCGCTGTGTGCTCACTTCCGCCGTTCGCATCCCGCAGCTCAGCGACTTACATCTCTACAGAAGTCGTTGGGCCTGCCACTTCACCGGCTAAAATGCGATGTGCCTACCCGGTGGAATTCAACTCTGCACATGTTGCAGCGACTGTGGCAGCACCGACAAGCCCTGGTGCAATACGTTCTGACATATAGCCTGGGCCAACGAGATTCAGAGGTGGGGCAAATCACGCTGGAGGAGTGGTCTCAGATCAGGGACCTATGCAACCTTCTGCACAGTTTTGAAATGGCGACGAAGATGTTTAGTGCTGACGATGCCATTATCAGCATGACTATTCCAGTGATTTACATGCTGGAGCACATGTTAAACAGAATTCGGAGTCAGGTGGTGGCACAAGAGGAGGTGGAGGAAGTAGAGGAGGAGGAGTTGTATGCGGAAGGGCTAACATCTGCAAGGTCCAGACGGTCGGCAGCACCAAGGCGACAGGCATGTGAGGGTGGGGGAGATGGTTTTACCAGGGCGCATGGTAGCAGCCAAACTAGTGAGGAAGGTGCAGGAGCCCAGGAAGAAGTGGAGGACGAACTGATGGAAGACTCATCAGATGAGGGAGACTGTTAGAACCTTGCTGTTAGGTTTTTTTTCCTTTGCTGGTCACATGACCTTGTTGGCCTATTTAATCCTGCTCCGCCCTTCTGGCTTTGCTGGACTTCATTGTATATCTACTTTCTAGCTAGCCTGTGCTCTGTATCTAACTCTGTTAGTTTGCTTGGTCTACGGACCTCTATGTTCTATCTATTTTGTTTGTTCGTCTGTCTGCTACTATTTCTGTTAAGAGGTGTCCCATATTCCTCCCAGTCCTTAGTACTTGTAGGGATTCCCTCCCCAAATCTATAGGTCTTCGTACAGACTAGATTAGGACTTTAGCAGGTCTGATCGCAGGATCAGGTTCCCTGTTACATCGTAGGGATTCAGCTGAGTCTTATAGTAGGGACAGATCTCCTCTCTTTCCTTAGCTTTGGTAGCAGAACATAACAGAGACCTTGATCACATTTCTGTTGTGCGAGGTTGGGGGGAGAGGACAGAGGAAGGAAGCATGATTGTTACCTCGCCACCAACACAACAGGGACTTGGTGCTCCTGGATGCGCAACACACATGAGTGCCTTCTTGCTGCACTACCTGCAACATGACCCTCGAATTGTGAGAATTAGAAATAATCCTGACTACTGGGTTGCCACAATGTTAGATCCCCGGTACAAAAGTAAATTTGCAGAAATTATTCCTGCCATAGAAAGGGATGCACGCATGAAGGAGTATCAGCAGAGACTGTTGCAGAATCTTACATGTGCTTTTCCACAAAATACCAGTGGTGCACGTAGTGAATCTCACAGTTCCAACTTGCCAACCGTGGGACCGTCAAGTGTTCAGCACTCAAACCGTAACAGAACCACAGTATCTGCTGGTAACATCAATTTTGCGGAATCATTTCACCACTTTTTTAGCCCATCCTTTGCAAGGCCACAGGAGACAAGAAGTCTGACACATAGTCAACGCCTAGAGACGATGGTACAGGAGTATCTCCAAGTAAACATTGAAGCCACGACTGTGTCACTGGACCCTTGCTCTTTTTGGGCTTCCAATCTGGATAAATGGCCGGAGCTAGCCACTTACGCCTTGGAGATCTTGTCATGCCCCGCAGCCAGCGTTCTGTCTGAACGTGTGTTCAGCGCTGCTGGTGGTGTGCTGACAGATAAGCGCACGCGGCTCTCCACTGATAATGTAGACAGACTCACGTTCATAAAGATGAACAAATCATGGATCCGAAACGACTTTTCTACCCCTGTGTCATCCTGGGGAGAGTAAAAGCTTGATGATTGGTTAAAATCACCCTACCAACCGTTTTAAGCTTTCAAATTACTAATCATGTTTATCTGTATCTTGACTGGAAAATAATTTGGGCTTTGTAGCAGTGTGCAGCACTGATCCTATTAGGCCATCTATACTAAAGCTTCACCAGATTTAAAATTAAAAATAATTTTTAGCTGCATCTAGCCCGGAAAATAATTTTGGGGCTCCGAGATGCGCAAGGCACATAAGTGCCTTCTTGCTGCACTACCTGCAGCATGACCCTCATATTGTCAGAATTCGAAGTAATCATGACTACTGGGTTGCCACACTCTTAGATCCCCCAAACTTTTCGATCAACCTTTTCATTTTAATAAAGACCAAAAAAATGGTCATTTTTGAAATTATAAGCATTAGCAGGTTGTTAGAAACTGAAATCAAACAGTTTTCAACTCAAAACTTTATTCTAGGTGATGTTACATTTTCACATAGGACCCCTTGTTCGAAAGGAGCTTCTGAACTCTCTCGTCCATTGAATTTGTCAGGTTTTGGATGGTTTCTGCTTCAATTGTTTTGCATGAGGACAGAATACCCTCCCAGAGCTGTTGCTTAGATGTGAACTGCCTCCCGCCATCATAGACACTCCTTTTAATGATGCTCCAAAGGTTCTGAATGGGGTAGAGGTCAGGGGAGCATGGGGGTCACACCATAAGTTTGTCCCCTTTTATGCCCATATCAGCCAGAGATGCAGATGTTTTATGTGCAGCATGAGATGGTGCATTATCATGCAGAAAAATGATCTTGCTGTGAAATACACGGTTCTTCTTCTTGAACCATGGCAGGAAGTGCTGTTTGAGAAAATCCACATACATTATGGAGTTCATCTTTAGCGCCTTCAGGGATCCTAAAGGGGCCGACAATCTCTCTCCCCATGATTCCAGCCCAAAACATTACTCCACCTCCTCCTTGTTGGCGCTGTAGCCGTGTTTGCGTGGGGTGTCCATCAACCAGCCATCCTCCACTCCATCCATCTGGACCATCGAGCGCTGCATGGCACTCATCCGTGAACAAAACAGTTTTGAAATCAGTCTTCATGTAATGTTTGGCCCACTGGAGCCGTTTCTGCTTGTGTGAAGTGGATAGAGGAGGTCGACAGGATGGCGCATGCACAGCTGCAAACCTCTGAAGGACCCTGCATCTTGTTGTTCGGGGGACGTTGGAGGCAAAAGCAGCTTCAAAAACTTGTCTGCTGCTATGACAAGGCTTTTTTGCCGCTGCTCTTTCAACCTGACGTAATTGCCTGTAGGAAAGAGTCCTCAATTTGCCCTTATCAGCACGCACACGTGTGTACTGTGAATCAGCTACATACTTCTTGATTGCCAAGACACTTCATCCTGATCATCGCACAATGTTGATTGTAGTCATGCCTTGACCTAAACACTCCACAATTTGTTGCTTCTCAGCAGCCGACACATCCTTTTTCTTTCCCATTTTGGCAGAAAATGTAGGCTGCTTAATAATGTGAGACAGCCTTCTTAAGTAGTCTTGCCTTTCATTGGACACACCTGCCAAACTAATTAGCACAGGTGTCTGCAATTGCTTACAGTGATATAAAGAGCCCTGACACACATCACCATCAATGAGTTTAACTAACAAACAAACAAATTCTTCCCTTATCACTCCTAAACACTTTTTGTATAATAATTTGGAACGCAGTGTACATGTGCTTTTCCACAAAACACCAGTGGTTCAAGTAGTGAATCTTACAGTTCTAACTTGCCAACTGTGGTCTGTATGGAGTTGTTCAATAAAGGGCCCAAAATTAAGATAACATAGATGGGAGAGGTCTCTATGAATAGGAATTCCTAAGTATTTGATACCCTGTGAGGGCCAGGTAAAGGGAAAGTTGGACTGGATGGAATCCTATATGGATTTGGGGAGGGAGACATCGAGGGCCTCAGACTTCGCTGCATTGATTTTAAAATTTTACCATGTAACAAAGTGATCTATTTTAGCCATAACAGCATGGATGGATATATGTGATTGAGTGATATATACTAGGACATCATCAGCAAATAGAGAGCACTTGTACTCGGTGCCTCCCACCTCAATCCACCTAATATTGGGGTTATGGCGAATTGATGAGAGCAGGTGCTCCGTCACTAGGATGTATAAGAGAGGGGACAGAGTACATCACTGCCTTGTCCCATTGGTGATTGTGAAAGGTGATGAAAATGTTCTGACGCACCCCCTGGGCCTTGGGACACACGGAGCCGGACCCTTTTTGGTGGATGCTGGTGGTTGTAGTCTTCGTGGCGGCGACCCAGTTCCATGGCTCAGGGCGGTCAAACCAGTGGCGGAACTATTTATGTGGTTTTCATGTTTAAATGTCCGACTACGCCACCCGTGGATTGCGGTCAGAGTGAACCGCCGCTACAGGGCAGACCACTGAGGCTGGTGTTGTGGGTGCAGCAGAGCGTAGCATAACTCCCCACGGGAGGAGTATAGCCTCAGGGCAGTGTATGCGGAGAATGGGGGTGATGGTGCAGGGCAGCAGCAGTAACGACACGGAGTCAGTGATGCAGTTCAGGGCCTTTACTCACAGTTCTTATTATCCAGACCACGTCTGCAGGTAACGGCTGCCCACGTCGTACTGTGCTCACCAGGTGAGGGGCTCAGACAACTCCCAGATAACTTTGGAGTGCTTCACAGGACCCCCTTTGTGTGTCCTTTGTCTGGCCTTTCTTACCAACCCTTCTGTCCGGCTGCCTCGGGCCTCCTCTTGGTAAACTTGGCGCCAGTTTCCCTGACCCTATGTGGTGCCTTCCTAGCGGGTGTAGCGAGGGGCTGCGCCACATAAAATGTCAGAGCCTCCGGTTTCTAGCTGAGGGTCGTTTCCTGCCTCCACTAGTTCGGGGACCGGTCTCCCCCTTTGGCCTGACCCCTCCACGCAGGTGGATTCGGGCGTGCGGTGGCGACTCGCCCGTCCGCACCCCTGGGATCCCTTCATTCCTCGTTCCTGGAGCCTTCTCCGCTCCTCTTCCTTCCTTCTCCCTCTTCCAGGCCTGGGCCTCTGTTACTAGGCCCGCCTCCGGAGCAGAGCTCATGCAGAGCCCCTGCTCCCTGCCACTTCTGCTCAGACTTCTCTGCACTGAACTAAGATGGTGCCCACCTTTTATACTCCCTTCTCAATGCACCCAGGAACTGCTTCCTCCCTGCTCCTGCACTACAGGGTTCCCCTTCCTCAGTGTTCCCTCCCCCCACTCCAGCCAGGGACAGGGACTGTCATGCCCATCTCAGGGGCATATTGGTCGCCCTGCCCCACGGCAATGTGGTGTAATGCATGCAGGTGTCGGGTCCTGATCCACACTCCATCCTTACCTGAGAGTGAGATATCACACCTCTGGGTGAGGTGCAATACGTCTGTAGCAACCGAGCCCTCAGGGTGCTACAGTTCCATTTATCTTCAGCCTAGGTGACGTATTGCGATACAGGGCCGTGATTTTGGCTATAAAAGGGTCCCCTAGACCCCTACCCCAAGCTTTTTAAGAGAATCATATATGGCGTGCCAGGAGACTCTATGGAATGCTTTCTCAGCATCCAACGAGAGTATCTAATTACAAATTTTTAACTGCATCTAGCCCAGGAAATACTTTGTGCCTAGTAGCAGTGTCTGCTAGTGAGCGGATTATCCCGGCTGTTAAGCAAGCTGCACCACCTGTAGTTTAGACACTTAATTTTTTCAAAGGAAATGCTTCGGGACCATGGGATACTTAGTGAAGAGCATCAGGAGGCACCCCAAGGCATAGGGGCTGGGACTGGCAGTAGGATGCCTTGCGGTGGACAGCCGAGCTCGATCCTTATAAAAGCTTTTTAACTGCAGCAGCTTTAGTGGACGCTACTGGAGCTGGAATTACCGCGGCTGCTGGCATGAGACTTGCCCTCCAATAGATCCTTGTAAATGGATTTAAAGTGTATTCATTCAAATTAGAGAGACAATTTAAATTAAAAAGCTTAGAGCTGCCTCCACCACAGGGGGGCTCGCTCGACCCACCAGCGGACAGGCACCAGTATTGGGAGAGGGGGGCTGGCCGTCAGGGTTCACCGCGGCTCTGGCACAAACCCGGCGACACGGAGGTGGCACGGGCAGGAGCGGACTGGCCATGTCGGCTTCTCACTTTTTGGATTTTAGAAGGGCATGACATGCCTATATCTGTGTCTCCCCCTCCTTTTACTCCTCCACCTCTTTTATTTTCGCATGACTATATGTACTTGTCACTTTTCCATGTGTTAGTTATGTCTTCTGAGCAGTTTGTCAGCTTTTGGACACCTTTGAAGGTGTTTTCTATGTGTTTCTATGTGTTTTTGTTTGCCTGCCATTGGTTTTAACGGTGTTCGAAGGTGTTCGACGAACTGTTCGACGAACAGTTCGGCGAACACACGGGTGTTCGACGAACCGAACCGAACTCGAACACTACGGGGGTGGCTCAACACTATTAGTCACATCAGGCTGCATAAGGATGGGAGCAGAGGTGAACCTCTCCTTTAGAAACACAAAAGCTTCAATGGCCTCTGAAGTCCACTGAACCGCATTAGCTCCTTTCCCAGTGAGATCGGTCAGCGGTTTGACAATAATAGAAATTTTTTTTATGAATTTTCTGTAATAATTGGCGAAACCCAAAAACCTCTGTATCGATTTCAAACCAATAGGCCTAGGCCATTCCTGCACAGCTTGAACTTTAACCGGGTCCATCTCAAAACCTTCACTGGAGATAATGTAACCCAAGAAACTAATTCTCTGTATAGCGAACTCACATTTCTCTAGCTTAGCAAAAAGCAAATTGTCCATTAATAACTGTAAAACCTCACGTACGCTCCGCCAATGAGACTCCAGATCAGGCGAATAAATCAGAATGTCATCCAAATACACAACCACATTTTTGCCGATCAAAGGTCTAAGGATGTCATTAATAAGATTCTGAAAAAATGCTGGAGCATTGGTAAGACCAAAAGGCATAACCAGATTCTCAAAATGACCCACAGGAGTGTTAAAAGCAGTCTTCCATTCATCACCCTCCTTCATGCGCAACAAATTGTATGCCCCCCGGAGATCAATTTTAGAGAACCACTTGGCCCCCACTAACTGGTTAAACAAATCAGGAATCAATGGCAGTGGGTAAGGATTGCGTACAGTAATTTTATTAATCTCACGAAAGTCCAGACAAGGACGTAAACCGCCATCTTTTTTTTTAACAAAAAAAAATCCAACAGCCACAGGAGACTTGGAAGGCCTAATGTGACCGGCGGCCAAGCTTGTCTGTATGTATTCCTCGAAAGCCTTTCTCTCAGGAATAGTAAGATTAAATAAACGACTTTTAGGAAGAGTCGCTCCAAGGACAAATTCATTGGTACAATCATAGTCTCTATGGGGAGGCAAAATTTGTGACTCCTCCTCAGAAAAAACTCTCCAAAAATCCAGAATAGGTACAGGCAATTCCCCTTTATCCACAGCAGCAATACGTCCGTTACAACACTTGTCATAACATTTAGGGCTCCAGGACTTAATTTCATTGGTAGACCAATCCAGTACAGGATTATGCAATTTTAACCAGGGCAACCCCAATATTACTGGAGAAGGCAAATTATTCAATACTACCAAATCCAAATTCTCTTGATGAACACCATTAATAGTGAGGGGAAACTCACAGACCTTGTGAGTAACACTCTTCAAGGGAGAGCCATCAACAGAAACCACAGCAATAGGGGATAACAAAGGTTTAGGTTTTAATGTAAGTTTTTCCAAGAATCCCCCATCAATCACATTCAGAGTAGATCCACAATCCACAAATACCCAAAATTCAATTAATTCTTCCTGAGCAGCGGTAGTAGCAGATAGGAATGCTCCCTTAGTATTTAAACAGGCTATACGTGCATAACTGACCATTTTTTTTTCTTTGTCCATACGAAGCACACAGTTCTTAATAAAATGACCAGAATTTCCGCAATAGAAGCACAAACCTTCAGAAAGCCTGCGGTCTTTTTTCCTGAGAGCGGGATGTCATCGTCCCAATCTCCATCGGCTCTCCTTTGTCAGCACAGACCCTCTCAAGACTCGGAGCTGACATAGCTGAGGATTTGCTCTCTTTAACCCTTGCACGCAGTCTCCTGTCCACCCGTATAGCTAATTGCATAGCCTCCTACAAGTTTCCAGGTGTGGGATAAGCAATCAGCAAATCTTTAACCCTTTCACCTAGCCCCGCAAGAAACAAACTTTTCAAAGCTGAATCGTTTCACCCCACCAGGGCAGACCACCGAAGGTAGTGAGAACAATATTTTTCCACATTACCTGATCCATGCCTCAAACGTCTCAATTCAGACTCAGCAGATGAGACACGATCAGGATCATCGTACAACAAACCCAAAGCAGAAAAAAAACTATCCACTGATCTAAAGCACGGATCACTAGGTTGGAGAGAAAAAGCCCATCCCTGAGGATCCTTGCGCAAAAGTGACATTCTGAACCCTATGCGCTGTGATTCATCACCAGAGGATCCGGGTCTTAAACGAAAATACAATAAACAAGCATTTTTAAAAGAAAAAAAATCTTGTTGTTCACCAAAAAATAGATCAGGCAGACGTACCTTTGGCTCTAGCCAATGTGCTCCAGAACAGCTACTCACGTGTTGTTGGAGCTCGGCCACCTCCTGAGAGAGTCCCTGGAAGTGTTGAGCCAAATCTTGAACCGAGACCATGATGGAAACTGGAGGTCTTTCCTTAGAGAAATTTTTTGGCTGGACTTACTGTTATGATCTGCTACAAGCACTAAGGAAAGACAGGAGATCTGTCCCTACAATAGAACTAAACTGGATCCCTAAGATGTAACAGGGAACCTGATCCTGCGATCAGACCCGCTAAAGTCCTCGGCTAGTCTGTACGAAGACCTATAGATGCAAGGGAGGGATCCCTACAAGAACTAGGGACTCGGATAAAGTTGGACTCCTCCTAGCATAAATTGTAGCAGTCAAAGACAAACACACAACAAAGAACATAGAGGTCCGAAGACCTAGCAAAGCTAACAGAGAAAGGTAACAGAGCACCAAGCTAGCTCAAGAGTAGTAAATACAATGAAGTCCAGCAAGGCCAGGAGGGCGGAGCCGGATTAATTAGGCAAAATTGGTCATGTGACCAGCAAACTAGAAAAAACCTAACAGGGGAGTTCTTACACTAACCTCCACCAGGTTGAAAATTCAATAAAAAAATTTTCTGCATCTAGCTCTGAAAAAATATTTCGGCTTGTAGCAGTGTGTGGAACTTTTTCCATTAGTCCATCTATACTAACCTCCACCAAGTTGCAAGTTCAATATAATTTTTATCTGCATCTAGCTCTGAAAAAATATTTCAGCTTGTAGCAGTGTGTGGGAATTGTTCTATTAGTCCATCTATACTAACCTCCACCAGGTTGCAAATTCAATATAATTTTTATCTGCATCTAGCTCTGAAAAAATATTTCGGCTTGTAGCAGTTTGTGGGACTTTTTCTATTAGTCCATCTATACTAACCTCCACCAGGTTGCAAGTTCAATATAATTTTTATCTGCATCTAGCTCTGAAAAAATATTTCAGCTTGTAGCAGTGTGTGGGACTTGTTCTATTAGTCCATCTATACTAACCTCCACCAGGTTGCAAATTCAATATAATTTTTTCTGCATCTAGCTCTGAAAAAATATTTCGGCTTGTAGCAGTTTGTGGGACTTTTTCTATTAGTCCATCTATACTAACCTCCACCAGGTTGCAAGTTCAATATAATTTTTATCTGCATCTAGCTCTGAAAAAATACTTCAGATTGTAGCAGTGTGTGGGACTTGTTCTATTAGTCCATCTATACTAACCTCCACCAGGTTGCCAATTCAATATACTTTTTTTTCTGCATCTAGCTCTGAAAAAATATTTCGGCTTGTAGCAGTGTGTGGGACTTGTTCTATTAGTCCATCTATACTAACCTCCACCAGGTTGCAAATTCAATATAATTTTTATCTGCATCTAGCTCTGAAAAAATATTTCGGCTTGAAGCAGTGTGTGGGACTTGTTCTATTAGTCCTTCTATAATAACATCCACCAGGTTGCAAATTCAATATATAATTTTTTTCTGCATCTAACCCAGCCAATATTTTTGGGCTTATACCACAGTTTGGCCACTCAGCTCTGCTCGGTTCCCATCCTTTTTTTTTTGTGCAAACAACTCCAGAGTTGTCAATTAGTTACCCACCAAAATGAGTGGAAAAAGGCCTGCTGCTGGTGGAAAGGGGAATAGGCGTGTTGGGAAGGGAAAAAAAGGTTGTGTCCGTGGGGTAGGTGTTAAAGCAACAGTAACATCTGCAGAAGAAAGACAATGTTCCAGCCAAACTAAGATGTCTACTTCTTTTAGCGGACAATGTCATAAGATCCCTTTCTTACGGCCACGCCAATCGCTACAAATTGCAGGTGCTTCAACGGATATCAAGTGCTCCTTTAAGTGGGCTCTCCTCCACCTCAACTTCAACATCACAAATACTCCAGTCCTCAGAGGTGTCACCCCAATCGCACTTGCTTCCTCACAGCTCCCAAGTCTCCAGCTGCCCGTCTGAGTTTGGGGAAGAACAGATGGTTGAATCTGCAGAGCTGTTTACTCATACTATAGCCTGGGAATTAGAGGTCAGCTCCAGAGCTGCTGTGAATCCAAACGAGGAAATGATCTGCACTGATGCCCAGAATCTTTATGAGACGGATCCAGGACCAGACGCAGAAGGTTCTAACCATAATGTAGACCCTCGTTCACAAACTAACTCCTGTTGGTGGAGACAATGAGGAAGACGATGATGAGACTCAAATACCTGATTGGAGCGACAACTTGAGTTTTTTGTCAGGGCAGGAAGAGGTTGGCTCTGAGCATGACGGGTGTGATAACACACAGGGTGATGATGACGAGGTCGGAGATCCCACTTACTGTCAACCCACAGTCAGACAGTCGATGAGGTCAGCAGAGGAGGTGGAGGAGGATGCTAGTAACGACGAGGTCAGGTTGCGCCTTCCTGGACAGAGATGTAGTACTGGAAGCACGTCAACAACTGCATCCTCAAACACAACTATGCCTCTGACCACAAGTCGTGGTGGCTCTTCAGGTCACATGGGTGCTAAGCCTTGCATAGCCTGGGCATTTTTTCAGATCGATAAGGATGACCCAACTCGTGTTATCTGTAACATTTGTCAGCAAAAGCTAAGTAGAGGCCAAAAAATACATAGTTTGAGTACTTCATGCATGAACCGGCACATGGATATGAAGCATAAGTTGCAGTGGGAAGCTCACTGTGCTACAATACGGCCTAGCCGGCCGGGCCAAGCGCCGTCTGCCACATCTTGTGCATCCACGGCCTCTTCATCCTCTGTGACTGGGGGGACAGCAGTCACACCTGTTTTGGGACGCAGACCTGCCACCTCTTTACCCGCAACAACCAGCGTGATTGGCAGGTCATCATTTACTTTGGAGTTGGAAACACCAGCTGGTGTTCAGCGCTGTCCGGCATCGATAGCACCACCTTTGGATCAAGTCAACCTAACATGTCCGCCTGCATCTTCCTCACAGACCGGCAGTTTGCCGGGGATACCCTTCTCAACCCCGTCTAAGCACAACAGCCTGCCCTCGGTCCCTCAGATGTGGACAAGTAAAAGACCATTTCCACCTAGCCATGAGAAAGCTAAGAGGTTGAATTTCACCATCTGCAAGCTCTTGGCTACAGAAATGCTGCCTTTCCGCCTGGTGGACACAGAGGATTTTCGAGACCTTATGTCCGTCGCAGTGCCCCAGTATCAGATGCCTAGTCGGCACTACTTCTCAAAGAAAGGTGTGCCTCTGCTCCACCAGGATGTCGCACACAACATCACCGCTTCTTTAAGAAACTCTGTGTGTGACAGGGTGCATTTCACCACAAACACTTGGACGAGTAGGCATGGACAGGGGCGTTACATGTCGCTGACTGGGCACTGGGTAACTATGGTGACAGCAGGACAAGGGGCTGCTGTCCAAGTCTTGCCGTCCCCACGAGTTGTGCGTCAATCCTCTTTATCTCGAAGTTCCTCCACTGCTTCTGCCTCCTCAACCTCCTCTCGGTCCTCCACCTGCACCCATAGCATGTCTGGTCATGACACAAGCTTTCTAACTGCGCAGAAGGGATCCTGCACACCTCCGTACTATGCTGGCAGCAGGGCTCAATGTCATCAGGCAGTTTTTACTTTGAAATGTCTGGGAAATGTGAGTCACACAGCTGAGGAGTTGTGGTCAGCTCTGGAGAACCAGTTTCATGAATGCTTGTCTCCACTGGACCTAAAACCAGGGAAGGCCGTGTGCGACAATGCTGCAAACCTGGGTATGGCCTTTCGCCGGAGCAATGTCACACACATGCCTTGTATGGCTCACGTGTTGAACCTGGTTGTCCAGCAATTTTTAGTGCACTATCCCGGACTAGATGGCCTTCTGCAGAGAGCACGGTCACTGTGTGCTCACTTCCGCCGTTTGCGTCCCGCAGCTCAGCGAATTAGATCTCTACAGAAGTCGTTGGGCCTGCCACTTCACCGGCTAAAATGCGATGTGCCTACCCGGTGGAATTCAACTCTGCACATGTTGCAGCGACTGTGGCAGCATCGACAAGCCCTGGTGCAATGCGTTTTGATGTATAGCCTGGGTCAACGAGATCCAGAGGTGGGGCAAATCACGCTGGAGGAGTGGTCTCAGATCCGGGACCTATGCACCCTTCTGCACAGTTTTGAAATGGCGACGAAGATGTTTAGTGCTGACGATGCCATTATCAGCATGACTATTCCGGTGATTTACATGCTGGAGCACATGTTAAACAGAACTCGGAGTCAGGTGGTGGCACAAGTGGAGGTGGAGGAAGTAGAGGAGAAGGAGTTGTATGCGGAAGGGCTAACATCTGCAAGGTCCAGACGGTCGGCAGCACCAAGGCGGCAGGCATGTGAGGGTGGGGGAGATGGTTTTACCAGGGCGCATGGTAGCAGCCAAACTAGTGAGGAAGGTGCAGGAGCGCAGGAAGAAGTGGAGGACGAACTGATGGAAGACTCATCAGATGAGGGAGACCTTGATTACATTTCTGTTGTGAGAGGTTGGGGGGAGAGGGCAGAGGAAGGAAGCATGATTGTTACCTCGCCACCAACACAACAGGGACTTGGTGCTCCTGGATGCGCAAGACACATGAGTGCCTTCTTGCTGCACTACGTGCAACACGACCCTCGAATTGTGAGAATTAGAAATAATCCTGACTACTGGGTTGCCACACTGTTAGATCCCCGGTACAAAAGTAAATTTGCAGAAAGTATTCCTGCCATAGAAAGAGATGCACGCATGCAGGAGTATCAGCAGAGACTGTTGCAGAATCTTACATGTGCTTTTCCACAAAACACTAGTGGTGCACGTAGTGAATCTGACAGTTCCAACTTGCCAACCGTGGGACCGTCGAGTGTTCAGCTCTCAATACGCAACAGAAACACAGTATCTGCTGGTAACATCAATTTTGTGGAATCATTTCACCACTTTTTTAGCCCATCCTTTGCAAGGCCACAGGAGACAAGAAGTCTGACACATAGTCAACGCCTATAGACGATGGTACAGGAGTATCTCCAAGTAAACATTGAAGCCATGACTGTGTCACTGGACCCTTGCTCTTTTTGGGCTTCCAATCTGGATAAATGGCTGGAGCTTGCCACTTACGCCTTGGAGATCTTGTCATGCCCCACAGCCAGCGTTCTGTTTGACCGTGTGTTCAGCGCTGCTGGTGGTGTACTGACAGATAAGCGCATGCGGCTCTCCACTGATAATGTAGACAGACTCACGTTCATAAAGATAACTTTTCAACCCCTGTGTCATCCTGGGGAGAGTTAAAGCTTGATGATTTGTTAAAATCACCTCACCAACCGTTTTAAGCTTTCAAATTACTAATCATGTTTATCTGTATCTTGGCTGGAAAATAATTTGGGCCTTGTAGCAGTGTGCAGTACTGATTCTATTAGGCCATCTATACAAAACTCTACCAGATTTAAAATTACTAATCATTTTTATCTGTATCTTGGCTCGAAAATAATTTGGGCCTTGTAGCAGTTTGCAGTACTGATTCTATTAGGCCATCTATACTAAGCTCCACCAGCTTTCAAATTAATAATAATTTTTAGCTGCATCTAGCCCGGAAAATAATTTTGGGGCTGATGTTACATTTGCATATAGGACCCCTTGTTCGAAAGGAGCTTCTGAACTCTCTCGTCCATTGAATTTGTCAGGTTTTGGATGGTTTCTGCTTCAATTGTTTTGCATGAGGACAGAATACCCTCCCAGAGCTGTTGCTTAGATGTGAACTGCCTCCCGCCATCATAGACACTCCTTTTGATGATGCTCAAGAGGTTCTCAATGGGGTTGAGGTGAGGGGAGCATGGGGGTCACACCATAAGTTTGTCCCCTTTTATGCCCATATCAGCCAGAGATGCAGATGTGTTATGTGCAGCATGAGACGGTTCATTATCATGCATGAAAATGATCTTGCTGCAGAATGCATGGTTCTTCTTCTTGAACCATGGCAGGAAGTGCTGTTTGAGAAACTCCACATACATTATGGAGTTCATCTTTACCCCTTCAGGGATCCTAAAGGGGCCGACAATCTCTCTCCCCATGATTCCAGCCCAAAACATTACTCCACCTCCTCCTTGTTGGCACCGTAGCCGTGTTTGCATGGGTGTCCATCAACCAGCCATCCTCCATTCTATCCATCTGGACCATCGAGCGTTGCACGGCACTCATCGGTGAACAAAACAGTTTTGAAGTCAGTCTTCAGGTATTGTTTGGCCCACTGGAGCCGTTTCTGCTTGTGTACAGTGGATAGAGGAGGTTGACAGGATGGCTTACGCACAGCTGCAAACCTCTGAGGGACCCTGCATCTTGTTGTTCGGGGGACGTTGGAGGCACCAGCAGCTTCAAAAACTTGTCTGCTGCTATAACAAGGCTTTTTTGCCGCTGCTCTTTTAACCTGACGTAATTGCCTGTAGGAAAGAGTCCTCAATTTTCCCTTATCAGCACGCACACGTGTGTACTGTGAATCAGCTACATACTTCTTGATTGTGCGATGATCAGGATGAAGTGTCTTGGCAATGTTGATTGTAGTCATGCCTTGACCTAAACACTCCACAATTTGTTGCTTCTCAGCAGCCGACACATCCTTTTTCTTTCCCATTTTGGCAGAAAATGTAGGCTGCTTAATAATGTGGGACAGCTGAAACAAAATGCAACCAGAATATTCCAGGTACTGTTGCTTATGAAAATGCCCAGTTCCAGCTGAAAGGCTGTGTGCGAATTGCTGCTTGATGCAGAGAAGCAACGCATCTGCAACAGCTGTTAAGTAGTGATGAGTGAGAACTAAAATGCTCGAGCGCTCGGTACTAGAATAGAACAAGTCGGAAGCTCGGACCGGCTCTACTTGAGTACTGAGTATAATGGAAGTCAATAGGAAAGTCAAGCATTTTTCCGGCAGACCCTAACAGGTATGCTGGGGAAGCAGGAAAATTGCTGAAATGAAGGGAAACAGAACTCAGCCGTGTGCTGGACATTAAGGCAGAAGTAAATTTAAAATTAATATTCTCTGCTCCCCATGCCCACCTCTCCGCACCTTTTACTATTGCTGATGCCTGTGCCGAGAGCTGAGCTTAGGAAGCAGTGGATATTCATTGTGAATTTACATTTGCCTAACTGGCCAGCACACGGCTCTCATTTCTCTGATGCTTAAAGCAAGAAAACCAAAGAAGTGAGAGGAATAAATGTTAGATATCCTGAAAGAGCTGCCCAAGCCGTATTTCAGCATTCCATTAGTTTAGAACAAAAAAAATCACCTGACAGATTCCGTTAGCGTATTAAATAAATAAATATATGAAACTACATGAGATTCCACATTTTTAATAACCAGCTAAGGTAAAACAGACAGCTGCGGGCTTATATTATCAGGCTGGGAAACTCCATATTTATTGGGTCTTTCCCTGGCTAAAATTACCATCCTGAAGCCACCCCAGAACTGGTGCAAAATATTAGATATGCCATTTCTGGCACATTGCCACAAGGGAAATTGGGAAGAGCCAAGGCAATTAGCGGATTTTGCTTTTGGGGTTGATGTCAGAAGCTGGCTGACATCAAGCCCTGGTGTTAGTAAGGGAGACATGTCTTTCAGACCCCACATTACTAACTCAGTAGTAAAAAAAAATAAACACAGACACAAAAATCATTTGTTTAAAACACATGCCCCAATAATTTCCTTCTTTCACCAATTTATTAAAATCAAAAAACCCTCCGGTCCGCCAAAGTCCACATGGAGGTCCCACGACGATCCCCAACTCTGTCGTCCAAAATCTATGGAGCTTTCTTAAGAGAATGAAGCAGCTATTGCCGGATCTCACGCTACACCCACGAGACCCGGCCGGGTGACTCAGAGGGCTGCAAGAGAGCCAGAATGATGAGCAATTATGTATCGTTACATCATCACTCATCACTTCAGCCTTACTGACATCACTGCTCATCACAGCCGCGGGCTCTCACACTGCTCTCTGTGTAACCTGGCGATGTTGATGAGCGATGACACTACTGATGAAACTGCTCATTACATTCTCTGGCTCTTGTGGAGCTCAGCACAGCGTGAAACCCAGCAGTGGCTGCTGCTAAACCTATAGAGCTTCATTCTCAGAAGTGCCTTGTGTGTGGAGTTTATCCAGAAGCTATTTTTGATTAAATGAATAAATAAATGAAAAAAAATATGTGGGGTCCCCCCCTATTAATGATAACCAGCAAAGGTAAAGCAGACAGCTGCGTGCTTATATTATCAGGCTGAGAAAATCCATTGCTATTTGTCCCATTTCAGCCTAAAAATAAAAGTCCTCAGCAGCCCCAGAAGTGGTGCATCACATGAGATGCACCAATTCTGCCTCTTCACCTTGATTCTTCACGATTGCCCTGGTGCGGTGGCCATCAAGGTAATGTGTTTTGGGGTTGATGTCAGCAGCTGACTGACATTAAGCCCTGGTGTTAGTGATGAAGAGGTGTCTGTCAGACAGCCCCATTACTAACCCAGTAGTAAAAAGAAATAAAACAGACACAAAAAATCTTTATTTAAAAAAAAAATCTCCCTGACTCTTTAAATAATAAATAAAAATTAAAAACTGATATTGGAGCATTAGTTCCTGTCTAATATTCAAACTTTGAGTGGTCCTGTAGTACTGCCGACATCATGAATATTGTAAAGTGTACATTCAATCAGATAGACGGCGTAAGGCATATTGCAATTTATAGCATCTTGTATAGGGAACATCTTTCTAGTCTGTGTAGAAGGGAGATTGGTGGCTTTCTGGGCATGTAAACATGATTTACTCCAATTATCTCTAAATTTAAAAATATCAGACAAAGATAGCCATGTTTTTCCATTACAAACGCTCTCATATATGAAAAGACTTGGTGATGAAATAGACCCTAGTGTGAGTGCTTTTTTGCCATATACAGTGGGTACGGAAAGTATTCAGACCCCTTTCAATTTTTCACTCTTTGTGTCATTGCAGCCATTAGGTAAATTCTAAAAAGTTCATTTTTTTTCTCATTAAAGTACAGTCTGCACCCGATCTTGATTGAAAAAAAAACAGAAATGTAGAAATTTTTGCAAACATATTAAAAAAGAAAAACTGAAATATCACATGGTCATATGTATTCAGACCCTTTGCTCAGTATTGAGTAGAAGACCCCTTTTGAGCTAGCACAGCCATGAGTCTTCTTGGGAATGATGCAACAAGTTTTTCACACCTGGATTTGGGGATCCTCTGCCATTGTTCCTTGCAGATCCTCTCCAGTTCTGTCAGGTTGGATGGTCAACATTGGTGGACAGCAATTTTCTGGTCTCTCCAGAGATGCTCAATTGGGTTTAGGTCAGGGCTCTGGCTGGGCCAGTCAATCAAGAATGCTCACAGAGTTGTTCTGAAACCACTCCTTTGTTATTTTAGCTGTGTGCTTAGGGTGATTGTATTGTTGGAAGGTGAATCTTCAGCCATGTCTGAGGTTCAGAGAACTCTGGAAGAGGTTTTCATCCAGGATATCTCTGTACTTGGCCGCTTCATGTTTCCTTCAATGGCAACCAATCGTCCTGCCCCTGTAGCTGAAAAACACCCCCATAGCATGATGCTGCCGCCACCATGTTTCACTGTTGGGAATGTATTGGGCAGGTGATGAGCAGTGATTGTATTCTCCACACATACCACTATCTTCGTCTCATCAGACCAGAGAATCTTATTTCTCATAGTCTGGGAGTCCTTCATGTGTTTTTGAGCAAACTCTATGTGGGCTTTCATATGTCTTGCACTGAGGAGAGGCTTCCGTTGGGCCACTCTGCCATAAAGGCCCGACTGGTGGAGGGCTGCAGTGATAGTTGACTTTGTGGAACATTCTCCCATCTCCCTACTGCATCTCTGGAGCTCAGCCACAGTGATCTTGGGGTTCTTCTTTACCTCTCTCACCAAGACTCTTCTCCCATGATTGCTCAGTTTGGCTGTATGGGCAGGTCTAGGAAGACTTCTGGTGGTCCCAAACTTCTTCCATTTAAGGATTATGGAGGCCACTGTGCTCTTAGGAACCTTGAGTGCTGCAGAAACTCTTTTGTAACCTTGACCAGATGTGTGCCTTGCCTCAATTCTGTCTCTGAGCTCCTTGGGCAGTTCCTTTGAGCTCATGATTCAGACCGGTGTGTGAATTTCCAAATCAAGTCCTATCACTTTAATTAAACACAGCTGGACTCCAATGAAGGAGTAGAACCATCTCAAGGAGGATCACAAGGAAATGGACAGCATGTGACTTAAATATGAGTTTCTGAACAAAGGGTCTGAATACTTATGACCATGTGATATTTCAGTTTTTCTTTTTTAATAAATTTGCAAAAATTTCCACATTTCTGTTTTTTTCAGTCGAGATGGGGTGCAGAGTGTACTTTAATGAGAAAAAAATGAACTTTTTAGAATTTACCAAATGGCTGCAATGAAACAAAGAGTGAAAAATGTAAAGGGTCTGAATACTTTCAGTACCCACTCTATCTAACTATATCATTTTTCAGTTTATAATGTAGTGCTGGGTGTTGATTTAATATTGTTAAGTATTTTTTTTATTTTCAAAATGTCTTTATATTGAGAAGTATAATGTGTAGAAAAGATGACTGAATAACTCTCATCTTTATTATGGATTTTTTTCAATAATAGTTTATTTGTGTACCAGATTCTATAGTTTTGGTTTTATTTAAGGTCCAATTGGGATACCCAATAATGAAATATTCACAGAGTTAAATTACTTTATTTTTCTACCACTTTGTTGAATCTTTTTTAGCACAGTTCCACTTACCAAAAAAGTCTGACCAAGAAATTCAAGGTAAACAGCAAAGTCAAACATTTTTATTACTGTATTTTTTGGACTATAGGACCCACCCCAAATTTTGGTGAGTAAAAGAGGAATAAAAAGTTTTTTTATAAGCTGGAGGTCCGTCTTATAGTTCCAATTTAAGGTATCTTACCTGAGGAGTGGCAGCGGTGGAGCGAGGTCACTGGAGGCATGGTCCTTTCCTCAGGACCACGTAGGCGGCAGTAGTGGGGAAATGCTGCTGGCCATGTGTGGGAGGAGGAGGAGTCCCAGCAGTGAGGCATTTGATTGGAGGCAGAGTCCATTCCTCAGGAAGCTGGTGGCGATGTGGTGAGCTTGATGTCGGCAGTGAGCGGAGTGCATTGCACTCCTGACAGCCATTTTCCTGAAGCTGCGGGTGGTGAAATCTCAATCCACGCATGCACCGCCTCCGGGGGCCATTTTCCTGGAGCTCACAGCTTCAGCAAGATGGCCACTGAAGGCAGCGCTGGCGCTGATTGAGATCTCGCCTGGGCTGATATCTCAGTCCGTGCATGCTTTGCCCATGGCTTCAGGAACATGGCCACTGGGAATGCATTGCTCTGCTCACCGCCATGGCTTGGTAAGCTACATTTGGACGATAATACGAACCACCATTTTCCTCGAACATTTTGGGGAGAAAAAGTGCGTCTTATGGTCCGAAAAATATGCTACATAGTAAAAACTGAAAAATGCTAGTCAAACCCTACAGGCCTCAAGCAGCAGTATTTGTTTAGTAAGAATGTATCAAATTACTCTTGTAAAATAAATGTGCAAGAAATCAATATGGTTTGTGACACGCACTCTTTGTGAAATAGAATCAAATGACTATATTTTTTACTTCTCTTTTGAATTTTTAATCACAATTGCCTCATTCTGACAAAAAAGGTAGGTTAATGCCCAAAAAAAAGTAACAAAATTTGACAAAAATAAACAAATACAAGAAATCAGTATGGTGTGTGACATGCACACTTTGTGAAGCAGAGTTAACATTTGCCAGCATTGGTGGGTTGTTTCTGTATGTGATTAAACTGCAGGAGCACTAAAACTACGTTGATAAGCAATCAACAGTTGCCAGCTAATTGTCCCTCCCTGGCAGTGCAGTAAGTCACAATGACTCTCCTATCTTTCTCTTCCATACTTATCTGTATTATTCTATTTTTCTCACACACTAATCTTTTTAACTGCTGCATTGTCACTCACTCATTGTACAGTTTCTTCATAGTTTTATAGCCTACTCTACCTATCTCTATTGCTAAGTTGTAAATTGGGACGTCCTCTCACTATCACTGCTGCAATCCCTGTTTCTGTTTTTATACAGACTAGGATTTGCTACACCATGTGATGAGATAGCTACAAATCATTGTGGGAAAGCCTGCCCATAATAGGTTCAAAGGCAGAGCTCTTGCTTTTTGACCAAATAATATTTAAGGTAACAGTGTGAACTATAACCATTCTGTCTGTGAATTGCTAATCACAAGAAATCTACCAGAAAATTAGGACCTACAACACAAGCTCACCTTAATGACAAACTAAAATAATAGTTTTTTTAGCCCTGTTTCTATGAGCCTTTTTTTACATAACACAATTCCTTCCTTGCTTCCTTCCTTCTTTCCTCACTTCTTCAGTTCTTCTCTCAATCTCCTTCAGACCCTCCCCCCTCCTACCTTCCTGCTTTCTTTTCATTAGATATCTCTTTATTGGCTTCCAAAAATTATATCGAATCTCTTCATTTCTTAAGCTGTAGATTAAAGGGTTAAACAAGGGAGTAACCACTGTATATAAAATGGATACAAACTTGTTGACATTAAGGGAATCTTTTCGGTATGGCACCATATATATTATAATGAGGGGACCATAACATGAGCATACAGAAGCCAAGTGAGAGCTGCAGGTGGAAAAAGCTTTTTGTCTCCCTGTGGTGCTAGAAATCCTGATGATAGCAATGAAAATGAGCACATATGTCCAAATGATGAGCGAAAACATGGGGACAACGATGAGAGCAGCAAGTCCAACAGCCACTGCTCTCACTATGGAAGTGTCAGAGCAAGCACGATCCACGAGAGGAGTAAAGTCGCAGAAATAATGGTCAATAACTTTTGAACCGCAAATCTTCAGTTGACAGAAAAGAATAGTGGTTATTAAACTACTCGTAAAGCTCAACAGCCATGAAGATAAGACCAGACTCCGACAAAACTGGAGGTTCATCATGTTGGCATAACGCAATGGGTTACATATGGCCAAGTATCGATCATATGACATAACTGATAGCAGAAAAGATTCCACAGTGCCCAAAGCACCATAGATGTATAACTGTACGATGCAACCAGCTAACGACATGAAGCCTCCACCGTTCAGTATGATATACAGCATGTTGGGGGTGATATTTGTGGTGAATAATAATTCAGAAATTGAAAGGTGTTTAAGAAAATAGAACATTGGATATTGCAGTTGATGGCTTTTCGTCACTAGAATGGCTATAACCAAGTCGCCAGTTAAAGTTACCACATATGTCATCAAGAAGATGATAAAAAGTAATATGTTAATAGATTTGTTACTTTGATATCCGACGAGGTAGAAATAATTGATGGTCTTGTTATCATTGCCCATTTGTACTTAAAATAGCGGATTCAAATAACCTCTGAGATAAAGTTGCAGGTATGGTTAATGATTGACAGTAGCTGGGGAAAAAAATTGAAAATATTATTGGTGCATATTAAAAAAAAATCTTATTTGATTTTATATCTATTGCAATCTACAGTCTTTCATTATTTGGAGAGTTCTATTTGATTGGTCTGTCACACTCTCTCTTATCAGCTGATTTTTGTATTTTTTTATTCTAATCCATAAATCTACACATACACTTGGAGTAAATCAGTAGTGAAGAACTATAGGTAGCTGCAATATCTTGACTTACGAATGTCAAAATTTCATGGGTACCGCCACTATGCCCAAGTAATCAAGGCAGTTAACCCTCCTAGTTTCCCAATAAAGGCTGATAATAGCATTTTACTAGTAGAAGACCTGATCACTAGGGATGAGCGGACCCGTGGAAGTTTGGGTTCCGATACCCAACCTGAAATTTATGCCAAAGTTTGATTCGGGTACCATAACTTTACCCAACCAGAACCTGGACCCCATTGAAAATAATGAGAACCCGATTTGAGCTGGAAAATTTTCTCTGTCTTTCTCCCTCTTTCTCTCCCTCTCACACTCTCTCTCTTTGCAATGGGCCTCCAGGAGAAGTCCATTTTTAGCGTTTAGCATTGGACACCAACTGTCCGGTACGAATCTCAAACTTTAAAGTTCGGGTTCTCCCATCTCTACTGATCACTAATCACTGGGGCTGACAACACTATTAAAATAGTCTGTATCCAGAGAAATTTCCACTCATCTGTCTCATATAAAGTATGTTATAGAATGAAAAGTAACTTATTTCTATACAGAGGCCCAAAATGATAGTGTCACACTTCTGTTGGAAGCAAGACAGCGTACGGTGAGGCAGTAGGGAACTGAAACACTGTCACTAGGGAGGGGGACACGAGTCACCCCTAAACTAAGCCTACACCTCTCTGAGCTTTATAGCATCCCTATACAGGTTCTTTCACCCCGTTCGGCGATAACGAACCTGTAACTGTCTTACTCTGAGAATATACCTGGCTAGTGTGGGGAAAAGCAGGATCACAAGTCTTTTTTTAAATAGAGACACAGAGGGAAAACAGATAGGGATAAAAGAAATCAACTATCATACAAATACACTCACAAAACAACTGAGTGGAAAATCAGGGGAGAAGTAAGAGGAACAAATCAAATGGAAGAGGATTAGGGAAGAAAACACACAAACCAAATTCATGCAGAAATCTCCAGAAAACTACTGCAAATGACTGCTCCTAACTCTGAACTCTCCTTCAACTCCAAACCAGGAAGTGGTTAGCTATCACTGGCAGAGACAGAAGCAAAGAGGGGAGTTCTTAAACTAGCAGGGAGTAACAAACTCAGAACAGCTGAGGCAATCTTAGACGGAAAGCTCCAGTAGTTCGAATAAGCAGTTTAACCCTTGCAGATACAGAGCAAAGAAAGCCAGAACTGCTAATAGGATGCTGAAGCCGTTCTAACTATCGCAGATGAATGTGTCACCGGACATCACGATCGTCTGACCCCACTCTGTTATGGTATCCCCTGACAACTAGCATACATAAGATACATTTTAAGAAGTATTGTAATGAAAATAGAAGAAAAAATAACACAAAAACATTTAATATCTCTAAAACAAGATGGTCTGCACAGACAATATACTCACTTATTTTAAGTAAAAAGTTATTATCGTGAAAAAGGAAAAAACAAAATATGTAAATTATTTTTTACTCCTCTTCCACTCTGAATATTCATCTGAAATGGTAATTGTGAAACTGTCCTGCAGTATAACAGACCTCATAATACCACCTTGTTGCAAAAAAGTAAATACCTTAAAATTGTACCATAAAAATTAAACAATTGTGTGGTTCTAAAAGCCCAAAATTGTCTGAACCAAAAAGGGGTTTTACAGTTTCATGAAACCCGCTTCTCACATATGCTGTAAATGTATGGTGGATATCGTGAAGGGGTTAATGTTGCTTAAAGGATTAATGCAGCCAATACATTTTATTAATTGAAGATCTACAACTGGTTATTGTTATGGTCAATGACTCGCTAAGAGGCTTTTTTTACCGATCAGTGATAACTTGGTAAATCCCATAAGGGACCTGCGGGGACCGCTGATGGCGAGTATCATTTATTTTAGTATTTATTTTTCAGTTTCAGAATTACATTTTTTTTTTAAAAAAACAGATTCATAAAGGGATTTTCCATTATATTAAAATAATTTAAGATTAACAGACAAGGGAATAGGGCAGGATCTGTCAATGTGACACTGCCATTCATACCGGTGTGACCTCAAATTCAACGGGACTGAGCTGTCGTAAAGAAAATAGCCACACAAAAATACAGATTGATTAAGGAACACTTCTTTCTGGTAATAGTCGGGGAACGATAAGTTCAACCCATACAGATGAAAATGTGGATGGTGTAAAATAAGAATAGGATAGAGACAATTAATAAATAATAATAATAATCTGAATAACAATCATTTTTATTTCTACAGCACTTTACAATTCAGAAGTGACATGTATGGACAATATCCTAATGATGTACTGTATGTAATATGGGATGATAGCCACATTTGACCTATTATGACATCAGATACACTCCACAAGAAGATGAACAGTTGGATAAAACAAAAATCAAGGTCAGGCCATCAAATGCTCAGCGATTAGGTCACATTCGTTTTTTACACATCATATACAGCACTGTCCAAAAGTTTTAGGCAGATGTAAAAAAATAATGATGCAAAGTTAAAATGCTTTCAAAAACCGAAGTGTTAATCGTTTATTTTCATCAATTAACAAAATACAAAGTGAATGGACAAAAGGAAAATTGAAATTGCAGCAGTATTTGGTGTCTGCTCTTTGCCTTTCTCAACAGAAGCAAACAATCAATTCTTTTAGGTTCTCTTGTCACTTGCAAACAGTTTTTGAAGAAACTCAACTGAGAGCTTGGTCTAAACATCTTGGAGAGCCAACTGCAGATCTGTGCAAATCTTCTCTCTATATGTGATCCCAGATTGGATGATGTTGAGATCAGAGTGGATGTTGCAGCAAGGACCCATATCAATACTTCCAAAGCTTCTTGTTCTTCTTTATGTTAAGGATAGTTCTAAATCACATCGGCTGTATGTTTGGGGTTATTGTCCTGCTGACGAATAACTTTGGAGCCAATCAAATGCCTCCCTTATGGTATTGTATGATGGATACATACAGTATCTACTAGTATTTTTCAGCATTGAGGACACCAAGAAGTGGACCAAATTGTGGACTGTAGATGCAGTGGTCGGCCAAGGAAACTAAGTGCAGCAGACGAAAGACACATCATACCTTTTTCACTTACAGATTAAAAAATGGCCAGCAGTACAATCGGCTATTAATTGTCAGCAACCTGAGGCACCCAGCTACACCTATCTTATTTTTGTTGTTCAACTTTTTTGGTTTCTTTAAGTCTTATATGTGAAGAACTATGACTTATTGGAGTTTTGTGTTCCACTACTCTGTCTTGGCTTCATACACGCATCTACAGTTTGAAGAATTCTGGACAAACGTGGTGTTCTAGGACAATTAAGTCCGAAACAACATGTCTTACAGATGGAAACAGGGTCAAATGCCTCAATTATGCTCAAAAATATATGGAACTGAGGCTGTTGCAGGCACATGTCTGCTGTAATAATCAGTGTGGGCTCAGCGCCTGAGCCCGCGCTGAACAGGGGGTGACAGCCTTGTGCGTATTATTACACCCCAGGCTGTAAAAGGGTTAATATTTAGGAGGCCACTACAAGGCATCATTCAATCAATCCTACATCTCACTCTTTCCCCTTCCTGTCTGTGTCTTTGTTAATTTGTTGTTTTCCTCCTTTCCTTTCTTTGTTGTAAAACTTCTGATTAACTGATTACTAAAACAAAATTATATTATAACCTTGGTTTAATTCTTTATTACTGACGTTACAAAGTTTTAGATCATTTAATGCTTCATTTTTTTGTTAAAAGTGAAAAAAACTGTTTCAATAAAAATTACAATTCCAAAAAAAAAAATCTGAAATAATATACGGTAGTAAAAAAAAAGGCAATACGTTCTAAAAAATAAATTTCTCTGAAGAGCATATCATCGAAGAACAAACCCAATGTAAAATAATGCACAAAACCAGCAAACCAGTTCTAAAAGAACAAACAGTGACACCTTCCATAGAAATCTTTAGCAACATGGATAAAAGAAAGCACAAAAATTATATCATGTTGCTAAATATCTTATAAAGATTAAGTATAAAAATAACAAAATTTACCAAAACCTGAAAATTTTTCAAAAATTATCGGGAACATTTTTTGTACCGTGTTAGCCAGTAGATAGAAAAATATTTAAATTTGAGAGTCCTCAGTTGGTACCACTGAGGACTCTCAAATCTAAATATTTTTCAAAAATTATCAAAAGCATCTCTGGAAGAATGTGGTAAATTTTCATGCATAAATGAGAGGTAAAAAAAAACTGGAGCGGTCTGTAGATGCTGCAAGATGAGTAGAAATAAGATGGGGTTTAGTACTAGAACTGACTGCAGTATATGAGATGGAATAAAGAAGATACATTTAGTATGTACATACCAAGCTGTAAACTTATTTAAGGCAATAAATAGTAAAGTCTTGTTCTAACGGTTAAGCAATGGGCACCAGTTTGTGTCCACTAAGATCTTAATCGTAACTTCTCAGGTGGCCTCATGGTTACTGGAACATAGTTAATGACTTACCAACTTGCATCTAGGAACATCCAGAGTCAAATGGTAACAAAGCGGCATTTCGTTTTTCATACCTTATAATCACTGGGAGATGGAACAGTATTAGCGATCATCTCACCCCACACATCGTCCTTACCACCAGCCTAATATCCCAAGTTGACACAACATAGACCGAAAGTAGCGCAGGACGTACAATCTGCATGCGAAAAAAATGTAGATCTTGTCTGTCAAGACAACACAAGGCATGTAATTGTAGAAAGAGGAGTGTTACAATGTCTCTCCCTGTATTTATACCTCGGTTGATATAATCATTGCCTATGTTAATTTCTATCGGGAATAGAAAGTTATTTATATAAAATCTAATTAGTAAGATATCAAAATAATATTTCCAGAAGACGGTCACAGATTAGGGATCATCTTTCTGTCTTACCTTATTACATAAATTATCATTTGATTCCCCAAGAAAATTATTATCTATATCAAACCTGTGTATCTGTTTGATCCGAATATAACATATCTAAAGTGAATATAAACTCAATGCACGACTGTTACATCTACTGTATTTGTGCTTGCCGACTAGATTATTTGTTAATAAAGTAATATTTTTTTTAGTAATCTTTGTCCCCTTTTTTGTTATTGTGCTTGATTTACCCACAGCTGACTGTAGATGGAAATAAATAACTAAGAACAAGGAGCCCTTCTCTTCGAATGGCCACTGGTTGCTACTATGTAAGCTGAGCAAACAACAACCAATTCCTTTTTAAAAAGTTTATCTGGAAGATGAGAGGGAACGTTTGTGGTTTTCTGGTGCAAAATCTCAACCCGTTGAGAATTCACCATTGGATGATTCGTGTTGCATGAACCAACAAGATGGCTTGAAAATAGGTAGACAGTGGGTGCTTGCAGAAGTTTACGGCAACTCGTCCCAGCGTATGCTGACTAGAGATGAGCGTTGTTCTACTCGAACTGTTCGCCAATCTCAAATTCGAGCTGTTTTGGGCGGTGTTCGAGCCGTTCGGCGAACACGAACAATTTGAGAAAAATTCGGCTGTTCGAGGTTATGTTCGATAACTGTTCGTGCACCAAAATCATAACTGGATTTTTTCTCAGTAATGATGAAAATTAATGTTAATACGCAGTTTGAGTGTACAGCGGGGTGGGGGGAGGGGCAGGGGATGGATCTCTGCAGGAACAATGAAGATCTCCATTTTTTTTTCTCTTTCCCGCATTTGCAGTGGGGAGGTGCAATCTGTCAGCCTATCAGCAGCGCACACACGGAGCGAAGTGCTTTTTTTCACACAAGCAAGGGCATGTGTCATTGGCAGTGTATGTCACATGTCCTTGCCCTATAAGACCAAGCCATTTTCCCCGTCGCCACCATTTTCTCAATGCTGCAGCTGCGTGTTAGACGGCACCGCTGTTGCTGTGTGCGCTATACCTTGTTAATTTCAAGCCAATTTTCGCACAAATATACAGATAGCTTGGGAGTAGGGAATAGTTGTGATTGCAGTCCTTTTAAGGACTAGGTTACAGCATTTAATACGACTTTTATCAGGGAGGTCTGTGCTCTTAAATAGATAGGTTGTGGGAGTAAAGACTAATTGTAATTGGAGTCCTTTTCAGGACTAGGTTACATGAGTTCCTATCAGTTTTTGCCAGGCAGGTCTGTGCCAGTGCTGTGCAAGTTTTTTTCACAGCATTTGGCTGAATCTAGCAAAGCTAATCCTTTTTGGCCTATTGCAGAGTGTGTTAGTCAGTGGAGTAGCCTATCTGTGTTGCAAGATATAACACCTGTGTATAGAATACCAATTTTTTTACTGCACCTGAAGTAAAATCTTTTGGGCATAGCATCATGCTATTAGTCCATCTATACTGACCTCCATCAGGTTGCAAACTGAATATATTTTTTTTCTGCATCTAGCTCTGAAAAAATATTTGGGCTTCTAGCAGTGTGTGGGACTTGGTCTATTAGTCCATCTATACTGACCTCCATCAGGTTGCAAATTAAAAATAATTTTTTTCTGCATCTAGCTCTGAAAAAATATTTGGGCTTCTAGCGGTGTGTGGGACTTGGTCTATTAGTCCATCTATACTGACCTCCATCAGGTTGCAAATTAAAAATATTTTTTTTCTGCATCTAGCTCTGAAAAAATATTTGGGCTTCTAGCAGTGTGTGGGACTTGGTCTATTAGTCCATCTATACTGACCTCCATCAGGTTGCAAATTAAAAATAATTTTTTTCTTCATTTAGCTCTGAAAAAATATTTGGGCTTCTAGCAGTGTGTGGGACTTGTTCTATTAGTCCTTCTATACTGACCTCCAGCAGGTTGCAAATTGAATATAATTTTTTTCTGCATCTAGCTCTGAAAAAATAGTTGGGCTTCTAGCGGTGTGTGGGACTTGGTCTATTAGTCCATCTATACTGACCTCCATCAGGTTGCAAATTAAAAATAATTTTTTTCTGCATCTAGCTCTGAAAAAATATTTGGGCTTCTAGCAGTGTGTGGGACTTGGTCTATTAGTCCATCTATACTGACCTCCATCAGGTTGCAAATTAAAAATAATTTTTTTCTGCATCTAGCTCTGAAAAAATATTTGGGCTTCTAGCGGTGTGTGGGACTTGGTCTATTAGTCCATCTATACTGACCTCCATCAGGTTGCAAATTAAAAATAATTTTTTTCTGCATCTAGCTCTGAAAAAATATTTGGGCTTCTAGCAGTGTGTGGGACTTGGTCTATTAGTCCATCTATACTGACCTCCATCAGGTTGCAAATTAAAAATAATTTTTTTCTTCATTTAGCTCTGAAAAAATATTTGGGCTTCTAGCAGTGTGTGGGACTTGTTCTATTAGTCCTTCTATACTGACCTCCAGCAGGTTGCAAATTGAATATAATTTTTTTCTGCATCTAGCTCTGAAAAAATAGTTGGGCTTCTAGCGGTGTGTGGGACTTGGTCTATTAGTCCATCTATACTGACCTCCATCAGGTTGCAAATTAAAAATATTTTTTTTCTGCATCTAGCTCTGAAAAAATATTTGGGCTTCTAGCGGTGTGTGGGACTTGGTCTATTAGTCCATCTATACTGACCTCCATCAGGTTGCAAATTAAAAATAATTTTTTTCTGCATCTAGCTCTGAAAAAATATTTGGGCTTCTAGCAGTGTGTGGGACTTGGTCTATTAGTCCATCTATACTGACCTCCATCAGGTTGCAAATTAAAAATAATTTTTTTCTGCATCTAGCTCTGAAAAAATATTTGGGCTTCTAGCAGTGTGTGGGACTTGGTCTATTAGTCCATCTATACTGACCTCCATCAGGTTGCAAATTAAAAATAATTTTTATCTGCATCTAGCTCTGAAAAAATATTTGGCCTTCTACCAGTGTGTGGGACTTTCTCTATTAGTCCATCTATACTGACCTCCATCAGGTTGCAAATTGAATATAATTTTTTTCTGCATCTAACCCAGCCAATAGTTTTGGCCTAATACCACAGTTTGGCCACTCAGCTCTGCTCGGTTCACATCCATTGTTTTTTTGTGCAAACAACTCCAGAGTTGTTAATTAGTTAACCACCAAAATGAGTGGAAAAAGGCCTGCTGCTGGTGGAAAGGGGAATAGGCGTGTTGGGAAGGGGAAAAAAGGTTGTGTCCGTGGGGTAGGTGTTAAAGCAACAGTAACATCTGCAGAAGAAAGACCATCTTCCAGCCAAACTAAAATGTCTACTTCTTTTAGCGGACAATGTGATAAGATCCCTTTCTTACGGCCACGCCAATCGCTACAAATTCAAGATGAGGCACAAAAACAGCAGGTGCTTCAACGGATATCAAGTGCTCCTTTAAGTGGGCTCTCCTCCACATCAACTTCAACATCACAAATACTCCAGTCCTCAAAGGTGTCACCCAAATCGCACTTACTTCCTCACAGCTCCCAAATCTCCAGCTGCCCATCTGAGTATGAGGTAGAACAGATGGTTGAGTCTGCAGAGCTGTTTACTCATACTATAGCCTGGGAATCAGAGGTCGACTCCAGCGCTTCTGTGAATCCAGACGAGGAAATGATCTGCACTGATGCCCAGAATCTTTATGAGTCGGATCCAGGACCAGACGCAGAAGGTTCTGACCATAATGTAGACCCTCATTCCCAAACTGTAACTCCTGTTGGTGGAGACAATGAGGAAGACGATGATAAGACTCAAATACCTGATTGGAACGACAACTTTAGTTTTTTGTCAGGGCAGGAACAGGTTGGCTCTGAGGACGACGGGTGTGATAACGCACAGGGTGATGATGATGAGGTCGGAGATCCCACTTACTGTCAACCCACAGTCAGCCAAGAGATGAGGTCAGCAGAGGAGGTGGAGGAAGATGCTAGTGACGACGAGGTCAGGTTGCGCCTTCCTGGACAGAGACGTAGTACTGGAAGCACGTCAACAACTGCATCCTCAAACACATCTCTGCCTCTCACCACAAGTCGTGGTGGCTCTTCAGGTCGCATGGGTGCTAAGCCTTGCATAGCCTGGGCATTTTTTCAGATCGATAAAGATGACCCAACTCGTGTTATCTGTAACATTTGTCAGCAAAAGCTAAGTAGAGGCCAAAAAATACATAGTTTGAGTACTTCATTCATGAACCGGCACATGGACATGAAGCATAAGTTGCAGTGGGAAGCTCAGTGTGCTACAATGCGGCCTAGCCGGCCGGGCCAATCACCGTCTGCCATATCTTGTGCATCCGCGGCCTCTTCATCCTCTGTGACTGGGGGGACAGCAGTCACACCTGTTTTGGGGCGCAGACCTGCCACCTCTTTACCTGCAACAGCCAGCGTGATTGGCAGGTCATCATTTTCTTTGGAGGTGGTAACAGCAGCTGGTGTTGAGCGCTGTCCGACATCGATAGCACCACCTTTGGATCAAGGCAACCTAACATGTCCGCCTGCATCTTCCTCACAGACCGGCAGTTTGCCGGGGACACCCTTATCAACCCCGTCTAAGCACAATAGCCAGCCCTCGGTCCCTCAGATGTGGACAAGTAAAAGACCATTTCCTCCTAGCCATGAGAAAGCTAAGAGGTTGAATTTCACCATCTGCAAGCTCTTGGCTACAGAAATGCTGCCTTTCCGCCTGGTGGACACAGAGGATTTTCGAGACCTTATGTCCGTCGCAGTGCCCCAGTACCAGATGCCCAGTCGGCACTACTTCTCAAAGAAAGGTGTGCCTGCGCTCCACCAGCATGTCGCACACAACATCACCGCTTCTTTGAGAAACTCTGTTTGTGACAGGGTGCATTTCACCACAGACACTTGGACTAGTAGGCATGGACAGGGGCGTTACATGTCGCTGACTGGGCACTGGGTAACTATGGTGACAGCAGGACAAGGGGCTGCTGTCCAAGTCTTGCCGTCCCCACGAGTTGTGCGTCAATCCTCTTTATGTCAAAGTTCCTCCACTGCTTCTGCCTCCTCAACCTCCTCTCGGTCTTCCACCTGCACCCAAAGCCTGTCTGGTCATGCCACAAGCTTTCTAACTGCGCAGAAGGGATCCTGCACACCTCCTTACTATGCTGGCAGTAGGGCTCAACGTCATCAGGCGGTTTTTACATTGAAATGTCTGGGAAATGTGAGTCACACAGCTGAGGAGTTGTGGTCAGCTCTGGAGAACCAATTTCATGAATGGTTGTCTCCACTGGACCTGAAACCAGGGAAGGCCGTGTGCGACAATGCTGCAAACCTGGGTGCGGCCCTTCGCCGGGGCAATGTCACACACGTGCCTTGTATGGCTCACGTGTTGAACCTGGTTGTCCAGCAATTTTTAGCCCACTATCCCAGACTAGATGGCCTTCTGCAGAGGGCACGGTCGCTGTGTGCTCACTTCCGCCGTTCGCATCCCGCAGCTCAGCGACTTACATCTCTACAGAAGTCGTTGGGCCTGCCACTTCACCGGCTAAAATGCGATGTGCCTACCCGGTGGAATTCAACTCTGCACATGTTGCAGCGACTGTGGCAGCACCGACAAGCCCTGGTGCAATACGTTCTGACGTATAGCCTGGGCCAACGAGATTCAGAGGTGGGGCAAATCACGCTGGAGGAGTGGTCTCAGATCAGGGACCTATGCACCCTTCTGCACAGTTTTGAAATGGCGACGAAGATGTTTAGTGCTGACGATGCCATTATCAGCATGACTATTCCGGTGATTTACATGCTGGAGCACATGTTAAACAGAATTCGGAGTCAGGTGGTGGCACAAGAGGAGGTGGAGGAAGTAGAGGAGGAGGAGTTGTATGCGGAAGGGCTAACATCTGCAAGGTCCAGACGGTCGGCAGCACCAAGGCGGCAGGCATGTGAGGGTGGGGGAGATGGTTTTACCAGGGCGCATGGTAGCAGCCAAACTAGTGAGGAAGGTGCAGGAGCCCAGGAAGAAGTGGAGGACGAACTGATGGAAGACTCATCAGATGAGGGAGACCTTGATCACATTTCTGTTGTGCGAGGTTGGGGGGAGAGGACAGAGGAAGGAAGCATGATTGTTACCTCGCCACCAACACAATAGGGACTTGGTGCTCCTGGATGCGCAACACACATGAGTGCCTTTTTGCTGCACTACCTGCAACATGACCCTCGAATTGTGAGAATTAGAAATAATCCTGACTACTGGGTTGCCACACTGTTAGATCCCCGGTACAAAAGTAAATTTGCAGAAATTATTCCTGCCATAGAAAGGGATGCACGCATGCAGGAGTATCAGCAGAGACTGTTGCAGAATCTTACATGTGCTTTTCCACAAAATACCAGTGGTGCACGTAGTGAATCTCACAGTTCCAACTTGCCAACCGTGGGACCGTCAAGTGTTCAGCACTCAAACCGTAACAGAACCACAGTATCTGCTGGTAACATCAATTTTGCGGAATTATTTCACCACTTTTTTAGCCCATCCTTTGCAAGGCCACAGGAGACAAGAAGTCTGACACATAGTCAACGCCTAGAGACGATGGTACAGGAGTATCTCCAAGTAAACATTGAAGCCACGACTGTGTCACTGGACCCTTGCTCTTTTTGGGCTTCCAATCTGGATAAATGGCCGGAGCTAGCCACTTACGCCTTGAAGATCTTGTCATGCCCCGCAGCCAGCGTTCTGTCTGAACGTGTGTTCAGCGCTGCTGGTGGTGTGCTGACAGATAAGCGCACGCGGCTCTCCACTGATAATGTAGACAGACTCACGTTCATAAAGATGAACAAATCATGGATCCGAAATGACTTTTCTACCCCTGTGTCATCCTGGGGAGAGTAAAAGCTTGATGATTGGTTAAAATCACCCTACCAACCGTTTTAAGCTTTCAAATTACTAATCATGTTTATCTGTATCTTGACTGGAAAATAATTTGGGCTTTGTAGCAGTGTGCAGCACTGATCCTATTAGGCCATCTATACTAAAGCTTCACCAGATTTAAAATTAAAAATAATTTTTAGCTGCATCTAGCCCGGAAATTAATTTTGGGGCTCCGAGATGCGCAAGGCACATAAGTGCCTTCTTGCTGCACTACCTGCAGCATGACCCTCATATTGTCAGAATTCGAAGTAATCATGACTACTGGGTTGCCACACTCTTAGATCCCCCAAACTTTTCGATCAACCTTTTCATTTTAATAAAGACCAAAAAAATGGTCATTTTTGAAATTATAAGCATTAGCAGGTTGTTAGAAACTGAAATCAAACAGTTTTCAACTCAAAACTTTATTCTAGGTGATGTTACATTTTCACATAGGACCCCTTGTTCGAAAGGAGCTTCTGAACTCTCTCGTCCATTGAATTTGTCAGGTTTTGGATGGTTTCTGCTTCAATTGTTTTGCATGAGGACAGAATACCCTCCCAGAGCTGTTGCTTAGATGTGAACTGCCTCCCGCCATCATAGACACTCCTTTTAATGATGCTCCAAAGGTTCTGAATGGGGTAGAGGTCAGGGGAGCATGGGGGTCACACCATAAGTTTGTCCCCTTTTATGCCCATATCAGCCAGAGATGCAGATGTTTTATGTGCAGCATGAGATGGTGCATTATCATGCAGAAAAATGATCTTGCTGTGAAATACACGGTTCTTCTTCTTGAACCATGGCAGGAAGTGCTGTTTGAGAAAATCCACATACATTATGGAGTTCATCTTTAGCGCCTTCAGGGACCCTAAAGGGGCCGACAATCTCTCTCCCCATGATTCCAGCCCAAAACATTACTCCACCTCCTCCTTGTTGGCGCTGTAGCCGTGTTTGCGTGGGGTGTCCATCAACCAGCCATCCTCCACTCCATCCATGTGGACCATCGAGCGCTGCACGGCACTCATCCGTGAACAAAACAGTTTTGAAATCAGTCTTCATGTAATGTTTGGCCCACTGGAGCCGTTTCTGCTTGTGTGAAGTGGATAGAGGAGGTCGACAGGATGGCGCATGCACAGCTGCAAACCTCTGAAGGACCCTGCATCTTGTTGTTCGGGGGACGTTGGAGGCACAAGCAGCTTCAAAAACTTGTCTGCTGCTATGACAAGGCTTTTTTGCCGCTGCTCTTTCAACCTGACGTAATTGCCTGTAGGAAAGAGTCCTCAATTTGCCCTTATCAGCACGCACACGTGTGTACTGTGAATCAGCTACATACTTCTTGATTGCCAAGACACTTCATCCTGATCATCGCACAATGTTGATTGTAGTCATGCCTTGACCTAAACACTCCACAATTTGTTGCTTCTCAGCAGCCGACACATCCTTTTTCTTTCCCATTTTGGCAGAAAATGTAGGCTGCTTAATAATGTGAGAGAGCCTTCTTAAGTATTCTTGCCTTTCATTGGACACACCTGCCAAACTAATTAGCACAGGTGTCTGCAATTGCTTACAGTGATATAAAGAGCCCTGACACACATCACCATCAATGAGTTTAACTGACAAACAAACAAATTCTTCCCTTATCACTCCTAAACACTTTTTGCATAATAATTTGGAACGCAGTGTACATGTGCTTTTCCACAAAACACCAGTGGTTCACGTAGTGAATCTTACAGTTCTAACTTGCCAACCGTGGTCTGTATGGAGTTGTTCAATAAAGGGCCCAAAATTAAGATAACATAGATGGGAGAGGTCTCTATGAATAGGAATTCCTAAGTATTTGATACCCTGTGAGGGCCAGGCAAAGGGAAAGTTGGACTGGATGGAATCCTATATGGATTTGGGGAGGGAGACATCGAGGGCCTCAGACTTCGCTGCATTGATTTTAAAATTTTACCATGTAACAAAGTGATCTATTTCAGCCATAACAGCATGGATGGATATATGTGATTGAGTGATATATACTAGGACATCATCAGCAAATAGAGAGCACTTGTACTCGGTGCCTCCCACCTCAATCCACCTAATATTGGGGTTATGGCGAATTGATGAGAGCAGGTGCTCCGTCACTAGGATGTATAAGAGAGGGGACAGAGGACATCACTGCCTTGTCCCATTGGTGATTGTGAAAGGTGATGAAAATGTTCTGACGCACCCCCTGGGCCTTGGGACACCCGGAGCCGGACCCTTTTTGGTGGATGCTGGTGGTTGTAGTCTTCGTGGCGGCGACCCAGTTCCGTGGCTCAGGGTGGTCAAACCAGTGGCGGAACTATTTATGTGGTTTTCATGTTTAAATGTCCGACTACGCCACCCGTGGATTGCGGTGAGAGTGAACCGCCGCTACAGGGCAGACCACTGAGGCTGGTGTTGTGGGTGCAGCAGAGCGTAGCATAACTCCCCACGGGAGGAGTATAGCCTCAGGGCAGTGTATGCGGAGGATGGGGGTGATGGTGCAGGGCAGCAGCAGTAACGACACGGAGTCAGTGATGCAGTTCAGGGCCTTTACTCACAGTTCTTATTATCCAGACCACGTCTGCAGGTAACGGCTGCCCACGTCGTACTGTGCTCACCAGGTGAGGGGCTCAGACAACTCCCAGATAACTTTGGAGCACTTCACAGGACCCCCTTTGTGTGTCCTTTGTCTGGCCTTTCTTACCAACACTTCTGTCCGGCTGCCTCGGGCCTCCTCTTGGTAAACTTGGCGCCAGTTTCCCTGACCCTATGTGGTGCCTTCCTAGCGGGTGTAGCGAGGGGCTGCGCCACATAAAATGTCAGAGCCTCCGGTTTCTAGCTGAGGGTCGTTTCCTGCCTCCACTAGTTCGGGGACCGGTCTCCCCCTTTGGCCTGACCCCTCCACGCAGGTGGATTCGGGCGTGCGGTGGCGACTCGCCCGTCCGCACCCCTGGGATCCCTTCATTCCTCGTTCCTGGAGCCTTCTCCGCTCCTCTTCCTTCCTTCTCCCTCTTCCAGGCCTGGGCCTCTGTTACTAGGCCCGCCTCCGGAGCAGAGCTCATGCAGAGCCCCTGCTCCCTGCCACTTCTGCTCAGACTTCTCTGCACTGAACTAAGATGGTGCCCACCTTTTATACTCCCTTCTCAATGCACCCAGGAACTGCTTCCTCCCTGCTCCTGCACTACAGGGTTCCCCTTCCTCAGTGTTCCCTCCCCCCACTCCAGCCAGGGACAGGGACTGTCGTGCCCATCTCAGGGGCATATTGGTCGCCCTGCCCCACGGCAATGTGGTGTAATGCATGCAGGTGTCGGGTCCTGATCCACACTCCATCCTTACCTGAGAGTGAGATATCACACCTCTGGGTGAGGTGCAATACGTCTGTAGCAACCGAGCCCTCAGGGTGCTACAGTTCCATTTATCTTCAGCCTAGGTGACGTATTGCGATACAGGGCCGTGATTTTGGCTATAAAAGGGTCCCCTAGACCCCTACCCCAAGCTTTTTAAGAGAATCATATATGGCATGCCAGGAGACTCTATGGAATGCTTTCTCAGCATCCAACGAGAGTATCTAATTACAAATTTTTAACTGCATCTAGCCCAGGAAATACTTTGTGCCTAGTAGCAGTGTCTGCTAGTGAGCGGATTATCCCGGCTGTTAAGCAAGCTGCACCACCTGTAGTTTAGACACTTAATTTTTTCAAAGGAAATGCTTCGGGACCATGGGATACTTAGTGAAGAGCATCAGGAGGCACCCCAAGGCATAGGGGCTGGGACTGGCAGTAGGATGCCTTGCGGTGGACAGCCGAGCTCGATCCTTATAAAAGCTTTTTAACTGCAGCAGCTTTAGTGGACGCTACTGGAGCTGGAATTACCGCGGCTGCTGGCATGAGACTTGCCCTCCAATAGATCCTTGTAAATGGATTTAAAGTGTATTCATTCAAATTAGAGAGACAATTTAAATTAAAAAGCTTAGAGCTGCCTCCACCACAGGGGGGCTCGCTCGACCCACCAGCGGACAGGCACCAGTATTGGGAGAGGGGGGCTGGCCGTCAGGGTTCACCTCGGCTCTGGCACAAACCCGGCGACACGGAGGTGGCACGGGCAGGAGCGGACTGGCCTTGTCGGCTTCTCACTTTTTGGATTTTAGAAGGGCATGACATGCCTATATCTGTGTCTCCCCCTCCTTTTACTCCTCCACCTCTTTTATTTTCGCATGACTATATGTACTTGTCACTTTTCCATGTGTTAGTTATGTCTTCTGAGCAGTTTGTCAGCTTTTGGACACCTTTGAAGGTGTTTTCTATGTGTTTCTATGTGTTTTTGTTTGCCTGCCATTGGTTTTAACGGTGTTCGAAGGTGTTCGACGAACAGTTCGACGAACAGTTCGGCGAACACACGGGTGTTCGACGAACCGAACCGAACTCGAACACTACGGGGGTGGCTCAACACTAATGCTGACACTTTCCTCAGCAGCACTTCCATCACTCTGCAACAATGTCTGTGCTAATATCTCGCCGGCTATTTTACCATCTCATTGCTGCTTATAACATAGTCATCTTACAACTTCATCATCTCTCAATGGAGGTAATATCGTAGAGCAGCTTGTCTGGGAAATTTGTACACTCTTGTGGCTTTTCTATTACGCCTGTTTTGAGACTGATGTGGAAATCTGACAACTTTTAATAGGACTTCCACAGACAATCTTTTCACTAGCTCCTCTCTGATAGGCGAGTCTGATGGAAAACTTTGGTCTTCGTTCTTTCACTCCTGAAAAGGGATATTGACTTTAGGACAAAACAAGAGTAAAGCAACCAATGAGAAAATCAGTTGGCAACAAAGAGTGAAACAGTTCAAGTATCATTACGAGGATAATCCTAAAGTGTTGTGGTTAACAAGTTGGGTCAGGTATCAGAATAGCTTCCCAGAATAATTACACCAGGAGCAATAGAAACAATTACTGGTATGGGCAGAATGTCAGTCGCAAGTTTTAATTGTGCACCGAGCACCCTCATTCGTCTTCAAAAGGTACTTGCCATTGGTCGGCTAATGGTCTCAGTCATTCACTTGTCAGCACAACCTAATTTGCATATTAAAAATAAAATAAAAAAACTAACTTGGCTGCACTCCGACTGCCCATGTAGAGGTGACAATGTAGTGGGACTGGTTGGGCAGTGAAAATGGCAAACAGCATGTGATGTAACATTACGATGTATTTCTGTCCAGAACATCATTATTCTACACTTGAGATGACTTAGCTCAATAGCAAACTCACAGTCCAGAGACAATGTCATCATTGTTCTGACTCAGCAATTGGCACTGAGAGCAGAGATAACAATAGTTGACACTTGGGATGTGAGAAAAGGAAGGGAAACTTCTCAGTCTTCCTTCTACACACAGACATCATTATTCTAGTTATCTTTGGTGTGACTCCCCTCTTTATGCTCAGGTATGAAATTCCAGACCCTGTAGGTATGATTCTCATCCATCACTGGCAGTTATGTCCTCACCCCTTACCAGCAGAAGTACTCTTTATAAACAGGAAAAAACCTCTATGCTATTGATGCGCCACCTGGGGCCGTGGGGTACTCGGTGCCGGGTCGGTCGGTGCTGGGGATGTCACGGTGGCAGCGACCCGGTCCGTGACCCAAGGCGGTCAATTAAAGGAAAAGTAAAAGGGGAATAAAGTTTTTGGAGATAATGTTCGTGACGCCACCTGTGGTATGCGGCTATATGGGGCCGCCGCTGCGGTGTCGATCCACTGGAGCTGATGGTGATGCAGCGGAGTTGGTTCAGCTCTCCACAGGCAGAGCTAAGCTCCAGGGCAGCATATGATGAATTGAGGAGGTAGATGTTGTTGGTGCGGTGTAATGAGGGCACAGCTAATGATCAGACAACAAATTAATGGCCGTTTCCTCTATCTTTACTTGAAGTTTGTCAGAGCAGACTGGAACATGGGAACTAGCTGGTGGTGGAGGTCCGGGCGGCCTAGAAGCAAGTTGGGGATCCACCTCACCAGGTGGAGTTGTAGGCCTTCCCTCTGAGCTATTCTCTTTGGCCCTGCTGCTTAAAGTTATGCTCCGGCCCTCGTTCCTGAGCAATACGTCTATTCCTCACCAGTATGGCAGGCAGATCGGGCCTTCTTCAAGTGTCGCTTCTTCGTGGCGGTGCTGGGCCCTAGCATGCTGCTGAGCCGCCAGGCGTCTCGTGGGGCCAGGAGACCTGCCGTCTCCTGCCCTCCGGATTTAGCTGCCGGGCTTTCAGTGCCCCACAACCACGGACTCCGGTGTCTGGTTCCCTTGCGCTTCTCTCTGGGGTGAGCTTATTCACAGCTCCCTTCCCCAGGTCCTTCCTCGTCTCTCTCCTGTCTCCAACTCTCCCCAACTCTCCCCAACTAACTCTTACTAACCCCGCCTCCAGATTCCAGTTTGAAGGGGAGGAGCTCGCCTTTCTGGTCTTGAGCCAGGAAAGTGTTGTATGCTGGTAAACCTGATTAGGGGACCCCTCCTTGCTTCCAGGCATGGCATCACCCCTTGTGAGGGAGGCAATGCCACTGTGGCAATCGGACCCCTGGGGTGCCACACTATTCTCTGCCTAGACAATCATCACTCTTTCAATGGAAGCTCTCTTGTGCTGATGGGCAGGTCTCCTCCACCTGGGCTCAAACCTTACATAACTGTAGATCAATCTCTCTTGCTCTTCTGTTGCCCTACTTAGATTCTAAGGTGATCTTAAGGTGGTGGAACATAAGAATGACTATCTAGTCACACCCAAAGATGAAGAATCCATGTTATGGTGTTTTCTATGCAGTAGCCCTCTTTGTGCCTCTCTGTGCATTCCTTATAAGCAGTGATGAGCGAATGTGCTTGCCACTACTCAGTACTCGCCTGAGCATCACGGTGATCGACAAGCTCTGCGCTTGCCGAGTATTCCCGGGTTGAATGGGTGGGAGTCCTGCATGTTTGGCGCTCTTTAGAGAGCCAATGAACATGCAGGGATTGCCTGCCACACACTGTAATATCGTAGCCATGTTGGTTGTGGGCATTACAGTGATTAGTTGGCCGCACAATGCAATCAGGTCTATAGAAGATCTGGCGCCGCTATGGTCATCACAGTCTACCCCAGAACCAGGCAGAGTAGGGAGAGGTGCTGCTGAGTAAGGGAGAGATTTGCTTGTTTATAGTTAGTATAGGTATTTCACAACATACAGTGGGTACAGAAAGTATTCAGACCCCTTAAATTTAAACACAACTAAAATAACAAAGGAGTGGCTTCAGAACAACTCTGTGACCATTCTTGACTGGCCCAGTCAGAGCCCTGACCTAAACCCAATTGAGCATCTCTGGAGAGACCTGAAAATGACTGTCCACCAACATTCACCATCCAACCTGACAGAAATAAATTTGCACAAATTTCAACATTTCTGTTTTTTTTCAGTCAAGATGGGGTGCAGAGTGTAGTTTAATGAGAAAGAAAATGAACTTTTTAGAATTTACCAAATGGCTGCAATGCAACAAAGAGTGAAAAATGTAAAGTGGTCTGAATATTTTCCGTACCCGCTATATAGACTGTATATACATTATATACAGTATATATATACATATATATATATATATATATATAGATAGATAGATATATCCATCTGAACTAACAGTCCTTCTGAGGACTAATCCAGCTGCATATATTCAGTGGTGATAGCAGGAGTTAGGCAGGCAGGCAGTGTATGTGGCTGACTGCAGTGCATATATTGCAAGAGGATCCATTGAACATCCTGTTAGCATAGATATTCCACAACATATATATATATCCATCTGAACTAAGAGTCCTTCTGAGGACTAATCCAGCTGAATGTAATCAGTGTTAGGCAGGAGTTAGGCAGGCAGGCAGTGTTTGTGGCTGACTGCAGTGCATATAGTGCAAGAGGATGCATTGAACGTTCTGTCTGCTGCTGATGTTCGTACAGATATTTGTAGACATATTTGTAGACATCTGTAGACACCAGGTATCATGGGCCAGGGCTAATTTTTTTTATCTTAATCCTGATTATTTGCTTAAAAAGCAATCCAGAGTACACCATTTTTCTGCTCCATTTGCTTGTTAGCACTGCAGAATACAGCCAGATCTTTTCCATATTACAGGGATAAAAATCCATAAATTTAAACTGAACTTGGAAAATATTGGCCTCCATTTCCATTTTGTTGTAGTGTGTCAGTAAAGCTATTCACACAAGGTCAGTGTGAAGAATATTAACCTACAGGCCCACTATTTAAAACCGTGGTTATCCGTCAGACATATCACATATAACTGTGGTTCAAATCCAGTCATTTGTAGTGAACGTGGAAAATATTGTCCTCCATTTAAAATGGGCAAGGTGCGTGGCAAGGGATGGGGAATAGAAAGTGATGGTGCATGCAGAGGCCAAGCTGAAATTGTGCCACAACAAACACCCATATCTTGTCGCTCGACCTTCCTGTCCCAATTACTAGGGGATTGCAGTACACCACTATTAAACACCGAGCAGTGTCAAAAAGATGTTGGTTGGATAGCAGATTGGATGAGTCAGCTCACCTCATGCACGTCGCTGACAGCGTGGGAGAATTCTCCTGCGCTTGTGGAGCCAGCAAATGACATCACCGCATGCGCTGGAGAATTTTCCCACGCTGTCAGTGACGTGCATGAGGTGAGCTGAGTTCTTTAGACTCGGCTCATCTGGATGCCGTCACAGCAAGACACTGAGGAGCTTCTCAGTGTCTGCGGCATGGCAAGCTGGATGGCAGCTTTCGGCTGCGATCCAGCCTGTCATGTGAATGTAGCAGAGCTGGAGCCATCCTGGGAACCATGGAAAGGTAAGGATGAGGTTGGTTTATTATTTTACTTTTATTGCAGGAGATCGTTAGCTTCAGCTGGAATGAGCGTGACGGTAAGTATGGTTTAATTTAGAACATTAAAGTATTGTATCTTTATTTCAATTATAGGACTTTATTCTGGGTGTTTGTGTTTTTTTTTAACTTTGACTATGGGGTTAGTAATGGGGGTGTCTTATAGACGCCTCTCCATGACTAACCTGGGCTTGATGTCAGCTAGCATTATAATCTGACAACAACCTCAGCCCTATTACCCCACTGCCACCGATACAGGGCAGAGGGAAGAGCAAGGCTAAGTGCCAGAATTGGCGCATCCTGTGGATGCGCCATTTCTGGGGCGGCTGACGGCTGGTGTTTCTAGCCTGGGAGGGGGCCAATATTCATGGCACCCTTCCTGGGCTATTAATATCAGCCCCCAGCTGTCTGCCTAGCCTTTGCTAGCTATTAAAATATGGGGGACCCCACGTCATCTTTTTGGGGGGTCCCCCATTTTAATAGCTAGTAAAGGCTAGGTATTCAGCTGGGGGCTGATATTAGTAGCCTGGGAAGCTCCGTGGGTATTACCCCCTTCCCAGGCTTCAAACATCTGCCCCAGCTGTCTGCTTAACTTCCGCTAGAGACTAAAATTATGGGGAACCCCACGCCAATTTTTTTTTTAATAAATCCTTTATTTTAACACTAAATGCCAAGTACAGTAATCAACACTGTCACTATACTTATTATATATGTGACTGACATGTTTCTATCTATCTAATCTATGTGTGATGCTCTATTCTTTCTGTTCAAAATTGTCGGGTACTGATGCTGAATTGCCGGCCGGCTTTTTTAAAGAGACGGTGCATGAAGACACTATTATTTTTTTTAAATAAATCCTTTAACACTAAATGACAAATACAGTAACCAACACTATCACTGTACTTATTATATATGTGACTGACATGTCTCTATCGATCTAATCTATGTGTGATGCTCTATTCTTTCTATTCTAAATTGTCGGGTACCGGAGTATGCCACTGCTGAATTGCCGGCTTTTCATGTTTCACTGTGAGCACTGTTCCCATCGATTTGGGCAACCACTGTAATGCCACAACCACCATGGCTGTGGCATTACAGTGAGTGGCAGACAATCCCTGCCATTGGTTTTAACGGTGTTTGAGGGAGTTCGACGGTGTTCGAACCCGAACACTACGGGGGTGGCTCAACACTAGTGAGGACACAGAAGTCTTTCTGTTAGAAGTCTGGCACACATGGCTGAGTTTATGTTACACTGCCTTTCCCGTGACCCTCGCACTGTCCAAATTTTGGGTGCCAGTCATTACTGGTTGGTGACACTTCTAGAACCACAAACTTTCTTATTTCTGCGTCAGACAGGCCTATAAAAATAGAGCAGTTCCAGAAGGCCTTTGTTGCGGAATTATTAAGAAAATTCCCATCTGAAAACGCTGGTGGCAGAGTTCACAGTTTGTTGGACAACCAAAGAGTAGAGGCAAGAGAGACACAAATCCAATCCAGCAGAGGTATGGGAACACTGTCAAAGTTCTGGGACAGTTTTCTCAGACCCTCCCATCGCACAGGCCTTGATGCATGGGGTACTCTCACAAGGAAGGAAAAGTTTGGGAAGATGCTGAAGGAGTACATTGCTGACTGTATATGCCAAAATTTATGAAAAACCCCAATAATAATTTAAAGACACATAGAGGTGGGCCTCAATAATGACATGTTCCTAGAAATGAGCGGTTTTGCTATACAGTTATAGGGAATGCAGTGAGTACAATGGCTGCCAAAATTTGTGAAAATTCCCAAAAACAATTTAAAGACACATAGAGGTGGGCCTAGGTAACAACATGTTCCCATTAGAAATTAGTGGGTCTCCCATACTGTTCTTGAGTATGCAGTGAATGCAATGGCTGCCAAAAATTTGGAGGCACTCCAATGCCCCTTGCAAGAAACGTAGAGGAGGGCCTCCTGAAAAAAATGTTCCCATAATTAGGAAGTGGGTCTCCTATATTTTTTGCCTATGCAGTAAATGCAATGGTTTCCAAAAATTCGGAGGCACTCCAATGCCCCTTGCAAGAGACGTAGAGGTCGGAGGGCCTCCTGGAAAAATGTTCCCATTATTAGGAAGTGGGTCTCCCATACTGTTTGCCTATGCAGTGAATGCAATGGCTGCCAAAAACTTGGAGGCACTCCAATGCCCCTTGCAAGAGACGTAGAGGAGGGCCTCCTGAAAAAAATGTTCCCATTATTAGGAAGTTGGTCTCCCATTCTGTTTGCCTATGCAGTGAATGCAATGGCTGTTAAAAACTTGGAGGCAATCCAATGGCCCTTGCAAGAGACGTAGATATGATGATGATATGGTAGTGGAGGTTGAGGTGCATGGGAATAGAGTTAGACCTCCCAAAAAAAACCACTGTATTTGAGTTTGTTATGCTGCTATCATTCGGTGGTATTGAGAAGTCTTGCCCAATCCAGCCCTTGTTCATTCTTATAAGAATCAGCCTGTCAGCATTTTCAGTTAACAGGCCGATGCGCCTATCAGTTGTAATTCCACATGCGGCACTAAAAACCCGCCCTGAAAAAATGCTAGTGGCAGGGCAGGCCAGGAGCTCCAAGGTGTAGAGAGCCAGCTCACGCCACATGTCCAGCTTGGATACCCAACAATTATAAGGCACAGAGGAAACACGGTGAACATTGGTACTGTTGGCAAGGTACTCCTTCAGCATCCTCCCAAATGTTTTCCTCCTTATGAGAGTACCCCACGCATCAAGGCCTATGCGATGGGAGGGTCTGAGAAAACAGTCCCAAAACTTTGACAGTGTTCCCATACCTCTGCTGGATTGCATTTTTGTCTCTCTCGCCTGTACTCTTTGGTTGTCCACGAAATATGACCTCTGAAGCCAGCGTTTTCAGATGGGAATTTTTTTAATAATTCCACAACAAGGCCTTCTGGCACTGCCCCATTTTATTAGGCCTGTCCGGCACAGGTAAAAGAGAGAGAAAGTTCTCCTTGTAGTGTGGGTCTAGAAGTGTCAGCAACCAGTAATGACTGTCACCCAAAATTTGGACAACGCGAGGGTCACAGGAAAGGCAGCGTAACATAAACTCAGCCATGTGTGCCAGACTGCTAACAGGCAAGACTTCTGTGTCCTCACGAAGAGGATGACTGACTATGCTCTCCTTCTCATCCTTCTCCTCCTCCTACCTGTCCTCAGGTCATCCACGTTGAACTGACGGTATGGCAGTTGTGCATGTAGTACCATCTACAGCTCAGGAAACAAGCTCCTGTTCTTCACCCGCCTCCTCTTCCTCATTGTCACCCAATACACTTTGGGATGAGATGAGGCAGGGCTGTGTGGAATCATCCTGTATGGTTCCTTTCTCCATCTCATAATGCTCCAACTGCAATGCATCCTCTTTGATTGTGAGCAGAGAGCACTTCATAAGACAGAGAAGTGGGATGGCGATGCTAATTATGGCATCATCGCCGCTCACCATCTTAGTGGAGTCCTCAAAGTTTTAGGGGATGGTACAGATGTCTGACCTCCATGCCCACTCCTGAGGTCTTATGTGTGGAGTCAGAACTGAATACCAACTGCCTTGTTGATGTTGGTACTCAACAACTGCCCTCTTCAGCTCACAAATCCTTCCAAACATCTGCAATGTAGAGTTCCAACGCGTGTGGACATCGCACACCTGTTGATGAGCTGGAAGCTGCAAATGCTGCTGAAGCATGGCAAGGGCGGTGAAAGCTGTAGGTGACTTTCTAAAATGGGCACACAGGCAGAATACTTTGAGAAACAGATTCGGCAGATCTGGGTGAGTTTTGAGAAACCGCTCAACCACGAGTTAAGCACATGGGCTCGGCAGGGTACCTGTGTGAGCTCGCCTTGCTTCAGAGCCACCACCAGGTTCTGGCCATTGTCACACACGACCATGAATGGCTCTAGCGTTAGCTGTGTCAGCCACGGATCTGCCTGCTCTTTCAGAGTTGTCCACAACTGTTCAGTATTATGCGGTTTCTCACCTAAGCCTACTAGCTGCTGCACAGCCTGCTACTGCTTGGCCGAGGCAGTGCTGCAGTGCTTCCAGCTTGTGACTGATGTGGTCATTTCAGAGATGGAGGCTGAAGAGGAGGAGGTGCAGGAGCTGAAGAATGTGGAGGCAACCCTGATTGATCCAGGGCCCCCAATCCTCAGCGTCGGGAGGAAGTGTTCCGTCCCAAAGTCCGACTGCGTCCTGGCTTCTAATATATTAACCCAGTGTGCCGTCAGTGAGATGTACTGTCCCTGCTCACAAGCACTGTCCATGTATCCAGGGTTAGGTGGACTTTCCCAATAACTGCATTGTTGAGGGCATGGCTAATATTGTGGGACACGTGCTCATGTAATGCGGGGACGGCACACGGGAAGAAATAGTGGTGGCTGGGGCCCGAGTACCAAGGGACAGCCACAGCAATCAGGTTGCAGTAACCTTCCATCTCCATGAGCCTAAAAGGCAACATTTCGAGTGCAAACATTCGCGAAATGTGTGAATTTATTAGTGTGGCCTGTGGGGCGTTGGCTGTGTATTTGCGCTTGCATTCCAAGGACTAGGGTAGGGACAACTGAACGATGCGCTGGGACAAGAACATGGATGTGCTTGCTGATGGTTCTAGTGTGCAACGACATGTGCAGGGTGGGAAGGCATCGTGGCATGCCTCGTGGACAGGGGATTAGCATTCACACTCAACAGTGGAAGAAGCAGCGGAGTCACCCGCAGACACTGTTTCTGGATCCTGGGGTTCGGCCCACTTAGTCAAGTGCTCTGCTGCCATGTGCCTGATCATGCTGGTGGTGGTCAGGCTGATAGTTTTGTTACCCCTGCTGATGCTGGCCTGGGAGGTGGTGCAAATGGCCTTTTTGGAGTTATCTGCATTGTCTTTAAAAAACAAGCAGACTTGGGAAGTCCTAACAGTTGTACTGGCAACTTCCGTTGTGTTGGTGTTACGGGGAACGCTTTCGTGCCTTGTGTCTGCGGCTGCCACACTGCTTCTTCCTGCCTGTTCTAGTGCTATGCCTCCCTCCCCCTGTGTGCTTCTGTCCTTGCTCTGCATGTCCCCCTTCCAGGTTGCATTAGTTACTATATCATCCACCACCTTGTCTTTCTCTTCTGCACCCTGGTCCTCCTCCTGACTTTCTGGCAATTGTGTCTCATCATCAGCCACCTCTTGCGACACTAATTGCAATTTCCCACCATTGCCATCGTGTGACCGTGGCTGCTCAATTATTTGGGCATCGCTACACGCGATCTCCTCTTCACCCGCTTGAAGCTGGCGGGTTGAGATGCCCGAATCTATAAATGGAAAAGTGAACAGCTCTTCTGAATGTCCAAATTTTGGATCAGTTGTCTCCAGGCACTAGGCATGGTGTGAGGAAGGAGGATCGGGTGGAGGAATATTCGGCCCAGTCTCACGGCTACTGAGACATAACCATGTGGAAGACAGTGTGGTGGTGGTGGTGGCAAAGTGATTGGAAGCATTATCTGCTATCCAACCAACAACCTGGATCAACGCTGCGGAATAGCTGCAGTGCACAAGAAATAGGCTGAACTGGATGGACGCTTGTCTTTTTTCGGCCTTATAAACTATGTAACTATGTAACTATGTTACTATGTAACCTTTTGACACTGCTCTGTATTCAATAGTGGTGTTCTGCAGTCCCCTAGTAATTGGGACTGGAAGGTCGAGCAACAAGATGTCGGTGTTTGTTGTGGCACAATTTCAGCTTGACCACGGTCTCATGCATGCACCATCACTTCCACTTCCCTGTCCCTTGCCACGCACCTTGCCCATTTTAAATGGAGGACAATATTTTCCACATTCAGTACAAATGGCTGGATTTAAACCGCAGTTATATATGATATGTCTGACGGATAACCACGGTTTTAAATACCGGGCCTGTAGGTTACTATTCTTCTCAGTGACCTTGTATGAATAGCTTCACTGACACACTGCAAAAAAATGGAAATGGAGGCTAGAAATAGCTGATTTCGGTACACAGTTATATGTGATACATCTGACGGAAAACCACGGTTTTAAAAAGCGGACCTGTAGTTTACTAAGACTATTGTTCACAGAGACCTCGTATGAATAGCTTCACCGACACACTGCAACAAAATGGAAATGGAGGCCAATATTTTCCACGATCAGTTCAAATTTCTGGATTTTTATAGCTGTAATATGGAAAAGATCTGGCTGTATTCTGCAGTGCCAACTAGCAAAAGGAGCAGAAAAATTATGTACTCTGGATTGCTTTTTAAGCAAATAATCAGAAGTAAGATAAAAAAATTAGCCCTGGCCCCTGATACCTTGGGCTATGTCTACAAATATCTGTAAAAGCAGGAGCAGACAGAATGTGCAATGGACCCTATTGTGCTGTATCATGCACTGCCATCTGTCACATACCCTGCCTGCTTTCCTTTTTAAGCAAGTACTATAACTTTATGCCATACTGTCCAACTGTTCACAATTGCCAACTAAGTGTAAATAGATGGCTGCATGTGGTGTTGGAAATTTTTACATAAACATGACCAACTGTCTGGATTATGATCCATCCATGCCTCATTCATGCCTCTTTTGTGCCTGTTACATGATCACTAAATATGCATTTGGACACTGCCAATGGTTCCCAAATCCTGATTTCTGAGATATTCCAATACAATTCGGTGGTGTCTGGAAGAAACACTAGTTCCTTTAGCATTCTGGTTTGCTCTTGAACTTTGCGAGAGAGTTGGCAAGTATGATTTATGCCCTCTACTGTCAATCAATTCACCGTGCTCTGAGCCCTGCAGTAATCTACCATGGTATGGACATAATAATCCAGTCATTTATTTCAAGAAGAAGATTGGAGAAGCTGCTGTCAGATGTACCCTGAAAATACAATTGGTCTCTAACGCAGAACATAATGGTTCTGATCCTGCATAAATCAATAAATTGGCCATTAATGTAATGAACAGAATGTCAGCTTTACATTGTTATACATGGGGCTTATATTTATGACTCATTAACGCAGATGCAATTCCTTGGTTTTATTCTCATACAGTGCATTTAACTCATTAGGGACATAAACAATGAGAATATTCTCTAAGGCCACAATAGTAGATATCAATGATTGCACACATTGTGATTAACTGTTTATCTACAGATCCCCTGATGTCTCTCTACATTTCACTGCGACATTATTCCCACTGGTGTAAACATCATTAACTTATATTATAATAAATGATTACACTGTTCTACAGCCAAATTGGTTCAGAGATGAAAACAGTTAAACTTAACTAATTAGTTGGTGCTGAAAACGAATATGACACCTAAATTCTACACCTTTCATGCAGGCTTATAGAAAAATTATTCATTATTATTTCCTCATTATTGCATTGTTACTAGCTGGTCTATTACATCATTTATTTAGTCTTTTGAGCCTTCAGTATTCCATCATCTTAGGGTGACTAATCAAAAAATGATGACCCAACTCCGATGATGTAATCCTAATTACAGTTACATCACCTATTTTAATTTCTGTGTAAGTGATACATATAACATATACAGTATATCTAGGATTCCTTAGCTTAGTTTCTTAGCATGCTACCATATGGTTTTCCAGATATGTCTTTTTCTTGCATTAATAAAAGCAGATTTTTGCTACATATGCGGTGAAGTCACTTTTGCATCAGAAAGAAGAAACTTGACTACCATGATAAGGAAAGCCTACAACCTGTGTTTTGGCTGCAGAATAGGAGATTAGGACAATAGTTGGGCTCCACAGATATGCTGAAATAGATGTGCATCACATCTTACCCAGTGGTTGCATGGGAAGAGGCGATCTATGTCTTTTGCAGTCCTGTCCCAATGATCTGGAGAGAGTCAACAGATCAGTCTACCAATTGCTATTTCTGCTTGGTGCCCCCAATAGTAAAGGAGTTTCAAGGAAGACGTAAACTTTACAGTATCCAAACATTCCATGTGTAATATGCCAAGTAGCACATACAGAAGAACTGCTTGTTCCAAAAGCACATGAAACATTTTCAGTAGAGTCAAGTGAGGAAGGAGAGGTTGTGTCATAGCGGTGACTCACAGTCCTCCTCAGTGCCCTTATGATCACCATGCGGTTTTTCCTCATGTCTGGCCATCCCACTGAGTCTGCTTCATGCAGCACTATTGCACCTGCATGTTGCTTTTATCTAGCCTTAACAGGCCATGGCCGATCTCTGCAGGAATTTAACCCTGCTGTGTCCTGCAGAGATTAGCTTTCCAGGCATATCCCATGCTATCAATGTCTTTATCAGGCAGCTCCTCCTACCACTCCCCAACTGAATATTGGTTCCTACCCTATTCATTCATGTTCATTCTTTCCTCTGTATTCCGCTTCCCCTTAATGATCCAGTTTTCTTGTCCTTCCTGACCTCCCCGCTCCTGATCTTGGCTAGGTTTACTGATCATGTGCCTTCCCTCAACCTCGGACAGCCTGACTATGCCTCATTTTTGCCCCTCTTTACTTATTACCGTGCCTGTGGTCAGCTGCTGCAGACCCGGGAACTGCCTTGGAGTGGTACCTGATGACTACGGGCAGCCAAGCCTATCCTCACTATCAGAGTCTTTAGCAAATACCCGGTAGTCACTTAGTTACACTTCTCCTAGGTGAGCCTATGCAGTGGCACAGTGGGTCCACACCCACCAGCATTACAGGGTGCTAGGTATCATGAAACATCTTCCTCTCATGACACAGACTTTCTGTCAGCAACCTCAACTGAACCACACCTTATGACAAAGTGCACTGAACAATCTTGTTTGAGATGTGTATCTGCCCAAGAGAAAAAAGGCTGAGCTCTTAGGTTCCAGGCTACACGAGTGGAATTTCCTAGCAGGCTATATTCAGATTTCTTTATTCCGCAACTGCCATATAGATCTTATCCACTACTTCTTCATGGTGGTGATCTTGTGGCATGCAACAATATCAACAGTTTACTGGAAGTTCTGAAGATATGCTATATCTATATGAAGACAAATGCATTCACCAGGAAATGTCATTTTAACATTTTACAACCTTATCTGGCCATGTGGTGTGTGACACATGATCAGACACATGCATACAGTGCTGAAAAGACATGAGAACAGCATGGGGAAGACCTCTGGAAGCATTTCTGACTCCCAGGTCACTGGCTAACAGTGTGCCCATCATAAGTGATCCTTGGCGCATGCGAAGATGCCTCCCGCCATGCACCTGTCGTTGCAGACTTGTAAAAATCACCGTCCATGTTCTTGTCCCAGTGCAGCATTCAGTTGTCCCTACCCCATTACTTGGAATGCAAGCGCAAGTATGCAGGCAGCCACCCATCCACACACAGGCTGCAATACTATACTGCCAAATTTTTGACAGCTCCTTGCACTTGAAATGTGGCCTTTTAGGCTCGTGGAGGCGGAAGCTTTTCATACCCTTATGCCAGCAGCGGCCGGGTGTCCATACTCAGTCCCCAGCTGCCACTGTTTCTCCCGGTGTCATCTCTGCCTTCCACAAGCACAGGCCCCACAACATTACCCGTGCCCTCCCCAGTGCACTTGCTGGGAAGGACCACCTAACCACAAACATGTGGACCGGTGAATGTGGCCAGGGACGGTATGGAGCCAGTCCACAGCTTTTTTTGCTGAGAGTTGTATTTAGCTCGGTGAAAGAACTGGCATAGAGGGAAAACGTATCTACACTGGGTGTCATTTCTCCCAGGATGTCCTCTAATGCAGCTTGTTGCAGAAGCAATGGCAACCCGTCCAACATAAACTCGCACTTGTCGGTGGTGCTTTGACACATACATATCTTTCTTTGCGCATTTAATTTCATGAATACAGAGTTGGACAATGGCCTGATTTGCAATGCGGTTTAAGAAATAACATGCATAAGCATGGCCGATCCACATTAAAAAAAGCAGCCATAGAGTGTCCGGGAACCTTCCCCCACAATTTTCTTAGCCAGGGCTGCTTCTCGGCAAAGTTGGAAGGGCCCACCAGAGAAACGGAGACTCCATGATGATGAAAGAGGCCACCATCTGCTTAGTTTTTTGTTACTTGGAATGCAAGTGCAAGTATGCAGCCAGTCACCCACCCACAGGCCGCAACACTAAACTGCCAGATTTCTGGGCAAGTGCTTGCATTTGAAATGTGGCCTTTTAGGCACGTGGAGGTGGAAGCTTTTCACAACCTCATGCCGGAGGCAGCTGAGTGTCCATACTCAGTCCCCAGCCACTACTGTTTCTCCCGGTATCGTCTCCGCCTTCCACAAGCACGGGTCCCACAACATTGCACGTTCCCTCCCCAGTGCACTTACTGGGAAGGACCGCCTACCCACAAACATGTGGACAGGTGAATGTGGCCAAGGACGGTACGGAGATAGTCTACAGCTTTTTTTGCTATGTTGTATTTCACCACAGCCTTATTCTTTAGCTTGGTGAAAGGACTTGGGAAACCATATCTACCCAGCTGTCATTTCTCCGAGGAAGTCCTCTAAAGCTGCTTTCACATGAAATGTGGCCTTTTAGGCTTGTGGAGGCGGAAGCTTTTCATAGCCTTATGCCGGCGGAGGCCGGGTGTCCATACTTGGTCCCCAGTCACCACTATTTCTCCAGGCATCTTCTCCGCCTTCCACAAGCACGGGTAACACAACATTACCCGTGCCCTGCCCAGTGCACTTACTGGGAAGGACCGCCTAGCCACAAACACGTGGACAGGTGAATGTGGCCAGGGACAGTATGGAGCCAGTCCACAGCTTTTTTTGCTGAGAGTTGTATTTAGCTCGTTGAAAGGACTGGTATAGAGGGAAACCGTATCTACTCCGGCTGTCATTTCTCCGTCACCAGGTTCCGCCCATTGTCACACACGACCATGCCTGGCTGTATGTTCAGCGGTGAGAGCCACAGATCAAGCTTCTGTGTTACAGCTTTCAACAACTCTGTAGCGCTGGGAAGTTTGTCACCTAAGCATTAAGCATGTTATCTTCAGCACAGCCTGTTGCCGCTTGGCCAAGGCAGTGCTGCAGTGCTGTTAGCTTGTGACTGATGTGATCATTTCGGAGATGGAGGAGGAGGTGCAGGAGCTGAACAATGTGATTACATTGAGGTTAAATTGGTGATGCTGTTTTTTATACTAAAGAAAGATCCTATTGTTTTGTTTTTTTTACGTTATTTTTTTAAGACAAATGCATTCACCGGGAAATGTCATTTTAACATTTTACAACCTTATCTTGCCATGTGGTGTGTCACACATCATCAGACACATCCTGTTTTATTTATGGTGGAGGGACTCTGAAAGTCATAAAGCCTATTTTTATAGGGCTTTTAGATGGCCCTTACTATTCTTAAAAGGCCAGCAGTCGGCCCTAGCTATTGTTAGAGAGCCATCATCCGGCTATGCTTTGTTGTTCCCAATATTAACAAGTGGGTCTCCTATACTGTTATTGCGTTTCCAGTGACTGCAAGGGCTGCCAAAAATTTGAATGCAAACCAATACACCTTTGAAGAGACATAGAGGAATGTCTCAGTAAAAAAAATGTTCCCATTAAAAAGGAGCAGGTCTCCTATAGTGGTAATGCCCTTGCTGTGACTGCAAGGGCTGCCAAAATATGGAAAAACCCCACTAAGAATTTAAAGACACATAGAACAGGGCTACAGTAATGACAAATTCCTATTAGAAAGGAGAGCGTCTGCTATAAAGGTATAGGTATGCAGTGAGTCCAACGGCTGAACAATTTTAGGAAAAGCCCCACTAAGAATTTAAAGACACATAAAGCAGGGCCACAGTAACAATATGACATGTTCCCATTAGAAGAAGAGAGTCTGCTATACAGTTATAGGGTATGCAGTGAGTCCAACGTCTGGCAATTTTAGGAAAAACCCCACTAAGAATTTAAAGAGACATAGAGCAGGGCCACAGTAACAACAAATTCCCATTACAAAGGAGAGACTCTCCCATAGTGTTGGCCTATGCAGTGAATACAAGGGCTGCCAAAAATGTGGAGCCAATTCAATGTTCCTTGGAAGAGACATGGAGCAGGACCTCATAAAAAAATGTTCCCATTAGAAAGGAGCAAGTCTCCTATACTTGTAATGCTCATGCAGTAAGTGTATAGGCTGACAAAAATTTACCCCTTGGGGGGTATCCATGAACATACTATATAAAAAAAAAATTTTACCGGCATCATAAACATCCTTTAAAAAAATTATGTGGGTGTTGCATCACAGTCCATGGCCACCATGGTGATATGGTGATGGAGGATGAGGTGAAGGAGGAGGACAAGAGCAAACAGCCAATATCAGGAAGCGTATACCCATGTATAGGTGTGAAAAGGTGCATGGGAATACACCTCCCAAGAAAAGACACTGGATTTGAGTTTATGTTACGCTGCTATCATTTGGTGGTGTTGAGAAGTCTGGCCCAATCCAGCCCTTGTTCATTTTTATAAGAGTCAGCCTGTCAGCATTTTCAGTTGACAGGCGGATGCACTTATCAGTTATAATTCCACCAGCGGCACTAAAAACCCGCTCTGATAAAACTCTAGCGGCAGGGCAGGACAGGACCTCCAAGGCATAGAGAGCCAGTTCATTCCACGTATCCAACTTGGATACCCAATAATTATAAGGCACAGCGGAATCAGGGCGGACGTTGGTACAGTCGGCAAGGTACTCCCTCAGCATCTTCCAAAACTTTGCAGTACTTGTGAGAGTACCACGCGCCTCAGGGCCTGTGCAATGGAAGGGTCTGAGAAAACTCTCCCAGAACTTTGACAGTGTTCGCCTGCCTATGCTGGATTGGATTGGAGTTGTGTCTCTCTCGCCTGTACTCCTTGGTTGTCCAACGAAGTGTGCCCTCTGCCGCCAGCATTTTCACATGGGAATTTTTTTAATAGTTCCGCAACAAGGGCCTTCTGGTACGGCCCCATTATTATAGACCTGTCTTCCTCAGGAATAAGAGATATAAAGTTCTCCTTGTAGCATGGGTCTAGAAGTGTCACCAACCAGTAATGACTGTCACCCAAAATTTTGAGAATGCAGGGGTCATGGGAAAGGCAGCGCAACATAAACTCAGCCATGCGTGCCAGACTAATAAAAGGCAAGACTTCTGTGTCCTCACCAAGAGGATGACTGACCATGCTCTCCTCCTCCTCCTCCTCTCTGTCCTCTGGCCATCCTCCATGAATAGACGGTATGACAGCTGTGCACGTAGTACCGTCTATAGTGCATGAAAATAGCTCCTATCCTTCCTCCTCCTCCTCCTCCTCCTCATTGTCACCCAATCCACGTTGAGATGAGTTGAGGCTTGGCTGTGTATAATCACCCTGCATGGTTCCTTTCTTCATCTCATCGTGCTCTGTCTGCAATGCATCCTCTTTGATTGTGAGCAGAGAGCGTTTCAGAAGACAGAGAAGCGGGATGGTGATGCTAAATATAGTGTCTTCGCTGCTCACCATCTTGGTGGAGTCCCCAAAGTTTTGGGGGATGGTACATATGTCTGACATCTATGTCCACTCCTGAGGTCTTAAGTGTGGAGTCTGAACTGAATACTGACGGCCTTGTTGATGCTTGTTCTCAACAACTGCCCTTTTCTGCTCACAAATCCTTCCCAACATCTGCAGTGTATAGTTCCAACACGTGTTGACATCACACACCAATCTGTGAGCCGGAAGCTGCAAATGCTGCTGAAACACGGCAAGGGCGGCAGAAGCTGTAGCTGACTTTCTAAAATGGGCACAAATGCGGCGTACTTTAACAAGCAGATCCAGCAGCTCCTGGTAGGATTTGAGAAACCGCTGAACCAGAAGGTTAAGCACATGGGCCAGACATGCTACGTATGTGAGCTCACCTTGCATGAGAGCCACCACCAGGGCCGGCTATTGTCACACATGACTATGCCTGGCTGTAGGTTCAGCGGTGTGAGCCACAGATCTGCCTGCTCTTTCAGAGCTGTCCACAAATCTTCAGCATTGTGCTGTTTGTCACCTAAGCATATTAGCTTCAGCCTGTTGCCGCTTGGCCGAGGCAGTGCTGCAGTGCTTCCAGCTTGTTATTGATGTGCTCATTTCAGAGATGGAGGCTGAAGAGGAGGAGGAGGCTGAGGAGAATGAGGTGGGGGCAACCCTGATTGACCTCCTTGGTGTCGGGAGGACGTGTTCCGTCCCAAGGTCCGACTGGGTCCCGGTTCCACTATGTTAACCCAGTGTGCCATCAGCAAGATGTACCATCCCTGCCCACAAGCACTTGTCCTCGTGTCCGTGGTTAGGTGGACTTTCCCGGTAACTACGTTGTTGAGGGCACGGCTACTGTTTTGGGACACATGCTTGTGTAATGCGGGGAGGGCACACCGGGAGAAATAGTGGCGGCTGAGGACCAAGTACCAAGGGTCAGCCGCCACCATCAGGTTGCGGAATGCTTCCGTCTCCACGAGCCTAAAAGGCAACATTTTGAGCTCAAGCAGTCATGAAATGTGAGAATTTAGTAGTGTGGCCTGTGGGGTGTTGGCTGCATATTTGCGCTTACATTCCAAGGACTGGGGTATGGACAACTGAACGCTGCGCTGGGACAAGGACATGGACGTGCTTCCTGATGCTGCTACTTGAGAGTGCGCAACGACAGGTGCAGGGCAGGAGGCATCTTCGCATGCACCATGGACAGGGGATTGGCTTGCATGCACAACAGCGGAAGAAGCAATGGTGCCACCTACAGACACTGTTCCTGGACCCTGGGGTTCGGCCCACAAAGTCGGATGCTTTGCTGCCATGTGCCTGATCATGCTGGTGGTGGTCAGGCTGGTCGTTTTGCCACCTCTGCTGATGCTGGTCTGGCAGGTGGTGCTAATGGCCTTTTTGGGGTTATCGGCAAGAGTCTTTAAAAAACAACCAGACTCGGGAAGACCTAACAGTTATACTGGCAACTTCCTTCGTGTTGGTGTTACGGGGAACAGTTGCCTGCCTTCTGTCTGCGGCCACCACACTGCTTCTTCCTGCCTGTTGGCGTGCCCTGCCTCCCTCCCCCTGTGTGCTGCTGTCCTCGCTCTACATGTCCTCCTGCCAGGTTGGGTCAGTTACTATATCATCCAGCACTTCGTCTTCCACTTTCGCACCCTGGTCCTCCTCCTGACTTTCTAGCAATTGTGTCTCATCATCTTCCACCTCTTGTGACACTTTCCCACCGTTGCCTTTGTGTGACTGTGGCTGCTCAAATATTTGGGCATTGCTACATGCGATCTCCCCTTGCTCCGCTTCAAGTGGACCGGGCGAGAGGCTCGAATCTATGAATGGAAAAGTGAACAACTATTCAGAGTATCCAAGTGTGGAATCAGCTGTCTCTGGGCACTCCGCATGGTGGGAGGAAGGAGGATAAGGGTGAGGAATATGCAGTCCAGACTCACGGCTACTGAGACTTGACTCTGTGGAAGACAGGGTGGTGGTGGCTAAGTGACTGGAAGCATTATCCGCTATCCAACCAACAACCTTTTGACACTGCTCTGGGTTCAATAGTGGTGTGCTGCGGTCCCCTAGGATTTGGGACAGGAAGGTCAGACGAGAAGATGTGGGTGTTAGTTGTGGCAGAATTTCGGCTTGCCCACATCCTTGTCCTCGGCCTCTGCATGCACCATCACGTCCAGTTCCCCATCCCTTGCCACATGCCTTGCCCATTTTAAATGGAGGACAGTATCTTCCACGCTCACTACAAATGACTGAGTTTGGAGTGAACTTATATGTGATCCATGTGACGGAGAAAACAGAGTTTTAAATTCCTGGCCTGTAGGTAAGTAGTTTGAACAGCAAACTGCGGTGAATTGCTTCACTGACACACTAAAGGAAATTTTTAATGGAGGCCAGAAATGGCAGTATTTTCAGACAATGTATATGTGATCCGTGTGACGGAGAAAATAGAGATTTAAATAGCTGGATTTCTAGTGCTCTAATATGGAAAGGACCTGGCTGTATTCTGCAGTGCCAACAAGCAAATGGCGCAGAAAAATGGTGTTCTCTGGATTGCTTTTTAAGCAAATAATGAGGATTAAGATCCAAAGAAAAGTATTCCTGGCCCCTGAGACCTGGGCCTTTGTATAGAAATATCTAACAGCAGCAGAAGGCAGAACTAGAATGGAGCCTCTTGTGCTATATGCACTGCAGTCTGCTATATACCCTGCCTGCCTATATACACTGCCTGCCTGATATCTCTGCAGATGGATTAGTCCTCAGAAGGACTGTTTGTTAAGATGGATATGTGTAATGTATGTTTTTTCTCCCTACACTACACTACACTACCTAATACACAAGCAAATCTCTCCCTGATGCAGCAGCAGCTCTCCCTACACTGTCTGATCCGGAGTGACTGTGACGAGCATGGCCTTAAGGACATCCAGCCATTGGATCCCTCCTATTCTCTTTCTGAGTCTCTTAAAATCTGCCTTTCTAAAATCTAACCTTGAAGTTTGAGTCTTCACATGTCTTCCTCCTCTAGTTATCCAAAATTCTATAATAGCATGATCGCTGCCTCCTAGGGTCCCAGCCACCTTTACCTCCTCAACCATTTCCTCCCTGTTTATAAGGATTAGATCCAAAGTAGCAGATCCCCTTGTTTTCTCCCCAACCTTTTGGAAGATAAAGTTGTCAGCAAGAGAGGATAAGAATTTGCTTGACCTGTTAGTTTTACTTGAGAGAGATTCCCAACAAATGTCTGGATAGTTGAAATCTCCCATGACCACTACGTCATATTTTTTGGAGAACTTGGTCATTTGATACATAAAGAGTTAATCCATATCTTCAGCTTGCCCAGGTGGCCTGTAGTAAATGCCTACAATGGTGTCCTTTCCGTTGTTCTCTCCTTGTATTCTTACCCAAACAGTTTCCACAGAACTCCCAGTCTCTGAAGCTTCAATCTCTGTGCAGATATACGCTTTTCTAACATACAATGCAACACCTCCTCCTCGTTTATCAAGTCTGTTTCTTGCAAATAAGTTGTATCCTTTTAGCCTTTTATTCCAATCATGTGTATCGTCCCACCAAGTTTCAGTGATTCCAATGACATCATATTCCTTTTCCTGCATTAGTAGTTCCAATTCTCCTTGTTTGTTGCCCATGCTTTGTGCATTTGTATAAAAACATTTTAGTTTGTGATTGGTTTCTCTTCCTCACATATTTTTATTATTTAGCTTCTGCAAAGCTAAGCCACAAACTGAGTTTCAAAGAAGACCAAAATTTTTACTATATGCTGCAACACCACAGAATTTCACTATATAGTATCAGTGATCATAAAACGCCTGGTTCATTGTATTGAAAAAATGAAGTAAAAATAAAACGTTGAAAAAATGTATATAAAAAAATTAAAATATAGAAATTTGAGTCACCCTCTATTTCCCTATTAAAATAAAAACATATATATATTTGGTATGACCGTGTTATTCATAGAGTATGGACTATCAATTTATTATAAAAATAATTAACCTATACAGTAAAAGATGTAAAAAGAAAAAATATCAATTTAGAATAGCATTTTTGTCGGTCACTACTACTTCCTAAAAAAATGCAATAAAGAGCAATCAAAATATTTTGAAAATTTTTAACATTTCTTTTAATAAAATTGTTAGCTCATCACGGAAAAAATCAAGCCCTAAAGTAGCTCAACCAAGAACTAAAAATTTTACAGGTCTTGGATAATGGCGACAAAAACCCCCAAAAATCTTTACAAACTTTTAAATTTTTTTTACCACTTAAATAAAAAACTTTGGAAGGTATATAATTTCCATGATGAATCGGACCTGGAGAATTATGCTTAACAGTCATTTTTACCTTCGAATGAATGCCATAAAAAAACACCAAAAAACATGCCAAACTTACATTTTTTTTCTCAATATCAGAGACTATATCAGAGAACTTGTATTTTTTTCACGTTTTCCAGTACATTAAATATTAAAATTAATGGTATAATTTTGGCTATGTTGACAGAAAAAAAAAGTTATTTCACTTGGAACACTGGGAGGAAAATACAAAAGTGAAAAAAGGAAAAAATCTCCTAATCTTAAAGGAGTTAAAGAGCTAGAAAGGGGCTCAGAACAATCACAGGAAACCTCAAAGTGCTACAAATCTTTTCTGGACAATTATAGGCTTAGCAAAAATGAAAATTCTGGCAAATCAATTAATCACAAATTATATTTTTGGGAAAAATATGTTGATGCTGGTGAATTAGAATTTCAAAAGATTTGAGCATTTTTAATATCCAATAATCATCTTTTTGACTGATGCTAACGATACATCCGTCAGTTCAAAAGTCGAGTATTAGACTGACCATATTCTTCAAGAACGTATAACTCTAAGAAATGTTACACAATTACCTACAGCCATAATGTTCTTTATATTGAAGACTAAAATATATAGAAAAGGTGACTGACTGACTCCCAGCTTTATTATTTTTTTAAGTAATAGTTTCTTACTTTCTATACCACATACTATAGTTTTGGCTCTATTTAAGGTCTTATTGAGATACCGTCTATCTTTTAATTTTATGCATGTATTATTAGATTCAGATACTTGATCATTCTTATCTATATAGGTTTGTTTCTTTCTTGTTAACTCTCCAATAGGAATACTGACTTAAGTAAGATTTGTTGAAATTGCTCTGATGAATTGGAGAGTTATGTGTGCAATGAATCAGTACTGTGTATGATACGTACGTTTTGAGGTATGTCATAGAAAATCTTAAAATCTCTACAACACATGAAATTGCAAGGGCAATAATAGCTGACAGTCTAAGTCTCTTAAATGTAGGATTGTACAACAGACTAATGTCAGGCAACATTCACTTACTCCCTCCTTTTTCTTCTCTCATGGTTTGCAGTAAGAAAACAAGAGCTTACAATCTACCAACCTCTTTTGATAATAGGACCAAACAGTTAACATATGGTGGAGTGAGGAGTCCTAGTTAAAATGCAGGATGTCTATTGGGCATAGAGAAAGAGTTATAGTTTCTATATGTAATTAGACAAAAGGTCTTTTCAGACTACAATAGGGTGCAAGTGTTTACACATAGACAGGGAAGTGGAAGAAGCATTTGTCCCCAGGAAATGCCTTTTGTGTGAATGACCGAGACTTACAGAATTGACAGGAAAAGCCTTTTTAAGTTTTGAGAGGATTAAAGTGGAGAGATGACGCTTTTTGGAGATAGCTATTGTCACCCAGGATAAACATTTCTTCATCAGAACAGCTTTAGCTAGACGTGATGTCTCCGAAGGAAAATATTAAATATCAAAGTTTGTGTAAATCCGATATTGATGAGACATACATTTTCAGTGCCAGGGCGAACCAGGGAAGAAGATGCATATTTTAACCCCTGCCTATAAGCCACAAATCAGTATAGATTAGATAACTGACAACAGCCATGTCATGTTTGATCTCTAAGTAAAAATAAATTCCCAATACAAAAAATATGGCAGCAATCTCAAACTTCTACAATCATCCAGAGAGGAATTATTGCAGAAGTTGAGAATTCCATAAAATCCTGAAGGGGCGTAGAACAACCCGCAACCCGGTCCACGTGAGGTCATCACAGGGAGTGTGTGTGTGTGTAACTCAGGTGATAATTAAAGATCAAGCCAAATTATGATCTGGGTTCTTGTAGAGACATACACATCATGTATGCAATAATCCCATTCACTGAACATCCCCAAGCGAAGCGCTCTCTTTTGGCTTCATTGTGAGCGGCGTAGTAAGTTCTTTGATTAATTCCTTTTATGTTATGTAACTGCATATGCGGTGTTGTTTTGTCCTCTTTGTAAAATCTTTTGTATTATTTTTTATAACCACTGCCTCCTTTTTGATTAAATATAAAATTTAATAGATCTGTTCATTTTGTTCTGTAAATGGTGAATCAAAGCTATAAGCTACCTAAAAGACCTCCAGTCAGCCTGTAAAAAACGACTGGTGGTGGCATCTAATAATCTTTCTGGGGTTATCGTGGAGTTAGCAGTCACTGTACGGGGGTATATATATGTATTCCATGTGTTGGAATTTGAGGGATATATATCACACGCTCACTGTCAGTTGCCCGATAACCGTCCTATTAGTGGTTGCAACCTGCAGCCTCCTTCATTAATCATCGGCCAGTCTTTTAATTGTATGGATGATAGGGGACAGCAGAGAGCTGTTTGACACCAAGATCACAGCGGGTAGTTCTGCCTGACCTTCCCGGCCTGTGATATCTTGACAAGTTTATCATAGAGTTTTCTAACTTTATTTTTTTATTTCTCTGTTGGATTTTTTTTATAAAAATACCTCTGAGCCAAAAAAGTTTGACTAATAAATGCTTGGTAAACAGTAAAAGAAAACATTTTTATTACAAAGCAGAAACCTAAAAATGCTTGTTAAACGCCACATCCCTCAAGCCAAGCCGCAGTATTTGTGTGGCATTTATAATCATAAAGTTTAACAAACAAAAAAACAAGTGAGTGCGCAAGAAATCAGTAGAGTGTGTGACACGCACACTTTGTGAAGCAGCAACAGATTTAATTATTTTTTACTTTTACCAATATTGGTGGACTGTTTTTGCATAAATGCTCATATTAGGTTCAAAGGTGGAGCTCTTGCTTTTTGACCAAATTATATTTTTGAAAACAGTGTGAACTACATCTCTTCTGTCTGTGAATTTCTAGTCATGAGAAATCTAGCAGATACTTAGGACTTATAAATAGTGTTGAGCCACCCCCGTAGTGTTCGAGTTCGGTTCGGTTCGTCGAACACCCGTGTGTTCGCCGAACTGTTCGTCGAACTGTTCGTCGAACACCTTCGAACACCGTTAAAACCAATGTCAGGCAAACAAAAACACATAGAAACACATAGAAAACACCTTCAAAGGTGTCCAAAAGATGACAAACTGCTCAGAAGACACAACTAACACATGGAAAAGTGACAAGTACATATAGTCATGCGAAAAGAAAAGAGGTGGAGGAGTAAAAGGAGGGGGAGACACAGATATAGGCATGTCATGCCCTTCTAAAATCCAAAAAGTGAGAAGCCGAGACGGCCAGTCCGCTCCTGCCCGTGCAACCTCCGTGTCGCCGGGTTTGTGCCAGAGCCGCGGTGAACCCTGACGGCCAGCCCCCCTCTCCCAATACTGGTGCCTGTCCGCTGGTGGGTCGAGAGAGCCCCCCTGTGGTGGAGGCAGCTCTAAGCTTTTTAATTTAAATTGTCCCTCTAATTTGAATGAATACACTTTAAATCCATTTACAAGGATCTATTGGAGGGCAAGTCTCATGCCAACAGCCGCGTAATTCCAGCTCCAGTAGCGTCCACTAAAGCTGCTGCAGTTAAAAAGCTTTTATAAGGATCGAGCTTGGCTGTCCACCGCAAGGCATCCTACTGCCAGTCCCAGCCCCTATGCCTTGGGGTGCCTCCTGATGCTCTTCACTGAGTATCCCGTGGTCCCGAAGCATTTCCTTTGAAAAAATTAAGTGTCCAAACTACAGGTGGTGTAGCTTGCTTAACAGCCGGGATAATCCGCTGACTAGCAGACACTGCTACTAGGCACAAAGTATTTCCTGGGCTAGATGCAGTTAAAAATTTGTAAGTAGATACTCTCGTTGGATGCTGAGAAAGCATTCCATAGAGTCTCCTGGCACGCCATATATGATTCTCTTAAAAAGCTTGGGGTAGGGGTCTAGGGGACCCTTTTATAGCCAAAATCACGGCCCTGTATCACAATACGTCACCTAGGCTGAAGATAAATGGAACTGTAGCACCGAGGGCTCGGTTGCTACAGACGTATTGCACCTCACCCAGAGGTGTGATATCTCACTCTCAGATAAGGATGGAGTGTGGATCAGGACCCGACACCTGCATGCATTACACCACATTGCCGTGGGGCAGGGCGACCAATATGCCCCTGAGATGGGCACGACAGTCCCTGTCCCTGGCTGGAGTGGGGGGAGGGAACACTGAGGAAGGGGAACCCTGCAGTGCAGGAGCAGGGAGGAAGCAGTTCCTGGGTGCATTGAGAAGGGAGTATAAAAGGTGGGCACCATCTTAGTTCAGTGCAGAGAAGTCTGAGCAGAAGTGGCAGGGAGCAGGGGCTCTGCATGAGCTCTGCTCCGGAGGCGGGCCTAGTAACAGAGGCCCAGGCCTGCAAGAGGGAGAAGGAAGGAAGAGGAGCGGAGAAGGCTCCAGGAACGAGGAATGAAGGGATCCCAGGGGTGCGGACGGGCGAGTCGCCACCGCACGCCCGAATCCACCTGCGTGGAGGGGTCAGGCCAAAGGGGGAGACCGGTCCCCGAACTAGTGGAGGCAGGAAACGACCCTCAGCTAGAAACCGGAGGCTCTGACATTTTATGTGGCGCAGCCCCTTGCTCCACCCGCTAGGAAGGCACCACATAGGGTCAGGGAAACTGGCGCCAAGTTTACCAAGAGGAGGCCCGAGGCAGCCGGACAGAAGTGTTGGTAAGAAAGGCCAGACAAAGGACACACAAAGGGGGTCCTGTGAAGCGCTCCAAAGTTATCTGGGAGTTGTCTGAGCCCCTCACCTGGTGAGCACAGTACGACGTGGGCAGCCGTTACCTGCAGACGTGGTCTGGATAATAAGAACTGTGAGTAAAGGCCCTGAACTGCATCACTGACTCCGTGTCGTTACTGCTGCTGCCCTGCACCATCACCCCCATCCTCCGCATACACTGCCCTGAGGCTATACTCCTCCCGTGGGGAGTTATGCTACGCTCTGCTGCACCCACAACACCAGCCTTAGCGGTCTGCCCTGTAGCGGCGGTTCACTCTGACCGCAATCCACGGGTGGCGTAGTCGGACATTTAAACATCAAAACCACATAAATAGTTCCGCCACTGGTTTGACCGCCCTGAGCCACGGAACCGGATCGCCGCCACGAAGACTACAACCACCAGCATCCACCAAAAAGGGTCCGGCTCCGGGTGTCCCAAGGCCCAGGGGGTGCGTCAGAACATTTTCATCACCTTTCACAATCACCAATGGGACAAGGCAGGGATGTCCTCTGTCCCCTCTCTTATACATCCTAGTGACGGAGCACCTGCTCTCATCAATTCGCCATAACCCCAATATTAGGTGGATTGAGGTGGGAGGCACCGAGTACAAGTGCTCTCTATTTGCTGATGATGTCCTAGTATATATCACTCAATCACATATATCCATCCCTGCTGTTATGGCTGAAATAGATCACTTTGTTACATGGTAAAATTTTAAAATCAATGCAGCGAAGTTTGAGGCCCTCGATGTCTCCCTCCCTAAATCCATATAGGATTCCATACAGTCCAACTTTCCCTTTGCCTGGCCCTCACAGGGTATCAAATACTTAGGAATTCCTATACATAGAGACCTCTCCCATCTATGTTATCTTAATTTTGGGCCCTTTATTGAACAATTCCATACAGACCACGGTTGGCAAGTTAGAACTGTAAGATTCACTACGTGAACCACTGGTGTTTTGTGGAAAAGCACATGTACACCGCGTTCCAAATTATTATGCAAAAAGTGTTTAGGAGTGATAAGGGAAGAATTTGTTTGTTTGTCAGTTAAACTCATTGATGGTGATGTGTGTCAGGGCTCTTTATATCACTGTAAGCAATTGCAGACACCTGTGCTAATTAGTTTGGCAGGTGTGTCCAATGAAAGGCAAGACTACTTAAGAAGGCTCTCTCACATTATTAAGCAGCCTACATTTTCTGCCAAAATGGGAAAGAAAAAGGATGTGTCGGCTGCTGAGAAGCAACAAATTGTGGAGTGTTTAGGTCAAGGCATGACTACAATCAACATTGTGCGATGATCAGGATGAAGTGTCTTGGCAATCAAGAAGTATGTAGCTGATTCACAGTACACACGTGTGCGTGCTGATAAGGGCAAATTGAGGACTCTTTCCTACAGGCAATTACGTCAGGTTGAAAGAGCAGCGGCAAAAAAGCCTTGTCATAGCAGCAGACAAGTTTTTGAAGCTGCTTGTGCCTCCAACGTCCCCCGAACAACAAGATGCAGGGTCCTTCAGAGGTTTGCAGCTGTGCATATGCCATCCTGTCGACCTCCTCTATCCACTTCACACAAGCAGAAACGGCTCCAGTGGGCCAAACATTACATGAAGACTGATTTCAAAACTGTTTTGTTCACGGATGAGTGCCGTGCAGCGCTCGATGGTCCAGATGAATGGAGTGGAGGATGGCTGGTTGATGGACACCCCACGCAAACACGGCTACAGCGCCAACAAGGAGGAGGTGGAGTAATGTTTTGGGCTGGAATCATGGGGAGAGAGATTGTCGGCCCCTTTAGGATCCCTGAAGGCGCTAAAGATGAACTCCATAATGTATGTGGATTTTCTCAAACAGCACTTCCTGCCATGGTTCAAGAAGAAGAACCGTGTATTTCACAGCAAGATCATTTTTCTGCATGATAATGCACCATCTCATGCTGCACATAAAACATCTGCATCTCTGGCTGATATGGGCATAAAAGGGGACAAACTTATGGTGTGACCCCCATGCTCCCCTGACCTCTACCCCATTCAGAACCTTTGGAGCATCATTAAAAGGAGTGTCTATGATGGCGGGAGGCAGTTCACATCTAAGCAACAGCTCTGGGAGGGTATTCTGTCCTCATGCAAAACAATTGAAGCAGAAACCATCCATAACCTGACAAATTCAATGGACGAGAGAGTTCAGAAGCTCCTTTCGAACAAGGGGTCCTATGTGAAAATGTAACATCACCTAGAATAAAGTTTTGAGTTGAAAACTGTTTGATTTCAGTTTCTAACAACCTGCTAATGCTTATAATTTCAAAAATGACCATTTTTTTGGTCTTTATTAAAATGAAAAGGTTGATCGAAAAGTTTGGGGGATCTAAGAGTGTGGCAACCCAGTAGTCATGATTACTTCGAATTCTGACAATATGAGGGTCATGCTGCAGGTAGTGCAGCAAGAAGGCACTTATGTGTCTTGCGCATCTCGGAGCCCCAAAATTATTTTCCGGGCTAGATGCAGCTAAAAATTATTTTTAATTTTAAATCTGGTGAAGCTTATTATAGATGGCCTAAAAGGATCAGTGCTGCACACTGCTACAAAGCCCAAATTATTTTCCAGTCAAGATACAGATAAACATGATTAGTAATTTGAAAGCTTAAAACGGTTGGTAGGGTGATTTTAACCAATCATCAAGCTTTTACTCTCCCCAGGATGACACAGGGGTAGAAAAGTCGTTTCGGATCCATGATTTGTTCATCTTTATGAACGTGAGTCTGTCTACATTATCAGTGGAGAGCCGCGTGCGCTTATCTGTCAGCACACCACCAGCAGCGCTGAACACACGTTCAGACAGAACGCTGGCTGCGGGGCATGACAAGATCTCCAAGGCGTAAGTGGCTAGCTCCGGCCATTTATCCAGATTGGAAGCCCAAAAAGAGCAAGGGTCCAGTGACACAGTCGTGGCTTCAATGTTTACTTGGAGATACTCCTGTACCATCGTCTCTAGGCGTTGACTATGTGTCAGACTTCTTGTCTCCTGTGGCCTTGCAAAGGATGGGCTAAAAAAGTGGTGAAATGATTCCGCAAAATTGGTGTTACCAGCAGATACTGTGGTTCTGTTACGGTTTGAGTGCTGAAAACTTGACGGTCCCACGGTTGGCAAGTTGGAACTGTGAGATTCACTACGTGCACCACTGGTATTTTGTGGAAAAGCACATGTAAGATTCTGCAACAGTCTCTGCTGATACTCCTGCATGCGTGCATCCCTTTCTATGGCAGGAATAATTTCTGCAAATTTAGTTTTGTACCGGGGATCTAACAGTGTGGCAACCCAGTAGTCAGGATTATTTTTAATTCTCACAATTCGAGGGTCATGTTGCAGGTAGTGCAGCAAGAAGGCACTCATGTGTGTTGCGCATCCAGGAGCACCAAGTCCCTGTTGTGTTGGTGGCGAGGTAACAATCATGCTTCCTTCCTCTGTCCTCTCCCCCCAACCTCGCACAACAGAAATGTGATCAAGGTCTCCCTCATCTGATGAGTCTTCCATCAGTTCGTCCTCCACTTCTTCCTGGGCTCCTGCACCTTCCTCACTAGTTTGGCTGCTACCATGCGCCCTGGTAAAATCATCTCCCCCACCCTCACATGCCTGCCGCCTTGGTGCTGCCGACCGTCTGGACCTTGCAGATGTTAGCCCTTCCGCATACAACTCCTCCTCCTCTACTTCCTCCACCTCCTCTTGTGCCACCACCTGACTCCGAATTCTGTTTAACATGTGCTCCAGCATGTAAATCACCGGAATAGTCATGCTGATAATGGCATCGTCAGCACTAAACATCTTCGTCGCCATTTCAAAACTGTGCAGAAGGGTGCATAGGTCCCTGTTCTGAGACCACTCCTCCAGCGTGATTTGCCCCACCTCTGAATCTCGTTGGCCCAGGCTATACGTCAGAACGTATTGCACCAGGGCTTGTCGGTGCTGCCACAGTCGCTGCAACATGTGCAGAGTTGAATTCCACCGGGTAGGCACATCGCATTTTAGCCGGTGAAGTGGCAGGCCCAACGACTTCTGTAGAGATGTAAGTCGCTGAGCTGCGGGATGCGAACGGCGGAAGTGAGCACACAGCGACCGTGCCCTCTGCAGAAGGCCATCTAGTCTGGGATAGTGGGCTAAAAATTGCTGGACAACCAGGTTCAACACGTGAGCCATACAAGACACGTGTGTGACATTGCCCCGGCGAAGGGCCGCACCCAGGTTTGCAGCATTGTCGCACACGGCCTTCCCTGGTTTCAGGTCCAGTGGAGACAACCATTCATGAAATTGGTTCTCCAGAGCTGACCACAACTCCTCAGCTGTGTGACTCACATTTCCCAGACATTTCAATGTAAAAACCGCCTGATGACGTTGAGCCCTACTGCCAGCATAGTAAGGAGGTGCTTTTGCTGACAAATGTTACAGATAACACGAGTTGGGTCATCTTTATCGATCTGAAAAAATGCCCAGGCTATGCAAGGCTTAGCACCCATGCGACCTGAAGAGCCACCACGACTTGTGGTGAGAGGCAGAGTTGTGTTTGAGGATGCAGTTGTTGACGTGCTTCCAGTACTACGTCTCTGTCCAGGAAGGCGCAACCTGACCTCGTCGTCACTAGCATCTTCCTCCACCTCCTCTGCTGACCTCATCTCTTGGCTGACTGTGGGTTGACAGTAAGTGGGATCTCCGACCTCATCATCATCACCCTGTGCGTTATCACACCCGTCGTCCTCAGAGCCAACCTGTTCCTGCCCTGACAAAAAACTAAAGTTGTCGCTCCAATCAGGTATTTGAGTCTTATCATCGTCTTCCTCATTGTCTCCACAAACAGGAGTTACAGTTTGGGAATGAGGGTCTACATTATGGTCAGAACCTTCTGCGTCTGGTCCTGGATCCGACTCATAAAGATTCTGGGCATCAGTGCATATCATTTCCTCGTCTGGATTCACAGAAGCGCTGGAGTCGACCTCTGATTCCCAGGCTATAGTATGAGTAAACAGCTCTGCAGACTCAACCATCTGTTCTACCTCATACTCAGACGGGCAGCTGGAGATTTGGGAGCTGTGAGGAAGCAAGTGCGATTTGGGTGACACCTTTGAGGACTGGAGTATTTGTGATGTTGAAGTTGATGTGGAGGAGAGCCCACTTAAAGGAGCACTTGATATCCGTTGAAGCACCTGCTGTTTTTGTGCCTCATCTGGAATTTGTAGCGATTGGCGTGGCCGTAAGAAAGGGATCTTATCACATTGTCCGCTAAAAGAAGTAGACATTTTAGTTTGGCTGGAAGATGGTCTTTCTTCTGCACCTACCCCACGGACACAACCTTTTTTCCCCTTCCCAACACGCCTATTCCCCTTTCCACCAGCAGCAGGCCTTTTTCCACTCATTTTGGTGGTTAACTAATTCACAACTCTGGAGTTGTTTGCACAAAAAAACAATGGATGGTAACCGAGCAGAGCTGAGTGGCCAAACTGTGGTATTAGGCCAAAACTATTGGCTGGGTTAGATGCAGAAAAAAATTATTTTTAATTTGCAACCTGATGGAGGTCAGTATAGATGGACTAATAGACCAAGTCCCACACACCGCTAGAAGCCCAAATATTTTTTCAGAGCTAGATGCAGAAAATTTTTTTATTCAATTTGCAACCTGATGGAGGTCAGTATAGATGGACTAATAGACCAAGTCCCACACACTGCTAGAAGCCCAAATATTTTTTCAGAGCTAGATGCAGAAAAAAATTATTTTTAATTTGCAACCTGATGGAGGTCAGCATAGATGGACTAATATACCAAGTCCCACACACCGCTAGAAGCCCAAATATTTTTTCAGAGCTAGATGCAGAAAAAAATTATATTCAATTTGCAACCTGCTGGAGGTCAGTATAGAAGGACTAATAGAACAAGTCCCACACACTGCTAGAAGCCCAAATATTTTTTCAGAGCTAGATGCAGAAAAAAATTATTTTTAATTTGCAACCTGATGGAGGTCAGTATAGATGGACTAATAGAACAAGTCCCACACGCTGCTAGAAGCCCAAATATTTTTTCAGAGATAAATGAAGAAAAAAATTATTTTTAATTTGCAACCTGATGGAGGTCAGTATAGATGGACTAATAGACCAAGTCCCACACACTGCTAGAAGCCCAAATATTTTTTCAGAGCTAGATGCAGAAAAAAAATATTTTTAATTTGCAACCTGATGGAGGTCAGTATAGATGGACTAATAGAACAAGTCCCACACGCTGCTAGAAGCCCAAATATTTTTTCAGAGATAAATGAAGAAAAAAATTATTTTTAATTTGCAACCTGATGGAGGTCAGTATAGATGGACAAATAGACCAAGTCCCACACACTGCTAGAAGCCCAAATATTTTTTCAGAGCTAGATGCAGAAAAAAATTATTTTTAATTTGCAACCTGATGGAGGTCAGTATAGATGGACTAATAGACCAAGTGCCACACACCGCTAGAAGCCCAAATATTTTTTCAGAGCTAGATGCAGAAAAAAATTATATTCAATTTGCAACCTGCTGGAGGTCAGTATAGAAGGACTAATAGAACAAGTCCCACACACTGCTAGAAGCCCAAATATTTTTTCAGAGCTAAATGAAGAAAAAAATTATTTTTAATTTGCAACCTGATGGAGGTCAGTATAGATGCACTAATAGACCAAGTCCCACACACTGCTAGAAGCCCAAATATTTTTTCAGAGCTAGATGCAGAAAAAAATTATTTTTAATTTGCAACCTGATGGAGGTCAGTATAGATGGACTAATAGAACAAGTCCCACACGCTGCTAGAAGCCCAAATATTTTTTCAGAGATAAATGAAGAAAAAAATTATTTTTAATTTGCAACCTGATGGAGGTCAGTATAGATGGACTAATAGACCAAGTCCCACACACTGCTAGAAGCCCAAATATTTTTTCAGAGCTAGATGCAGAAAAAAATTATTTTTAATTTGCAACCTGATGGAGGTCAGTATAGATGGACTAATAGAATGATGCTATGCCCAAAAGATTTTACTTCACTAGGTGCAGTAAAAAAATTGGTATTCTATACACAGGTGGTATATCTTGCAACACAGATAGGCTACTCCACTGACTAACACACTCTGCAATAGGCCAAAAAGGATTAGCTTTGCTAGATTCAGCCAAATGCTGTGAAAAAAACTTGCACAGCACTGGCACAGACCTGCCTGGCAAAAACTGATAGGAACTGATGTAACCTAGTCCTGAAAAGGACTCCAATTACAATTAGTCTTTACTCCCACAATCTATCTATTTAAGAGCACAGACCTGCTTGATAAAAGTCGTAGGAATTGCTGTAACCTAGTCCTTAAAAGGACTGCAATCACAACTATTCCCTACTCCCAAGCTATCTGTATATTTGTGCGAAAATTGGCTTGAAATTAACAAGGTATAGCGCACACAGCAACAGCGGTGCCGTCTAACACGCAGCTGCAGCAGTGAGAAAATGGTGGCGACGGGGAAAATGGCTTGGTCTTATAGGGCAAGGACATGTGACATACACTGCCAATCACACATGCCCTTGCTTGTGTGAAAAAAAGCACTTCGCTCCGTGTGTGCGCTGCTGATAGGCTGACAGATTGCACCTCCCCACTGCAAATGCGGGAAAGAGAAAAAAAAATGGAGATCTTCATTGTTCCTGCAGAGATCCATCCCCTGCCCCTCCCCCCGCCCCGCTGTACACTCAAACTGCGTATTAACATTAATTTTCATCATTACTGAGAAAAAATCCAGTTATGATTTTGGTGCACGAACAGTTATCGAACATAACCTCGAACAGCCGAATTTTTCTCAAATTGTTCGTGTTCACCGACCGGCTCGAACACCGCCCAAAACAGCTCGAATTTGAGATTGGCGAACAGTTCGAGTAGAACAACGCTCATCTCTACTTATAAAACAAACACGCCTTAAGACCAATCAAAATAATTGTATTTTTTAGCCCTATTTCTTTAAGGGTTTTTTTACATAACACATAGCACACTTCCTTCCTTCCTTTCTTACTGTCCCTGTCCATCCCTCCCATTTCTTTCCTTCCTTCCTTTCTTTCTTCCTTTCTTCATCTCCCAGTTCTTCTTTCCCATTTCCTTCCTTTCTCTTCCAGTCCTTGCCTCTCATTTCTTTCCTTCCTTTCCCAGTCCTTCTGTTATGATAATGTAGCAACACACTCTGAAAAATAAATAACACACTAAAAACTACAACTGACCCTGCTGTTCCTGTACAGACTAGAGATCCTGACCTCACAGTCCCTAGTGGTTCCTGCGTGAGTTGAGATAGCCCTAGTCACAGACTAGATGATGGCAACTCGGACCTATGTTGCCTGAAAGGCTGTCGAGCTCTTCACGTTTATCCTAAAGAAGCAGAGGGCAGAGCAAAGTGCAAATTACCTACAGAACGGAAAGTGTGCTGAAATAGAAAAAGTTCCCAGAGTCAGTAAACCAAACCATGAAATACAAAATAAATGATTAGCTGTGTATTGTTAGAAAATATGCCACCTGCTCCCTAAAAAGAACCAGAAGACAGGTGCAGGCTAAATAACGTAAACAGCAGAGAGAAAAACCCTAGCTGGTTTTTCACTGACTGGCTTTAACTACAGCAGCATGGCTGGACATTCAAATGAGAATATCGCCAGCAGGAAATACCAGCAGGGGGAAAGTATATAAAGCTGCAAATGAGTAAATGAAAACACCTGTTACCTATAAATGACTGAAGCAAGTATAGCAGAAACTAAACACCCAGAGGAAAGGTGTATCTGCTGCAGCTCTGCAGACAGAGTAGCCAACCAAAAAGCACAGGCTCAAAGATTCGAACCCAGGCGCATTACACCTTCCCTATCATTTATTTCCTTCCTCTCCCAGTCCTTCACTCTCATTCCCTCTCATTCCCGCCCACACTCTTTCCATCCTCTCTTCCTGCCAGCCTTTAGCTAGGTCTTTATTAGCTTCCAAAAAATATATTGAATCTCATCATTTCTTAAACTGTAGATTAAGGGGTTAAACAAGGGAGTAACCACTGTATATAAAATGGATACAAACTTGTTGACATTAAGAGAATTTTTTTGATATGGCACCATATATATTATAATGAGGGGACCATAAAATGAGCAGACTGAAGCCAAATGAGAGCTGCAAGTGGAAAAAGCTTTTTGTCTCCCTACGGTGCTAGAAATTCTGATGATAGTGATGAAAATGCGCACATATGTCCAAATAATGAGAGAAAACATGGGGAAAATGATGAGAGCAGCAAGTCCAACAGCCACTGCTCTCACTATGGAAGTGTCAGAGCAAGCACGATCCACGAGAGGAGCAAAGTCACAAATGTAATGGTCAATAACTTTTGAGCCACAGATCTTCAGTTGACAGAAAAGGATAATACTTATTAAACTACTCGTAAAGCTCAATAGCCATGAGGATAAGACCAGAGTCCGACAAAACTGGAGGTTCATCATGTTGGCATAACGCAATGGGTTACATATGGCCAAGTATCGATCATATGACATAACTGACAAGATAAGAGATTCCACAGTGCCCAAGACACCATAGATGTATAACTGTACGATGCAGCCAGCTAACGACATGAAGCCTCCACTGTTCAGTATGATATACAGCATGTTGGGGGTGATGTTCGTAGTGAATAATAATTCTGAAATTGAGAGATGTTTAAGGAAATAGAACATCGGATGTTGTAGTCGATGACTTTGCGTCACCAAAATGGCTATAACTAAATCACCAGTTAAAGTTACCACATATGTCATCAGGAAGATAATGAAAAGTAAGATGTTAATAGTTGTATTACTTTGAAGTCCAACCAGGTAGAAATAATTGATGGTCTTGTTATCGTTGACCATTTTTACTCAAAATAGCGGAGTCAAATAATCTCTGAGATAAAGATTAAAGATCTTGCTGGGAAAAGAAAATTGAAATATTATAGGTGAGTGTTACGAAATATTACATTATTAGATTTTATATCTACTCCAATTTACATTCTTTCATTAATAATAATTGGAGATTTGCCATGGATTGGTCTCTTATCAGCTGACTTTTGTGTCTTTTTATTCTTATCCCTAACTCTACACATACCGGTGGTATAACTCTGTAGGTAAGATACCTTATGTCATGACCTTAGGTAGCTGTGATACCTTGACTTATGAATGTCTGTTTCTTTTTTGTAATTAAGGCAGTTAACCATCTTTGGGTCCCAATAAAGGCTGTCCATAACATTTTTTTAGTGGGAGACCCATCTGTGTAGCCATAAATTCTAGCTCCAGTGACCTGATCATTGCAGCTGACATCACTAATAAAACCATCAGAAATCAGAATGATGTCCTCAGGTCTGTCTCATATAAAGTGAGATAGAGAATACTAGTAATTCATTTCTACACACAGGTCCAAAATACTGTCATACATAAGATGCCTTTTAAAAAGTATTGCAAAAAAATAGAAAACAAAAGTACACAAAACACAAAAAAGTAGTAAAAATATACAATATTATAACATTTCTAGTATCTCTATAAAATTGTCACAACAGATACTACACAGATAATATACGCAATTATTGTGGGTAAAAAATAATGTACCAATATTGATTTTGTTTTACTTTGTGTGTGTGTGTGTGTGTGTGTGTGTGTGTGTGTCAGTCTCTACAGTGCCACCCTTTTCCTCAAGCCATGTATTCAATAAAGGTTTTTTAATTTTGCAATCTAGACATCATTCATGAAGCTCTTTTGTTTGTTTTTTCATTATATATTTCTGTTTATTCCCAAATGGTTATTGCTCTATTTTGTCCGGCATCTATATGTGTCTAACTATTCCATAGGACTGATCATTGGTAACCTGGGAATCTCTTAAGGGGACCAGTGGGGGACCGCTGATGGAGAGTATCATTGTTCTGTTTTAAAAATGCATTTCATTGTAAACCCAATTTACAAAGGGATTTTCCATTATATTAAAATAATAATTTAAGATCAATGGACAAGGTGATAGAGAATGATCTGTTAATTTACCACTGCCATTCATGCAAATGTGACCTTAGTTGAATGGGACTGAGCTGTCGTAAAGGAAACAGCCACACAAGCATACTGATTGCTTTCAAAACTAGAAGTGTTAATCATTTATATTTATCAATTAATAAAATGCAAAGTGAATGGACAAAAGAGAGATCTAAATCACAGCAATATTTGGTATCTGCTCTTCGCCATGACCTCAGAAGCAAACAATCAATTCTTCTAAGTTCTCTTGTCATTTGCAAACAGTTTTTGAAGGAACGCAAGGGAGAGCTTGGTCTAAACATCTTGGAGAGACAACTGCAGATCTGTTTATGAGGCTTGCGTAAATCCTCTCTCTACATGTGATCCCACACAGAATGGATAATGTTGAGATCAGGGCTGTATGTGGCTGTATCATGACTTCCTAGACTCCTTGTTCTTCCATACACTGAGAATAATAATAATAATACATTTCACTTCTATAGCACCAACATATTTGGCAGCACTTTATAATTAAGTGGGGGCATATACAGTACAGACAATAAAGACATAACAGAGTAGCACATAGGTCAACAGTGTGAGACAGTGAGGGGAATTATATGCGAGGGATGGTATGTATCCCCCAGAATGCACATAGAAGCATTTTGAACCTACTGGAGTGCATTGCTATCACAGACACAGGTGTGATTGGAGTGCAGAGTAAAAGTAAAGTTTGAACTTAGTCAAGCTATTTGTCAAAGTTGGATTTAAGAAAACCTGGCATGGGCTTTTATTCTTGGAGTGGGCTACAGGATGGCAGTGGGGTGGTCCACTCCCTCCAGCCCGGGTGTTACAAGTGTCTCATGGCCACAGACTACTTTTAAAAACCTGCAGTGAAGGTTTGGGTGCGTCAGTGTTGGGACTGCTAGGAGCACAGCAGAAAGCTCTGCAAGCTGGTGTGAAGCTGAACACAGGCCTGTGACGGCAACATATCTGATGCACCCTAAGTGACACGGCATGGCCGTCTCCCACGGCATCAGGTTTACATGGACTGTGTGTATATCCCGGCTGCGATCCGGTGGACAGCCTTTGCTTTTTTAGTTGTGAGTTTTGCCAAATAAAGTCGTTTAAGTTGAACTTTCCTTGGGTCACTGCCTCATTACTGCACATTGTGAACACTGCCGCACTACAATAGTTATAGAAGGAGTGCGGGCCCTGCTCACAAGCTACAATCTATAAGGAAATAGGGGGACACATTAGATAGAACGTGCTTGCCAAGTACGGTCCAGCCATTTTTTTGTAATAAATAGGGATTTTCAAATAAGCTGATTGATCTGGTCACCAGCCAGAACCTGTCTAAGTGCAGTTACCAAGTGCTATTGGGTGCATGGAGGATGTGAAGACAGATGAATAGGAGGGACCATAGTCTGAGGAAAATTTAGAAAGAGGGAACAGGTGAGAGTTAGTGAAGTGAGGTGAAGGGGATGTCTAAAGAGATGTGTTTTTAAAGCATGCTTGAAAATGTGGGGGCTAGCAATTAATCGGATAATCCTGGGTAGTGCATTTCAGAAAACTGGTGCAGCATGAGAGAAGTCTTGGAGGTGAAGGTGCAAGGTTTGGATTATGGAGGATGTTAGTCTTAGATCAGCTGCAGAATGGAAAGTATGGGTAGGATTACAAACAGTGATAAGGGCAATGCAACATTTTCACACACCTGCCTAAAATGTTTCCACAGTACAGTATTACTGTATACTGTTGAGGTTTGTGACTATAGAGGTTCATTAATGCATTCTTTATCTTGGAAATAATTCTAGCAATAGCAGCAATGTGCAGATTTTATGCCTGTATGATCTAAGGATACATAAACATGAACTAAAATAAACTAAATTTTAAAACATAAAAATCTTGTGAAAATAGATTTTTCGTTTTAGATGTGGCTACTAGTGATGATCGAGCATGCTCGTTGCTCGAGATTTATGAGCATGCTCGGGCGAGCACCTATTATCTTCACCGTGCTCGGGCATTAAGTTTTAGTCACTCTGTGAACATGATTTGCGACTGTTTGACAGCTTTAATACATGTGAGGAATGCTGGAAAAATAGGCAATCCTCACATGTATTAAAGCTGTCAGCTTCTGTGAAGCTGACATGTTATTTAGTAAAATACTAAGTAAAGTTTTGAGAAAAACACCATATAATCCAGCAATGATTAAGATGGTGATATATGTGAATGAGCAAAAATCCCTATGAACAACTTGTCAATTTTCTTCAACATTATACTAAAAACCTCTACAAACATCAAAAAAGAATAATTCCCCGGATCCGCCAACTTCAATAATCTAGGACCGATAACTTGTGATTTCTCTTTTAGACATTTAATCTTCCAACTGTTTAGTTGTACATTACTTGAGCTGGTATAGATGTTAGATGTTGTAAAGGATACTTGAAAATCGGAAGTAATAAACCCAAAATGACCATAAGTTCTAAAAAAGAAATCTCTCTGAAGGGCATATTAACACATGATAAACTCAAAGGAAAATAATGTTCTCAACCAGCAAACCAGACTTTATCACTGCAACACACATCCTAAAAACACCAAAATTATATCATATTGCTAAATATCCTACAAAGATTAAGTATAAAAATCACAAAATCCACAAAACCTGAAAAATTTTCAAATATTGGCAAAGACATTTCGGAAAGAATGGGGTAGATTTGTCAAAACAAATGAAAGGTAGAAAATGGAGAGATCTGTAGATTCTGCAGGATTCATGGAAATAATATGAGGGGTAGATAGATCGAAAGAGAGAGGGAGAGAGAGGGAGAGAGAGGGTGAGAGAGAGAGAGAAGACATTTTTTCCTTCGGAAAATGCTCGAGCTTGCCATTCACTTCCATTTTGCTCGCCACACTCAAGTGGAGCTTGTCCAAGTATCCGACCTGCTTGATCCCAGTACTGAGCACTCCAGCATTTCAGTGCTCAATCAAAACAAATGTACATACCAAGCTGATCGTAATAACAATAGCTGCTATTATTTTCTGCAATAAATAGTAAAGTCTTATTCTAACGGTTAAGCAATGGGCACCAGTTTATGTCCACTCAGATCTTAATCTTAATTTCTCAGTTGGCCTCATGGTTATCCGAACAAAGTCAATGACTTACCAACCTGTATCTAGAAACATCCAGAGTCAAAAAGTTGCAAAGTGGAATTCAGCTTTTCGTACCTATTGGTTATTGGTAGATGTAACAGTTCAGTAGGCAAATCCACAATATTACTGATCATCTCACCCCACACATCGTCCTTACCACCATTTTAATATCATCTGAGTGATTCATTTTGTTGGAGTAAAAAGCAAACAAACTATGTTACAAAGTATCACAAGTTGACACAATGTTGACTGAAAGTAGCACAGGAATATCATTGGCATTGAAAAAAATGTAGATCTTGTTTGTCAAGACAACACAAGGTGAGTATTGTGGAAAGAGGAGTGATGTAGTGTCTCTCCCTGTACTTATACCTCGGTTGTTTTTAATTATTTTCTTTGTTAATTATCTGTCTCTGGGAATAGAAAGTTATTTCTATAAAAACTAATTAGTTAGTAGGATATGAAAGTAATATTTCCAGAAGACGGTCACAGCTTAGGGATTATCTTTGTGCCTTAATTTATTACAAAAATTATCATTTGATTCTCCAATGGAAATTCATATCTATATGAGCAGAATATAAAATATTCACGATTGTTACATTCATTTGTGTTTTCTGACTAGATATTATGTAATAAATAGTGATGAGCGAGCACTAAAATGCTCGGGTGCTCGTTGCTCGGGTCGAACAAATTGTAATGCTCGGGTACTCAAACCAAGCAATGAGCCCAATGAAAGTCTATTGGAAACTCGAGCATTATTCCAGTGGCCCTCCTAGAGGTCTGCAGAGGGCCATAAAATTACCCAAATCGATGGGAACAGTGCTCAAATGACATGGGAACAGCATGGGGAAGACCCCTGGAAGCATTTCTGACTCCCAGGTCACTGCTGTCAACAATGTTGTCAGAGTATTACGCCACTTTTACGGACTCACAAAAAAGCATACAAAAACAAAACCAAAATGAATATTCCTGGAAAAAACTTTAAGGAACATCCTTTCCAGGGTAATGACTTGTATATAAAGCAAAATAAATAATCCTCAAAAAAATGCTCCTTCAAACCATGGCCTATGTTCACACGTAGCATTTTTGCTACATTTTTGCATTCATACATTCACCAGAAAATGTCATTTTAACATTTTACTACCTTATCTGGCCATGTATTGTGTGAGACATCATAAGACACATCCTGTTTCATTTATGAAAGAGGGATTCTGAAAATCACAAAGTCTATTTTTACAGGGCCATCAGTCGGCCCTAACTACTGTTAAAAGGCCAGCAGTCAGCCCTCACTATTGTTAGAGGGCAATCAGCCGGCTATGCTTTGTTGTTCCCATTATTAATGAGTGGGTCTCTTATACAGTTATTGCATACGCCATGACTGCAAGTCCTGCCCAAATTATGGAAAAAAAACAATACCCCTTTGAAAACACATAGAGGAGAACCTGAGCAAAAAAATGTTCCCATTATAAAGGAGTGGGTCTAATACACTGTTATTGTGTATGCAGTGACTGCAAGACCTGCCCAAATTTTGGAAAAACTCCAATACCCCTTTGAAGACACATAGAGGAAGGCTTGAGTAAAAAAAATTCTCATTATAAAGGAAAGGGTCTACTATACTGTTATTGCATATGCAGCGACTGTAAGACTTGCCCAAATTTTGGAAAAACGCAAATACTCCTTTGAAGACACATAGAGGAAGGCCTAAGTAAAAAAAATGTTCCCATTATAAAAGAGCGAGTCTCCCATCTTTTAATTGCTTGTGCAGTGACTGCAAGGGCTGCCAAAAATTTGGGCGCAACCCAATACCCCTTTGCAAAGACATAGAGGAGGGCCTCAGTAAAAAAATGTTCCTATTATAAAGGAGCGGGTCTCTTATACTGTAATTGTGCATGCTTTGACTGCAAGGCTTGCCCAAATTTTGAAAAACCCCACTACCCCTTTGAAGAAATGTAGAGGAGGTCCAGAGTAAAAAAAAATGTTCCTATTATAAAGGAGCGGGTCTCCTATACTGTAATTGTGTATGCAGTGACTGCAAGACTTGCCCAAATTTTGAAAAAACCCCAATACCCCTTTTAAGAAATGTAGAGGAGGGCCTGAGTAAAAAAATGTTTCTGTTATAAAGGAGCGGGTCTCCTATACTGTAATTGCGTATGCAGTGACTGCAAGGCTTGCCCAAATTTTGGAAAAACCCCAATACATCTTTTAAGAAATATAGGGGAGGGCCTGAGTAAAAAAATGTTCCCATTATGAAGGAGTGGGTCTCCAATACTGTTATTGCGTATGCAGTGACTGCAAGGGCTGGCAAAAATTTGGACGCACCCCAATACCACTTTGAAGAGACATAGAGGAGGGCCTCAGTAAAAAATTTTCCCATTATAAAGGAGCGGGTATCCTACACTGTTATTGCATGTGCAGTGACTGTAAGGGCTGCCAAAAGTTTTAACGCACGCCAATACCCCTTTGAACAGACATAGAGGAGGGCCAAATTTTGAAAAAACCCCAATACCCCTTTTAAGAAATGTAGAGGAGGGCCTGAGTAAAAAAAATGTTCCTATTATAAAGGAGTGGGTCTCCTATACTGTAATTTCGTATGCAGTGACTGCAAGGCTTGCCCAAATTTTGGAAAAACCCCAATACCCCTTTTAAGAAATGTAGTGGAGGGCCTGAATAAAAAAATGTTCCTATTATGAAGGAGTGGGTCTCAAATACTGTTATTGCGTATGCAGTGACTGCAAGGGCTGGCAAAAATTTGGACGCATCCCAATACCACTTTGAAGAGACATAGAGGAGGGCCTCAGTAAAAATTTTTCCCATTATAAAGGAGCGGGTATCCTACACTGTTATTGCATGTGCAGTGACTGCAAGGGCTGCCAAAAGTTTTAACGCACCCCAATACCCCTTTGAACAGACGTAGAGGAGGGCCAAATTTTGAAAAAACCCCAATACCACTTTGAAGAAATGTAGAGGAGGGCCTGAGTAAAAAAATGTTCCTATTATAAAGGAGCGGGTTTCCTATACTGTAATTGCGTATGCAGTGACTGCAAGGCTTGCCCAAATTTTGGAAAAACCCAAATACCCCTTTTAAGAAATGTAGGGGAGGTCCTGAGTAAAAAAAATTTTCCTATTATGAAGGAGCGGGTCTCCAATACTGTTATTGCGTATGCAGTGACTGCAAGGGCTGGCAAAAATTTGGACGCACCCCAATACCACTTTGAAGAGACATAGAGGAGGGCCTCAGTAAAAAATTTTCCCGTTATAAAGGAGCAGGTATCCTACACTGTTATTGCATGTGCAGTGACTGCAAGGGCTGCCAAAAGTTTTAACGCACCCCAATACCCCTTTGAACAGACGTAGAGGAGGGCCTCAGTAAAAAATAATGTTCCCATTATAAAGGAGTGGGTCTCCTATCGTGGAAATGCCCTTGCAGTTAGCGCAAGGGCTGCCAAAGAATTAGAAGCACTCCAATACCCCTTTGAAGAGACGCAGAGGAGGTCTTCATTAAAAAAATTTTTTATCATTGTTAAGAAGTGGGTCTCCTTTACTGGTAATGCCCAAGTGCATGGGCTGAAAAACATTAACCCCTGGGGGGTATACATGAGCATACTGTATAACATACAGAATATTAGAGGTAGACCTCTAAAAAATATTTCCTACGGGCATCATAAACACCCTTAAAAAAATTATGTGGGTGTTGCATCACGGTCATCTTGGTGATATAATGGCAGAGGATGAGGAGAAGAAGAAGGAGGAAGACAACAGAAAAAAAGAAAATCAGAAAGTGTATACCTGCCCTCTGCTGCTCACAAATCCTTCCCAACATAAGAAAGGTTGCATTCCAATGCATGGTGACATTGCACACCAGCATGGCGAGGACGGTGGAAGCTGTAGGTAACTCTCAAAAATGGGCACACATGCGGCCTACTTTGACAAGCAGCTCAGGCAGATCCTGGAAGGTTTTGAGAAACTGCTGAACCACTAGGTTGAGCACATGGGCCAGGCATGGTACGTGTGTGAGGTTGCCTAGCTTCAGAGCCACCAACAGGCTCGGGCCATTGTCACACACGACCATGCCTGGCTGTAGGTTCAGCAGTGAAACCCACAGATCTGCCTGCTATGTTACAGCTATCAACAATGCTTCAGAGGTGTACGGTTTGTCCCCTAAGCATATTGGCTTCAGCAGTGCCTGTTTCCGCTTAGCCGAGGCAGTGCTGCAGTGCTTCCAGCTTCTGACTAATGTGGTCATTTCGGAGATGTAAACTGAGGAGGAGGTGCAGGAGCTGTAGAATGTAGGGGCAACCCTGTTTGATCCAGGGCCCGCAATCCTCGGCATCGGGAGGACGTGTTCCGACCCAGGGTCCAACTTTGTCCAAGCTTTCACTATATTAACCCAGTGTGCCATCAGCAAGATGGACCGTCCCTTCCCACAAGCACTTGTCCTTGGTTAGGTGGACCTTCCTAGTAACTGCATTGTTGAGGGCATGTCTAATGTTCTGGGACACGAGCTTGTGTAATATGTAGACGGCACACCAGGAGAAATAGTGGCAGCTGGGGACCGAGTAGCGAGAGACAGCCGCTATCATCAGGTTGCGGAAATATTTAGTCTCCACAAGCCTAAAAGGAAACATTTCGAGCACAAGCATTCGAGAAATGTGTAAGTTTAGTAGTGTGGCCTGTGGGGCGTTGGTTGAGTATTTGCTCTTGCATTCCAAGGATTGGGGTAGGGGCAACTGAACGCTGCACTGGGACAAGGAAATGGACAGTGACGGTGATGGTCGCAAGTGTGCAATGACAGGTGCAGGGCGGGAGGCATCTTCACCTGCGACATGGACAGGGGATTGGCGTGCATGCACAACAGTGAAACAGGCAGTGGTGTCACCCGCAGACACTGTTTCTGGACCCTGGTGCTCGGCCCACCTAATCGGGTGCTTTGCTGTCATGTGTCTGAGCATGCTGATGGTGGTCAGGCTGATAAATTTGCTTCCCCTGCTGATGCTGGCCTGGTAGATGTTGCAAATGGCCTTTTTGGAGTTATCTGCAGAGTCTTTAAGAAATAACCAGACTCGAGGAGACCTAACAGTTGTACTGGCAACTTCCATCGTGTTGGCGTTATGAGGAATGCTTTCCCGCCTTATGTCTGCAGCCAGCACACTGCTTCTTCCTGCCTATTGAGGTGCTACACCTCCCTCCCCCTGTGTACTGCTGTCCTCACTCTGTGTGTCCTCCTGCTAGGTTGGGTCATCCACCACCTCATCTTCCACTTCCACACCCTGGTCCTCCTCCTGACTTTCTGGCAATTGTGTCTCACCATCATCATCCACCTCTTGCGACAGTAATTGCACTTTCCCACCATCGCCTTCATGTGACTGTGTCTACTCCAATATTTGGGCATCACTACACGTGTTCTTCGCATCACCCTCTTGAAGCTGGCTGGGCGAGAGGCCAGAATCTACAAATGGAAAAGTGAACAGCTCTTCTGAGTGTCCAAGTGTGGGATCATTTGTCTCACTCGGCACTCGGCATGGTGGGAGGAAGGAGGATCAGGATGAGGAATATGCGGTCCAGACTCACGGCTACTGAGACTTGACCGTGTGGAAGACAGGGTGGAGGTGATGGTGGCCAAATGACTGAAAGCATTATCTGCTATCCAACCAATAACCTTTTCACACTGCTCTGTGTTCAATAGTGGTGCTCTGCGGTCCCCTAGTAATTGGGACCGGAAAATCAAGCGATAAGATGTGGGTGTTTTTTGTGGCACAATTTCACCTTACCCACGGCCACGTCCTCGGGCTATGCATGCACCATCACATCCACTTCCTTGTCCCTTGCCACGCACCTTGTCCATTTTAAATGGAGGACAATATTTTCCACTTTCACGAGAAATGGCTGATTTTGGAACGCAGTTCTATGTGATATGTCTGACAGAGAACCACGATTTTAAAAAGCAGGCCTGTAATTAACTAATATTCCTGTACATGGAGACCTAGTGTAAATAGCTTCACTGACACACTGCAACAGAATGAAAATGGAAGAAATGTATGATTTTTGAACAGTGTTTTAGGTGATATGTCTGACAGGGAACCATGGCATTAAATAGTAGGCCTATAATTTACTAATATTATTCTACACGGAGACATAGTGTGAATAGCTTCACCAACACACTGCAATAGATGGAAAAGGAGGCAATATTTTCCATGTTCAGTTCAAATTTCTGGATTTTTATTGCTGTAATGTGGAACAGATCTGGCTTTATTCTGCAGTGAGCAGAAAAATGGTGTACTCTGGATTGCTTTTTAAGCAACTAACCAGGATTAAGATAAAAAAATGTTTCCCTGGCCCCTGATATCTGGGGCTATATCTATAAATATCTGTAATTATTACCACAGCAGCAGACAGGACGTTCAATGGATCCCCTTGTGCTGTACTATACACTGCAGCTTGCCAGATTACACTGCCTGTCTGCCTAGCACTGATTATATGCAGCTGGATTAGTCCTCAGAAGGACTGTTGGTTCAGATGGATATATAGATGTATATATGTTGTGGAATAGCTATACTATCTATGAACAAGCAAATCTCTCCCTGACTCAGCAGCAGCTCTCCCTACTCTGCCTGTTTCCGGAGTAGACTGTGACGAGCATGGAGGTGGCCGGTCTTATACACACCTGATGCTGTGCGGCCAGTCAATCACTGTAATGCCCACAGCCAACATGGCTACGGCATTACAGTGCGTGGCAGGGAATCCCTGCATGTTTATTGGCTCTCTAAAGAGCGCCAAACATGCAGGGCCAAGTGCTAGGGAACTACAGGGGTACCTGTATGGCGATTGGTGAAGAACCAATATAGGGCCTGTAGGGGAGACAGGGTGATATCAGATCAGCCTAGGAGGTCTCCACTCCCCCCTTTCCCTAGAGTCTGGGCTCCCTTCTTCCCTTTGTGTTGCACTTAGTCTTTCCTACACAGTGCGTGACATTATCACCCGCCGTGCACATTTAGGGGAAAAAAAAAACCTGAAACTTGGTTTTATTTGTGCGTTGTTTTTTTTCGGGCATGTTTTTTTCAGCAACAGCATCAGTGGCTACAGGTCACTAATGTGGGGGTTTCTGCATTTAGGCCTGTCCAGTCTGAACCCAAGGTTGCCCTTTCGGGCAGGTTTTCCGGCGCTAGGGACAAGTTTTTTGTGTTCAAAGAGGCCTGCAAATTGTACTTTAAACTTTGCCCTTACTCCTCCATAAGTGAGGAGCAATGGGTGGGAAACGTGATCTCAATCCTGCAGGGAGATCTGCAATCCTGGGCTTTTTCTTTACCACAGGATTCGGTTTGTCTCCTGTCTGTGGAGGTTTTTTTTGGGACCCTGGCCCTCATCTATGATTATCCTGACCGAGTCTCCTTTGTTATGATCTGCAACATGAACTAAGGAAAGATAGGGGAAGGCTGTCCCTACAGTAAGACTAAGCTGAATCCCGATGATGTAGCGGGCTGCCTGTTCCTAGCGAACAGACCCGCCTTAGTCCTCGGCTAGTCTGAACGGAGACCTATAGCATAAGGGAAGGGGTCCCTAAAAGAACTAAGGACTGGGACAAAAAAAATGGGACACCTCCTAAACAGAGAAGTTGTTGCAGAACACAAAAATACAAACTGACAAAAATGTACTAAAGGTCCCAGAAGGGCCAAACGATCTGACAGAGATAGGCACAGAAGCGCCTGGCTAGAGAAGCAGTAAAACACTGAAGTCCAGCACAGCCAAAAGGGCGGAGCTGGAATATAAAGGCAAATGGTCACATGACCGCAAAATACAAGAAGGAAAAAACAAACAAACAGGAGGGTTCTAACAGTACCCCCTCTTTTATGAGGATCCTCCAGATCCTCCAGGCCCAGGCCAATCTGGAGACTTCCTGTGGAAAGCTCTGACAAGCCTAAGGACAGCTACTCACGTGTTGCTGAAGCTCGGACACCTCCAGAGACAATCCCTGCAGGCGTTGAGCCAAACCTTGGACGGAAACCATACTGATCCCCGGATTTCTTTCCTTTTAGTTTTTTTGGGCTGGACTTACTGTTATGATCTGCAACATGAACTAAGGAAAGATAGGGGAAAGCTGACCCTACAGTAAGACTAAGCTGAATCCCTACGATTTAGCGGGCTGCCTGTTCCTAGCGAACAGACCCGCCTTAGTCCTCGGCTAGTCTGAACGGAGACCTATAGCATAAGGGAAGGGGTCCCTAAAAGAACTAAGGACTAGGACAAAAAAATGGGACACCTCCTAAACAGAGAAGTTGTTGCAGAACACAAAAATACAAACTGACAAAAAAGTACTAAAGGTCCCAGAAGGACCAAGCGAACTGACAGAGATAGGCACAGAAACACCTGGCTAGAGAAGGAGTAAAACACTGAAGTCCAGCACAGCCAAAAGGGCGGAGCTGGAATATAAAGGCAAATGGTCAAATGACCGCAAAACACAAGAAGACAAAAAAAAAGCAAACAGGAGGGTTCTAACATCCTTGGCTGAGTCTAGGCAACGTTGCCTTCAGCAGGGGAATCGGTCAGTGAAGACTTACAGTTCTCAATTCCATAGATGGGCAGCGGATTCAAAATGGGATGATTCAGCCCTTAGATGTTAATTTTGTGTGGGCCTTATTGAAAGGTTGAAAGTTGATTTGGCAGTATATGAAACCCCTTGGTCCTTGGAGGCTGCTATGTCGTTGGCTATACATATTGATAGACGCCTTCGGGATAAGCGGGTGAGACTGCATTCTCCAGGGCCTTCTTGTCGTGGTTGTGTACCTCTGCTGGGGGAACGGTCTGGCAGTGAACCAGTACTGGGGGAGGTGGAGGAACCCATGCAGTTAGGGGATGCCTCTGCATCATATATTTCCCCGGAGATTCACAAGAAAAAAGGCGTATTTTTTTTGTGGGAGAAAGGGACATTTTATTGGGCCCTGTCATTCGGTCCCTAAGCAAAAGGGAGACTCAATTAACACTTGGTAGTCTGGAGTTGCATAAGCAAGGGGTGCTGTTTTCACCAACCTGCAGTTCTTGGTTTGTCCTGACAGCAGAGGTGATGCTAGAAAGCGAGAAAATTTCTGTGTTTGTTGACAGTGGAGCTGGAGTCAGCATGGTTGATGCTGAGTTTCTGAAAGCTCACGGTCTTTCTTGCTGTACTTTAGCCTTTAGTACTAAGCCTATTCCCATCTTCGCCATCAACTCAGTGCCATTTGCACAGAAAAAACTAACTCAGATTGTTCATAGTGTAAAACTGAGGGTGGGGTCGGTTCATTGTGAGATAATTCCTTGCTACAGTGGGTACAGAAAGTATTCAGACCCCTTTAAATTTTTAACTCTTTGTTTCATTGCAGCCATTTGGTAAATTCTAAAAAGTTCATTTTTTTTTCAAATTAAAGTCCACTCTGCACCCTATCTTGACTGAAAAAAACAGAAATGTAGATATTTTTTCAAAAAAAAAGAAAAAACAATATATCACATGGTCATAAATATTCAGACCCTTTGCTCAGTATTGAGTAGAAGCACCCTTTTGAGCTAGAACAGCTATGAGCCTTCTTGGGAATGATGCAACAAGTTTTTCACACCTGGATTTGGAGATCTTCTGCCATTCTTCCTTGCAGATCCTCTCAAGTTCTGTCAGGTTGGATGGTGAACATTGGTGGACAGTAGAGTTGAGCGAGCACTAAAATGCTCGGGTGCTCGACCAGAGCAACGAGCCCAATGTTAGTCTATGGGAGCCCCAAGCATTTTTGCGGCGGCACCCCCGGAAGTCTGTAGAAAGCCTAAAAAGTGCCCAAAACGATAGTGACAGTGCTCAAATGACATGGGGACAGCATGGGGATCGCCTCAGGAAGCATTTATGACCCCCAGGTCACTGCTGTCAACAACATGGTCAGAGGTATTAAGCCACTTTTACAGGCTCACAATAAAACATTCAAAAACGAAACTGAAATGGTTTTCCTGTGAAATATGTTAAGGAACATCCTTTCCAGGGTAAAGACTTGTGTATAAGGTAAAATAAATAACCAAAAACAAAAATACTCCTCCACACCTTGGGCTATGTTCACAAGTAGCATTTTTTATGTGTTTTTGCACTTTTGTATTGCTTTCAACGGTGACAAATGCATTCACCGGGAAATGTCATTTTAACATTTTACAACCTTATCTGGCCATGTGCTGTGTGACACATGCATTCAGTGCTGAAAAGACATGGGAACAGCATGGGGAAGACCCCTGGAAGCATCTCTCACACCCAGGTCACTGCCTAAAAGTGTGCCCATCAGAAGTGATCCTTGCCGCATCAGAAGATGCAGACTTGCAACTATCCACGTGCCAGTCCTTGTCCCAGGGCAGTGTTCAATTGTACCTCCCCCATTCCTTGCAATGCAAGCGCAAGTATGCAGCCTGCCACCCACCCACTCCCAGATGTCCACGCTTGGTCACCAGCCGCCAGGGGAGGCCGGGTGTCCACGCTCGATCCCCAGCCACCAGGGGGCTACCGGGTGTCCATACACGGTCCAAAGCCACCCCTATTTGTTCCGGTAACCTTCCCCACACTTTTCTTAGCCTGGCCTGCTTAAGGGCAGCATTGGACGAGCCTACTAGAGAGCCAGACTCATCTGGTGGGCCCTGGCTTCTCCATCAGAGAAGTTGAGAGTGCCAAGGTGAAGAGCATGATGATGATGAAAGAAGATAGCATCTGCTTTGTTTTCTTGGAATGCAAGCGTAAGTGTGCAACCTGCCACCCACCCACCCCCAGGCTGCAATACCATACTGCTACCTTGCTTGCACTTGAAATGAGGCCTTTTAGGCTTGTGGAGGCAGATGGCAACCACCATGTCATGGCTGCGTCGGCGGCCTGGTATCCATACTCAGTCGCAAGCCGCCCGGCGGCCTGGTATCCATACTCAGTCCCCAGCCACCCGGCGGCCGGGTGTCCACGCTTGGTCCCCAGCCGCCAGGGGGTGGCCGGGTTTCCATACTCGGTCCCCAGCCGCTTCGCGGCCGGGTGCCCACACATGGTCCCCAGCCACCTGGGGGCGGCCGGGTGTCCATAAACGGTCCCCAGCTGCCCCTATTTGTCCCGGTAACCTTCCCCACACTTTCCTTAGCCTGGCCTGCTTTAGGGCAGCATTGGACGATCCCACCAGAGAACCAGACTCCTCCGGTGGGCCCTGGCTTCTCCATCAGGGGAGTTGAGAGTGCCAAGGTGAAGAGCATGATGATGATGATAGAAGTTAGCATCTGCTTTGTTTTCTTGGAATGCAAGCGTAAGTGTGCAACCTGCCACCCACCCACCCCCAGGCTGCAATACCATACTGCTAGCTTGCTTGCACTTGAAATGAGGCCTTTTAGGTTTGTGGAGGCAGAAGCCGGCCACCATGTCATGTCTGCATCAGCGGCCTGGTATCAATACTCAGTCCCAAGCCGCCCGGCGGCCTGGTTTCCATACTCAGTCCCCAGCCGCCCGGCGGCCGGGTGTCCACGCTCGGTCCCCAGCCGCCAGGGGGCGGCAGGGTGTCCATACTCGGTCCACAGCCGCCCCGCGGCCGGGTGCCCACACACGGTCCCCAGCTGCCTGGGGGCGGCCGGGTGTTCATAAACAGTCCCCAGCCGCCCCTCTTTGTCCCAGTAACCTTCCCCACACTCTTCTTAGCCTGGCCTGCTTTAGGGCAACATTGGACGAGCCCACTAGAGAACCAGACTCCTCCAGTGGACCCTAGCTTCTTCATCAGGGGAGTTTAGAGTGCCAAGCTGAGGAGCATGATCATGATGATAGAAGTCAGCATCTGCATTGTTTTCTTGGAATGCAAGCCTAAGTGTGCAGCCTGCCACCCACCCACCCCCAGGCTGCAATACCATACTGCTAGCTTGCATGCACTTGAAATGAGGCCTTTTAGGCTTGTGGAGGCAGATACCAGCCACCATGTCATGGCTGCGTCGGCGACCTGGTATCCATACTCAGTCCCCAGCCGCCCGGCGTTCGGGTGTCCACGCTCGGTCCCCAACCGCCAGGGGCCACTGGGTGTCCATACTTGGTCCCCGGCCGCCCCGCGGCCGGGTGCCCACACACGATCCCCAGCCGCCTGGGGGCGGCAGGGTGTTCATAAACAGTCGCCAGCCGCACCTATTTGTCCCGGTGCACCTTATACACAAGCGCGCATTTCAAAACATTACCTGTGCCCTCCCCAGTGCATTTAGTGGGAAGGACAGCCTAACCATAAACACGTGGACAAGTGTATGTGGCCAGGGATGGTCCATCTCACTGACGCCTTCACACTGGGTTAATATTGTGGAAGCCGGGACACAGCTGGACACTGGGATGCAACACGTCCTCCAGACATAGAGGATTGCGGATCCTGGGTCAATCAGGCTTCAACACAAAGTTCAGAAGGTAGACTGCAGCAGTGGTCGGCCTCCTACACAATGAGTAAATAGTTCATGATCATTCATGAGGCCATCCATCTCCTTAGCTTTCTGTTCCTTGGAATGCAAGCGCATGTATGTAGTAGCGGCTAGGCCTGAGGTGGTCAGCGTTTTGACGCATATCCTACCTCCTCCGAGGATTTCTGTGGACAATTTCTGGAAGGTTTTCCTGCTACTATCCCAGTTCTATGACTCCCATTAAAACAAAGCTTCAGGTGATGAATGATGGATGAGGTGGTTGTAAAGGAGAAAGAGCAGGAGGAACAGGGACCATTCACATCAATATCAGGCCAGTCAACCACACATGTCTTGTAGGATATGTTTCTGTACCAAAAGGAGCGGTTCAGCTACATAGTTATAGGGCACACAGTGAGTGAATGTACAGTACAGACCAAAAGTTTGGACACACCTTCTCATTTAAAGATTTTTCTCTATTTTCATGACTATGAAAATTGTACATTCACACTGAAGGCATCAAAACTATGAATTAACACATGTGGAATTATATACCTATCAAAAAAGTGTGAAACAACTGAAAATATGTCTTATATTCTAGGTTCTTCAAAGTAGCCACCTTTTTGCTTTGATGACTGCTTTGCACACTCTTGGCATTCTCTTGATGAGCTTCAAGAGGTAGTCACCGGAAATGGTTTTCACTTCACAGGTGTGCCCTGTCAGGTTTAATAAGTGGGATTTCTTGCCTTATAAATGGGGTTGGGACCATCAGTTGTGTTGTGCAGAAGTCTGGTGGATACACAGCTGATAGTCCTACTGAATAGACTGTTAGAATTTGTATTATGGCAAGAAAAAAGCAGCTAAGTAAAGAAAAACGAGTGGCCATCATTACTTTAATAAATGAAGGTCAGTCAGTCCGAAAAATTGGGAAAACTTTGAAAGTGTCCCCAAGTGCAGTTGTAAAAACCATCAATCGCTGCAAAGAAACTGGCTCACATGAGGACCGCCCCAGGAAAGCAAGACCAAGAGTCACCTCTGCTTCTAAGGATAAGTTTATCCGAGTCACCAGCCTCAGAAATCGCAGGTTAACAGCAGCTCAGATTAGAGACCAGGTCATTGCCACACAGAGTTCTAGCAGCAGACACATCTCTTCAAAAACTATTAAAAGGAGACTTTGTGCAGCAGGCCTTCATGGTAAAATAGCTGCTAGGAAACCACTGCTAAGGACAGGCAACAAGCAGAAGAGACTTGTTGGGGCTAAAGAACACAAGGAATGGACATTAGACCAGTGGAAATCTGTGCTTTGGTCTGATGAGTCCAAATTTGAGATCTTCGGTTCCAACCACCGTGTCTTTGTGCGACGCAGAAAAGGTGAACGGATGGACTCTACATGCCTGGTTCCCACCGTGAAGCATAGAGGAGGAGGTGTGATGGTGTGGGGGTGCTTTGCTGGTGACACTGTTGGGGATTTATTCAAAATTGAAGGCATACTGAACCAGCATGGCTACCACAGCATCTTGCAGTGGCATGCTATTCCATCCAGTTTGCGTTTAGTTGGACCATCATTTATTTTTCAACAGGACAATGACCCCAAACACACCTCCAGGCCGTGTAAGGGCTATTTGACCAAGAGGGAGAGTGATGGGGTGCTACGCCAGATGACCTGGCCTCCACAGTCACCAGACCTGAACCCAATCGAGATGGTTTGGGGTGAACTTGCCCGCAGAGTGAAGGCAAAAGGGCCAACAAGTGCTAAGCATCTCTGGGAACGCCTTCAAGATTGTTGGAAGACCATTTCCGGTGACTACCTCTTGAAGCTCATCAAGAGAATGCCAAGAATTTACAAAGCAGTCATCAAAGCAAAAGGTGGCTACTTAGGAGAACCTAGAATATAAGACATATTTTCGTTTTTTTTCACACTTTTTTGTTAAGTATATAATTCCACATGTGTTAATTCATAGTTTTGATGCCTTCAGTGTGAATGTACAATTTCCATAGTCAAGAAAATACAGAAAAATCTTTAAATGAGAAGGTGTGTCCAAACTTTTGGTCTGTACTGTATACCAAAAATTTCGAGTCACTCCAATGCCCCTTGGAAGTGACATGGAGGGCCTTAACTAAACCGTTCTTTTTATTCATAGCAACTGGGTCTCCTGTACACTGTTGGCCTAATCAGTGAATGGAAGGCTTTCCAAAAATTATGAGGAAATGCAATGCCCCTTGAAACATACGTGGATTACAGCATACTAAAAACCTTCTGTAATGCACACGCCCGGGCTGAGTGGCGTGTGCGTGTATATGTAGTGATTCCACTGGAACGTGCCGGAGAGTGAATGCCTGGAGGGGCGTAACTAAGTATTCACCCGATCCGACCAGGGTCGCACGACGGCATACGACGCCAGTGCACCAAGGAGGAACCGAGCAGAGGGACCAGGTGTTACTCCAGGACAGACCCCGGACACGGCTGTTGACCCACACCAGGGAACACAGGAACAGACAGGCTAGGCTGGCACACGGACTGGTGGGTATAGGCAGGCACGACTGGTATGCAGGCAGGCGGGTATGCAGGCAGGGGGGTACAGGCAAGCACGGCTAGAGTGCAGACAGGGAGGTACTAGCAGGTTGGAACCGCCGGAGCGGTGAGCAAGGCAGAGCAGGCTAGAACCGCCGGAGCAGTGAGCAAGGCAGAGCTGGGGGGACAGGGCTCTGTTCAAATGGAACAGACAGGAAGGGAAAGGCAGAACCAGATACCCACAGGGTACTTGCAGTGAAGTAGCGAGTGGACCACAAACTCACAAACGGGAGTGACAATGAGTAGGAGTTAGGTACGAGTTCAGACTCTGCAGAAAAAGGGAAGGTACGGACATAGAGAAAAACAGGAAACAGGAAAACAGGCTAGGAGAGTATTCAGACAAGAACAGACACAGCAGCAAGATACAGGAGCGGGTCTAGGTATGCGGCCCCTAGAAGGCGGAACGAACAGGCTAGGAGCGTGTTCAGACAGGAACAGGCAAGATACAGGAACGGGTCTAGGTATGCAGCCCCTAGAAGGCGGAAGGAACAGGCTAGGAGCGTGTTCAGACAGGACAGACAAGATACAGGAGCGGGTCTAGGTATGCGGCCCCTAGAAGGCGGAACGATCAGGCAAGGAGCGAGTTCAGACAGGCCTGGAAATACAGCCTCCAGGAAAGGCAGGCAAGCAAACACAGAAAGGGACCTGGCACATTCAGAGTGAAAGAGCACACTGAATGAAACACAATGCTCAGGCAGGGATTCCAGAGTGATAGTCTGGACTGGAGATCAAGTGCACGCTCTTGCACAGTGGGAGATGGACCACTATGCAAGGACGCCACCAGGTATGTTACATCTTCTACCCATTATTGGGGAGTGGGCCTCCCTTAGTTTTCGCCTATGCATTGAAAAGGAAAAGCTGACTAAAATTAGGAGCAAATGCAATGCCCGTTGCAAGAGTCGTGGAGGTTAGAGGTAATTAAAAACAACATTTCAATGCCCCTTGGAAGAGCTGTAGAGTTCAGAGTGGTTTAACCAGACGGTTTTAATGCCCCTTGGAAGAGACGTGGAGGTCACAGTAGCTTAACAAGATGGTTTTAATGCCCCTTGGAAGAGCCGTGGAGTTCAGAGTGGTTTAACAAGATGGTTTTAATGCCCCTTGGAAGAGTGGTGGAGGTCGCAGTGGAATAAAAAGACAATATCAATGCTCCTTGGAAGAGTGGTGTAGGTCGCAGTAGAATAAAAAGACAATATCAATGCCCCTTGGAAGAGTGGTGGAGGTCGCAGAGGAATAAAAAGACAATATCAATGCCCCTTGGAAGAGTGGTGGAGGTTGCAGTGGAATATAAAGACAATATCAATGCCCTGTGAAAGAGACGTTGAGGTCACAGTAGCTTAACAAGATGGTTTTCATGCCCCTTGGAAGAGACGTGGAGGTCACAGTATCTTAACAAGACAGTTTTAATGCCCCTTGGAAGAGTGGTGAAGATCGCAGTGGACAATATCAATGCCCCTTGGAAGAGACATGGAGGTCACAGTAGCTTAACAAGATGATATTAATGCCCCTTACAAGAGCCATGCAGTACAGCATATTAAAAACATTATTCCCATTATTGGGGAGTGGGTCTCCCATAGTCTTTGCCTATGCTTTCCAAGCAAAAGCTGCCAAAAATTAGGACGGAGGAACTTGCAATGCTGGCAAACAAGAGCCATGCAGTACAGCATATTAAAAACATTATTCCCATTATTGGGGAGTGGGTCTCCCATAGTCTTTGCCTATGCCTTTGAAGCAAAAGCTTCCAAAAATTAGGACGGAGGAACTTGCAATGCTGGCAAACAAGAGCCATGCAGTACAGCAAATTAAAAACATTATTCCCATTATTGGGGAGTGGGTCTCCTATAGTCTTTGCCTATGCCTTCCAAGCAAAATCTGCCAAAAATTAGGATGGAGGAACTTGCAATGCTGGCAAACAAGAGCCATGCAGTACAGCATATTAAAACCATTATTCCCATTATTCTGTAGTGGGTCTCCCATAGTCTTTGCCTATGCCTTCCAAGCAAAAGCTGCCAAAAATTAGGACGGAAGAACTTGAAATGCTGGCAAACAAGAGCCATGCAGTACAGCAAATTAAAAACATTATTCCCATTATTGGGGAGTGGGTCTCCCATAGTCTTTGCCTATGCCTTCCAAGCAAAATCTGCCAAAAATTAGGATGGAGGAACTTGCAATGCTGGCAAACAAGAGCCATGCAGTACAGCATATTAAAACCATTATTCCCATTATTGGGTAGTGGGTCTCCCATAGTCTTTGCCTATGCCTTCCAAGCAAAAGCTGCCAAAAATTAGGACGGAAGAACTTGAAATGCTGGCAAACAAGAGCCATGCAGTACAGCAAATTAAAAACATTATTCCCATTATTGGGGAGTGGGTCTCCCATAGTCTTTGCCTATGCCTTCCAAGCAAAAGCTGCCAAAAATTAGGAAGGAGGAACTTGCAATGCTGGAAAACAAGAGCCATGCAGTACAGCATATTAAAAACATTATTCCCATTATTGGGGAGTGGGTTTCCCATAGTCTTTGCCTATGCCTTCCAAGCAAAAGCTGCCAAAATGTAGGATGGAGGAGCTTGCAATGCTGCCAACACAGACCATGGTCACCCTGGTGGTATAGTGGTGGTGGAGGATGAGGATAAGGAGAAGAGCAAAATACAGCCGAAATGTGGAAGCGTATACCCATGTGTGGGTGTGAAGCGGTGCATGGGAATTCACCTCCCGAAATAACACAGTGGATTTGACTTTATGATACTCTGCTCTCATTTGGTGGTGATGAGAATTCTGGCCCAATCCAGCCCTTGTACATTTTGATAAGGGTCAGCTTGTCAGCCTTGTCAGTTGACAGGCGAGTGTGCTTATCAGTTTTAATTCCCCCAGCGGCACTAAAAGCACCCTCGGATAACACGCTATCGGCAGGGCAGGCCAGAACCTCCAAGGCGTACAGAGCGAGTTCATTCCAAGTGTCCAGCTTGGATACCCAATTATTAAAAGGCACAGAGGAATCACAGAGTACGCTGGTACAGTCGGCAAGGTACTCCCTCACCATCTTTTGAAACTTTCCACTCCTTGTGAGAGTACCCCACGCCTCAGGGCCTGTAAGCTGGGCAGTTCTCATAAAACTGTTCCATAATGTTGACAGTGTTCCCCTGCCTCTGCTGGATTGGAGTCTCTCTCGCCTGTACGCCTTGGTTGGGCAACGAACTGTGACCTCTGCCGCTAGCATGTTCAGATGGGAATTTTTTTAACATTTCTGCAGCAAGGGCCTTCTGGTCCTGCCCCATTTTTGTAGACCTCTCCACCTCAGGAATAAGAGAGTGAAAGTTCTCGTTGTAGTGGGGGTCTAAAAGTGTCACCAACCAGTAATGACTGTCACCCAACATTTTGACAACGCGAGGGTCACGGTTAAGGCAGCGTAACATAAAGTCAGCCATGCGTGCCAGACTGGTAATGGGCAAAACTTCCATGTCCTCACCAAGATGACGACTGACCATGCTCTCCTCCTCCTCCTCCTCCCCCCTGTCCTCAGGCCACCCACACTGAACCGACGGTATGACAGTAGTACAGGTACTACCTTCTACAGCGCATGACACCAGCTCCTGTTTTTCCTTCTCCTCCTCCTCCTATCCCTCATTGTCCCCCAATGCACATTGGGATGAGATGAGGCTGGGCTGTGTGTAATCGACCGCTATGACTTCTTGATCCATCTCATCATTCTCTGGTTGCAATTCCTCCTCTTTAATTCTCTGCAGAGAGAATTGCAAAAGACCGACAAGTGGGATGCTGATGCTAATGATGGCGTCATTGCCACTCACCATCTTAGTGGACTCCTCAAAGTTTGTAACGATGGTACATATGTCAGACATCCAGGTCCACTCCTGAGGTCTTATGTGTGGAGTCTGACCTGAATATCGACGGCCTTGTTGCAGCTTGTACTCCATAACTGCTCTCTTCTGTTCACAAATCCTTTGCAACATGTGGGGGGTAGAGTTCCAACATGTGGGGACATCACACACCAGTCGGTGTGCCGGAAGCTGCAAATGCTGCTGCAACACAGCAAGGGTGGCAGAAGCTCTAGCCTACTTCTGAAACTGAGCTGACAGGCGGCGTACTTTGACAAGCAGATCTGGAAACTCGGGGTACGATTTAAGAAACCGCTGAACCACAAGGTTAAGCACATGAGCCAGGCATGGTACGTGTGTGATCTTGCCTCACCTCAGAGCCGCCACCAGGTTACGGCCATTTTCACAGACGACCATGCCTGGATGTAGGTTCAGCGGTCTCAGCCACAGATCTGCCTGCTCTTTCACAGCTGTCCACAACTCACAAGCAGTGTGAGGTTTATCACCTAAGCTTATGAGTTTCAGCACAGACTCTTGCCGTTTGGCGGAGCAGTACTGACGTGCTTCAAGATTGTAACTGATGTGGTGATATCTGAGATGGAGGCTGAACATGAGGAGGAGGAGGAGGCTGATGCACAGGAGCCGTACACTGTGGGGGCAACTCTGACTGACATAGGGCCCACAAGCCTCGGTGTGGGAAGGATGTGTTCCGTCCCAAGTTCCGACGGGGTCCTGACTTCCACTATGTTTACCCATTGTGCCGTCAGGGAGATGTACCGTCCCTGGCCACAAACATTAGTCCACGTGTCCATTGTCAGGTGGACTCTCCCAGTAACTGTGTTGGTGAGGGCACGGCAGATGTTTTGGGACACGTGCTTTTGTAGTGCCGGGATGGCACACTGGGCAAAATAGTGTCGGCTGGAGACCGAGTACCGAGGGACGGCCACCGCCGTAAGGTTGCGGAAGGATTCCGTCTCCACCAGCCTAAAAGGCAGCATTTCCAATGCAAGCAGTCATGAAATGTGTGAATTTAAGACTGTGGCCTGTGGGGCATTGGCTGCAAATTTGCGCTTTCGTTCAAAGGTCTGGGATATGGACAATTGAATGCTGCGGTGGGACGTGGACATGGACGTTGATGCTGTTTCTTGAGAAACTGCCATAACAAGTGAAGACTGAAAGGCGGGGACATCTTTGCATGCAGTATGGACAGGGGATAGCCTTGCACGCACAACAGGGGGTTCTATTACACGCACAACAGCGGAAGAAGCAGTGGTGACACCCGCTGACACTGGTCGTGGACCCTGGGGTTTGCCCCACAAAGTCGGGTGCTTTGCTGACATGTGCCTGATCATGCTGGTGGTGGTCAGGCTGGTAATTCTGGCACCCATGCTGATGCTGGCATGGCAGGTGGTACAAATGGCCTTTTTGGGGTTATCAGCAGAGTCTTTAAAAAACTTCCTGACTATGGAAGACCTACCGGTTGTACTGGCAAAGTCCCTCGTGTTGGTGTTACGGGGAACAGTTGCCCGCCTTCTGTGTGCGGCCACCACACTGCTTCTTCCTTCCTGTTGGGGTACTCTGCCTCCCTCCCCCTGTGTGCTGCTGGCCTCGCTCTGCATGCCCTCCAGCCACATTGGGTCAGTTACAAGATCATCCACCACCTCCTCCTTTCCACTTCCGCACCACGATCCTTCTCCTCACTTCGTGGCAACTGTGTCTTGTCATCGTCCATCTCTTGTGACAAATTGCCAGCGTCGCCTTCCTGTGGCCATGGCTGTTCAAATATTTGGGCATCGCTACATGGGATCTCCTCTTCCACCACTTCAAGCGGAGCAGGCGAGGGGCACAAATATGGAAATGGACCAGTGAACAGCTCTTCAGAGTGTCCAACTGTTGGATCATTTTCTGTCTGACGACACTCGGCATGGTGGGAGGAAGGAGCATCAGGGTGAGGAGGAGTATGCGGTCGAGACTCATGGCTACTAAAACTTGACCGTGTGGAAGGCAGACCGGAGGTGGTGGTGCCCAGGTGACTGGAAGTATTATCTGCTATCCAATTAATAACCTGTTCACACTGATCAGTTCGCAATACTGGTGTTGTTCTGTGCATCCCTAGTAATTCGGTCTAGAAGTGGGAGCGAGAAGATGTGGCAGTTGGTTGTGGCACATTTTCACCTTGGCCACTGCCCCGTCCTCTACACGCACCATCACCAGAACGTCCAGTTCCACATCCCTTGCCACGAGCCTTGCCCATTGTAAATGAAGTAAAATAGCTTACTCTCGCACTATCAATGGAAAAAGGGTAATAAAAAGGAGATTAGAACCATGGAAGAGGAAAATCACAGTTCTATTTCTCTGGCCTACACCAGAATAATTTAAACAGATATATTTGTGTCTGAAGAAGTCAGGGAGACACTATTACTGTTTTTTTATGGAAAAAAGGCCAAAAGCTGGATACTACAGAGATTTGAACCGTGGAACTGCAAAACCACAGTTATAGTTATGTGGCCTACACCAGAATCTTTTAAACAGATATATTTGTGTCTGAAAACTCACAGACACATTCCTTTTTTTTTTGGGGGGGGGGGGGGACACCAAAAGGTTAATAAGACGGGCATTTGTACAGTCTGAAGAAGGAAAAAAAAAGGAGGACTAAGTCTAGTAATTTTAGCAGCAGGAGCACACAGGACTGTAATGCAGCGTTTGTTGGTATAACCACTGTTTCTCCTATACAGCCTGCCTAGCTGATATCTGGGATGGATATTAGTCCTGAGAAGGACTGTTTGTTTGATGTGGCAGGCTTTAGAGACCCTACACTAAGTATTTTGCAGTATAAATCTCTCCCTAGCTCATCAGCACTCTCCCTACACTGTCTGATGCGGAGCTACTGTGTCCAAGATGGTGGCGCCCAGTTTTAAATACTCGAGGTGACACTGGGCTGCGGCATTACAGTGACTGGCTGGCAATCCCTGCATGTTCATTGGCTCTGTAAAGAGCGCAAAACATGCAGGGCGGAGACCCGAGCTCCCGCCCAAGTAACCCGGAAATGCTCGTTGATCACCGAACATCCCGAGTAGCAAGATGCTCGGCGAGTACCAAGCAGTGTCGAGCATGCTCGCTCAACACTAGTGGACAGACATTTTCAGGTCTCTCTAGTGATGCTCAATTGGGTTTAGGTCTGGGCTGGGCCAGTCAAGAATGGTCACAGAGTTGTTCTGAAGCCACTCCTTTGTTAGTTTAGCTGTGTGCTTAGGGTTATTGTCTTGTTGGAAGGTGAAGCTTCTGAGGTCCAGAGCACTCTGGAAGAGGTTATCATCCAGGATATCTCTGTACATGGCCGCATTCATGTTTCCTTCAATTGCAACCAGTCGTTCTGTCCCTGCAGCTGAAAAACACCCCGATAGCATGATGCTTCCACGCCATGTTTCACCGTTGTGGTTGTATTGGGCAGGTGGTGAGCAGTGCCTGGTTTTCTCCACCCATACCGCTTAGAATTATCGCCAATAAGTTCTATCTTCATCTCATTAGACCAGAGAATCTTATTTCTCGTAGTCTGGGAGTCCTTTGTGTGTTTTTGAGCAAACTCTATGTGGACTTTCATTTGTCTTGCACTTAGGAGAGGCTTCCGTCGGGCCACTCTGCCTTAAAGGCTCGACTGGTGGAGGGTTTTAGTGATAGTTAACTTTGTGGAACTTTCTCCCATCTCCCTATCACAGTTATATTGGGGTTCTTCTTTACCTCGCTCACCAAGGCTCTTCTCCCATGATTGCTCAGTTTGGCTGGACAGCCAGGTCTAGGAAAACTTCTGGTGGTCCCAAACTTCTTCCATTTAAGAATTATGGAGGCCACTGTGCTCTTAGGAACCTTGAGTAATGCAGAAATTCTTTTGTAACCTTGGCCAGATCTGTGCCTTGCCATAATTCTGTCTCTGAGCTCCTTGGGCAGTTCCTTTGAGCGCATGATTCTCATTTGGTCTGTCATGCACTGTAAGCTGTGAGGTCTTATACAGATAGGTGTGTGCCTTTCCAAATCAAGTCCTATCAGTTTAATTAAACACAGCTGGACTCCAATGAAGGATTAGAACCATCAAGGAGGATCACAAGGAAATGGACAGCATGTGACTTAAATATGAGTGTCTGAGCAAAGTGTCCGAATACTTATAACCATGTGATATTTCAGTTTTTCTTTTTTAATAAATTTGCAAAAATTTCTACATTTCTGTTTTTGTTCAGTCAAGAAGGGGTGCAGAGTTTACTTTAATGAGAAAAAAATGAACTTTTTAGAATTTACCAAATGGTTGCAATGAAATAAAGAGTGAAAAATTAAAAGTTGTCTGAATACTTTCCTTACCCACTGTATGTCTTTGAAAGTATTTCTGCCCCAATTGTCTTGGGTCTTCCCTGGCTGGTGAAACATAACCCGTTGCTGGATTAGCAAGCCAGGGAAATCATTGAATGGAAAGATTACTGCCATGAGAACTGTCTAGATATTTCCCTTGCTACAGTCTCTACGGAAATATTACCTGCTTTTCTGGCTGGTTTTGAGGACATTTTTTCTGAGAGGGGATGTCAGGGTTTGCCTCCTCATCGTGCATATAACTGTCCTATCAACCTGACCCCCGAAGCTTAACTACCAAAGCCCAGACTTTATAATCTTTCTGGCCCTGAGATACAAGCCATGAAGGATTTCATTGCGGAAAGTCTGGAGAAGGGACACATCAGGCCCTCATACTCGCCCGTGGCTGCAGGGTTCTTCTTTGTGAAGAAAAAAGATGGCGGCCTACTTCCCTGTTTATATTTCCGGTAATTAAATCAAATTACCATCCGAGATCCATACCCTCTTCCTCTAATTACCGATTTGTTCAGCTATGTTGTAGGAGCTAAGGTATTCTCCAAGTTGGATTTAAGGGGAGCCTACAATCTGGTTAGAATCAGAGAAGGGGATGAATGGAAAACAGCGTTCAATACCCCAGAAGGGCATTTTGAGAGTCTGGTTATGCCTTTCGGTTTGACCAACGCTCCTGCAGTGTTTCAGCATTTCATAAATGATGTTTTTCTTCATTTGTGGCGAGGTTTGTGGTGGTCTATCTGGACGATATTTTGGTTTACTCACCTGATTTTGAGACACATCGAGGGCATGTTAAGCAGGTGCTCCAGATATTAAGGGATAACAAACTTTATGCCAAACTGGAAAAATGTGTTTTCGCTGTTCAGGAGGTGCAGTTTTTCGGGTACTTGTTGTCATCTTTGGGTTTTCGGATGAATCCGGAGTAGATCCGTGCATTCCTTGATTGGGACTATCCCGAGAACCTGCAGGTTCTACAATGTTTTCTGGCCTTTACTCATTTTTACCGAAAATTCATCCAAAATTACACGGTAATCGTGAAACCCCTTACTAACATGACCAGAAAGGGATCAGATTTTTCCAAATGGTCAGAAGCATCCCTCCAGGCTGTTTCTTCCTTAAAGAATTGTTTTGCCACGGCACCTATGCTCAGTCAACCCGATGTTTCCCAGCCCTTTATTATGGAAGTTGATGTGTCGGAGGTTGGGGTTGGGACTGTGTTGTCTCAGGGTCCGTCCTCTGGTATATGGCGCCCATGCGCTTTCTTTTCTAAAAAATTGTCTTCGGCTGAAAGAAATTATGATGTGGGTAATAGGGAACTTTTGGCGTTTGAAGAAAGGTGACATTGATTGGAGGGGGCTGTCCATCCCATTACTGTTATTACTGACCATAAGAACCTGTCATATCTCTAATCAGCTAAATGTCTCAGCCTTAGGCAAGCCAGATGGTCATTGTTTTTTACTAGGTTCAATTGTGCTGTCACTTTTTGTCCAGGGGTCAAAAATGTCAAGGCTGATGCTTTGTCCCTGAGCTTCCCTGGTGGCGATGACCAGGAGAACCCTACCCCGATATTACAGAAAAGGATAGTTATTTCTGCATGGTTTCCTGAACTTGAGTGTGAGGTGTTGGAGGCCCAGAGGGATGCCTCCTGCCATTCAGGAAGGTTATGTGTACCATCTAATCTGTGGCACAAAGTAATTAAGAAACATCACAACTCTGTGCTTGCTGGTTATCCAAGTGGTAAAGCTATTATGGATCTCCTCTCTCGTCGGTTTTGGTGGCCGGGGTTGCATTGGGATGTGATTGAACACGTATCTGCTTGTACAACCCCTGGCAAAAATGATGGAATCACTGGGCTCGGAGGATGTTCATTCAGTTGTTTAATGTTTTTAAAAAAATGCAGATCACAGACATGGCACAAAACTAAAGTCATTTCAAATGGCAACTTTAGGGCTGTTAAAAACACTAAAAGAAATCAAGATAAAAAATGTGGTACTCAGTAAGGGTAATTATTTTCAGACCAAGCAGAGGGAAAAAAATATGTAATCACTCAAATCTGTGGAAAAAATTATGGAATCACCCTGTAAATTTTAATTTCCAAAACTAACACCGGCATCAAATTAGATCTGCTCGTTAGTCTGCATCTAAAAAGAAGCGATCACACCTTGGAGAGCTGTTGCACCAAGTGGACTGACATGAATCATGGCTCCAAAATGAGAGATGTTAAATGAAACAAAGGAGAGGATTATCAAACCCTTAAAAGAAGGTAAATCATCATGCAATGTTGCAAAAGATGTTGGTTGTTTACAGTCAGCTGTGTCTAAAATCTGGACCAAATACAAACAACAAGGGAAGGTTGTTAAAGGCAAACATACTGGTAGACCGATGAAGACATCAAAGCGTCAAGACAGAAGACAGGAAACTTAAAGCAATATGTCTCCAAAACAGGAAATGCACAACAAAACAAATGAGGAATGAATGGGAGGAAACTGGAGTCAATGTCTGTGACCGAACTGTTAGAAACCGCCTAAAGGAAATGGGATTTACATGCAGAAAAGCTAAACATAAGCCATCATTAACACCTAAACAGAAAAAAACAAGGTTACAAAAGGCTAAGGAAAAGGAATTGTGGACTGTGGATGACTGGATGAAAGTCATATTCAGTGATGAATCGCAAATCTGCATTGGGCAAGGTGATGATGCTGGAACTTTTGTTTGGTGCTGTTCAAATGAGATTTATAAAGATGACTGTATGAAGAGAACATGCAAATTTCCACAGTCATTGATGATATGGGGCTACATGTCAGGTAAAGGCACTGGGGAGATGGCTGTCATTACATCTTCAATAAATGCCCAAGTTTACATTGATATTTTGGACAGTTTTCTTATCCCATCAATTGAAAGGATGTTTGGGGATGATGACATAATTTTTCAAGATGATAATGCATCCTGCCATAGAGCAAAAACTGTGAAAACATTCCTTGAAAGAAGACACATAAGGTCAATGTCATGGCCTGCAAATAGTCGGGATCTCAATCCAATTGAAAATGTTTGGTGGAAGTTGAAGAAAATGGTCCATGAAAAGGCTCCAACCTGCAAAGCTGATCTGGCAACAGCAATCAGAGAACGTTGGAGCCAGATTGATGTAGAGTACTGTTTGTCACTCATTAAGTCCATGCCTCCGAGACTGCAAGCTGTTATTAAAGCCAGAGGTGGTGCAACAAAATACTAGTGCTGTATTGGAGTGTTCTTTTGTGTGTTTGTTTTTCATGATTCCATAATTTTTTCCTCAGAAATGAGTGATTCCATAATTTTTTCCCTCTGCTTGGTCTGAAAAAAATTACCCTTACTGAGTACCACATTTTTTATCTTCATTTCTTTTAGTGTTTCTTTAAGCCCTAAAGTTGCCATTTGAAATGACTTTAGTTTTGTGCCATGTCTGTAATCTGCTTTTTTTCAACAACATTAAACAACTGAATGAACATCCTCCGAGCCCGGTGATTCCATAATTTTTGCCAGGGGTTGTAGTATTTGCGCACATTCTAAGGTTTCGCACACTCGCCCGTCTGGAACTCTTCTTCCTGATATAGGTTGGTGCCCGGGTAAGGTACCAAACCAAGTATAAGTCTATTATAATAACCTGGCACTCAAAGACTTTAGATTAATTTTCTTGATTTGATTTTAATGAAGTTTAATACAGTGTACAAATGTTTCGGTCACTCAGGACCTTCATCAGTGTACTCAAACAAGCAAAATAAAATAGATAACAATCAATATATGCTCACAGAGGTTGAGAAAAAAAATCGCCATTATATAACAAGATATATAATATGTGACATGTAGTTTGAGGCAATTGTGGACTACCTGTATTGGGAGGGTCAGGGAAGGAGGGGAAGGAGGCATGAGGTAGATGTCCCAGAAAAGGAGGAAAAGAAAGAGAACATATCAGTATTTGTTTGATTAAGGTTTTCATGATGTGGACAGAAGCCACTAAGGAGGCTGTGAAGAAAAAGGGTATTATTAGGAAAAGAAGGTAATAGCCGCTGGATCCAGACAAGCGTCAGTGGTGGACACATACCTTGCATTAATGCATGTGCTGCATGGAGCTATAGGAACGCGGTATCCACCGCTTGTTCCGGTGATGTGTGATGTGGACTGTATGTGATAAGCCTTAAATAGGCTGTGGGTGAGTCCAGTGTGGATGAATGGGCATTGGTGGCAGTGGGACGCCGAGAATGCGCGCATTGCTGGAAGAACCTGGAAATAATGAAATAAAAGAAAAGAAGAATCCAAAGTACGGACATCAGGAGGGATCAGGGAAGAAGGCTGGGATCTAGGGAGGATTCTGGGAAATAAGGAAAAGCTCGTTAGAATACATACAAGGATACAAAAATCTTCTTTTCTTTTATTTCATTATTTTTGCATTATCCCCTGCAATAGCCAGCCATTCTCCTATAGCTCCATGCAGCACATGCATTAATGCAAGGTATGTGTCCACAACTGACCCTTCTCTTTGTCCAGCAGCTATTACCTTCTTTTCCTAATGATACCCTTTTTCTTCACAGCCTCCTTAGTGGCTTCTGTCCACCTCATAAAAACCTTAATCAAACAAATACTTGTATGTTCTCTTTCCTTTCCTCCTTTTCTGGGACATCTACCTCATGCCTCCTTCCCCTCCTTCCCTTGACCCTCCCAATACAGGTAGTCCACAATTGCCACAAACTACATGTCACATATTATATATCTTGTTATATAATGACAATTTTTTTTCTCAACCTCTGTGATCATATATTGATTATCTATTTTATTTTGTTGTTTTAGTACACTGATGAAGGTCCTGAGTGACCGAAACCTTTGTACACTGTATTAAACTTCATTAAAATCAAATCAAGAAAAATAATATAAAGTCTTTGAGTGCCGGGTTATTATAATAGACTTATACTTGGCTTGGTACCTTACACGGGCACCAACCTTTATCAGGAGTGCGATTGTTTTTCAAATATCTAGTGATTCCTATATATCAGCACCCTGATTGGTCATGACTTCTTCCAACACATTCTTCTCTAATGCTGAAGAAACTTCTCAAATTATCTCTCAATCTAACCTATCCTGCGACTTCCTCCTTTGCTCCTTTGCTCCACCAAAGGAAACACGAGGAAGAGACTGGGAAAAGGAATTATGGCACTTAACTAACATCGAACTCCACTGTGCCACATTGACCGAATACGTACGCGTTCAGCGCATTCCACGAGGCTTGAGGGTACCACTTCGTCCTACCCTGTTCAGCGACCAAGGGGAATATTGTACAAAATTTGAACGTATTCTCAACAAATGTTCTTTTGATTTAATGACCCTTACCATTGAATTCCTGCAGAAAGCCATTTATTTTTCCAAAGAACAGATCACCACCATTGAGACGCAGCTATCAACATTAATCCAGACTGAGGAATTTGAAATCCTGAAGAATAAAACCCAGGCCACCATCGAACAACATAGAAGGGACACTGAGAGTAGAAAATGTACCAATTTCACCAGAGATTCAGAAGATTACCAACAGAATCACGTCTACAGATGGTGAGACAGACGGGCTCCCAGACGCAACTACGCACGCTTTGGGCACTCCTCTACAGATCAATCTACCTCGGGATCAGAGGCAGACAGACGCAACCTCACTACCTCTACTCATTTATTAGGCAATCGCAAGAAGAATTTCAGAAGAAGAGGACAAGGAGAGGAGGCACCTGCAAAAGGCAACATGGACTTAGTTCGAGTGACCCGCTCCCAGGTAAAGCCCCACTTGTAGTGAACATTTCCTCACGCTTCTTGAGCATTGCTGAAATTGCTGTTCTTCAGAAAGGTCTCAATTTTTGTCCTTCTAACAGGTGTAATACCTTTACATTAGATATGGAATTACAAAGATTTTATCGCTCCATCAGACTTAAAGCATATTTTTCACAGGAATCCCCCCGAACACCACCACTTCACCCTCCATAGGTTCACCCCATATTAGAGCAGCTAGCTTGGGTCTTAAACTCAAAAGTAGCTACCGACCACCGCGTAACCAACATGCAGTAGAGACCTTCATTGAATTTATTGATAATTCGTTTCAAAAACTGCGATCCGACATGGATAGAGGACACATACACTACCATCACAATATGTCCAGTTTGGACAAACAAGCCCTTAAATCACTACAGGCCGATCAGTCAATCATAATCAAACCTGCAGACAAAGACGGGGCTATAGTCGTAATGGACAAGACTACATACGTAACAGAGATCCAGCGACAACTCGATGACACCACTGTATATTTGAAATTATCAAATAACCCCTCATACAACATCAGCACATCTGTCACAGGGATTATAGATCAACACCTGAGTAAGGGCACAATTGATCTCAAAACATGAGATTTTCTAATTAAGAAATTTCCCATAACTCCAGTATTTTACATACTTCCTAAAATACATAAATGCCTAGAGAATCCACCAGGACGCCCGATAGTTGCCTCCACTGACTCTATATTGTCTCCATTATCAATCTTTCTAGAAAAAATACTGATCCCATTGATAAAAGAAAGTCCATCATTTATACTTGATACAGGAGCTTTTCTCAGTATGATTCGAACAATTCACCAAATTCAACCAGGCGCTCTCCTAGTAACTCTAGATGTCAATAACCTCTATACGTCCATTCCACACAAAAAAGGCATTCAATGCGTTGGGAACTTATTGGACAAATCCGACATATCTCCAGAAACACGTGATCTTTGCATAGATCTCCTCACCTTGGTCTTGACAAAAAACTTCTTTCTGTTTAAAGACACTTATTACATCAAAAGAGAGGGGACCGCGATGGGCTCCAATGTAGCCCCTCCATACGCCAATTGTTACATGGCCACTTTTGAAGAGAATAACGTTTACCCCAATAACCTATATAAAACTCATGCCATCTTATGGAAAAGATATATAGATGATATATTCTGAATATGGGGGGGCTCGGTCGAGTCACTTACAGATTTCTTCAATACTATCAACTCAGCATGGGAGGGACTCAAATTCACGATTTCCTCAGACCTTGATTCCATCAATTTCCTAGACACTAGAGTCATAAAGAACCAGAAGGGGATACGCTCTACTGACCTCTATGTTAAACCCACTGACCAAAACGGGTTACTCCGTTTCGACAGCTTACACCCCAAATCCACGGTTTCCTCAATCCCCAAGTCACAATTCCATTGTGTGAAACGGATAGTCAGTGATGCGACCATTTGTGACCTCAGACTTAAAGAAATGCAATGAAAATTTGAGGAATGTGGATATCCCTCCGATCTGTTGAAAAAATCCTTGCAACCTAGGGCCAACATCCGCCCCACCACCTCCAACCGCATTTTTTTTGTCTAAACCTACCATCCGGCTGTACTCATCCTCCATAAAAAAATCCAACAACATTGGAAAATATTGCAAACAGCATATCCCTCTGTACCGGCCCCTTTTTATCTTGCTTTAAGAGAGCCCCCAATATCAGAGATCAACTCATTCGAGCTGATTTTGGCATGACTAAAACTTTACCTAGACAAAGATTTCTCTCAAACCCGAAAACTGGCACATTTCCATGTTTACAATGGTACCAGTGTTACAATGTCACCAGAGGTAATACATTTTAACACCCACACTCAGGTAAACAATACCAAATCAAGGACTATTACACTTATAACTAGTGTTGAGCATTCCGATACTGAAATATCGGGTATCAACCGATATTCGCGGTATCAGAATTCCAATACTGAGTTCCGATACTTTTAGAATATCGCATACCGGAATCGGAAGTTCCCATAATGCAATGAGCCAGTTTAATTTTATTCAGCCAATGAGTATCCTAAGAAGTGTGGGCACATCCTGTTAGGCATGTTAGGCATGTTAACTAATGGCATGGCAGTGATTGGCTGCTGAAATGATGTCATGAAGCACTATAAAAGCCACCGCCACCACTGTGAATTCAGTTAGGGACAGGACGCTGCTGTTCCGAGGGACAGTTTTAGCTACCGATTTGCTTTATTGTGCTTTACCCAGGCTACTTTATAAAGCTTTCTTTTGTCTTGCAGCGCTAGTGCACAGTTCTCTGCAATGTTCATGGCTGTCTGCGAGGACTCTGTGTGTGAGTGCAGCTCATGCTGTAGTGTGTACTGCAGCCACGTCCGGTTGTAGTCCGCTCAGCGTGCGTCACTGCCTCATACATTATCCTTTTTTGCATTAGTGCTGTTCATTTTTCCTGATTTCTCCTATTAGTGTGGTTCTATCCGTATTCAGCTAGATTGCTTGCAAACAAACTATATAGGAGTAGATAGAGGAGCCTTTCTGCAGCCTTATGTCCTGCAGCCCCAGACAGATTAGTATTAGCCTATTTTTTGTAGCCTCATCTATTGCATTATAGGTTACCTTCCTGCATTGTAATAGCTACAAAAAGTTTGTGATACTATCGGTTTTACATCTTTGGGCACATCCAGTGTCTTTTTGTGAAAAAAAAAAAACGTAAATAAAGTTCACCAAACACTCCACTTTACAGTTGTGTAGGCCACATTAGCTCAAATTAAAGTCCAGTCCACACTTTATAAAATTTGTGTTTCTTATACCTGTTAGCAGCTGTTCAGGAATAAGCACACTAAGCCATTAGTACTTTTCTGCCTATCTTTATCAGTCTACCAAGATGAAGAAGGCAGGGAGTAAGGCATGTGGTCATGGTCGTGGGCGTGGAGTTTCTGCAGGGAGAGGACGTGAGGATTCTGTGCCTGCAGGGAGAGGACGTGGGGATTCTGTGCCTGTTGCGGGCACCAGTGACTCAGCATCACCCAGTTTTACCAGGGAATAGTCCTTCATGCGCAGCTTTGTAGGAGCTCGCCATTAGAGATGAGCGTTGTTCTACTCGAACTGTTCGCCAATCTCAAATTCGAGCTGTTTTGGGCGGTGTTCGAGCCGGTCGGCGAACACGAACAATTTGAGAAAAATTCGGCTGTTCGAGGTTATGTTCGATAACTGTTCGTGCACCAAAATCATAACTGGATTTTTTCTCAGTAATGATGAAAATTAATGTTAATACGCAGTTTGAGTGTACAGCGGGGCGGGGGGAGGGGCAAGGGATGGATCTCTGCAGGAACAATGAAGATCTCCATTTTTTTTTCTCTTTCCCGCATTTGCAGTGGGGAGGTGCAATCTGTCAGCCTATCAGCAGCGCACACACGGAGCGAAGTGCTTTTTTTCACACAAGCAAGGGCATGTGTGATTGGCAGTGTATGTCACATGTCCTTGCCCTATAAGACCAAGCCATTTTCCCCGTCGCCACCATTTTCTCACTGCTGCAGCTGCGTGTTAGACGGCACCGCTGTTGCTGTGTGCGCTATACCTTGTTAATTTCAAGCCAATTTTCGCACAAATATACAGATAGCTTGGGAGTAGGGAATAGTTGTGATTGCAGTCCTTTTAAGGACTAGGTTACAGCATTTCCTACGACTTTTATCAGGCAGGTCTGTGCTCTTAAATAGATAGATTGTGGGAGTAAAGACTAATTGTAATTGGAGTCCTTTTCAGGACTAGGTTACATCAGTTCCTATCAGTTTTTGCCAGGCAGGTCTGTGCCAGTGCTGTGCAAGTTTTTTTCACAGCATTTGGCTGAATCTAGCAAAGCTAATCCTTTTTGGCCTATTGCAGAGTGTGTTAGTCAGTGGAGTAGCCTATCTGTGTTGCAAGATATACCACCTGTGTATAGAATACCAATTTTTTTACTGCACCTAGTGAAGTAAAATCTTTTGGGCATAGCATCATTCTATTAGTCCATCTATACTGACCTCCATCAGGTTGCAAACTGAATATAATTTTTTTCTGCATCTAGCTCTGAAAAAATATTTGGGCTTCTAGCAGTGTGTGGGACTTGGTCTATTAGTCCATCTATACTGACCTCCATCAGGTTGCAAATTAAAAATAATTTTTTTCTTCATTTAGCTCTGAAAAAATATTTGGGCTTCTAGCAGTGTGTGGGACTTGTTCTATTAGTCCTTCTATACTGACCTCCAGCAGGTTGCAAATTGAATATAATTTTTTTCTGCATCTAGCTCTGAAAAAATATTTGGGCTTCTAGCGGTGTGTGGGACTTGGTCTATTAGTCCATCTATACTGACCTCCATCAGGTTGCAAATTAAAAATATTTTTTTTCTGCATCTAGCTCTGAAAAAATATTTGGGCTTCTAGCAGTGTGTGGGACTTGGTCTATTAGTCCATCTATACTGACCTCCATCAGGTTGCAAATTAAAAATAATTTTTTTCTTCATTTATCTCTGAAAAAATATTTGGGCTTCTAGCAGCGTGTGGGACTTGTTCTATTAGTCCATCTATACTGACCTCCATCAGGTTGCAAATTAAAAATAATTTTTTTCTGCATCTAGCTCTGAAAAAATATTTGGGCTTCTAGCAGTGTGTGGGACTTGGTCTATTACTCCATCTATACTGACCTCCATCAGGTTGCAAATTAAAAATAATTTTTTTCTGCATCTAGCTCTGAAAAAATATTTGGGCTTCTAGCAGTGTGTGGGACTTGGTCTATTAGTCCATCTATACTGACCTCCATCAGGTTGCAAATTGAATAAAAAAAATTTCTGCATCTAGCTCTGAAAAAATATTTGGGCTTCTAGCGGTGTGTGGGACTTGGTCTATTAGTCCATCTATACTGACCTCCATCAGGTTGCAAATTAAAAATAATTTTTTTCTGCATCTAGCTCTGAAAAAATATTTGGGCTTCTAGCAGTGTGTGGGACTTGGTCTATTAGTCCATCTATACTGACCTCCATCAGGTTGCAAATTAAAAATAATTTTTTTCTGCATCTAACCCAGCCAATAGTTTTGGCCTAATACCACAGTTTGGCCACTCAGCTCTGCTCAGTTACCATCCATTGTTTTTTTGTGCAAACAACTCCAGAGTTGTGAATTAGTTAACCACCAAAATGAGTGGAAAAAGGCCTGCTGCTGGTGGAAAGGGGAATAGGCATGTTGGGAAGGGGAAAAAAGGTTGTGTCCGTGGGGTAGGTGCAGAAGAAAGACCATCTTCCAGCCAAACTAAAATGTCTACTTCTTTTAGCGGACAATGTGATAAGATCCCTTTCTTACAGCCACGCCAATCGCTACAAATTCCAGATGAGGCACAAAAACAGCAGGTGCTTCAACGGATATCAAGTGCTCCTTTAAGTGGGCTCTCCTCCACATCAACTTCAACATCACAAATACTCCAGTCCTCAAAGGTGTCACCCAAATCGCACTTGCTTCCTCACAGCTCCCAAATCTCCAGCTGCCCGTCTGAGTATGAGGTAGAACAGATGGTTGAGTCTGCAGAGCTGTTTACTCATACTATAGCCTGGGAATCAGAGGTCGACTCCAGCGCTTCTGTGAATCCAGACGAGGAAATGATCTGCACTGATGCCCAGAATCTTTATGAGTCGGATCCAGGACCAGACGCAGAAGGTTCTGACCGTAATGTAGACCCTCATTCCCAAACTGTAACTCCTGTTGGTGGAGACAATGAGGAAGACGATGATAAGACTCAAATACCTGATTGGAGCGACAACTTTAGTTTTTTGTCAGGGCAGGAACAGGTTGGCTCTGAGGACGACGGGTGTGATAACGCACAGGGTGATGATGATGAGGTCGGAGATCCCACTTACTGTCAACCCACAGTCAGCCAAGAGATGAGGTCAGCAGAGGAGGTGGAGGAAGATGCTAGTGACGACGAGGTCAGGTTGCGCCTTCCTGGACAGAGACGTAGTACTGGAAGCACGTCAACAACTGCATCCTCAAACACAACTCTGCCTCTCACCACAAGTCGTGGTGGCTCTTCAGGTCGCATGGGTGCTAAGCCTTGCATAGCCTGGGCATTTTTTCAGATCGATAAAGATGACCCAACTCGTGTTATCTGTAACATTTGTCAGCAAAAGCTAAGTAGACGCCAAAAAATACATAGTTTGAGTACTTCATGCATGAACCGGCACATGGACATGAAGCATAAGTTGCAGTGGGAAGCTCAGTGTGCTACAATGCGGTCTAGCCGGCCGGGCCAACCACCGTCTGCCATATCTTGTGCATCCGCGGCCTCTTCATCCTCTGTGACTGGGGGGACAGCAGTCACACCTGTTTTGGGGCGCAGACCTGCCACCTCTTTACCCGCAACAGCCAGCATGATTGGCAGGTCATCATTTTCTTTGGAGGTGGTAACACCAGCTGGTCTTGAGCGCTGTCCGACATCGATAGCACCACCTTTGGATCAAGGCAACCTAACATGTCCGCCTGCATCTTCCTCACAGACCGGCAGTTTGCCGGGGACACCCTTAACAACCCCGTCTAAGCACAATAGCCAGCCCTCGGTCCCTCAGATGTGGACAAGTAAAAGACCATTTCCTCCTAGCCATGAGAAAGCTAAGAGGTTGAATTTCACCATCTGCAAGCTCTTGGCTACAGAAATGCTGCCTTTCCGCCTGGTGGACACAGAGGATTTTCGAGACCTTATGTCCGTCGCAGTGCCCCAGTACCAGATGCCCAGTCGGCACTACTTCTCAAAGAAAGGTGTGCCTGCGCTCCACCAGCATGTCGCACACAACATCACCGCTTCTTTGAGAAACTCTGTGTGTGACAGGGTGCATTTCACCACAGACACTTGGACGAGTAGGCATGAACAGGGGCGTTACATGTCGCTGACTGGGCACTGGGTAACTATGGTGACAGCAGGACAAGGGGCTGCTGTCCAAGTCTTGCCGTCCCCACGAGTTGTGCGTCAATCCTCTTTATGTCAAAGTTCCTCCACTGCTTCTGCCTCCTCAACCTCCTCTCGGTCTTCCACCTGCACCCAAAGCCTGTCTGGTCATGCCACAAGCTTTCTAACTGCGCAGAAGGGATCTTGCACACCTCCTTACTATGCTGGCAGTAGGGCTCAACGTCATCAGGCGGTTTTTACATTGAAATGTCTGGGAAATGTGAGTCACACAGCTGAGGAGTTGTGGTCAGCTCTGGAGAACCAATTTCATGAATGGTTGTCTCCACTGGACCTGAAACCAGGGAAGGCCGTGTGCGACAATGCTGCAAACCTGGGTGCGGCCCTTCGCCGGGGCAATGTCACACACGTGCCTTGTATGGCTCACGTGTTGAACCTGGTTGTCCAGCAATTTTTAGCCCACTATCCCAGACTAGATGGCCTTCTGCAGAGGGCACGGTCGCTGTGTGCTCACTTCCGCCGTTCGCATCCCGCAGCTCAGCGACTTACATCTCTACAGAAGTCGTTGGGCCTGCCACTTCACCGGCTAAAATGCGATGTGCCTACCCGGTGGAATTCAACTCTGCACATGTTGCAGCGACTGTGGCAGCACCGACAAGCCCTGGTGCAATACGTTCTGACGTATAGCCTGGGCCAACGAGATTCAGAGGTGGGGCAAATCACGCTGGAGGAGTGGTCTCAGATCAGGGACCCATGCACCCTTCTGCACAGTTTTGAAATGGCGACGAAGATGTTTAGTGCTGACGATGCCATTATCAGCATGACTATTCCGGTGATTTACATGCTGGAGCACATGTTAAACAGAATTCGGAGTCAGGTGGTGGCACAAGAGGAGGTGGAGGAAGTAGAGGAGGAGGAGTTGTATGCGGAAGGGCTAACATCTGCAAGGTCCAGACGGTCGGCAGCACCAAGGCGGCAGGCATGTGAGGGTGGGGGAGATGATTTTACCAGGGCGCATGGTAGCAGCCAAACTAGTGAGGAACGTGCAGGAGCCCAGGAAGAAGTGGAGGACGAACTGATGGAAGACTCATCAGATGAGGGAGACCTTGATCACATTTCTGTTGTGCGAGGTTGGGGGGAGAGGACAGAGGAAGGAAGCATGATTGTTACCTCGCCACCAACACAACAGGGACTTGGTGCTCCTGGATGCGCAACACACATGAGTGCCTTCTTGCTGCACTACCTGCAACATGACCCTCGAATTGTGAGAATTAGAAATAATCCTGACTACTGGGTTGCCACACTGTTAGATCCCCGGTACAAAACTAAATTTGCAGAAATTATTCCTGCCATAGAAAGGGATGCACGCATGCAGGAGTATCAGCAGAGACTGTTGCAGAATCTTACATGTGCTTTTCCACAAAATACCAGTGGTGGACGTAGTGAATCTCACAGTTCCAACTTGCCAACCGTGGGACCGTCAAGTGTTCAGCACTCAAACCGTAACAGAACCACAGTATCTGCTGGTAACATCAATTTTGCGGAATCATTTCACCACTTTTTTAGCCCATCCTTTGCAAGGCCACAGGAGACAAGAAGTCTGACACATAGTCAACGCCTAGAGACGATGGTACAGGAGTATCTCCAAGTAAACATTGAAGCCACGACTGTGTCACTGGACCCTTGCTCTTTTTGGGCTTCCAATCTGGATAAATGGCCGGAGCTAGCCACTTACGCCTTGGAGATCTTGTCATGCCCCGCAGCCAGCGTTCTGTCTGAACGTGTGTTCAGCGCTGCTGGTGGTGTGCTGACAGATAAGCGCACGCGGCTCTCCACTGATAATGTAGACAGACTCACGTTCATAAAGATGAACAAATCATGGATCCGAAACGACTTTTCTACCCCTGTGTCATCCTGGGTAGAGTAAAAGCTTGATGATTGGTTAAAATCACCCTACCAACCGTTTTAAGCTTTCAAATTACTAATCATGTTTATCTGTATCTTGACTGGAAAATAATTTGGGCTTTGTAGCAGTGTGCAGCACTGATCCTATTAGGCCATCTATAATAAGCTTCACCAGATTTAAAATTAAAAATAATTTTTAGCTGCATCTAGCCCGGAAAATAATTTTGGGGCTCCGAGATGCGCAAGACACATAAGTGCCTTCTTGCTGCACTACCTGCAGCATGACCCTCATATTGTCAGAATTCGAAGTAATCATGACTACTGGGTTGCCACACTCTTAGATCCCCCAAACTTTTCGATCAACCTTTTCATTTTAATAAAGACCAAAAAAATGGTCATTTTTGAAATTATAAGCATTAGCAGGTTGTTAGAAACTGAAATCAAACAGTTTTCAACTCAAAACTTTATTCTAGGTGATGTTACATTTTCACATAGGACCCCTTGTTCGAAAGGAGCTTCTGAACTCTCTCGTCCATTGAATTTGTCAGGTTTTGGATGGTTTCTGCTTCAATTGTTTTGCATGAGGACAGAATACCCTCCCAGAGCTGTTGCTTAGATGTGAACTGCCTCCCGCCATCATAGACACTCCTTTTAATGATGCTCCAAAGGTTCTGAATGGGGTAGAGGTCAGGGGAGCATGGGGGTCACACCATAAGTTTGTCCCCTTTTATGCCCATATCAGCCAGAGATGCAGATGTTTTATGTGCAGCATGAGATGGTGCATTATCATGCAGAAAAATGATCTTGCTGTGAAATACACGGTTCTTCTTCTTGAACCATGGCAGGAAGTGCTGTTTGAGAAAATCCACATACATTATGGAGTTCATCTTTAGCGCCTTCAGGGATCCTAAAGGGGCCGACAATCTCTCTCCCCATGATTCCAGCCCAAAACATTACTCCACCTCCTCCTTGTTGGCGCTGTAGCCGTGTTTGCGTGGGGTGTCCATCAACCAGCCATCCTCCACTCCATTCATCTGGACCATCGAGCGCTGCACGGCACTCATCCGTGAACAAAACAGTTTTGAAATCAGTCTTCATGTAATGTTTGGCCCACTGGAGCCGTTTCTGCTTGTGTGAAGTGGATAGAGGAGGTCGACAGGATGGCGTATGCACAGCTGCAAACCTCTGAAGGACCCTGCATCTTGTTGTTCGGGGGACGTTGGAGGCACAAGCAGCTTCAAAAACTTGTCTGCTGCTATGACAAGGCTTTTTTGCCGCTGCTCTTTCAACCTGACGTAATTGCCTGTAGGAAAGAGTCCTCAATTTGCCCTTATCAGCACGCACACGTGTGTACTGTGAATCAGCTACATACTTCTTGATTGCCAAGACACTTCATCCTGATCATCGCACAATGTTGATTGTAGTCATGCCTTGACCTAAACACTCCACAATTTGTTGCTTCTCAGCAGCCGACACATCCTTTTTCTTTCCAATTTTGGCAGAAAATGTAGGCTGCTTAATAATGTGAGAGAGCCTTCTTAAGTAGTCTTGCCTTTCATTGGACACACCTGCCAAACTAATTAGCACAGGTGTCTGCAATTGCTTACAGTGATATAAAGAGCCCTGACACACATCACCATCAATGAGTTTAACTGACAAACAAACAAATTCTTCCCTTATCACTCCTAAACACTTTTTGCATAATAATTTGGAACGCGGTGTACATGTGCTTTTCCACAAAACACCAGTAGTTCACGTAGTGAATCTTACAGTTCTAACTTGCCAACCGTGGTCTGTATGGAATTGTTCAATAAAGGGCCCAAAATTAAGATAACATAGATGGGAGAGGTCTCTATGAATAGGAATTCCTAAGTATTTGATACCCTGTGAGGGCCAGGCAAAGGGAAAGTTGGACTGGATGAAATCCTATATGGATTTAGGGAGGGAGACATCGAGGGCCTCAGACTTCGCTGCATTGATTTTAAAATTTTACCATGTAACAAAGTGATCTATTTCAGCCATAACAGCAGGGATGGATATATGTGATTGAGTGATATATACTAGGACATCATCAGCAAATAGAGAGCACTTGTACTCGGTGCCTCCCACCTCAATCCACCTAATATTGGGGTTATGGCGAATTGATGAGAGCAGGTGCTCCGTCACTAGGATGTATAAGAGAGGGGACAGAGGACATCCCTGCCTTGTCCCATTGGTGATTGTGAAAGGTGATGAAAATGTTCTGACGCACCCCCTGGGCCTTGGGACACCCGGAGCCGGACCCTTTTTGGTGGATGCTGGTGGTTGTAGTCTTCGTGGCGGCGATCCGGTTCCGTGGCTCAGGGCGGTCAAACCAGTGGCGGAACTATTTATGTGGTTTTGATGTTTAAATGTCCGACTACGCCACCCGTGGATTGCGGTCAGAGTGAACCGCCGCTACAGGGCAGACCGCTAAGGCTGGTGTTGTGGGTGCAGCAGAGCGTAGCATAACTCCCCACGGGAGGAGTATAGCCTCAGGGCAGTGTATGCGGAGGATGGGGGTGATGGTGCAGGGCAGCAGCAGTAACGACACGGAGTCAGTGATGCAGTTCAGGGCCTTTACTCACAGTTCTTATTATCCAGACCACGTCTGCAGGTAACGGCTGCCCACGTCGTACTGTGCTCACCAGGTGAGGGGCTCAGACAACTCCCAGATAACTTTGGAGCGCTTCATAGGACCCCCTTTGTGTGTCCTTTGTCTGGCCTTTCTTACCAACACTTCTGTCCGGCTGCCTCGGGCCTCCTCTTGGTAAACTTGGCGCCAGTTTCCCTGACCCTATGTGGTGCCTTCCTAGCGGGTGGAGCAAGGGGCTGCGCCACATAAAATGTCAGAGCCTCCGGTTTCTAGCTGAGGGTCGTTTCCTGCCTCCACTAGTTCGGGGACCGGTCTCCCCCTTTGGCCTGACCCCTCCACTCGCCCGTCCGCACCCCTGGGATCCCTTCATTCCTCGTTCCTGGAGCCTTCTCCGCTCCTCTTCCTTCCTTCTCCCTCTTGCAGGCCTGGGCCTCTGTTACTAGGCCCGCCTCCGGAGCAGAGCTCATGCAGAGCCCCTGCTCCCTGCCACTTCTGCTCAGACTTCTCTGCACTGAACTAAGATGGTGCCCACCTTTTATACTCCCTTCTCAATGCACCCAGGAACTGCTTCCTCCCTGCTCCTGCACTGCAGGGTTCCCCTTCCTCCGTGTTCCCTCCCCCCACTCCAGCCAGGGACAGTGACTGTCGTGCCCATCTCAGGGGCATATTGGTCGCCCTGCCCCACGGCAATGTGGTGTAATGCATGCAGGTGTCGGGTCCTGATCCACACTCCATCCTTATCTGAGAGTGAGATATCACACCTCTGGGTGAGGTGCAATACGTCTGTAGCAACCGAGCCCTCGGTGCTACAGTTCCATTTATCTTCAGCCTAGGTGACGTATTGTGATACAGGGCCGTGATTTTGGCTATAAAAGGGTCCCCTAGACCCCTACCCCAAGCTTTTTAAGAGAATCATATATGGCGTGCCAGGAGACTCTATGGAATGCTTTCTCAGCATCCAACGAGAGTATCTACTTACAAATTTTTAACTGCATCTAGCCCAGGAAATACTTTGTGCCTAGTAGCAGTGTCTGCTAGTCAGCGGATTATCCCGGCTGTTAAGCAAGCTACACCACCTGTAGTTTGGACACTTAATTTTTTCAAAGGAAATGCTTCGGGACCACGGGATACTTAGTGAAGAGCATCAGGAGGCACCCCAAGGCATAGGGGCTGGGACTGGCACTAGGATGCCTTGCGGTGGACAGCCGAGCTCGATCCTTATAAAAGCTTTTTAACTGCAGCAGCTTTAGTGGACGCTACTGGAGCTGGAATTACGCGGCTGCTGGCATGAGACTTGCCCTCCAATAGATCCTTGTAAATGGATTTAAAGTGTATTCATTCAAATTAGAGGGACAATTTAAATTAAAAAGCTTAGAGCTGCCTCCACCACAGGGGGGCTCTCTCGACCCACCAGCGGACAGGCACCAGTATTGGGAGAGGGGGGCTGGCCGTCAGGGTTCACCGCGGCTCTGGCACAAACCCGGCGACACGGAGGTGGCACTGGCAGGAGCGGACTGGCCGTCTCGGCTTCTCACTTTTTGGATTTTAGAAGGGCATGACATGCCTATATCTGTGTCTCCCCCTCCTTTTACTCCTCCACCTCTTTTCTTTTCGCATGACTATATGTACTTGTCACTTTTCCATGTGTTAGTTGTGTCTTCTGAGCAGTTTGTCAGCTTTTGGACACCTTTGAAGGTGTTTTCTATGTGTTTCTATGTGTTTTTGTTTGCCTGCCATTGGTTTTAACGGTGTTCGAAGGTGTTCGACGAACAGTTCGACGAACAGTTCGGCGAACACACGGGTGTTCGACGAACCGAACCGAACTCGAACACTACGGGGGTGGCTAAACACTACTCGCCATACCCCACTGTTGCGGGAGGGCCAAATTGAAGCCGTTGTCGGATGGATTGCAGCTAACGCATCGACTTCAATTAGTTCCATATCCTCTCAGGTCCTGAGCACTGAAGAGCACCCATCTGTCTCTTCACCACCTGCCAAATTTCCCAGGCAGTCAGAGAGCCCTGGACAGGAGCCATCTCTACTTCTGTTCTCTGAATCTCTTGGCTTGGAAATAGGGGGCCAGCCAAGCAGAATTCTAGAATTTGAAGAAGAGGTAGTATGCAGTGATGCGCAACTGCTTTGTCTCTCTGAATCTGAAGAGGCGAGTGGGCCAGTGCCTATGGTCAGCAAACCTCAGTATGCATCTGATGATGAGACTCAGGTGCCACTTTCTGGTGCGTACTGTGCTCTCGAGACTACCCAGGAGAAGGAGTTGTTTGAAGAGGGTGGTGTAGATGATGAGGTCCTTGACCTATCATGGCGTGAGCTACAGGAAGGTGGTGGGAGCAGCTTTGAGGAAGAGATTCCCCGAACGGCCCAAAAAGGAGGGAGAGGGAGGGGGCAGACTTGGTTGCCTGTAGCCTCCACTTCGGCATGCATTAGGAGCATGCCTCTTCCAAAACACAAAATGGGCACTCCCAAGACTTGCAGTGTCTCGTCCTTTTTTGACAGAGTTGCAGATGACATTTGCTTTGTCAAATGCAAGCTGTGTAATCAGAAAGTGAAAAGAGGGAAAAGTGTCAGCAACCTCAATATAACAAATATGTGGAAACATGTGCGGACCAAGCACGTGGTGGACTTACAAAGACACACTGAAGACCTAGGCCAACCTACAGCACCACCTACCACCTCTTCAACTCGTGTTTAGAGATGAGCATTGTTCTACTCGAACTGTTCGCCAATCTCAAATTCGAGCTGTTTTGGGCGGTGTTCGAGCCGTTCGGCGAACACGAACGATTTGAGAAAAATTCGGCTGTTCGAGGTTATGTTCGATAACTGTTCGTGCACCAAAATCATAACTGGATTTTTTCTCAGTAATGATGAAAATTAATGTTAATACGCAGTTTGAGTGTACAGCGGGGTGGGGGGAGGGGCAGGGGATGGATCTCTGCAGGAATAATGAAGATCTCCATTTTTTTTTCTCTTTCCCGCATTTACAGTGGGGAAGTGCAATCTGTCAGCCTATCAGCAGCGCACACACGGAGCGAAGTGCTTTTTTTCACACAAGCAAGGGCATGTGTCATTGGTAGTGTATGTCACATGTCCTTGCCCTATAAGACCAAGCCATTTTCCCCGTCGCCACCATTTTCTCACTGCTGCAGCTGCGTGTTAGACGGCACCGCTGTTGCTGTGTGCGCTATACCTTGTTAATTTCAAGCCAATTTTCGCACAAATCTACAGATAGCTTGGGAGTAGGGAATAGTTGTGATTGCAGTCCTTTTAAGGACTAGGTTACAGCATTTCCTACGACTTTTATCAGGCAGGTCTGTGCTCTTAAATAGATAGGTTGTGGGAGTAAAGACTAATTGTAATTGGAGTCCTTTTCAGGACTAGGTTACATCAGTTCCTATCAGTTTTTGCAAGGCAGGTCTGTGCCAGTGCTGTGCAAGTTTTTTTCACAGCATTTGGTTGAATCTAGCAAAGCTAATCCTTTTTGGCCTATTGCAGAGTGTGTTAGTCAGTGGAGTAGCCTATCTGTGTTGCAAGATATACCACCTGTGTATAGAATACCAATTTTTTACTGCACCTAGTGAAGTAAAATCTTTTGGGCATAGCATCATTCTATTAGTCCATCTATACTGACCTCCATCAGGTTGCAAATTGAATATAATTTTTTTCTGCATCTAGCTCTGAAAAAATATTTGGCATTCTAGCTGAGTGTGGGACTTGTTCTATTAGTCCATCTATACTGACCTCCATCAGGTTGCAAACTGAATATATTTTTTTCTGCATCTACCTCTGAAAAAATATTGGGCTTGTAGCTGTGTGTGGGACTTGTTCTATTAATCCATCTATACAGACCTCCATCAGTTTGCAAACTGAATATAATTTTTTTCTGCATCTACCTCTGAAAAAATATTTGAGCTTCTAGCTGTGTGTGGGACTTGTTCTATTACTCCATCTATACTGACCTCCATCAGGTTGCAAATTGAATATAATTTTTTTCTGCATCTAGCTTTGAAAAAATTTTTGGCTTCTAGCTGTGTGTGGGACTTGTTGTATTAGTCCATCTATACTGACCTCCATCAGGTTGCAAACTGAATATATTTTTTTCTGCATCTAACTCTGAAAAAATATTGGGATTCTAGCTGTGTGTGGGACTTGTTCTATTAATCCATCTATACTGACCTCCATCAGGTTGCAAACTGAATATAATTTTTTTCTGCATCTACCTCTGAAAAAATATTTGGCCTTCTAGCAGTGTGTGGGACTTTCTCTATTAGTCCATCTATACTGACCTCCATCAGGTTGCAAACTAAAAATAATTTTTATCTGCATCTACCTCTGAAAAAATATTTGGGCTTCTAGCTGTGTGTGGGACTTGTTCTATTAGTCCATCTATACTGACCTCCATCACGCTGCAAATTCAAAATAATTTTTTGTCTGCATCTAGCTCTGAAAAAATATTTGGCCTTCTAGCAGTGTGTGGGACTTTCTCTATTAGTCCATCTATACTGACCTCCATCAGGTTGCAAATTAAAAATAATTTTTATCTGCATCTAGCTCTGAAAAAATATTTGGGCTTCTAGCTGTGTGTGGGACTTGTTCTATTACTCCATCTATACTGACCTCCATCAGGTTGCAAATTGAATATAATTTTTTTCTGCATCTAGCTCTGAAAAAATATTGGGCTTCTAGCTGTGTGTGGGACTTGTTGTATTAGTCCATCTATACTGACCTCCATCAGGTTGCAAACTGAATATATTTTTTTCTGCATCTACCTCTGAAAAAATATTGGGCTTGTAGCTGTGTGTGGGACTTGTTCTATTAGTCCATCTATACTGACCTCCATCAGGTTGCAAACTGAATATAATTTTTTTCTGCATCTAGCTCTGAAAAAATATTTGGCCTTCTAGCAGTGTGTGGGACTTTCTCTATTAGTCCATCTATACTGACCTCCATCAGGTTGCAAACTGAATATAATTTTTTTCTGCATCTAGCTCTGAAAAAATATTTGGCCTTCTAGCAGTGTGTGGGACTTTCTCTATTAGTCCATCTATACTGACCTCCATCAGGTTGCAAACTGAATATTTTTTTTTCTGCATCTACCTCTGAAAAAATATTTGGGCTTCTAGCTGTGTGTGGGACTTGTTCTATTAGTCCATCTATACTGACCTCCATCAGGTTGCAAATTGAATATAATTTTTTTCTGCATCTAACCCAGCCAATAGTTTTGGCCTAATACCACAGTTTGGCCACTCAGCTCTGCTCGGTTCCCATCCATTGTTTTTTTGTGCAAACAACTCCAGAGTTGTGAATTAGTTAACCACCAAAATGAGTGGAAAAAGGCCTGCTGCTGGTGGAAAGGGGAATAGGCGTGTTGGGAAGGGGAAAAAAGGTTGTGTCCGTGGGGTAGGTGTTAAAGCAACAGTAACATCTGCAGAAGAAAGACCATCTTCCAGCCAAACTAAAATGTCTACTTCTTTTAGCTGACAATGTGATAAGATCCCTTTCTTACGGCCACGCCAATCGCTACAAATTCCAGATGAGGCACAAAAACAGCAGGTGCTTCAACGGATATCAAGTGCTCCTTTAAGTGGGCTCTCCTCCACATCAACTTCAACATCACAAATACTCCAGTCCTCAAAGGTGTCACCCCAATCGCACTTGCTTCCTCACAGCTCCCAAATCTCCAGCTGCCCGTCTGAGTATGAGGTAGAACAGATGGTTGAGTCTGCAGAGCTGTTTACTCATACTATAGCCTGGGAATCAGAGGTCGACTCCAGCGCTTCTGTGAATCCAGACGAGGAAATGATCTGCACTGATGCCCAGAATCTTTATGAGTCGGATCCAGGACCAGACGCAGAAGGTTCTGACCATAATGTAGACCCTCATTCCCAAACTGTAACTCCTGTTTGTGGAGACAATGAGGAAGACGATGATGAGACTCAAATACCTGATTGGAGCGACAACTTTAGTTTTTTGTCAGGGCAGGAACAGGTTGGCTCTGAGGACGACGGGTGTGATAACGCACAAGGTGATGATGATGAGGTTGGAGATCCCACTTACTGTCAACCCACAGTCAGCCAAGAGATGAGGTCAGCAGAGGAGGTGGAGGAAGATGCTAGTGACGACGAGGTCAGGTTGCGCCTTCCTGGACAGAGACGTTGTACTGGAAGCACGTCAACAACTGCATCCTCAAACACAACTCTGCCTCTCACCACAAGTCGTGGTGGCTCTTCAGGTCGCATGGGTGCTAAGCCTTGCATAGCCTGGGCATTTTTTCAGATCGATAAAGATGACCCAACTCATGTTATCTGTAACATTTGTCAGCAAAAGCTAAGTAGAAGCCAAAAAATACATAGTTTGAGTACTTCATGCATGAACCGGCACATGGACATGAAGCATAAGTTGCAGTGGGAAGCTCAGTGTGCTACAATGCGGCCTAGCCGGCCGGGCCAACCGCCGTCTGCCATATCTTGTGCATCCGCGGCCTCTTCATCCTCTGTGACTGGGGGGACAGCAGTCACACCTGTTTTGGGGCGCAGACCTGCCACCTCTTTACCCGCAACAGCCAGCGTGATTGGCAGGTCATCATTTTCTTTGGAGGTGGTAACACCAGCTGGTGTTGAGCGTTGTCCGACATCGATAGCACCACCTTTGGATCAAGGCAACCTAACATGTCCGCCTGCATCTTCCTCACAGACCGGCAGTTTGCCGGGGACACCCTTATCAACCCCGTCTAAGCACAATAGCCAGCCCTTGGTCCCTCAGATGTGGACAAGTAAAAGACCATTTCCTCCTAGCCATGAGAAAGCTAAGAGGTTGAATTTCACCATCTGCAAGCTCTTGGCTACAGAAATGCTGCCTTTTCGCCTGGTGGACACAGAGGATTTTCGAGACCTTATGTCCGTCGCAGTGCCCCAGTACTAGATGCCCAGTCGGCACTACTTCTCAAAGAAAGGTGTGCCTGCGCTCCACCAGCATGTCGCACACAACATCACCGCTTCTTTGAGAAACTCTGTGTGTGACAGGGTGCATTTCACCACAGACACTTTGACGAGTAGGCATGGACAGGGGCGTTACATGTCGCTGACTGGGCACTGGGTAACTATGGTGACAGCAGGACAAGGGGCTGCTGTCCAAGTCTTGCCGTCCCCACGAGTTGTGCGTCAATCCTCTTTATGTCAAAGTTCCTCCACTGCTTCTGCCTCCTCAACCTCCTCTCGGTCTTCCACCTGCACCCAAAGCCTGTCTGGTCATGCCACAAGCTTTCTAACTGCGCAGAAGGGATCCTGCACACCTCCTTACTATGCTGGCAGTAGGGCTCAACGTCATCAGGCGGTTTTTACTTTGAAATGTCTGGGAAATGTGAGTCACACAGCTGAGGAGTTGTGGTCAGCTCTGGAGAACCGATTTCATGAATGGTTGTCTCCACTGGACCTGAAACCAGGGAAGGCCGTGTGCGACAATGCTGGAAACCTGGGTGCGGCCCTTTGCCGGGGCAATGTCACACACGTGCCTTGTATGGCTCACGTGTTGAACCTGGTTGTCCAGCAATTTTTAGCCCACTATCCCAGACTAGATGGCCTTCTGCAGAGGGCACGGTCGCTGTGTGCTCACTTCCGCCGTTCGCATCCCGCAGCTCAGCGACTTACATCTCTACAGAAGTCGTTGGGCCTGCCACTTCACCGGCTAAAATGCGATGTGCCTACCCGGTGGAATTCAACTCTGCACATGTTGCAGCGACTGTGGCAGCACCGACAAGCCCTGGTGCAATACGTTCTGACGTATAGCCTGGGCCAACGAGATCCAGACGTGGGGCAAATCACGCTGGAGGAGTGGTCTCAGATCAGGGACCTATGCACCCTTCTGCACAGTTTTGAAATGGCGACGAAGATGTTTAGTGCTGACGATGCCATTATCAGCATGACTATTCCGGTGAATTACATGCTGGAGCACATGTTAAACAGAATTCGGAGTCAGGTGGTGGCACAAGAGGAGGTGGAGGAAGTAGAGGAGGAGGAGTTGTATGCGGAAGAGCTAACATCTGCAAGGTCCAGACGGTCGGCAGCACCAAGGCGGCAGGCATGTGAGGGTGGGGGAGATGGTTTTACCAGGGCGCATAGAAGCAGCCAAACTAGTGAGGAAGGTGCAGGAGCCCAGGGAGAAGTGGAGGACGAACTGATGGAAGACTCATCAGATGAGGGAGACCTTGATCACATTTCTGTTGTGCGAGGTTGGGGGGAGAGGACAGAGGAAGGAAGCATGATTGTTACCTCGCCACCAACACAACAGGGACTTGGTGCTCCTGGATGCGCAACACACATGAGTGCCATCTTGCTGCACTACCTGCAACATGACCCTCGAATTGTGAGAATTAGAAATAATCCTGACTACTGGGTTGCCACACTGTTAGATCCCCGGTACAAAAGTAAATTTGCAGAAATTATTCCTGCCATAGAAAGGGATGCACGCATGCAGGAGTATCAGCAGAGACTGTTGCAGAATCTTACATGTGCTTTTCCACAAAACACCAGTGGTGCACGTAGTAAATCTCACAGTTCCAACTTGCCAACCGTGGGACCGTCAACTGTTCAGCACTCAAACCATAACAGAACCACAGTATCTGCTGTTAACATCAATTTTGCGCAATCATTTCACCACTTTTTTAGCCCATCCTTTGCAAGGCCACAGGAGACAAGAAGTCTGACACATAGTCAACGCCTAGAGACGATGGTACAGGAGTATCTCCAAGTAAACATTGAAGCCATGACTGTGTCACTGGACCCTTGCTCTTTTTGGGCTTCCAATCTGGATAAATGGCCGGAGCTAGCCACTTACGCCTTGGAGATCTTGTCATGCCCCGCAGCCAGCGTTCTGTCTGAACGTGTGTTCAGCGCTGCTGGTGGTGTGCTGACAGATAAGCGCACGCGGCTCTCCACTGATAATGTAGACAGACTCACGTTCATAAAGATGAACAAATCATGGATCCGAAACGACTTTTCTACCCCTGTGTCATCCTGGGGGGAGTAAAAGATGGATGATTGGTTAAAATCACCCTTCCAACCGTTTTAAGCTTTCAAATTACTAATCATGTTTATCTGTATCTTGGCTGGAAAATAATTTGGGCTTTGTAGCAGTGTGCAGCACTGATTCTATTAGGCCATCTATAATAAGCTCCACCAGATTTAAAATTACTAATCATGTTTATCTGTATCTCGGCTGGAAAATAATTTGGGCTTTGTAGCAGTGTGCAGCACTGATCCTATTAGACCATCTATACTAAGCTCCACCAGATTTAAAATTAATAATAATTTTTAGCTGCATCTAGCCCGGAAAATAATTTTGGGGCTCCGAGATGCGCAAGACACATAAGTGCCTTCTTGCTGCACTACCTGCAACATGACCCTCATATTGTCAGAATTCGAAGTAATCATGACTACTGGGTTGCCACACTCTTAGATCCCCCAAACTTTTCGATCAACCTTTTCATTTTAATAAAGACTAAAAAAATGGTCATTTTTGAAATTATAAGCATTAGCAGGTTATTAGAAACTGAAATCAAACAGTTTTCAACTCAAAACTTTATTCTAGGTGATGTTACATTTTCACATAGGACCCCTTGTTCGAAAGGAGCTTCTGAACTCTCTCGTCCATTGAATTTGTCAGGTTTTGGATGGTTTCTGCTTCAATTGTTTTGCATGAGGACAGAATACCCTCCCAGAGCTGTTGCTTAGATGTGAACTGCCTCCCGCCATCATAGACACTCCTTTTGATGATGCTCCAGAGGTTCTGAATGGGGTAGAGGTCAGGGGAGCATGGGGGTCACACCATAAGTTTGTCCCCTTTTATGCCCATATCAGCCAGAGATGCAGATGTTTTATGTGCAGCATGAGATGGTGCATTATCATGCAAAAAAATGATCTTGCTGTGAAATACACGGTTCTTCTTCTTGAACCATGGCAGGAAGTGCTGTTTGAGAAAATCCACATACATTATGGAGTTCATCTTTAGCGCCTTCAGGGATCCTAAAGTGGCCGACAATCTCTCTCCCCATGATTCCAGCCCAAAACATTACTCCACCTCCTCCTTGTTGGCGCTGTAGCCGTGTTTGCGTGTGGTGTTCATCAACCAGCCATCCTCCACTCCATCCATCTGGACCATCGAGCGCTGCACGGCACTCATCCGTGAACAAAACAGTTTTGAAATCAGTCTTCATGTAATGTTTGGCCCACTGGAGCCGTTTCTGCTTGTGTGAAGTGGATAGAGGAGGTCGACAGGATGGCGTATGCACAGCTGCAAACCTCTGAAGGACCCTGCATCTTGTTGTTCGGGGGACGTTGGAGGCACCAGCAGCTTCAAAAACTTGTCTGCTGCTATGACAAGGCTTTTTTGCCGCTGCTCTTTTAAACTGACGTAATTGCCTGTAGGGAAGAGTCCTCAATTTGCCCTTATCAGCACGCACACGTGTGTACTGTGAATCAGCTACATACTTCTTGATTGCCAAGACACTTCATCCTGATCATTGCACAATGTTGATTGTAGTCATGCCTTGACCTAAACACTCCACAATTTGTTGCTTCTCAGCAGCCTGTTAGAACCTTGCTCTTAGGTTTTTTCCTTTGCTGGTCACATGACCTTGTTGGCCTATTTAATCCTGCTCCGCCCTTCTGGCTTTGCTGGACTTCATTGTATAACTACTTTCTATCTAGCCTGTGCTCTGTATCTAACTCTGTTAGTTTGCTTGGTCTACGGACCTCAGTGTTCTATATATTTTGTTTGTTTGTATGTCTGCTACTATTTCTGCTAGGAGGTGTCCCATTTTCCTCCCAGTCCTTAGTACTTGTAGGGATTCCTTCCCCACATCTATAGGTCTCCGTACAGACTAGCTTAGGACTTTAGCAGGTCTGATCGCAGGATCAGGTCCCCTGTTACATCGTAGGGATAAAGCTGAGTTCTATCGTAGGGACAGATCTCCTCTCTTTCCTTAGCTCTGGTAGCAGAACATAACAGTAAGTCCAGCCTGCAAATTCTCTAAGGAAAGATTTTTCTGTTCCATCATGGTGTCGGTTCAGGATTTGGCTCATCGCCTGCAGGGACTCTCTCTGGAGGTGGCCGAGCTCCGTCAGCACGTGAGTAACTGTCCTGGAGCACATTTCTTGGAGCCTAAGGTATGTTTGCCGGATTTATTTTTTGGTGAACACCGAGAATTTTTTTCATTTAAAAATGCTTGCTTATTGTATTTTCGTTTGAGACCCAAGTCCTCTGGGGATGAATCCCAGCGCATAGGGTTCATAATGTCACTTTTGCGCAAAGAGCCTCAGGAGTGGGCCTTTTCTTTGCAACCTAGTGATACATGCTTCAGATCAGTGGATAGTTTTTTTTTTCTGCTTTGGGGCTATTATATGATGATCCTGACCGTGTCGCATCAGCTGAGACTGAGTTAAGACGTTTGAGACAGGGATCAGGTAATGTGGAAAAATATTGTACTCATTTCCGTCGATGGTCTACTCAAACAGGGTGGAACGATTCTGCTCTGAAAAGTCCATTTCTTGCTGGGCTCAATGAAAGGGTTAAAGACCTGCTAATTGCTTATCCTACACCTGAAGATTTGCAACAGGCTATGCAATTAGCTATACGGGTGGATAGGAGACTGCGTGCAAGGGTTAATGAGAGCAAATCCTCTGCTATGTCAGTTTCTGGTTATGAGAATGTGTGTACTAACAGTGGTGAACCGATGGAGATTGGATCGGTGGCACCTCGCTCTCAAGAAAAAGACCGTAGATTTTTTGAAGGCTTGTGTTTCTATTGCGGAAAATCTGGTCATTTGATTAAAGGCTGTGAGCTTCGTATGAAGAAAGAAAAAAAAATGGTCAGTCATGCCCGTATTGCCTGTTTAAATTCCAAGGGTGTATTTTTAGCTGCTTCCACGATTGCTCAGGAAAAATTAATGGAATTTCGGGTGTTTGTAGATTGTGGGTCTACTCTGAATGTAATTGATGGGGGATTCTTGGAAAGACTCAATTTAAAACCCGAACCTTTATCATCCCCCATTGCTGTGGTTTCTGTGGATGGTTCCCCTTTGAAGAATATTACTCTCAAGGTCTGTGAATTTCCTCTCACTATTAATGGTGTTCACCATGAGAAATTGGATTTGGTAGTTTTGAATAACTTGCCTTCTCCAGTAATATTGGGATTGCCCTGGTTAAAATTTCACAATCCTGTACTGGATTGGTCTACCAGTGAAATTAAATCCTGGAGCCATAAATGTTATGACAAGTGTTGTAACGGGCATATTGCAGCTTTGGATAGGGGAGAATTGCCTGTTCCTATTCAGGATTTTTGGAGAGTTTTTTCTGAGAAGGAATCGCAGGTTTTGCCTCCCCATAGAGACTATGATTGTTCTATTGAATTTGTCCCTGGAGCGACTCTTCCTAAAAGTCGTTTATTTAACCTTACTATTCCTGAGAGGAAGGCTTTGGAGGAATACATACAGACAAGTTTGGCCGCCGGTCACATTAGGCCTTCTAAGTCTCCTGTGGCGGTTGGATTTTTTTTTGTAAAAAAAAAGGACGGCGGTTTACGTCCTTGTCTGGATTTTCGTGAGATTAACAAAATTACTGTACGCAATCCTTACCCACTGCCATTGATTCCTGATTTATTTAACCAGTTAATGGGGGCCAAGTGGTTCTCTAAAATTGACCTTAAGGGGGCATACAATCTGTTGCGCATGAAGGAGGGTGACGAATGGAAGACTGCTTTTAACACTCCAGTGGGTCATTTTGAGAATCTGGTTATGCCTTTTGGTCTTACTAATGCTCCTGCATTTTTTCAGAATCTTATTAATGACATCCTTAGACCTTTGATCGGCAAAAATGTGGTTGTGTATTTGGATGACATTTTGATTTATTCGCCGGATCTGGAGTCTCATTGGCGGAGCGTACGTGAGGTATTACAGTTGTTAATGGACAATTCGCTTTTTGCTAAGCTGGAGAAATGTGAGTTCGCTGTACAGAGAATTAGTTTTTTGGGTTACATTATCTCCAGCGAAGGTTTTGAGATGGACCCGGTTAAAGTTCAAGCTGTACAGGAATGGCCTAGGCCTATTGGTTTGAAATCGATACAGAGGTTTTTAGGTTTCGCCAATTATTACAGAGAATTCATAAAAAATTTTTCTAGTATTGTCAAACCTCTGACCGATCTCACCAGGAAAGGTGCTGATGCGGTTCAGTGGTCTTCTGAGGCTATTGAAGCTTTTGTGTATGTCAAGGAGAGGTTCACCTCTGCTCCCATCCTTATGCAGCCTGATGTGACTAAGCCGTTTTTGGTTGAGGTTGATGCTTCCTCTGTGGGGGTTGGCGCAGTATTGTCTCAGGATAATGGGGATGGATTACATCCCTGTGCCTTTTTTCAAAAAAATTTTCGGAGACTGAACTGAATTACGATATTGGTAATCGGGAATTATTGGCTATTAAACTCGCATTTGAACACTGGCGCCACTTCTTGGAAGGTGCGGAATTTCCCGTTCAGGTTCTTACGGATCATAAAAATCTGATATATCTTGATGCTGCCAAGCGCCTGAATGCCCGTCAGGCTAGGTGGGCACTGTTTTTCTCGCGTTTAATTTCTCCGTTACTTACATCCCTGGTACTAAGAATGTTAAGGCGGATGCCTTGTCTCGCAGTTTTTCTCCCATAGTCGGTGCTGAGAAAGAGGAGAACATTTTACAAGAAGGTGTTGTGATAGCTGCTTTGGACTCCGTTTTGGAAGATGAGATTCTTAAAGCACAGGAGAATGCCCCATCTAACACTCCTCATGGGAGGTTGTTTGTGCCTGGGACCTTTAGGAGAGATTTGTTTGTTGAGTGTCACGAATCTCGGTTGGCAGGTCATCCCGGAATCTCTGAGACCAAGAGACTGGTGGGTCGCAGTTTTTGGTGGCCTGGATGGCAGAAGGAAGTCATTAAGTGGGTGCGTCAATGTACTATATGTGCTAGATCTAAGTCCTCACATACTCCTGCTGCGGGGTTGCTTTGTCCTTTGGAGGTTCCCAGTGCTCCTTGGACACATTTGGCTATGGACTTTATAACTGACCTTCCCCCCTCTGAGGGTTTTACTGTCATCTGGGTGGTCATGGACCGTTTTAGCAAGATGTGTCACTTGGTTCCCTTCGTCAAAGTGCCCTGCGCTAAAACTCTCGCTAAGGCCTTTGTCAAGGAAATTGTCAGACTTCATGGCGTTCTTACTGACATTGTTTCTGATAGGGGTCCTCAGTTCGTGGCTCGTTTTTGGCGTGCCTTTTGTGACAGGTTGGGAGTTCATTTATCGTTCTCGTCCGGATATCATCCTGAATCTAATGGCCAGACAGAAAGGAAAAACCAGGATGTTGAGCAGTTCTTGCGTTGTTTTGTGGCAGACAATCAAGAGGGGTGGTCTGAGTTTCTGCCACTTGCTGAATTTGCTCTGAACAATCATACATCTTCTTCTGCTGGTTGTTCGCCTGTTTTTTGTTGTTCTGGGAGACATCCGTCGTTTGGGTCGTTCTCCAAGTTGGGATCTGCCGTGCCTGAGGAGGAGAATTTTTCCGGTGATTTGGAGAGAGTTTGGACGGATGTGCGTGGTAATCTTCAGGAGGCCAACAGAAAATCTAAAGACTACTTTGATAGGAAACGACAGGAGGTTTTGTTCGCTGTTGGTGACATGGTTTGGTTGTCCTCTAGGAATCTGCGGTTGAGGATTCCTTCTAAGAAATTGGGTCCCAAGTTTGTAGGGCCCTTTAAGGTGCTTCAGGTTGTCAACCAATCTGCTGTTAGGTTGGAGGTTCCTACCTCCTGGAGAATTAATCCGGTATTTCATATCTCTCTGTTAAAAAAAGCTGTTGTGTCAGATGGTGACGCCTCTGCCTCTGTTCCTCCGGTGGTGGAGGACAGGGAATATGAAATTTCTCGCATCCTTAACTCTAGACGGTATAGAGGTAGTTTGCAGTATCTTGTGGCCTGGAAAGGTTTCGGACCCGAGGATAACTCTTGGGTGAGGTCAGATGATGTTTTCGCGTCCAGACTTATCAGAGCGTTTCACGGGAGATTTCCTGATAAGCCTGGTCCTAGGGGATCCGGAGGATCCTCTTAGAAGGGGGGGTACTGTTAGAACCTTGCTCTTAGGTTTTTTCCTTTGCTGGTCACATGACCTTGTTGGCCTATTTAATCCTGCTCCGCCCTTCTGGCTTTGCTGGACTTCATTGTATAACTACTTTCTAGCTAGCCTGTGCTCTGTATCTAACTCTGTTAGTTTGCTTGGTCTACGGACCTCAGTGTTCTATATATTTTGTTTGTTTGTATGTCTGCTACTATTTCTGTTAGGAGGTGTCCCATTTTCCTCCCAGTCCTTAGTACTTGTAGGGATTCCTTCCCCACATCTATAGGTCTCCGTACAGACTAGCTTAGGACTTTAGCAGGTCTGATCGCAGGATCAGGTCCCCTGTTACATCGTAGGGATAAAGCTGAGTTCTATCGTAGGGACAGATCTCCTCTCTTTCCTTCGCTCTGATAGCAGAACATAACACAGCCGACACATCCTTTTTTTTCCCATTTTGGCAGAAAATGTAGGCTGCTTAATAATGTGAGACAGCCTTCTTAAGTAGTCTTGCCTTTCATTGGACACACCTGCCAAACTAATTAGCACAGGTGTCTGCAATTGCTTACAGTGATATAAAGAGCCCTGACACACATCACCATCAATGAGTTTAACTGACAAACAAACAAATTCTTCCCTTATCACTCCTAAACACTTTTTGCATAATAATTTGGAACACAGTGTACATGTGCTTTTCCACAAAACACCAGTGGTTCATGTAGTGAATCTTACAGTTCTAACTTGCCAACCGTGGTCTGTATGGAGTTGTTCAATAAAGGGCCCAAAATTAAGATAACATAGATGGGAGAGGTCTCTATGAATAGGAATTCCTAAGTATTTGATACCCTGTGAGGGCCAGGCAAAGGGAAAGTTGGACTGGATGGAATCCTATATGGATTTGGGGAGGGAGACATCGAGGGCCTCAGACTTCGCTGCATTGATTTTAAAATTTGACCATGTAACAAAGTGATCTATTTCAGCCATAACAGCATGGATGGATATATGTGATTGAGTGAATTATACTAGGACATCATCAGCAAATAGAGAGCACTTGTACTCGGTGCCTCCCACCTCAATCCACCTAATATTGGGGTTATGGCGAATTGATGAGAGCAGGTGCTCCGTCAGACAGAGAACATCCCTGCCTTGTCCCATTGGTGATTGTGAAAGGTGATGAAAATGTTCTGACGCGCCCCCTGGGCCTTGGGACGCCCGGAGCCGGACCCTTTTTGGTGGATGCTGGTGGTTGTAGTCTCCGAGGCCGCGACCCGGTTCCGTGGCTCAGGGCGGTCAAACCAGTGGCGGAACTATTTATGTGGTTTTTATGTTTAAATGTCCGACTACGCCACCCGTGGATTGCGGTCAGAGTGAACCGCCGCTGCAGGGCAGACCGCTGAGGCTGGTGTTGTGGGTGCAGCAGAGCGTAGCATAACTCCCCACGGGAGGAGTATAGCCTCAGGGCAGTGTATGCGGAGGATGGGGGTGATGGTGCAGGGCAGCAGCAGTAACGACACGGAGTCAGTGATGCAGTTGGGCCTTTACTCACAGTTCTTATTTTCCAGACACGTCTGCAGGTAACGGCTGCCCACGTCGTTCTGTGCTCACCAGGTGAGGGGCTCAGACAACTCCCAGATAACTTTGGAGCGCTTCACAGGACCCCCTTTGTGTGTCCTTTGTCTGGCCTTTCTTACCAACCCTTCTGTCCGGCTGCCTTGGGCCTCCTCTTGGTAAACTTGGCGCCAGTTTCCCTGACCCTATGTGGTGCCTTCCTAGCGGGTGTAGCGAGGGGCTGCGCCACATAAAATGTCACAGCCTCCTGTTTCTAGCTGAGGGTCGTTTCCTGCCTCCACTAGTTTCGGGGACCGGTCTCCCCCTTTGGCCTGACCCCTCCACGCAGGTGGATTCGGGCGTGCGGTGGCGACTCGCCCGTCCGCACCCCTGGGATCCCTTCGTTCCTCGTTCCTGGAGCCTTCTCCGCTCCTCTTCCTTCCTTCTCCCTCTTCCAGGCCTGGGCCTCTGTTACTAGGCCCGCCTCCGGAGCAGAGCTCATGCAGAGCCCCTGCTCCCTGCCACTTCTGCTCAGACTTCTCTGCACTGAACTAAGATGGTGCCCACCTTTTATACTCCCTTCTCAATGCACCCAGGAACTGCTTCCTCCCTGCTCCTGCACTACAGGGTTCCCCTTCCTCAGTGTTCCCTCCCCCCACTCCAGCCAGGGACAGGGACTGTCGTGTCCATCTCAGGGGCATATTGGTCGCCCTGCCCCACGGCAATGTGGTGTAATGCATGCAGGTGTCGGGTCCTGATCCACACTCCATCCTTACCTGAGAGTGAGATATCACACCTCTGGGTGAGGTGCAATACCTCTGTAGCAACCGAGCCCTCAGGGTAATACAGTTCCATTTATCTTCAGCCTAGGTGACGTATTGCGATACAGGGCCGTGATTTTGGCTATAAAAGGGTCCCCTAGACCCCTACCCCAAGCTTTTTAAGAGAATCATATATGGCGTGCCAGGAGACTCTATGGAATGCTTTCTCAGCATCCAACGAGAGTATCTAATTACAAATTTTTAACTGCATCTAGCCCAGGAAATACTTTGTGCCTAGTAGCAGTGTCTGCTAGTCAGCGGACTATCCCGGCTGTTAAGCAAGCTACACCACCTGTAGTTTTGACACTTAATTTTTTCAAAGAAAATGCTTCGGGACCACGGGATACTCAGTGAAGAGCATCAGGAGGCACCCCAAGGCATAGGGGCTGGGACTGGCAGTAGGATGCCTTGCGGTGGACAGCCAAGCTCGATCCTTATAAAAACTTTTTAACTGCAGCAGCTTTAGTGGACGCTACTGGAGCTGGAATTACGCGGCTGCTGGCATGAGACTTGCCCTCCAATAGATCCTTGTAAATGGATTTAAAGTGTATTCATTCAAATTAGAGAGACAATTTAAATTAAAAAGCTTAGAGCTGCCTCCACCACAGGGGGGCTCGCTCGACCCACCAGCGGACAGGCACCAGTATTGGGAGAGGGGGGCTGGCCGTCAGGGTTCACCGCGGCTCTGGCACAAACCCGGTGACACGGAGGTGGCACGGGCAGGAGCGGACTGAACGTGTCGGCTTCTCACTTTTTGGATTTTAGAAGGGCATGACATGCCTATATCTGTGTCTCCCCCTCCTTTTACTCCTCCACCTCTTTTCTTTTCACATGACTATATGTACTTGTCACTTTTCCATGTGTTAGTTGTGTCTTCAGAGCATTTTGTCAGCTTTTGGACACCTTTGAAGGTGTTTTCTATGTGTTTCTATGTGTTTTTGATTGCCTGCCATTGGTTTTAACGGTGTTCGAATGTGTTCGACGAACAGTTCGACGAACAGTTCGGCGAACACACGGGTGTTCGACGAACCGAACTGAACTCGAACACTACGGGGGTGGCTCAACACTACTCGTGTTGTAACCTCTTCCTCCAGCTCACACACAGCTGGTTCGGCTTCCTCACATGATCGCCATGGAAGAAACTCTGGCACTGTTGTACAGAGACACAGTGTCATTCCACCCACAGCACCACGTTCCCAGTCATCCTCACACTCCCAGGCCAGTCTACAGCCATCGTTAGCACAGGCATGGGAGAACAGGCGCCCATACTCGGCAAACCACCCCCGAGCACAGGCTCTGAATGCTGGCATTGCAAAACTACTGGCCCTTGAAATGCTATCATTCAGGCAGGTGGAGACTGACACCATCCGTAACTTGATGGCATTGGCAGTCCCACAATACAACGTACCCAGCTGCTTTTATTTCAGCAGGCAAGCCGTCCCTGCCCTGCAACAGCATGTGGAGGGAAAAATTAAACATGCACTACAAAACGCCATCAGTAGCAAGGTCCACCTGACCACCGATGCGTGGACCAGTAAGTATGGACAGGGATGATACCTTTTCGTCACTGCCCATTGGGTAAATATTGTGGAGCCGGGTACAGATCTTGAGAGTGGCGCTGTACGTGTTCTGCCAACTCCAAGGATTGCAGGAATCCAGTCTGTACACCTTGACTCCTCCTCATACTCCAGTTCCTCTGAATAAGCGCTGCAGGAGCCGTCACGGTCTACCTCCACATCGACCCGTGAACGGTTACCTGTTATGATGATCGATATGAGCACAGCCGTGGCCAAACGTCAACAGGCCGTATTGAAATTAATTTCTTTTGGGAAATGAAGCCACACAGCGCAGGAGCTCTGGAATGGCATCAAGCAGCAGAGCAACGTGTGGTTTGTGCCAGCGAATGTCCAGCCAGGCATGGTAGTGTGCGACAATGGCCGAAATCTGGTGGCATCTCAACTTGGTCGTGCAGAGTTTTTTGAGGGAATATCCGGATCTTGATGCACTGCTGCACAAGGTCCGCATAGAGTGCGCTTACTTGCGGCATTCCAGCATCGCAAGATCACGCATTGCAGCTCTGCAGCGCCGATTACGCCTTCCGGAACATCGCATCATATGTGACCTACCCACCAGGTGGAATTCAACGCTACATATGTTGGAGAGGTTGTGTGAGCAGTAGGCAGCAGTAATGGAGTACCAGCTGCAGCAGGCCCAAACAAGTCGCACTGCGCGCCATTCACACTTCACCACCACTGAGTGGGCCTCTATGAAGGACATCTGCCACGTTTTGCGTGCCTTCGATTATTCCACGTGGATGGCAAGTGCAGATGATGCACTAGTCAGCATGACTATCCCCCTTATCTGCCTGCTTGAAAAAACACAGCAAGCACTAAGGGAGGAGGTTTTGGAAGAGGTGGAGGATGAGGAGTCACAAATTCCATCTGCTTCTGTACAGTCTGCCCAACGTGGTTCCTCACAAAGGACTAGGCAGGGGACACTTTGTGAGGAGGATGAGGAGGAGTCAATGGAGGAGGAAGACATCTGTCCAGAGGAGGGAGGTACACATTGCTCTAGTAGTCAGTAGAGATGAGCGGTGTTCGACTAGAACTGTTTGCCAATCTCAAATTCGAGCTGTTTTGGGCAGTGTTCGAGTCGTTCGACGAACCCGAACGATTTGCAAAATATTCGGCTGTTCGAGGTTATGTTCGATAACTGTTCGTGCACCAAAAGCGTATCAAGCATGTCTGGGGCTATTTAGAGCACCAATCATGCAGGGATTGTCTGCCACTCACTGTAATGCCACAGCCATGGTGGTTGTGGCATTACAGTGATTGCCCAAATCGATGGGAACAGTGCTCACAGTGAAACATGAAAAGCCGGCAATTCAGCAGCGGCATACACGGGTACCCGACAATTTAGAACCGAAAGAATAGAGCTTCACACATAGATTAGATAGAAATATGTCAGTCACATATATAAGAAGTACAGTGACAGTGTTGGTTACTGTACTTGTCATTTAGTGTAAAGGATTTATTAAAAAATATATTAGTGTTTTCATGCACCGTCTCTTTAAAAAAGCCAGCCGGCAATTCAGCATCGGTACCCGACAATTTATAACAGAATGAATAGAGCATCACAAATAGATTAGATAGATAGAAACATGTCAGTCACATATATAAGAAGTACAGTGATAGTGTTGATTACTGTACTTGTCATTTAGTGTTAAACTAAAGGATTTACTAAAAAAAAAATTGGCGTGGGGTTCCCCGTAATTTTAGTCTCTAGCGGAGGTTAAGCAGACGGCTGGGGCACATTTTTGAAGCCTGGGAAGGGGGTAATACCCACGGAGCTTCCCAGGCTACTAATATCAGCCCCCAGCTGAATACCTAGCCTTTACTAGATATTAAAATGGGGGACCCCCAAAAAAATTACGTGGGGTCCCCCCTATTTTAATAGCTAGCAAAGGCAAGGCAGACAGCTGGGGACTGATATTAATAGCCCAGGAAGGGTGCCATGAATATTGGCCCCCTCCCAGGCTAGAAACACAAGCCGTCAGCTGCCCCAGAAATGGCGCATCCATAGGATGCGCCAATTCTGGCACTTAGACAACCCTATTACCCCACTGCCACCGCTACAGGGCAGTGGGAAGAGCAAGGCTAAGTGCCAGAATTGGCGCATCCTATGGATGCGCCATTTCTGGGGCAGCTGACGGCTGGTGTTTCTAGGCTGGGAGGGGGCCAATATTCATGGCACCCTTCCTGGGCTATTAATATCAGCCCCCAGCTGTCTGCCTAGCCTTTGCTAGCTATTAAAATAGGGGGGACCCCACGTCATTTTTTGGGGGGGTCCCCCATTTTAATAGCTAGTAAAGGCTAGGTATTCAGCTGGGGGCTGATATTAGTAGCCTGGGAAGCTCCGTGGGTATTACCCCCTTCCCAGGCTTGAAACATTTGCCCCAGCCATCTGCTTAACCTCCGCTAGAGACTAAAATTACGGGAAACCCCACGCCAATTTTTTTTTAATAAATCCATTATTTTAACACTAAATGACAAGTACAGTAATCAACACTATCACTGTTCTTCTTATATATGTGACTGACATGTTTCTATCTATCTAATCTATGTGTGATGCTCTGTTCTTTCAGTTATTAATTGTCGGGTACCGATGCTGAATTGCCGGCCGGCTTTTTTAAAGATACGGTGCATGAAAACACTAATATTTTTTTTAATAAATCCTTTAACACTAAATGACAAGTACAGTAACCAACACTGTCACTGTACTTCTTATATATGTGACTGACATGTTTCTATCTATCTAATCTATGTGTGATGCTCTATTCCTTCTTGTCTAAATTGTCGGGTACCGGTGTATGCCGCTGCTGAATTTCCAGCCGGCTTTTTTAAAGAGAGTGACTTCTGAGCAGTTTCTCAGCTTTTGGACAACATTGAAGGTGTTTTCTATGTGTTTGTATGTGTTTTTGTTTGCCTGCCATTGGTTTTAACGGTGTTCGACGGTATTCGACGGTGTTCTAAGGTGTTCCACGAACAGTTCCTCGAACATCCCGGTGTTCGACATACCGAACCGAACCCGAACACTACGGGGGTGGCTCAACACTAGTAGTCAGTATCTAGAGCGAGGGTGGGGTGATGCAGAGCAGGCAGAGATCACGCCTCAAGCAGGGGACAGCGTTTCTTGGCCAGTTGCCAGTCTGCAGCACATGGCTGATTTCATGCTGCAGTGCCTGAGAAACGACCGCCGCATCGCCCACATTCTCAACACGGCTGATTATTGGGTGTCCACCCTCCTAGATCCTCGATACTGGGACAACTTACAAAGCCTCATAACACCATTGAACCGGGAGCGTAAAATGCGGGAGTACCAAGATGCACTGGTGCATTCCATCATGTTCTCCATTCCACCCGAGAGCAGTGCTGCTAGTGCTTTACAAAGCAGCTCAGTGCGTCGAGGCAGTGGAGGAAGCTCTGCACAAAGAGGGAGCAAAAGCAGCACCTCAGCACAAGGCAAGACCAGTATGGCCCAAATGTGGCAAAGTTTTGTGTCCCCCGCCACAAATGTCTACACCATCACAGACAGCTCCAGTCAGCAGGAAGCAACGTTTCCGTCAGATGGTGACAGACTACATGTCTTGCCCTGTCAGTGTACTCCCAGATGGCTCTTACCCCTTCAAGTTTTGGCTCTCTAAGCTGGATACATGGCCAGAGCTTAGCCTGTATGCATTGGAGGTGCTGGCTTGCCCTGCTGCTAGTGTATTATCGGAACGTGTCTTTAGTCCCGCAGGTGGTGTACTAACAGAACGTCTCATCCGACTATCCTCCGATAACGTTGACCGGCTTACTTTTCTGAAAATGAACAAGGCCTGGATCTCGCATGAATTTGCCAGTCCTCTTTCAGATTAAATAATTGGTTGGCAACAGTATCCAGGTCTCCTGTTGTGTTCTTGTTTCTACCACCTGAACTGTAACCCCTGGGCTCCAACATGGCCAGTTGCTGCTCAGAAGTGCCGTCTGCACAGTCAACACTTGCTCCAGTGTAATTGGGGTTCAGTAACGTCAGCTGATCCCCTGCTGTGTGCCCGGCAATTTCTCCTGCTCTGTCCACATTCCCACTACTACTGAATTTAAACTTGCTCCAATTAGGCCTCTGGCTCCTCTGTTTTCAGTATTTACTCTGTGCTCCAACACCGCCAGTTGCTGTTCAGAAGTTCCGTCTGCACAGTCAACACTTGCTCCAGTGTTCTTGGGGTTCAGTAACGTCAGGTGATCCCCTGCTGTGTACCCGCCAATTTCTCCTGCTCTGTCCACATTCACACTACTACTGATTTTAAACTTGCTCCAATTAGGCCTCTGGCTCCTCTCTGTTTTCAGTATTTACCCTGGGCTCCAACACCGCCAGTTGCTGCTCAGAAGTGCCGTCTGCACAGTCAACACTTGCTCCAGTGTTATTGGGATTCAGTAACGTCAGCTGATCCCCTGCTGTGTGCCTGGCAATTTCTCCTGCTCTTTCCACATTCACACTACTACTGATTTTAATCTTGCTTCAATTAGGCCTCTGGCTCCACTCTGTTTTCAGTATTTACCCTGGGTTCCAGCACCGCCAGCTGTTTCCCAGCAGTGTCTTTTGTACGGGTACTTCCTCCTGCCCAGCCTGGTTCCAGCAGGCCAGCTGTTTCCGTGTAGTGTCAACGTCACTTTGCCTCCAATATGTTTTCCTGTCGTGTTGCAGTCGGGTTAGCCGACTCTATGGTGCCTGCAGTTTCGGTGACTCCTATGTGGGCTGTGGGATCTGGCAATGAAGACTGGTTCCATATTGCCAATAGGACAAGCACCCCCTGTAGAACTGTGGGTTTCAGTAACTATGGCCGGCTCGCGGCCTTGCAACTTTTTTTTTCATGTGTACCTTCTGCTGCCTATCGGAGTTCCAGTACCATTAGCTGGTTCTTTGGAAGTCAATCTTGAATATGTCCCCCTGGGTTCCAGTAACATCAGCTGGTTCCAGGCAGTGCCTTTTGCTTAGGTGCCTCCTTCTCGGTATCCAAGTTCCACCAACGTCTGCTGGTCCTTTGTATTGCTTTCTGGCACAGGAACCTCCTGCTTAGTAATCGGGTTCCAGTACCATCAGCTGGTCCTCAGTAGTTCCATTGGCTCTTGTACATTCTGCTACCCATCCGGGTTACAGTACCGTCAGCTGGTTCTCGGCAGTGTCTTTGGCTCGGGTACTCCCTCCTGCTCAGCCTGGTTCCAGCATGCCAGCTGTTTCTGGGAAGTGTCAACGTCACTTTGCCTCCAATACGTTGTCCTGTCGTGTTGCGGTCTGGTTAGCCGACTCTATGGTGCCTGCAGTTTATGTGACTCCTATGTGGGCTGCGGGATCTGGCAATGAAGGCTGGTTCATAGTGACAATAGGACAAGCACCCCCTGTAGGACTGTGGGTTTCGGTAACTCCGGCCGGCTCGCATCCTTGCAACTTTTTTTTTCATGTGCACTTTCTGCTGCCTATCTGAGTTCCAGTACCATTAGCTGGTTCTTTGGAAGTCAATCTTGATTATGTCCCCCTGGGTTCCAGTAACATCAGCTGGTTCCAGGCAGTGCCTTTGGCTTAGGTGCCTCCTTCTCGGTATCTGAGTTCCACCAATGTCTGCTGGTCCTTGGTAGTGCTTTCTGGCACAGGTACCTCCTGCTAAGTAACCGGGTTCCAGTACCATCTGCTGGTCCTTGGTAGTTCCATTGGCTCTTGTACCTTCTGCTACCCATCCGGGTTCCAGTACCGTCAGCTGGTTCTCGGCAGTTCCTCAGCCTTCTTGTACCTTCTTCTACATTTCCAAGTTCAAGCTTTTTGAAATGGTTTTTGGTAATCACTCTGGATCTCCCTGATGACGACCCTGAAGACAACAACCCTGAAGACCACCCCGAAGAAGACGACAACCCCGAAGATGATAACCCTGTAGACCACCCCGAAGAAGACGACGACCCCGAAGATGATGACCCTGAAGACGATGATTCTGAAAACCACCCCGAAGAAGACGACGACCCCGAAGACGACGACCCTGAAGACGACGACCCTGAAGACCACCCCGAAGGAGACAAGGACCTCGAAGATGACGACCCTGAAGACGACGACCCTGAAGACCACCCCGAAGCCCCGAAGAAGACGGCGACCCCGAAGATGAAGACCCTGAAGACGACGACCCTGAAGACCACCCCGAAGAAGATGATGACCCCGAAGATGATGAACCTAAAGACGACGACCCTGAAGACCACCCCAAAAAAGACCAAGAAGATGACCCTGAAGAAGTTGACCAAGAGGACAAAGAAGAGAAAACAACCACCAAGATACAGAAGAACAAGAGACAGAAAACCAAGAAGCAGAAGTACAAGAAGCTGCAGAACAAAAAGCAGAAGAATATTAAGCATAAGACTAAAAATCAGAGCAAAAGATATTATCTAAATTATAAGCAAAAGAAGACTAAGCAGTGTATGGGGGTGAGTCCGTTCCTCCTCGTGGTGCTCCTGGAAAATACCTGCTGCTGCAGGTCAAACTGAACGCGGACAAATCCTTTTGTAAATCTTTTGTGACAGGCAGAACGGAAGGTGTAATCTTCAAACTTTTATATATAACAACTATAGGAATGCCTGTCACAAATAAGATTATGATGAAGAAGAAGAAGATGAAGAAGATGAAGAAGTAGAATATCAAGAAGAATAATAATTGAATAAGAAGAATATGAAGAATGTAAAAAAAAGAATAATAGGAAGGTGAAGAAGAAGAAGATGAATAAGGTGAAGAAGAAGTTGATGAAAAAGATGCTGCTGCTGAGGATGATAAAGGAAAAAGTGTGGGAGAAGTAAAAAAGAAGGTGAAGAGCATGGAAGTAGTGAAACATAAATATCTGACCAAATATAAAAAAGCTTAACATAGTCAATATCTTTGTTATTCCGAACGTCTTAAAAAAAATATTAATTCCTGCTATTCCATTTGATTGGGCTAAACCTCTATGCCTTTAATGTCTCCTCCACCTCCCCCAATACATTCTACATTATTCTTAGTTATTTTCCTTCATGTAGAATTAACCTACAAGGAAAGAAAGGGTTTATTTTCATTCCGATATTTGTGTCCCATTGACTTGCATTGGTTTTCGGTATCAGAATGGCGATATCCGATATTTTTTGGGCATCGGTCCGATCCAATCCGATCCGATATTTCCCGATATCGGAAGGTATCGCTCAACACTACATGTAACTCAACCTTTGTGATCTATCTAATCAAATGACCACGCGGGCTTACTTACGCTGGAGAAACAACACAATCCGTCAAAGACCGTATATCAAAACATAAATCTACTATACGTTGTAAGAACTTACTATTACCATTACCCAATCACTTTACATCAGCCGGCCACACAGTTTCACAACTTAAATTCCAAGTTATTGACCACATACCATTACCACGCCGTGGGGGAGACCGTATACTTATGCTTAAGCACTGTGAAGCCTATTGGATTCTTGAACTACAATAGCTTACACCTAGGGGACTCAACCGAGAATATGATCTTCTGTCTTTTACCTGAACAATATCCCTTTAATAAATAACATCACAACCTTGGTGTTGAACCCGTACTAACTCAGTCCTTACACATAAGATTTTCCAGCACATTCCACGTTATGATGAGGTATGGGATCCTCTGATTTTACGTTTATTTTGGTTCTATGTACAATACATGCCTCATTCAAGAGTATGACTGTATAATCTTTATATACTCGCTAGTATCTTCCATATACAGCATTTATATTCTGATATATGTATCATTGTATGTATTCTAACGAGCTTTTCCCTATTTCCCAGAATCCTCCCTAGATCCCAGCCTTCTTCCCTGATCCCTTCTGATGTCCCTACTTTGGATTCTTCTTTTCTTTTATTTCATTATTTTTGCATTATCCCCAATAGCCAGCCATTCTCATCAGCTGCACAGTGGAACACATGACCGCCGCTCAGCTACAGGACCAGATGACGCGGCCGCCGCGTCACTTCCGGTCCGGCAGGTCCTTCCAGTAATGCGCGCATTCTCGGCATCCCACTGCCACCAATGCTGATTCATCCACACTGGACCCACCCACAGCCTATTTAAGGCTTATCACATACAGTCCACACCACACATCACCGGAACAAGCGGTGGATTCCGCGTTCCTATAGCTCCATGCAGCACATGCCTTAATGCAAGGTATCTGTCCACCACTCACCCTTCTCTGGATCCAGCAGCTATTACCTTCTTTTCCTAATAATACCATTTATCTTCACAGCCTCCTTAGTGGCTTCTGTCCACATCATGAAAACCTTAATCAAACAAATACTGGTATGTTCTCTTTCTTTTCCTCCTTTTCTGGGACATCTACCTCATGCCTCCTTCCCCTCCTTCCCTGACCCTCCCAATACAGGTAGTCCACAATTGCCACAAACTACATGTCACATATTATATATCTTGTTATATAATGGCGATTTTTTTTTCTCAACCTCTGTGACCATATATTGATTGTTATCTATTTTAATTTGCTGTTTGAGTACACTGATGAAGGTCCTGAGTGACCGAAACATTTGTACACTGTATTAAACCTCATTAAAATCAAATCAAGAAAATGAATCTAAAGTTTTTGAGTGCCGAGTTATTATAATAGACCTATACCTAGCAGGCCATGGACACACTTTTCTATGGATTTTATTACTGACCTATAAGTTTCTGCAGGCAAAATGGTGGTTTTGGTGGTTGTAGATAGGTTCAGAAAAATGGTTCACTTTGTCGCATTACCTGCACTTCCAAATGCCAAGACACTTGCTCAGGTGTTTATAAATGAGATTGTGAAGCTTCACGGGGTTCCCCCCGATGTGGTGTCAGATCGGGGGACCCAGTTTGTTTCCAAGTTCTGGAAAACATTATGTTCTCGACTGGGGGTACAGCTGTCCTTTTCCTCTGCATTTGACCCTCAGTTGAATGGACAGACCAAGTGAGTCAATCAGGTTTTGGAGACCTACCTCAGGTGTTTCATTTCCGAAAATCAGGAGTATTGGGCATCCTACTTACCGCTGGCAGAATTTGCCATTAATAATTGTGGTCAGGTGTCCACTGGCAGGTCACCATTTTTGGATGTATACTGTTACCATCCACAATTTGGTACTTTTATTGGGGAGGAGCTTCGAGAGTTCTTGAGGAGGAACGGTTTGCTTCGTCACTCTCCTCGGTGTGGTAATAATAATAATAATAATAATAATAATAAAGTCCTCCTTCACACAAACAAAGAAGTCCACAACTGTTGCATATACCAACATTGAGCCCTCACCTCTACCGGCACCCCCAGTAATGGGTGATGGTAATCTGGAGTTTCAGTTTTAGAGGATTGCAGATTCTCATCTCCAATGTCATTCTCAATACTTGGTGCACTGGAATGGTTATGGTCCAGAAGAGAGGATGTGGGTTTCAGCATCATAGGTGAATGCTCCCAGGTTGGTTCATTTATTCCACACCTCCTATCCTGAGAAACCTGATTCTGAGTGTCTGGAGGTCACTCGTAGAAGGGGGGATACTGTCACCGGTGTGTCAGTTGTGACAGGCAGTCGCCCTGCAGTTGGTTGCAGAAGATCTCTTTGTTTGGCAATACAGACACCTTCTTAGCTGTTTCACTCCAGGACCCAGCGGCTACCTCCTTCCTGCTCTAATTGACACCCTGGCCTGGGTGTTTAAATAGGTTCACTTTGCAGCAGGAAGTTTCTGGTGACATTGACATGTTTCCTTGTGAACGCTTGGAACTATTTCAGACTGTTTTCTACTTCTCTGGTGCTAGGAGGACATTTGGAGTTATCTCTCTGAAATTGGTTCAAGCTAAGTTACTTTTCCCCTTTTGTCTCCTTTGTGGTCTTTAGTTGTTAGTGGGGATCTACTAGTGCTCATCCCCCTTCCCTATCCAGGGCCAAGCGCTAGGGAAATACAGGGGTAGGTTCCTGTGTGGCGATAAGTGAAGAACCAACATAGGGATTAGTGATGAGCGAGCATGCTCGCTACTGCTTGGTGCTCGCCCGAGCATCTCACTGATCGGCGGGTTGCTCGGGCGGGAACTCGGGTCCCCTCCATGCATGTTTGGCGCTCTTTAGAGAGCCAGTGAACATGCAGGGATTGCCTGCCATGCACTGTAATACCATAGCCATATTGGTTGTGGGCATTACAGTGATTGGCTGGCTGCATAGCGTCATCAGGTCTATATCAGACCTGGCAGCGCCATGCTCGTCACAGTCACTCCGGATCAGACAGTGTAGGGAGAGCTGCTGCTGTGTCAGGGAGAGATTTGATCGTGTATTAGGAAGTGTAGGGAGAAAAAACGTACATTACACATATCCATCTTAACAAACAGTCCTTCTGAGGACTAATCCATCTGCAGAGATATCTGGCAGCCAGGGTGTATAGGCAGGCAGTGTATATAGCAGACTGTAGTGCATATAGCAAAAGAGGCTCCATTCCAATTCTGCCTTCTGCTGCTGTTAGATATTTCTATACAAAGGCCCAGGTACCAGGGGCCAAGAATACTTTTCATTGGATCTTAATCCTCATTATTTGCTTTAAAAGCAATCCAGAGAACACCATTTTTTCTGTGCCATTTGCTTGTTGGCACTGCAGAATACAGCCAGGTCCTTTCCATATTAGAGCACTAGAAATCCAGCTACTTAAAACAGTGTTTTCTCCGTCAAACGGATCACCTATACGTTGTCAAAAAATACTGCCATTTCTGGCCTCCATTATAAATTTCCTTTAGTGTGTCATTGAAGCAATTCACCGCAGTTTGCTGTTCAAACTACTTACCTACAGGCCAGGTATTTAAAACTCTGTTTTCTCTATCACATGGATCACATATAAGTTCGCTCCAAACTCAGTCATTTGTAGTGAGCGGGGAAGATACTGTCCTCCATTTAAAATGGGCAAGGAACGTGGCAAGGGACGGGGAACTGGAGGTGATGGTACTAGCGCATGCAGAGGCTGAGGACATGGCCATGGGCAAGCCAAAATTGTGCCGAAACAAACACCCACATCTTCTCGCCTGACCTTCCTTTCCCAATTTCTAGGGGATTGCAGCACACCACTGTTGAACCCAGAGCAGTGTCAAAAGGTTGTTGGTTGGATAGCAGATAATGCTTCCAGTCACTTAGCCACCACCACCACCACCCTGCCTTCCACACGGTCAAGTCTCAGTAGCCGTGAATCTGGACTGCATATTCCTCACCCTGATCCTCCTTCCTCCCACCATGCTGAGCACCAAGAGACAACTGATCCCACACTTGGACACTCCAAAGAGTTGTTCACTTTTCCATTCAAAGATTTGGGCCTCTCGCCCGTTCCACTTGAAGCGGAGCAAGAGGAGATCGCGTGTAGCGATGCCCAAATATTTGAGCAGCCAAGGTCACACAAAAGAGACGGTGGGAAAGTGTCACAACAGATGGACGATGATGAGACACCATTGCCAGAAAGTCAGGAGGAGGACCAGGGTGCGGAAGTAGAAGACAAGGTGGTGGATGATATAGTAACTGACCCAACCTGGCAGGAGGACATGCAGAGCGAGGACAGCAGCACACAGGGGGAGGGAGACAGAGCACCCCAACAGGCAGGAAGTAGCTGTGTGGTAACCGCAGACAGAAGGCAGGCAACCGTTCCCCGTAACACCAACACGAAGGAAGTTGCCAGTACAACTGTGAGGTCTTCCCGAGTCTAGTTGTTTTTTAAAAACTCTGCCGATAACTCCAAAAAGGCCATTTGCACCACCTGCCAGGCCAGCATCAGCAGGGATGGCAAAACGACCAGCCTGAACACCAGCAGCATGATCAGGCACATGGCAGCAAAGCACCTGACTTTGTGGGCCGAACCCCAGGGTCCAGGAACAGTGTCTGCGGGTGGCACCATTGCTTCTTCTGCTGTTGTGCATGCAAGTCAATCCCCTGTCCATGATGCATGCGAAGACGCCTCCTGCCCTGCACCTGTCATTGCACACTCTCAAGTAGCAGCAACAGGAATCACGTCCATGTCCTTGTCCCAGCGCAACATTCAGTTGTCCATACCCCAGTCCTTGGAACGCAAGCGCAAATATACAGCCAACACCCCACAGGCCACACTACTAAATTCTCAAATTTCACGACTGCTTGCACTCAAAATATTGCCTTTTATGCTGGTGGAGATGGAAGAATTCCACAATATGATGGCTGCGGCTGTCCCTCTGTATTCGGTCCCCAGCCGCCACTATTTCTCCCGGTGTGCCATCCCCGCATTACACAAGCACATGTCCCAAAACATTAGCCGTGCTGTCAATAACGCAGTTACCGGTAAAGTCCACTTAACCACGGACAAATGGACAAGTGCTTGTGGGCAGGGACGGTACATCTCGCTGATAGCACACTGGGCTAACATAGTGGAAGCCAGGACCCAGTTGGACCTTGGGACGGTAGACGTCCTCCTGACGCCAAGGATTGCGGGCCCTAGGTCAATCAGGGTTGCCCTCATGGTCTACAGCTCCTGCACCTCATACTTCTCAGCCTCCTCCTCCTCTTCAGCCTCCATCTCTGAAATGACCACCTCAGTCACAAACTGAAAGCACTGCAGCACTGCCTCGGCCAAGCGGCAACAGGCTGTGCTGAAGCTAATATGCTTAGGTGAAAAACCGCACAATGCTGAAGAGTTGTGGACAGCTCTGAAAATGCAGGCAGATCTGTGGCTCACACCGCTTAACCTACAGCGAGGCATGGTCGAGTGTGACAATGGCCGGAACCTGGTAGCCGATCTGAGGCGAGGTGAGCTCACACACGTACCATGCCTGGCCCATGTGCTTAACCTCGTGGTTCAGCGGTTTCTCAAATCCTCCCCGGAGCTGCCGTATCTGCTTGTTAATGTACGCCGCCTGTGTGACCATTTTAGAAAGTCAGCTACAGCTTCCGCCGCCCTTGCAGTGTTTCAGCAGCTTCCGGATCACAGACTGGTGTGTGATGTCCCCACACGTTGGAACTCTACACTGCAGATTTTGGGAAGGCTTTGTGAGCAGAAGAGGGCAGTTATTGAGTACCAGCATCAACAAGGCCATGGGTATTCAGTTCAGACTCCACACATAAGACCTCAGAAGTGGACATGGATGTCAGACATATGTACCATCCTCTAAAACTTTGAGGACTCCACCAAGATGGTGAGCGGCGATGATGCCATAATTAGCATCACCATCCCACTTCTCTGTCTTCTGAAACTCTCTCTGCTCACAATCAAAGAGGATGCATTGCAGGCGGAGCACGATGAGATGGAGCAAGGAACCATACAGGGTGTTTACACGCACCCCAGCCTCATCTCATCCCAACGTGGTTTGGGTGACAATGAGGAACAGGAGGAGGAGGAGGAGGAAGGATAGGAGCTAGTTTCATGCAATATAGACGGTACTACCTGCACAGCTGTCATACTGTCTATTCAGCATGGATGGCCAGAGGACAGAGAAGAGGAGGAGAAGGAGAGCATGGTCAGTCATCATCTTGGTGAGGACACGGAAGTCTTGCCTGTTAGTAGTCTGGCACTCATGGCTGAGGTTATGTTACCCTGCATTTCCCATGACTCTCGCGTTCTCAAAATTTTGGGTGACAGTGATTATTGGTTGGTGACACTTCTAGACCCACGCTACAAGGAGAACTTTCCATCTCTTATTCCTGAGGCGGACAGGTCTACAAAAATGGGGCAGTACCAGAAGGCCCTTGTTGCGGAACTATTAAAAAAATTCCCATCTGAAAATGCTGGTGGCAGAGGGCACACTTCGTTGGACAACCAAGGAGTACGGCGAGAGAGACACAACTTCAATCCAGCAGAGGCAGGGGAACACAGTCAAAGTTTTGGGAGAGTTTTCTCAGCCCCTCCCATCACACAGGCCCTGAGGTGCGGGGTACTCTCACAAGGAGTGCAAAGTTTGGGAAGATGCTGAGGGAGTACCTTGCCGACCGTACCAACATCCTCCGTGATTCCTCTGTGCCTTATAATTATTGGGTATCCAAGCTGGATACGTGTAATAAACTGGCTCTCTATGCCTTGGAGATCCTGGCCTGCCCTGCCGCCAGCGTTTTATCAGAGCGGGTTTTTAGTGCCGCTGCTGGAATTATAACTGATAAGCTCATCCGCCTGTCAACTGAAAATGCTGACAGGCTGACTCATAAAAATGAACAAGGGCTGGATTGGGTCAGACTTCTCAACACCACCGAATGATAGCAGTGTAGCATAAACTCAAATCCAGTGTCTTTTCTTGGGATGTGTATTCCCATGCACCTTTTCACACCCACACATGAGTATACGCTTCCTGATTTTGTCTATTTTCTCTTGTCTACCTCCTTCTCCTTATCCTCCACCACCATATCACCAGGGTGACCGTGGTCCATGATGCAACACCTACATTATTTTTTAAAGGGTGTTTATGATGCTAGTAAAAAAAAAATGTTCATGTATACCCCTCAGGGGTTTATGTTTGTCAGCCCATACACTTAGTGCATGGGCATTACAAGTATAGGAGACCCACTCCTTTCTAATGGGAACATTTTTTTATGAGACCCTCCTCCACGCCCTTACATTCACTGCATAAGCCAACACTATGGGAGACTCTCTCCTTTCTAATGGGAATTTGTCATTACTGTGGCCCTGCTGTGTGTGTCTTTAAATTCTTAGTGGGGTTTTTCCTAAAATTGGTCAGCCGTTGGACTCACTGCATACCCTATAACTGTATATCAGACCCTCTCCTTTCTAATTAGAACATGTCATACCTTGTTACTGTGGCCCTGCTCTATGTGTCTTTAAATTCTTAGTGGGATTTTTCCTAAAATTGGTCAGCCGTTGGACTCACTGCATACCCTATAACTGTATATCTGACCCTCTCCTTTCTAATTAGAACATGTCATACCTTGTTACTGTGGCCCTGCTCTATGTGTCTTTAAATTCTTAGTGGGATTTTTCCTAAAATTGGTCAGCCGTTGGACTCACTGCATACCCTATAACTGTATATCAGACCCTCTCCTTTCTAATTAGAACATGTCATACCTTGTTACTGTGGCCCTGCTCTATGTGTCTTTAAATTCTTAGTGGAGTTTTTCCCAAATTTTGGAAGCTGTTGCAGTCACAGCATGGGCATTACCACTATAGGAGACCCGCTCCTTTATAATGGGAACATTTTTTTTACTGAGACCCTCCTCTATGTCTCTTCAAAGGGGTATTGGGTTGCGTCCAAATTTTTGGCAGCCCTTGCAGTCACTGTATATGCAAGAACAGAGACCCACTTGTTAATAATGGGAACAACAAAGCATAGCCGGCTGATGGCTCTCTAACAATAGTTGGGCCGACTGCTGGCCTTTTAAGAATAGTAAGTGCCTTCCGATGTCCCTGTAAAAATAAGCTTCATGACTTTCAGAGTCCCTCCATCATAAATAAAAAAGGATGTGTCTGATGATGTGTCACACACCACATTGCCAGATAAGGTTGTAAAATATTAAAATGACATTTCCCGGGGAATGCATATGTCTTAAAAAATAACGTAAAAAAAAAAACCAATAGGATCTTTCTTTAGCATAAAAACTGCATCACCAATTTAACCTCAATGTAATCACATTGTTCAGCTCCTGCACCTCCTCCTCCATCTCCGAAATGACCACATCAGTCACAAGTAGTGTTGAGTAGTGCTGAGCCACCCCCGTAGTGTTCGGGTTCGGTTCGGTTCGTCGAACACCGTTAAAAGCAATGGCAGGCAAACAAAAACACATAGAAACACATAGAAAACACCTTCAAAGGTGTCCAAAAGCTGACAAACTACTCAGAAGACGCTCTCTTTAAAAAAGCCGGCCGGCAATTCAGCAGCGGCATACACCGGTACCCGACAATTTAGACAAGAAGTAATAGAGCATCACACATAGATTAGATAGATAGAAACATGTCAGTCACATATATATGAAGTACAGTGACAGTGTTGGTTACTGTACTTGTCATTTAGTGTAAAGGATTTATTAAAAAAAAATAATAGTGTTTTCGTGCACCGTCTCTTTAAAAAAGCCGGCCGGCAATTCAGCATCTGTACCCGACAATTTAGAATAGAAGGAATAGAGCATCACACATAGATTAGATAGATAGAAACATGTCAGTCACATATATATGAAGTACAGTGACAGTGTTGCTTACTGTACTTTTCATTTAGTGTAAAGGATTTATTTAAAAAAAATAATAGTGTTTTCGTGCACCGTCTCTTTAAAAAAGCTGGCCGGCAATTCAGCATCGGTACCCGACAATTTAGAATAGAAGGAATACAGCTTCACACATAGATTAGATAGATATAAACATGCCAATCACATATATATGAAGTACAGTGACAGTGTTGGTTACTGTACTTGTCATTTAGTGTAAAGGATTTATTTAAAAAAATATTAGTGTTTTCATGCACCGTCTCTTTAAAAATGCTGCTGGCAATTCAGCATCGGTACCCGACAATTTATAACAGAAAGAATAGAGCATCACACATAGATTAGATAGATATAAACATGTCAGTCACATATATAATAAGTACAGTGACAGTGTTGATTACTGTACTTGTCATTTAGTGTTAAAATAAAGTATTTATTAAAAAAAAAATTGGCGTGGGGTTCCCCGTAATTTTAGTCTCTAGCGGAGGTTAAGCAGACGGCTGGGGCAGATGTTTGAAGCCTGGGAAGGGGGTAATACCCACGGAGCTTCCCAGGCTACTAATATCAGCCCCCAGCTGAATACCTAGCCTTTACTAGCTATTAAAATGGGGCACCCCCAAAAAAATGACGTGGGGTCCCCCCTATTTTAATAGCTAGCAAAGGCTACGCAGACAGCTGGGGGCTGATATTAATAGCCCAGGAAGGGTGCCATGAATATTGGCCCCCTCCCAGGCTAGAAACACCAGCCGTCAGCCGCCCCAGAAATGGCGCATCCATAGGATGCGCCAATTCTGGCACTTAGCCTCGCTCTTCCCTCTGCCCTGTAGCGGTGGCAGTGGGGTAATAGGGCTGAGGTTGATGTCAGCTTATAATGCCAGCTGACATCAAGCCCAGGTTAGTAATGGAGAGGCGTCTATAAGACACCCCCATTACTAACCCCATAGTCAAAGTTAAAAAAACACAAACACGCAGAATAAAGTCCTTTAATTGAAATAAACACACAATTCTTTATTGTTCTAAATTAAACCATACTTACCATCACGCCCATTCCAGCTGAGGCCAACGATCTCCTGCAATAAAAGTAAAATAATAAAGCAATATCATCCTTACCTTTCCATGGTTCCCAGGACAGCTTCAGCTCTGCTACATCGAGATGACAGGCTGGACCGCAGCAGAACGCTGCCATCCAGCCTGTCATCCCGCAGACACTGAGAAGCGCAGGCATGCTTGCGCTCCTCAGTGTCAGGCTGTGACGGCATCCAGATGAGCCGAGGTCATGTCCAATGAACTCGGCTCACCTCATGTACGTCACTGACAGCGTGAGAGAATTCTCACGCTGAAGCACTGAGTGCAGGAGAATTTTCCCACGCTGTCAGTGACGTGCATGAGGTTGATATTTAAATTTGGCGCACAAATCGGTGATTGGTTGCGGACAGCGTCGCTCATCTCCCGGCTTCTCGCAGCGGAAGTATCTGACCAGGCAGGCGCTCCCCGGTCCTCACCAATACGATTCGCTGATTGGTCGCGCTCTCCGCACGCGACCAATCAGTGATCTTGGCGCTAAAGTTAAACACCGCTCTGCTGATTGGTCGCGGACGCTGCCCGCGACCAATCACCGATTTGGGCGCCACATTTAAATAGCGGCCGCGACCAATCAGCGAGCTTGGCGCAAAATTTAAACAACGCTCTGCTGATTGGTCGCGGACTCCAGCCGCGACCAATCAGCGAGATTGGTGCCAAATTTAAACCCCGCTCTGCTAATTGGTCGCGGATGCCGGCCGCGACTAATCAGCAGTATTGGCGCCAAATTTAAACCCTGCTCGGCTGATTGGTAACGGTTGCCGGCCGCGACCAATCAGCAGTATTGGCGCCAAATTTAAACCCCGCTCTGCTGATTGGTCACGGTTGCCGGCCACGACCAATCAGCGATTTTGGCGCCAAATTTAAACACCGCTCTGCTGATTGGTCGCGGCCGGCGATTGCGACCAATCAGCATTATTGGCGCCAAATTTAAACCCCGCCCTGCTGATTGGTCGCGACTGCCGGCCGCGACTAATCAACATTGTTGCCGCCAAATTTAAACACCGCTCTGCTGAATGGTCGGGGTCGTGACCAATCACCATTATTGGCGCCAAATTTAAACACCGCTTTGCTGATTGGTCGCGACCGCAACCAATCAGCATTATTGGCGCAAAATTTAAACCCCGCTCTGCTGATTAGTCGCGACCGCCGGCCGTGACCAATCAGCGATATAGTCGCCAAATTTCAACACCGCTTTGCTGATTGGTCGCGGTTGCTGGCCTCGACCAGTCAGCGATTTTGGCGCCAAATTTAAACACCGCTCTGCTGATTGCGCCGGGCCTGCCGCATACATATTCTAGAATACCCGATGCGTTAGAATCGGGCCACCATCTAGTTTCATGAAATAATTAAAAAAAAAATTGATGTGGGGCTTCGCACTATATTTGTGTCCAGCCAGGTACAGCAGGCAGGAACGGGCTACCCCCAACCACGAGCTGCCTATTTGTACCTGGCCGGACACAACAATATAGGGAAGCCCTTTTTTTCTTAATTATTTCATGAATTTCATAAAATAATAAAAAAAAAAAATACGTGGAGCTTCGCCCTATTTTTGTGTCCAGCCAGGTACAACTAGGCAGCTGGGGGCTGGAATCCGCAGCGCAGGGAGACCCAAGCTTTCTTGCCCCCCCCCCCCCCGCTGCAAATTGCAGTCCGCAGCCACCCCGGAAAATGGCGCGTTCATAGAAGCGCCATCTTCTGGCGCTGTACCCAACTCATCCAGGGCCCTGGTGCGGTGCCTCACTGGGTAATAAAGGGGTTAGGGCCAGCTTGGTATTATCAGCTGGCCCTAAGCCCGAAATTCATGGGGTCATGCCAATATTAGACATGACCGCCATGAATTTCTAGTAAAGTATTTAAAAAAAACACAACACCCAGAAAAAAGTCCTTTAATTGAAATAAACACACAATTCTTTATTGTTCTAAATTAAACCATACTTACAATCACGCCCATTTCAGCTGAAGCCAACGATCTCCTGTAATAAAAGAAAAATAATAAACCAACCTCATCCTTACCTTCTGATGGTTCCCAGGACAGCTTCAGCTCTGCTACATCGAGATGACAGGCTGGACCGCAGCAGAACGCTGCCATCCAGCCTGTCATCCCGCAGACACTGAGAAGAGCAGGCATGCTTGCGCTCCTCAGTGTCTGGCTGTGACCGCATCCAGATAAGCCGAGGTCATGTCCAATGAACTCGGCTCACCTCATGTACGTCACTGACAGCGTGGGAGAATTCTCACGCTGAAGCGCTGAGTGCAGGAGAATTCTCCCACGCTGTCAGTGATGTGCAGTGAGGTGCGCCGAGTTCATTGGACATGAGCTTGGCTTATCTGGATGAAGTCACAGCCAGACACTGAGGAGCGCAAGCATGCCTGCGCTTCTCAGTGTCTGCGGGATGACAGGCTGGATGGCAGCGTTCTGCTGCGGTCCAGCCTGTCATCTCGATGTAGCAGAGCTGGAGCTGTCCTGGGAACCATGGAAAGGTAAGGATGATGTTGGTTTATTATTTTACTTTTATTGCAGGGGATCGTTGGCTTCAGCTGGAATGGGCGTGATGGTAAGTATGGTTTAATTTAGAACAATAAAGAATTGTGTCTTTATTTCAATTAAAGGACTTTATTCTGGGTGTTTGTGTTTTCTTTTCACTTTGACTATGGGGTTAGTAATGGGGATGTCTTATAGACGCCTCTCCATTACTAACCTGGGCTTGATGTCAGCTGGCATTATAAGCTGACATCAACCCCAGCCCCATTACCCCACTGCCACCGCTACAGGGCAGTGGGAAGAGCGTGGCTAAGTGCCAGAATGGGCGCATCCTATGGATGCGCCATTTCTGGGGCGGCTGACGGCTGGTGTTTCTAGCCTGGGAGGGGGCCAATATTCATGGCACCCTTCCTGGGCTATTAATATCAGCCCCCAGCTGTCTGCCTAGCCTTTGCTAGCTATTAAAATAGGGGGGACCCCACGTCATTTTTTTGGGGGTCCCCCATTTTAATAGCTAGTAAAGGCTAGGTATTCAGCTGGGGGCTGATATTAGTAGCCTGGGAAGCTCCGTGGGTATTACCCCCTTCCCAGGCTTCGAACATCTGCCCCAGCCATCTGCTTAACCTCCGCTAGAGACTAAAATTACGGGGAACCGCACGCCAATTTTTTTTTTAATAAATCCTTTATTTTAACACTAAATGACAAGTACAGTAATCAACACTGTCTCTGTACTTCATATATATGTGACTGACATGTTTCTATCTATCTAATCTATGTGTGATTCTCTATTCCTTCTATTCTAAATTGTCGGGTACAGCTGCTGAATTGCCGGCCGGCTTTTTTAAAGAGACAGTGCATGAAAACACTATTATTTTTTTTAATAAATCCTTTACACTAAATGACAAGTACAGTAAGCAACACTGTCACTGTACTTCATATATATGTGACTGACATGTTTCTAGCTATCTAATCTATGTGTGAAGCTCTATTCTTTCTATTCTAAATTGTCGGGTACCGCTGCTGAATTGCCGGCCGGCTTTTTTAAAGAGACGGTGCATGAAAACACTATTATTTTTTTTGATAAGTCCTTTACACTAAATGACAACTACAGTAAGCAACACTGTCACTGTACTTCGTATATATGTGGCTGACATGTTTCTATCTATCTAATCTATGTGTGAAGCTCTATTCTTTCTTGTCTAAATTGTCGGGTACCGGTGTATGCCGCTGCTGAATTGCCGGCTTTTCATGTTTCACTGTGAGCACTGTTCCCATCGATTTGGGCAATCACTGTAATGCCACAACCACCATGGCTGTGGCATTACAGTGAGTGGCAGACAATCCCTGCATGATTGGTGCTCAAAATAGCGCCAGGCATGCAGGACACGCTTTTGGTGCACGAACAGTTATCGAACATAACCTCGAACAGCCGAATTTTTTGCAAATCGTTCGGGTTCGTCGAACAACTCGAACACCGTCCAAAACAGCTCGAATTTGAGATTGGCGAACAGTTCTAGTCGAACACCGCTCATCTCTAGTGTTGAGCGATACCTTCCGATATCAGGAAATATCGTATCGGATTGGATCGGACCGATACCCAAAAAGTATCGGATTTCGCTGATTCCGATACCGGAAACCAATGCAAGTCAATGGGACACAAATATCGGAATGAAAACAAACCCTTTCTTTCCTTGTAGGTTAATTCTACATGAAGTAAAACAACTAAGAATAATGTAGAATGTATTACACGAAAAGCCGGCAATTCAGCAGCGGCATACACCGGTACCCGACAATTTACAACAGAAAGAATAGAGCTTCACACATAGATTAGATAGATAGAAACATGTCAGTCACATATATAAGAAGTACAGTGAGAGTGTTGATTACTGTACTTGTCATTTAGTGTAAAGGATTTATTTAAAAAAATAATAGTGTTTTCATGCACTGTCTCTTTAAAAAAGCCGGCCAGCAATTCAGCAGCGGTACCCGACAATTTAGAATAGAAAGAATAGAGCATCACACATAGATTAGATAGATAGAAACATGTCAGTCACATATATATGAAGTACAATGACAGTGTTGATTACTGTACTTGTCATTTAGTGTTAAAATAAAGGATTTATTTAAAAAAAAATTGGCGTGGGGATCCCCGTAATTTTAGGCTCTAGCGGAGGTTAAGCAGACAGCTGGGGCAGATGTTTGAAGCCTGGGAAGGGGGTAATACCCACGGAGCTTCCCAGGCTACTAATATCAGCCCCCAGCTGAATACCTAGCCTTTACTAGCTATTAAAATGGGGGAAACCCCAAAAAAATGACGTGGGGTCCCCCCTAATTTAATAGCTAGCAAAGGCTAGGCAGACAGCTGGGGGCTGATTTTAATAGCCCAGGAAGGGTGCCATGAATATTGGCCCCCTCCCAGGCTAGAAACACCAGCCGTCAGCCGCCCCAGAAATGGCGCATCCATAGGATGCGCCAATTCTGGCACTTAGCCTCGCTCTTCCACGCTGCCCTGGTGCGGTGGCAGGGGGTAATAGGGTTGAGGTTCATGTCAGCGCCAGCTGCCATGAAGCCCAGGTTAGTAATAATGGGCGTCTATAAGACACCCCCATTACTAACCTACAAAGTGTTAAAAAGAAAAAACACACTACACCCAGAAAAAAAATAATTTATTTGAAATAAAACACACAATTTTATTTAATTCTTAGTTTACTAAAAAAAAAAAAATAGTTACCTGTCCATGTTCCTGCGCTGATCTCCCATGCACAGCTGTCACATCTGGAGATGTGACAGCTGTCATTGCTGCTGTAAGCTCACGCTGCCGGGAACACGTCCGCTCCCGGCAGCGGGAGCCACTGACTGAGGTCACCGGAGTGCATTCAGGCAGCGCTGCTACGGTGACCTCCTTTACGGCACTGCTGTACCGTGGGAATTTCTCACGGTACAGCGGGGCCGTAAAGCAGCTAACCGGAGCAGCGCTGCCTGAACTCCAGCTAACCCGCTTATGCAATGAAGGGGCTGCTTTACGCCCCGTCATTCTAGCGGCGGCAGCGGTTCAGAGCGGTCACATTCTATGTGGCTGCTCTAAACTGGAGATCATCATGGGACACTCATGGACTACTACGGAGGGGTAAGGATAAGGTTGTGGTTTATTATTTTATTACAGGAGATCGATGGCTTCGGGGAATTAGGTGTCTAGGTGAGTATAGGTGTAGTTTTTTATTTTTTACTTTATTTTAGGTGGCGATCGGCGGGGACAGGTAATGTATGAACTAATTTATTTTAGGTAACCACTGGCCACTAATGAAAAGTATTTTAAATTTATTGGGGACCAAAAACAAAAAAAAAATATGGGGGCCTAAAAAAACATGTATAGGGGCAAAAATATAAACCTATAGGGCAGTTTAAATAGCAGGATCAGGCTTATGGGAACTACTGCTCCCATCAAGCTGATCCTGCTGGCACGAGTGGACGGGGGACAGACATAGGCCGATGGGAGTAGTAGTGTCACATCGGCCTATGTCTGCCTGCACGCACACACCCGCACACACCCGCAGACATCACGCACACCCGCGAACACCCGCAGACACCACACACATCGCACAGACACCGTGCACACCCGCAGACACCGCGCACACCCGCAGACACCGCACACACACCGCGCACACATCGCACAGACACCCACACACACCAATCATGACCGGTCTGGGAGGTGAGGCTGACCTGTGCGGCTGTGGGAAAGTTCATGTGAGTTCATGCAGTCAAGCATGAACTCACATGAACCCTCTGATGGCACCGCGGCTACTTCAAATGAACAGCTGATCAGCATCAGCTGATACCTCAGCTGTTCATTTGAAATAACCGGCGGGAAAGTGCAGCACAGAACGGGAAAGCCGGCGGTGAAGTCTTTTCACTGCCGGCTTCCCCGCCCGGGTCCTTCGCACCCTGCTCCTTGGTGCTGCGCTCCCCGCCCGGTCCTAACTTACGATCGGGATGGGAGGTGGCGAGGGGAGCGGAGGATCGGGGTGGGAGGCTGCGGGGAAGCAGTTTGGGGCTGTGTGATTGTTTAAAAGCCGGCGGCTTTTTACCGCCCGCCGGCTTTTAAACAATCAGGAGAATTCTCTCACGCTGGGATGGCATTCTGATGACAGGCTGGATCGCAGCTGAGCGCTGCCATTCAGCTTGTCATCCTTCAGAGACACTGCAGAGCGCAGGCATTATGGAAACTTCCAATTCCGGTATTCGATATTCAAAAAGTATCAGAATTAAGTATCGGAATTCCGATACAGCGAATATCGGCCGATACCCGATATTTCAGTATCGGAATGCTCAACACTAGTCACAAGCTGACAGCACTGCAGCACTACCTTGGCCAAGCGGCAACAGGCTGTTCTGAAGATAACATGCTTAATGCTTAATTGACAAACTGCCCAGCGCTGCTGAGTTGTTTAAAGCTTTAACACAGCAGCCTGATATGTGGCTCTCACCACTGAACATACAGCCAGGCATGGTCGTGTGTGACAATGGGCGGAGCCTGGTGATGGAGAAATTACAGCTGGAGTAGATACGGTTTCCCTCTATGCCATTCCTTTCACCGAGCTAAAGAATATGGCTGTGGTGAAATACAACTCCCACTGAGAAGCTGTTTCAGATTGAAAAACATTGTGCCCACCAGAGGATTTGATTCTGAGGGCTCACCTTCTCCCCCACTCAAGAGCCCCATAGCAGCTGCAAAGTCATCGCTATCATGAACTTTCCTGAGGTAGAAGCCAAGGCAGACCAGAGGATTCTCTGGTGGAACCGTCCAACCCTGCCGAAAAGCAGTCCTGGCTAAGAAAAGTGTGTGGGAAGGTTCCCGGACACTCTATTGCTGCTTTTTTACTGATGAGGAAACACACCCAAACACGGGGAGAACATACAAAGTCCTTGCAGATGTTGTCCTTGCTGGGATTTGAACCCAGGATCCCAGCGCTGCAAGGCTTCAGTGCTAACCACTGATCCAATGTGCTGCCGTTCACCCTCTAATATCTAATGCTGGAGAAACTTGCACCTGCTGCCACTCTATCTTCAGCTCCTTTGTGAGAAAATGTATTTGGCAGACACTCAGTCTACCAAATAAAATTCCTGAGAAGGAAATTGGGGATGGCTTCGCTACTGGTATTGTGGGCAGTGCTAATACTATGACTTCGCACCATAGTTTGCTGGAAATATTCCAGTCTGGTAGGAGGCAAGCAAATTCCCACAGAAAAGAACAAGCAAGGTATGGTCGGCAAGTTACTCCTTCAGCATCTTCCCAAGCTTTTCCCTCCTTGTGAGAGTACTGCGCATCAGGGCCTGGGCGATGGCAGGGTCTGAGAAAACTGTCCCACACCTTTGACAGTATTCCCCTGCCTCTGCTTCATCGTACTTGTGTCTCCCTCGCCTGTACTCCTTGGTTGTCCAAAGAACTGTGACCTCTGCCACCAGCGTTTTCAGATGGGATTTTTTTAAATAATTCTACAACAAGGTCCTTCTGGTTCTGCAAAATTTTATTAACTGTAAAAAAACGCAGCACTACTGGAAAAGGTGCTCGAGTAGGGTCCAAAACCAAACTTAGCATGAGAAAAACCTAGGCACTCAATACAGCTAATTTGATATAATATTTTTAATGCAGTCCAGGAAAACAAACTTTTCTGCCAACATGGCCTTCATCAGTGCAATCTAAACAAAAAAATTGAAAAAGACAACATAAAATAAAAAAAGTGATAATTTATTTGATTTATTTTACTCACTTATATAGCGCCATTAATTCCACAGCACTTTACAGATATTATGGGCATTTTACCCATTGGAGTACACAATCTAAATTTCCTCCACAGATGTGGAGTGTAGGAGGAAACCAGAGAACCTGGAGGAAAACCACGCAAACATGGGGAGAACATACAAACTCCTTACAGATGTTGTTCTTGGTGGGATTTGAACCCAGAACCTCAGTGCTGCAAGGCTGCAATGCTAAACACTGAGCCATTGTGCTGCCCATGCTGTACATTAGAAGCAATTATAGTGTCTGATTTTAAAATCTCTTTAAATCAGATACTATATTTGCTTCTAATGTATATACTTTATTTCCATCATGATCGCTTTTGATTTTATTTAATTTTTTTCAATTTTTTGTTTAGACTGATGAAGGCCATGTTGGCCGAAACATTTGTTTTCCTGGACTGCATTAAAAATATTGTCTCAAATTAGCTATACTGAGTGCCGAGGTTTTTCTCATGCTAAATTTTATTAGACCTCTCCGCCGCTGGAATAAAAGATATAAAATTTTCCTTGTAGTGTGGGTCTAGAAGTGTGACCAACCAGTAACTACTGTCGAGCAAAATGCGTACAACGCAAGGGTCATGGGAAAGGCAGCGGAACATAAAGTCAGCCATGTATGCCAGACTGCCACCAGCCAAGTCTTCCCTGTCCTGAACAAGAGGTCGACTGTCCATGCTCTTCTCCTCATCCTCCTCCTCCTCATTCTCCCTTTCCTCAGACCATCCACGCTGAATAGACGGCATGAATGTGGTCTGGATAGTACCGTCTGTAGCGCTGGAAACCAACTCCTGTTTAGAGATGAGCGTTGTTCTACTCGAACTGTTTGCCAATCTCAAATTCGAGCTGTTTTGGGCGGTGTTCGAGCCGTTCGGCGAACACGAACAATTTGAGAAAAATTCGGCTGTTCGAGGTTATGTTCGATAACTGTTCGTGCACCAAAATCATAACTGGATTTTTTCTCAGTAATGATGAAAATTAATGTTAATACGCAGTTTGAGTGTACAGCGGGTGGGGGGAGGGGCAGGGGATGGATCTCTGCAGGAACAATGAAGATCTCCATTTTTTTTTCTCTTTCCCGCATTTGCAGTGGGGAGGTGCAATCTGTCAGCCTATCAGCAGCGCACACACGGAGCGAAGTGCTTTTTTTCACACAAGCAAGGGCATGTGTCATTGGCAGTGTATGTCACATGTCCTTGCCCTATAAGACCAAGCCATTTTCCCCGTCGCCACCATTTTCTCACTGCTGCAGCTGCGTGTTAGACGGCACCGCTGTTGCTGTGTGCGCTATACCTTGTTAAATTCAAGCCAATTTTCGCACAAATCTAGAGATAGCTTGGGAGTAGGGAATAGTTGTGATTGCAGTCCTTTTAAGGACTAGGTTACAGCATTTCCTACGATTTTTATCAGGCAGGTCTGTGCTCTTAAATAGATAGATTGTGGGAGTAAAGACTAATTGTAATTGGAGTCCTTTTCAGGACTAGGTTACATCAGTTCCTATCAGTTTTTGCCAGGCAGGTCTGTGCCAGTGCTGTGCAAGTTTTTTTCACAGCATTTGGCTGAATCTAGCAAAGCTAATCCTTTTTGGCCTATTGCAGAGTTTGTTAGTCAGTGGAGTAGCCTATCTGTGTTGCAAGATATACCACCTGTGTATAGAATACCAATTTTTTTACTGCACCTAGTGAAGTAAAATCTTTTGGGCATAGCATCATTCTATTAGTCCATCTATACTGACCTCCATCAGGTTGCAAATTGAATATAATTTTTTTCTGAATCTAGCTCTGAAAAAATATTGGGCTTCTAGCTGTGTGTGGGACTTGTTCTATTAATCCATCTATACAGACCTCCATCAGGTTGCAAACTGAATATATTTTTTTCTGCATCTACCTCTGAAAAAATATTGGGCTTCTAGCTGTGTGTGGGACTTGTTCTATTAATCCATCTATACAGACCTCCATCAGGTTGCAAACTGAATATATTATTTTCTGCATCTACCTCTGAAAAAATATTGGGCTTCTAGCTGTGTGTGGAACTTGTTGTATTAGTCCATCTATACTGACCTCCATCAGGTTGCAAACTGAATATATTTTTTTCTGCATCTACCTCTGAAAAAATATTGGGCTTCTAGCTGTGTGGGACTTGTTCTATTAATCCATCTATACAGACCTCCATCAGGTTGCAAACTGAATATATTATTTTCTGCATCTAGCTCTGAAAAAATATTGGGCTTCTAGCTGTGTGTGGGACTTGTTCTATTAATCCATCTATACAGACCTCCATCAGGTTGCAAACTGAATATATTTTTTTCTGCATCTACCTCTGAAAAAATATTGGGCTTCTAGCTGTGTGTGGGACTTGTTGTATTAGTCCATCTATACTGACCTCCATCAGGTTGCAAACTGAACATATTTTTTTCTGCATCTACCTCTGAAAAAATATTGGGCTTCTAGCTGTGTGTGGGACTTTTTCTATTAATCCATCTATACAGACCTCCATCAGGTTGCAAACTGAATATTTTTTTTTCTGCATCTACCTCTGAAAAAATATTGGGCTTCTAGCTGTGTGTGGGACTTGTTCTATTAATCCATCTATACAGACCTCCATCAGGTTGCAAACTGAATATATTTTTTTCTGCATCTACCTCTGAAAAAATATTGGGCTTCTAGCTGTGTGTGGGACTTGTTCTATTAATCCATCTATACAGACCTCCATCAGGTTGCAAACTGAATATATTTTTTTCTGCATCTACCTATGAAAAAATATTGGGCTTCTACCTGTGTGTGGGACTTGTTCTATTAATCCATCTATACAGACCTCCATCAGGTTGCAAACTGAATATATTTTTTTCTGCATCTACCTCTGAAAAAATATTGGGCTTCTAGCTGTGTGTGGGACTTGTTCTATTAATCCATCTATACAGACCTCCATCAGGTTGCAAACTGAATATATTTTTTTCGGCATCTACCTCTGAAAAAATATTGGGCTTCTAGCTGTGTGTGGGACTTGTTCTATTAATCCATCTATACTGACCTCCATCAGGTTGCAAACTGAATATATTTTTTTCTGCATCTACCTCTGAAAAAATATTGGGCTTCTAGCTGTGTGTGGGACTTGTTGTATTAGTCCATCTATACTGACCTCCATCAGGTTGCAAACTGAATATATTTTTTTCTGCATCTACCTCTGAAAAAATATTGGGCTTCTAGCTGTGTGTGGGACTTTTTGTATTAGTCCATCTATACTGACCTCCATCAGGTTGCAAACTGAATATATTTTTTTCTGCATCTACCTCTGAAAAAATATTGGGCTTCTAGCTGTGTGTGGGACTTGTTCTATTAATCCATCAATACAGACCTCCATCAGGTTGCAAACTGAATATATTATTTTCTGCATCTAGCTCTGAAAAAATATTGGGCTTCTAGCTGTGTGTGGGACTTGTTCTATTAATCCATCTATACAGACCTCCATCAGGTTGCAAACTGAATATATTTTTTTCTGCATCTACCTCTGAAAAAATATTGGGCTTCTAGCTGTGTGTGGGACTTGTTGTATTAGTCCATCTATACTGACCTCCATCAGGTTGCAAACTGAATATATTTTTTTCTGCATCTACCTCTGAAAAAATATTGGGCTTCTAGCTGTGTGTGGGACTTTTTCTATTAATCCATCTATACAGACCTCCATCAGGTTGCAAACTGAATATTTTTTTTTCTGCATCTACCTCTGAAAAAATATTGGGCTTCTAGCTGTGTGTGGGACTTGTTCTATTAATCCATCTATACAGACCTCCATCAGGTTGCAAACTGAATATATTTTTTTCTGCATCTACCTCTGAAAAAATATTTGGCTTCTAGCTGTGTGTGGGACTTGTTCTATTAATCCATCTATACAGACCTCCATCAGGTTGCAAACTGAATATATTTTTTTCTGCATCTAACTCTGAAAAAATATTGGGCTTCTAGCTGTGTGTGGGACTTGTTCTATTAATCCATCTATACAGACCTCCATCAGGTTGCAAACTGAATATATTTTTTTCTGCATCGACCTCTGAAAAAATATTGGGATTCTAGCTGTGTGTGGGACTTGTTCTATTAATCCATCTATACAGACCTCCATCAGGTTGCAAACTGAATATATTTTTTTCTGCATCTACCTCTGAAAAAATATTGGGCTTCTAGCTGTGTGTGGGACTTGTTGTATTAGTCCATCTATACTGACCTCCATCAGGTTGCAAACTGAATATATTTTTTTCTGCATCTAGCTCTGAAAAAATATTGGGCTTCTAGCTGTGTGTGGGACTTGTTCTATTAATCCATCTATACAGACCTCCATCAGGTTGCAAACTGAATATATTATTTTCTGCATCTACCTCTGAAAAAATATTGGGCTTCTAGCTGTGTGTGGGACTTGTTGTATTAGTCCATCTATACTGACCTCCATCAGGTTGCAAACTGAATATATTTTTTTCTGCATCTACCTCTGAAAAAATATTGGGCTTCTAGCTGTGTGTGGGACTTGTTCTATTAATCCATCTATACAGACCTCCATCAGGTTGCAAACTGAATATATTTTTTTCTGCATCTACCTCTGAAAAAATATTGGGCTTCTAGCTGTGTGTGGGACTTGTTCTATTAATCCATCTATACAGACCTCCATCAGGTTGCAAACTGAATATATTTTTTTCTGCATCTACCTCTGAAAAAATATTGGGCTTCTAGCTGTGTGTGGGACTTGTTCTATTAATCCATCTATACAGACCTCCATCAGGTTGAAAACTGAATATATTTTTTTCTGCATCTACCTATGAAAAAATATTGGGCTTCTACCTGTGTGTGGGACTTGTTCTATTAATCCATCTATACAGACCTCCATCAGGTTGCAAACTGAATATATTTTTTTCTGCATCTACCTCTGAAAAAATATTGGGCTTCTAGCTGTGTGTGGGACTTGTTCTATTTATCCATCTATACAGACCTCCATCAGGTTGCAAACTGAATATATTTTTTTCGGCATCTACCTCTGAAAAAATATTGGGCTTCTAGCTGTGTGTGGGACTTGTTCTATTAATCCATCTATACAGACCTCCATCAGGTTGCAAACTGAATATATTTTTTTCTGCATCGACCTCTGAAAAAATATTGGGATTCTAGCTGTGTGTGGGACTTGTTCTATTAATCCATCTATACATACCTCCATCAGGTTGCAAACTGAATATATTTTTTTCTGCATCTACCTCTGAAAAAATATTGGGCTTCTAGCTGTGTGTGGGACTTGTTGTATTAGTCCATCTATACTGACCTCCATCAGGTTGCAAACTGAATATATTTTTTTCTGCATCTAGCTCTGAAAAAATATTGGGCTTCTAGCTGTGTGTGGGACTTTTTCTATTAATCCATCTATACAGACCTCCATCAGGTTGCAAACTGAAAATTTTTTTTTCTGCATCTACCTCTGAAAAAATATTGGGCTTCTAGCTGTGTGTGGGACTTGTTCTATTAATCCATCTATACAGACCTCCATCAGGTTGCAAGCTGAATATATTTTTTTCTGCATCTACCTCTGAAAAAATATTGGGCTTCTAGCTGTGTGTGGGACTTGTTCTATTAATCCATCTATACAGACCTCCATCAGGTTGCAAACTGAATATATTTTTTTCTGCATCTACCTCTGAAAAAATATTGGGCTTCTAGCTGTGTGTGGGACTTGTTCTATTAATCCATCTATACAGACCTTCATCAGGTTGCAAACTGAATATATTTTTTTCTGCATCGACCTCTGAAAAAATATTGGGATTCTAGCTGTGTGTGGGACTTGTTCTATTAATCCATCTATACAGACCTCCATCAGGTTGCAAACTGAATATATTTTTTTCTGCATCTACCTCTGAAAAAATATTGGGCTTCTAGCTGTGTGTGGGACTTGTTGTATTAGTCCATCTATACTGACCTCCATCAGGTTGCAAACTGAATATATTTTTTTCTGCATCTAGCTCTGAAAAAATATTGGGCTTCTAGCTGTGTGTGGGACTTGTTCTATTAATCCATCTATACAGACCTCCATCAGGTTGCAAACTGAATATATTATTTTCTGCATCTACCTCTGAAAAAATATTGGGCTTCTAGCTGTGTGTGGGACTTGTTGTATTAGTCCATCTATACTGACCTCCATCAGGTTGCAAACTGAATATATTTTTTTCTGCATCTACCTCTGAAAAAATATTGGGCTTCTAGCTGTGTGTGGGACTTGTTCTATTAATCCATCTATACAGACCTCCATCAGGTTGCAAACTGAATATATTTTTTTCTGCATCTACCTCTGAAAAAATATTGGGCTTCTAGCTGTGTGTGGGACTTGTTCTATTAATCCATCTATACAGACCTCCATCAGGTTGCAAACTGAATATATTTTTTTTTGCATCTACCTCTGAAAAAATATTGGGCTTCTAGCTGTGTGTGGGACTTGTTCTATTAATCCATCTATACAGACCTCCATCAGGTTGCAAACTGAATATATTTTTTTCTGCATCTACCTATGAAATAATATTGGGCTTCTACCTGTGTGTGGGACTTGTTCTATTAATCCATCTATACAGACCTCCATCAGGTTGCAAACTGAATATATTTTTTTCTGCATCTACCTCTGAAAAAATATTGGGCTTCTAGCTGTGTGTGGGACTTGTTCTATTTATCCATCTATACAGACCTCCATCAGGTTGCAAACTGAATATATTTTTTTCGGCATCTACCTCTGAAAAAATATTGGGCTTCTAGCTGTGTGTGGGGACTTGTTCTATTAATCCATCTATACAGACCTCCATCAGGTTGCAAACTGAATATATTTTTTTCTGCATCGACCTCTGAAAAAATATTGGGCTTCTAGCTGTGTGTGGGACTTGTTCTATTAATCCATCTATACAGACCTCCATCAGGTTGCAAACTGAATATATTATTTTCTGCATCTACCTCTGAAAAAATATTGGGCTTCTAGCTGTGTGTGGGACTTGTTGTATTAGTCCATCTATACTGACCTCCATCAGGTTGCAAACTGAATATATTTTTTTCTGCATCTACCTCTGAAAAAATATTGGGCTTCTAGCTGTGTGTGGGACTTGTTCTATTAATCCATCTATACAGACCTCCATCAGGTTGCAAACTGAATATATTTTTTTCTGCATCTACCTCTGAAAAAATATTGGGCTTCTAGCTGTGTGTGGGACTTGTTCTATTAATCCATCTATACAGACCTCCATCAGGTTGCAAACTGAATATATTTTTTTTTGCATCTACCTCTGAAAAAATATTGGGCTTCTAGCTGTGTGTGGGACTTGTTCTATTAATCCATCTATACAGACCTCCATCAGGTTGCAAACTGAATATATTTTTTTCTGCATCTACCTATGAAATAATATTGGGCTTCTACCTGTGTGTGGGACTTGTTCTATTAATCCATCTATACAGACCTCCATCAGGTTGCAAACTGAATATATTTTTTTCTGCATCTACCTCTGAAAAAATATTGGGCTTCTAGCTGTGTGTGGGACTTGTTCTATTTATCCATCTATACAGACCTCCATCAGGTTGCAAACTGAATATATTTTTTTCGGCATCTACCTCTGAAAAAATATTGGGCTTCTAGCTGTGTGTGGGGACTTGTTCTATTAATCCATCTATACAGACCTCCATCAGGTTGCAAACTGAATATATTTTTTTCTGCATCGACCTCTGAAAAAATATTGGGATTCTAGCTGTGTGTGGGACTTGTTCTATTAATCCATCTATACAGACCTCCATCAGGTTGCAAACTGAATATATTTTTTTCTGCATCTACCTCTGAAAAAATATTGGGCTTCTAGCTGTGTGTGGGACTTGTTGTATTAGTCCATCTATACTGACCTCCATCAGGTTGCAAACTGAATATATTTTTTTCTGCATCTAGCTCTGAAAAAATATTGGGCTTCTAGCTGTGTGTGGGACTTGTTCTATTAATCCATCTATACAGACCTCCATCAGGTTGCAAACTGAATATATTATTTTCTGCATCTACCTCTGAAAAAATATTGGGCTTCTAGCTGTGTGTGGGACTTGTTGTATTAGTCCATCTATACTGACCTCCATCAGGTTGCAAACTGAATATATTTTTTTCTGCATCTACCTCTGAAAAAATATTGGGCTTCTAGCTGTGTGTGGGACTTGTTGTATTAGTCCATCTATACTGACCTCCATCAGGTTGCAAACTGAATATATTTTTTTCTGCATCTACCTCTGAAAAAATATTGGGCTTCTAGCTGTGTGTGGGACTTGTTCTATTAATCCATCTATACAGACCTCCATCAGGTTGCAAACTGAATATTTTATTTTCTGCATCTAGCTCTGAAAAAATATTGGGCTTCTAGCTGTGTGTGGGACTTGTTCTATTAATCCATCTATACAGACCTCCATCAGGTTGCAAACTGAATATATTTTTTTCTGCATCTACCTCTGAAAAAATATTGGGCTTCTAGCTGTGTGTGGGACTTGTTGTATTAGTCCATCTATACTGACCTCCATCAGGTTGCAAACTGAATATATTTTTTTCTGCATCTACCTCTGAAAAAATATTGGGCTTCTAGCTGTGTGTGGGACTTGTTCTATTAATCCATCTATACAGACCTCCATCAGGTTGCAAACTGAATATATTATTTTCTGCATCTACCTCTGAAAAAATATTGGGCTTCTAGCTGTGTGTGGGACTTGTTGTATTAGTCCATCTATACTGACCTCCATCAGGTTGCAAACTGAATATATTTTTTTCTGCATCTACCTCTGAAAAAATATTGGGCTTCTAGCTGTGTGTGGGACTTGTTCTATTAATCCATCTATACAGACCTCCATCAGGTTGCAAACTGAATATATTTTTTTCTGCATCTACCTCTGAAAAAATATTGGGCTTCTAGCTGTGTGTGGGACTTGTTCTATTAATCCATCTATACAGACCTCCATCAGGTTGCAAACTGAATATATTTTTTTTTGCATCTACCTCTGAAAAAATATTGGGCTTCTAGCTGTGTGTGGGACTTGTTCTATTAATCCATCTATACAGACCTCCATCAGGTTGCAAACTGAATATATTTTTTTCTGCATCTACCTATGAAATAATATTGGGCTTCTACCTGTGTTTGGGACTTGTTCTATTAATCCATCTATACAGACCTCCATCAGGTTGCAAACTGAATATATTTTTTTCTGCATCTACCTCTGAAAAAATATTGGGCTTCTAGCTGTGTGTGGGACTTGTTCTATTTATCCATCTATACAGACCTCCATCAGGTTGCAAACTGAATATATTTTTTTCGGCATCTACCTCTGAAAAAATATTGGGCTTCTAGCTGTGTGTGGGGACTTGTTCTATTAATCCATCTATACAGACCTCCATCAGGTTGCAAACTGAATATATTTTTTTCTGCATCGACCTCTGAAAAAATATTGGGATTCTAGCTGTGTGTGGGACTTGTTCTATTAATCCATCTATACAGACCTCCATCAGGTTGCAAACTGAATATATTTTTTTCTGCATCTACCTCTGAAAAAATATTGGGCTTCTAGCTGTGTGTGGGACTTGTTGTATTAGTCCATCTATACTGACCTCCATCAGGTTGCAAACTGAATATATTTTTTTCTGCATCTAGCTCTGAAAAAATATTGGGCTTCTAGCTGTGTGTGGGACTTGTTCTATTAATCCATCTATACAGACCTCCATCAGGTTGCAAACTGAATATATTATTTTCTGCATCTACCTCTGAAAAAATATTGGGCTTCTAGCTGTGTGTGGGACTTGTTGTATTAGTCCATCTATACTGACCTCCATCAGGTTGCAAACTGAATATATTTTTTTCTGCATCTACCTCTGAAAAAATATTGGATTTCTAGCTGTGTGTGGGACTTGTTGTATTAGTCCATCTATACTGACCTCCATCAGGTTGCAAACTGAATATATTTTTTTCTGCATCTACCTCTGAAAAAATATTGGGCTTCTAGCTGTGTGTGGGACTTGTTCTATTAATCCATCTATACAGACCTCCATCAGGTTGCAAACTGAATATTTTATTTTCTGCATCTAGCTCTGAAAAAATATTGGGCTTCTAGCTGTGTGTGGGACTTGTTCTATTAATCCATCTATACAGACCTCCATCAGGTTGCAAACTGAATATATTTTTTTCTGCATCTACCTCTGAAAAAATATTGGGCTTCTAGCTGTGTGTGGGACTTGTTGTATTAGTCCATCTATACTGACCTCCATCAGGTTGCAAACTGAATATATTTTTTTCTGCATCTACCTCTGAAAAAATATTGGGCTTCTAGCTGTGTGTGGGACTTTTTCTATTAATCCATCTATACAGACCTCCATCAGGTTGCAAACTGAATATTTTTTTTTCTGCATCTACCTCTGAAAAAATATTGGGCTTCTAGCTGTGTGTGTGACTTGTTCTATTAATCCATCTATACAGACCTCCATCAGGTTGCAAACTGAATATATTTTTTTCTGCATCTACCTCTGAAAAAATATTGGGCTTCTAGCTGTGTGTGGGACTTGTTCTATTAATCCATCTATACAGACCTCCATCAGGTTGCAAACTGAATATATTTTTTTCTGCATCTACCTATGAAATAATATTGGGCTTCTACCTGTGTGTGTGACTTGTTCTATTAATCCATCTATACAGACCTCCATCAGGTTGCAAACTGAATATATTTTTTTCTGCATCTACCTCTGAAAAAATATTGGGCTTCTAGCTGTGTGTGGGACTTGTTCTATTAATCCATCTATACAGACCTCCATCAGGTTGCAAACTGAATATATTTTTTTCTGCATCTACCTATGAAATAATATTGGGCTTCTACCTGTGTGTGGGACTTGTTCTATTAATCCATCTATACAGACCTCCATCAGGTTGCAAACTGAATATATTTTTTTCTGCATCTACCTCTGAAAAAATATTGGGCTTCTAGCTGTGTGTGGGACTTGTTCTATTTATCCATCTATACAGACCTCCATCAGGTTGCAAACTGAATATATTTTTTTCGGCATCTACCTCTGAAAAAATATTGGGCTTCTAGCTGTGTGTGGGACTTGTTCTATTAATCCATCTATACAGACCTCCATCAGGTTGCAAACTGAATATATTTTTTTCTGCATCTAGCTCTGAAAAAATATTGGGCTTCTAGCTGTGTGTGGGACTTGTTCTATTAATCCATCTATACAGACCTCCATCAGGTTGCAAACTGAATATATTATTTTCTGCATCTACCTCTGAAAAAATATTGGGCTTCTAGCTGTGTGTGGGACTTGTTGTATTAGTCCATCTATACTGACCTCCATCAGGTTGCAAACTGAATATATTTTTTTCTGCATCTACCTCTGAAAAAATATTGGGCTTCTAGCTGTGTGTGGGACTTTTTCTATTAATCCATCTATACAGACCTCCATCAGGTTGCAAACTGAATATTTTTTTTTCTGCATCTACCTCTGAAAAAATATTGGGCTTCTAGCTGTGTGTGGGACTTGTTGTATTAGTCCATCTATACTGACCTCCATCAGGTTGCAAACTGAATATACCGTATTTTTTTCTGCATCTACCTCTGAAAAAATATTGGGCTTCTAGCTGTGTGTAGGACTTGTTGTATTAGTCCATCTATACTGACCTCCATCAGGTTGCAAACTGAATATATTTTTTTCTGCATCTACCTCTGAAAAAATATTGGGCTTCTAGCTGTGTGTGGGACTTGTTCTATTAATCCATCTATACAGACCTCCATCAGGTTGCAAACTGAATATTTTATTTTCTGCATCTAGCTCTGAAAAAATATTGGGCTTCTAGCTTTGTGTGGGACTTGTTCTATTAATCCATCTATACAGACCTCCATCAGGTTGCAAACTGAATATATTTTTTTCTACATCTACCTCTGAAAAAATATTGGGCTTCTAGCTGTGTGTGGGACTTGTTGTATTAGTCCATCTATACTGACCTCCATCAGGTTGCAAACTGAATATATTTTTTTCTGCATCTACCTCTGAAAAAATATTGGGCTTCTAGCAGTGTGTGGGACTTTCTCTATTAATCCATCTATACAGACCTCCATCAGGTTGCAAACTGAATATTTTTTTTTCTGCATCTACCTCTGAAAAAATATTGGGCTTCTAGCTGTGTGTGGGACTTGTTCTATTAATCCATCTATACAGACCTCCATCAGGTTGCAAACTGAATATATTTTTTTCTGCATCTACCTCTGAAAAAATATTGGGCTTCTAGCTGTGTGTGGGACTTGTTGTATTAGTCCATCTATACTGACCTCCATCAGGTTGCAAACTGAATATATTTTTTTCTGCATCTACCTCTGAAAAAATATTGGGCTTCTAGCTGTGTGTGGGACTTTCTCTATTAATCCATCTATACAGACCTCCATCAGGTTGCAAACTGAATATTTTTTTTTCTGCATCTACCTCTGAAAAAATATTGGGCTTCTAGCTGTGTGTGGGACTTGTTCTATTAATCCATCTATACAGACCTCCATCAGGTTACAAACTGAATATATTTTTTTCTGCATCTACCTCTGAAAAAATATTGGGCTTCTAGCTGTGTGTGGGACTTGTTCTATTAATCCATCTATACAGACCTCCATCAGGTTGCAAACTGAATATATTTTTTTCTGCATCGACCTCTGAAAAAATATTGGGATTCTAGCTGTGTGTGGGACTTGTTCTATTAATCCATCTATACAGACCTCCATAAGGTTGCAAACTGAATATATTTTTTTCTGCATCTACCTCTGAAAACATATTGGGCTTCTAGCTGTGTGTGGGACTTGTTGTATTAGTCCATCTATACTGACCTCCATCAGGTTGCAAACTGAATATATTTTTTTCTGCATCGACCTCTGAAAAAATATTGGGATTCTAGCTGTGTGTGGGACTTGTTCTATTAATCCATCTATACAGACCTCCATCAGGTTGCAAACTGAATATATTTTTTTCTGCATCTACCTCTGAAAAAAAATTGGGCTTCTAGCTGTGTGTGGGACTTGTTGTATTAGTCCATCTATACTGACCTCCATCAGGTTGCAAACTGAATATTTTTTTTTCTGCATCTACCTCTGAAAAAATATTGGGCTTCTAGCTGTGTGTGGGACTTGTTCTATTAATCCATCTATACAGACCTCCATCAGGTTGCAAACTGAATATATTTTTTTCTGCATCTACCTCTGAAAAAATATTGGGCTTCTAGCTGTGTGTGGGACTTGTTCTATTAATCCTTCTATACAGACCTCCATCAGGTTGCAAACTGAATATATTTTTTTCTGCATCTACCTCTGAAAAAATATTGGGCTTCTAGCTGTGTGTGGGACTTGTTCTATTAATCCATCTATACAGACCTTCATCAGGTTGCAAACTGAATATATTTTTTTCTGCATCGACCTCTGAAAAAATATTGGGATTCTAGCTGTGTGTGGGACTTGTTCTATTAATCCATCTATACAGACCTCCATCAGGTTGCAAACTGAATATATTTTTTTCTGCATCTACCTCTGAAAAAATATTGGGCTTCTAGCTGTGTGTGGGACTTGTTGTATTAGTCCATCTATACTGACCTCCATCAGGTTGCAAACTGAATATATTTTTTTCTGCATCTAGCTCTGAAAAAATATTGGGCTTCTAGCTGTGTGTGGGACTTGTTCTATTAATCCATCTATACAGACCTCCATCAGGTTGCAAACTGAATATATTATTTTCTGCATCTACCTCTGAAAAAATATTGGGCTTCTAGCTGTGTGTGGGACTTGTTGTATTAGTCCATCTATACTGACCTCCATCAGGTTGCAAACTGAATATATTTTTTTTTGCATCTACCTCTGAAAAAATATTGGGCTTCTAGCTGTGTGTGGGACTTGTTCTATTAATCCATCTATACAGACCTCCATCAGGTTGCAAACTGAATATATTTTTTTCTGCATCTACCTCTGAAAAAATATTGGGCTTCTAGCTGTGTGTGGGACTTGTTCTATTAATCCATCTATACAGACCTCCATCAGGTTGCAAACTGAATATATTTTTTTCTGCATCTACCTCTGAAAAAATATTGGGCTTCTAGCTGTGTGTGGGACTTGTTCTATTAATCCATCTATACAGACCTCCATCAGGTTGCAAACTGAATATATTTTTTTCTGCATCTACCTATGAAATAATATTGGGCTTCTACCTGTGTGTGGGACTTGTTCTATTAATCCATCTATACAGACCTCCATCAGGTTGCAAACTGAATATATTTTTTTCTGCATCTACCTCTGAAAAAATATTGGGCTTCTAGCTGTGTGTGGGACTTGTTCTATTTATCCATCTATACAGACCTCCATCAGGTTGCAAACTGAATATATTTTTTTCGGCATCTACCTCTGAAAAAATATTGGGCTTCTAGCTGTGTGTGGGACTTGTTCTATTAATCTATCTATACAGACCTTCATCAGGTTGCAAACTGAATATATTTTTTTCTGCATCGACCTCTGAAAAAATATTGGGATTCTAGCTGTGTGTGGGACTTGTTCTATTAATCCATCTATACAGACCTCCATCAGGTTGCAAACTGAATATATTTTTTTCTGCATCTACCTCTGAAAAAATATTGGGCTTCTAGCTGTGTGTGGGACTTGTTGTATTAGTCCATCTATACTGACCTCCATCAGGTTGCAAACTGAATATATTTTTTTCTGCATCTAGCTCTGAAAAAATATTGGGCTTCTAGCTGTGTGTGGGACTTGTTCTATTAATCCATCTATACAGACCTCCATCAGATTGCAAACTGAATATATTATTTTCTGCATCTACCTCTGAAAAAATATTGGGCTTCTAGCTGTGTGTGGGACTTGTTGTATTAGTCCATCTATACTGACCTCCATCAGGTTGCAAACTGAATATATTTTTTTCTGCATCTACCTCTGAAAAAATATTGGGCTTCTAGCTGTGTGTGGGACTTGTTCTATTAATCCATCTATACAGACCTCCATCAGGTTGCAAACTGAATATTTTATTTTCTGCATCTAGCTCTGAAAAAATATTGGGCTTCTAGCTGTGTGTGGGACTTGTTCTATTAATCCATCTATACAGACCTCCATCAGGTTGCAAATTGAATATATTTTTTTCTGCATCTACCTCTGAAAAAATATTGGGCTTCTAGCTGTGTGTGGGACTTTTTGTATTAGTCCATCTATACTGACCTCCATCAGGTTGCAAACTGAATATATTTTTTTCTGCATCTACCTCTGAAAAAATATTGGGCTTCTAGCTGTGTGTGGGACTTTTTCTATTAATCCATCTATACAGACCTCCATCAGGTTGCAAACTGAATATTTTTTTTTCTGCATCTACCTCTGAAAAAATATTGGGCTTCTAGCTGTGTGTGGGACTTGTTCTATTAATCCATCTATACAGACCTCCATCAGGTTGCAAACTGAATATATTTTTTTCTGCATCTACCTCTGAAAAAATATTGGGCTTCTAGCTGTGTGTGGGACTTGTTCTATTAATCCATCTATACAGACCTCCATCAGGTTGCAAACTGAATATATTTTTTTCTGCATCTACCTATGAAATAATATTGGGCTTCTACCTGTGTGTGGGACTTGTTCTATTAATCCATCTATACAGACCTCCATCAGGTTGCAAACTGAATATATTTTTTTCTGCATCTACCTCTGAAAAAATATTGGGCTTCTAGCTGTGTGTGGGACTTGTTCTATTTATCCATCTATACAGACCTCCATCAGGTTGCAAACTGAATATATTTTTTTCGGCATCTACCTCTGAAAAAATATTGGGGTTCTAGCTGTGTGTGGGACTTGTTCTATTAATCCATCTATACAGACCTCCATCAGGTTGCAAACTGAATATATTTTTTTCTGCATCTACCTCTGAAAAAATATTGGGGTTCTAGCTGTGTGTGGGACTTGTTCTATTAATCCATCTATACAGACCTCCATCAGGTTGCAAACTGAATATATTATTTTCTGCATCTACCTCTGAAAAAATATTGGGCTTCTAGCTGTGTGTGGGACTTGTTGTATTAGTCCATCTATACTGACCTCCATCAGGTTGCAAACTGAATATATTTTTTTCTGCATCTACCTCTGAAAAAATATTGGGCTTCTAGCTGTGTGTGGGACTTTTTCTATTAATCCATCTATACAGACCTCCATCAGGTTGCAAACTGAATATTTTTTTTTCTGCATCTACCTCTGAAAAAATATTGGGCTTCTAGCTGTGTGTGGGACTTGTTGTATTAGTCCATCTATACTGACCTCCATCAGGTTGCAAACTGAATATACCGTATTTTTTTCTGCTTCTACCTCTGAAAAAATATTGGGCTTCTAGCTGTGTGTGGGACTTGTTGTATTAGTCCATCTATACTGACCTCCATCAGGTTGCAAACTGAATATATTTTTTTCTGCATCTACCTCTGAAAAAATATTGGGCTTCTAGCTGTGTGTGGGACTTGTTCTATTAATCCATCTATACAGACCTCCATCAGGTTGCAAATTGAATATAATTTTTTTCTGCATCTAACCCAGCCAATAGTTTTGGCCTAATACCACAGTTTGGCCACTCAGCTCTGCTCGGTTCCCATCCATTGTTTTTTTGTGCAAACAACTCCAGAGTTGTGAATTAGTTAACCACCAAAATGAGTGGAAAAAGGCCTGCTGCTGGTGGAAAGGGGAATAGGCATGTTGTTAAGGGGAAAAAAGGTTGTGTCCGTGGGGTAGGTGTTAAAGCAACAGTAACATCTGCAGAAGAAAGACCATCTTCCAGCCAAACTAAAATGTCTACTTCTTTTAGCGGACAATGTGATAAGATCCCTTTCTTACGGCCACGCCAATCGCTGCAAATTCCAGATGAGGCACAAAAACAGCAGGTGCTTCAACGGATATCAAGTGCTCCTTTAAGTGGGCTCTCCTCCTCATCAACTTCAACATCACAAATACTCCAGTCCTCAAAGGTGTCACCCCAATCGCACTTGTTTCCTCACAGCTCCCAAATCTCCAGCTTCCCGTTTGAGTATGAGGTAGAACAGATGGTTGAGTCTGCAGAGCTGTTTACTCATACTATAGCCTGGGAATCAGAGGTCAACTCCAGCGCTTCTGTGAATCCAGACGAGGAAATGATCTGCACTCATGCCCAGAATCTTTATGAGTCGGATCCAGGACCAGACGCAGAAGGTTCTGACCATAATGTAGACCCTCATTCCCAAACTGTAACTCCTGTTGGTGGAGACAATGAGGAAGACGATGATAAGACTCAAATACCTGATTGGAGCGACAACTTTAGTTTTTTGTCAGGGCAGGAACAGGTTGGCTCTGAGGACGACGGGTGTGATAACACACAGGGTGATGATGATGAGGTTGGAGATCCCACTTACTGTCAACCCACAGTCAGCCAAGAGATGAGGTCAGCAGAGGAGGTGGAGGAAGATGCTAGTGACGGCGAGGTCAGGTTGCGCCTTCCTGGACAGAGACGTAGTACTGGAAGCACGTCAACAACTGCATCCTCAAACACAACTCTGTCTCTCACCACAAGTAGTGGTGGCTCTTCAGGTCGCATGGGTGCTAAGCCTTGCATAGCCTGAGCATTTTTTCAGATCGATAAAGATGACCCAACTCGTGTTATCTGTAACATTTGTCAGCAAAAGCTAAGTAGAGGCCAAAAAATACATAGTTTGAGTACTTCATGCATGAACCGGCACATGGACATGAAGCATAAGTTGCGGTGGGAAGCTCAGTGTGCTACAATGCGGCCTAGCCGGCCGGGCCAACCACCGTCTGCCATATCTTGTGCATCCGCGGCCTCTTCATCCTCTGTGACTGGGGGGACAGCAGTCACACCTGTTTTGGGGCGCAGACCTGCCACCTCTTTACCCGCAACAGCCAGCGTGATTGGCAGGTCATCATTTTCTTTGGAGGTGGTAACACCAGCTGGTGTTGAGCGCTGTCCGACATCGATAGCACCACCTTTGGATCAAGGCAACCTAACATGTCCGCCTGCATCTTCCTCACAGACCGGCAGTTTGCCGGGGACACCCTTATCAACCCCGTCTAAGCACAATAGCCAGCCCTCGGTCCCTCAGATGTGGACAAGTAAAAGACCATTTCCTCCTAGCCATGAGAAAGCTAAGAGGTTGAATTTCACCATCTGCAAGCTCTTGGCTACAGAAATGCTGCCTTTCCGCCTGGTGGACACAGAGGATTTTCGAGACCTTATGTCCGTCGCAGTGCCCCAGTACCAGATGCCCAGTCGGCACTACTTCTCAAAGAAAGGTGTGCCTGCGCTCCACCAGCATGTCGCACACAACATCACCGCTTCTTTGAGAAACTCTGTGTGTGACAGGGTGCATTTCACCACAGACACTTGGACGAGTAGGCATGGACAGGGGCGTTACATGTCGCTGACTGGGCACTGGGTAACTATGGTGACAGCAGGACAAGGGGCTGCTGTCCAAGTCTTGCCGTCCCCACGAGTTGTGCGTCAATCCTCTTTATGTCAAAGTTCCTCCACTGCTTCTGCCTCCTCAACCTCCTCTCGGTCTTCCACCTGCACCCAAAGCCTGTCTGGTCATGCCACAAGCTTTCTAACTGCGCAGAAGGGATCCTGCACACCTCCTTACTATGCTGGCAGTAGGGCTCAACGTCATCAGGCGGTTTTTACATTGAAATGTCTGGGAAATGTGAGTCACACAGCTGAGGAGTTGTGGTCAGCTCTGGAGAACCAGTTTCATGAATGGTTGTCTCCACTGGACCTGAAACCAGGGAAGGCCGTGTGCGACAATGCTGCAAACCTGGTTGCAGCCCTTCGTCGGGGCAATGTCACACACGTGCCTTGTATGGCTCACGTGTTGAACCTGGTTGTCCAGCAATTTTTAGCCCACTATCCCAGACTAGATGGCCTTCTGCAGAGGGCACGCTCGCTGTGTGCTCACTTCCGCCGTTCGCATCCCGCAGCTCAGCGACTTACATCTCTACAGAAGTCTTTGGGCCTGCCACTTCACCGGCTAAAATGCGATGTGCCTACCCGGTGGAATTCAACTCTGCACATGTTGCAGCGACTGTGGCAGCACCGACAAGCCCTGGTGCAATACGTTCTGACGTATAGCCTGGGCCAACGAGATTCAGAGGTGGGGCAAATCACTCTGGAGGAGTGGTCTCAGATCAGGGACCTATGCACCCTTCTGCACAGTTTTGAAATGGCGACGAAGATGTTTAGTGGTGACGATGCCATTATCAGCATGACTATTCCGGTGATTTACATGCTGGAGCACATGTTAAACAGAATTCGGAGTCAGGTGGTGGCACAAGAGGAGGTGGAGGAAGTAGAGGAGGAGGAGTTGTATGCGGAAGGGCTAACATCTGCAAGGTCCAGACGGTCGGCAGCACCAAGGCAGCAGGCATGTGAGGGTGGGGGAGATGGTTTTACCAGGGTGCATAGTAGCAGCCAAACTAGTGAGGAAGGTGCAGGAGCCCAGGAAGAAGTGGAGGACGAACTGATGGAAGACTCATCAGGTGAGGGAGACCTTGATCACATTTCTGTTGTGCGAGGTTGGGGGGAGAGGACAGAGGAAGGAAGCATGATTGTTACCTCGCCACCAACACAACAGGGACTTGGTGCTCCTGGATGCGCAACACACATGAGTGCCTTCTTGCTGCACTACCTGCAACATGACCCTCGAATTGTGAGAATTAGAAATAATCCTGACTACTGGGTTGCCACACTGTTAGATCCCCGGTACAATAGTAAATTTGCAGAAATTATTCCTGCCATAGAAAGGGATGCACGCATGCAGGAGTATCAGCAGAGACTGTTGCAGAATCTTACATGTGCTTTTCCACAAAATACCAATGGTGCACGTAGTGAATCTCACAGTTCCAACTTGCCAACCGTGGGACCGTCAAGTGTTCAGCACTCAAACCGTAACAGAACCACAGTATCTGCTGGTAACATCAATTTTGCGGAATCATTTCACCACTTTTTTAGCCCATCCTTTGCAAGGCCACAGGAGACAAGAAGTCTGACACATAGTCAACGCCTAGAGACGATGGTACAGGAGTATCTCCAAGTAAACATTGAAGCCACGACTGTGTCACTGGACCCTTGCTCTTTTTGGGCTTCCAATCTGGATAAATGGCCGGAGCTAGCCACTTACGCCTTGGAGATCTTGTCATGCCCCGCAGCCAGCGTTCTGTCTGAACGTGTGTTCAGCGCTGCTGCTGGTGTGCTGACAGATAAGCGCACGCGGCTCTCCACTGATAATGTAGACAGACTCACGTTCATAAAGATGAACAAATCATGGATCCGAAACGACTTTTCTACCCCTGTGTCATCCTGGGGAGAGTAAAAGCTTGATGATTGGTTAAAATCACCCTACCAACCATTTTAAGCTTTCAAATTACTAATCATGTTTATCTGTATCTTGGCTGGAAAATAATTTGGGCTTTGTAGCAGTGTGCAGCACTGATTCTATTAGGCCATCTATAATAAGCTCCACCAGATTTAAAATTACTAATCATGTTTATCTGTATCTTGACTGGAAAATAATTTGGGCTTTGTAGCAGTGTGCAGCACTGATCCTATTAGGCCATCTATACTAAAGCTTCACCAGATTTAAAATTAATAATAATTTTTAGCTGCATCTAGCCCGGAAAATAATTTTGGGGCTCCGAGATGCGCAAGACACATAAGTGCCTTCTTGCTGCACTACCTGCAGCATGACCCTCATATTGTCAGAATTCGAAGTAATCATGACTACTGGGTTGCCACACTCTTAGATCCCCCAAACTTTTCGATCAACCTTTTCATTTTAATAAAGACCAAAAAAATGGTCATTTTTGAAATTATAAGCATTAGCAGGTTGTTAGAAACTGAAATCAAACAGTTTTCAACTCAAAACTTTATTCTAGGTGATGTTACATTTTCACATAGGACCCCTTGTTCGAAAGGAGCTTCTGAACTCTCTCGTCCATTGAATTTGTCAGGTTTTGGATGGTTTCTGCTTCAATTGTTTTGCATGAGGACAGAATACCCTCCCAGAGCTGTTGCTTAGATGTGAACTGCCTCCCGCCATCATAGACACTCCTTTTAATGATGCTCCAAAGGTTCTGAATGGGGTACAGGTCAGGGGAGCATGGGGGTCACACCATAAGTTTGTCCCCTTTTATGCCCATATCAGCCAGAGATGCAGATGTTTTATGTGCAGCATGAGATGGTGCATTATCATGCAGAAAAATGATCTTGCTGTGAAATACACGGTTCTTCTTCTTGAACCATGGCAGGAAGTGCTGTTTGAGAAAATCCACATACATTATGGAGTTCATCTTTAGCGCCTTCAGGGATCCTAAAGGGGCCAACAATCTCTCTCCCCATGATTCCAGCCCAAAACATTACTCCACCTCCTCCTTGTTGGCGCTGTAGCCGTGTTTGCATGGGGTGTCCATCAACCAGCCATCCTCCACTCCATCCATCTGGACCATCGAGCGCTGCACGGCACTCATCCGTGAACAAAACAGTTTTGAAATCAGTCTTCATGTAATGTTTGGCCCACTGGAGCCGTTTCTGCTTGTGTGAAGTGGATAGAGGAGGTCGACAGGATGGCGTATGCACAGCTGCAAACCTCTGAAGGACCCTGCATCTTGTTGTTCGGGGGACGTTGGAGGCACAAGCAGCTTCAAAAACTTGTCTGCTGCTATGACAAGGCTTTTTTGCCGCTGCTCTTTCAACCTGACGTAATTGCCTGTAGGAAAGAGTCCTCAATTTGCCCTTATCAGCACGCACACGTGTGTACTGTGAATCAGCTACATACTTCTTGATTGCCAAGACACTTCATCCTGATCATCGCACAATGTTGATTGTAGTCATGCCTTGACCTAAACACTCCACAATTTGTTGCTTCTCAGCAGCCGACACATCCTTTTTCTTTCCCATTTTGGCAGAAAATGTAGGCTGCTTAATAATGTGAGACAGCCTTCTTAAGTAGTCTTGCCTTTCATTGGACACACCTGCCAAACTAATTAGCACAGGTGTCTGCAATTGCTTACAGTGATATAAAGAGCCCTGACACACATCACCATCAATGAGTTTAACTGACAAACAAACAAATTCTTCCCTTATCACTCCTAAACACTTTTTGCATAATAATTTGGAACGCAGTGTACATGTGCTTTTCCACAAAACACCAGTGGTTCACGTAGTGAATCTTACAGTTCTAACTTGCCAACCGTGGTCTGTATGGAGTTGTTCAATAAAGGGCCCAAAATTAAGATAACATAGATGGGAGAGGTCTCTATGAATAGGAATTCCTAAGTATTTGATACCCTGTGAGGGCCAGGCAAAGGGAAAGTTGGACTGGATGGAATCCTATATGGATTTGGGGAGGGAGACATCGAGGGCCTCAGACTTCGCTGCATTGATTTTAAAATTTGACCATGTAACAAAGTGATCTATTTCAGCCATAACAGCATGGATGGATATATGTGATTGAGTGATATATACTAGGACATCATCAGCAAATAGAGAGCACTTGTACTCGGTGCCTCCCACCTCAATCCACCTAATATTGGGGTTATGGCGAATTGATGAGAGCAGGTGCTCCATCACTAGGATGTATAAGAGAGGGGACAGAGGACATCCCTGCCTTGTCCCATTGGTGATTGTGAAAGGTGATGAAAATGTTCTGATGCACCCCCTGGTCCTTGGGACACCCGGAGCCGGACCCTTTTTGGTGGATGCTGGTGGTTGTAGTCTTCGTGGCGGCGACCCCGTTCCGTGGCTCAGGTTGGTCAAACCAGTGGCGGAACTATTTATGTGGTTTTGATGTTTAAATGTCCGACTACGCCACCCGTGGATTGCGGTCAGAGTGAACCGTCGCTGCAGGGCAGACCGCTGAGGCTGGTGTTGTGGGTGCAGCAGAGCGTAGCATAACTCCCCACGGGAGGAGTATAGCCTCAGGGCAGTGTATGCGGAGGATGGGGGTGATGGTGCAGGGCAGCAGCAGTAACGACACGGAGTCAGTGATGCAGTCCAGGGCCTTTACTCACAGTTCTTATTATCCAGACCACGTCTGCAGGTAACGGCTGCCCACGTCGTACTGTGCTCACCAGGTGAGGGGCTCAGACAACTCCCAGATAACTTTGGAGCGCTTCACAGGACCCCCTTTGTGTGTCCTTTGTCTGGCCTTTCTTACCAACCCTTCTGTCCAGCTGCCTCGGGCCTCCTCTTGGTAAACTTGGCGCCAGTTTCCCTGACCCTATGTGGTGCCTTCCTAGCGGGTGTAGCGTGGGGCTGCGCCACATAAAATGTCACAGCCTCCGGTTTCTAGCTGAGGGTCATTTCCTGCCTCCACTAGTTTCGGGGACCGGTCTCCCCCTTTGGCCTGACCCCTCCACGCAGGTGGATTCGGGCGTGCGGTGGCGACTCGCCCGTCCGCACCCCTGGGATCCCTTCATTCCTCGTTCCTGGAGCCTTCTCCGCTCCTCTTCCTTCCTTCTCCCTCTTCCAGGCCTGGGCCTCTGTTACTAGTCCCGCCTCCGGAGCAGAGCTCATGCAGAGCCCCTGCTCCCTGCCACTTCTGCTCAGACTTCTCTGCACTGAACTAAGATGGTGCCCACCTTTTATACTCCCTTCTCAATGCACCCAGGAACTGCTTCCTCCCTGCTCCTGCACTACAGGGTTCCCCTTCCTCGGTGTTCCCTCCCCCCACTCCAGCCAGGGACAGGGACTGTCGTGCCCATCTCAGAGGCATATTGGTCGCCCTGCCCCACGGCAATGTGGTGTAATGCATGCAGGTGTCGGGTCCTGATCCACACTCCATCCTTACCTGAGAGTGAGATATCACACCTCTGGGTGAGGTGCAATACCTCTGTAGCAACAGAGCCCTCAGGGTGCTACAGTTCCATTTATCTTCAGCCTAGGTGACGTATTGTGATACAGGGCCGTGATTTTGGCTATAAAAGGGTCCCCTAGACCCCTACCCCAAGCTTTTTAAGAGAATCATATATGGCGTGCCAGGAGACTCTATGGAATGCTTTCTCAGCATCCAACGAGAGTATCTAATTACAAATTTTTAACTGCATCTAGCCCAGGATATACTTTGTGCCTAGTAGCAGTGTCTGCTAGTCAGCGGATTATCCCGGCTGTTAAGCAAGCTACACCACCTGTAGTTTAGACACTTAATTTTTTCAAAGGAAATGCTTCGGGACCATGGGATACTCAGTGAAGAGCATCAGGAGGCACCCCAAGGCATAGGGGCTGGGACTGGCAGTAGGATGCCTTGCGGTGGACAGCCGAGCTCGATCCTTATAAAAGCTTTTTAACTGCAGCAGCTTTAGTGGACGCTACTGGAGCTGGAATTACGCGGCTGCTGGCATGAGACTTGCCCTCCAATAGATCCTTGTAAATGGATTTAAAGTGTATTCATTCAAATTAGAGAGACAATTTAAATTAAAAAGCTTAGAGCTGCCTCCATCACAGGGGGGCTCGCTCGACCCACCAGCGGACAGGCACCAGTATTGGGAGAGGGGGGCTGGCCATCAGGGTTCACCGCGGCTCTGGCACAAACCCGGCGACACGGAGGTGGCACGGGCAGGAGCGGACTGGCCATGTCGGCTTCTCACTTTTTGGATTTTAGAAGGGCATGACATGCCTATATCTGTGTCTCCCCCTCCTTTTACTCCTCCACCTCTTTTATTTTCGCATGACTATATGTACTTGTCACTTTTCCATGTGTTAGTTATGTCTTCTGAGCAGTTTGTCAGCTTTTGGACACCTTTGAAGGTGTTTTCTATGTGTTTCTATGTGTTTTTGTTTGCCTGCCATTGGTTTTAACGGTGTTCGAAGGTGTTCGACGAACAGTTCGACGAACAGTTCGGCGAACACACGGGTGTTCGACGTACCGAACCGAACTCGAACACTACGGGGGTGGCTCAACACTACTCCTGTTCCTCCTCATCCTCTTCATTAGCACCCAATTCACATTGAGATGAGATGAGGCTGGGCGGTTTGGAATCACCCTGTATGGTTCCTTGCTCCATCTCATCGTGCAATTTATCCTCTTTAATTGTGAGCAGAGAGAATTTCAGAAGACAAAGCCACGGGATGGTGATGCTAATTATGGCTTCATCGCCACTCACCATCTAGGTGGAGTCCTCAAAGTTTTGGAGGATGGCACAGATGTCTGACATCCATGCCCACTCATCAGCTCTTATGTGCAGAGGCTGACCTGAATGCCGATGGCCGTGTTGAAGCTGGTACTGAACAACTGCCCTCTGCAGCTCACAAATCCTTCCCAACATCTGCAAGGTTGAGTTCCAATGCGTGGTCACATCGCACACCAGTCGGTGAGCCGGAAGCTGCAAACGTTGCTGAAGCACGGCGAGGGCAGCGGAAGCTGTAGGTGGCTTTCTGAAATGGGCACACACACGGAGTACTTTGACAAGCAAATCAGGCAGATCCGGGTAGGTTTTGAGAAACCGCTGAACCACTAGGTTGAGCACATGGGCCAGGCATGGTACATGTGTGAGGTTGTCTAATTTCTGAGCCGCCACTAGGTTCCAGCCATTGTCACACATGACCATGCCTGGCTATAGGTTGAGAGGTGTCAGACACAGATCTGCCTGCTCTTTTACAGCTGTCAAAAACTCTTCAACATTGTGTGGTTTGTCACCTAAGCATATTAGCTTCAGCAGTACCTGTTGCCGCTTGGCCAAGGCAGTGCTGCAGTGCTTCCAGCTTCCGACTGATGTGGTCATTTCAGAGATGGAGGCTGAGGAGGCCAAGGAGGAGGAGGAGGTGCAGGAACTGTAGAATGTGAGGGCAACTCTGATTGACCCAGGGCCCACAATCCTTGGCATCGGGAGTACGTGTTCCATTCCAAGGTCCGACTGGGTCCCAGCTTCCACTAATTTAACCCAGTGTGCCATCAGCGAGATGTACCATCACTGGCCACAACCACTTGTCCACATGTCCGTGATTAGGTGGGCCTTCCCAGTAACTGCGTTGTTGAGGGCACGGCTAATGTTGTGGGACACGTGCTTGTGTAATGCGGGGACGGCACACCGGGAGAAATAGTGGCGGCTTGGGACCGAGTACCGAGGGACGGCTGCCGCGATCAGGTTGTGGAAAGATTCCGTCTCCACGAGCCTAAAAGGCAACATTTCAAGCACAAGTATTTGAGAAATGTGTGAGTTTAGTAGTGTGGCCTGTGGGGCGTTGGCTGTGTATTTGGGCTTGCGTCCAAAGGACTATGGTAAGAACAACTGAACGCTGCACTGGGACAAGGACGTGGACGGTGATGGTTGCAAATGTGCAACGACAGGTGCATGGTGGGACGTATCTTCACCTGCGCCATGGGCAGTGGATTGACGAGCATGCACAACAGCGGAACAGGTAGGTGTGTCACCCCCAGTCACTGTTTCTGGACCCTGGCGTTTGGCTAACATAGTCAGGTGCTTTACTGTTATCTACCTGAGCATGCTGGTGGTGGTCAGGATGGTAGTTTTGCTGCCCCTGCTGATGCTGGCCTGGCAGATGGCCTTTTTGGGGTTATCTGTAGAGTCTTTAAAAAAAGAACCAGACTCGGGAACACCTAACAGTTGTACTAGCAACTTCTGTTGTGTTGGTGTTCCGGGGAACAGTTTACTGCCTTGTCTGTGGCCACCACACTGCTTGTTCCTGCCTGTTGTGGTGCTACACCTCCCTCCCCCTGTGTGCTGCTGTCCTCGCTCTGCATGTCACCTTGCCAGGTTGGGTAAGTGACTTCATCGTCCACCACCTCGTCTTCCACTTTCACACCCTGGTCCTCCACCTAATTTTCTGGCAATTGTGTCTCATCATCATCCACCTCTTGCAACAGTAAATGCACTTTTTCACCTTCACCTTCATGTGACCATGGCTGCCCAAATAATTGGGCATCGCTACATGCGATATCCTCTTGCCCTGCTTGAAGTGGGCCGGGCAAGAGGCCTGAATCTATAAATGGAAAAGTAAACAGCTCTTCGGAGTGTCCAAGTGTTGGATCAGTTGTCTCTGGGCACTCGGCATGGTGGGAGAAAGGAGAATCAGGGTGAGGAATATGTGGTTCAGACTCACGGTTACTGAGACTTGACCGTGTGGAAGATAGGGTGGTGGCGGTGGTGGCAAAGTGACTGGAAGCATTATCTGTTATCCAACCAACAACTTTTTGACACTGCTCTGGCTTCAAGAGTGGTGTTCCGCGGCCCCCTAGTAATTTTTGACAGGAAGGTAGTTCGACTTGATGTGGGTGTTTCTTGTGCTCCCTAAGCAGGCACAGTTTCATCGTGCCCATGGCCTCGGCCTCTGCGTGTACCATCACCATGAACGTCCACTTCCCCGTCCCTTGCCATGCGCCTTGCCCATTTTAAATGGAGTGTAATATCTGGCACGCTCCACAAAATGTCTGGATTATTACTGCAGTAATATGCGATCATGTCTGATGACCGCGGTTTTAGGCTGTGGCCTTGTAGTATAGTTTTCGACAGCAACCAAGTGTGAATAGGTTCAATAAAACACAGATGGCTGACTTTAATGGAGTGGAATATTTGGCATGCTCCACAAAATGTCTTTATTATTACTAGTGTTGAGCCACCCCCGTAGTGTTCGAGTTCGGTTCGGTTCGTCGAACACCCGTATGTTCGCCGAACAGTTCGTCGAACTGTTCGTCGAACACCTTCGAACACCGTTAAAACCAATGGCAGGCAAACAAAAACACATATAAATACATAGAAAACACCTTCAAAGGTGTTCAAAAGCTGACAAACTGCTCAGAAGACACAACTAACACATGGAAAAGTGACAAGTACATATAGTCATGCGAAAAGAAAATAGGTGGAGGAGTAAAAGGAGGGGGAGACACAGATATAGGCATGTCATGCCCTTCTAAAACCAAAAAAGTGCGAAGCCGACACGGCCAATCCGTTCCAGCCCATGTGACTTCCATGTCACCGGGTTTGTGCCAGAGCTGCGGTGGACCCTGACGGCCAGCCCCCCTCTCCCAATACTGGTGCCTGTCCGCTGGTGGGTCGAGCCGCAAGGAGTCCTACCGCCAGTCCCAGCCCCTATGCCTTGGGCTGTCTCCCCGATGCTCTTCACTGAGTGTCCCGGGGGCCCGAACCATTTTCTTTGAAAAAATTAAGTGTCCAAACTACTGGTGGTGTAGCTTGCTTAACAGCTGGGATAATCCGCTGACTAGCAGAAACTGCTACTAGGCACAAAGTATTTTCTGGGCTAGATGCAGTTAAAAATTTGTAATTAGATACTCTCGTTGGATGCTGAGAAAGCACTCCATGGAGTCTCCTGGCACGCCAAATATTATTTGCTTAAAAAGCTTGGGGTAGGGGTCTAGGGGACCCATTTAAAGGCAAAATCACGGCCCTGTATCGCAATACGTCACTTAGGCTGAAGATAAATGGAACATTTTCATCACCTTTCATAATCACCAATGGGACAAGGCAGGGATGTCCTCTGTCCCCTCTCTTATACATCCTAGTGACGGAGCACCTGCTCTCATGAATTCGCCATAACCCCAATATTAGGTGGATTGAGGTGGGAGGCACCGAGTACAAGTGCTCTGCATTTGCTGATGATGTCTTAGTATATATCACTCAATCACATATATCCATCCCTGCTGTTATGGCTGAAATAGATCACTTTGTTACATGGTCAAATTTTAAAATCAATGCAGTGAAGTCTGAGGCCCTCGATGTCTCCCTCCCCAAATCCATACAGGATTCCATCCAGTCCAACTTTCCCTTTGCCTGGCCCTCACAGGGTATCAAATACTTAGGAATTACTACGTGAACCACTGGTGTTTTGTGGAAAAGTACATTTACACTGTGTTCCAAATTATTATGCGCAAAAGTGTTTAGGAGTGATAAGGTAAGAATTTGTTTGTTTGTCAGTTAAACTCATTGACGGTGATGTGTGTCAGGTCTCTTTATATCACTGTAAGCAATTGCAGACACCTGTGCTAATTAGTTTGGCAGGTGTGTCCAATGAAAGGCAAGACTACTTAAGAAGGCTGTCCCACATTAATAAGCAGCCTACATTTTCTGCCAAAATGGGAAAGAAAAAGGATGTGTCAGCTGCTGAGAAGCAACAAATTGTGGAGTGTTTAGGTCAAGGCATGACTACAATCAACATTGCCAAGACACTTCATCCTGATCATCGCACAATCAAGAAGAATGTAGCTGATTCACAGTACACACGTGTGCATGCTGATAATGGCAAATTGAGGACTCTTTCCTCCAGGCAATTACGTCAGGTTAAAAGAGCAGCGGCAAAAAAGCCTTGTCATAGCAGGAGACAGTTTTTGAAGCTGCTGGTGCCTCTAACGTCCCCCGAACAACAAGATTCAGAGTCCTTCAGAGGTTAGCAACTGTGCATACGCCATCCTGTCGACCTCCTCTATCCACTGCACACAAGCAGAAACGGCTCCAGTGGGCCAAACAATACATGAAGACTGACTTCAAAACTGTTTTATTCACCGATGAGTGTCATGCAACGTTCGATGGTCCAGATGGATGGAGTGGAGGATGGCTGGTTGATGGACACCCCACGCAAACACAGCTACAGCGCCAACAAGGAGGAATTTGCAACCTGATGGAGGTCAGTATAGATGGACTAATAGAACAAGTCCCACACACTGCTAGAAGCCGAAATATTTTTCCAGAGCTAGATGCAGAAAAAAATTATATTGAGTTTGCAACCTGGTGGAGGTTAGTATAGATGGACTAATAGAACAAGTTCCACACACTGCTAGAAGCCTAAATATTTTTTCAGAGCTAGATGCAGAAAAAAATTATATTGAATTTGCAACCTGATGGAGGTCAGTATAGATGGACTAATAGAACAAGTCCCACACACTGCTAGAAGCCGAAATATTTTCCAGAGCTAGATGCAGAAAAAAATTATATTGAGTTTGCAACCTGGTGGAGGTTAGTATAGATGGACTAATAGAACAAGTTCCACACACTGCTAGAAGCCGAAATATTTTTTCAAGCTAGATGCAGAAAAAAATTATATTGAATTTGCAACCTGATGGAGGTCAGTATAGATGGACTAATAGAACAAGTCCCACACACTGCTAGAAGCCTAAATATTTTTTCAGAGCTAGATGCAGAAAAAAATTATATTGAATTTGCAACCTGATGGAGGTCAGTATAGATGGACTAATAGAACAAGTCCCACACACTGCTAGAAGCCGAAATATTTTTTCAGAGCTCGATGCAGAAAAAAATTATATTGAATTTGCAACCTGATGGAGGTCAGTATAGATGGACTAATAGAACAAGTCCCACACACTGCTACAAGCTGAAATATTTTTTCAGAGCTAGATGCAGAAAAAAATTATATTGAATTTGCAACCTGATGGAGGTCAGTATAGATGGACTAATAGAACAAGTCCCACACACTGCTAGAAGCTGAACTATTTTTTCAGAGCTAGATGCAGAAAAAAATTATATTGAATTTGCAACCTGATGGAGGTCAGTGTAGATGGACTAATAGAACAAGTCCCACACACTGCAAGAAGCCGAAATATTTTTTCAGAGCTAGATGCAGAAAAAAATTATATTGTATTTGCAACCTGATGGAGGTCAGTATAGATGGACTAATAGAACAAGTCCCACACACTGCTAGAAGCCGAAATATTTTTCAGAGCTCGATGCAGAAAAAAATTATATTGAATTTGCAACCTGATGGAGGTCAGTATAGATTGACTAATAGAACAAGTCCCACAGACTGCTAGAAGCTGAACTATTTTTTCAGAGCTAGATGCAGAAAAAAATTATATTGAATTTGCAACCTGATGGAGGTCAGTGTAGATGGACTAATAGAACAAGTCCCACACACTGCAAGAAGCCGAAATATTTTTTCAGAGCTAGATGCAGAAAAAAATTATATTGAATTTGCAACCTGATGGAGGTCAGTATAGATGGACTAATAGAACAAGTCCCACACACTGCTAGAAGCCGAAATATTTTTCAGAGCTCGATGCAGAAAAAAATTATATTGAATTTGCAACCTGATGGAGGTCAGTATAGATGGACTAATAGAACAAGTTCCCCACACTGCTAGAAGCCGAAATATTTTTTTAGAGCTTGATGCAGAAAAAAATTATATTGAATTTGCAACCTTATGGAGGTCAGTATAGATGGACTAATAGAATGATGCTATGCCCAAAAGGTTTTACTAGGTGCAGTAAAAAAATTGGTATTCTATACACAGGTGGTGTATCTTGCAACACAGATAGGCTACTCCACTGACTAACACACTCTGCAATAGGCCAAAAAGGATTTGCTTTGCTAGATTTAGCCAAATTCTATGAAAAAAACTTGCACAGCACTGGCGCAGACCTGCCTGGCAAAAAGTGATAGGAACTGGTGTAACCTATCCCTGAAAAGGACTGCAATTACAATTAGTCTTTACTCCCAACCTATCTATTTAAGAGCACAGACCTCCCTGATAAAAGTCGTAGGAAATGATGTAACCTAGTCCTTAAAAGACTGCAATCACAACTCTTCCCTACTCCCGAATCTGTAGATTTGTGCGACAATTGGCTTGAAATTATCAAAATATAGCTCACACAGCAACAGCAGTGCCGTCTAACACGCAGCTGCAGCAGTGAGAAACTGGTGGCGATGGGGAAAATGGCTGGGTCTTATAGGGCAAGGACATGTGACATACACTGCCAATGACACATGCCCTTGCTTGTGTGAAAAAAAGCACTTCGCTCCGTGTGTGAGCTGCTAATAGGCTGACAGACTGCACCACCCCACTGTAAATGCGGGATAGAGAAAAAAAAATGGAGATCTTCATTATTCCTGCAGAGATCCATCCCCTGCCCCTCCCCCCGCCCCGCTGTACACTCAAACTGTGTATTAACATTAATTTTCATCATTACTGAGAAAAAATCCAGTTATGATTTTGGTGCACGAACAGTTATCGAACATAACCTCGAACAGCCGAATTTTTCTCAAATCGTTCGTGTTCGCCGAACGGCTCGAACACCGCCCAAAACAGCTCGAATTTGAGATTGGCGAACAGTTCGAGTCGAACAACGCTCATCTCTAATTATTACCGCAGTAATATGCGATTATGTCTGGTGACCACAGTTTTAGACAGTGGCCTTGTAGCATAGTATTGGTCAGCAACCAAGTGTAAATAGGTTCAACAAAACACAGATGGCTAACTTTAAATGAAGTGGAATATTTGGCATACTCCAAAAAATGTCACGATTATTACTGCAGTAATATGCGATCACGTGTGATGTGATGCAAAGTTTCTCTGCTTACACAGTACAGCAATGTGAATAACATAAAAAAAAAAACTGCCTCTGTTCTGCTAACAAGCAAATGGAGCAGTAAAAGCAAATAATCAGGATTAAGAGCAAAAAAATAGCATTGATATGTAGGGCTATGGATTTCTAACAGCAGCAGCAGACAGAACGTGCAATGGACCCTATTGTGCTGTATACACTGTCCACAAATCCTGCCTGCCTAACTCCTGCTACCACCAGTAATATAAGCAGCTGGATTAGTCCTCAGAAGGACTGTTAGTTCAGATGGATATGTATCTTGGTGTTGAATACCTATATCTAACTATTAAAACACCAATTCTGTCCCTCACTCAGCAGCACCTCTCCCTGCTCTGCCAGGATGAAGGGTAGATTGTGACGATCATAGTGGTGCCAGGTCTTATATAGACCCGATGATGCTGTGCAGCCAGCCTATCACTGTAATGCCATAACCAACATGGCTGCGGCATTAGTGAGTGGCAGGCAATCCTTGCATGTTAATTGGCTCTCTAAAGAGCGCCAAACATGCGGGGCGGGGACCTGAACTCTCGCCCAAGCAAGCCGGAAATACTCATGGAGCGCTGCGCATGTCAAGCAGTGAGATGCTCTGTCGAGTACTGAGCAGTGGCAAGCACGCTCGGTCATCACTATTGGTTACCCATTCGCAACAGAATACAATGCAAACTTATAGCTCTCACCCAAGAAAGCTCTCCATAGTTCTGCATCACCCTATATCTCCTCCTCATCTCTATCTAGCACCCTACCAGAACTCTCCATTATTCAACTGATCTAAGACTAACATCCTCTGTAACTCGCTCCCAATTCCGTCTCCAAGACTTCTCTCATGCTGCACCAGTTTTATAGAATGCACTACCCTGGACAATCCGACTAATACTTAATTCCCACATTTTTAAGAGCACTTTACAAACACATCTCTTTAGACAGGCCGATCACCTCACTTCACTAACCTAACTCTCCACTGTTCCCTCTCGCTGTTCCTAAGAATGTGGTATTATGGGATACATTGGTGCTTATATAGTGGTAGCATACACCTGTCCTTGATTAAAAGCAACTGCATTTTTTTGTGCTATTTGACTTACATAATTTGGTGAGCATGGTGTTATGTGACCAAATTGCATGTGTTGCGCGTCCCCAATTTTTTCTTCCTCCAATTTTTTCCGGATTTGCCCATGTCAGGTACCCGCTGATATCTACATCACATGTTTGTCATATAGTTACGCCCTACATTTCCTATTATTGCCAAAAGAGAATAGTGTTAAAAGGTACAACAGTGAGAATCATGGCAAAAATATGGTGTGGACTGAACCTCATGGGTAGAACATGTTTTGTTTTGTTTTCTTGTTTCTTTCTTTTATGTCTGTTATATTTTAGAAATGTCTTTAAGTATTTCATCATCAAAAAAATATATTTTCTTTCAATGAAAAATAGGGACTTAATTTAAATGAATTTGTTCCCCAGTCAATTAGATGAATTAATCTTTCGGGAATTTCCTTCGGAGGTTGTTAAGTTGATTGATCCCCAGTTGGCAAAAATAAATATAAATACAGCAAAAGAGACGCAAACCTTTCAATGATGTCTCGGGAAGTGAGTTGTGTGCGTGATCATGTCTCGGTTACTTATTATTGGTGCTATCCCCTTTACATGCACTTTATATACGGTATTATCAGTCTCCCTTTATAATAAATACTAATGGATATAATAAATCCCTGAAAGGACGGTGGGTATCTGTTCTAAAAACGTTTTTTCATGGTTTATTAGACTTCTTGCTTAACTACTAAACAATGCGTCATTTTTCTTAAAATCTCTTAAAATTATTATTTTTATTATGATTTATTTAACTTCTAGAAAAATTGTCGAGAGGAGTCTTCATACAGGATCTTCACACCTGCGGATATTGGCCCATATTTATTGAAAGTGACTTCATTTTAGTTGTCGTCATTTCTTACCTTTCCTTTAGCCTCAATAAAATCGGAGATGGGTGCTCCAAAAAGCCAATTTTTATAAAGCATGATTTTGCAGTATGCGGTCACGAGATGTATGAATGGGCACTTGGTGGTTGTGAGGTGAAGAACAGTCTCTCACGAGTTTCGGTTGCATGTTGCCACATATTGATATAGAGTAGGGTACACACACAATATCGTTAGACCACATATCATCCTACAGGACATTTGTTGATATCATCTCACCTTACTGTAAAAGTGAGAAGTGGTGGAGAAAACTTTCTACAAAATCTGAGAAAAGTTAATGGTGCTGTCTGCTGATGAATCCATCACACAATTACACCACTAACTTTAACATTGGCTACACTTATAAAACTTTTTATATGTTTATGTGAACTTTTTTCAGACTTTTATCTTTAAAAAAAAAGGGTCTAAATCCTGGTCAGGCAGCGAGCCAATTCCACTTACAACTTTGCTTTTACTAACTGGCACAAATGGCTTTGAATCGATAATAAATGAGTCCCCAGTAGATGAGACACTAATCAGGTATAAAATATAACAAATAAAGACTCAAAAACGTTAATAAATATGGACCAATGTATTTACCTCTGGAGGATTTCACAGGCAGTATATTGAGGATTTTGTAATTCTTAATTTCACCTGTGGGGGTACTGTAGAAGAATCAAACATTTGCTGACAACTTCCCACTTGTTGATCTAGAATCGGGAAACCCTGCAATCTGCTTGACATTAAGGCTTAACAAGAAGGGACTGTCTAAAGAAAAGAACCATGTACTTTATTTTTCAACTTCAGACAATTTTTGTTTTGTGTTTTGATGTTTTCCTTCCTTTTCAAATCGCCATAACTTTCTGTTACTCTTCCACCAACATAAACATACAAAGGTATAGCTTCCTTTTTATTTAACTGAAGGAAAAATAATCAAAAGTTTGTAAAAAAAAAAAAAAACATTTTCCGAGACCCATAGCATCTCCATTTTTCGGGACCGAGTGACGGTTTATTTTTTGCGCGCTGAGCTGACGTTTTTATTGATACCATTTTGGGGTAGTTATGATCTTTTGATTACCCATTATTGCATTTTATTGCAATGTTGCGGCGATCACAAAACCCTAATTGTGGCACTTTGATTTTTTCTTGTTATGCCATTTATCGTTTACTGTTAGCATTAATCCTTTTTAAATATTGATAGATCGGGTGTTTCTGAACGCAACAATACCAAATATGTGTATTTTTGATTTTTTTTAAATTGTTTTATTTTGAATGGGGCGAAAGGGGGGTGATTTGAACTTTTATTTATATATTTTTTAATATTTTTAAAAACATTTTTTTTCACTTCTCACTTGCTTGAATAGTCTCCATGAGAGACTAGAAGCTGCAATCATCAGATCGCTTGTGCTACACATAGAAGGGGCTCAGCACTGCTGTATGCTGCAGAAATGCTCACCTGATATGAACGCCGACCACTGGGTGGTACTCATGGCAGATCAGCTATGACAACCACAGGGGTCTCCTCATCGCCGGAGCCCGCACCAAAGAACGGAGGTGACTCATACGTCCAAGGTCGTTAAGGGATTAAGTAAAGCAGACTTTTACTGATGCTGTGATTATATGTATCAGAATATATATATACAGTTTTGCTCAAAAGTTTGCATACCCCTGGAGAATTATTCATTTCTTGGCCTTGTTTATGAATGATAACAAAAAAACTTTTTCTCCACTCATGGTTATTGGTTGGGAGAAGCCATTTATTGTCAAATTACTGTGTTTTCTCTTTTTAAATCTTAATGACAACCAAAAACATCCAAATGAACCTGATCAAAAGTTCACATACCCTGGTGATTTTAGCCTGATAACATGCACAGAATTTGACACAAATGGGTTTGAATGGTTACTAAAAGTAACATCCTCACCTGTGACCTGTTTGCTTGTAATCAGTGTGTGTGCATAAAAGCTGAGTGAGTTTCTGGGATCCAGACACACTCTTGCATCTTTCATCCAGCCACTGATGTTTCTGGATTGTGAGTCATGGAGAAAGCAAAATAATTGTCAACGGATCTATGGAAAAAGGTAGCTGAACTGTATTACACAGGAAATGGATACAAAAAGATATCCAAGGAATTGCTAATGCCACTCAGCAGCGTTCAAACTGTGATTAACAAATGGAAAATCAGGGGTTCTGTAAAAAGCAAAAGTATCTCGCCTACAATATGCCAAACAGCACAGAGTCAAGCCTAAAAACTTCTGGAACAAGGTAATTTGGAGTGATGAGACCAAAATGTAACTTTTTGGCCATAACCATAAACATTACATTTAGAGAGAGGACATCAAGGCCTATGATGAAAAGAACACCATTCCTACAGTAAAGCACGGAGGTGGATCGCTGATGTTTTGGGGATATGTGAGCTACAACGGCACAGGAAACTTGGTAAAAGTTGAAGGAAAGATGAATGCAGCACGTTATCAGCAAATACTGCAGGCAAATTTGCACTCATCAGACCGGAAGCTGCACATGGGACGTACTTGGACATTCCAACATGACAACGATCTACAACACAAGGACAAATCAACCTGTCATTGACTACAGCAGAACAAAGTGAAGGTTCTGGAGCGGCCATCTCAGTCTCCTGATCTCAATATCATTGAGTCCATCTGGGGATATCGCAAGCGCACAGTTCATGCTAGACATCCCAGGAATTTACAGGAGCTGGAGGCTTTTTGCCAAGAAGAATGGGCAGCTTTACCACCAGAGAAAATAAAGAACCTCATCCACAACTACCACAAAAGACTTCAAGCTGTCATTGATGTTAGAGGGGGCAATACATGGTATTGAGAACTGCGGTATGTGAACTTTTGATCAGGGTCATTTGGATGTTTTTGATGGTCATTAAGATTTAAAAAGAGAAAACACAGTAGTTTGACAATAAATGGCTTCACCCAACCAATAACCATGAGTGGAGAATTTTTTTTTTTTGTTATCATTCATATTCTCTGAAACAAGGCCAAGAAAGCAAAAATTCTGCCGGGGTCTGTAAACTTTTGAGCACAATTGTATATACATATATTCTTTACATGTCTTTACTTTTAATGGGGGATATGGATGGGGGTAATTTTCTATGCTTTTTTAAATTATTTTATATGTATAAAAACTTTTTTTAAACTTTTCTATTTACGTTTTTTAGTCTCTTTAGGGGTCTTGAACCTACGATCATTCGATTGCTTGGGCTATATATTGTAAAACGACGGTATTGGTGTATGTAGTAAATATCAGTGTCTCCAGTGATGTAGAGGCAGAGACTCTGATTCCAGGGATGTATCACTTACTAAACTGCATGCTGTAGTTTCAATACAATCAGTGTTTTATCAGCAGGAGATTATCACTGCCGGACTCAGTTTCACATTCAGGGAAGTCAGGCTAATCTGCGTAACCCCACCCCAACCACTCATAGGCAGCTTCCTGTGTACATTGTCAGCCAATTAGGGCTGGCGGCGGGGTTATACACAGCTCAGCATTCTGAGCACTGCTATATCTACAGCAGAGAAAACAGGGATTGTACCAAAACTGCACCAATCAGCCCAGTAAGTGATACATCCCGGGAATCAGAGTCTCTGCCCCTGCATTCTGCTACTCTCAGATGGGTTAGCAAAAACCTGGTGACAGATTCCCTCTAAGGGATTAAAATGAGCAAAATGTATAGAAAACAATATAGGTGAATCCGGATATTAAGTGGTCGCTTGATAATAGGTAATACTATGTTACTACTTATGTGGTTATCGGAATCTTCTCAGAGCTATATTAACAGATCTATGAAGGCTTTTGACAGTTGTACCCACAGTGATGGCCAACTAGACCACCAAATTTTGAAAAGTTGAAGCCAATATCTTCAATTGCAAGCAAAAACTTTTTCTGTATGCAAGATATTACTTAACTACTTTTGGAAGGAGTATAGAAAGACTTGTAACAGCTGAAGTCTGTATATTTCTTATTCTTTTATCTCCTCTATTATAACATTTTTTTTCTGTATTCAACCATCTCATAGTGTCTCAGTTGAGGTTTGGATTTTTTGACTGTCCCCTTTCTCCTTTGGAGCATTAATTTGCTGTCGATATGACAAAGTAGCTAAAAGAGGTATAGTGTATAATACGTATTATTTATCAAATATTAATTAAAAGAACCAACATTTGATTATATAAATACAAGGAAAAAGAATCAAAAATTGCCACCCAAAAACAAAAAATAAATATATCTGTCACAAGGTACGGGTAGCACTGGTCTCATATGCGTGTAAACCAGTGGAGGACAGGTCATTGGTGCAACCTGTGTGGCCACAAGAGGTAAGGTGCCTTCTTATTAAAATTATTTGATAGAGGCTATGTGCACACGTTCAGGATTTGAAGTAGAAATTTCTGCAGCGTTTCTGCATCTCCTTGGCAGGAAAAACGCTGCAATTTTTCTGCATTTTTTATGCGTTTTTGCACATCAATGAATGCTTTTTGGAGCTAAATACAGTTATTTGGTGGGGCATTGCTTTAACCCTTGGATTAGCGTCAGAACTGGGGTGAGTATATTGGTTTATTTAAATGATTAAAGAATGTGTCTGTTGTATTTCAAATAATTTGTTTGCTCTGTGCCTGTGTGTTTATTTAACTCTTTACTTTACTTGAATTAGGTATGGTGATGAAATGGTCTGATTGATATCTTGTCATCACCAAACAAAAGAGCTAGATGTCAGATAATCCCATTCACCCAATGTCATTAGCATTTCCATTCATGTAATTTCTGTGGCAGCTGTAAGTTGCCATTTTTAGTCTAGGAAGGTGCCATTAGGCAAATATGGTCCCTGGCCATTATTAACAGCTCACAGCTGTTTCGTTAGCGGTTATGTCCCCACGAACAGCAACAAGCAGCGCTTTGGACACAGCATATTTTTGCTGCATCCAAAACGAGGTGTTCTAATGATGCAATTTTGTTGTCTGTACATGTGAATCCACCTCATATAATGACACTTCAATTGGTCAAAGTCTGCAGTGGAGGCTAGCGTGTCCGCTAGAGAAATTGACATGCTGCGGGTGAGTTTGGGTACGTGGCCACGATCAGGAGACGCTGCAGGTTTGACACTACTTGTTTATGAAGCGTTAAAACCGCAGCGTCCAGATGTTACGTTATAGTGGATGGGATCTCTAGAAATCCCATGTCCACTATGCGTGCATCTGAGGTTACGGATCATCCGTGGACACTGACATGCGGCGTGTCTTTCAGGACCGCAGCATGTCAAATTCTCTTGTGGAGTCACTAGTCTCCGCAACAGAAATTTGGCCACTAGAAAGTATTGAATGCGGTAAATACGCATGGTTCAGTGAACACATGTGGATTTACCTGCGTCAATAGAATGCAATCATTTTGGACGTAGCAAAAATATACATCCAAAGCGCTGGTACATCCAGATCGTGGGCACAGAGCCTAAAATTAAAAAAAAAAATGGCGTGGGCTTTCGCATCATTTTTATAACCAGCAGAGGGAAAGTCGACCGTTGGATGCTGATATTAGTAGCCAGAGAAGGGGCCATTAGCCAACAATGTTCCCTGGCTATTTATCAGCCCGCAGCAGTTTGTTTAGCCTTTATTGGCTAGATTACAGAGGGACCCCAGAAAAAAATTGACGTAGGGTCCACCTATAAAATCTAACCAGAAAAGGCTAAACAGACAGCTGCAGAATGATATTAATAGCCAGGGAAGGGGCCATGGATCCTGGCCCCCTCCTCGGCTAATAATATCACCCTTCAGCAGTTTCAAAAATGGTGCATCTTAAGATGTGCCAAATCTAGAGCTTAGCCTCTGCTCTTCCCACTGCCCTGTAGCAGTCGCGAGTGGGGTAATGAGGCTGAGGTTCATGTCAGCCTTGTATTGGCGGCTGATGTGAAGCCAAGGTTAGTAATGGGGGCGTCTATAAGACGTCCCCATTACTAATCGCGTCTTAAAGTTGTTGCCGCTTGTTCAATAAATACACGGCCAGAATAAAGTATTTTAATGAAATATTTTTTTTTTTGATATACGCTCAGTCCTCGAATCCCACTTCTCCTGAAAAAAAGTAAAATAAAAAACAACCATATCCCTCATATGTCCGCCGTCACGACGTAGTCCATGATTCCGTCAAGATTCGTCCGATTCAGTTTCATCCCATTGCCTCTTGTCTTTCCTTGTGCAAATGAGAATAAAGATGATCCTTCTACAATGTGACAGCCCTTGAGATATTTGTAGACAGCTATTAAGTCTCCTCTCAGTCTTTTTTTTTGCAAGCTAAACATCCAAAATCCTGCAACCGTTACTCATAGGACATGGTTTGCAGACCGGTGACCATTTTGGTCACTCTTCTCTGAACTTGCTCCAGTTTGTCGATGTCTTTTTTAAAATGTGGTGCCCAAAACTGGACACAGTATTCCAGATGAGGTCTGACCAAAGAGGAGTAAAGTGCGATAATGACTTCACGTGATCTAGACTGTATGCTTCTGTTAATACATCCCAGAATTGTATTTGCCTTTTTTGCTGCTGCATCACACTGTTGACTCATGTTCAGTTTATGATCTATTAGTATACCTAAGACTTTTTCACATGTACTGTTGCTTAGCTCTATTCCTCCCATTTTGCATATGCTTTTTTCATTTTTATTGCCCAGATGTAGTACTTTGCATTTTTCCCTGTTAAAAACCATTCTGTTAGTTGCTGCCCACTGCTCCAGTTTATTTTGGTCTTTTTGAATCCTCTCTCTCTCTTCTCTAGTATTAGCTATCGCTCCTAGCTTTGTGTCAACAGCAAATTTAATCAGTTTACCCTCAATTCCTTCATCTAAATCATTGATAAAGATGTTGAACAATACAGGTCCCAGGACAGAGCCCTGTGGTACCCCACTTGAGACATTCATCCAGCTAGATGTGAAACCATTCACGACCACCCTTTGAGTCCGATCACTAAGCCAGTTATGAATCCACCTAACAGTTGCCTTGTCCATTCCATACTTGGTAATTTTTTCAATAAGGATGGTGTGAGATACTTTGTCGAATGCTTTGCTGAAGTCAAGATATACTATATCTACAGCATTTCCCTGATTCACCCAGTCAGTGATTCTGTCATAGAAGGAAATTAAATTAGTCTGACATGACTTGTTAGTTACAAACCCATGCTGACTCTGGTTAATCCCTTCTTTCTTATCCAGGTACTTACATACATGTTGTTTAATAATTTGTTCAAAGATCTTTCCTGGTATAGAAGTCAGACTCACCGGCCTATAGTTCCCTGGGTCCACCTTCTTTTTGAAGATAGGAACAACATTTGCTCTTCTCCAGTCTTCTGGGACTTCTCCTGCTCTCCAAGAATTTTCAAAGATTATGGAGAGTGGATCTAAATTTTCTTCTACGATCTCCTTCAGTACTCTGGGGTGTAATTCATCTGGACCTGGAGACTTGAACTCATTTATGTTAGCTAGATATTCCCTCACAATCTTTCTGTTTACAGATAACTTAGATTCTTCAATTCCTTTAATAGGACAGTGAAGATCAGTTGATGTTACATTTTCTTTCTGAGGGAAAACAGATGCAAAATAGGAATTAAAAAGTTCGGCCTTCTCAACATCCTTTCTTACCATTTCCCCATTTTCATCCTGTAAAAATCCTATAGCATCTTTGACTTTTCTTTTACTTTTGACATACCCCCAAAATCCTTTTTTATTGCTTTTGACATCTCTTGCAAGCCTTAATTCATTGTCAGCTTTAGCTAACCTGATACGTGCCCTACAGGTTCTGCAGACTGCATTATAATCTTCTTTAGATATGCCTCCCTCTTTCCATTTGATAAACATTTCTTTCTTTCTTTTTAGCATGTGTTTAAGTTCTGTGTTCATCCATCCTGGTTTCCTTAAATGCTTCCCATTCTTCCTACTTTTTGGGATTGTTAACGATTGTGCTTTGAGAATCTCATTTTTAAAAATTTCCCATCTTTCCTGGACATTTTTGTCCTTAAGGACATCCAGCCATTGGATCCCACCTATTCTCTTTCTGAGTCGCTTAAAATCTGCCTTTATGAAATCTAACCTTGAAGTTTGAGTCTTCACATGTCTTCCTCCTCTAGTTTTCCAAAATTCTATAACAGCATGATCGCTGCCTCCTAGGGTCCCAGCCACTTTTACCTCCTCAACCATTTCTTCCCTGTTTATAAGGATTAGATCATTTCCAGCCTGTACAGTTTTTACAAGTTTTTACACAACTTTTTCGTGGTTACTGATCTCTTGTTTTGAATTTATAGAATAGGAAGTTTCAATATTATTTTATTACATTGCAACAGAGAATGTGCCAAGAGAACCAGACATTAATGACAGAACTGGTCCTTCTTGGATTTGGACATCTCCACCTGGTCAAGCCCATTGTCCTCCTCATGTGTCTTCTAACATATTTCATCATTCTGGTCGGGAACCTCATAATAATTGGCTTAATTACCACAAGCCCAAGGCTCAGCTCTCCCATGTACTTTTTTCTCTGTAACCTTTCTTCTTGTGAAGTTATTTTCACAGCCAACATCATGCCTAATATGATCTATGTCATGTGGAGCGACGGTGGGACAATCTCCTTAAATGGCTGTATTATCCAGTTCTATATTTTCACGTCATCCGGGAGCGCCGAATGCCTTCTTCTCACAGTCATGGCTTTTGATCGATACTTAGCCATCTGTAACCCCCTGAGATATGCTTCAATTATGAATTTTAAGACCTGCATTCATCTGGTGGTCTGGGCTTGGCTTTCTGGCTTCATAGGAATGTGTATAATAGTCACAACTATATCAAACCTACAGTTCTGTGGTGCAAATGTAGTTGATCATTTCTTTTGCGACTTAGAACCCATTTTGCATCTGTCTTTTTCTGATACCTCACTGGTGCAGGTAGAAGTATTGGTATATGCCATGTTAATGGGTATTCTTCCTTTTGTGCTCATTATCTTAAGTTATGTGGTCATATTTTACACCATTGTCAAGATACCCTCAGAGACTGGGCGGCAGAAGGCTTTTTCCACGTGCAGCTCACATCTGGCCTCGGTCTGTACATACTTTGGGACAATCCTCATCATTTATTTGGTTCCTTCTCACAAACGCTCGGTGGAAGTCAACAAAATCCTCTCTCTTTTTTACACCGTATTAACGCCTTTGTTCAATCCCATAATATACAGCCTAAGGAATCAAGAAATGCAAGCATGTTTTGCAACGTTCATATACTTCTTTATTCCAAACAGAAATAAGCCATGTAAAACAAGCTAAGAAAAATAAGGCAGGAAAGAAAAAAATTAATTGGCTAAATAAAGAAAAATCACTACCATGTACAGTAAGTCCAGTATTAGAAAAGTACCTTGTCCAAAGAAGAAAAAAGGCCGGAGTCTCTAATGCCATCCAATGCAGGTAGCTAGTCAAGTGGTCAGTATTGACCTTTAAAAAGCCTTTCCACGTAATTTAACCAAATCATAATCTTCTCCAGAAGGGGCTCTTGCCCATCATACGAGCAAAATTAGATACTAGTTGGCTGGGGGAACAGAGGTCTGGCTCAAAATATCTCCTCTAGAAGAGCATCAAGTCAGCAAAGGGAGACTGCTACCTCTAAAAGGTGATGGTAGAAGCCCCAATGTCTTCCGATTTGAAGAGGTTAGTTTGTATACTTTTTCCCCAGGAAACATTGTCTGGCCTATAAGTCTCCTAACTTCTACTTGATTCTCTGCTCAAGGATGAACCTAAGGCCAAGATTAGAGAAACAGGAAAGCATGGCTCCTTTCTTCCAAAAACACCACCACACCTGTCCATTGGTTGCGTGAGGCAGAGGAGTTCTGTCCCATTTACATCAATGAAGCCGAAATAAAAAAAACTGAATACTAACCATAGAAAATTGTTGGTGCTTTCCAAAGAAAATAAAAAATTTGAAAAACCTTTTGTAAGTCCAATGTTTTCTTTTCACCTTGTGCAGCAATGAATGGAGGTGGACACAAATCTCAGTCTGAATTATAGCGTAAGATCGGGAATCTCAAAATTATTAGCAAAAAATTTTACAAAATCAGATATTGCTGGAGCCGAAGAAAGGCTCGTTTAGAAGAATGTCATCACTAGTGTCTGTCTGTATATCTAGATATCTAGAGAAGCTTCTTTTTTATGATCTCAGCTCAGAAAATAAATACAGTTTCCAAATTCTAGATCAACAGAACTGAAGAGTCAAAAGTAATCCATTCTTCTGTTATCTCGAAAACAGAATTATGGACTTAGTCCTCTGTGCACCTCTCCATTGAGGACACTTGGATGAAAATGTAAATTAAGCAACCAAGATATTTGGCGAAGTAATGGTCTACTGTACTGAGTAATTGAGGAAGCGAGCAACCCAACGGAACCTGATGTGGCTTGAGAACAAGCAAAAATGTGCATATAGGGCAAGTTGGATTGACAATGGGTCAACCAGTATAAAATGCAAACCTTATTGATATTGGAAGAATAATTTTTAGATAAAAGACAATCCAGGTTGTTCCAGATTTTGTACAATAGTGAAACTTCTAGCAGGAAAAGTAATGGCTGAGACTGGGGCCAGGCAGAATTATAATGGTAGATGTTGCACAACTAATGGTATCGAATGTGGTTGTAGAAATGTCCAGCAGGATTGGATTTCAGACAACTGTCAACTTGTAGCAAGATAAGATTGTGTAACCATCAAGCTCATTGCCTCTTCATGACCAAGCCCTTCAACAGACATCTCTGTATATCTACAATTTTCTGTCATTCCTGAGTGGAGCAGCACTCCACCGCTTTATGCAACTAGCTATTGAGCCCGTTCAACCCGCGAGTGGTGAGCATTTTTATTGGATTATGGTCTCCCATGCTGGTATGTGCTGCCCCCATCCTGGTATTTGTGCTGCCCCCATCCTGGTATTTGTGCTCCCCAATCCTATTCCTCCATTATGCTATGTGCTGCCCTCATCCCTATCCTGGTATGCATGGCACCCCTCATCCCCAATCCTGGTATGCATGGCACCCCTCATACCCAATCCTGTATACATGGCACCCATCATCCCCAATCCTGTATACATGGCACCCCTCACCGCCAAATCCTGTGTACATGGCACCCCTCACCCCCAATCCTGTATACATGGCACCCCTCACCCCCAATCTTGGTATGCATGGCACCCCCTCACCCCCAATCCTGTATACATGGCACCCCTCACCCCCAATCCTGGTATGCATGGCACCCCTCATCCCCAATCCTGGTATGCATGGCACCCCTCATCCTGGTATGCATGGCACCCCATCCCTCATCCCTATCCTGGTATGTATGGTACCCCTCATCCAGGTATGCATGGTACCCCTCATCCCTATCCTGGTATACACAATATCCCTCATCCCTATCCTGGTATGCATGGCACTCCTCATCCCCCAATCCTGGTATGCATGGCACCACATATTCCTATTCTGGTATGCATGGTACCTCATCGATCATCCTGGTATGCATGGTACCCCTCATTCCTATACTGGTATGTATGGAACTTCTCATCCCCCTATCTTAGTATGCATGGCCCCCCTCACCCCTCAATCCTGGTATGTATGGTACCACTCATCCCCCAATCCTGGTATGTGTGGCCCCCTCACCCCCCCAATCCTGTATGCATGGCACCCCTCATCCCTATCACGCTGCACACATACAAAAAAAACCCACTTATACTCACCTTTCTTCCCTGTGCTCCAGTGCTGCTGTGTCCTGTTATGCAGGAGGCCGGGGGAGGAGTGTGGCGCCGAAGTACGCGAGTGCCTATACCGCGCTGTCCGGCGCCATTTTGATAAAGACACACTGCAAATTCGACTTCAGTAAAATGGCGCTGGATAACGCCATGTGCATGCGCCGATTCCTTCATTCCTGCCCCGGTCTCCGGCGAGAAGAGAGGCGCCACGGCAACGCTCCTCCCGGTCAGGTAAGTATGTAAGTATGGCTCCGGAGATCGCGGTATGCGTTCTGTGTCTACGCATCTCCGGTGCCATACACTCCTCTTACCTGTAACGGCTCAATGCATGCTTCTGTCTGGAGCCAGACTGCGTTGGCGTGTCGCGCTTGCGCAGTCTATAGAGGCTTCAGACAGAGGGACGCTTGTACGATTATATTATGCTATTATACTAAAAGGGATTTACCATATCAGTTGTCCTATATATTGAAGAGTATGGTGCGCCCACTCAGCAATAAAGATAAAACCCCATAAACCATAATAGGTTTTCTTCCAGAAACAGTGTCACACCTTCCACCAGTTGGATCTGGAATTGAAGGTCAACTTATAGTGAACCGGTGGAGCCGAAACACCAAACTCAACCCGTTGACTGGTGTGTAGTGATGAGCGAGCACTAAAATGCTCGGGTACTCATTGCTCGGGTCGAGCACATTGAAATACTCGGGTGCTCGACCCGAGCAACGAGCCCAATGTAAGTCTATGGGAAACTCGAGCATTTTTCAGGCGGCTCCTCCCGGCGGACTGCAGAGGGCCTAAAAATTGCCCAAATCGATGGGAACAGTGCTCAAATGACATGAAAACAGCATGGGGAAGACCCCTGGAAGCATCTCTGACTCCCAGATCACTGCTGTCAACAACGTTTTCAGAGTATTACACCACTTTTACGGACACACAATAAAACATACAAAAACTAAACCAAAATGGATATTCCAGGGAAATATGTTAAGGAACATCCTTTCCAGGGTAATGACTTGTATATAAGGCAAAATAAATAACCAAAACCAAAAATAGTCCTCCACACCTTGGGCTATGTTCACACGTAGCGATTTTGATGCGTTTTTGCAATTTTGCATTGCTTTCAACCAAAACAAATGCATTCACCAGGAAATGTCATTTTAACATTTTACAACCTTATCTGGCCATGTGCTGTGTGACACATGCATACAGTGCTGAAAAGACATGGGAACAGCATGGGGAAGAGCTCTGGAATCATCTCTGACTGCGAGGTCACTGCCTAAAAGTGTGCCCATCATAAGTGATCCTTGACGCAAGCGAAGATGCCTCCCGCCATGCACCTGTCATTGCAGAGTTGCAACAATCACCGTCCATGTCCTTCTCCCAGAGCAGTGTTCACTTGTACCTCCCCCATTCCTTGCAATGCTAGCGCAAGTATGCAGCCTGCCACCCACCCACCCCAGGCTGCAATAGAATACTGCGAGCTTGCTTAGGCATGTGGAGGCAGACGCCAGCCACCATGTCATGGTTGCATCGGCAGCTTGCTATCCAAACTCAGTCCCTAGCCGCCCGGCGGCCGAATGTCCATAAACGGTCCCCAGCCGCCCCTATTTCTCTGCTGAACTTCCCCCACACTTTTCTTAGCCTGGCCTGCTTTAGGGCAGCATTGGACGAGCCCACCAGAGAACCAGACTCCTCCGGTGGGCCCTGGCTTCTCCATCAGGGGAGTTGAAAGTGCCAAGGTGAGGAGCATGATGATGATGATAGAAGTTAGCATCTGCTTTGTTTTGATGGAATGCAAGCGTAAGTGGGCAGCCTGACACCCACCCACCCACCCCCAGGCTGCAATACCATACTGCTAGCTTGCTTCCACTTCAAATTGGGCATTTTAGGCATGTGGAGGCGGAATCTGGCCACCACGTCATGGCTGCGGCGGCGGCCTGTTATCCATACTCAGTCCCCAGCCGCCTGGCGGTCGGGTGTTCACGCTCGGTCCCCAGCTGCCAGGGGTCAGCCGGGTGTCCATACTCGGTCCCCAGCTGCCCCGCGGCCGGGTGTCCACACTCGGTCCCCAGCCGCCTGGGGGCAGCCAGGTGTCCATAAACGGTCCCCAGACGCCCCTATTTCTCCTGTCAACTTCCCCCCACTCACTTTTCTTAGCCCGGCCTGCTTTAGGGCAGCATTGGACGAGCCCACCAAAGAACCACACTCCTCCGGTGGGCCCTGGCTTCTCCATCAGGGGAGTTGAGAGTGCCAAGGTGAGGAGCATGATGATGATGATAGAAGTTAGCATCTGCTTTGTTTTGTTGGAATGCAAGCGTAAGTGTGCAACCTGACACCCACCCACCCCCAGGCTGCAATACCATACTGCTAGCTTGCTTGCATTTTATATTGGGCCTTTTAGGCATGTGGAGGCGGAATCTGGCCACCACGTCATGGCTGCATCAGCTGCCTGGTATCCATTTTCAGTCCCCAGCTGCCGGCGGCCGGGTGTCCCCGCTCGGTCCCCAGCCGCCAAGGGGCGGCCGGGTGTCCATAAACGGTCACCAGCCGCCCCTATTTCTCCTGTCAACTTCCCCCCACTCACTTTTCTTAGCCCAGCCTGCTTTAGGGCAGCATTGGACGAGCCCACCAAAGAACCACACTCCTCCGGTGGGCCCTGGCTTCTCCATCAGGGGAGTTGAGAGTGCCAAGGTGAGGAGCATGATGATGATGATAGAAGTTAGCATCTGCTTTGTTTTGTTGGAATGCAAGCGTAAGTGTGCAACCTGACACCCACCCACCCCCAGGCTGCAATACCATACTGCTAGCTTGCTTGCACTTTATATTGGGCCTTTTAGGCATGCGGAGGCGGAATCTGGCCACCACGTCATGGCTGCATCAGCTGCCTGGTATCCATTTTCAGTCCCCAGCTGCCGGCGGCCGGGTGTCCCCGCTCGGTCCCCAGCCGCCAAGGGGCGGCCGGGTGTCCATAAACGGTCACCAGCCGCCCCTATTTCTCCTTGGAACATCCCCCCCACACACTTTTCTTAGCCCGGCCTGCTTTAGGGCAGCATTGAACGAGCCCACCAGAGAACCAGACTACTCCGGTGGGCCCTGGCTTCTCCATCAGGGGAGTTGAGAGTGCCAAGGTGAGGAGCATGATGATGATAGAAGTTAGCATCTGCTTTGCTTTCTTGGAATGCAAGCGTAAGTGTTCAACCTGCCACCCACCCACCCCCAGGCTGCAATACCATACTGCTAGCTTGCTTGCACTTTAAATTGGGCCTTTTAGGCATGTGGAGGCGGAATCTGGCCACCACGTCATGGCTGCGTCGGCAGCCTGGTATCCATACTCAGTCCCCAGCCGCCCGGCAGCCGCGTATCCACGCTCGGTCCCCAGCTGCCAGGGGGTTGCCAGGTGTCCATACTCGGTCCCCAGCTGCCTCGCGACCGGGAGTCCACACACGGTCCCCAGCCGCCTGGGGGCAGCCGGATGTGCATAAATGGTCCCCAGCCGCCCCTATTTCTCCTTAGAACATCCCCCCACACAGTTTTCTTAGCCTGGCCTGCTTTAGGACAGCATTGGACGAGCCCACCAGAGAACCACACTCCTCCAGTGGGCCCTGGCTTCTCCATCAGGGGAGTTGAGAGTGCCAAGAGGAGGAGCATGATGATGATAGAAGTTAGCATCTGCTTTGTTTTCTTGGAATACAAGTGTAAGCATGCAGCCTGCCACCCACTCACCCCCAGGCTGCAATACCATACTTCTAGCTTTCTTGCACTTCAAATTGGGCCTTTTAGGCATGTGGAGACGGAATCTGGCCACCACGTCATGACTGCGTCGGCGACCTGTTATCCATACTCAGTCCCCAGCCGCCCGGCAGCCAGGTGTCCACGCTCGGTCCCCAGCCGCCAGTAGATGGCCGGGTGTCCATACTCGGTCCCTAGCCACCCTGCGGCCGGGTGTCCATAAACGGTCCCCAGCCACCCCTATTTGTAGGACAGCCGAAACACAAACACGTGGACAAGTGAATGTGGCTAGGGATGGTCCATCTCACGACTTCACACTGGGTTAATATTGTGGAAGCCGGGACACAGTTGGACACTGAAATGCAACACGTCCTCCAGACATAGAGGATTGCTATTCCTGGGTCAATCAGAACCGCAAACGGTAGTTCAAAAGGTAGACAGCAGCAGTGGTCAGCTGCCTACACAACAAGTAAATTATTCATGATCATGAGGACATCCATCTCCTTAGCTTTCTGTTCCTTGGAATGCAAGCGCATGTATGTAGTAGCAGCTAGGCCTGAGGTGGTCAGCGTTTTGGCGCATATCCTACCTCCTCAGAGGATTGCAGGATGCTTTACTGCTACTATTCCAGTTCTATGACTCCCGTTAAAACAAAGCTTCAGGTGATGAACGATGGATGAGGTGAAAGAGCAGGAGGAACAGGGACCATTCATATCAATATCAGGCCAGTCAACCACACATGTCTTGTAGGATATGTTTCTGTACCAAAAGGAGCAATTCGGCTACACAGTTATAGGGCATACAGTGAGTGCAATGCCTACCAAAAATTTCGAGGCACTCCAATGCCCCTTGGAAGTGACATGGAGGTCAGAGGGCCTTAACTAAACCATTTTTTTCATTTATAGCAACTGGGTCTCCTGTGCACTGTTGGCCTAAGCAGTGAATGGAAGGCTTTCCAAAAATTATGAGGAATTGCAATGGCCCTTGAAACAGACGTGGATTACAACATACTAAAAACCTTCTACCCATTATTGGGGAGTGGGTCTCCCTTAGTGTTCGCCTATGCATTGAAAAGCAAAAGCTGACTAAAATTAGGAGGAAATGCAATGCCAGTTGGAAGAGTCATGGAGGTTAGAGTTAAATAAAAACAACATTTCAATGCCCCTTGGAAGAGCTGTCGAGTTCAGAATGGTTTAACAAGACGATTTTAATGCCCCTTGGAAGAGACGTGGAGGTCACAGTAGCTTAACAAGACGGTTTTAATGCCCCTTGCAAAAGTGGTGGAGGTCACAGTAGCTTAACAAGATGGTTTTAATGCCCCTCGGAAGAGACGTGGAGGTCCCAGTAGCTTAACAAGACAGTTTTAATGCCCCTTGGAAAAGTGGTGGAGGTCACAGTAGCTTAACAAGACAGTTTTAATGCCCCTCGGAAGAGACGTGGAAGTCCCAGTAGCTTAGCAAGACAGTTTTAATGCCCCTTGGAAAAGTAGTGGAGGTCACAGTAGTTTAACAAGATGGTTTTAATGCCCCTTGGAAGAGATGTGGAGGTCCCAGTAGCTTAACAAGACGGTTTTAATGCCCTTGGGAAAAGCGGAGGAGGTCCCAGTAGCTTAACAAGATCATAGAATCATAGAATGGTAGAGTTGGAAGGGACCTCCTTGGTCATCTGGTCCAACCCCCTGCTCAAAGCAGGATTCACTAAATCATCTCAGACAGATGTCTGTCCAGCCTCTGTTTGAAGACGTCCATTGAAGGGGAACTCACCACCTCTCGTGGCAGCCTGTTCCACTCATTAATCACCCTAACTGTCAAAAAGTTTTTTCTAATATCTAATCTGTGTCTCCTCCCATTTAGTTTCATCACATTGCTTCTAGTCTTTCCTTGTGCAAATGAGAATAAAGATGATCCTTCTACAATGTGACAGCCCTTGAGATATTTGTAGACAGCTATTAAATCTCCTCTCAGTCTTCTTTTTTGCAAGCTAAACATTCCCAAATCCTGCAACCGTTCCTCATAGGACATGGTTTGCAGACCAGTCACCATTCTGGTCGCTCTTCTCTGAACTTGCTCCAGTTTGTCTATGTCTTTTTTAAAATGTGGTGCCCAAAACTGTACACAGTATTCCAGATGAGGTCTGACCAAAGAGGAGTAAAGACCGATAATGACTTCACGTGATCTAGACTGTATGCTTCTGTTAATACATCCCAGAATTGTATTTGCCTTTTTTTGCTGCTGCATCACACTGTTGACTCATGTTCAGTCTATGATCTATTAGTATACCTAAGTCTTTTTCACATGTACTGTTGCTTAGCTCTATTCCTCCCATTCTGTATATGCTTTTTTCATTTTTATTGCCCAGATGTAGTACTTTGCATTTTTCCCTGTTAAAAACCATTCTGTTGGTTGCTGCCAACTGCTCCAGTTTATTTAGGTCTTTTTGAATCCTCTCTCTCTCTTCTCTAGTATTAGCTATCCCTCCTAGCTTTGTGTCATCAGCAAATTTAATCAGTTTACCCTCAATTCCTTCATCTAAATCATTGATAAAGATGTTGAACAATACAGGTCCCAGGACGGAGCCCTGTGGTACCCCACTTGAGACATTCATCCAGCTGGATGTGAAGCCATTTACAACCACCCTTTGAGTCCGATCACTAAGCCAGTTATGAATCCACCTAACAGTTGCCTGGTCCATTGCATACTTGGTCATTTTTTCAATAAGGATGGTGTGAGATACTTTGTCAAATGCTTTGCTGAAGTCAAGATATACTATATCGCCAGCATTTCCCTGATCCACCCAGTCAGTGATTCTGTCATAGAAGGAAATTAAGTTAGTCTGACATGACTTGTTAGTTACAAACCCATGCTGACTCTGGTTAATCACTTCATTCTTATCCATGTACTTACATACATGTTGTTTAATAATTTGTTCAAAGATCTTTCCTGGTATAGAAGTCAGACTTACCGGCCTATAGTTCCCTGGGTCCACCTTCTTCCCCTTTTTGAAGATAGGAACAACATTTGCTCTTCTCCAGTCTTCTGGGACTTCTCCTGTTCTCCAAGAATTTTCAAAGATTATGGAGAGTGGTTCTAAAATTTCTTCTATGATCTCCTTCAGTACTCTGCGGTGTAATTCATCTGGACCTGGAGACTTGAACTCATTTATGTTAGCTAAATATTCCCTCACAATCTTTCTGTTTACAGATAACTTGGATTCCTCTATTCCTTTAAAAGGACAGTGAAGATCAGTTGATGTTACATTTTCTTTCTGAGAGAAAACAGATGCAAAATAGGAATTAAAAAGTTCGGCCTTCTCAACATCCTCTCTTACCATTTCTCCATTTTCATCCTGTAAAAATCCTATAGCATCTTTGACTTTTCTTTTACTTTTGACATACCCCCAAAATCCTTTTTTATTGCTTTTGACATCTCTTGCAAGCCTTAATTCATTGTCAGCTTTAACTAACCTGATACGTGCCCTGCAGGATCTGCAGACTGTATTATAATCTTCTTTAGATATGCCTCCCTCTTTCCATTGAATAAACATTTCTTTCTTTCTTTTTAGCATGTGTTTAAGTTCTGTGTTCATCCATCCTGGTTTCCTTAAATGCTTCCCATTCTTCCTACTTTTCGGGATTGCTAACGATTGTGCTTTGAGATGGTTTTAATGCCCCTTGGAAAAGTGGTGGAGGTCCCAGTAGCTTAACAAGACGGTTTTAATGCCCCTCGGAAGAGACCTGGAGGTCCCAGTAGCTTAAAAAGACGATTTTAATGCCCCTTGGAAAACTGGTGGAGGTCACAGTAGCTTAACAAGACGGTTTTAATACCCCTCGGAAGAGATGTGGAGGTCCCAGTAGCTTAACAAGATGGTTCTAATGCCCCTTGGAAAAGTGGTGGAGGTCCCAGTAGCTTAACAAGATGGTTTTAATGCCCCTTGGAAAAGTGGTGGAGGTCACAGTAGCTTAACAAGATGGTTTTATTGCCCCTTGGAAGAGACGTGGAGGTCCCAGTAGATTAACAAGACGGTTTCAATGCCCCTCGGAAGAGACGTGGAGGTCCCAATAGCTTAACAAGACAGTTTTAATGCTCCTTGGAAAAGTGGCGGAGGTCACAGTAGCTTAACAAGACAGTTTTAATGCCCCTCGGAAGAGACGTGGAGGTCCCAATAGCTTAACAAGACAGTTTTAATGCTCCTTGGAAAAGTGGCGGAGGTCACAGTAGCTTAACAAGACAGTTTTAATGCCCCTCGGAAGAGATGTGGAGGTCCCAGTAGCTTAACAAGACGGTTTTAATGCCCCTTGGAAAAGTGGTGGAGATCACAGTAGCTTAACAAGACGGTTTTAATGCCCCTCGGAAGAGACGTGGAGGTCCCAGTAGCTTAACAAGATGGTTTAATGCCCCTTGTAAAAGTAGTGGAGTTCCCAGTAGCTTAACAAGATGGTTTTAACGCCCCTTAGAAAAGTGGTGGATGTCACAGTCGCTTAACAAGACTGTTTTAATGCCCCTTACAAGAGCCATACAGTACAGCATATTACAAACATTATTCCCATTATTGGGGAGTGGGTCTCCCATAGTCTTTGCCTGTGCCTTCCAAGCAAAAGCTGCCAAATATTAGGATGGAGGAACTTGCAATGCCCCTTAGAAGAGCCATGCAGTACAGCATATTACAAATATTATTCCCATTATTGGGGAGTGGGTATCCCATAGTCTTTGCCTATGCCTTCCAAGCAAAAGCTGACAAAAATAAGGACAGAGGAACTTTCAATAATGGCAACACGGACCACTGTCACCCTGGTGGTATAGTGGTGGTGGAGACTGAGGATAAGGAGAAGAAGATGAAACAGCCGAAATGAGGAAGCGTATACCCATGTGTGGGTGTGAAGCGGTGCATGTGAATACACCTCCCGAAATAACACAGTGCATTTGACTTTATGTTACTCTGCTGTCATTTGGTGGTGATGAGAAGTCTGGCCCAATCCAGCCCTTGTTCATTTTGATAAGGGTCAGCTAGTCAGCATTGTCAGTTGACAGGCGAGTGCGCTTATCTGTTATAATTCCCCCAGCGGCATTAAAAACACGCTCCGATAACACGCTAGTGGCAGGGCAGGCCAGGACCTCCAAGGCGTACAGAGCGAGTTCATTCCAAGTGTCCAGCTTGGATACCCAATAATTAAAAGGCACAGAGGAATCACGGAGGGTGCTGGTACGATCGGCAAGGTACTCCCTCACCATCCTTTGCAACTTTCCACTCCTTGTGAGAGTACCCCGCGCCTCAGGGTCTGCCCGAAGGGAGGGTCTGAGAAAGCTGTCCCAGAACGTTGACAGTGTTGCCCTGCCTCTGCTGGATTGGAGTTGCGTCTCTCTCGCATATACGCCTTGGTTGGGCAACGAACTGTGACCTCTGCCGCTAGCGTGTTCAGATGGGAATTTTTTTAAAATTCTACAGCAAGGGCCTTCTGGTACTGCCCCATTTTTGTAGACCTCTCCACCCCAGGAATAAGAGAGTGAAAGTTCTCCTTGTAGCGGGGGTCTAAAAGTGTCACCAACCAGTAATGACTGTCACCCAACATTATGTCAATGCGAGGGTCACGGTTAAGGCAGCATAACATAAAGTCAGCCATGCGTGCCAGACTGGTAATGGGCAAGACTTCCGTGTCCTCACCAAGATGACGACTGACCATACTCTCCTCCTCCTCCCCCCTGTCCTCAGGCCACCCACGCTGAACCGACGGTATGACAGTTGTACAGGTATTACCGTCTACAGCGCATGATACAAGCTCCTGTTCTTCCTCCTCCTCCTCCTCTCTCTCATTGTCCCCCAATGCACATTGGGATGAGATGAGGCTGGGCTGTGTGTAATCGACCGCTACGGCTTCTTGATCCATCTCATCATACAATGGCTGCAACGCCTCCTCTTTAATTCTCTGCAGAGAGCATTGCAAAAGACAGACAAGTGGAATGCTGACGCTAATGATGGCGTCATCGCCACTCACCATCTTGGTGGACTCCTCAAAGTTTGTCAAGATGGTACATATGTCAGACATCCAGGTCCACTCCTGAGGTCTTATGTGTGGAATCTGACCTGAATATCGATGGCCTTGTTGCAGCTGGTACTCCAAAACTGCTCTATTCTGCTCACAAATCCTTTGCAACATGTGGAGGGTGGAGTTCCAATGTGTGGGGACATCACACACCAGTCGGTGTGACGGAAGCTGCAAACGCTTCTGCAACACAGGAAGGGCGGTGGAAGCTGTAGCCGACTTGTGAAAACGAGCTGACAGGTGGCGTACTTTGACGAGCAGATATGGCAACTCGGGGTACGATTTAAGAAACCACTGAACCACGAGGTTAAGCACATGAGCCAGGCACGACCATGCCTGGAGGTAGGTGCAGCGGTCTCAGCTACAGATCTGCCTGCTCTTTCACAGCTGTCCACAACTCACAACCAGTGTGAGGTTTCTCACCTAAGCTTATGAGTTTCAGCACAGCCTGTTGCCGCTTGGCTGAGGCAGTACTGCAGTGCTTCCAGCTTGTAACTAATGTGGTGATATCTGAGATGGAGGCTGAACATGAGGAGGAGGAGGATGATACGCATGAGCAGTATACTGTGGGGGCAACTCTGACTGACATAGGGCCCACAATCCTCGGTGTGGGGAGGATGAGTTGCGTCCCAAGGTCCGACTGGGTCCCGGCTTCCACTATGTTTACCCAGAGTGCCGTCAGGGAGATGTACTGTCCCTGGCCACAAGCACTTGTCCACGTGTCCAATGTCAGGTGGACTCTCCCAGTAACTGCGTTGTTGAGGGCACGGCAGATGTTTTGGGACACGTGCTTGTGTAGTGTGGGGATGGCACACCGGGCAAAATAGTGTCGGCTGGGGGCTGAGTACCGAGGGACCGCCACCGCCATAAGGTTGCGGAAGGATTCCGTCTCCACCAGCCTAAAAGGCAGCATTTCCAACGCAAGCAGTCGTGAAATGTGCGAATTTAGATCTGTGGCCTGTGGGGCGTTAGCTGCGAATTTCCACTTTCGTTCAAAGGTCTGGGATATGGACAATTGAACGCAGCGGTGGGACGTGGATGTGGACGTTGATGCTGTTTCTTGAGAAACTGCCATAACAAGTGAAGACTGAGAGGAGAAGGCATCTTTGCATGCAGTATGGACAGGGGATTCCCTTGCACACACAACAGGGGGTTCTATTGCATGCACAACAGTGGAAGAAGCAATAGTGACACCGGCTGACACTGGTCATGTACCCTGCTGTTCGCCCCACAAAGTCGGGTGCTTTGCTGCCATGTGCCTGATCATGCTGGTGGTGGTCAGGCTGGTAGTTTTGTCACCCTTCTGATGCTGGCATGGCAGGTGGTACAAATGGCCTTTTTGGGGTTATCAGCAGAGTCTTTAAAAAAATTCCAGACTCTGGAAGACCTACAGGTTGAACTGGCAATGTCCCTCATGTTGGTGTTACAGGGAACTGTTGCCTGCCTTCTGTGTGCGGCCACCACACTGCTTCTTCCTGCCTGTTGGGGTACTCTGCCTCCCTCACCCTGTGTGCTGCTGGCCTTGCTCTGCATGTCCTCCTGCCACGTTGGGTCAGTTACTAGATCATCCACCACCTCCTCCTCTTCCACTTGCGCACCACAATCCTCCTCCTCACTTCCTTTCAATTGTGTCTCGTCATCGTCCATCTCTTGTGTCAAATTGCACGCGTCAACTTCCTGTGGCCGTGGCTGTTCAAATATTTTGGCATTGCTACATGGGATCTCCTCTTCCACCACTTCAAGCGGAGCAGGCGTAGGGCACAAATATGGAAATGGACCAGTGAACAGCTCTTCAGAGAGTCAAATTGTGGGATCAGTTGCTGTCTGACGACACTCGGCATGGTGGGAGGAAGGAGCATCAGGGTGAGGAGGAGTATGCGGTCGAGACTCACGGCAACTAAGATTTGACCATGTGGAAGAAAGACCGGAGGTGGTGGTGCCCAGGTAACTGGAAGTATTATCTGCTATCCAATTAATAACCTGTTCACACTGATCAGTTCACAATACTGGTGTTGTTCTGTGCTTCCCTAGTTATTTGGTCAAAAAGTGGGAGCGAGAAGATGTGGCTGTTGGTTGTGGCACATTTTCACCTTGGCCACGGCCCCGTCCTCTGCACGCACCATCACCAGAACGTCCAGTTCCACTTCCCTTGCCACGCGTCTTGCCCATTGTAAAGGAAGTAAAATAGCTTACACTCGCACTATCAATGGAAAAAGGGTAATAAAAAGTAGATTAGAACCATGGAAGAGGAAAACCACAGTTCTATTTCTCTGGCCTACACCCGACTCTTTTAAACAATCTGAACAATCCGGAGACACTATTACTGTTTTTTCTTTATGGAAAAAATACCAAAAGCCGGATAATAGAGATTTTTTACTGTGGGATGGCAAAACTACAGTTATAATTTACTGGTGTATACCAGACTCTTTTAAACTGATATATTGGTGTCTGAACAATCAGGGGGCACTATTACTGTTTTTCTTGACGGCAAAAAATGCCAAAAGCAGGATAATACAGATATTTGACCCGTGGAACTGCAAAACCACAGTTTTATATCTCGGGCCTACACCAGACTATTATCAACAGATGTATTTGTGTCTGAACAATCAGGGAGACACTATTACATTTTTTTTTTAAGGCAAAAAAAAATGCCAAAAGCAGGATAATAGAGATTTTTTAGCGTGGAACTGCAAAACCACAGTTATAATTTACTGGTGTATACCAGACTTTTTTAAATATATATATTTGCGGCTGAACAGTGAGCGACAAACTCAAACTGTTTTTTTTTAGATACAAATGGCCCAAAAGTGGATAATACAGAGGTTTGAACTGTGGAACTGCAAAACGACGCTTCTGTTTCTCTAGCTTACACCAGACTATTTTCAACAGATATATTTGTGTCTGAACTGTCACAGACACCCTTTTTTTTTTTCTTTTTTTTTTGGGGGGGAGACACCAAAAGGTTAATAAGATGGGTATTTGTACAGTGTGAAGGAGGATAAAAAAAAGAGGATTAAGATGAAAAAAAAAAGGATTTTTCCTGGCCCCCGAGACCTGGAGCTAAGTCCAGCAATTTCAGCAAGAGGAGCACATAGGACTGTAATTCAGTGTTTGCTGGTATAACCACTGCATCTCCTATACAGCCTGCCTGCCTGCTTGATATCTGGGATGGATATTAGTCCTGAGAAGGACTGTTTGTTTGATCTGGCAGCCTTTACAGACCCTACACTAACTATTTTGCAGTATATATCTCTCTCTAAATCAGCAGCGCTGTCCCTACACTGTCTGCTCCCAGCCGTCTGTGTCCAAGATGGCGGCCACATAATCAATGTAATGCCCACAACCAACATGGCTGCGGCATTACAGTGACTGGCTGGAAATCCCTGCATGTTCGTTGGCTCTGTAAAGAGCGCCAAACGTGCAGGGCAGAGACCCGAGCTCCCGCCAAAGTAACCCAGAAATGCTCAGTGCTCGCCGAACATCCCAAGTAGCGTGATGCTCGGGCGAGTACCGAGCAGTGTCGAGCATGTTCGCTCAACACTAGTAAAGAGAGATGTTCTTTAAAAAGTTTTATAATGTTTTTGGTAAGGAAACGTAACCAGTAGCGTTAAAGAAAAAGAGCCTCCCATAAAGGGAAGAGATTTTATGTTGGTAATATTCTATACAAATGCATTCTAAAATTTTGCATGTCTTTAAAATACTTTGTCTTTTAATCTGTTCCAGCCAGCGGACGTGCTGTGTTTTACCAGGGGGGTATGTGGCGCCCCTGAGGGTTCGGTTGCCACAGAGGTATTGCATCTCAACCAGAGATGTGGCATCTCACTCTCAGGTTAGGAAGGAGTACAGCTCAGGACTGTAACGGGTCTGGGAGGCGGAACCTCTGAGCTACTATGCAAGGGGGCGGTCCTTGTAAGGGAGCGGGTGGCGACCAGGGAAGACGGGCAGGCAGTCACAGCAGGTGACCGGTACAGTCTCTGGGTGAACGGGCAGAAGGTCACGGCAAGTGACCGGGGCAGTCTCTGGATGAACGGGCAGGAGGTCACGGCAAGTGACCGGGGCAGTCTCTGGGTAAAGGGTAGGTACGACCTGTGATGGCTGAGCCTCCAGGTAGGCTAGCAGGCAGATGGTAGATGTGTGCTCCCAGGTGAGCAAGCGAGAGTCTCTGGATAAACGGGTGGTCACAGCATGTGACGGTGGATCCTCCAGGTAGGCTAACAGGCAGGTAGCAGATGAGCGCTCCCAGGTGAGCGGGCAAGAGCCTCTGGAATAGCAAGTGGTCACAGCACGTGACGGCGGAGCCTCCAGGTAGGCCAACAGACAGGCAGCAGATGAGCGCTCCCAGGTGAGCAGGCAGGAGTCTCTGGAATGGCAGGTGGTCACAGCACTTGACGGCGGAGCCTCCAGGTAGGCTAGCAGGCAGGTAGCAGATGTGCGCTCCCAGGTGAGCGGGCAAGCTGGTCCATAGACAGACTGACAGGAGTAGGAAGGCAGACCGTCGGACCTCAGGCTAGCAAGCAGGTAGGAGGAATATCAGGCAGGAATCAGACAGCAAACTGGCAGGAATCTGGCAGGTAACTGGCAGGTAACTGGCAACGGGACCTGAGGGCTGAAGCAGAGTAGTGAACAGTGCAACAACATTGCTCGGGCACCTCCATTTTGGAGGAGGTGCCTTATATATGGTGAAGTTCTCCGGCCATTGGCCGGGGACTCCTTAGGACGGCGCGCGCGGCCCCTTTAAGAGGGAGGGAGCACGCGCGCGCCCTAAGCACAGTGGCCGGGAAGGAGCGCGCGCTGCCAGCAGAGCGGGAGGAGGACGCCGGGCTCGGAGCAGAGGGGTGAGGGGAACAGCGTCCCTGCCTAGCAGAGGGCAGGGACACCGGCGCTACAAGGACCCTAACACCTGCATCCAACACACACCACTCCAAGCCAGCAGGAGGGGCAAGATGCCTCTGTTCCTTGCTGAGCCCCTTTTCTGGCTGCAGTGGGGGGAACCCAGAGAGGGGGGGGACCACATAGTGGGTGTGGGTGGAGGAAGTAGCTCAGGGGAGCACAGGAGAAGGAGGTATAAAATGGGAAGCCATCTTAGAAAGACAGATTAGTCAGAGGAGGAAAGTGAAAGGAGCAGAGGCTCTGCAGGAGCTCTGCTCCAGAGGCGGGCCTAGCCAGTAAGGCCCAAGTCTGAGAGGAAGGAGAGAAGAGAGTAGAGGGAGCAGAGAGGCTCCAGGAACCAAGGAAGGCCCCCAGGGGTATGGGCCATGCAGAAGGCCACCCGTACGCCCCCATCTGGTGGAGGGGTCAGGCCACACAAAGGGAACCGGTCCCTCAACAAGTAGAAGATTGCAAGTCTCAGCTAGAAACCGGAGGCTGCAGTACTTTATGTCCTGTAGCCACAAGTCCACGCCAGTCTCACCAAGAAGGTAGCCATATAGGACCCAGGGGACGGAACAGACGTCGCCCGCCAAGGCCCGCGGGGACCGGATTGGAGATACTAGGTGTGAGGTGCAGGGAAAAGGCCAGGGAGAGGACACAGAAGGGGGTCCTGCTAAGTACTCCGGAGCTATCTGGGGGTGGACTGAACCCCTCACTGAGTAAGCACAGCACGATGAGAGAAATTACTTTGGCACCTGTAGTCTGGACTGCATTAACTGTGAGTAAGGACCCTGGGACTGCATTTCCTTGTCTCTGTGTTTCTTGCTGTGCCATCAACCCCTGCACTACAATGCCGAGCACAGCCTGCAACATCTTCTATACTGCACTGCCCTGGAGCTAGCTCTTCCTGTGGAGAGCCACACCATCCCTACTGCAGTAACATCAGCTTCAGAGGACTGCTCCGCAGCGGCGGCTCCCTTAAGCCGCATTCCACAGGTGGCGTCACAAATTCTATAAAAACTCTATAAATCCCCTATATATAACCCCTTTTATTGACTGCCCTGGGTCACGGACCGAGTCACCGCCACTGTGACATTCCCCTAGCATCCACCGGCCCGGCACCGGGTACCCCACGACCCAGGGGGCGCGTCACTTGGGCAAGTGCCGAGCAGTAGCTAGCATGCCCTCTCATCACTACTGGTGTGGCAATGTTTTGGAAGAAAGTAAGTTTTTTTTTTTTAACCACCCCTCGATGTGCACTGGAATAAGCTGCAAACATCACTGACAGGCTCAAAAATACAATAAGTAAAAAAAAAAAAAAGTATAAAACAACACTGAAAATATTAATAAAACATATATGTAAGGTGGTTAATGAAAAAAGGAAAAGTTTTTAGCTACAACTAATTCACTTGTGTAAACAAGAATTAAAAAAAAATCTCACCATAAAGCTTTTTTTTGTAAATTACAAGTTTATCAAAATGGCTAAAAAAAAAATAATTGTGGCTTACTTTTAGTGTATCGATCACATGTTCACATACATCGTTTCAGCTTTTTACTTGTTAAGTCACTGTTTAAAGGACGCTAAATAAAAGTCCAAATAATTCTACCGCACCGGGATTACATGTCTGAAAAATTCCACCATATGGTTATTGAAAATAGCAATGTACAAAGGCCGTCATACGGGACCATGGAGCGCTGCGCACCAGCTCTGAAGACTATTTGAACACCATATATTTTATTACAGTGACTCGCGGGTGAAGTCTTCTCCGGTCTATTTTATCTTTTCCATCTCGCCCGGACCACCATGAAGACTTCTCCCAGCCGTATCTGAAGACTTTATTGTTGTTCTATCACTTTGACCCCGGGATACAACAGTGGTAACACATTGTGCCCCATATTGTGTCCCAGAAGGGTAAAGTAACACGCACAATGTGAACGTGCCATACTAAGTAATGTCAGTGTCCCCAAACAGGATTATATTCTATAACCCCCAAAATAATTGTGCACAGAAAAAAAAGTCTCCTTTGTGCTCTCATACAACAACAGTGCCTCTTTTATGCCGCCACATAGTGTCCCCAACAGCAATATGTCCCATAAGTACTAAATCTGCCCCATTTCTGCTCTCTGGTTAGTATATATGAGCTCACATAACAGACATCTTCACTTTTGTACCCCTTGATATACTATGGTATCCAGTATATTCCCCACTACCATGCTCTAAAGAGAAAAAATGTATACATTCTTAAACCTGATCCCTCAATGGTCAGAAGTCCAGCTCTGGAAGGATAATGCAGCATTATCACTGGATTGTGCCATTCTTTGAATTGTCCTGGCATCTTTTGTAGGTCACAAGCCTAAAGTGGCCTATGGGCTAGAAAACAGAGATTGGCAGGATGACGAACCTGCACACCTACCCTCCTTTCCTGTTCTAGAATAGATTTCCCCTAAATATGCATCATGAGGTGGCAGGATAAGGAAACCTTCCCCTAACCCCACGGTTCCAGAATAGATGTTCACTAACCACAGCTTTAAAAAAAAAGAAATGGACCGCACATCCCCCCAAAAAAAAAAAATCTTATGTCGCCAGGCAAAACATTTTTTAAAACTGAACCTGAGGTTCTTAGTTGAATATTCTAATCAGACTGTATGAAGCCGCTGCCATATCACCATGAGCCTCTCAAGGTGCAACGCCAATTTGCAGACCGAAAGTAAAGCAACAGCAAGGGGAGCCTGTGGCGTATCCAGAGTCCGATGGGACCCTATGCAAAAATTTGCCCCCCCTCCATGTTGATTAGAAATATAGACCATTGTAGCATTCTAAAATCTAAAATGCTACCCCCGTACCGCATTATGTAGTAATTTCCCCCATCTTAGGCCCATTCTATATATGTCCCCCATCCTGCTATATATGTTCCATCCTGGTATTTATGTCCCTAATTCTTCCACTGTTCTTTAAGACATAAAAAAAATTAAATGACTCTACTCAGCTTGACCCCCTCCAATGCTGCACAGTGTTCTCTTTTTTATCCTGTTGCTGACTTTAGCGTGTGAGCAATCGGCAGCGCATGATGTCAATGCTATGTGAATCACCCAGGGGGGATATAGGGGAAACTCGGTACCCGGGCCTTTACCTTCTTTGTAGGATGTCACGGCAGTCGGCTCCCGGGCCCATCCTCTGGGGTCACTCTTTAAAAGGGGTTTTGTTAACAGTTTTGTCTCGTGATGCCACCTGTGGTTTCTGGTAATGGGTACCAGCGTTGCTGCAAACCTCCGGGGTGATGGGATAGCATCTGGGATGTTTCGGCTCCCCACAGGCGGAGCGGGCCCCCGGGGCAGGGTTGATGGAAGGGATGCAGGTGAGAGGTGGCCCAGCCAGGCCAGGGGAGAATAACAGACACGCACACAGGGGGTTCGCTTCAGTACCTTTACTGGTGTAACGGCAGGTACGGTCCAGGGTGCTTGATAGGAAGGGTGCACTTCTGGACTCTCCCCAGTGAGCGGGTATACGGCCTCCTGATCTGTTTCTTCCTCTCTCTCTGAAGCTTCTGACCAGCCTTAAACTAGGCCTAGCTTCTGTACTCTTTCCCTCTCCTCACCTGCATGCTTGGTGGCAAGAACTTTCTTCTGGCTACCACTATCCCTGGACGCTGGGGCCTTCATGGTTCCTAGTTCTGTAAATGATTAGAAAAAAAGGAGAACCTTAGAGTATTTACGGCAAGAATGGACATAATTTTATTTAGATATGAAAAATTCAAGACAGAGTAAAAAACACATAAATTCACATTAAGCAGGGAAGGAAATTGATGTATGCCAAACCTCAGGGACATTTTTTTGGGGGGAGGCCGTGTAGAGGATCGGCCAGGTCGTGGCCTGGCTCAGGTACATTGATGACACTTTATTCTTTTGGCGTGGATCGGTGGAGGAGCTTGATGAATTCAAGGGACAGCTTAATAGGAACACCTGGGGCATCAAGCTTACATATATTCACCACTCTACAAGTATGGACTTCCTGGATGTCACTCTGGAGGTGGACTCTTCTCTCCTGATCCAGACGGACATCTATAGGAAGCCCACGGCAGTGAATTCTTTTGTTCATGCCTCTTCTGCCCATGTCCCCTCTACCATGAGAGCCGTCCCGGTCGGACAATTTCTCAGAGCCAAGCGCATTTGTTCCACCGACGCGAGCTTTGAGAGACAGGCCTCAGACCTGACCGAAAGATTTAGACAATGAGGGTATAGCAACCGCTGCATCAGCCGTGGCTATGGTCAGGCACGGACTACACCCCGCGGTTCTCTCCTCTACCCCGCTCGCACGCCACGTCCCACTTTCCCCGGGAGGACCCGCTTCATCTCCACCTACAACCATGAGTAGGTGGCGAAGAGACGGGCCCTCTCACGGCATTGGGATATTCTCGGTACGGAGCCCTCTCTTCGAGATTTGGTAGGAGAATACCCCCTGATGACTGCCAGGCGGGCTAGAAATTTGGGTGACCTGATTACTTCTAGTCACTACGTTTCACCTATATTTAATCCTTTTGGGTCGCATGGACCAAGAGTCGGATCATTCCCATGTGGCCACTGCATGGCATGCGCCAATGTCCTTCGCAGTTCGTCCTTTACCTCATCGGATGGCTCCCGCACTTTTCGGATTTCCCAATATATCTCCTGTGGTACCACACATGTGGTCTATTATGCCACATGTGTGTGTGATAAGATCTATGTGGGTCTTACCACGAGGGAGTTGAGGGTCCGAGTGCGGGAGCATGTGCGGGACATTGGCGCTGCCAAATTGGTGACGGACCCCGGGACCTCAGAACTTTGCCACGTCACTTTAAGGCAGCACATGGCTGCGATCCGTGCACCCTCAAAGTGTGTGGGATTGACGTGGTTCATCTGGGCTCCCGGGGAGGTAACTACAAGTCACGACTAGCGCAGAGAGAGGCCTGGTGGATTGCGGTCCTTGACACTCTGGCTCCTCGCGGCCTTAATGAAAACTTGTCTTTCTCGTCCTTCCTGTGACATATTTGAATGGAACTCTATTTGCTATCCCTGAACTCTTCCTCTTTTTCTTCTTCAGGATGCTCTCCCTTTGACCCCTTATGCCTCTGTGTGTGCTTCCAAAATTTTTAACTTGTTTTTAGCTTGTTTTTTAATTATTATATGTTTTTTCCCTTTTTTGACTGTAGTGCTATTTCTGGAACAAGTTCTACCTGATTGCCTCTTTGGACCTTATATATCTCCTGGTTGACATCAAAGAGAATGTTAGAAGATGGGCCCATTATGCATTGTTTAACTAAATGTCAGTGGTGGAGTTTAGGCATTGTTTGTTTCTATGTATTGTATATATACTTAGTTTGAGTATATTTGTATTTTTAGGCATCTATCATGTATCGTGCCACCCCATAATAATAACTTGGGATCTAGTTACACTAGCCCCGAGGGTCACCTATACTGTTCAATGCCTATCCTTTATGCTGCAACTCTTTCCACCTATTCTATATATGCCATCTCATTACCTCTTGGGCAGTGCGCGTGACCCACGGTGGCCCGCCCCCCCTGTGCTCGCGTCCGGCCGTCTGTACGTCGCTGGCATGCCTCTGGGGGCGTGTCTATGGCACGCGCCCGCGCGTGCTGGCGACGTGACGGCCGTCGCGTGCACGGTGTTAGGGGGGCGTGGTCCCGGGGTCACACGCCGCGATCGCCCAATGATCATTTACTTCCTCCCTGATCATGTGATCAGTTGGGGGAAGTATATGTAAGGTCCTTTTTGGCTCCGACATCATCGTCTCTTGACAAAGACAGCGAAACGCGCGTCGAGGCGTGGTACTATCCTTGGCACACTGTCCAGAGACTCCCTGGGACAATTTTGATATTTTTTTCCTACACTTTGGTGAGTTACATTAATGTGGAGATTGTTGTTCACACTGTTGTAACATCAGTAATGGGGTACTCCTCCTCTCTATTTAGCTGCGGGTCTTAACTGGGTCCCCCCTTGAAGATTGCTTATATGAATATGCACTGGCATGCACTTTAATCACCTCCTATATATGGTGGGACATTTTCCCGTTTGTGACCTACGCTTTTAGGTTTTAGTATCTCATATCTCCCTATGCAAAACTGTAATTTGTGATCATAATATTGACGCTCACATGCATATATCCGCCTAAATTTTGGGCGGTAATTACTAGTATATTATATATTACTGTCCCTTGGATGTCCCTGACGTTTGGCATACGTCAATTTCCTTCCCTGCTTAATGTGAATTTATGTGTTTTTTACTCTGTCTTGAATTTTTCATATCTAAATAAAATTATGTCCATTCTTGCCGTAAATACTCTAAGGTTCTCCTTTTTTTCTAGTTACTGTGAGTAGGCATCATGGATCCATTGCCTGACATTATGTCGTGTCACTAGGGTCCACTATTATAATACAATGGTTGGCCACTTTTGTTTCTTTAAATGATTGTAGCTTCAGGTTGACCAGGGGTTTAGAATCCTCATGGTATACCGGTTATTCCTATTGGGCGTAGAGGACCCTGTGTCCGGCTTGTGTTCTGGGGTGAGCCTAAGATGCTCCTCTGCCCCCATAACTCCTCTCACTCTTCTCCTTGCCTCTGGCCCCGCTCTAGGCCCCCAGGGTTTCAGCACGTGCTTTAGGCCCTGGCTGGCCCTCAGCACAGCAGCTCACATGCTGCTTCCTCACTGATCTCTGTGCCAGCACACACACTGACTACCTAACTCCACCCTCCAGTATATATTTCCCTAACAGGGTTCCCTCTGGTGGTATGAGGTGGAAGGGTGGAGGCGTCTGTTATGTAATGAGGGCATCTTGTGGAGAAGTCCGTCCATGCACCCTTTTGGGTCCTGTGGTACCATATGCTCCCTCAATCATGGGCACTCCGACGTCCGCAGCCATTCCTCGGATGCACATCCAGCTAAAATAGGAGCTGGCTGGCCCCCTCCACCTCTGGGCCAGGTTGCATCCTCTGCTGCCGCAATTGTTATGACCCTGGGGGAGAGCAACCTGTTGCCTTATAGCACACCCATGCTGCAAGGAAAGGCCCCCACAGCTCCAGGCCACGCCTCTCCACAGGCAAATCATCCCAACAGCAATGGCCGCCACACAGCACCAACACTAAGGGAAAGGAGCTGAAAATCTCACCTTCCACATGTTGTCAGATTGAGCCAAGAGCAAAAAATAGGCAGAATCCTTCTTTGCAGGCTCCTACAAATTTAAAAGACCCGGGTCAATTGGGAGGAGTGCGGGTCAAAGTAAAAAAAAAATAAATATATGGATGATGCATTATACGATAGCTGTAGAAAAAAAGACATTGACTGCATATCCAAAAAATAAAAAAATAAAATCACACTAATGCTGCTAGGCAAAATTTTTAAAATGATTTACTAATATTGCATCATGAGGATACCTCGTGTGGCGATCCCAGGCACCAGGCCAAAAGAAGAACCAAGTGGTTGGTTACTAATGGAACACACTCTGATTAGGTCACAGTTAGTAGTGGCATATACCAGGGGTTAGTATGAGGCCCTCTTCTTTTTAAAATATTTATTAATAACCTGGTAGAAGGCATACAGAAAAAAAATACAATATAGGCAGATGATCGTAAACTGTACATGGTAATCAGCACAAGAAGATAATTTAATATCATGGGAGGGTTTATGTAATCTGGAGGTTTGGTCTGACAAATGGCAATTGAAGTTCCATGTAGATGAACGCAAGGTCATGCACTTGGGCAAAGGAAATAATTGTACAATTTATGTACTAAACTAACACTGGGTGAAGCCTCATTCAGATGTTTATTTTTACTATCTATTTTTTTCCATTACAGTCTAGGGGGCTGTATACATGTCCATGTTTACATGCGTAAACATTACTCTATGTGTATGTTATAAATCACGGATGCTTACAGTTTCCACTAGTCTGTCACTGTCAGTGATTAACATTGCATTGAATAAGAGAAGATTTGTCGTTTATTTTTCCATACATGAAAATAACTGATAACACTGATGGTAAAAGCTGAAACTGAATAAAAATTTATGAAAATTGGATCCAAAACACCATTTTTTTGCATACATTAAAAACACTGATATCTGAATGAGGTCTATAACGGTCAATACTTTGGTGTACGGTTAGACAGCAAACTCCACTTTAGTGAACAGTGCCAGGCAGCTGAATCCCCTGTCTCTGTCAGTTACTCCTGCTGCCCCATCTCTCCTGCACTGCAAGCCCCAGCATCACCACCATTTGCATCTACACTGCCCCGGGGGCCCGCTCCGCCTATAGGGAGCAGAAACATCCCAGCTACGATCCCATCACCCCCCGGAGGTCTTCAGCAGCGCCGGTACTTATTACCGGGAACCACAGGTGGCGTCACAAGACAAACTATACTAAAACCCCTTTTTAAAGAGAGATCCAGAGTACGGGCCCGGGAGCCGACTGTCGTGACCTCCTAAACAAGGTAAAAGGCCCGGGTACCGAGTCCCCTATATTCCCCCTGGGTGACACACAGAGACTAGCAACCAAGGTTATTAAGGGAATGGGTGACTGCAGAGGATGGGTCATGAGACTGAGGGGGGGGTATTCAGTTTGGAAAAGTGAAGGCGTAGCAGTGATCTTATTACAATGTACAAATATATCAGAAGACAGTACAGAGATCGGTATAATGATCTTTTTACCAACGACAGAGACAAGTGGGCATCCTCTATGTCTAGAAGAAAGAAATTTTAATCATAATAAGCCACAGATTCTCTACTGTAAAAGTAGTGAGATTCTGGATTATTTACTGTAAGAGCATTGAGATTCTTGATTATTTACTGTAAGAGCAGTAAGATTCTTGATTATTTACTGTAAGAGCATTGAGATTCTTGATTATTTACTGTAAGAGCAGTAAGATTCTGGATTATTTACTGTAAGAGCAGCGAGATTCTGGATTATTTACTGTAAGAGCAGTAAGATTCTGGATTATTTATTGTAAGAGCAGCGAGATTCTGGATTATTTACTGTAAGAGCAGCGAGATGATAGATCTTTTCCACATGATGTTGTAATGATTAATTCACTAAAAAAATCCAAGGAGGCCTGGATGCCTTTTCTGATGAATAGGATATTACAGCACATGGGCACTAGAGTTTGTGATGGGATGATGATCCAGGGAACTCATCTGATTGCCGTATGTGGTGTTTTTGCCCTAATATGGAGACATTATAATCTGCCTTATGGGGTTTTTACCTTCCTCTGGATCAATAGGTTAGGTTATAGGGTGAACGCAATGGACTTGTCAACCTTCAAGCATAAAACGTGTGTTAGCGATGGCGTGGAAAACAGCTGAAACATCGCTCACCTCAATGTGTCATGGACAGAAAACAAACAAAAAAAACAAAAAAAAAGCAGCTTAATAATTAAATGCACATTTTTTAAATAAATACAAATCAAGAATCACTACAACACAGCATGAGCAGAAGACAACCTAAACAACAATGGCAGCAATCAGCACAGCAGAGAACAAACTCCCCAATACAGCCCAGACAATCCCGGCATTCAGTGCCACAATCACTGCAGCAGCCGCTCTCCCCATCCACAGCCCTCTGTTTTTCGCAAGGTTGGCTGCTAGACCCGAATCGATCCTCCCAGTCGACGCTGTCAATGATCCACACATCTTTAAAAGTTGAAGAGCAATTTTCCAGTTTTGAAATCTCATGGAGATGAAAGCTCTAAAATACAGATAGAAAGAAACATGTTATTAGTAATAAGTTACAGGGACCCAGTCACCTTGGAAAACAGTGCTTACCTGCAGATATAGGGTTAACCTGCAGATGAATAGTGTTACAATGCGGCCTTCACTGAAAGGGCCGCTGCAGGGAAAAAAAATGAATGCATTTCCTCCCATGAGCCGCCGGGGTCAGAAGTTCTCAGCTTGTGTCCAAATGAACGTACAGCAATGATTTCTATCGAGCCTGTACGCCACTGTGTGCGCTCCAACGCATAAGCTGTACTCCTCTGTCCTGCAATTTCTCAAGACACCACATCTACAGAGTCACCTGACCGCGACAAAACCTTGGAGGACACTACATGTCGGGACGTCAAGTGATCTCAACCTTACAACGTGTTGGGACATCTGAGTCCTGGTCACAGATGGTGAGGACCAAATGGCAGTCAGTGAACAATGAGGTATTATTTGTTTTAAACATCTTATGTTTATTATGCTCTTGGGTTTGGAGAAACCACAGACCATAATAAGGAACATTCATTTAGCGGAGAGTAACTTAAAAAAATATCTACGATTTGGCGAATTCTCATCTACTAGATCCCAATTCGATCAACAATGTTTAAGAGCAACTACAATCTACCATTTTTTTTTTTTGTGAGAAGCATGGGTTTAAACAGGGATTAAATCTTAATACCTTAAACCCATAGAGTGTTTGGTCAAATTGGCACATGCCTTTGGCTATTTTATTACTCTATCATAATTGAAAGCTGTAGACACTCACCAAGTAGAGGAAAGACCCGAGGATCACAGTTTTTGTACAGGAATTCAGGTCTTCAGTGAACTGGAAGACGACCTGCGCCGAATTACCTTCTATTTCTCTTGTTATTTTGGCAACTTGATGAGACCCGTTCATGTTCAGTATCTCAGGGATGAGAAGAAGAAAATTAGTCTTAGAAAGATATGAGATATGTAGATAGAATTTCGGCTTTAATGATGTTGAAAGATAGCGGCCATGTAATGAGTAGATGTCACGAGTGTGCCAGGTGTTTTAGACAGTCACTCTGGATCTGACTGTAGAAGGTCACTGTGCTTGGCATTGCAGATGCCTTCTTAATTCTTCTTCCTTTAAGACCCAGGGGCGACGACTCTCCTGCTGTTAATGGACACACCCTTGCAAGTGAGTTAAAAACTCTCAGTTTGTTGCAGGGAACTGCCGGTGATACTTTTATTTACCTTTGTGCAGGCTTGGAGCACTAGCTGTTGGCTGACTTCTTATCTGGTGCCCTTGAAGGACAGTTGGCGTTTTCCCTCTGGTGTCTGCTCAAGCTAAGTTAATCCCCTTTGTTTGTCTACCTTGTTGTCTTTAGTTTGTAGTGGGGCCTGACCAGTGCTCACCCCGTCCCCTCCCTATCTAGGGCCTAGCTCTAGGGACATACAGGGTTTAAGGTCCTGCTTGGCAATAGGTGTAGAACCTATATAGGGATGGTAGGGTAGGCAGGATGATATTAGATCTGCCCAAGGGTCTCCACTCCCCCTTTCCCTAGTGTTTGGGCTTCCTCCCCCTCTTCCCTTTCTGTTGCAGTTCCCACACCTTATGTGACAGTAGAAGATAGAAGGGATGGAGGGTAAAGATGAAGTGTTCCATCTACCCCTCTAACCAATATAAAAAAAGAGGCACAAGAGAGATGGCATTAGACACATAACAGTAGACTTCTAATAGTATGGCTGAATGCTAAATGCTCATAATTCAAATATCTAAAATATAAATTGGAATCACAGAGCCAAACATTGCTGGGAATTAAATGCACCCTGATAAATAAAAAAGACTATATTGCTATGTCGTATACAAAGTAAAAGAACAATGTCGATGGATACCCGGCACAAGCACATGCCTCCAGGATGGCGCTGGCCCCAGGGCACATTGCAGTTAAACCTTTGTCAGCGGGTTAGATAGAATCATTCTATCTACCCGTCCAACCAATGTATCTCTATCCTATCGATGTTTGTACATTGGTGAGTCCACTCACCTGTATGGAAGTGCTCTTCTGCGTGTGTAGAAACATTGGAAGGCTAGCAATATATGTAGATGTGTCCTCGGTTATCTGAATGGTAATATTCAGGTTTCCAGATACAGAATCAATTTTTACATGGCCCACAGGGTGATTCGAAAGGGCAAGAATCTGCAACTAAAAAGGGAAAAAAATAAGAGCATGTATCTGGATAGATTGCTCATACAGTGTGGGACTGGGGTGCTAAAGGCCCACCAGTAACATGGACTCTCTGGGCCACTGTTCAGCTACACTGATGAGCAATGGGTAACAATTAGTGTTGAGCGAGTATGTTCTATTAACCCTTTCGCTGAGTATGCTCGGGCCGAGCTCCGAGTATTTACAGCTGCTCGGTGATGTGTTTGAATCGCTCCCATGTGCATGATTTGCAACTGTTTGACAGTTTTATTACATGTGAGGAATGTGTAAGAAATAGACATTCCTCACATGTAATAAAACTGTCAAACAATTGTAAATCATGCACACGGGAGCGAATCAAACACATCACCGAGCAGCTGTAAATACTCGGTGCTCGCCCGAGTATACTCGGCGAAAGGGTTAATAGAACATACTCGCTCAACACTAGTAACAATGTTTTGTACTTTTGACTTTCATATCTCACCATCGACTACTGCTTTCAATGTGATACTACCATTTTTTATTTTTTTTTTAGATAGATATAAATATAGATATAGATAATCACCTTGGCTATCTCATACATAAATTTGACTTGCAACTATTTTGCATATGATTAGTTATGCAGATTCTTGTTATATCACTGCATTATTACTGTTTTTCTCCTAAAAATCTAAAATTTTAATTTTTATTATTTTGTTTGTTAGAATTTTTTTTAACTCCACTGGCTTTCAACACTGCCTGCTTCCTTCTTGGCATGTTCTGAATCAGAGTCAAGCATGTCTTGACCGAAATCTGATCCCAGGTCTCTTCTACACGTTCCCAAAGTTGGTGCATACTGTTCGACTCTCTTGGGTATGTATACAGCTTTTTTTTCCCAACACTACCCATAAGTGTTCGATTGGGTTGAGGTCTAGCCCCTCTACTTCATTGTCATTGTACCATTTTTTCACCAATCGTCCTTTTCATACCCATAGTAAGAGTGAATGAAGTAACTAGTCTTGTAGGATACTTACAAATAGCATTGAGACTAGTGTTGAGCCACCCCCGTAGTGTTCGAGTTCGGTTCGGTTCGTCGAACACCCGTGTGTTCGCCGAACTGTTCGTCGAACACCTTCGAACACCGTTAAAACCAATGGCAGGCAAACAAAAACACATAGAAACACATAGAAAACACCTTCAAAGGTGTCCAAAAGCTGACAAACTGCTCAGAAGACATAACTAACACATGGAAAAGTGACAAGTACATATAGTCATGCGAAAATAAAAGAGGTGGAGGAGTAAAAGGAGGGGGAGACACAGATATAGGCATGTCATGCCCTTCTAAAATCCAAAAAGTGAGAAGCCGACACGGCCAGTCCGCTCCTGCCCGTGCCACCTCCGTGTCGCCGGGTTTGTGCCAGAGCCGCGGTGAACCCTGATGGCCAGCCCCCCTCTCCCAATACTGGTGCCTGTCCGCTGGTGGGTCGAGCGAGCCCCCCTGTGATGGAGGCAGCTCTAAGCTTTTTAATTTAAATTGTCTCTCTAATTTGAATGAATACACATGATTGGAATAAAAGGCTAAAAGGATACAACTTATTTGCAAGAAACAGACTTGATAAACGAGGAGGAGGTGTTGCATTGTATGTTAGAAAAGCGTATATCTGCACAGAGATTGAAGCTTCAGAGACTGGGAGTTCTGTGGAAACTGTTTGGGTAAGAATACAAGGAGAGAACAACGGAAAGGACACCATTGTAGGCATTTACTACAGGCCACCTGGGCAAGCTGAAGATATGGATGAACTCTTTATGTATCAAATGACCAAGTTCTCCAAAAAATATGACGTAGTGGTCATGGGAGATTTCAACTATCCAGACATTTGTTGGGAATCTCTCTCAAGTAAAACTAACAGGTCAAGCAAATTCTTATCCTCTCTTGCTGACAACTTTATCTTCCAAAAGGTAGGGGAGAAAACAAGGGGATCTGCTACTTTGGATCTAATCCTTATAAACAGGGAGGAAATGGTTGAGGAGGTAAAGGTGGCTGGGACCCTAGGAGGCAGCGATCATGCTATTATAGAATTTTGGATAACTAGAGGAGGAAGACATGTGAAGACTCAAACTTCAAGGTTAGATTTTAGAAAGGCAGATTTTAAGAGACTCAGAAAGAGAATAGGAGGGATCCAATGGCTGGATGTCCTTAAGGACAAAAATGTCCAGGAAGGATGGGAAATTTTTAAAAATGAGATTCTCAAAGCACAATCGTTAACAATCCCGAAAAGTAGGAAGAATGGGAAGCATTTAAGGAAACCAGGATGGATGAACACAGAACTTAAACACATGCTAAAAAGAAAGAAAGAAATGTTTATTAAATGGAAAGAGGGAGGCATATCTAAAGAAGATTATAATGCAGTCTGCAGATCCTGTAGGGCACGTATCAGGTTAGCTAAAGCTGACAATGAATTAAGGCTTGCAAGAGATGTCAAAAGCAATAAAAAAGGATTTTGGGGGTATGTCAAAAGTAAAAGAAAAGTCAAAGATGCTATAGGATTTTTACAGGATGAAAATGGAGAAATGGTAAGAGAGGATGTTGAGAAGGCCGAACTTTTTAATTCCTATTTTGCATCTGTTTTCTCTCAGAAAGAAAATGTAACATCAACTGATCTTCACTGTCCTTTTAAAGGAATAGAGGAATCCAAGTTATCTGTAAACCGAAAGATTGTGAGGGAATATTTAGCTAACATAAATGAGTTCAAGTCTCCAGGTCCAGATGAATTACACCCCAGAGTACTGAAGGAGATCGTAGAAGAAATTTTAGAACCACTCTCCATAATCTTTGAAAATTCTTGGAGAACAGGAGAAGTCCCAGAAGACTGGAGAAGAGCAAATGTTGTTCCTATCTTCAAAAAGGGGAAGAAGGTGGACCCAGGGAACTATAGGCCGGTGAGTCTGACTTCTATACCAGGAAAGATCTTTGAACAAATTATTAAACAACATGTATGTAAGTACATGGATAAGAATGAAGTGATTAACCAGAGTCAGCATGGGTTTGTAACTAACAAGTCATGTCAGACTAACTTAATTTCCTTCTATGACAGAATCACTGACTGGGTGGATCAGGGAAATGCTGTAGATATAGTATATCTTGACTTCAGCAAAGCATTTGACAAAGTATCTCACACCATCCTTATTGAAAAAATGACCAAGTATGCAATGGACCAGGCAACTGTTAGGTGGATTCATAACTGGCTTAGTGATCGGACTCAAAGGGTGGTTGTAAATGGCTTCACATCCAGCTGGATGAATGTCTCAAGTGGGGTACCACAGGGCTCCGTCCTGGGACCTGTATTGTTCAACATCTTTATCAATGATTTAGATGAAGGAATTGAGGGTAAGCTGATTAAATTTGCTGATGACACAAAGCTAGGAGGGATAGCTAATACTAGAGAAGAGAGAGAGAGGATTCAAAAAGACCTAAATAAACTGGAGCAGTGGGCAGCAACCAACAGAATGGTTTTTAACAGGGAAAAATGCAAAGTACTACATCTGGGCAATAAAAATGAAAAAAGCATATACAGAATGGGAGGAATAGAGCTAAGCAACAGTACATGTGAAAAAGACTTAGGTATACTAATAGATCATAGACTGAACATGAGTCAACAGTGTGATGCAGCAGCAAAAAAGGCAAATACAATTCTGGGATGTATTAACAGAAGCATACAGTCTAGATCACGTGAAGTCATTATCGGTCTTTACTCCTCTTTGGTCAGACCTCATCTGGAATACTGTGTACAGTTTTGGGCACCACATTTTAAAAAAGACATAGACAAACTGGAGCAAGTTCAGAGAAGAGCGACCAGAATGGTGACTGGTCTGCAAACCATGTCCTATGAGGAACGGTTGCAGGATTTGGGAATGTTTAGCTTGCAAAAAAGAAGACTGAGAGGAGACTTAATAGCTGTCTACAAATATGTCAAGGGCTGTCACATTGTAGAAGGATCATCTTTATTCTCATTTGCACAAGGAAAGACTAGAAGCAATGGGATGAAACTAAATGGGAGGAGACACAGATTAGATATTAGAAAAAACTTTTTGACAGTTAGGGTGATTAATGAGTGGAACAGGCTGCCACGAGAGGTGGTGAGTTCCCCTTCAATGGACGTCTTCAAACAGAGGCTGGACAGACATCTGTCTGAGATGATCTAGTGAATCCTGCTTTGAGCAGGGGGTTGGACCAGATGACCCAGGAGGTCCCTTCCAACTCTACCATTCTATGATTCTATGATTCTATGATTCTATGAATACACTTTAAATCCATTTACAAGGATCTATTGGAGGGCAAGTCTCATGCCAGCAGCCGCGTAATTCCAGCTCCAGTAGCGTCCACTAAAGCTGCTGCAGTTAAAAAGCTTTTATAAGGATCGAGCTCGGCTGTCCACCGCAAGGCATCCTACTGCCAGTCCCAGCCCCTATGGCTTGGGGTGCCTCCTGATGCTCTTCACTAAGTATCCCATGGTCCCGAAGCATTTCCTTTGAAAAAATTAAGTGTCTAAACTACAGGTGGTGTAGCTTGCTTAACAGCCGGGATAATCCGCTGACTAGCAGACACTGCTACTAGGCACAAAGTATTTCCTGGGCTAGATGCAGTTAAAAATTTGTAATTAGATACTCTCGTTGGATGCTGAGAAAGCATTCCATAGAGTCTCCTGGCACGCCATATATGATTCTCTTAAAAAGCTTGGGGTAGGGGTCTAGGGGACCCTTTTATAGCCAAAATCACGGCCCTGTATCACAATACGTCACCTAGGCTGAAGATAAATGGAACTGTAGCACCCTGAGGGCTCGGTTGCTACAGACGTATTGCACCTCACCCAGAGGTGTGATATCTCACTCTCAGGTAAGGATGGAGTGTGGATCAGGACCCGACACCTGCATGCATTACACCACATTGCCGTGGGGCAGGGCGACCAATATGCCCCTGAGATGGGCACGACAGTCCCTGTCCCTGGCTGGAGTGGGGGGAGGGAACACTGAGGAAGGGGAACCCTGTAGTGCAGGAGCAGGGAGGAAGCAGTTCCTGGGTGCATTGAGAAGGGAGTATAAAAGGTGGGCACCATCTTAGTTCAGTGCAGAGAAGTCTGAGCAGAAGTGGCAGGGAGCAGGGGCTCTGCATGAGCTCTGCTCCGGAGGCGGGCCTAGTAACAGAGGCCCAGGCCTGGAAGAGGGAGAAGGAAGGAAGAGGAGCGGAGAAGGCTCCAGGAACGAGGAATGAAGGGATCCCAGGGGTGCGGACTGGCGAGTCGCCACCGCACGCCCGAATCCACCTGCGTGGAGGGGTCAGGCCAAAGGGGGAGACCGGTCCCCGAACTAGTGGAGGCAGGAAACGACCCTCAGCTAGAAACCGGAGGCTCTGACATTTTATGTGGCGCAGCCCCTCGCTACACCCGCTAGGAAGGCACCACATAGGGTCAGGGAAACTGGCGCCAAGTTTACCAAGAGGAGGCCCGAGGCAGCCGGACAGAAGTGTTGGTAAGAAAGGCCAGACAAAGGACACACAAAGGGGGTCCTGTGAAGTGCTCCAAAGTTATCTGGGAGTTGTCTGAGCCCCTCACCTGGTGAGCACAGTACGACGTGGGCAGCCATTACCTGCAGACGTGGTCTGGATAATAAGAACTGTGAGTAAAGGCCCTGAACTGCATCACTGACTCCGTGTCGTTACTGCTGCTGCCCTGCACCATCACCCCCATCCTCCGCATACACTGCCCTGAGGCTATACTCCTCCCGTGGGGAGTTATGCTACGCTCTGCTGCACCCACAACACCAGCCTCAGCGGTCTGCCCTGTAGCAGCGGTTCACTCTGACCGCAATCCACGGGTGGCGTAGTCGTACATTTAAACATCAAAACCACATAAATAGTTCCGCCACTGGTTTGACCGCCCTGAGCCACGGAACCGGGTCGCCGCCACGAAGACTACAACCACCAGCATCCACCAAAAAGGGTCCGGCTCCGGGTGTCCCAAGGCCCAGGGGGTGCGTCAGAACATTTTCATCACCTTTCACAATCACCAATGGGACAAGGCAGGGATGTCCTCTGTCCCCTCTCTTATACATCCTAGTGACGGAGCACCTGCTCTCATCAATTCGCCATAACCCCAATATTAGGTGGATTGAGGTGGGAGGCACCGAGTACAAGTGCTCTCTATTTGCTGATGATGTCCTAGTATATATCACTCAATCACATATATCCATCCCTGCTGTTATGGCTGAAATAGATCACTTTGTTACATGGTCAAATTTTAAAATCAATGCAGCGAAGTCTGAGGCCCTCGATGTCTCCCTCCCCAAATCCATATAGGATTCCATCCAGTCCAACTTTCCCTTTGCCTGGCCCTCACAGGGTATCAAATACTTAGGAATTCCTATTCATAGAGACCTCTCCCATCTATGTTATCTTAATTTTGGGCCCTTTATTGAACAACTCCATACAGACCACGGTTGGCAAGTTAGAACTGTAAGATTCACTACGTGAACCGCTGGTGTTTTGTGGAAAAGCACATGTACACTGCGTTCCAAATTATTATGCAAAAAGTGTTTAGGAGTGATAAGGGAAGAATTTGTTTGTTTGTCAGTTAAACTCATTGATGGTGATGTGTGTCAGGGCTCTTTATATCACTGTAAGCAATTGCAGACACCTGTGCTAATTAGTTTGGCAGGTGTGTCCAATGAAAGGCAAGACTACTTAAGAAGGCTCTCTCACATTATTAAGCAGCCTACATTTTCTGCCAAAATGGGAAAGAAAAAGGATGTGTCGGCTGCTGAGAAGCAACAAATTGTGGAGTGTTTAGGTCAAGGCATGACTACAATCAACATTGTGCGATGATCAGGATGAAGTGTCTTGGCAATCAAGAAGTATGTAGCTGATTCACAGTACACACGTGTGCGTGCTGATAAGGGCAAATTGAGGACTCTTTCCTACAGGCAATTACGTCAGGTTGAAAGAGCAGCGGCAAAAAAGCCTTGTCATAGCAGCAGACAAGTTTTTGAAGCTGCTTGTGCCTCCAACGTCCCCCGAACAACAAGATGCAGGGTCCTTCAGAGGTTTGCAGCTGTGCATACGCCATCCTATCGACCTCCTCTATCCACTTCACACAAGCAGAAACGGCTCCAGTGGGCCAAACATTACATGAAGACTGATTTCAAAACTGTTTTGTTCACGGATGAGTGCCGTGCAGCGCTCGATGGTCCAGATGGATGGAGTGGAGGATGGCTGGTTGATGGACACCCCACGCAAACACGGCTACAGCGCCAACAAGGAGGAGGTGGAGTAATGTTTTGGGCTGGAATCATGGGGAGAGAGATTGTCGGCCCCTTTAGGATCCCTGAAGGCGCTAAAGATGAACTCCATAATGTATGTGGATTTTCTCAAACAGTACTTCCTGCCATGGTTCAAGAAGAAGAACCGTGTATTTCACAGCAAGATCATTTTTCTGCATGATAATGCACCATCTCATGCTGCACATAAAACATCTGCATCTCTGGCTGATATGGGCAGAAAAGGGGACAAACTTATGGTGTGACCCCCATGCTCCCCTGACCTCTACCCCATTCAGAACCTTTGGAGCATCATTAAAAGGAGTGTCTATGATGGCGGGAGGCAGTTCACATCTAAGCAACAGCTCTGGGAGGGTATTCTGTCCTCATGCAAAACAATTGAAGCAGAAACCATCCAAAACCTGACAAATTCAATGGACGAGAGAGTTCAGAAGCTCCTTTCGAACAAGGGGTCCTATGTGAAAATGTAACATGACCTAGAATAAAGTTTTGAGTTGAAAACTGTTTGATTTCAGTTTCTAACAACCTGCTAATGCTTATAATTTCAAAAATGACCATTTTTTTGGTCTTTATTAAAATGAAAAGGTTGATCGAAAAGTTTGGGGGATCTAAGAGTGTGGCAACCCAGTAGTCATGATTACTTCGAATTCTGACAATATAAGGGTCATGCTGCAGGTAGTGCAGCAAGAAGGCACTTATGTGTCTTGCGCATCTCGGAGCCCCAAAATTATTTTCCGGGCTAGATGCAGCTAAAAATTATTTTCAATTTTAAATCTGGTGAAGCTTTAGTATAGATGGCCTAATAGGATCAGTGCTGCACACTGCTACAAAGCCAAAATTATTTTCCAGTCAAGATACAGATAAACATGATTAGTAATTTGAAAGCTTAAAACGGTTGGTAGGGTGATTTTAACCAACCATCAAGCTTTTACTCTCCCCAGGATGACACAGGGGTAGAAAAGTCGTTTCGGATCCATGATTTGTTCATCTTTATGAACGTGAGTCTGTCTACATTATCAGTGGAGAGCCGCGTGCGCTTATCTGTCAGCACACCAGCAGCAGCACTGAACACACATTCAGACAGAACGCTGGCTGCGGGGCATGACAAGATCTCCAAGGCGTAAGTGGCTAGCTCCGGCCATTTATCCAGATTGGAAGCCCAAAAAGAGCAAGGGTCCAGTGACACAGTCGTGGCTTCAATGTTTACTTGGAGATACTCCTGTACCATCGTCTCTAGGCGTTGACTATGTGTCAGACTTCTTGTCTCCTGTGGCCTTGCAAAGGATGGGCTAAAAAAGTGGTGAAATGATTCCGCAAAATTGATGTTACCAGCAGATACTGTGGTTCTGTTACGGTTTGAGTGCTGAACACTTGACGGTCCCACGGTTGGCAAGTTGGAACTGTGAGATTCACTACGTGTACCACTGGTATTTTGTGGAAAAGCACATGTAAGATTCTGCAACAGTCTCTGCTGATACTCCTGCATGCGTGCATCCCTTTCTATGGCAGGAATAATTTCTGCAAATTTACTTTTGTACCGGGGATCTAACAGTGTGGCTACCCAGTAGTCAGGATTATTTCTAATTCTCACAATTCGAGGGTCATGTTGCAGGTAGTGCAGCAAGAAGGCACTCATGTGTGTTGCGCATCCAGGAGCACCAAGTCCCTGTTGTGTTGGTGGCGAGGTAACAATCATGATTCCTTCCTCTGTCCTCTCCCCCCAACCTCGCACAACAGAAATGTGATCAAGGTCTCCCTCATCTGATGAGTCTTCCATCAGTTCGTCCTCCACTTCTTCCTGGGCTCCTGCACCTTCCTCACTAGTTTGGCTGCTACCATGCGCCCTGGTAAAACCATCTCCCCCACCCTCACATGCCTGCCGCCTTGGTGCTGCCGACCGTCTGGACCTTGCAGATGTTAGCCCTTCCGCATACAACTCCTCCTCCTCTACTTCCTCCACCTCCTCTTGTGCCACCACCTGACTCCGAATTCTGTTTAACATGTGCTCCAGCATGTAAATCACCGGAATAGTCATGCTGATAATGGCATCGTCAGCACTAAACATCTTCGTCGCCATTTCAAAACTGTGCAGAAGGGTGCATAGGTCCCTGATCTGAGACCACTCCTCCAGCGTGATTTGCCCCACCTCTGAATCTCGTTGGCCCAGGCTATACGTCAGAACGTATTGCACCAGGGCTTGTCGGTGCTGCCACAGTCGCTACAACATGTGCAGAGTTGAATTCCACCGGGTAGGCACATCGCATTTTAGCCGGTGAAGTGGCAGGCCCAACGACTTCTGTAGAGATGTAAGTCGCTGAGCTGCGGGATGCGAACGGCGGAAGTGAGCACACAGCGACCGTGCCCTCTGCAGAAGGCCATCTAGTCTGGGATAGTGGGCTAAAAATTGCTGGACAACCAGGTTCAACACGTGAGCCATACAAGGCACGTGTGTGACATTGCCCCGGCGAAGAGCCGCACCCAGGTTTGCAGCATTGTCGCACACGGCCTTCCCTGGTTTCAGGTCCAGTGGAGACAACCATTCATGAAATTGGTTCTCCAGAGCTGACCACAACTCCTCAGCTGTGTGACTCACATTTCCCAGACATTTCAATGTAAAAACCGCCTGATGACGTTGAGCCCTACTGCCAGCATAGTAAGGAGGTGTGCAGGATCCCTTCTGCGCAGTTAGAAAGCTTGTGGCATGACCAGACAGGCTTTGGGTGCAGGTGGAAGACCGAGAGGAGGTTGAGGAAGCAGAAGCAGTGGAGGAACTTTGACATAAAGAGGATTGACGCACAACTCGTGGGGACGGCAAGACTTGGACAGCAGCCCCTTGTCCTGCTGTCACCATAGTTACCCAGTGCCCAGTCAGCGACATGTAACGCCCCTGTCCATGCCTACTCGTCCAAGTGTCTGTGGTGAAATGCACCCTGTCACACACAGAGTTTCTCAAAGAAGCGGTGATGTTGTGTGCGACATGCTGGTGGAGCGCAGGCACACCTTTCTTTGAGAAGTAGTGCCGACTGGGCATCTGGTACTGGGGCACTGCGACGGACATAAGGTCTCGAAAATCCTCTGTGTCCACCAGGCGGAAAGGCAGCATTTCTGTAGCCAAGAGCTTGCAGATGGTGAAATTCAACCTCTTAGCTTTCTCATGGCTAGGAGGAAATGGTCTTTTACTTGTCCACATCTGAGGGACCGAGGGCTGGCTATTGTGCTTAGACGGGGTTGATAAGGGTGTCCCCGGCAAACTGCCGGTCTGTGAGGAAGATGCAGGCGGACATGTTAGGTTGCCTTGATCCAAAGGTGGTGCTATCGATGTCGGACAGCGCTCAACACCAGCTGCTGTTACCACCTCCAAAGAAAATGATGACCTGCCAATCACGCTGGCTGTTGCGGGTAAAGAGGTGGCAGGTCTACGCCCCAAAACAGGTGTGACTGCTGTCCCCCCAGTCACAGAGGATGAAGAGGCCGCGGATGCACAAGATATGGCAGACGGTGGCTGGCCCGGCCGGCTAGGCCGCATTGTAGCACACTCAGCTTCCCACTGCAACTTATGCTTCATGTCCATGTGCCGGTTCATGCATGAAGTACTCAAACTATGTATTTTTTGGCCTCTACTTAGCTTTTGCTGACAAATGTTACAGATAACACGAGTTGGGTCATCTTTATCGATCTGAAAAAATGCCCAGGCTATGCAAGGCTTAGCACCCATGCGACCTGAAGAGCCACCACGACTTGTGGTGAGAGGCAGAGTGGTGTTTGAGGATGCAGTTGTTGACGTGCTTCCAGTACTACGTCTCTGTCCAGGAAGGCGCAACCTGACCTCGTCGTCACTAGCATCTTCCTCCACCTCCTCTGCTGACCTCATCTCTTGGCTGACTGTGGGTTGACAGTAAGTGGGATCTCCAACCTCATCATCATCACCCTGTGCGTTATCACACCCGTCGTCCTCAGAGCCAACCTGTTCCTGCCCTGACAAAAAACTAAAGTTGTCGCTCCAATCAGGTATTTGAGTCTTATCATCGTCTTCCTCATTGTCTCCACCAACAGGAGTTACAGTTTGGGAATGAGGGTCTACATTATGGTCAGAACCTTCTGCGTCTGGTCCTGGATCCGACTCATAAAGATTCTGGGCATCAGTGCAGATCATTTCCTCGTCTGGATTCACAGAAGCGCTGGAGTCGACCTCTGATTCCCAGGCTATAGTATGAGTAAACAGCTCTGCAGACTCAACCATCTGTTCTACCTCATACTCAGACGGGCAGCTGGAGATTTGGGAGCTGTGAGGAAGCAAGTGCGATTGGGGTGACACCTTTTAGGACTGTAGTATTTGTGATGTTGAAGTTGATGTGGAGGAGAGCCCACTTAAAGGAGCACTTGATATCCGTTGAAGCACCTGCTATTTTTGTGCCTCATCTGGAATTTGTAGCGATTGGCGTGGCCGTAAGAAAGGGATCTTATCACATTGTCCGCTAAAAGAAGTAGACATTTTAGTTTGGCTGAAAGATGGTCTTTCTTCTGCAGATGTTACTGTTGCTTTAACACCTACCCCACGGACACAACCTTTTTTCCCCTTCCCAACACGCCTATTCCCCTTTCCACCAGCAGCAGGCCTTTTTGCACTCATTTTGGTGGTTAACTAATTCACAACTCTGGAGTTGTTTGCACAAAAAAACAATGGATGGGAACCGAGCAGAGCTGAGTGGCCAAACTGTGGTATTAGGCCAAAACTATTGGCTGGGTTAGATCCAGAAAAAAATTATATTCAATTTGCAACCTGATGGAGGTCAGTATAGATGGACTAACAGAGAAAGTCCCACACACTGCTAGAAGGCCAAATATTTTTTCAGAGCTAGATGCATACAAAAAATTATTTTGAATTTGCAACCTGATGGAGGTCAGTATAGGTGGACTAATAGAACAAGTCCCACACACAGCTAGAAGCCCAAATATTTTTTCAGAGGTACTGTAGATGCAGATAAAAATTATTTTTAATTTGCAACCTGATGGAGGTCAGTATAGATGGACTAATAGAACAAGTCCCACACACTGCTAGAAGGCCAAATATTTTTTCAGAGCTAGATGCAGAAAAAAATTATATTCAGTTTGCAACCTGATGGAGGTCAGTATAGATGGACTAATACAACAATTCCCACACACAGCTAGAAGCCCAAATATTTTTTCAGAGGTACTGTAGATGCAGGTAAAAATTATTTTTAATTTGCAACCTGATGGAGGTCAGTATAGATGGACTAATAGAGAAAGTCCCACACACTGCTAGAAGGCCAAATATTTTTTCAGAGCTAGATGCAGAAAAAAATTATATTCAGTTTGCAACCTGATGGAGGTCAGTATAGATGGACTAATAGAATGATGCTATGCCCAAAAGATTTTACTTCACTAGGTGCAGTAAAAAAATTGGTATTCTATACACAGGTGGTATATCTTGCAACACAGATAGGCTACTCCACTGACTAACACACTCTGCAATAGGCCAAAAAGAATTAGTTTTGCTAGATTCAGCCAAATGCTGTGAAAAAAACTTGCACAGCACTGGCACAGACCTGCCTGGCAAAAACTGATAGGAACTGATGTAACCTAGTCCTGAAAAGGACTCCAATTACAATTAGTCTTTACTCCCACAATCTATCTATTTAAGAGCACAGACCTCCCTGATAAAAGTCGTAGGAAATGCTGTAACCTAGTCCTTAAAAGGACTGCAATCACAACTATTCCCTACTCCCAAGCTATCTGTAGATTTGTGCGAAAATTGGCTTGAAATTAACAAGGTATAGCGCACACAGCAACAGCGGTGCCGTCTAACACGCAGCTGCAGCAGTGAGAAAATGGTGGCGACGGGGAAAATGGCTTGGTCTTATAGGGCAAGGACATGTGACATACACTGCCAATGACACATGCCCTTGCTTGTGTGAAAAAAAGCACTTCGCTCCGTGTGTGCGCTGCTGATAGGCTGACAGATTGCACCTCCCCACTGCAAATGCGGGAAAGAGAAAAAAAAATGGAGATCTTCATTATTCCTGCAGAGATCCATCCCCTGCCCCTCCCCCCACCCCGCTGTACACTCAAACTGCGTATTAACATTAATTTTCATCATTACTGAGAAAAAATCCAGTTATGATTTTGGTGCACGAACAGTTATCGAACATAACCTCGAACAGCCGAATTTTTCTCAAATTGTTCGTGTTCGCCGAACGGCTCGAACACCGCCCAAAACAGCTCGAATTTGAGATTGGCGAACAGTTCGAGTAGAACAACGCTCATCTCTAATTGAGACCACCATCGATCCTGCTCAACTATCCAACGCCTTTGGCTGTGAAACAATCAGACTTCCTCCACCGGACTTGACAGCTCCTTCAATTTCCCAATCCGTTAGCCTCTTTTTCTCTTGTTTCTTACATTTGCCCGCATCAGAGCCTAGTCTATTGACATTTGTGTCATCACTCGTTTCCCATCTTCTACGGTCCACTTTTGGTACTTTTTTGCAAATTCGAGTGGACTATTCTTAAGATGATATTGAAGTCGAGGCTGTCGCCATCTGTTTTTGGGCCACAATTCCAGACTTGTGTAACGTGTGTCGCACGGTGCTTGCATGGACTTCTGTGATCTCACTATTATGAAGCATACGAGCCACCTGTACTACCATGTTTGTCGCACCAGAACAGATAGATCTTGTGATTAGCCGACTTGTCGACTACGATATTTCGCCTGGACGTCCACCTCTTGGCTTGTGAATGGATGGACGAACTTCATTTCGTATTCTTGCAACCGTCATTGCACTCACATGATGCAGTTTCACAATTTTCTTGGCCGAGACACCGCTATGGATGAGCTGGATGATGCTGTTTCTCTTTTCTTGGGAAATCTTCTTCATGGCTGCTCTTCGATTCGAACCAATGACCTTTCACTTGGGAATCAACCTTATAACACACTGAGCTATTAGGGAATGTGAGGACAGGTTGTAATTTGTAGCATGCAGAAACCACCAGGAGCAAAACAGTAACAATGTAGTGACATAACAAGAATCCGCATAACTAATCATATGCTAAATAGTTACAAGTCAAATTTATGTACAAGATAACCAAGATGATTGTCATCTCATGTTCGAAGCAGTAGTGGATGGTGAGATATGGAGCCTGAAAGTCAAAAGCTCAAAACATTGTTATTAGTTACCCCTTTTGCTCATCAGTGTACATGCAAACAATACATTACCCTCATTCACAAATTTACCTCTGTTTCTTTATATTAATACACCAGGTAATTTGTGGATGAATGATGTGATGCATTTGATTCTCTATATAGACACAAAAGTGGCATTAGGCCAACTACTGCTCATGTTGTGGTGTAAGTGTTTTACTCCTGTACAGCGGCCCACCGGGAGATTTACCTGCTCCCCTTAGGGCCAATCCAAGTGTGAATTCCAAACTGAAGTTACTTAATGCCATCAGCTATGATATTTTTTATTTTTCTTATAGAAGTACTGCAAGATATGGGAAGAGTATAGCAGTATAATACGAATTAACGGCACAACTATGGCATGTATAACCTGCTACTCATTTCCCAGCGAGAACAAATAATTTCAGTGAAAAGACTTGAAAAAAAAAACACAGTAATTCCATGATAGTTTTATTTTTACAGAATTGTGTGGCGTAAATGAAATGGTAATATGTTTTGGCAGGTCAGTAGGATTATGGTGATATCAGATTTACACAAACTACTGGTTTGTGTTTGCTCTATTTTTTCATTGAATTTTTTGATCTTTTTTCTTTTTTTCCCCTGGTGCCATTTTTGGTTAATGTGACTTTTTTGAATGACATTTTATGCTATTTTGTTAGCGAGTGTGCGGTGTGATGTCCACATACTAACACGTCAGACACAGCGACCTTCACGGGGACATCAGCTTCTATGACGGACATTGATTTATTGAAATGTATAGAGAATGTCAAGGCTAATAGTGTGAAATAAGGTCACCAGACCCAACTGAATCTTCACAAGTGAAGGTCCCATTCATTGAGAATCTTAAACCTTGAAAGTGATTGCATCAAATCTAGTCTAGTGGAAGAGGTTGTGTAGGGCTTTCGATGAGTACAGACAGAGGCATAACTCAAAATCCTACATGGTCTCCATCAACCATCTGCCATTTATAATATTGGTGACTTTTTAAGTAGCAAAATGCCGTTGGAGCCACTTTGGATCCAGGGACTAAGTGTAATTTCTACCACTGCACATCCTATAGCTTCTCTCCATGGTACAGAATTATGGAGAAGGAAGTCTGTGATAGAATTTTATTAGGAGTTATGAGTTCTTTCCGGCAATGTTTTGGTGCTCGAATCAAATGCTCAATTTTAGAATAAACTTACATTGAGTAAAGGTTTCGCATTGAGTTTTTGAAAATAATCTTAGACTTCACAATACTTACATACATCTCATCGTCATCACATCCATTATATGAAAGCAAATGAAGCCGAACTAGGTCATTCTCATAAGAGTCCTTAAGAAATAGGCTTAGGGTCGGCCCAGTCAGTCCATGCTCTGAGCGCACTGAAAATAGGGTTTGTCCATCACGGGTCTGGAAGACTAAAACATGTTCAATGATACAGTCAAAATATATTCAGAGACAATCCATATATAACACAACTAAACCATGAATGCAACAAGTCTAGCCCATTTCTTATTGTGGTAGCCCAATGTTTACCTCTGATCTCAGAATTTATTTTCAGTAACTTTTCCATCCTAGCACCGAATCAAATGCTATGATATAACCTTTATATTGCTGAACAAATCTGAGCATTGAAGAGCTTATCAGAAGACCAGACAAGAATGAATGGCCACCAGCTGTGGAAGAACTTATCATAAAAGGACAACGCTCTACTATTATTTTACCTTTGTCTTTAAATATAATCTCTTCTACCTGTAATAAATAAATGTGAAATGTTTGTCTGGAGAATTTAAAGTATAAAATTTGTGGACTTTAGAGTACAAACATTTTTCACCTTTGTAAGGTCTCCCAGTCCACAAGGAACAGAGGCTGTGGATGGATTGTGAGATTTCCATGGTCCTTGAGGTTGGGTTTGGATGAGAGGAGAATTCTGATCTGTAAAATGCAAAAACCATCTGTGGGTTGCTGGATAGTCCACAACAAAATTATTTATTTTCTACACTAAATAATTTTTAAAAAAAAAGATCACGTGCCACCAAGATGTCTTCGCCTGAGGCAAACATTAAAAAAAGCTGAGCACCTGGTGTAATAATGGCCTAACATTAAGCTGTAGGAAGTCAAAACTCTTGTGGCTGCATCTAGGAACTGAGTCAATTATTACAGCTCAAAGGTTAAATCGCAGTTCACAGATTATATACTTTTTGCTTTTGTTTTTAGTTGAACCCTTGAAGTTTTTAATCCCAAACTTACTGTAAACTTCAAGGCAATCACACATTTCAGCCTCATTGCAATTGTCTTTTTCATTAAGCAAAGCCATCATGAAGTCTACTTACTGGAGGTCATGGCCGCTTAGCAGCGTTGAGCACGTTCTACCTGTAAAATAAATACACACTTTAGAGAGATAATATACAGAACCAGCACAACCCCAAAAGATTCATCACAGGGCTGGAAGAATTGAAAAAGAGTTTTCCAGAACTTTACTAAAGATGGTCTACCATTATGATAAGATACAGTATAAATAGCAGATTTGTGAAGATCCGCCACCTGGTATCTTCAATAACGAGCTAAATAAAGGAAAGTTGGGGTAGTGCATCCTCTGCATTTTTTTATCATGGGTTGTGACTGTCCGTTGTACTAGAACTCAATCCAAACCTCTACTGTAGGTAGGTTGGTGGTGTGCTTGGCTAAACATTGATTGGGACCCTTTATTTAGATGATCGGCGGGAGTAAAACCCCCACCAATCAAATATTCATATTCTAAGTAATCAATAAGGCCTTAAAAGAGACAAGTGACCTTGCGTCCAGTGTAGTCATAATGAAGAAGGTTAACTGGCAAAGATCACAACAGAAAGAAGGAAAGAAAAAGTCTTCATTCATGCGTACAGAAAGGAAAAGGAGTGAATAGTTGAAGAGGATGCGCTGTATCATGTTGGGATGTCACAGGCACTTTTTTCGTTCACATGGAAAAAAATATATATTTCTCCCAGGGAGACACAGATGCTTAGAGGTTGCACGCTTAATGGCTTGGGTCTCTGAAGTCACAATACTTGGTAGTTGCCTTACTGGGTGGAAACTCAAGAAGATACAAAAATTAGATTGAGATTTGGGATGAGCGGACCTGTGGAAGTTCGGGTTCGTCAGGTTCAGCTGAACTTTAGTCCAAAGTTCGATTCAGGTACCAGAAATTGACCCTGGACCCGAACCCCATATAAACCAATGAGAACCCGAACTTTGGAACTGTACAATGGTCTACGTAAGGGCCAGGGGTATGCAAAAGGAAGTAAAATGGGGGTAAGAGCAGGACAATTGCCCTGAAAACAAATGTGGATTGGGAAATTACTTAAAATAACAGAATAAAAAATAATATTCTCGAACCAGGAGGCGGAGGTCCAAATGGAGGAGTGGAGCAGTGCCTTGTGTGTGTAGTTTACTGTACTTGTTAATAAATAAATAGAGAAAACAACATGGGGTCCCCCTATCTACTATATAATCAGCTTATCCCATCTATCTATCCGTCCAGAAAATCCCGCGTCGCTGATTGGTCCGGCCACGGCCAATCAGCGACGCGGGATTTCAGAACAAGATGGCGGCTGTTAGCGGCTCATCTGCCGCACGGAGGTCAGCGGCGATGCAGCCGGGAGATGACCGGTGCTAGCGGGTCATCTCCCAGCTGCTCGCAGCAGAAGTACCCGCACAGGCAGCGCCGCTCCCCGGTCCTCACTAACACGGTTCGCTGACTGGTCGCGGCCGCCACCAATCAGCAATGAGCGCAGTCCGGCCGCGAATTGGCGCCGGATTTGAAACACGCTTCGCTGATTGGTCACGGCCGGGCGGGTGCGACCAATCAGCGCGAAATTTAAAACACCGCTTCTCTGATTGGTCGCAACCAGTTGATGCTGGGTGGATGCTGGGTGTGACACTCTGGGGGATAACCCCGCCCACAGCCCGTCATTCACCGTGGTACGCGGAACAGGAGATTACGTGCTGGCTGTGCATGGTCAGCAATGTTGTCACAAGCAGTATGGACAACATGACTTAATTACAAAATTTGTTAGGGGCCCCGGGGGGATACATGGTGGGGTTAATTTAAAGTAGTGCACAACCCATTTAAACATTGCTTCGCTGATTAGTCGCGCCCAGACGGCCGCATACATATTCTAGAATACCTGATGCGTTAGAATCAGGCCACCATATAGTTTTTAATAACCAGCCAAGGAAAATCAGACAGCTGTGAGCTGATCTTATTATGCTGGGAAAGGGCCAATATCCATGGACCTTCCCAGCCTATTAATATCGGCCCTCAGCTGTCTGCTTTGCCTTTGCTGGTTATCAAAAATGGGAGGACCCTAAGAAAAACATTATGTGGGGACCCCTATTTTTAATAACCAGCTAATGCAAAGCCGACAACTGAGGGCTGATATTAATAGGTTTGGAATGGCCCTGGATATTGAACCCTTTCCCAGCATAGTAAGACCATTGCACAGCTGCCATAGAAACGGCGCATACATTAGATGCGCCAATTCTGCCTTTTAGCCTCGGCTCTTCCCGATTGCCCTGGTACGTTGACAAGTAATACTTGAGGTAATAATTTTTGGGATTGATATCAGCTGTATAATGTCAGCTGGCATCAAGTTCAGGAGTTAGTAATGGAGAGGCATCTATCAGACACCACCATTACTAACCCCACAACTTAAAAGAAAAAAAAAAAACGCACTTCCAAAAAATATTTTAAAAAACACTCCCCCCACACCTCGTTCACCAATTTTTTTTCTATTCATCCTTTATGGTCTTTTTAAAGAAAAGCCTTAAATCGATAAACTTTTAAATTATTCCCTGGGATTGCTGGATTTTCACTACGTATTGGCATTACTGCACCTGGTAACCAGCTAGGTTAATCATCCGTGTAGCCCTCCCTGAATTTGTGGATCTTGGAACTTATTAATTCCTGGGAGAGCTTATAAATATTTTTTTTCTTTATCAATAATTGCACGGTCCATGGTTCCATTATTATTGTCTACTAGATTCGCCAGCCTCTGTGGCGGAGTGACTACTCTGAGTGGTATTCTCTACGAGTCAAGTCTCCCTTTATTATCACTACTTCTCCCTAAGGTCGGCTTCAATCATCAGAGCTTCACAGTCTGCGTACAGATCATGATTTCAGAACCATGATGGGTCTCCTGACCAGAACTCATCAACCCCATAGGCATACATGATGCTAATGAGTTTAGGTCCATGAGTCTGCATCCAGTCTGGAAATCAGGGCCCTACACAGATCATGAAAAGTGGGCCCAAGGGTTCGTGCACATGGCCAATTTTCTCATATGAGTACTACAACCCCTGGCAAAAATTATGGAATCACTAGGCTCGGAGGATGTTCATTCAGTTGTTTAATGTTGATGAAAAAAGCAGATCACAGACATGGCACAAAACTAAAGTCATTTCAAATGGCAACTTTAGGGCTTTAAGAAACACTAAAAGAAATCAAGTTTAAAAATGTGGTACTCAGTAAGGGTAATTTTTTTCAGACCAAGCAGAGGGAAAAAAATTATGGAATCATGAAAAACAAACACACAAAAGAACACTCCAATACATCACTAGTATTTTGTTGCACCACCTCTGGCTTTAATAACAGCTTGCAGTCTCTGAGGCATTGACCTAATGAGTGACAAACAGTACTCTACATCAATCTGGCTCCAACTTTCTCTGATTGCTGTTGCCAGATCAGCTTTGCAGGTTGGAGCCTTGTCATGGACCATTTTCTTCAACTTCCACCAAAGATTTTCAATTGGATTGAGATCCGGACTATTTGCAGGCCATGACATTGACCTTATGTGTCTTCTTTCAAGGAATGTTTTCACAGTTTTTGCTTTATGGCAGGATGCATTATCATCTTGAAACATTATGTCATCACCCCCAAACATCCTTTCAATTGATGGGATAAGAAAACTGTCCAAAATATCAATGTAAACTTGGGCATTTATTGAAGATGTAATGACAGCCATCTCCCCAGTGCCTTTACCTGACATACAGCCCCATATCATCAATGACTGTGGAAATTTGCATGTTCTCTTCATGCAGTCATCTTTATAAATCTCATTGGAACGGCACCAAACAAAAGTTCCAGCATCATCACCTTGCCAAATGCAGATTCGCAATTCATCACTGAATATGACTTTCATCCAGTCATCCACAGTCCACGATTGCTTTTCCTTAGCCCATTGTAACCTTGTTTTTTTTCTGTTTAGGTGTTAATGATGGCTTATGTTTAGCTTTTCTGTATGTAAATCCCATTTCCTTTAGGCAGTTTTTTACAGTTCGGTCACAGACATTGACTCCAGCTTCCTCCCATTCGTTCCTCATTTGTTATGTTGTGCATTTCCTGTTTTGTAGACATATTGCTTTAAGTTTCCCGTCTTGACGCTTTGATGTCTTCCTTGGTCTACCAGTATGTTTGCCTTTAAAAACCTTCCCATGTTGTTTCTATTTGGTCCAGATTTTAGACACAGCTGACTGTGAACAACCAACATCTTTTGCAACATTGCGTGATGATTTACCTTCTTTTAAGAGTTGGATAATCCTCTACTTTGTTTCAATTGACATCTCTCATGTTGGAGCCATGATTCATGTCAGTCCACTTGGTGCAACAGCTCTCCAAGGTGTGATCACTCCTTTTTAGATGCAGACTAAAAAGCAAATCTAATTTGATGCAGGTGTTAGTTTTGCAAATAAAAATTTACAGGGCGATTCCATAATTTTTTCCCTCTACTTGGTCTGAAAAAAATTACCCTTACTGAGTACCACATTTTTAATCTTGATTTCTTTTAGTGTTTCTTAAAGCCCTAAAGTTGCCATTTGAAATGACTTTAGTTTTGTGCCATGTCTGTGATCTGCTTTTTATCAACAACATTAAACAACTGAATGAACATCCTCCGAGCCCGGTGATTCCATAATTTTTGCCAGGGGTTATATATGTGGTTTTCACAGATTGCACTTGTAAGTATGATATTCTATGGGGCTGTTCACAAGTCTAATTTTTTCATCAGGCCAAGTGGTCCACGGAAGAAAATTGGAAACACGTCCGATTTTGATCTGAGCGTTGGATGAATCGGCAATGCAAGTCTATGGGTCTGTGAAAAAAACTGAACGCACTCGGAGAAAATCCAACTGTGGTCTAATTTTCTGACTGACTTAATGGAGATTGTGCAGAATTTTTTTTTTTTTATCTCTACACGTCCAAGAGAAACCGATACAGATCTGATCCAAGTCTGATCAGAATAATCGGACCATGTTTCTCGGATGTTCAGACATCGGTCATTTGAACATTCCCTTACACTGCAGGAGGGCTTCACTCCTTTTCAGGCTTCTAACCTCTTTGGCCGGTTTCATACATCCGTTTTTTGCATACTTGAAAGCACTGACTGGTTTTCATCAGTGTTTTGGATCAGATAATCATCAACTGTTTGGATCAAATTTTGGTAAGATCCTCAGGGTTTCATCAGTTTCTTGTGTGCAAAAAGAAAATAAGAAAAAGCAAAATGGAAGTTTCTCAATCTTCTCCTAGCAAAGAATCAGTGAAAAACAGGCGGCAATTAAGTGGAATTTTTGCACAGGTCCACACACTTGTATGGCTGATTTTGATCTGTGACTAGGATTAAAATTGATTAGTTCATAATTTTTGTTAACACTCAAAAAAGAAAAAAAATTTATGGGCGTCTGAACATTCTGAGATTATAATAAGTATTTGATTTATCCATGAAAAATAGGAATAGAAAAACAAACAAGAAAATCAGACAATGAAAGAGGCCGTAGCCACATCCACCAGCGTGTGGCTTTGTGTTACCTGTAGAGCTCCTCAACTCCAGTCTTTAGTTCCCACAGTCATAATTTAATGATATTCCAGAGAGGCAATTTCTGAGGCTCTGACAATAATTACATCACCATTGGAATACTAATGGAATCTCCAAAACATGACACATTGGAGGTCATTAAGAACCACTGGCCTAGATCCAAACCGCTGCCCTGTCGAAGAGCAGGTCTCCATGAACTCACTGACCATACTGATAGTGGGGCTGTGGCCTTAAAGTTCAGTATTCGGTCAGTATTTTTTCGGAGGAGTTTGAGCCAAAACCAGGTGAGGAACAATCAGAGAAAAGGTAAAATAGAAACAAGTCACCAATTCTGCATTTATCACCCACTCCTGGTTTTGGCTCCCACTCCAATTCCAGCAAAGGATGGGATTTATAGAAACTTTGCCCGCTCGGCTTCTTTTTCGCTCTGACCTGCAGTGCGAGTTTCAAATCTACAACTTGTCAATTTCTCTCGTTGGTACGCCGAGCTGATTTTTCCCATAGACTTGTATCAGAAGTAGAAAATCCACAGGTAATAAAAATGCATGTAATCAGCAAATGACTGTATCAATAAAGATTTTTCAAAATACCAGAAAGTAAAAAAAAAAAAAAAAAAAAAAAAAAAAAAGCAGCTTTGTATAATAAAGCATAACAAAAAGACAAAAAAATACTGCATGAAAAATGCAATTAAAAAAAGTATGTAAATGAACGTAAGTAAACTCAAGAAAATCTCGAACATCTAAGGGCGCAGTCAGACGACTGTATAACTAGGATAAGGATTATATCGCAATACTCGGGCTGGCCGGCAACTCTCCACACCAGAGAGTAACAGCTGCGTAGAAATACATGCTACCATGCTCGGGTCAGGAGAGCCACCAGCCAGTCCGAGCATTGCGACGCCATCCTTGTCTGAGTTATACAGCCGTCTGACTGTGCCCTGATGCTCATTGTGGTGTGTTTAGTACAGTTCAGATATTTTTTTTTCTTTTAAATCATCTACCTTTCAAGCAGAAGACACTTCTATCTGGCGTTTTGTAAACTTGAGTCTTTTTTTCTCTGAGCATTTCGTGAAGTTTTTTGCCAGACTTGCAGGGCATTTTTTCAGTGCTTTTTTTGAATATTTTTTTCAGTGTAGGTTTGTTACAAGTTTTTTTTTTTTTTCCTGGAGTTTTTGGAGCCAAAACGTTCTTCATTTGTGTTCACAGTTTATTTGCAATGAAAACAATTTTCATTGCAAATAAATTGTTTTCGTTCCAAAAACTCAGTCCCTTAAAACCTTGCGATTATTGAACGCCTCATGGTTTTTGGAGAGTTTCTGGTCCGAAAACGTCAGAAAAAAATATTAATGTGTTTTGCATTTCCTGCAGCAGTTTTGAATAGCTTTTCAATTATTTTTGCAGAGGATATTTCCTGAAGGTTTTTTTTTTTTTTGCAGCCTTTTGATTGGATAGGGGCCAGTTGAGAGTATTGTCCTTGAGGGGCAGCTTTTCAGTGGAGATATGCAGTTTTCCTTCTTTCATCGGCCACTCTTAAAACAGTAAAGTAGTTTTTCCATACAAATGAATGGGAAAATGTTTTTTAAACATTTACATATTAGGAGCAAAAACTCTGAGCCTCTCTTGATCCACCCTAGAGACCAAGTAAGACACAGAGTCCACGTAGGAGAGCAACCACACATTAGGCTTTAAGGTGGTCTTACTGTGTGTGTATATATATATATATATATATATATATATATATATATATATATATATATATATATATATATATATATATATATAACATTAGAGAACATCATGAGAACTGGTGGCCCGTGGCAGATCTGACCACTTTACGTGACTTTTTTTTTACCACTTTTTCTTGCTCGGAAATCAACAATTTACAAAACTCCAGAAATTTCATTTTCAGCTGTTTCAAAAAATAAGTAAATTGACAGAATATGTACGGCTCTGAGATACAATATATGAAGACTGGGTCCATTCTCCTACCATCCACATGACCCAACAAGATCTTAAACAGAACAGAGAGGTTCCATTGATAGAAACAACGAGAACAGAGGAAAGAGAGCATTACCTCATTTTCAGACTGAACCATGGAAGAGCCAATCCTCACCACAAAAAACACTAAAAAAAAACCCTGGATGTCATCACTAGAGCTGAGGAGCCTACACGAGACCACCCACCTTCTCCTGTGTAATAGAAGGTGAAGTGAGAGGAAGGAGCCCAGATCATGTGCAGGTGACTCATTAGGTCACAAGGTGCAGAGCTGAGAAGCTCTGGTGTTTCCTGAGGTCTAACAAGCAAATAATGCAGAACCTTCATGAGATAACACAGTGAGGACACCATGGGGCTTAGTTATTATGCCCCCGCCAGTAATGACCGAGCTCACTGGAGTATGATGCGCAAAATTCATTGAGAGGTGCCCACCATTAACGAATTCTGTGCATCTTCTCTGTGGCGTGCATCTCCACAGAAGTGCTCCTCAGGTCAGGAACGGAAGCATCTGGCGTAAGAAGCGCAGGCAGATTTCCTGAATTTGATGGGCTGATGTAACCCCCGCCATGCCCCATGCCGCCCCAGTTCATGTCCTGTGTCGCCCCAGCTCATGCCCCGTGTCGCCCCAGTTCATACCCCGTATCGCCCCCAAGCTCATGCCCCATGTCGCCTCGCCATACTTCGTGCTGCCCCAGGTCATTCTTTGTGCTTTCCCTGCTCATGCCCATGCTGCCCCAGGTCATGCCTCATTCTACCCCAGGTCATGCCTTGTGCTGCCCCAGCTCATGCCTCGTGCTACCCCAGGTCATGCCCCCTGCTGCCCCAGCTCATGCCTCATACTGCCCCAGCTCATGCCCCGTGCTGCCCCAGCTCATGCCTCATACTGCCCCAACTCATGCCCCGTGCTGCCCCAGCTCATGCCTCATACTGCCCCAGCTCATGCCCCATGCTGCCCCAGCTCATGCCTCATACTGCCCCAGCTCATGCCTCGTGCTACCCCATGTCATGCCCCCTGCTGCCCCAGCTCATGCCTCATACTGCCCCAGCTCATGCCCCGTGCTGCCCTTGATCATGCCTCGTGTCACTCCAGCTCATGCCTCGTGTCGCCCCAGCTCATGCCCAGCTCCACACATTTTGGAGGAGCTGCTTCAAAATGTCCAAAACACCAAAAGTCGCAATTTTTTTGCGCAACCAGGTATTTTGCTAAAGTTTTCTTACTTCTCAAAGTGTTTTGTGCCAGTTAAAACTTTGATAAATCAAGCCATGAATACTCTTAATGTAGAATATTTTACCTGCAGTCCTATGTAGCACCACAGATAACACAGTGATAACTCTCTGAGTACAGATAATATAGTAGATGTCACCTGCAGTCCTATGTAACACCACAGATAACACAGTGATAACTCTCTGAGTACAGATAATGAAGTAGATGTCACCTGCAGTCCTATGTAACACCACAGATAACACAGGGATAACTCTCTGAGTACAGATAATGTAGTAGATGTCACCTGCAGTCCTATGTAACACCACAGATAACACAGTGATAACTCTCTGAGTACAGATAATGTAGTAGATGTCACCTGCAGTCCTATGTAACACCACAGATAACACAGGGATAACTCTCTGAGTACAGATAATGTAGTAGATGTCACCTGCAGTCCTATGTAACACCACAGATAACACAGTGATAACTCTCTGAGTACAGATAATGTAGTAGATGTCACCTGCAGTCCTATGTAACACCACAGATAACACAGGGATAACTCTCTGAGTACAGATAATGTAGTAGATGTCACCTGCAGTCCTATGTAACACCACAGATAACACAGTGATAACTCTCTGAGAACAGATGATGTAGTAGATGTCACCTGCAGTCCTATGTAACACCACAGAAAACACAGTGATAACTCCCTGAGTACAGATAATGTAGTACATGTCACCTGCAGTCCTATGTAACACCACATATAACACAGTGATAACTCTCTGAGTACAGATAATGTAGTATATGTCACCTGCAGTCCTATGTAACACCACAGATAACACAGTGATAACTCCCTGAGTACAGATAATGTAGTAGATGTCACCTGCAGTCCTATGTAATACCACAGACAACACAGTGATAACTCTCTGAGTACAGAAAATGTAGTATATGTCACCTGCAGTCCTATGTAACACCACAGATAACACAGTGATAACTCTCTGAGAACAGATAATGTAGTATATGTCACCTGCAGTCCTATTTAACACCACAGATAACACAGTGATAACTCTCTGAGTACAGATAATGTAGTAGATGTCACCTGCAGTCCTATGTAACACCACAGATAACAGTGATAACTCCCTGAGTACAGATAATGTAGTACATGTTACCTGCAGTCCTATGTAACACCACAGATAACAGTGATAACTCCCTGAGTACAGATAATGTAGTAGATGTCACCTGCAGTCCTATGTAACACCACAGATAACACAGTGATAACTCTCTGAGTACAGATAATGTAGTAGATATCACCTGCAGTCCTATGTAACACCACAGATAACACAGTGATAACTCTCTGAGTACAGATAATGTAGTACATGTTACCTGCAGTCCTATGTAACACCACAGATAACAGTGATAACTCCCTGAGTACAGATAATGTAGTAGATGTCACCTGCAGTCCTATGTAACACCACAGATAACACAATGATAACTCTCTGAGTACAGATAATGTAGTAGTTGTGACCTGCAGTCCTATGTAACACCACAGATAACACAGAGATAACTCTCTGAGTACAGATAATGTAGTAGATATTCACCTGCAGTCCAATGTAACACCACAGATAACAGTGATAACTCCCTGAGTACAGATAATGTAGTAGATGTCACCTGCAGTCCTATGTAACACCACAGATAACACAGTGATAACTCTCTGAGTACAGATAATGTAGTAGATGTCACCTGCAGTCCTATGTAACACCACAGAAAACACAGTGATAACTCTCTGAGTAAAGATAATGTAGTAGATATCACCTGCAGTCCTATGTAACACCACAGATAACACAGTGATAACGCTCTGAGTACAGATAATGTAGTAGATGTCACCTGCAGTCCTATGTAACACCACAGATAACACAGGGATAACTCTCTGAGTACAGATAATGTAGTAGATGTCACCTGCAGTCCTATGTAACACCACAGATAACACAGTGATAACTCACTGAGTACAGATAATGTAGTAGATGTCACCTGCAGTCCTATGTAACACCACAGAAAACACAGTGATAACTCTCTGAGTACAGATAATGTAGTAGATGTCACCCGCAGTCCTATGTAACACCACAGAAAACACAGTGATAACTGTCTGAGTACAGATAATGTAGTAGATGTCACCTGCAGTCCTATGTAACACCACAGATAACACAGTGATAACTCACTGAGTACAGATAATGTAGTAGATGTCACCTGCAGTCCTATGTAACACCACAGAAAACACAGTGATAACTCTCTGAGTACAGATAATGTAGTATATGTCACCTGCAGTCCTATGTAACACCACAGATAACACAGTGATTTCTCCCTGAGTACAGATAATGTAGTAGATGTCACCTGCAGTCCTATGTAACACCACAGATAACAGTGATAACTCCCTGAGTACAGATAATGTAGTAGATGTCACCTGCAGTCCTATGTAACACCACAGATAACACAGTGATAACTCTCTGAGTACAGATAATGTAGTAGTTGTGACCTGCAGTCCTATGTAACACCACAGAAAACACAGTGATAACTCTCTGAGTACAGATAATGTAGTATATATCACCTGCAGTCCTATGTAACACCACAAATAACACAGTGATAACGCTCTGAGTACAGATAATGTAGCAGATGTCACCTGCAGTCCTATGTAACACCACAGATAACACAGTGATAACTCTCTGAGTACAGATAATGTAGTAGATGTCACCTGCAGTCCTATGTAACACCACAGATAACACAGTGATAACGCTCTGAGTACAGATAATGTAGTAGATGTCACCGGCAGTCCTATGTAACACCACAGAAAACACAGTGATAACTCTCTGAGTACAGATAATGTAGTAGATGTCACCTGCAGTCCTATGTAATACCACAGATAACACAGTGATAACGCTCTGAGTACAGATAATGTGGTAGATGTCACCGGCAGTCCTATGTAACACCACAGAAAACACAGTGATAACTCTCTGAGTACAGATAATGTAGTAGATGTCACCTGCAGTCCTATGTAACACCACAGATAACACAGTGATAACTCTCTGAGTACAGATAATGTAGTAGATGTCACCTGCAGTCCTATGTAACACCACAGATAACACAGTGATAACGCTCTGAGTACAGATAATGTGGTAGATGTCACCGGCAGTCCTATGTAACACCACAGAAAACACAGTGATAACTCTCTGAGTACAGATAATGTAGTAGATGTCACCTGCAGTCCTATGTAACACCACCGATAACACAGTGATAACTCTCTGAGTACAGATAATGTAGTAGATGTCACCTGCAGTCCTATGTAACACCACAGATAACACAGTGATATCTCTCTGAGTACAGATAATGTAGTAGAGGTCAGCTGCAGTCCTATGTAACACCACAGATAACACAGTGATAACTCACTGAGTACAGATAATGTAGTAGATGTCACCTGCAGTCCTATGTAACACCACAGAAAACACAGTGATAACTCTCTGAGTACAGATAATGTAGTAGATGTCACCCGCAGTCCTATGTAACACCACAGAAAACACAGTGATAACTGTCTGAGTACAGATAATGTAGTAGATGTCACCTGCAGTCCTATGTAACACCACAGATAACACAGGGATAACTCTCTGAGTACAGATAATGTAGTAGATGTCACCTGCAGTCCTATGTAACACCACAGATAACACAGTGATAACTCACTGAGTACAGATAATGTAGTAGATGTCACCTGCAGTCCTATGTAACACCACAGAAAACACAGTGATAACTCTCTGAGTACAGATAATGTAGTATATGTCACCTGCAGTCCTATGTAACACCACAGATAACACAGTGATTTCTCCCTGAGTACAGATAATGTAGTAGATGTCACCTGCAGTCCTATGTAACACCACAGATAACAGTGATAACTCCCTGAGTACAGATAATGTAGTAGATGTCACCTGCAGTCCTATGTAACACCACAGATAACACAGTGATAACTCTCTGAGTACAGATAATGTAGTAGTTGTGACCTGCAGTCCTATGTAACACCACAGAAAACACAGTGATAACTCTCTGAGTACAGATAATGTAGTAGATATCACCTGCAGTCCTATGTAACACCACAAATAACACAGTGATAACGCTCTGAGTACAGATAATGTAGCAGATGTCACCTGCAGTCCTATGTAACACCACAGATAACACAGTGATAACTCTCTGAGTACAGATAATGTAGTAGATGTCACCTGCAGTCCTATGTAACACCACAGATAACACAGTGATAACGCTCTGAGTACAGATAATGTAGTAGATGTCACCGGCAGTCCTATGTAACACCACAGAAAACACAGTGATAACTCTCTGAGTACAGATAATGTAGTAGATGTCACCTGCAGTCCTATGTAATACCACAGATAACACAGTGATAACGCTCTGAGTACAGATAATGTGGTAGATGTCACCGGCAGTCCTATGTAACACCACAGAAAACACAGTGATAACTCTCTGAGTACAGATAATGTAGTAGATGTCACCTGCAGTCCTATGTAACACCACAGATAACACAGTGATAACTCTCTGAGTACAGATAATGTAGTAGATGTCACCTGCAGTCCTATGTAACACCACAGATAACACAGTGATAACGCTCTGAGTACAGATAATGTGGTAGATGTCACCGGCAGTCCTATGTAACACCACAGAAAACACAGTGATAACTCTCTGAGTACAGATAATGTAGTAGATGTCACCTGCAGTCCTATGTAACACCACCGATAACACAGTGATAACTCTCTGAGTACAGATAATGTAGTAGATGTCACCTGCAGTCCTATGTAACACCACAGATAACACAGTGATATCTCTCTGAGTACAGATAATGTAGTAGATGTCAGCTGCAGTCCTATGTAACACCACAGATAACACAGTGATAACTCTCTGAGTACAGATAATGTAGTAGATGTCACCTGCAGTCCTATGTAACACCACCGATAACACAGTGATAACTCTCTGAGTACAGATAATGTAGTAGATGTCACCAGCAGTCCTATGTAACACCACAGATACCACAGTGATAACTCTAAGTACAGATAATGTAGTAGATGTCACCTGCAGTCCTATGTAACACCACAGATAACACAGTGATACCTCTCTGAGTACAGATAATGTAGTAGATGTCACCTGCAGTCCTATGTAACACCACGGATAACACAGTGATAACTCTGAGTACAGATAATGTAGTAGATGTCACCTGCAGTCCTATGTAACACCACAGATAACACAGTGATAACTCTGAGTACAGATAATGTAGTAGATGTCACCTGCAGTCCTATGTAACAGCACAGATAACACAGTGATAACTCTCTGAGTACAGATAATGTAGTAGATGTCACCTGCAGTCCTATGTAACACCACAGATAACACAGTGATAACTCTCTGAGTACAGATAATGTAGTAGATGTCACCTGCAGTCCTATGTAACACCACAGATAACACAGTGATATCTCTCTGAGTACAGATAATGTAGTAGATGTCACCTGCAGTCCTATGTAACACCACAGATAACACAGTGATAACTCTCTGAGTACAGATAATGTAGTAGATGTCACCTGCAGTCCTATGTAACACCACAGATAACACAGTGATAACTCTCTGAGTATAGATAATGTAGTAGATGTCACCTGCAGTCCTATGTAACACCACAGATAACACAGTGATAACTCTGAGTACAGATAATGTAGTAGATGTCACCTGCAGTCCTATGTAACACCACAGATAACACAGTGATAACTCTCTGAGTACAGATAATGTAGTAGATGTCGCCTGCAGTCCTATGTAACACCACAGATAACACAGTGATAACTCCCTGAGTACAGATAATGTAGTAGATGTCACCTGCAGTCCTATGTAACACCACAGATAACACAGTGATAACTCTCTGAGTACAGATAATGTAGTAGATGTAACCTGCAGTCCTATGTAACACCACAGATAACACAGTGATAACTCTCTGAGTACAGATAATGTAGTAGATGTAACCTGCAGTCCTATGTAACACCACAGATAACACAGTGATAACTCTCTGAGTACAGATAATGTAGTAGATGTAACCTGCAGTCCTATGTAACATGAAAGATAACACAGTGATAACTCCCTGAGTACAGATAATGTAGTAGATGTCACCTGCAGTCCTATGTAACACCACAGATAACACAGTGATAACTCTCTGAGTACAGATAATGTAGTAGATGTAACCTGCAGTCCTATGTAACATGAAAGATAACACAGTGATAACTTTCTGCATACAGAAAATATAGTAGTTATTTGCAGTCCTATGTAACATGACAGGTAAAACACTGACAATGCTCTTACTACAAATAAAGTAGCTGTTGTTACATGCAGTCCTATGTAACACCAAAGATAAGATAGCGAAAGCTTTCTAAACAAATAATGCAGTATATCACTAGAGATAACACAAAGTGACACATATGTAATCATACAAGTGAAGCGCCATCTTGTTAACATTTTTAGAAAAGTTCTCACCTAAGAGAATTAAGATAAGTGAACAGTACATGAGCCATTGACTGATCTGAGGTTAGGTGTTAGTTCACACTCCTCTGTGCTGTGATATCGGACTTCTGTAACTCTCTGACTGCAGATAATGTAGTAGATGACATCTGCAGTCCTAAGTAACGTCATAGATACATACACAGTTCTAATAGTAGTGGAAGCTCACTTTATACTTCCACTACTAGGAAAAGATAACTACATACAGGTGTATACAGTACAGCCACCACTAGGGGGAGCTCACTGAATACAGATTCATACAGCCACCACTAGGGGGAGCTCACTACATACAGATTTATACAGCCACCACTAGAGGGAGCTCGCTGAATACAGATTCATACAGCCACCAGTAGGGGGAACTCACTGCATACAGATTTATACAGTCACCACTAGGCAGAGCTGACTACATGCAGATTTATGCAGCTACCACTAGGGGAAGCTTACTACATACAGATTTATACATCCATCACTATAGGGAGCGCAATACATACAGATTTATACAGCCACCACTAGAGGGAGCTCACTACATACAGATTTATACAGTCACCACTAGAGGGAGCTCACTACATACAGATTTATACATCCATCACTATAGGGAACGCAATACATACAGATTTATACAGCCACCACTAGGGGAAGCTGACAACATGCAGATTTATGCAGCCACTACTATGGGGAATTCAATGCATGCAGATTCATACAGAAAAACAACAAACAGCAGAAAGGATTCTCTTAAAACATAACCTTTAATTTTACTTATAAAAATATTATATCCTTTGTCAAGGAACACCAGTGATGACACCAGGGAGATCACACAATATCCCACCGCTTGCCGTCACTCTGTCAGGAACATCAGGGATTCGCGAGCAAATGATCCCGATTACTCACTACGTAGCTATCGGCAAGCGAGCAGTGAGCGTATGGTGTACACACCTCCAGATTCCAATGCATGGAATATGTGTATACGCTCCCAGTATGGTCACAGCCAGCTTCACTATAGCCCAATTAATATTATTCGCTGCCACCACCGACCAATTTTAAAATATATTACAGGCCTGATCGGACACCTGCGTTCTGGTAGCGTATGGCTTCGGGGAGGAACGATTATAAGACAAAAGAAACAGGACTAATAAATTTTATATTTAATCCAAAAGGGAGACAGTGTTTATGAAAAATATACAAAAGGTTTTACAAAAGGAGACATTTACAGTACAGAATATACAGTTACACAAAATAAAAAGGATTAATGAAGAACTTACTCGACAGATTGCAGAGACAATTCCATCTAGCTGGAGGGGAGGCGCTCCAATTGATTTGACAGTTATCGAACAGGATCCCTTGCTTCTAAAATCTATACCCCCTGGCAATAAATACTCACCCACCTTCAGCTGGGTCTTTTATGTCGAAGGGGATAACCTGCCCACACACGCCCTATTATGACCTCACGTGGGTGGTCTCCGCCCTTTATGGTTTTATTAAAATATCTGGCTTCTGCGATTACTTCTCGCTGGTTGATCGCAGAAGCCCAAAAGTGATACCATATTTTCCATTATGAATTTACCTTTCTTTAGAGACCACATATGACATATCTGCGGTCTGTTATTTTGTACTTTTGTATTACCGCTCACCAGAGGGGCATGCAGCTATGGAAAATTATGCATATTGTTCCTTAGCTGACCCTACCACTAAAAATATGTGTCCCATTATTATTGGAAGTATAGAACTTCAGATATTCCATATTTCATGGCGGTGCCGGCAAGACTGTAGATTTCTGTTAAGCCAAAGGGGGACACCCTGAGGGTGAGAGAGAATTATTTTGAAGCCAGGAACTGTGTCTTTCTCACCTAGGTGTATATTTTACAAGCCTGTGCCACTGGAAAATACACTCTCCTGTTAATTGGGTTAGCAGTTCCCTTTGTGTTAGCATTTGCCTACTAACCACTTCTCCTGTGTGTGCTAATTTGCATACAGACAGCTCCGTAGATTGTCAGCTCTGCTACTCTGACAAACAGTATATAGGAGGGGGAGTGAGGGGTTTCAGGGGGAGAGACAAATCTTTAATATATTCTTAATATTTTTATTACATCCTCAATAATGACTCAAAAAAAAAAACCCTTTTAACCTCAGGACACAGAAAGTTTGTTAAAAATATTTATAAGATTAAGTGTCCTAATAAATATATCCAGTCCTGATTATTAAATAGCACAAATCAGGAAATAAAGTGCTATAGTGCAATATAGAAAGAAAATGTGTGGATCTCACCCATTTTCCATGCAGACACCATCAGGGATTCTCCGTCCATATCAGTAGATCTTATTCTGGGACTAGTACTGCCCTGTTGTGCCCCTGCCCTAACAAGGGCAGTACCCAAGTGTACCTTATCAACTATCCCACAAAAAAATCAATCCTTCCCGAGGCCTTTCTTTCTCCTTATGGAGAAATAATCAGGCGAGCATGTTTGGTATTTTGGGGAAGGCACAAATTCTGCAGAGAGAAAAGGTGACTCCGTGCTTCTAAAGTGCCAAAGTGAATAAAACAAAAAATTCAGTGACCCTCACAGTGGTGCAGCATGCTGCCACCACTTTTATTCCAAAAAGTAGATGGGCAGATTCATACAGCACACACAATTAATAATAATCTTTTTTATTAATATAGCGCCAACATATTCCACAGTGCTTTAGACAATTTGGAGACATTATCGGCACTGTCCCCATTGGGGCTCACAATCTACATTCCCTATCACTATGTCTTTGGAGTGCGGGAGGAAACCTGAAAACCCAGAGGAAACCCACGCAAACACGGGGAGAACATACAAACTCCTTGCAGATGTTGTCCTTGGTGGGATTTGAACCCAGGACCTCAGTGCTGCAAGGCTGCAGTACTAACCCTTGAGCCACAATGCTGCCCTTAATTTTGTATAAAAATAAAATAATATGGAATTATTCACCAATAACCTCCATTTTGCTTTTCCAGCATATCCCACACAATCATATATTGGGGGGTTTTGGCTGTCACTGGATATAATGGTGGAGGGTCTGTATCTGTCACTGAATATAAGGGGTAGGGATGGAATCTGTCCTGTATATGACATGGCTTTCATCATGTATAGAGTCTATGTTGCTGTCACTATACCCAGTACCAACTTTTTCCTATAGACTACAGTGATACATTTGTCTGATTTCTATCACCATAGATCCCAGACCTGATGTCAGTAATGGTATAGACACAGGACGTGGGATCTGCATCTACGTGAGTACCATAGGTCTTCTGACCTTCATCCAACCTAGTGAGGGAGACTCCAGCAGACACCTTCTAGAGGAGTTTGGCTCCCTCTATTCACTTGCCGAGCTCTCAGACAGTGGTAGAAGGTGGAACGATATCCTGGAGGGGACAAGAAAATCCCTGTTGTTTGCTGTCAGGCTCTGCTTACAGTATACCGTTATCATGTAAGCTGTCATGGTGGATGCATCTTACTGTTCAGGAGGAAACAAAGTATGGTTCACTATCAAGTCAAACTAACTCTCTTTAGACCCATAGTAGATAGAATGGGTGCCGTTGTCTTTACTCCTTGATTGACAACTGGTGAAAAATGATGTGGTTGAGGATTATGAGATTACAAATCATATTTATGGTCCAAAGTATCTATAAGATCTCAGAAAGATCAGCATATCAACCCTGAAACATTATCATAGTCCATACATAGTCCCTCACGGTGACACCAGGAAACATTCAGGATTCTTGTTTCATCAGAAAACATCAACTCACTAATGGTCCAGGTCAGATCCAGTTCTGTTCTTCCTCTTCTGCAGGGTGGAAGACTCCTGGATGAAGTGGAGAGGACAAATTTCCAGAGACTGATGAGTTACTATCTTCAAGAAAAGCTTTGTCATAATGGAGATTTCACAGTTTTATACCGTGAAAAGTGGTGAAACTATCAGGAAATGAATGGGAGTGGTGAGATAGATTCTCCACCTCGAAGAGCAAGCGAGCTGCCAAGTGTAATGAGGTGTTGTGAAAAAGTCTGTAAGAAATGCCCCGGGCATCGGATGAATTCCTGTACCATGAGGACTTAGTTCATACACGTCTGCAAGAATATTCACATCCACAATGTTACTGTGTCCCTGAAATAATTATAGCAGAAAAGTCACATTCCACCAGTATAGAAACCACCGGGGTTTTATAGTTCTCCACTTTTTGCTATTGTTACATCCTCGGTGCATTCTATCCATTGTTACATGTCCATATTATGGTTCTGTGTCTGTAGTAGAAACCCCCGGGGTGTTACTGCACTTCAGATTTCATACTGTGGAATATACGGGACTTTTCTGTCACATTCCACACAAATCTGGGAGAACAGAACTTGTTTTCCACAGGACAATGTATTATAGCGGTATTGGGGGAGAATACATCCCCATAAAAAGATAATGCCTCCTGCTGTTGATAATGCTGGATCTTGTTATGACTTTCTATTTTATTCTTATTATGACCTAAATGATATTAATTACAATGACTGCTTATAGAATCTTACATAAAATATCTCCACCTACAATGTGATACACTGGTGCCAATTTAAGTGGCACAGAAGTGTTTGGGTTGCCTCATACATAAGGGTTTGGGTGTCCCTGACACCTTTGATTCTCCTACAGCTTTGCTCATGGACAATGAGCTCTTCTTACATTATTCAACTGAAAGTAAGGTCTGTGGCCCTCACCCCCAAAAGGCCCGAAAAGTGCTTCTCTTAGTGCCCCATGTAGTAACAATGCCCATCACTGTGTTCCCTATGGAAGAGTCAGACGGCTGAATAATTTGGATACGGATCACAACGCAATGCTTGGACTGGCCAGCGACTCTCCCGGCCTGAACTTGACAGCTGCATAGAAATACATGCTGTCACGCTCGGAAGAACCAACCATCAGTCTGAGCATTGCGTTCTGATCCGCATCCAAATTATATGGCCATCTGACTCTTCCCTTACACAGTAAAACACTGGCAACATAATGGCTCAGTGGTTAGCACTGTTGCTTTCACGGGTTTACCGCGACAGAGAGGAGCTAGAAGACTGCAGCATCTGATTCCTCCCACTCCTGCACTCACTGGAAGCCTTTAACCTTCATATTAAATGATGCAGATTTCTTTCAGCAGTGCAGGGGTTAATCTGGTCAGTTGTGAGCTTCTGGAAGCTCACCTTCATTAAGGCTCTCAGCTGTCCAGTGTTAGCCACTCCCTGATCCTATATATATTGTGCTTTGTCTTGGAGACATTGCCAGAGCTAGCTTATGCTGCATGGTTCTAGGAGTGTGGTGGTGTGTTGTTTAAGAAGGTGTTTGGAGGATTTAAGCTAAGACTGTTGCATGGTTTAGTTTGTGTGTAATCCTCTTCTTCTCCTATTTTGGTTTGTTCCCCGTCTTCCACTTTCTGGTGTTAACCTCTGTTGTTTGTGTGCATTTATTTGTATGATTGGTATTTTCCTTTAGCCCTGTTTGTATTACCTTGTTAGTTTGGTTGGTGTACTGTCATACACTACTACTCCCCTCTTCCCTGCATGGGGGAAGGGAGCAGACTGAGGGTGGATTGAGGAGCTCAGAGAAGGTACGTGGCTTCGACATCTTCACCTTCAGAAGTAATCCAGGGCCAGCTAGGGCGTCTTTAGCATTAGGGACAGGGAAGGAGCCCCTGGCCCTGGGATACCCGACAACAGAGTCATGACAATTGCATTGAAGCTTTGAGGTCCTGGGTTCTCCCTTGTTTGTGTGGGTTTCCTTTAGTTTCTTCAGTTTACTCCCACACTATAAAAATTACTGAAAGGGGATTAAGATGATAAGTAATTGGTGACAGTGATGATGTCTGTAAAGCGCTGAGGAATTAATGGTGCTATATAAGCAAGTAAAAAAAAAAACCATAGAACTGGCCATCATCTCACTGTGCTGGGTCTCAATTTCCCAAAATTCTTCTTATCGAGACAAAATCCATCTTCTAAGGCCTCTTGTACATCACCATATGCTGTCTGAGTGCGATCCGCCAAAATATTGGATCACACGGAGAATAATGTTATTCTATAGGGCTGTGCACATGTGTCCGATAGAAAAAAAATCGATACATGCCCGAGGTTGATCCGATATTTGGATCATACTCCACTGTCAAGTCAATGAGTTCATGGAAACCATCAGACTGCACTCAGCATTCACAGAATGGGGGAGATGGAGACATTTTTTTTCCATCTTCTCCTCATCCAAGAGAATCGGATCACGCTGTGATCAGAGCTTGATAAGAGTGTTATTTGCATAATCTGCCCAATTCTCCGGGATGAGAGACTCTACGGCCATCTCCACCTGCCCTTATAGTCAGTAGTCTACAATACCTCTGACTGAAATGTTATTCCCAGTGGTTTCTTCAAATACAGTAGCGTCACATATACCAAAGCTGTTAACAATGTCAGCGTGCTGGCAATAAGCTGGTAAACTGGTAATTCTACATTTACTTGTCAGCTCTACTGTATAGATTGGGACATGACATGCAGAATCATCTCAATAATGTTATTATAGTGTACGAGTGAGTTAGGGGGTGTCTCCACGTTGACTTTTTTAGTCTGTAGACTTGAATCTTGAAAAAAAATAATAAAACCAACTTTACTAACTACCTGCTTCTCCAGAGCTGACTGACTCCAGTTTTACCATATTGTCTGCAGTGGTGACATCACAACTAAAGCACATGACAACTAAGTGCTCATGTTCCATCTATATTATTATGACTGTTTCATTATGACCACTGAGCCCAATGACAGCCATTTCAATTAAGACCGTGATCAGCAACTGTAAGGCAGAGTTCAGGACGTCAGGGTGCAATTAAGGCTAATTTTCTTATTTTTATATGACTGAGATATCTCTTCAACTTCCCCGTGCACATGAATCTTTCACTTGGTCAAGCGTGCATGTTATCTCTATGAGGAGAGAAGAATAAGAGTCATCTAATGAACTAAAGGATCCGGCAGGTTGAATTTTTTCCCCCTAATATAATCTGTCAAGAAAAATTTGGGAGATCTCAAAGAGATGAGCGAATATTTCAATATTGGGTTCGGATTACAATCGCCGATTTTGCAATATTCGCCGATTTATTAGTCAAATATTCGCCGAATATTGCCAAATGCCATTGGATTCAATGGGGGGCAAAACCAAACACATACACAACACCTTTAAATGGGTCCAAAAGCTGCCAAAACACATCAAATTAGGGGTAGACACCTGGGAAGTGCCATCAATTGACCCAGAGTATAAGTAGTATAAATATAATTATTTATTAATATAGCGCCATTTATTCCATGGTGCTTTACATGTGAAAAGAGGTCACTGACTGGTACAAGAGGAGAGAGGACCCTGCCCGCGAGGGTGCACAAACAGTATATAAGGGATGGGTAAGGATACAGTAGGTGAGGGTACAGCTGGTCGTGCAGCGGTATGGTGGAGCGAGGGTTACCGCAGATTGTACGCTTGTCACAAGAAGTGGGTCTTCAGCTTCCTTTTCAAGGTTTCCACAGTAGGCGACAGTCTGATGTGTTGGGGTACAGCGTTATCACAGTAGTGGAGATGCACGGGACAAATCTTGTATGTGATTGTGGCAAGAAGAGATAAGAGGGAAGTAGAGAAGGAGATTTTGTAAGGATGGGAGGTTATGGCAGGTAAGTAGAGGGAGACTAGGTCACAGATGTATGGAGGAGACAGGTTGTGGATGGCTTGATATGCCAAAGTTAGGCTTTTCAACTGGAGTCTCTGGGCAATGGGGAGTCAGTTCAGGGATTGACAGAGAGGAGAGGCCGGGGAATAGCAGAGGGACAGGTGGATTAATTGGCCTGCACAGTTTAGGATAGATTGGAGGGGTGTGAGAGTGGTAGAAGGGAGGCCACAGAGCAGGAGGTTGCAGTAGTCGAGGTGGGAGATGATGAGGGCATGCACAATTGCTTTTACAGATTCTTGTTTGAGTAATGTGCGGATCCGGGAAATTTTTTTACTTGCAGTTGGCATATTCCTCAGCGTTGTCCCTCAGCGTTCAGTTGTCCCTAAGCTTTCAGTTGTCCCTACCTCAGTCCATGGAAAGCAAGTGCAAATGCGCAGCCACTCACAGGCCACAATACTAAACTGCCACATGTCTCGACTGCTTGCACTAGAAATTTGCCTTTCAGGCTCGTAGAGGTGGAAGCTTTCCGCAACCTCATGGAGGCGGCTGTCCCTTGGTACTCGGTCACCAGCCGCCACTATTTCTCCCGGTGTGCTGTTCCCGCCTTATACAAGCACGGGTCCCAGAATATTATCCGTACCCTCACCAGCACAGCTACTGGGAAGTACCACCTAACCACAGACACGTGGACAAGTGCTTGTGGCCAGGGATGGTACATCTCACTGATGGCACATTGGGTTAATATTGTGGAAGCCGGGACCCAGTCGAACCCTGGGACGGAACATATCCTCCCGACACAGAGAATTGCATGCCCTCGGTCAATTTAGCTTCTACACAAATTTCACAGGTTGACAGCAGCAGTGGTCGGTCTCCTAGAGCAGGGTTCCCCAACTCCAGTCCTCAATGCCCACCAACAGGCCAAGTTTTGAGGACTTCCTTAGTATTGCTCAGGTGGTAATTGCATCACCTGTACAGGCAATAATTCCATCACCTGTGTTATAGTAAGGAAATCCTGAAAACATGACCTGTTGGTTGGTTGGCCTTGAGGACTGGAGTTGGGGAATGAGAAAACTTCTTCATGATGATAGAGGCCACCATCTCCTTAGCTTGCTGGATGTCATGAATAATTTGGAGATTCGTGGCAGCTCTGGTTATGCTGTAATTTAAATGTAGTTTTTTCCTTTTGGTACAGCAAGGGTTAATGTTAGTCTCTTGCTGGTAGACTTTTGTTTTCGGTCAGCTGATGTTCGTTCATGCCTCTCCCACCTCGTTTTAAATAGGCACATGCTCCATCAGCAGACCGCAGGTTATAGTTCAATCTATGCTTACCTCTTTGAAGGAGCCAGTCTCTGGAGAAGTTGTGGTGTTTGTTGCTATTGCAGCGGTGAAGTTTTCTGTTGGAGAGATAAGTGTATGTTATGTTGTTATCTTCCCATTGTTTGTCTTCCCTTCCTTGTGTTGTCCTATTGTAGTGGTGAGACTAGTGTTTCGCTGGCCTGCACACTAGCCATGTTAAGTCCAGGGCTAAGCAAGGGCTAAGGCACGTGATCGCGTACGGAGGGAAGGACCTGTCTAGAGACGATAGGGAAGCTTAGGGACAGAAACAGGGTGGTGTCAGGAGGTGTCCCTTTCCTTGTTCCCTTACGCTAGGACCCTCCTTGCCCCTCTATCTCCCATTGCACCAGTGTGTTGTGCCGTCCGCAGGACATCCCCTTGGCGTTCCGTGACACTGGTACTTTTCTGTGGGAATGAGCTGGTCTCCAACCAATGATGAATATTTTCAGTCAATTATGGCACGCCATGGTTTGGTATTAGCACCCAGTACCAGAAGCGAAGCCATCCACAATTTCCATCTCTGGAATTTGGTTTGGTAGACTGGCTGCCCAAACATTAGTTTCTAGTTTCTCACAAAGGAGCTGAAGACACTAAGACACTGAGTGGCAGTAGGTGCAAGTTTGTCCAGCATTACCTGTTTGTTAGATATCAGAGGGAGAACAGAATTGGGCTTTACCAAGGTGCCAGATTGCAGATCTATGTCTTATAGAAGGCTGGAGCCAGTCCGCAGTAAAAAAGCAGCCATAGAGTGTCCGGGAACCTTCAAACAGACTTTTCTTAGCCAGGGCTGCTTCTCAGCGGGGTTGGACGGGCCCACCAGAGAACCGGAGAATCCTCCGGTGAGCCCTGGCTTCTCGTTCAGGACCCCACGAGGTGAGATTTTGCATGGTGCCCCAGATCGATGTCGATTGACAGTCATTTTGCATTTTTTCCATTGTCTTACTATTGCACCAGCAGTTGTCTCCTTCTCACCCAGCGTCTTACTTATGGTTTTGTAGCCCATTACAGCTTTGTGCAGGTCTATGATCTTGTCCCTAAGCAAACAATGGTGCAGCGGTCTCAGGGAGCGCCAAAGGAATACTGGACAATTTAATAGCTGGCAACCGACTTTTATTCTTCCTCCAATACAACTGCCACAACGCGTTTCAACGGTCTAAGCCGTCTTCATCTTGTTTACTTGTGAAATATCTCCATACGGAGCCAAAGCGGCAGGAGCAGCCGGGCATATTTGGATGTTTGAGGACCTGCGGTTATCCAGCCACCGGGTTAAACTACTGAGGACCTGCGGTGACGTGGTATCTGGTCCGGCAGGATCGTGTGACCACTTGAGGAGCACAGAGTTGCGAGGCAAACACCGACAGGACGGTACTACAAATAGAGGTGACCCGTAGCCTTATTAATCACACGCTTAATCTTGGTTGTGTAAACGTACACAACCATTACAGGTGAGTGCACTGGCACTTTTTAAATTATATAAATAGCCCTGTGAGTCTACACATGCGCCCTTTCTTTTCTTTTCGCATATGATCTTGTCCCTGACATCCTTAGAAAGCTCTTTGGTCTTGCCCATGTTGTAGAGGATAGAGTCTGACTAATTAATTGAGTCTGTGTACAGGAGTCTTTTATACAGGTGACTATGTTAGACAGCTGTCTTTAATGCAGGTAACGAGTTGATTAGCCATGTCTAACTGGTCTGTATGAGCCAGAACTCATAATTGTTTGTAGGGAGTCAAATACTTATTTCTCACTGCAAAATGCAAAAAAAAAGATTTATACAATGTGATTTTCTTGATTTTTTTTTTATATTCTATCTCTCAATGTTAAAATTAACCTACTCTTAAAATTATAGACTGTTCATGTCTTTGTCAGTGGGCAAACTTACAAAAACAGCAAGGGATCAAATACTTATTTCCCTCACTGTACAAGATATGCTCCAAACAATTTCAGAGATCTCACCTACTGTATCATGTTAGTCACAGAAAAAAGTATTTTTTAGTGTGGATGAGGCCTGTATAAAATACAAGATATGCCCCAAACAATTTCAAAAACTGAGATCTCCCCCACTGTATCATGTTAGTAACAGAATATTTTTTTTCCCTTTATGGAGAACAATATTTGCACCAAAGAATTAAAAGATGAAATATAGCCTGCTTTATATACCACAGTAGTAAGAAAACCAATTTCGATTTTATCATGCGTACCCCTGTGAGAACAATATTTGCACCAAAGAATTAAAAGATGAAATGAAGCCTGCTTTATATACCACAGTAGTTACAAAACCAATTTAGATTTTATCAGGTGTACCACTGTGTGAAAAACAATATCAGCACCCAAAACTGACATCTGGCCTGCTGCATAATGTTAGTAACAGAAGAAAATATTTTTTTAGTGTGGATGAGGCCTGTATAACATAGGAGATATGCCACAAACAATTCCAAACTGAGATCTCCCCTACTGCTTTATGTAGGTAACAGAAGAAAGTATGTTTCCTTTGTATGGAGAAAAATATTTGCATCAAAGAATTAAAAGATAAAATATAGCCTGCTTTATATATCATGGTAGTAAGAAAACCAATTTTCGATTTTATCATGTGTACCCCTGTGACAACAATATCTGCACCAAAGAATTCATTTCACTAGAGTACAGCTATTATAATGGGGACCGACACCTCTTCCACTTCAGCCAACCCAGATGGAGACCCAACCAGGAGTGTTCACATTTCCAAAATCAGTGTTAACATCTGGATAATGTCTTGAGATGTTGTTTCAGTATTGGCACATAATCTTCTTTTCTCATGATGCTATCTATTTTGTGAAGTGCACCAGTCCCTCCAGCAGCAAAACAACCCCACAACATGATGCTGCCCCCCCCCCCATGTTTCGCAGTTGGGATGGTGTTCTTAGGCTTCCAAGTTTCTCCCTTTTTCTTCCAAACGTAACTATGGTCATTAAGATTTCTGTTCCAGTGTGCATTTGCACACATTAATCTGGCTTTTGTATGTTTCTTTTGGATTAATGGCTTCTTCCTGGCAGAGTGGCCTTTCAGCCCATGTTGATACAGTACTCGTTTCACTGTGATTATTGACACAATTTAACTAGCTTCCACCATCATCTTCACAAGGTCTTTTGCTCTTGTCCTTGGATTGATATGCACATGTCGGACCAAAGCACGTTCATCTCTGGGACACAGACCCCATCTCCTTCCTGAGTGGTATGATGGCTGGACATTCCCATCTTATTTGCACTTGCATATAATTGTTTGTACAAATGAACGAGGCACCTTCAGGTATCTTGAAATTGTACCCAAGGATGAGCCAGATTTGTGCAAGTCCACAATTCTCTTTCTGATATCTTGGCTGATTTATTTAGACTTTCTCATGATGCTACACAAAGAAGCAGTGTGTTTCAATTGTACATTAAAATACATCCACATGTTTGTCTGTAATTAACTCAGATGTCTGAAGCTTCCAAACACATGACATCATCATACGGGCAGTCCAGAATTGTTTAAAGGCATTGTAATCTTAGTGTATGTAAATTTTTGACTTTGCAATAAGTAATAAAAATGCCTTAAAACATTCTCTCTCTCTCATTATTCTGGCATTTGGCAAATATTAAAAATTATGGTAATCCTAATTGACCTAAAACGATAAAGGTTTATTCTGATTTCATGTCAGATATTGAGAAAAACATGCAGATGTGTCTTTTTATATAGTGTATGTAAACTTCTGGTTTCAACTGTATATACGCAAATGAGTGGATCACATGGATTGTAGACAACCAATCAGGATAAAATTTACAAGTATATATAATGAATTAAAATAATGTTAAAAACAAGGATAAAGAAGCAATACATGTAATCCATTCGTTTGCATACATATGAAATACTTACCTTTGCCTACCGATACCATGATTAAGGCAATACACCAAAACACGTAGGTTTATCGAAACTCATATGGATTTGAGGAATTTACTATTTGGTGTTTTAATCAATAAATGTGACGTTTTATACCTACTCCTCTCCTGTTCATCGCTGGAGGATCCATTTTTTGTCAAATTTAACAATGGTGATTAAAGTGATAACATCGTCATATATTTTTAATGAAGCTTGTAAACATGTTTTTGGTCTAGTAATGTTCTGTTCTAAAAGATTAAATGGTTTTGGGACACTCAATCCAAGTTATTAAAAGTTTTAGAGATAATTTGCAAAAGTACTTTGTCTCCAACAACTGTGTCAATCATAATGTCAGCCCTGGTACTCCAGACAAAATGCTCTAGCAATAGACACCCGGCCCCCAGCACCTGCTATAGAGGGGGACAATAGAGTGCACATAGGAACCATCCATGAAGGTCGTGAGTTGTGAGCCAGGTCCCAATATGATATACGATGGCTGACTTAGCTGTTTTAAAGGCTCATCCTAGTCCCACACTATGCAAATTCCTATTCAAAAAGTTTAAAATGTTTTAGAATTTTTTTTCTACTAACTTCTACAACATCACTTACGTCTTAGAAATAGAAAATCTAAGTTAGAGCCAAATTCCTCGGCATCATTTTGAAAATGTAATTAGACCAACGGGGAATTTCTGCAAATGATTAGTGCTCTATATCTAACTAGATACCAAAGATATAAAATCAGGTTTTCTATCTTCAATGACACGGCTGTGCAGGAGGTACTGAACTCATGTCCACCGAGTCTACCAGAGAAAGTGAGTGATTGTTTATTTGTTGGAGAGAGAAGTGATCAGAGGCAGAAAACGTCTCGTAAAGTTCCCTTTTATTTACTTTTTTAGTTAGCTATATAAGATTAAAAATTGCACTTTGGTTACCTGTTAACACGATGATATTATAATTATTGCATTTGCCCATTTCTTCCTATAGCTTTTTTTTATGTTTTTTTTGCCTGATTTTTCATTTGCGCCTTATTCTTTGACTTTGAAACTTTTTTAAAGACTATTTTATAAGTGTTGGCCTTTTTTATGTTTGTCATTTTGAACGGAGTTTAGAGTTTCCAAATGTTTTTTTGTCTGAATCATCAATTTCACTTTTAAAAAATGTACAAAATTTTTGTGCAAATGTACTCCAGTCCCCCCCATACTGGAGCGATTTTCTTAATTTTTTTTTTTTTTTACAAATGTTTGAATATTTTTTTGTTATATGCAACTTTTTTTATGCTTAAAAGTCACAAAAATGTTAAAGATATAAATAAAGAATATTTGAATATTTTTCATTTTTTTTACACTATGGTATCATACAACTACATTATATGGCTACTCTTTACCACGCTGCTACACTAAACCATTTTGTCACAATAGTACGCTGCGTCACTGTATCACACTATTCAATTGCAAGTTAATGTATGTTTCTGTTTTTTGAAATACTAAACATTTATTTATTTCATTTTATCTGTGGAACTTTACACTGGACTTTGATTGGGAAGAAAATACTTGTGTTTTTATGAAACTGATGTGACTGTGTACCCAGCAATCCGGTAAGTGAATACCATAGAGGAGGCTCATGAGGCTGCTATGGGGCCATGAAAGGCATCATCCCTTATGTAGGTTAAAAGGCAGAAAAGATTGTGTCTACCACATAGGCAAGCCAAGTGACTGCTTTATGGCCACTGGATAGAAGGCACTATTAGGTGTAGTCCCATCTCCGAGGGCATTATTGTGATTGTGAAGGGGCATTGAGATTGTTCTAGCCGATTTCCAGTCCATCTACACATGTCAGTGCAGGAACGGTTATTATTAGGAATAGTATCACAATTTGGATATAAAGATCCATTTTATAATTAAGGGAGCACCCAAATAGAATCAAATACATAAAGGCACCCCCTATATTTAATTTGGAAAAGTATATATCTGACAGTCAATTATTATAGAGAAATAGAAAACTTTATTCAAAACAGCAAACAAACCCCCAGACGAAGCAACACGCAAAACGCGCGTAGGGGTACTGGGCAGTGTAGTACTGGACAATATGGCACATGGTTGGTATTAATTATTGTATGGGACTGGTTACTATTATTATTAAGTCACTACTGTATATTTACTTTTAGCCAGGCAATGTCATGGATGAATTGCTTAATGATCAACTGTATGCTATATATGACGTGGTATAATTTGCTTCAATAGTGACTATTAGTGATCATATATTTATGTCCATATTCATATTGTATACATGCTGCTGTCACAGTCCTGAAACATGTATCACACTGCCCTTTAGGTTTTTAAAATGTTTTTTAGGGGCACTATTTTTAATTAAATTTGTTTGCTTTGTTGAATAAAGTTTTCTATTTCATTATTAGGAATAGAACTGCTTAGAGTCAAAAAACTGAAAAAAATCTCAATTTCACTTTGACTTTTTCTACCTACAGATAATGTTTCCAAAAAACTCAACGACAGCCTCTGATTTCTTCCTCACTGGTTTTCAGAACATTGGCAGCTACAAGTTTCTTTTCTTCATATTTATACTGAACGTTTACATCATGACTGTTAGCGGAAACCTTGTCATTGTCACAATAGTGTCCACCAGTCATCTTTCGCAGTCCCCCATGTACTTCTTTTTGAGCCACCTATCACTTTGTGATTTTCTATTTTCCTCAAATATCATTCCCAACATGATGCACATAACCTTAGAAGGTGGAAGCACCATCTCATTTTCTGGCTGTCTTATCCAGTTCTATATCTTTGCTTCTTGCACTGCCACGGAATGTTATCTTCTTACTGTCATGTCCTTTGACCGATATGTGGCCATCTGCATCCCGTTACGTTACCCTTCAGTCATGAACAGTAAGCTTTGCCTGCTTTTTGCAGTATGGTCGTGGTTACTTGGTTTTCTTTTTGTGCTGATAACCATCTCATTGCTTTGCCAGTTAGATTTTTGTGGTAGTATGACCATCAACCACTTCTATTGTGACTTCATTCCAATGTTAGAACTTTCTTGCTCAGATGTATCATCCATCATCATAGAAACATTTTTCTTTGCCAATTTCATTGTCCTACTGCCTTTTCTAACTGTCCTAGGTAGTTACATCTCTATTTTCTGGACAATCATGGGGATACACTCATCTACAGGAAGAAAGAAGACCTTCTCAACCTGCAGCTCCCACCTACTCATTGTAGGGGCCTATTATGGTTCACTGCTTAGTATATATTTATTCCCTTCTGGAGGTCAATCAGACAGCATCAATAAGATATTATCTCTGCTTTACACTTTGGGGACACCCTTATTGAATCCAATGATATACTGTTTTAGGAACCAAGAAATCCAAAACCAGTTTTCTAGAATTCTTATTTTTATGAAAAATATCAAATCATTTCCAGGTTTAAGAAGTTCAAAAGTATTAGGTAAATAATCACCTTAATATTAGCAGCATGTGAGGATACAATGACAAATAACAACTCAAGTGTGCTACGAAAAGTTTAAAATTACATACAGGGGTGCTTGAATGTTTAAGAACCTTTCAGAATTGTCCACATTTCATCTTCAATTTGTCCAAAAGGTACATTACATTTTCAAATAAGACCCAAAAGTAGATAAAGAGAGATAAATAAAACAAATTAGTCAAAAGTAGAGATGGCGGATCAATTCGCGGAACTCTGGTTCATTGGCCAGGTCACTTGTCTGTGGCCACTAGATAGAAGACTTGCAAATCTCTTATTTTCCAGGATCCCAGGCATGACTTTTGATTAGCCGGGCTGTCACTAATCAAAAGTTGCATTAGGTATTTGGGATGTAAGTAGATCCACAGGCCTTCCATCTATTGGTAAAAGACTAATGAACTGGCTGATGGGCCAGAGTCCTGTTAATTGATCTACCCAACCCTAGTCAACAATGACTTTGTCATTTGCTACATGAGGAAAATTATCCAATATTACAAATCTGTGAGTGGGAAAAGTATGTGAACCTTTGCTTTCAGTATATGGTCTGACCCCCTTGTGCAGCAATAACTGCATCTAAACATTTCTTTTGATTGATAGTCCTACATATTGGTTTGGAGGACTTGTAGCCCATTTCTCCCTAGACAACAGCTTCAACTATTATGTTGGTGGATTTTCTCCTATGAACTGCTCACTTCAGGTCCTTCTGCCTTGTCTAGATGATCTTTAGCAAGTTGCAGATGGGGCAGCAATGTTCTTTTTGAACAGCGTTGGCTTTCTCTATGCAATCCTTCCATTCGCACCATTGTTCTTTAATGTCCTCCTAATGGTGGATGAACATTAACAAACTATTGCAAAAAAGTCCTTTTGTCGCTTAGAAGTTACTATAGGTTCCTTTGTGTCCTCACAATGTATTACGCAGCTTGCTTTTGTAGGGATCTTTGTTGGTCGAACACACCTAGGGACATAACTGTCTTGATTTTCCTCCATTTGTGCACAACCTGTCTGTAATGTAGATTAGCAGAGTCTAAATTGTTAAGATATGATTTTGTAACTTTTTCCAACATCAGCAACTCTTCCTTTTAGGTCCTCAGAAATCTCCTTTGTCCTTGCCATGATATATTTTAACAAATGTCTTATGAAGTTATACTTGAATGAATTTCTGTTCCTTCAATAAGAAAATAGAAGAAAAAGGAAAATGCTCCTTGTGCAGGTCAACAGGGTTAGACTAATCACAGTGAGTAGCGTTGCTCACCTAGATGAGTTGTGTGCCTCCTGCACACCAATGGGAATGACAGAAAAGGCTCTCCACCTGGCCAAAAACGGCTCTGCAGCTCCACCCGCTGAATCCAGACCCTGGACCCAAATGATTAGAAGCAAATAACTAAGAAAAAAACAGGTTGCTCAAAATAGCGCTGCCAAGGATTCAAATAATAGAAATGGGTAACGTAAGCCTGATGAAGGAGCTAGATAAGCTCAGAAATGCATAGCATTTTAATAAATAATTTTTTTTTTTACGCTACCCATTTCCAATTTTTGAATCCTTGGCAGTGATATTTTGAGCCCCCAGTTTTTTTCTTAGTTCTTTATTCTTTCAATAAAAGATTTCGCCATCTCATACCTGATTGACACTCTATTGATAGAAAACACTAGATTGTAATTTTACATTCAAACTATCTGCTAGTCCTAAAGGTTCTCATAATTTTTCAACTCACAGACTTGTGTCGTTGGATCATTTTTCCTCTTTCAAAAATGAGAAAGTAAAATGTTTTACTCATTTGTTTGATACGGTTCTTTATCTGCTTTTATGAACTATGTAAAAATCTGATGTAGTTTTAGATCAAATTTATGCAGAAATATAGATAATTCTAAAGGTTAGTATTGAGGAGCATTGCCTTACATTAATTTGGGTGCCTGATTTCAAGTCGCTTTCCACAAGCTTCTCACAATAAATTGATGAGATTTTGAGATTCCTTCTTACAGAAATGGTGTAACTGAGTCAGCTATGTTGGCCTGCTTTCTCAGTTCTGCCCAAAATATTTTTTGGGAATTGAGGTTTTATTTGTGATGGCCACTACATTACCTTCACTTTGTTGTCCTTAAACCATTTTACCCCAAAATTTGAAAATTTCCATTTCTAAGATGCATTTATGCCCAAGTTTTAACTTTTTGACTGATAACTTGAGATGTTTCAATATCTTCACATAATTTTCCTTCCCCATAATACCTTCTATTTGTTATGATCTGCTACAGAGACTAAGGAAAGACAGGAGATCTGTCCCTACAATAGAACTAAACTAGATCCCTACGATGTAACGGGGAACCTGATCCTGCGATCAGACCCGCTAAAGTCCTCGGCTAGTCTGTACGAAGACCTATAGATGTGAGGGAGGGATCCCTACAAGATCTAGGGACTGGGATAAGTTGGACACTAGTGTTGAGCCACCCCCGTAGTGTTCGAGTTCGGTTCGGTTCGTCGAACACCCGTGTGTTCGCCGAACTGTTCGTCGAACTGTTCGTCGAACACCTTCGAACACCGCTAAAACCAATGGCAGGCAAACAAAAACACATAGAAACACATAGAAAACACCTTCAAAGGTGTCCAAAAGCTGACAAACTGCTCAGAAGACATAACTAACACATGGAAAAGTGACAAGTACATATAGTCATGCGAAAAGAAAAGAGGTGGAGGAGTAAAAGGAGGGGGAGACACAGATATAGGCATGTCATGCCCTTCTAAAATCCAAAAAGTGAGAAGCCGACACGGCCAGTCCGCTCCTGCCCGTGCCACCTCCGTGTCGCCGGGTTTGTGCCAGAGCCGCGGTGAACCCTGACGGCCAGCCCCCCTCTCCCAATACTGGTGCCTGTCCGCTGGTGGGTCGAGCGAGCCCCCCTGTGGTGGAGGCAGCTCTAAGCTTTTTAATTTAAATTGTCTCTCTAATTTGAATGAATACACTTTAAATCCATTTACAAGGATCTATTGGAGGGCAAGTCTCATGCCAGCAGCCGCGTAATTCCAGCTCCAGTAGCGTCCACTAAAGCTGCTGCAGTTAAAAAGCTTTTATAAGGATCGAGCTCGGCTGTCCACCGCAAGGCATCCTACTGCCAGTCCCAGCCCCTATGCCTTGGGGTGCCTCCTGATGCTCTTCACTAAGTATCCCATGGTCCCGAATCATTTCCTTTGAAAAAATTAAGTGTCTAAACTACAGGTGGTGTAGCTTGCTTAACAGCCGGGATAATCCGCTGACTAGCAGACACTGCTACTAGGCACAAAGTATTTCCTGGGCTAGATGCAGTTAAAAATTTGTAATTAGATACTCTCGTTGGATGCTGAGAAAGCATTCCATAGAGTCTCCTGGCACGCCATATATGATTCTCTTAAAAAGCTTGGGGTAGGGGTCTAGGGGACCCTTTTATAGCCAAAATCACGGCCCTGTATCGCAATACGTCACCTAGGCTGAAGGTAAATGGAACTGTAGCACCCTGAGGGCTCGGTTGCTACAGACGTATTGCACCTTACGCAGAGGTGTGATATCTCACTCTCAGGTAAGGATGGAGTGTGGATCAGGACCCGACACCTGCATGCATTACACCACATTGCCGTGGGGCAGGGCGACCAATATGCCCCTGAGATGGGCACGACAGTCCCTGTCCCTGGCTGGAGTGGGGGGAGGGAACACTGAGGAAGGGGAACCCTGTAGTGCAGGAGCAGGGAGGAAGCAGTTCCTGGGTGCATTGAGAAGGGAGTATAAAAGGTGGGCACCATCTTAGTTCAGTGCAGAGAAGTCTGAGCAGAAGTGGCAGGGAGCAGGGGCTCTGCATGAGCTCTGCTCCGGAGGCGGGCCTAGTAACAGAGGCCCAGGCCTGGAAGAGGGAGAAGGAAGGAAGAGGAGCGGAGAAGGCTCCAGGAACGAGGAATGAAGGGATCCCAGGGGTGCGGACGGGCGAGTCGCCACCGCACGCCCGAATCCACCTGCGTGGAGGGGTCAGGCCAAAGGGGGAGACCGGTCCCCGAACTAGTGGAGGCAGGAAACGACCCTCAGCTAGAAACCGGAGGCTCTGACATTTTATGTGGCGCAGCCCCTCGTTACACCCGCTAGGAAGGCACCACATAGGGTCAGGGAAACTGGCGCAAAGTTTACCAAGAGGAGGCCCGAGGCAGCCGGACAGAAGTGTTGGTAAGAAAGGCCAGACAAAGGACACACAAAGGGGGTCCTGTGAAGTGCTCCAAAGTTATCTGGGAGTTCTCTGAGCCCCTCACCTGGTGAGCACAGTACGACGTGGGCAGCCGTTACCTGCAGACGTGGTCTGGATAATAAGAACTGTGAGTAAAGGCCCTGGACTGCATCACTGACTCCGTGTCGTTACTGCTGCTGCCCTGCACCATCACCCCCATCCTCCGCATACACTGCCCTGAGGCTATACTCCTCCCGTGGGGAGTTATGCTACGCTCTGCTGCACCCACAACACCAGCCTCAGCGGTCTGCCCTGTAGCAGCGGTTCACTCTGACCGCAATCCACGGGTGGTGTAGTCGAACATTTAAACATCAAAACCACATAAATAGTTCCGCCACTGGTTTGACCGCCCTGAGCCACGGAACCGGGTCGCCGCCACGAAGACTACAACCACCAGCATCCACCAAAAAGGGTCCGGCTCCGGGTGTCCCAAGGCCCAGGGGGTGCGTCAGAACATTTTCATCACCTTTCACAATCACCAATGGGACAAGGCAGGGATGTCCTCTGTCCCCTCTCTTATACATCCTAGTGACGGAGCACCTGCTCTCATCAATTCGCCATAACCCCAATATTAGGTGGATTGAGGTGGGAGGCACCGAGTACAAGTGCTCTCTATTTGCTGATGATGTCCTAGTATATATCACTCAATCACATATATCCATCCATGCTGTTATGGCTGAAATAGATCACTTTGTTACATGGTCAAATTTTAAAATCAATGCAGCGAAGTCTGAGGCCCTCGATGTCTCCCTCCCCAAATCCATATAGGATTCCATCCAGTCCAACTTTCCCTTTGCCTGTCCCTCACAGGGTATCAAATACTTAGGAATTCCTATTCATAGAGACCTCTCCCATCTATGTTATCTTAATTTTGGGCCCTTTATTGAACAACTCCATACAGACCATGGTTGTCAAGTTAGAACTGTAAGATTCACTACGTGAACCGCTGGTGTTTTGTGGAAAAGCACATGTACACTGCGTTCCAAATTATTATGCAAAAAGTGTTTAGGAGTGATAAGGGAAGAATTTGTTTGTTTGTCAGTTAAACTCATTGATGGTGATGTGTGTCAGGGCTCTTTATATCACTGTAAGCAATTGCAGACACCTGTGCTAATTAGTTTGGCAGGTGTGTCCAATGAAAGGCAAGACTACTTAAGAAGGCTCTCTCACATTATTAAGCAGCCTACATTTTCTGCCAAAATGGGAAAGAAAAAGGATGTGTCGGCTGCTGAGAAGCAACAAATTGTGGAGTGTTTAGGTCAAGGCATGACTACAATCAACATTGTGCGATGATCAGGATGAAGTGTCTTGGCAATCAAGAAGTATGTAGCTGATTCACAGTACACACGTGTGCGTGCTGATAAGGGCAAATTGAGGACTCTTTCCTACAGGCAATTACGTCAGGTTGAAAGAGCAGCGGCAAAAAAGCCTTGTCATAGCAGCAGACAAGTTTTTGAAGCTGCTTGTGCCGCCAACGTCCCCCGAACAACAAGATGCAGGGTCCTTCAGAGGTTTGCAGCTGTGCATGCGCCATCCTGTCGACCTCCTCTATCCACTTCACACAAGCAGAAACGGCTCCAGTGGGCCAAACATTACATGAAGACTGATTTCAAAACAGTTTTGTTCACGGATGAGTGCCGTGCAGCGCTCGATGGTCCAGATGGATGGAGTGGAGGATGGCTGGTTGATGGACACCCCACGCAAACACGGCTACAGCGCCAACAAGGAGGAGGTGGAGTAATGTTTTGGGCTGGAATCATGGGGAGAGAGATTGTCGGCCCCTTTAGGATCCCTGAAGGCGCTAAAGATGAACTCCATAATGTATGTGTTATGTTCTGCTACCAGAGCTAAGGAAAGAGAGGAGATCTGTCCCTACGATAGAACTCAGCTGAATCCCTACGATGTAACAGGGGACCTGATCCTGCGATCTGACCTGCTAAAGTCCTAAGCTAGTCTGTACGGAGACCTATAGATGTGGGGAAGGAATCCCTACAAGTACTAAGGACTGGGAGGAATATGGGACACCTCCTAACAGAAATAGTAGCAGACAGACGAACAAACAAAATATATAGAACATAGAGGTCAGTAGACCAAGCAAACTAACAGAGCAAGACACAGAGCACAGGCTAGCTAGAAAGTAGATATACAATGAAGTCCAGCAAAGCCAGAAGGGCGGAGCGGGATTAAATAGGCCAACAAGGTCATGTGACCAGCAAAGGAAAAAAAACCTAAGAGCAAGGTTCTAACAGTATGTGGAGTTTCTCAAACAGCACTTCCTGCCATGGTTCAAGAAGAAGAACCGTGTATTTCACAGCAAGATCATTTTTCTACATGATAATGCACCATCTCATGCTGCACATAAAACATCTGCATCTCTGGCTGATATGGGCATAAAAGGGGACAAACTTATGGTGTGACCCCCATGCTCCCCTGACCTCTACCCCATTCAGAACCTTTGGAGCATCATTAAAAGGAGTGTCTATGATGGCGGGAGGCAGTTCACATCTAAGCAACAGCTCTGGGAGGGTATTCTGTTCTCATGCAAAACAATTGAAGCAGAAACCATCCAAAACCTGACAAATTCAATGGACGAGAGAGTTCAGAAGCTCCTTTCGAACAAGGGGTCCTATGTGAAAATGTAACATCACCTAGAATAAAGTTTTGAGTTGAAAACTGTTTGATTTCAGTTTCTAACAACCTGCTAATGCTTATAATTTCAAAAATGACCATTTTTTTGGTCTTTATTAAAATGAAAAGGTTGATCGAAAAGTTTGGGGGATCTAAGAGTGTGGCAACCCAGTAGTCATGATTACTTCGAATTCTGACAATATGAGGGTCATGCTGCAGGTAGTGCAGCAAGAAGGCACTTATGTGTCTTGCGCATCTCGGAGCCCCAAAATTATTTTCCGGGCTAGATGCAGCTAAAAATTATTTTTAATTTTAAATCTGGTGAAGCTTTAGTATAGATGGCCTAATAGGATCAGTGCTGCACACTGCCACAAAGCCCAAATTATTTTCCAGTCAAGATACAGATAAACATGATTAGTAATTTGAAAGCTTAAAACGGTTGGTAGGGTGATTTTAACCAATCATCAAGCTTTTACTCTCCCCAGGATGACACAGGGATAGAAAAGTCGTTTCGGATCCATGATTTGTTCATCTTTATGAACGTGAGTCTGTCTACATTATCAGTGGAGAGCCGCGTGCGCTTATCTGTCAGCACACCACCAGCAGCGCTGAACACACGTTCAGACAGAACGCTGGCTGCGGGGCATGACAAGATCTCCAAGACGTAAGTGGCTAGCTCCGGCCATTTATCCAGATTGGAAGCCCAAAAAGAGCAAGGGTCCAGTGACACAGTCGTGGCTTCAATGTTTACTTGGAGATACTCCTGTACCATCATCTCTAGGCGTTGACTATGTGTCAGACTTCTTGTCTCCTGTGGCCTTGCAAAGGATGGGCTAAAAAAGTGGTGAAATGATTCCGCAAAATTGATGTTACCAGCAGATACTGTGGTTCTGCTACGGTTTGAGTGCTGAACACTTGACGGTCCCACGGTTGGCAAGTTGGAACTGTGAGATTCACTACGTGCACCACTGGTATTTTGTGGAAAAGCACATGTAAGATTCTGCAACAGTCTCTGCTGATACTCCTGCATGCGTGCATCCCTTTCTATGGCAGGAAGAATTTCTGCAAATTTACTTTTGTACCGGGGATCTAACAGTGTGGCAACCCAGTAGTCAGGATTATTTCTAATTCTCACAACTCAAGGGTCATGTTGCAGGTAGTGCAGCAAGAAGGCACTCATGTGTGTTGCGCATCCAGGAGCACCAAGTCCCTGTTGTGTTGGTGGCGAGGTAACAATCATGCTTCCTTCCTCTGTCCTCTCCCCCCAACCTCGCACAACAGAAATGTGATCAAGGTCTCCCTCATCTGATGAGTCTTCCATCAGTTCGTCCTCCACTTCTTCCTGGGCTCCTGCACCTTCCTCACTAGTTTGGCTGCTACCATGCGCCCTGGTAAAACCATCTCCCCCACCCTCACATGCCTGCCGCCTTGGTGCTGCCGACCGTCTGGACCTTGCAGATGTTAGCCCTTCCGCATACAACTCCTCCTCCTCTACTTCCTCCACCTCCTCTTGTGCCACCACCTGACTCCGAATTCTGTTTAACATGTGCTCCAGCATGTAAATCACCGGAATAGTCATGCTGATAATGGCATCGTCAGCACTAAACATCTTCGTCGCCATTTCAAAACTGTGCAGAAGGGTGCATAGGTCCCTGATCTGAGACCACTCCTCCAGCGTGATTTGCCCCACCTCTGAATCTCGTTGGCCCAGGCTATACGTCAGAACGTATTGCACCAGGGCTTGTCGGTGCTGCCACAGTCGCTGCAACATGTGCAGAGTTGAATTCCACCGGGTAGGCACATCGTATTTTAGCCGGTGAAGTGGCAGGCCCAACGACTTCTGTAGAGATGTAAGTCACAGAGCTGCGGGATGCGAACGGCGGAAGTGAGCACACAGCGACCGTGCCCTCTGCAGAAGGCCATCTAGTCTGGGATAGTGGGCTAAAAATTGCTGGACAACCAGGTTCAACACGTGAGCCATACAAGGCACGTGTGTGACATTGCCCCGGCGAAGGGCCGCACCCAGGTTTGCAGCATTGTCGCACACGGCCTTCCCTGGTTTCAGGTCCAGTGGAGACAACCATTCATGAAATTGGTTCTCCAGAGCTGACCACAACTCCTCAGCTGTGTGACTCACATTTCCCAGACATTTCAATGTAAAAACCGCCTGATGACGTTGAGCCCTACTGCCAGCATAGTAAGGAGGTGTGCAGGATCCCTTCTGCGCAGTTAGAAAGCTTGTGGCATGACCAGACAGGCTTTGGGTGCAGGTGGAAGACCGAGAGGAGGTTGAGGAGGCAGAAGCAGTGGAGGAACTTTGACATAAAGAGGATTGACGCACAACTCGTGGGGACGGCAAGACTTGGACAGCAGCCCCTTGTCCTGCTGTCACCATAGTTACCCAGTGCCCAGTCAGCGACATGTAACGCCCCTGTCCATGCCTACTCGTCCAAGTGTCTGTGGTGAAATGCACCCTGTCACACACAGAGTTTCTCAAAGAAGCGGTGATGTTGTGTGCGACATGCTGGTGGAGCGCAGGCACACCTTTCTTTGAGAAGTAGTGCCGACTGGGCATCTGGTACTGGGGCACTGCAACGGACATAAGGTCTCGAAAATCCTCTGTGTCCACCAGGCGGAAAGGCAGCATTTCTGTAGCCAAGAGCTTGCAGATGGTGAAATTCAACCTCTTAGCTTTCTCATGGCTAGGAGGAAATGGTCTTTTACTTGTCCACATCTGAGGGACCGAGGGCTGGCTATTGTGCTTAGACGGGGTTGATAAGGGTGTCCCCGGCAAACTGCCGGTCTGTGAGGAAGATGCAGGCGGACATGTTAGGTTGCCTTGATCCAAAGGTGGTGCTATCGATGTCGGACAGCGCTCAACACCAGCTGGTGTTCCTACCTCCAAAGAAAATGATGACCTGCCAATCACGCTGGCTGTTGCGGGTAAAGAGGTGGCAGGTCTGCGCCCCAAAACAGGTGTGACTGCTGTCCCCCCAGTCACAGAGGATGAAGAGGCCACGGATGCACAAGATATGGCAGACGGTGGTTGGCCCGGCCGGCTAGGCCGCATTGTAGCACACTGAGCTTCCCACTACAACTTATGCTTCATGTCCATGTGCCGGTTCATGCATGAAGTACTCAAACTATGTATTTTTTGGCCTCTACTTAGCTTTTGCTGACAAATGTTACAGATAACACGAGTTGGGTCATCTTTATCGATCTGAAAAAATGCCCAGGCTATGCAAGGCTTAGCACCCATGCGACCTGAAGAGCCACCACGACTTGTGGTGAGAGGCAGAGTTGTGTTTGAGGATGCAGTTGTTGACGTGCTTCCAGTACTACGTCTCTGTCCAGGAAGGCGCAACCTGACCTCGTCGTCACTAGCATCTTCCTCCACCTCCTCTGCTGACCTCATCTCTTGGCTGACTGTGGGTTGACAGTAAGTGGGATCTCCAACCTCATCATCATCACCCTGTGTGTTATCACACCCGTCGTCCTCAGAGCCAACCTGTTCCTGCCCTGACAAAAAACTAAAGTTGTCGCTCCAATCAGGTATTTGAGTCTTATCATCGTCTTCCTCATTGTCTCCACCAACAGGAGTTACAGTTTGGGAATGAGGGTCTACATTATGGTCAGAACCTTCTGCGTCTGGTCCTGGATCCGACTCATAAAGATTCTGGGCATCAGTGCAGATCATTTCCTCGTCTGGATTCACAGAAGCGCTGGAGTCGACCTCTGATTCCCAGGCTATAGTTTGAGTAAACAGCTCTGCAGACTCAACCATCTGTTCTACCTCATACTCAGACGGGCAGCTGGAGATTTGGGAGCTGTGAGGAAGCAAGTGCGATTTGGGTGACACCTTTGAGGACTGGAGTATTTGTGATGTTGAAGTTGATGTGGAGGAGAGCCCACTTAAAGGATCACTTGATATCCGTTGAAGCACCTGCTGTTTTTGTGCCTCATCTGGAATTTGTAGCGATTGGCGTGGCCGTAAGAAAGGGATCTTATCACATTGTCCGCTAAAAGAAGTAGACATTTTAGTTTGGCTGGAAGATGGTCTTTCTTCTGCAGATGTTACTGTTGCTTTAACACCTACCCCACGGACACAACCTTTTTTCCCCTTCCCAACACGCCTATTCCCCTTTCCACCAGCAGCAGGCCTTTTTCCACTCATTTTGGTGGTTAACTAATTCACAACTCTGGAGTTGTTTGCACAAAAAAACAATGGATGGTAACCGAGCAGAGCTGAGTGGCCAAACTGTGGTATTAGGCCAAAACTATTGGCTGGGTTAGATGCAGAAAAAAATTATATTCAATTTGCAACCTGATGGAGGTCAGTATAGATGGACTAATACAACAAGTCCCACACACAGCTAGAAGCCCAATATTTTTTCAGAGGTAGATGCAGAAAAAAATATATTCAGTTTGCAACCTGATGGAGGTCAGTATAGATGGACTAACAGAGAAAGTCCCACACACTACTAGAAGGCCAAATATTTTTTCAGAGCTAGATGCAGAAAAAAATTATATTTAGTTTGCAACCTGATGGAGGTCTGTATAGATGGATTAATAGAACAAGACCCACACACAGCTAGAAGCCCAATATTTTTTCAGAGGTAGATGCAGAAAAAAATATATTCAGTTTGCAACCTGATGGAGGTCAGTATAGATGGACTAATACAACAAGTCCCACACACAGCTAGAAGCCCAATATTTTTTCAGAGGTAGATGCAGAAAAAAATATATTCAGTTTGCAACCTGATGGAGGTCAGTATAGGTGGACTAATAGAACAAGTCCCACACACTGCTAGAAGGCCAAATATTTTTTCAGAGCTAGATGCAGAAAAAAATTATATTCAGTTTGCAACCTGATGGAGGTCAGTATAGATGGATTAATAGAACAAGACCCACACAGAGCTGGAAGCCCAATATTTTTTCAGAGCTAGATGCAGAAAAAAATTATATTCAGTTTGCAACCTGATGGAGGTCAGTATAGATGGATTAATAGAACAAGACCCACACACAGCTAGAAGCCCAATATTTTTTCAGAGGTAGATGCAGAAAAAAATATATTCAGTTTGCAACCTGATGGAGGTCAGTATAGATGGACTAATACAACAAGTCCCACACACAGCTAGAAGCCCAATATTTTTTCAGAGGTAGATGCAGAAAAAAATATATTCAGTTTGCAACCTGATGGAGGTCAGTATAGATGGACTAATACAACAAGTCCCACACACAGCTAGAAGCCCAAATATTTTTTCAGAGGTACTGTAGATGCAGATAAAAATTATTTTTAATTTGCAACCTGATGGAGGTCAGTATAGATGGACTAATAGAGAAAGTCCGACACACTACTAGAAGGCCAAATATTTTTTCAGAGCTAGATGCAGAAAAAAATTATATTCAGTTTGCAACCTGATGGAGGTCAGTATAGATGGATTAATAGAACAAGTCCCACACACAGCTAGAAGCCCAATATTTTTTCAGAGGTAGATGCAGAAAAAAATATATTCAGTTTGCAACCTGATGGAGGTCAGTATAGATGGACTAATACAACAAGTCCCACACACATATAGAAGCCCAATATTTTTTCAGAGGTAGATGCAGAAAAAAATATATTCAGTTTGCAACCTGATGGAGGTCAGTATAGATGGATTAATATAACAAGACCCACACACAGCTAGAAGCCCAATATTTTTTCAGAGCTAGATGCAGAAAAAAATTATATTCAGGTTGCAACCTGATGGAGGTCAGTATAGATGGATTAATAGAACAAGACCCACACACAGCTAGAAGCCCAATATTTTTTCAGAGCTAGATGCAGAAAAAAATTAGATTCAGTTTGCAACCTGATGGAGGTCAGTATAGATGGACTAATAGAATGATGCTATGCCCAAAAGATTTTACTTCACTAGGTGCAGTAAAAAAATTGGTATTCTATACACAGGTGGTATATCTTGCAACACAGATAGGCTACTCCACTGACTAACACACTCTGCAATAGGCCAAAAAGGATTAGCTTTGCTAGATTCAGCCAAATGCTGTGAAAAAAACTTGCACAGCACTGGCACAGACCTGCCTGGCAAAAACTGATAGGAACTGATGTAACCTAGTCCTGAAAAGGACTCCAATTACAATTAGTCTTTACTCCCACAACCTATCTATTTAAGAGCACAGACCTGCCTGATAAAAGTCGTAGGAAATGCTGTAACCTAGTCCTTAAAAGGACTGCAATCACAACTATTCCCTACTCCCAAGCTATCTGTATATTTGTGCGAAAATTGGCTTGAAATTAACAAGGTATAGCGCACACAGCAACAGCGGTGCCGTCTAACACACAGCTGCAGCAGTGAGAAAATGGTGGCGACGGGGAAAATGGCTTGGTCTTATAGGGCAAGGACATGTGACATACACTGCCAATGACACATGCCCTTGCTTGTGTGAAAAAAAGCACTTCGCTCCGTGTGTGCGCTGCTGATAGGCTGACAGATTGCACCTCTCCACTGTAAATGCGGGAAAGAGAAAAAAAAATGGAGATCTTCATTGTTCCTGCAGAGATCCATCCCCTGCCCCTCCCCCCACCCCGCTGTACACTCAAACTGCGTATTAACATTAATTTTCATCATTACTGAGAAAAAATCCAGTTATGATTTTGGTGCACGAACAGTTATCGAACATAACCTCAAACAGCCGAATTTTTCTCAAATTGTTCGTGTTCGCCGAACGGCTCGAACACCGCCCAAAACAGCTCGAATTTGAGATTGGCGAACAGTTCGAGTAGAACAACGCTCATCTCTATTGGACACCCCCTAGCAGAAATAGTAGCAGTCAAAGACAAACACACAACAAAAAGCATAGAGGTCAGAAGACCTAGCAAAACTAACAGAGAACGGCAAAAGAGCACCAAGCTAGCTCAACAGTAGTAAATACAATGAAGTCCAGCAATACCAGGAGGGCGGAGCCGGATTAAATAGGCAAAACTGGTCATGTGACCAGAAAACTAAAAAAAAACTAACAGGAGAGTTGTAACAGTACCCCCTCTTCTAAGAGGATCCTTCGGATCCCCTAGGCCCAGGCTTACCAGGAAACCTCCTGTGAAACGCTCGGAAAAGTCTGGAAGCAGAAACATCATCCGCCCTCACCCATGAGTTATCCTCAGGTCCGAAACCCTTCCAAGCGACGAGATACTGCAAACTCCCTCTATACCGTCTAGAATTTAGGATGCGGAAAATTTCATATTCCCCGTCCTCCACCACCGGAGGAACAGTGGCAGAGGCGTCACCATCCGACACATCAGCTTTTTTCAACAGAGAAACATGAAACACCGGATTAATCCTCCAGGACGTAGGAACCTCCAGCCTAACAGCAGATTGGTTAACTATCTGAAGCACCTTAAAGGGCCCTACGAACTTGGTACCCAATTTTTTAGAAGGAATCCTCAATCGCAGATTCTTAGAGGACAACCAAACCATGTCACCAACAGCAAACAAAACCTCTTGCCGTTTCCTATCAAAGTACCTCTTAGATTTTTTGTTAGCCTCCTGAAGATTACCACGCACATCCGTCCAAACTCTCTCCAAATCACCGGAAAATCTCTCCTCCTCAGGCACAGCCGATACCAATTTGGAGAATGACCCAAAAGACGGATGTCTCCCAGAACAACAAAAAAAAGGCGAAAACCCAGCAGAAGAGGATGTATGGTTGTTAAGAGCAAATTCAGCAAGTGACCTAAACTCAGACCACCCCTCTTGATTGTCTGCCACAAAACAACGCAAGAACTGCTCAACATCCTGGTTTTTCCTTTCTGTCTGGCCATTAGACTCAGGATGATATCCGGATGAAAACGACAAATGGACTCCCAACCTGTCACAAAAGGCACGCCAAAAACGAGCCACGAACTGAGGTCCCCTATCAGAAACAATGTCAGTAGGAACACCATGTAGTCTGACAATCTCCTTGACAAAGGCCTTAGCGAGTGTCTTAGCGCAAGGCAGTTTGATGAAGGGAACCAAGTGACACATCTTGCTAAAACGGTCCACGACCACCCAGATGACCGTGAAACCTTCAGAGGGAGGAAGGTCAGTAATAAAGTCCATAGCCAGATGTGTCCAAGGTGCACTAGGAACCTCCAGAGGGCAAAGCAACCCCGCAGCAGGAGCATGCGAAGACTTGGATCTAGCACACACAGTACATTGGCGCACCCACTTAATGACTTCCTTCTGCCATCCAGGCCACCAAAAACTGCGACCCACATGTCTCTTGGTCTCAGAAATTCCTGGATGACCTGCCAACCGAGACTCATGACACTCAACAAACAAATCTCTCCTAAAGGTCCTAGGCACAAACAACCTCCCATGGGGAGTGTTAGATGGGGCATTCTCCTGTGCTTTAAGAATCTCATCCTCCAAAACGGAGTCCAAAGCAGCAATCACAACACCTTCTTGTAAAATGGTCTCCTCTTCCTCCTCAACACCGACCATGGGAGAAAAGCTGCGAGACAAAGCATCCGCTTTAACATTCTTGGTACCCGGGATGTAAGTAATGGAAAAATTAAACCGCGAGAAAAAAAGTGCCCACCTAGCCTGACGGGCATTCAAGCGCTTGGCAGCATCAAGATAGATCAGATTTTTATGATCAGTGAAAACCTGAATGGGAAAATCAGCACCTTCCAAGAGGTGACGCCAGTGTTCAAATGCGAGTTTAATCGCCAGCAATTCCCGATTACCAATATCGTAATTAAGTTCAGTCTCGGAAAATTTTTTTGAAAAAAAGGCACAGGGATGTACTCCATCCTTGTTTTCCTGAGACAACACCGCACCAACCCCCACCGAAGAAGCATCAACCTCAACCAAAAACGGCTTAGTCACATCAGGCTGCATAAGGATGGGAGCAGAGGTGAACCTCTCCTTTAAAAACACAAAAGCTTCAATGGCCTCAGAAGTCCACTGAACCGCATTAGCACCTTTCCTGGTGAGATCGGTCAGCGGTTTGACAATAATAGAAAATTTTTTTATGAATTTTCTGTAATAATTTGCGAAACCCAAAAACCTCTGTATCGATTTCAAACCAATAGGCCTAGGCCATTCCTGCACAGCTTGAACTTTAACCGGGTCCATCTCAAAACCTTCACTGGAGATAATGTAGCCCAAAAAACTAATTCTCTGTACAGCGAACTCACATTTCTCCAGCTTAGCAAAAAGCGAATTGTCCATTAATAACTGTAATACCTCACGTACGCTCCGCCAATGAGACTCCAGATCAGGCGAATAAATCAAAATGTCATCCAAATACACAACCACATTTTTGCCGATTAAAGGTCTAAGGATATCATTAATAAGATTCTGAAAAAATGCTGGAGCATTGGTGAGACCAAAAGGCATAACCAGATTCTCAAAATGACCCACAGGAGTGTTAAAAGCAGTCTTCCATTCATCACCCTCCTTCATGCACAACAAATTGTATGCCCCCCGGAGATCAATTTTAGAGAACCACTTGGCCCCCACTAACTGGTTAAATAAATCAGGAATCAATGGCAGTGGGTAAGGATTGCGTACAGTAATTTTATTAATCTCACGAAAGTCCAGACAAGGACGTAAACCGCCATCTTTTTTTTTTACAAAAAAAAATCCAACAGCCACAGGAGACTTGGAAGGCCTAATGTGACCAGCGGCCAAGGTTGTCTGTATGTATTCCTCCAAAGCCTTTCTCTCAGGAATAGTAAGATTAAATAAACGACTCTTAGGAAGAGTCGCTCCAGGGACAAATTCAATGGTACAATCATAGTCTCTATGGGGAGGCAAAACCTGCGACTCCTCCTCAGAAAAAACTCTGCAAAAATCCTGAATAGGTACAGGCAATTCCCCTCTATCCACAGCAGCAATGCGCCCGTTACAACACTTGTCATAACACTTAGGGCTCCAGGACTTAATTTCATTGGTAGACCAATCCAGTACAGGATTGTGCAATTTTAACCAGGGTAACCCCAATATTACTGGAGAAGGCAAATTATCCAATACCACCAAATCCAAATTCTCTTGATGAATACCATTAATAGTGAGGGGAAATTCACAGACCTTGTGAGTAACACTCTTCAAGGGAGAGCCATCGACAGAAACCACAGCAATAGGGGATGACAAAGTTTTAGGTTCTAATCTAAGTTTTTACAAGAATCCCCCATCAATCACATTCAGAGTAGATCCACAATCCACAAATACCCGAAATTCAATTAATTCATCCTGAGCAGCAGTAGTGGCAGATAGGAATACTCCCTTAGAATTTAAACAGGCAACACGGGCATGACTGACCATTTTTTTTTCTTTCTTCATACGAAGCACACAGCTCTTAGTAAAATGACCAGAATTTCCGCAATAGAAACACAAGCCTTCAGAAAGTCGGTGGTCTTTTTCCTGAGAGCGGGGTGCCATCGCCCCAATTTCCATCGGCTCACCATTGTCAGCACTGAACCTCTCAGGACTCGAAGCTGACATAGCAGAGGATTTGCTCTCATTAACCCTTGCACGCAGTCTCCTGTCCACCCGTATAGCTAATTGCATTGCCTCCTGCAAGTTTCCAGGTGTGGGATAAGCAATCAGTAAATCCTTAACCCTTTCACCTAGCCCTGCAAGAAACAAGCTTTTCAAAGCTGAATCGTTCCACCCCACCTGGGCAGACCACCGACGGAAGTGAGAACAATATTTTTCCACATTACCTGATCCCTGCCTCAAACGTCTTAATTCAGACTCAGCAGATGAGACACGATCAGGATCATCGTACAATAAACCCAAAGCAGAAAAAAAACTATCCACTGATCTAAAGCACGGATCACTAGGTTGGAGAGAGAAGGCCCATCCCTGAGGATCTTTGCGCAAAAGTGACATTATGAACCCTATGCGCTGTGATTCATCACCAGAGGATCCGGGTCTCAAACGAAAATATAATAGACAAGCATTTTTAAAAGAAAAAAAATCTTGTTGTTCGCCAAAAAATAGATCAGGCAGACGTACCTTTGGTTCCACAAAATGCGCTCCAGAACAGCTACTCACGTGTTGTTGGAGCTTGGCCACCTCCAGAGAGAGTCCCTGCAAGCGTTGAACCAAATCTTGCACCGAGACCATGATGGAAAACTGGAGGTCTTTCCTTAGAGAAAATTATTTTTTTTTTCTTAAGGCTGGACTTATTGTTATGATCTGCTACAGAGACTAAGGAAAGACAGGAGATCTGTCCCTACAATAGAACTAAACTAGATCCCTACGATGTAACGGGGAACCTGATCCTGCGATCAGACCCGCTAAAGTCCTCGAATAGTCTGTACGAAGACCTATATATGTGAGGGAGGGATCCCTACAAGATCTAGGGACTGGGATAAGTTGGACACCCCCTAGCAGAAATAGTAGCAGTCAAAGACAAACACACAACAAAAAGCATAGAGGTCAGAAGACCTAGCAAAACTAACAGAGAACGACAACAGAGCACCAAGCTAGCTCAACAGTAGTAAATACAATGAAGTCCAGCAATGCCAGGAGGGCGGAGCCGGATTAAATAGGCAACACTGGTCATGTGACCAGCAAACTAAAAAAAAACTAACAGGAGAGTTGTAACACTATTATTTTGAACTGCACTAGTCCCTTCTGCAGAAAACCAGCCCATAACATGATGCTGCCTCCTCAGTGCTTCACTGTTGGGATGGTGTTCTTTGGATTGCAAAATTCCTCCTTTTCCCCCCACAAAGATGGACATTTTAAGAATCTCTATACATCTGAATATGTCTCCTTCCTAAAAAGTGTGGTGTTTAGCATGTTCATCTTCAGAAGACAAAACGTGTCAACTCCCTTAGCATGATGGGCGAGAGCTCCAAAAGAGTTTTAACTTCTTCTGCACTTCAATCCTCGATCCAGTCTGCTTATTACTCTGCAATAATGGTCTAAAATGTCATGGTAGCTGCAGAAATGGGGGACTGTCTGACAGATATAGCAGGAATCCTCATATAGAGGGCAAAATATGGTTTTCTACCATATCTGCCTTCCGCAACACTTTATACAAAACAATAAGCAAGCTCTGAATATACAAATTTGGAAGCGCAGATAGGGCTTCCTCCTTTCTTCCTAGTGATCATGTGATTGCTGGGAGTGAGCTTATGGGGTCTAACAGATACAGATTAGCTCTGCAGTGCAGTTGGGTGGCTAGATTTCCACAACAACTGGGGCTAATATGCTCGCCCTAGTTACAGGGAAATCAGCAATATAAAAACAAATGTAGTCAGATTTTTAAATGTCCACTCCAAGGGGAACAAAGTGCTAATTAAATGAAAAATAAATAAAAGGAGGAACAAAAATACAATCAAATAAAAAAAAAAAATGCTTTCAATCTGAATTTTTGATTCTTGCCCTGATCTGTCGATAATAAAACAAGCACTTTTCTGATATATATATAAAAAGTATTGTTACAGAGAACAGAACACAATTAAAAAATTTCATTTTTGTCATCACAAATAAAGGTTTTTCTATGAAAAACAGATATCTTTTTTTTCTTTGTATTTTTTTCCCAGATAACAGAGAAAAAAAAAGAATATAAGAAACGCATAAAAAATAAGACCCCATGTATCACAAAAAAAATAGATACAATAAAGGAATGAGAAAGTTCTTATAACCACATATATGAAAACATTTGAAATTGTGCCAGGTCATACATGGGAAAAGGGGACCCAGTTTTGACCGGTTAAACGTGCAGATTATCATTTGAACAGATGAACATTAGACCTTTAGAAGTTTGGAGATTGTGACTAATGATGTACCAGACATGTGGAGGTCCACAATTCTTTGTTCTGATGTTTTGGATGATTTATTTAGATTTTCTCATGATGTCAAGGAAAAAGGCAATTAGACCTATGAAGGTAGACCACTTATTTTTTTCACCTCCGATCAAATCAAATGATATTCTTTTTCTAGAATTTATTGAACAACTTGATTTGCAAAAATTATGATCTGCTGGAATTCTGATCAAGTCAATTATAAATGAAATAATTTGTTTGTTAACATACGTTGTAAATATTGTGTGTGTCTTATATTAAGAAGACATCTAAAACAAGGGAAACCTATGAGATTTAATGACTTCATCTCACGCGAACTGTGTTGGGTAGGATTAAATTATATTTTAGATCACGCACTCCAAACACTTTCATCTGATTTTGAGTCCATCATGAGAACCATTCTTGCATCTGCGTAAATCTATACCTCGATCCTCTTAACGTGGTATGTGTACATGCTGTATCGCTAGAGACGTACATTGTTTTAATGCTGTTTATTAATTGTTTAGCTGTAAGGGGAGTTTTTAGAGATGGGTGAAGTTATTCAAGTAAAAGTGAATTCTACTCAAATATACAAAAGAAAATCTGAATTTTTGGGAAAAAAAACAATAGATTTTCATCTGGTCACTTAGCTTGGATTCTGTGAAATGGTTGCTAGCCAAAACTAAACCTCCAGAAAAAGTTAAAAAAAATGATAGGTGAGGTGACTATCTGTCCCCTCAACTGTTCTCTATCTGCCTTCCAGTTCCTCTATTCTCCGTGGAGAGCTGCATCTCGACTATTTGTCCCCTCAACTGTTCTCTATCTGCCTTCCAGTTCCTCTATTCTCTGTGGAGAGCCGCATCTCGACTATTTGTCCCCTCAACTGTTCTCTATCTGCCTTCCAGTTCCTGTATTCTCCATGGAGAGCCACATCTCGACTATGTGTCCCCTCAACTGTTCTCTATCTGCCTTCCAGTTCCTGTATTCTCCGTGGAGAGCCGCATCTAGACTATTTGTCCCCTCAACTGTTCTCTATCTGCCTTCCAGTTCCTCTATTCTCCGTGGAGAGCCGCATCTCGACTATTTGTCCCCTCACCTGTTCTCTATCTGCCTTCCAGTTCCTGTATTCTCCATGGAGAGCCACATCTCGACTATCTGTCCCCTCAACTGTTCTCTATCTGCCTTCCAGTTCCTGTATTCTCCGTGGAGAGCCGCATCTAGACTATTTGTCCCCTCAACTGTTCTCTATCTGCCTTCCAGTTCCTCTGTTATCCGTGGAGAGCCGCATCTTGACTATCTGTCCCCTCAACTGTTTTCTATCTGCCTTCCAGTTCTTCTATTCTCCGAGGAGAGCCGCATCTCGACTATCTGTCCCCTCAACTGTTCTCTACCTGCCTTCCAGTTCTTCTGTTCTCCGTGGAGAGCCACATCTCAACTATCTGTCTCCTCAACTGTTCTCTATCTGCCTTCCAGTTCCTCTATTCTCCATGGAGAGCCGCATCTCTTGGGCTATTCACACTAGGCCGGGACTTTCAGCAGCAGTCAAGCCTAAGAGGTCACTGCACATCACGAGTCACGGTCTACAGTGAAACCAGGTAAAAGATGTGACTGCGGAAAGAATAGGTAAGTAGAGCAGGCAGCACTATTGCCCGTCGACCGGTCCTCAGGACTCTGTTTCCCACCGTGTTAGCTCTGGCCTATTCATCATGTCATGACATGCAATTTACAGTGAATTTCGAGGCCTGGTTGAGGCTGGAAGTCTAGACCTAGAGTGAGGAGGCCAGGAGATGCAGCTCACAATGGCAGAAAGAGGGGGTGGCTCTAAGAACCGGACGGTGGGCAACGAACAACAGAGGGACAGAACAGGTGAGAATAATTTTTTTTTTTAGATTTTTTTATGCTCTGGAATCTAAATAAACCCCAAAGCATATTAACCCTAGGACGAATTTTTCGCTTCTTTTGTTTTAGTTTTTTTCCTCCCCTTCTTTCAAGAGCCATAACTTTTTTATTTTCCCCATCCATATAGTCTTATGAGCAATTGTTTAGTTATGGAACAAGTTGTACTTTTGAATGACACCATTCATTCTATCACATAATGTACTAAAAAAAAATAGGAAAAAAAAAATTCCAGGTGCTTTGAAATTGCAAAAAAAAGTGAAATTCCATAATTGTTTTTAGGGTTTTTTTAATTTACCGTGTTCACTGCTTGATGGTAAAACTGACCAGCCATTATGATTCTCCAGGTATGCAGATTCCAAACATGTTTTTTTAAGAATTGAAAAAAAATTCAGGAATTTGTATGAAAAAAAATATTTTGCTTTTGTCACCATTTTCCAGGACCCGTAGCGCTTTCAATTTTTGGGATATCGGGATTTGTGAAGTGTAATTTTTTGCGCCCTTAGCTGACATTTATACTGATAACATTTTTAGGTTAGATATGATGTTTTGATCGCCTCTTATTGCATTTTATTGCAATGTCGCGGAGGCCAAAAAAAATGAATTCTGGTGTTTTAAAAATATTTTTTGTTATGCTGTTTAGCGATCAGATTAATTTATTTTATATTTTGATAGAGTGGATATTTCTGAATGCAGTGATACCAAATATGTGCATTTTTTACTTTTTTTTTATTTATTTCATTTTCAATGGGACAGACGGGGAAGATTTGAACTTTTGTGTTTTTTTTTTTTTTATATTTAAATATTATTTTTACTTTTAATTGTATTTAATAGTCCCCTTAGGGGACCTGAAGCTGCAATTATCCGATCTATTGTGCTATACACATCAGTGCATAAATCACAGTGTCTCTTGGCTTTCACAGGAGTATAGTAATGACAGGCACAGGGGTCTTCAGCAGACCCCCGTCTGTAATGGTAACCCATCGGAGCCCTCGCGATCATGTAATGTGTGTGCCAATGGCAGCGTGGAATAACACGCTCCTTGCTGGCGCGTGTTAAATGCCGCTGTCATATGACATAAAAGGTTTAAGGGACATTCAATTCTCGGACAATAATTTCGCTGAGAACTGAATTTCACAGGAAATTCGCAAGTTTTTGAGAAATTATAATTTTGTCAGCTCACTTTTAGCCGATTGATGTAAGTTTTTTGAGCAGTTGGTGTACTTGAAATTAGAGATGAGCGTTGTTCTACTCAAACTGTTCGCCAATCTCAAATTCGAGCTGTTTTGGGCGGTGTTCGAGCCGTTCGGCGAACACGAACGATTTTAGAAAAATTCGGCTGTTCAAGGATATGTTCGATAACTGTTCGTGCACCAAAATCATAACTGGATTTTTTCTCAGTAATGATGAAAATTAATGTTAATACGCAGTTTGAGTGTACAGCGGGGTGGGGGGAGGGGCAGGGGATGGATCTCTGCAGGAATAATGAAGAACTCCATTTTTTTTTCTCTTTCCCGCATTTACAGTGGGGAGGTGCAATCTGTCAGCCTATCAGCAGCGCACACACGGAGCGAAGTGCTTTTTTTCACACAAGCAAGGGCATGTGTCATTGGCAGTGTATGTCACATGTCCTTGCCCTATAAGACCAAGCCATTTTCCCCGTCGCCACCATTTTCTCACTGCTGCAGCTGCGTGTTAGACGGCACCGCTGTTGCTGTGTGCGCTGTACCTTGATAATTTCAAGCCAATTTTCGCACAAATCTACAGATAGCTTGGGAGTAGGGAATAGTTGTGATTGCAGTCCTTTTAAGGACTAGGTTACAGCATTTCCTACGACTTTTATCAGGCAGGTCTGTGCTCTTAAATAGATAGATTGTGGGAGTAAAGACTAATTGTAATTGCAGTCCGTTTCAGGACTAGGTTACATCAGTTCCTATCAGTTTTTGCGAGGCAGGTCTGTGCCAGTGCTGTGCAAGTTTTTTTCACAGCATTTGGCTAAATCTAGCAAAGCTAATCCTTTTTGGCCTATTGCAGAGTGTGTTAGTCAGTGGAGTAGCCTTTCTGTGTTGCAAGATATACCACCTGTGTATAGAATACCAATGTTTTTACTGCACCTAGTGAAGTAAAAACTTTTGGGCATAGCATCATTCTATTACTCCATCTATACTGACCTCCATCAGGTTGCAAATTGAATATAATTTTTTTCTGCATCTAGCTCTGAAAAAATATTTGGGCTTCTAGCAGTGTGTGGGACTTGTTCTATTAGTCCATCTATACTGACCTCCATCAGGTTGCAAACTGAATATAATTTTTTTCTGCATCTAGCTCTGAAAAAATATTTGGCCTTCTAGCAGTGTGTGGGACTTGTTCTATTAGTCCATCTATACTGACCTCCATCACGCTGCAAATGCAAAATAATTTTTTGTCTGCATCTAGCTCTGAAAAAATATTTGGCCTTCTAGCAGTGTGTGGGACTTTCTCTATTAGTCCATCTATACTGACCTCCATCAGGTTGCAAACTGAATATATTTTTTTTCTGCATCTACCTCTGAAAAAATATTTGGGCTTCTAGCTGTGTGTGGGACTTGTTCTATTAGTCCATCTATACTGACCTCCATCAGGTTGCAAACTGAATATAATTTTTTTCTGCATCTACCTCTGAAAAAATATTTGGCCTTCTAGCTGTGTGTAGGACTTGTTCTATTAGTCCATCTATACTGACCTCATCAGGTTGCAAACTGAATACAATTTTTTTCTGCATCTACCTCTGAAAAAATATTTGGGCTTCTAGCTGTGTGTGGGACTTGTTCTATTAGTTCATCTATACTGACCTCCATCAGGTTGCAAATTGAATATAATTTTTTTCTTCATCTAACCCAGCCAATAGTTTTGGCCTAATACCACAGTTTGGCCACTCAGCTCTGCTCGGTTCCCATCCATTGTTTTTTTGTGCAAACAACTCCAGAGTTGTGAATTAGTTAACCACCAAAATGAGTGGAAAAAGGCCTGCTGCTGGTGGAAAGGGGAATAGGCGTGTTGGGAAGGGGAAAAAAGGTTGTGTCCGTGGGGTAGGTGTTAAAGCAACAGTAACATCTGCAGAAGAAAGACCATCTTTCAGCCAAACTAAAATGTCTACTTCTTTTAGCGGACAATGTGATAAGATCCCTTTCTTACGGCCACGCCAATCGCTACAAATTCCAGATGAGGCACAAAAATAGCAGGTGCTTCAACGGATATCAAGTGCTCCTTTAAGTGGGCTCTCCTCCACATCAACTTCAACATCACAAATACTCCAGTCCTCAAAGGTGTCACCCCAATCGCACTTGCTTCCTCACAGCTCCCAAATCTCCAGCTGCCCGTCTAAGTATGAGGTAGAACAGATGGTTGAGTCTGCAGAGCTGTTTACTCATACTATAGCCTGGGAATCAGAGGTCGACTCCAGCGCTTCTGTGAATCCAGACGAGGAAATGATCTGCACTGATGCCCAGAATCTTTATGAGTCGGATCCAGGACCAGACGCAGAAGGTTCAGACCATAATGTAGACCCTTATTCCCAAACTGTAACTCCTGTTGGTGGAGACAATGAGGAAGACGATGATGAGACTCAAATACCTGATTGGAGCGACAACTTTAGTTTTTTGTCAGGGCAGGAACAGGTTGGCTCTGAGGACGACGGGTGTAATAACGCACAGGGTGATGATGATGAGGTTGGAGATCCCACTTACTGTCAACCCACAGTCAGCCAAGAGATGAGGTCAGCAGACGAGGTGGAGGAAGATGCTAGTGACGATGAGGTCAGGTTGCGCCTTCCTGGACAGAGACGTAGTACAGGAAGCACATCAACAACTGCATCCTCAAACAGAACTCTGCCTCTGACCACAAGTCGTGGTGGCTCTTCAGGTCGCATGGGTGCTAAGCCTTGCATAGCCTGGGCATTTTTTCAGATCGATAAAGATGACCCAACTCGTGTTATCTGTAACATTTGTCAGCAAAAGCTAAGTAGAGGCCAAAAAATACATAGTTTGAGTACTTCATGCATGAACCGTCACATGGACATGAAGCATAAGTTGCAGTGGGAAGCTCAGTGTGCTACAATGCGGCCTAGCCGGCCGGGCCAACCTCCGTCTGCCATATCTTGTGCATCCGCGGCCTCTTCATCCTCTGTGACTGGGGGGACAGCAGTCACACCTGTTTTGGGGCGCAGACCTGCCACCTCTTTACCCGCAACAGCCAGCGTGATTGGCAGGTCATCATTTTCTTTGGAGGTGGTAACACCAGCTGGTCTTGAGCGCTGTCCGACATCGATAGCACCACCTTTGGATCAAGGCAACCTAACATGTCCGCCTGCATCTTCCTCACAGACCGGCAGTTTGCCGGGGACACCCTTATCAACCCCGTCTAAGCACAATAGCCAGCCCTCGGTCCCTCAGATGTGGACAAGTAAAAGACCATTTCCTCCTAGCCATGAGAAAGCTAAGAGGTTGAATTTCACCATCTGCAAGCTCTTGGCTACAGAAATGCTGCCTTTCCGCCTGGTGGACACAGAGGATTTTCGAGACCTTATGTCCGTCGCAGTGCCCCAGTACCAGATGCCCAGTCGGCACTACTTCTCAAAGAAAGGTGTGCCTGCGCTCCACCAGCATGTCGCACACAACATCACCGCTTCTTTGAGAAACTCTGTGTGTGACAGGGTGCATTTCACCACAGACACTTGGACGAGTAGGCATGGACAGGGGCGTTACATGTCGCTGACTGGGCACTGGGTAACTATGGTGACAGCAGGACAAGGGGCTGCTGTCCAAGTCTTGCCGTCCCCACGAGTTGTGCGTCAATCCTCTTTATGTCAAAGTTCCTTCACTGCTTCTGCCTCCTCAACTTCCTCTCGGTCTTCCACCTGCACCCAAAGCCTGTCTGGTCGTGCCACAAGCTTTCTAACTGCGCAGAAGGGATCCTGCACACCTCCTTACTATGCTGGCAGTAGGGCTCAACGTCATCAGGCGGTTTTTACTTTGAAGTGTCTGGGAAATGTGAGTCACACAGCTGATGAGTTGTGGTCAGTTCTGGAGAACCAATTTCATGAATGGTTGTCTCCACTGGACCTGAAACCAGGAAAGGCCGTGTGCGACAATGCTGCAAACCTGGGTGCGGCCCTTCGCCGGGGCAATGTCACACACGTGCCTTGTATGGCTCACGTGTTGAACCTGGTTGTCCAGCAATTTTTAGCCCACTATCCCAGACTAGATGGCCTTCTGCAGAGGGCACGGTCACTGTGTGCTCACTTCCGCCATTCGCATCCCGCAGCTCAGCGACTTACATCTCTACAGAAGTCGTTGGGCCTGCCACTTCACCGGCTAAAATGCGATGTGCCTACCCGGTGGAATTCAACTCTGCACATGTTGCAGCGACTGTGGCAGCACCGACAAGCCCTGGTGCAATACGTTCTGACGTATAGCCTGGGCCAACAAGATCCAGAGGTGGAGCAAATCACGCTGGAGGAGTGGTCTCAGATCAGGGACCTATGCACCCTTCTGCACAGTTTTGAAATGGCGACGAAGATGTTTAGCGCTGACGATGCCATTATCAGCATGACTATTCTGGTGATTTACATGCTGGAGCACATGTTAAACAGAATTCGGAGTCAGGTGGTGGCACAAGAGGAGGTGGAGGAAGTAGAGGAGGAGAAGTTGTATGCGGAAGGGCTAACATCTGCAAGGTCCAGACGGTCGGCAGCACCAAGGCGGCAGGCATATGAGGGTGGGGGAGATGGTTTTACCAGGGCGCATGGTAGCAGCCAAACTAGTGAGGAAGGTGCAGGAGCCCAGGAAGAAGTGGAGGACGAACTGATGGAAGACTCATCAGATGAGGGAGACCTTGATCACATTTCTGTTGTGCGAGGTCAGAGGAAGGAAGCATGATTGTTACCTCGCCACCAACACAACAGGGACTTGGTGCTCCTGGATGCGCAACACACATGAGTGCCTTCTTGCTGCACTACCTGCAACATGACCCTCGAATTGTGAGAATTAGAAATAATCCTGACTACTGGGTTGCCACACTGTTAGATCCCCGGTACAAAAGTAAATTTGCAGAAATTATTCCTGCCATAGAAAGGGATGCACGCATGCAGGAGTATCAGCAGAGACTGTTGCAGAATCTTACATGTGCTTTTCCACAAAATACCAGTGGTGCACGTAGTGAATCTCACAGTTCCAACTTGCCAACCGTGGGACCGTCAAGTGTTCAGCACTCAAACCGTAACAGAACCACAGTATCTGCTGGTAACATCAATTTTGCGGAATCATTTCACCACTTTTTTAGCCCATCCTTTGCAAGGCCACAGGAGACAAGAAGTCTGACACATAGTCAACGCCTAGAGACGATGGTACAGGAGTATCTCCAAGTAAACATTGAAGCCATGACTGTGTCACTGGACCCTTGCTCTTTTTGGGCTTCCAATCTGGATAAATGGCCAGAGCTAGCCACTTACGCCTTGGAGATCTTGTCATGCCCCGCAGCCAGCGTTCTGTCTGAACGTGTGTTCAGCGCTGCTGGTGGTGTGCTGACAGATAAGCGCACGCGGCTCTCCACTGATAATGTAGACAGAATCACGTTCATAAAGATGAACAAATCATGGATGCGAAACGACTTTTCTACCCCTGTGTCATCCTGGGGAGAGTAAAAGCTTGATGATTGGTTAAAATCACCCTACCAACCGTTTTAAGCTTTCAAATTACTAATCATGTTCATCTGTATCTTGGCTGGAAAATAATTTGGGCTTTGTAGCAGTGTGCAGCACTGATTCTATTAGGCCATCTATAATAAGCTCCACCAGATTTCAAATTACTAATCATGTTTATCTGTAACTTGACTGGAAAATAATTTGGGCTTTGTAGCAGTGTGCAGCACTGATCCTATTAGGCCATCTATACTAAGCTCCACCAGATTTAAAATTAATAATAATTTTTAGCTGCATCTAGCCCGGAAAATAATTTTGGGGCTCCGAGATGCGCAAGACACATAAGTGCCGTCTTGCTGCACTACCTGCAACATGACCCTCATATTGTCAGAATTCGAAGTAATCATGACTACTGGGTTGCCACACTCTTAGATCCCCCAAACTTTTCGATCAACCTTTTCATTTTAATAAAGACCAAAAAAATGGTCATTTTTGAAATTATAAGCATTAGCACGTTATTAGAAACTGAAATCAAACAGTTTTCAACTCAAAACTTTATTATAGGTGATGTTACATTTTCACATAGGACCCCTTGTTCGAAAGGAGCTTCTGAACTCTCTCGTCCATTGAATTTGTCAGGTTTTGGATGGTTTCTGCTTCAATTGTTTTGCATGAGGACAGAATACCCTCCCAGAGCTGTTGCTTAGATGTGAACTGCCTCCCGCCATCATAGACACTCCTTTTAATGATGTTCCAGAGGTTCTGAATGGGGTAGAGGTCAGGGGAGCATGGGGGTCACACGATAAGTTTGTCCCCTTTTATGCCCATATCAGCCAGAGATGCAGATGTTTTATGTGCAGCATGAGATGGTGCATTATCATGCAAAAAAATGATCTTGCTGTGAAATACACGGTTCTTCTTCTTGAACCATGGCAGGAAGTGCTGTTTGAGAAAATCCACATACATTATGGAGTTCATCTTTAGCGCCTTCAGGGATCCTAAAGGGGCCGACAATCTCTCTCCCCATGATTCCAGCCCAAAACATTACTCCACCTCCTCCTTGTTGGCGCTGTAGCCGTGTTTGCGTGGGGTATCCATCAACCAGCCATCCTCCACTCCATCCATCTGGACCATCGAGCGCTGCACGGCACTCATCCGTGAACAAAACAGTTTTGAAATCAGTCTTCATGTAATGTTTGGCCCACTGGAGCCGTTTCTGCTTGTGTGAAGTGGATAGAGGAGGTCGACAGGATGGCATATGCACAGCTGTAAACCTCTGAAGGACCCTGCATCTTGTTGTTCGGGGGACGTTGGAGGCACCAGCAGCTTCAAAAACTTGTCTGCTGCTATGACAAGGCTTTTTTCCCGCTGCTCTTTTAACCTGACATAATTGCCTGTAGGAAAGAGTCCTCAATTTGCCCTTATCAGCATGCACACGTGTGTACTGTGAATCAGCTACATACTTCTTGATTGCCAAGACACTTCATCCTGATCATCGCACAATGTTGATTGTAGTCATGCCTTGACCTAAACACTCCACAATTTGTTGCTTCTCAGCAGCCGACACATCCTTTTTCTTTCCCATTTTGGCAGAAAATGTAGGCTGCTTAATAATGTGAGACAGCCTTCTTAAGTAGTCTTGCCTTTCATTGGACACACCTGCCAAACTAATTAGCACAGGTGTCTGCAATTGCTTACAGTGATATAAAGAGCCCTGACACACATCACCATCAATGAGTTTAACTGACAAACAAACAAATTCTTCCCTTATCACTCCTAAACACTTTTTGCATAATAATTTGGAACACAGTGTACATGTGCTTTTCCACAAAATACCAGTGGTTCACGTAGTGAATCTTACAGTTCTAACTTGCCAACCGTGGTCTGTATGGAGTTGTTCAATAAAGGGCCCAAAATTAAGATAACATGGGAGAGGTCTCTATGAATAGGAATTCCTAAGTATTTGATACCCTGTGAGGGCCAAGCAAAGGGAAAGTTGGACTGGATGGAATCCTATATGGATTTGGGGAGGGAGACATCGAGGGCCTCAGACTTCGCTGCATTGATTTTAAAATTTGGCCATGTAACAAAGTGATCTATTTCAGCCATAACAGCATGGATGGATATATGTGATTGAGTGATATATACTAGTACATCATCAGCAAATAGAGAGCACTTGTACTCGGTGCCTCCCACCTCAATCCACCTAATATTGGGGTTATGGCGAATTGATGAGAGCAGGTGCTCCGTCACTAGGATGTATAAGTGAGGGGACAGAGGACATCCCTGCCTTGTCCCATTGGTGATTGTGAAAGGTGATGAAAATGTTCTGATGCACCCCCTGGGCCTTGGGACACCCGGAGCCGGACCCTTTTTGGTGGATGCTGGTGGTTGTAGTCTTCGTGGCGGCGACCCGGTTCCGTGGCTCAGGGTGGTCAAACCAGTGGCGGAACTATTTATGTGGTTTTGATGTTTAAATGTCCGACTACGCCACCCGTGGATTGCGGTCAGAGTGAACCGCCGCTGCAGGGCAGACCACTGAAGCTGGTGTTGTGGGTGCAGCAGAGCGTAGCATAACTCCCCACGGGAGGAGTATAGCCTCAGGGCAGTGTATGCGGAGGATGGGGGTGATGGTGCAGGGCAGCAGCAGTAACGACACGGAGTCAGTGATGCAGTCCAGGGCCTTTACTCACAGTTCTTATTATCCAGACCACGTCTGCAGGTAACGGCTGCCCACGTCGTACTGTGCTCACCAGGTGAGGGGCTCAGACAACTCCCAGATAACTTTGGAGCGCTTCACAGGACCCCCTTTGTGTGTCCTTTGTCTGGCCTTTCTTACCAACCCTTCTGCCCGGCTGCCTCGGGCCTCCTTTGGTAAACTTGGCGCCAGTTTCCCTGACCCTATGTGGTGCCTTCCTAGCGGGTGTAGCGAGGGGCTGCGCCACATAAAATGTCACAGCCTCCGGTTTCTAGCTGAGGGTCATTTCCTGCCTCCACTAGTTTCGGGGATCGGTCTCCCCCTTTGGCCTGACCCCTCCACGCAGGTGGATTCGGGCGTGCGGTGGCGACTCGCCCGTCCGCACCCCTGGGATCCCTTCATTCCTCGTTCCTGGAGCCTTCTCCGCTCCTCTTCCTTCCTTCTCCCTCTTCCAGGCCTGGGCCTCTGTTACTAGGCCCGCCTCCGGAGCAGAGCTCATGCAGAGCCCCTGCTCCCTGCCACTTCTGCTCAGACTTCTCTGCACTGAACTAAGATGGTGCCCACCTTTTATACTCCCTTCTCAATGCACCCAGGAACTGCTTCCTCCCTGCTCCTGCACTACAGGGTTCCCCTTCCTCAGTGTTCCCTCCCCCCACTCCAGCCAGGGACAGGGACTGTCGTGCCCATCTCAGAGGCATATTGGTCGCCCTGCCCCACGGCAATGTGGTGTAATGCATGCAGGTGTCGGGTCCTGATCCACACTCCATCCTTACCTGAGAGTGAGATATCACACCTCTGGGTGAGGTGCAATACCTCTGTAGCAACCGAGCCCTCAGGGTGCTACAGTTCCATTTACCTTCAGCCTAGGTGACGTATTGTGATACAGGGCCATGATTTTTGCTATAAAAGGGTCCCCTAGACCCCTACCCCAAGCTTTTTAAGAGAATCATATATGGCGTGCCAGAAGACTCTATGGAATGCTTTCTCAGCATCCAACGAGAGTATCTAATTACAAATTTTTAACTGCATCTAGCCCAGGAAATACTTTGTGCCTAGTAGCAGTGTCTGCTAGTCAGCGGATTATCCCGGCTGTTAAGCAAGCTACACCACCTGTAGTTTGGACACTTAATTTTTTCAAAGGAAATGCTTCGGGACCACGGGATACTCAGTGAAGAGGATCAGGAGGCACCCCAAGGCATAGAGGCTGGGACTGGCAGTAGGATGCCTTGCGGTGGACAGCCGAGCTCGATCCTTATAAAAGCTTTTTAACTGCAGCAGCTTTAGTGGACGCTACTGGAGCTGGAATTATGCGGCTGCTGGCATGAGACTTGCCCTCCAATAGATCCTTGTAAATGGATTTAAAGTGTATTCATTCAAATTAGAGAGACAATTTAAATTAAAAAGCTTAGAGCTGCCTCCACCACAGGGGGGCTCGCTCGACCCACCAGCGGACAGGCACCAGTATTGGGAGAGGGGGGCTGGCCATCAAGGTTCACTGCGGCTCTGGCACAAACCCGGCGACACGGAGGTGGCACGGGCAGGAGCGGACTGAACGTGTCGGCTTCTCACTTTTTGGATTTTAGAAGGGCATGACATGCCTATATCTGTGTCTCCCCCTCCTTTTACTCCTCCACCTCTTTTCTTTTCGCATGACTATATGTACTTGTCACTTTTCCATGTGTTAGTTGTGTCTTCTGAGCAGTTTGTCAGCTTTTGGACACCTTTGAAGTTGTTTTCTATGTGTTTCTATGTGTTTTTGTTTGCCTGCCATTGGTTTTAACGGTGTTCGAAGGTGTTCGACGAACAGTTCGACGAACAGTTCGGCGAACACACGGGTGTTCGACGAACCGAACCGAACTCGAACACTACGGGGGTGGCTCAACACTACTTGAAATGTATTAAAACAGTTGTCTACACAACTCGAATGTTTCTATATGTCCAGCTACCGATACAACTATTACAACGTTTATCCATCACAATACCGGTCCAGTCAGCACTACCATGACACCTTAGGGCTGACTGCAGTGGAAATAATAATCAGCAACCTGCAATAGACATATTCAACCACAAGGTGGTGTAAGAAAAAATAATATTGAATTGCACTCTATCGGCAACATACACTATTAACTCCTTAGTGATGGAGAAATTTTAATCTTAAGAACTGAGCTCCTATTTTTGAAATAGTGTCACTTTATATGGTAATAAATCTGTTTAAACTAGATAATGACAATGACATCTAAGGGGTTAAACGGCTGTGACAATTGCTAATGCCAATCATAGCTAATGCAGTAGATAGTCAGCTATAATATCCAGCTAACAACCATCTGCATTTTTGCTCATCGAGGGGCATAATTTAATTGAACCTCATGAATAACAAAATCATGCCAGTATATGTGTGACATGCCCCAGAAGATATCAAAAGCTAAATGAAACCAAGAACATGTCCCAGAGGAAGCTCAAAGAGGTGAAACCCTTGGTCGGCAGGAGTCGGCTTGACTCACGGTTTTATATTATTAAAGGCACTTTTCTATCCATTGCAAAAATGCCACAATAATAAGTTTATACCCATCAAAAATAACTTCTCAGGTACCCAGTTCTCGAAATGACTTGTTTTATTTACATAGTGCAGATACAGGAAACATACAGGCTGGAAAAAACACTGATGTTCGTTTTTAACAACAGGTACATACGGCCCCATTACATATCAGATGACAATGGGCAATGGATGATTGTCCATCGATGATATACAGTAAAAAAATCACAAAACTACATTGAATTTTTATGCCATCGATGATCTTCAGACAAAAATATCCAAAACCCCTGATGGATGTTTTCACAATTTCGGACATTCGACTGTTGATATTCATCACTTGTTAAGGTAGAAATCGGCCATTTTGTTCAACTTTAATCTAGTGTGTATGGGCTCTTTTAGTTGTATCGTTTTAATAGCAAATTAAGACGCAATTTTAATCCCAACCAATAATATGAAGAAGCTTTATATTGGTCAAATACTCACGCGCTTAATCAAGTAGTGATTAAAACTATATCATCTAAGGCTCTATAATCATGTCTACTCTGGTCTATGAGGATCATCAAAAGAGGATATAAGGTGGAAGTCATCAGTTTTTCATCTGTGCTAACTGATCCTCTGATAAGTTGTAGTAGAGAAAAAAGATCAGAGTTTATCTTCTTCAGGTCTTAAAAAGGATGAGACCAAAAGAAAGAAAAAACTAATACAAAACTGATGATACACTGGAGAAAAAAAAGACAAAACTGATGATACACTGGGGAAAAAAAGACAAAACTGATGATACACTGGGGAAAAAAAGACAAAACTGATGATACACTGGAGAAAAAAAGAGACAATACTGATGATACACTGGAGAAAAAAAAAGAGACAAAACTGATGATACACTGGAGAAAAAAAAGAGACAAAACTGATGATACACTGGGGAAAAAAAGACAAAACTGATGATACACTGGAGAAAAAAAGAGACAAAACTGAGGATAGACTGGAGAAAAAAAAGAGACAAAACTGATGATACACTGGAGAAAAAAAAGAGACAAAACTGATCATACACTGGAGGAAAAAAAGAGAAAAAACTGATCATACACTGGAGGAAAAAAGAGACAAAACTGATCATACACTGGAGGAAAGAAAGAAAAAAGAGTCAAAACTGATGATACACTGGAGGAAAAAAGAGAAAAAAGAGACAAAACTGATGATACACTGGAGGAAAAAAAGAAAAAAGAGACAAAACTGATGATACACTGGAGGAAAAAAGAGACAAAACTGATCATACACTGGAGGAAAAAAAGAGAAAAAAGAGACAAAACTGATGATACACTGGAGGAAAAAAAGAGAAAAAAGAGACAAAACTGATGATACACTGGAGGAAAAAAAGAGACAAAACTGATGATACACTGGAGGAAAAAAAAGAGACAAACCTGATGATATCCTTGAAGAAAAAAAGAGACAAAACTTATGATACACTGGAGAAAAAAAAGAGACAAAACTGATGATACACTGGAGAAAAAAAGAAAAAAGAGACAAAACTGATGATACACTGGAGGAAAAAAGAGAACAAAAGAGACAAAACTGATGATACACTGGAGGAAAAAAAGAGACAAAACTGATGATACACTGGAGGAAAAAAAAGAGACAAACCTGATGATACACTGGAGAAAAAAAAGAGACAAAACTGATGATACACTGGAGAAAAAAAGAAAAAAGAGACAAAACTGATGATACACTGGAGAAAAAAAGAGAAAAAAGAGACAAAGCTGATCATACACTGGAGAAAAAAAAGAGAAAAAAGGACAAAACTGATGATACAGTAGAGGAAAAAAAGAGAAAAAAGAGACAAAACTGATGATACACTGGAGAAAACAGTCTGTTTTGATGCATGCAAAACAGAAATAGATGTGTGAATGTAGCTTGACAAGGGTATGTGCACACAGGCATTTTTTGGAGCATTCATTGAGTGTAAACTTTCCACATCTTCCTTGGTTCTAGTCCTCTTCCTCTCTGAAGAGACAATTTGCATATTTAATTTCCCAGAGGAGCATGTATGTCTTTTGAGTAGAGATGAGCGTTGTTCTACTCGAACTGTTCGCCAATCTCAAATTCGAGCTGTTTTGGGCGGTGTTCGAGCCGTTCGGCGAACACGAACAATTTGAGAAAAATTCGGATGTTCGAGGTTATGTTCGATAACTGTTCGTGCACCAAAATCATAACTGGATTTTTTCTCAGTAATGATGAAAATTAATGTTAATACGCAGTTTGAGTGTACAGCGGGGTGGGGGGAGGGGCAGGGGATGGATCTCTGCAGGAACAATGAAGATCTCCATTTTTTTTTCTCTTTCCCGCATTTGCAGTGGGGAGGTGCAATCTGTCAGCCTATCAGCAGCGCACACACGGAGCGAAGTGCTTTTTTTCACACAAGCAAGGGCATGTGTCATTGGCAGTGTATGTCACATGTCCTTGCCCTATAAGACCAAGCCATTTTCCCCGTCGCCACCATTTTCTCACTGCTGCAGCTGCGTGTTAGACGGCACCGCTGTTGCTGTGTGCGCTATACCTTGTTAATTTCAAGCCAATTTTCGCACAAATCTACAGATAGCTTGGGAGTAGGGAATAGTTGTGATTGCAGTCCTTTTAAGGACTAGGGTACAGCATTTCCTACGACTTTTATCAGGCAGGTCTGTGCTCTTAAATAGATAGATTGTGGGAGTAAAGACTAATTGTAATTGGAGTCCTTTTCAGGACTAGGTTACATCAGTTCCTATCAGTTTTTGCCAGGCAGGTCTGTGCCAGTGCTGTGCAAGTTTTTTTCACAGCATTTGGCTGAATCTAGCAAAGCTAATCCTTTCTGGCCTATTGCAGAGTGTGTTAGTCAGTGGAGTAGCCTATCTGTGTTGCAAGATATACCACCTGTGTATAGAATACCAATTTTTTTACTGCACCTAGTGAAGTAAAATCTTTTGGGCATAGCATCATTCTATTAGTCCATCTATACTGACCTCCATCAGGTTGCAAATTGAATATAATTTTTTTCTGCATCTAGCTCTGAAAAAATATTGGGCTTCTAGCTGTGTGTGGGACTTGTTGTATTAGTCCATCTATACTGACCTCCATCAGGTTGCAAACTGAATATATTTTTTTCTGCATCTACATCTGAAAAAATATTGGGCTTCTAGCTGTGTGTGGGACTTGTTCTATTAATCCATCTATACAGACCTCCATCAGGTTGCAAACTGAATATATTTTTTTCTGCATCTACCTCTGAAAAAATATTGGGCTTCTAGCTGTGTGTGGGACTTGTTGTATTAGTCCATCTATACTGACCTCCATCAGGTTGCAAACTGAATATATTTTTTTCTGCATCTACCTCTGAAAAAATATTGGGCTTCTAGCTGTGTGTGGGACTTGTTCTATTAATCCATCTATACAGACCTCCATCAGGTTGCAAACTGAATATATTTTTTTCTGCATCTACCTCTGAAAAAATATTGGGCTTCTAGCTGTGTGTGGGACTTGTTGTATTAGTCCATCTTTACTGATCTCCATCAGGTTGCAAACTGAATATATTTTTTTCTGCATCTACCTCTGAAAAAATATTGGGCTTCTAGCTGTGTGTGGGACTTGTTCTATTAATCCATCTATACAGACCTCCATCAGGTTGCAAACTGAATATATTTTTTTCTGCATCTACCTCTGAAAAAATATGTGGCCTTCTAGCAGTGTGTGGGACTTTCTCTATTAGTCCATCTATACTGACCTCCATCAGGTTGCAAATTGAATATAATTTTTATCTGAATCTAGCTCTGAAAAAATATTTGGCCTTCTAGCAGTGTGTGGGACTTTCTCTATTAGTCCATCTATACTGACCTCCATCAGGTTGCAAATTAAAAATAATTTTTATCTGCATCTAGCTCTGAAAAAATATTTGGCCTTCTAGCAGTGTGTGGGACTTTCTCTATTAGTCCATCTATACTGACCTCCATCAGGTTGCAAATTAAAAATAATTTTTATCTGCATCTAGCTCTGAAAAAATATTTGGCCTTCTAGCAGTGTGTGGGACTTTCTCTATTAGTCCATCTATACTGACCTCCATCAGGTTGCAAATTAAAAATAATTTTTATCTGCATCTACCTCTGAAAAAATATTTGGGTTTCTAGCTGTGTGTGGGACTTGTTCTATTAATCCATCTATACAGACCTCCATCAGGTTGCAAACTGAATATAATTTTTTTCTGCATCTAGCTCTGAAAAAATATTTGGCCTTCTAGCAGTGTGTGGGACTTGTTCTATTAGTCCACCTATACTGACCTTCATCAGGTTGCAAATTCAAAATAATTTTTTGTCTGCATCTTGCTCTGAAAAAATATTTGGCCTTCTAGCAGTGTGTGGGACTTTCTCTATTAGTCCATCTATACTGACCTCCATCAGGTTGCAAAATGAATATATTTTTTTTCTGCATCTACCTCTGAAAAAATATTGGGCTTGTAGCTGTGTTTGGGACTTGTTCTATTAATCGATCTATACAGACCTCCATCAGGTTGCAAACTGAATAAAAAAATTTTCTGCATCTACCTCTGAAAAAATATTTGGGCTTCTAGCTGTGTGTGAGACTTGTTCTATTAGTCCATTTATACTGACCTCCATCAGGTTGCAAATTGAATATAATTTTTTTCTGCATCTAACCCAGCCAATAGTTTTGGCCTAATACCACAGTTTGGCCACTCAGCTCTGCTCGGTTCCCATCCATTGTTTTTTTGTGCAAACAACTCCAGAGTTGTGAATTAGTTAACCACCAAAATGAGTGGAAAAGGGCCTGCTGCTGGTGGAAAGGGGAATAGGCGTGTTGGGAAGGGGAAAAAAGGTTGTATCCGTGGGGTAGGTGTTAAAGCAACAGTAACATCTGCAGAAGAAAGACCATCTTCCAGCCAAACTAAAATGTCTACTTCTTTTAGCGGACAATGTGATAAGATCCCTTTCTTACAGCCACGCCAATCGCTACAAATTCCAGATGAGGCACAAAAACAGCAGGTGCTTCAACGGATATCAAGTGCTCCTTTAAGTGGGCTCTCCTCCACATCAACTTCAACATCACAAATACTCCAGTCCTCAAAGGTGTCACCCCAATCGCACTTGCTTCCTCACAGCTCCCAAATCTCCAGCTGCCCGTCTGAGTATGAGGTAGAACAGATGGTTGAGTCTGCAGAGCTGTTTACTCATACTATAGCCTGGGAATCAGAGGTCGACTCCAGCGCTTCTGTGAATCCAGACGAGGAAATGATCTGCACTGATGCCCAGAATCTTTATGAGTCGGATCCAGGACCAGACGCCGAAGGTTCTGACCATAATGTAGACCCTCATTCCCAAACTGTAACTCCTGTTGGTGGAGACAATGAGGAAGACGATGATAAGACTCAAATACCTGATTGGAGCGACAACTTTAGTTTTTTGTCAGGGCAGGAACAGGTTGGCTCTGAGGACGACGGGTGTGATAACGCACAGGGTGATGATGATGAGGTTGGAGATCCCACTTACTGTCAACCCACAGTCAGCCAAGAGATGAGGTCAGCAGAGGAGGTGGAGGAAGATGCTAGTGACGACGAGGTCAGGTTGCGCCTTCCTGGACAGAGACGTAGTACTGGAAGCACGTCAACAACTGCATCCTCAAACACAACTCTGCCTCTCACCACAAGTCGTGGTGGCTCTTCAGGTCGCATGGGTGCTAAGCCTTGCATAGCCTGGGCATTTTTTCAGATTGATAAAGATGACCCAACTCGTGTTATCTGTAACATTTGTCAGCAAAAGCTAAGTAGAGGCCAAAAAATACATAGTTTGAGTACTTCATGCATGAACCGGCACATGGACATGAAGCATAAGTTGCAGTGGGAAGCTCAGTGTGCTACAATGCGGCCTAGCCGGCCGGGCCAACCACCGTCTGCCATATCTTGCGCATCCGCGGCCTCTTCATCCTCTGTGACTGGGGGGACAGCAGTCACACCTGTTTTGGGGCGCAGACCTGCCACCTCTTTACCCGCAACAGCCAGCGTGTTTGGCAGGTCATCATTTTCTTTGGAGGTGGTAACACCAACTGGTGTTGAGCGCTGTCCGACATCGATAGCACCACCTTTGGATCAAGGCAACCTAACATGTCCGCCTGCATCTTCCTCACAGACCGGCAGTTTGCCGGGGACACCCTTATCAACCCCGTCTAAGCACAATAGCCAGCCCTCGGTCCCTCAGATGTGGACAAGTAAAAGACCATTTCCTCCTAGCCATGAGAAAGCTAAGAGGTTGAATTTCACCATCTGCAAGCTCTTGGCTACAGAAATGCTGCCTTTCCGCCTGGTGGACACAGAGGATTTTCGAGACCTTATGTCCGTCGCAGTGCCCCAGTACCAGATGCCCAGTCGGCACTACTTCTCAAAGAAAGGTGTGCCTGCGCTCCACCAGCATGTCGCACACAACATCACCGCTTCTTTGAGAAACTCTGTGTGTGACAGGGTGCATTTCACCACAGACACTTGGACGAGTAGGCATGGACAGGGGCGTTACATGTCGCTGACTGGGCCCTGGGTAACTATGGTGACAGCAGGACAAGGGGCTGCTGTCCAAGTCTTGCCGTCCCCACGAGTTGTGCGTCAATCCTCTTTATGTCAAAGTTCCTCCACTGCTTCTGCCTCCTCAACCTCCTCTCGGTCTTCCACCTGCACCCAAAGCCTGTCTGGTCATGCCACAAGCTTTCTAACTGCGCAGAAGGGATCCTGCACACCTCCTTACTATGCTGGCAGTAGGGCTCAACGTCATCAGGCGGTTTTTACATTGAAATGTCTGGGAAATGTGAGTCACACAGCTGAGGAGTTGTGGTCAGCTCTGGAGAACCAATTTCATGAATGGTTGTCTCCACTGGACCTGAAACCAGGGAAGGCCGTGTGCGACAATGCTGCAAACCTGGGTGCGGCCCTTCGCCGGGGCAATGTAACACACGTGCCTTGTATGGCTCACGTGTTGAACCTGGTTGTCCAGCAATTTTTAGCCCACTATCCCAGACTAGATGGCCTTCTGCAGAGGGCACGGTCGCTGTGTGCTCACTTCCGCCGTTCGCATCCCGCAGCTCAGCGACTTACATCTCTACAGAAGTCGTTGGGCCTGCCACTTCACCGGCTAAAATGCGATGTGCCTACCCGGTGGAATTCAACTCTGCACATGTTGCAGCGACTGTGGCAGCACCGACAAGCCCTGGTGCAATACGTTCTGACGTATAGCCTGGGACAACGAGATCCAGAGGTGGGGCAAATCACGCAGGAGGAGTGGTCTCAGATCAGGGACCTATGCACCCTTCTGCACAGTTTTGAAATGGCGACGAAGATGTTTAGTGCTGACGATGCCATTATCAGCATGACTATTCCGGTGATTTACATGCTGGAGCACATGTTAAACAGAATTCGGAGTCAGGTGGTGGCACAAGAGGAGGTGGAGGAAGTAGAGGAGGAGGAGTTGTATGCGGAAGGGCTAACATCTGCAAGGTCCAGACGGTTGGCAGCACCAAGGCGGCAGGCATGTGAGGGTGGGGGAGATGGTTTTACCAGGGCGCATGGTAGCAGCCAAACTAGTGAGGAAGGTGCAGGAGCCCAGGAAGAAGTGGAGGACGAACTGATGGAAGACTCATCAGATGAGGGAGACCTTGATCACATTTCTGTTGTGCGAGGTTGGGGGGAGAGGACAGAGGAAGGAAGCATGATTGTTACCTCGCCACCAACACAACAGGGACTTGGTGCTCCTGGATGCGCAACACACATGAGTGCCTTCTTGCTGCACTACCTGCAATATGACCCTCGAATTGTGAGAATTAGAAATAATCCTGACTACTGGGTTGCCACACTGTTAGATCCCCGGTACAAAAGTAAATTTGCAGAAATTATTCCTGCCATAGAAAGGGATGCACGCATGCAGGAGTATCAGCAGAGACTGTTGCAGAATCTTACATGTGCTTTTCCACAAAATACCAGTGGTGCACGTAGTGAATCTCACAGTTCCAACTTGCCAACCGTGGGACCGTCAAGTGTTCAGCACTCAAACCGTAACAGAACCACAGTATCTGCTGGTAACATCAATTTTGCGGAATCATTTCACCACTTTTTTAGCCCATCCTTTGCAAGGCCACAGGAGACAAGAAGTCTGACACATAGTCAACGCCTAGAGACGATTGTACAGGAGTATCTCCAAGTAAACATTGAAGCCATGACTGTGTCACTGGACCCTTGCTCTTTTTGGGCTTCCAATCTGGATAAATGGCCAGAGCTAGCCACTTACGCCTTGGAGATCTTGTCATGCCCCGCAGCCAGCGTTCTGTCTGAACGTGTGTTCAGCGCTGCTGGTGGTGTGCTGACAGATAAGCGCACGCGGCTCTCCACTGATAATGCAGACAGACTCACGTTCATAAAGATGAACAAATCATGGATCCGAAACGACTTTTCTACCCCTGTGTCATCCTGGGGAGAGTAAAAGCTTGATGATTGGTTAAAATTGGTTAAAATCACCCTACCAACCGTTTTAAGCTATCAAATTACTAATCATGTTTATCTGGAAAATAATTTGGGCTTTGTAGCAGTGTGCAGCACTGATCCTATTAGGCCATCTATACTAAAGCTTCACCAGATTTAAAATTAATAATAATTTTTAGCTGCATCTAGCCCGGAAAATAATTTTGGGGCTCCGAGATGCGCAAGACACATAAGTGCCTTCTTGCTGCACTACCTGCAGCATGACCCTCATATTGTCAGAATTCGAAGTAATCATGACTACTGGGTTGCCACACTCTTAGATCCCCCAAACTTTTCGATCAACCTTTTCATTTTAATAAACACCAAAAAAATGGTCATTTTTAAAATTATAAGCATTAGCAGGTTGTTAGAAACTGAAATCAAACAGTTTTCAACTCAAAACTTTATTCTAGGTGATGTTTTTCACATAGGACCCCTTGTTCGAAAGGAGCTTCTGAACTCTCTCGTCCATTGAATTTGTCAGGTTTTGGATGGTTTCTGCTTCAATTGTTTTGCATGAGGACAGAATACCCTCCCAGAGCTGTTGCTTAGATGTGAACTGACTCCGGCCATCATAGACACTCCTTTTAATGATGCTCCAAAGGTTCTGAATGGGGTAGAGGTCAGGGGAGCATGGGGGTCACACCATAAGTTTGTCCCCTTTTATGCCCATATCAGCCAGAGATGCAGATGTTTTATGTGCAGCATGAGATGGTGCATTATCATGCAAAAAAATGATCTTGCTGTGAAATACACGGTTCTTCTTCTTGAACCATGGCAGGAAGTGCTGTTTGAGAAAATCCACATACATTATGGAGTTCATCTTTAGCGCCTTCAGGGATCCTAAAGGGGCCGACAATCTCTCTCCCCATGATTCCAGCCCAAAACATTACTCCACCTCCTCCTTGTTGGCGCTGTAGCCGTGTTTGCGTGGGGTGTCCATCAACCAGCCATCCTCCACTCCATCCATCTGGACCATCGAGCGCTGCACGGCACTCATCCGTGAACAAAACAGTTTTGAAATCAGTCTTCATGTAATGTTTGGCCCACTGGAGCCGTTTCTGCTTGTGTGAAGTGGATAGAGGAGGTCGACAGGATGGCGTATGCACAGCTGCAAACCTCTGATGGACCCTGCATCTTGTTGTTCGGGGGACGTTGGAGGCACCAGCAGCTTCAAAAACTTGTCTGCTGCTATGACAAGGCTTTTTTGCCGCTGCACTTTCAACCTGACGTAATTGCCTGTAGGAAAGAGTCCTCAATTTGCCCTTATCAGCACGCACACGTGTGTACTGTGAATCAGCTACATACTTCTTGATTGCCAAGACACTTCATCCTGATCATCGCACAATGTTGATTGTAGTCATGCCTTGACCTAAACACTCCACAATTTGTTGCTTCTCAGCAGCCGACACATCCTTTTTCTTTCCCATTTTGGCAGAAAATGTAGGCTGCTTAATAATGTGAGACAGCCTTCTTAAGTAGTCTTGCCTTTCATTGGACACACCTGCCAAACTAATTAGCACAGGTGTCTGCAATTGCTTACAGTGATATAAAGAGCCCTGACACACATCACCATCAATGAGTTTAACTGACAAACAAACAAATTCTTCCCTTATCACTCCTAAACACTTTTTGCATAATAATTTGGAACACAGTGTACATGTGCTTTTCCACAAAACACCAGTGGTTCACGTAGTGAATCTTACAGTTCTAACTTGCCAACCGTGGTCTGTATGGAGTTGTTCAATAAAGGGCCCAAAATTAAGATAACATAGATGGGAGAGGTCTCTATGAATAGGAATTCCTAAGTATTTGATACCCTGTGAGGGCCAGGCAAAGGGAAAGTTGGTCTGGATGGAATCCTCAATGGATTTGCATTGATTTTAAAATTTGACCATGTAACAAAGTGATCTATTTCAGCCATAACAGCATGGATGGATATATGTGATTGAGTGATATATACTAGGACATCATCAGCAAATAGAGAGCACTTGTACTCGGTGCCTCCCACCTCAATCCACCTAATATTGGGGTTATGGCGAATTGATGAGAGCAGGTTCTCCGTCACTAGGATGTATAAGAGAGGGGACAGAGAACATCCCTGCCTTGTCCCATTGGTGATTGTGAAAGGTGATGAAAATGTTCTGACGCGCCCCCTGGGCCTTGGGACACCCGGAGCCGGACCCTTTTTGGTGGATGCTGGTGGTTGTAGTCTCCGTGGCGGCGACCCGGTTCCGTGGCTCAGGGCGGTCAAACCAGTGGCGGAACTATTTATGTGGTTTTGATGTTTAAATGTCCGACTACGCCACCCGTGGATTGCGGTCAGAGTGAACCGCCGCTCCAGGGCAGACCGCTGAGGCTGGTGTTCTGGGTGCAGCAGAGCGTAGCATAACTCCCCACGGGAGGAGTATATCCTCAGGGCAGTGTATGCGGAGGATGGGGGTGATGGTGCAGGGCAGCAGCAGTAACGACATGGAGTCAGTGATGCAGTCCAGGGCCTTTACTCACAGTTCTTATTATCCAGACCACGTCTGCAGGTAACGGCTGCCCACGTCGTACTGTGCTCACCAGGTGAGGGGCTCAGACAACTCCCAGATAACTTTGGAGCGCTTCACAGGACCCCCTTTGTGTGTCCTTTGTCTGGCCTTTTTTACCAACACTTCTGTCCGGCTGCCTCGGGCCTCCTCTTGGTAAACTTGGCGCCAGTTTCCCTGACCCTATGTGGTGCCTTCCTAGCGGGTGTAGCGAGGGGCTGCGCCACATAAAATGTCACAGTCTCCTGTTTCTAGCTGAGGGTCGTTTCCTGCCTCCACTAGTTTCGGGGACCGGTCTCCCCCTTTGGCCTGACCCCTCCACGCAGGTGGATTCGGGCGTGCGGTGGCGACTCGCCCGTCCGCACCCCTGGGATCCCTTCGTTCCTCGTTCCTGGAGCCTTCTCCGCTCCTCTTCCAGAGTCAGCATGGGTTTGTAACTAACAAGTCATGTCAGACTAACTTAATTTCCTTCTATGACAGAATCACTGACTGGGTGGATCAGGGAAATGCTGTAGATATAGTATATCTTGACTTCAGCAAAGCATTTGACAAAGTATCTCACACCATCCTTATTGAAAAAATGACCAAGTATGCAATGGACCAGGCAACTGTTAGGTGGATTCATAACTGGCTTAGTGATCGGACTCAAAGGGTGGTTGTAAATGGCTTCACATCCAGCTGGATGAATGTCTCAAGTGGGGTACCACAGGGCTCCGTCCTGGGACCTGTATTGTTCAACATCTTTATCAATGATTTAGATGAAGGAATTGAGGGTAAACTGATTAAATTTGCTGATGACACAAAGCTAGGAGGGATAGCTAATACTAGAGAAGAGAGAGAGAGGATTCAAAAAGACCTAAATAAACTGGAGCAGTGAGCAGCAACCAACAGAATGGTTTTTAACAGGGAAAAATGCAAAGTACTACATCTGGGCAATAAAAATGAAAAAAGCATATACAGAATGGGAGGAATAGAGCTAAGCAACAGTACATGTGAAAAAGACTTAGGTATACTAATAGATCATAGACTGAACATGAGTCAACAGTGTGATGCAGCAGCAAAAAAGGCAAATACAATTCTGGGATGTATTAACAGAAGCATACAGTCTAGATCACGTGAAGTCATTATCGGACTTTACTCCTCTTTGGTCAGACCTCATCTGGAATACTGTGTACAGTTTTGGGCACCACATTTTAAAAAAGACATAGACAAACTGGAGCAAGTTCAGAGAAGAGCGACCAGAATGGTGACTGGTCTGCAAACCATGTCCTATGAGGAACGGTTGCAGGATTTGGGAATGTTTAGCTTGCAAAAAAGAAGACTGAGAGGAGACTTAATAGCTGTCTACAAATATGTCAAGGGCTGTCACATTGTAGAAGGATCATCTTTATTCTCATTTGCACAAGGAAAGACTAGAAGCAATGGGATGAAACTAAATGGGAGGAGATACAGATTAGATATTAGAAAAAACTTTTTGACAGTTAGGGTGATTAATGAGTGGAACAGGCTGCCACGAGAGGTGGTGAGTTCCCCTTCAATGGACGTCTTCAAACAGAGGCTGGACAGACATCTGTCTGAGATGATCTAGTGAATCCTGCTTTGAGCAGGGGGTTGGACCAGATGACCCAGGAGGTCCCTTCCAACTCTACCATTCTATGATTCTATGATTCTATGATTCTCCCTCTTCCAGGCCTGGGCCTCTGTTACTAGGCCCGCCTCCGGAGCAGAGCTCATGCAGAGCCCCTGCTCCCTGCTACTTCTGCTCAGACTTCTCTGCACTGAACTAAGATGGTGCACACCTTTCATACTCCCTTCTCAATGCACCCAGGAACTGCTTCCTCCCTGCTCCTGCACTACTGGGTTCCCCTTCCTCAGTGTTCCCTCCACTCCAGCCAGGGACATGGACTGTCGTGCCCATCTCAGGGGCATATTGGTCGCCCTGCCCTACGGCAATGTGGTGTAATGCATGCAGGTGTCGGGTCCTGATTAGTGTTGAGCCACCCCCGTAGTGTTCGAGTTCGGTTCGGTTCGTCGAACACCCGTGTGTTCGCCGAACTGTTCGTCGAACTGTTCGTCGAACACCTTCGAACACCGTTAAAACCAATGGCAGGCAAACAAAAACACATAGAAACACATAGAAAACACCTTCAAAGGTGTCCAAAAGCTGACAAACTGCTCAGAAGACACAACTAACACATGGAAAAGTGACAAGTACATATAGTCATGCGAAAAGAAAAGAGGTGGAGGAGTAAAAGGAGGGGGAGACACAGATATAGGCATGTCATGCCCTTCTAAAATCCAAAAAGTGAGAAGCCGAGACTTCCAGTCCGCTCCTGCCCGTGCCACCTCCGTGTCGCCGGGTTTGTGCCAGAGCCGCGGTGAACCCTGACGGCCAGCCCCCCTCTCCCAATACTGGTGCCTGTCCGCTGGTGGGTCGAGAGAGCCCCCCTGTGGTGGAGGCAGCTCTAAGCTTTTTAATTTAAATTGTCCCTCTAATTTGAATGAATACACTTTAAATCCATTTACAAGGATCTATTGGAGGGTAAGTCTCATGCCAGCAGCCGCGTAATTCCAGCTCCAGTAGCGTCCACTAAAGCTGCTGCAGTTAAAAAGCTTTTATATGGATCGAGCTCGGCTGTCCACCGCAAGGCATCCTAGTGCCAGTCCCAGCCCCTATGCCTTGGGGTGCCTCCTGATGCTCTTCACTAAGTATCCCGTGGTCCCGAAGCATTTCCTTTGAAAAAATTAAGTGTCCAAACTACAGGTGGTGTAGCTTGCTTAACAGCCGGGATAATCCGCTGACTAGCAGACACTGCTACTAGGCACAAAGTATTTCCTGGGCTAGATGCAGTTAAAAATTTGTAAGTAGATACTCTCGTTGGATGCTGAGAAAGCATTCCATAGAGTCTCCTGGCACGCCATATATGATTCTCTTAAAAAGCTTGGGGTAGGGGTCTAGGGGACCCTTTTATAGCCAAAATCACGGCCCTGTATCACAATACGTCACCTAGGCTGAAGATAAATGGAACTGTAGCACCGAGGGCTCGGTTGCTACAGACGTATTGCACCTCACCCAGAGGTGTGATATCTCACTCTCAGATAAGGATGGAGTGTGGATCAGGACCCGACACCTGCATGCATTACACCACATTGCCGTGGGGCAGGGCGACCAATATGCCCCTGAGATGGGCACGACAGTCCCTGTCCCTGGCTGGAGTGGGGGGAGGGAACACTGAGGAAGGGGAACCCTGCAGTGCAGGAGCAGGGAGGAAGCAGTTCCTGGGTGCATTGAGAAGGGAATATAAAAGGTGGGCACCATCTTAGTTCAGTGCAGAGAAGTCTGAGCAGAAGTGGCAGGGAGCAGGGGCTCTGCATGAGCTCTGCTCCGGAGGCGGGCCTAGTAACAGAGGCCCAGGCCTGCAAGAGGGAGAAGGAAGGAAGAGGAGCGGAGAAGGCTCCAGGAACGAGGAATGAAGGGATCCCAGGGGTGCGGACGGGCGAGTCGCCACCGCACGCCCGAATCCACCTGCGTGGAGGGGTCAGGCCAAAGGGGGAGACCGGTCCCCGAACTAGTGGAGGCAGGAAACGACCCTCAGCTAGAAACCGGAGGCTCTGACATTTTATGTGGCGCAGCCCCTTGCTCCACCCGCTAGGAAGGCACCACATAGGGTCAGGGAAACTGGCGCCAAGTTTACCAAGAGGAGGCCCGAGGCAGCCGGACAGAAGTGTTGGTAAGAAAGGCCAGACAAAGGACACACAAAGGGGGTCCTGTGAAGCGCTCCAAAGTTATCTGGGAGTTGTCTGAGCCCCTCACCTGGTGAGCACAGTACGACGTGGGCAGCCGTTACCTGCAGACGTGGTCTGGATAATAAGAACTGTGAGAAAAGGCCCTGAACTGCATCACTGACTCCGTGTCGTTACTGCTGCTGCCCTGCACCATCACCCCCATCCTCCGCATACACTGCCCTGAGGCTATACTCCTCCCGTGGGTAGTTATGCTACGCTCTGCTGCACCCACAACACCAGCCTTAGCGGTCTGCCCTGTAGCGGCGGTTCACTCTGACCGCAATCCACGGGTGGCGTAGTCGGACATTTAAACATCAAAACCACATAAATAGTTCCGCCACTGGTTTGACCGCCCTGAGCCACGGAACCGGATCGCCGCCACGAAGACTACAACCACCAGCATCCACCAAAAAGGGTCCGGCTCCGGGCGTCCCAAGGCCCAGGGGGTGCGTCAGAACATTTTCATCACCTTTCACAATCACCAATGGGACAAGGCAGGGATGTCCTCTGTCCCCTCTCTTATACCTCCTAGTGACGGAGCACCTGCTCTCATCAATTCGCCATAACCCCAATATTAGGTGGATTGAGGTGGGAGGCACCGAGTACAAGTGCTCTCTATTTGCTGATGATGTCCTAGTATATATCACTCAATCACATATATCCATCCCTGCTGTTATGGCTGAAATAGATCACTTTGTTACATGGTAAAATTTTAAAATCAATGCAGCGAAGTCTGAGGCCCTCGATGTCTCCCTCCCTAAATCCATATAGGATTCCATCCAGTCCAACTTTCCCTTTGCCTGGCCCTCACAGGGTATCAAATACTTAGGAATTCCTATTCATAGAGACCTCTCCCATCTATGTTATCTTAATTTTGGGCCCTTTATTGAACAATTCCATACAGACCACGGTTGGCAAGTTGGAACTGTGAGATTCACTACGTGCACCACTGGTATTTTGTGGAAAAGCACATGTAAGATTCTGCAACAGTCTCTGCTGATACTCCTGCATGCGTGCATCCCTTTCTATGGCAGGAATAATTTCTGCAAATTTACTTTTGTACCGGGGATCTAACAGTGTGGCAACCCAGTAGTCAGGATTATTTCTAATTCTCACAATTCGAGGGTCATGTTGCAGGTAGTGCAGCAAGAAGGCACTCATGTGTGTTGCGCATCCAGGAGCACCAAGTCCCTGTTGTGTTGGTGGCGAGGTAACAATCATGCTTCCTTCCTCTGTCCTCTCCCCCCAACCTCGCACAACAGAAATGTGATCAAGGTCTCCCTCATCTGATGAGTCTTCCATCAGTTCGTCCTCCACTTCTTCCTGGGCTCCTGCACCTTCCTCACTAGTTTGGCTGCTACCATGCGCCCTGGTAAAATCATCTCCCCCACCCTCACATGCCTGCCGCCCTGGTGCTGCCGACCGTCTGGACCTTGCAGATGTTAGCCCTTCCGCATACAACTCCTCCTCCTCTACTTCCTCCACCTCCTCTTGTGCCACCACCTGACTCCGAATTCTGTTTAACATGTGCTCCAGCATGTAAATCACCGGAATAGTCATGCTGATAATGGCATCGTCAGCACTAAACATCTTCGTCGCCATTTCAAAACTGTGCAGAAGGGTGCATAGGTCCCTGATCTGAGACCACTCCTCCAGCGTGATTTGCCCCACCTCTGAATCTCGTTGGCCCAGGCTATACGTCAGAACGTATTGCACCAGGGCTTGTCGGTGCTGCCACAGTCGCTGCAACATGTGCAGAGTTGAATTCCACCGGGTAGGCACATCGCATTTTAGCCGGTGAAGTGGAAGGCCCAACGACTTCTGTAGAGATGTAAGTCGCTGAGCTGCGGGATGCGAACGGCGGAAGTGAGCACACAGCGACCGTGCCCTCTGCAGAAGGCCATCTAGTCTGGGATAGTGGGCTAAAAATTGCTGGACAACCAGGTTCAACACGTGAGCCATACAAGGCACGTGTGTGACATTGCCCCGGCGAAGGGCCGCACCCAGGTTTGCAGCATTGTCGCACACGGCCTTCCCTGGTTTCAGGTCCAGTGGAGACAACCATTCATGAAATTGGTTCTCCAGAGCTGACCACAACTCCTCAGCTGTGTGACTCACATTTCCCAGACATTTCAATGTAAAAACCGCCTGATGACGTTGAGCCCTACTGCCAGCATAGTAAGGAGGTGCGCAGTTAGAAAGCTTGTGGCATGACCAGACAGGCTTTGGGTGCAGGTGGAAGACCGAGAGGAGGTTGAGGAGGCAGAAGCAGTGGAGGAAAAATGACATAAAGAGGATTGACGCACAACTCGTGGGGACGGCAAGACTTGGACAGCAGCCCCTTGTCCTGCTGTCACCATAGTTACCCAGTGCCCAGTCAGCGACATGTAACGCCCCTGTCCATGCCTACTCGTCCAAGTGTCTGTGGTGAAATGCACCCTGTCACACACAGAGTTTCTCAAAGAAGCGGTGGTGTTGTGTGCGACATGCTGGTGGAGCGCAGGCACACCTTTCTTTGAGAAGTAGTGCCGACTGGGCATCTGGTACTGGGGCACTGCGACGGACATAAGGTCTCGAAAATCCTCTGTGTCCACCAGGCGGAAAGGCAGCATTTCTGTAGCCAAGAGCTTGCAGATGGTGAAATTCAACCTCTTAGCTTTCTCATGGCTAGGAGGAAATGGTCTTTTACTTGTCCACATCTGAGGGACCGAGGGCTGGCTATTGTGCTTAGACGGGGTTGATAAGGGTGTCCCCGGCAAACTGCCGGTCTGTGAGGAAGATGCAGGCGGACATGTTAGGTTGCCTTGATCCAAAGGTGGTGCTATCGATGTCGGACAGCGCTCAAGACCAGCTGGTGTTACCACCTCCAAAGAAAATGATGACCTGCCAATCACGCTGGCTGTTGCGGGTAAAGAGGTGGCAGGTCTGCGCCCCAAAACAGGTGTGACTGCTGTCCCCCCAGTCACAGAGGATGAAGAGGCCGCGGATGCACAAGATATGGCAGACGGTGGTTGGCCCGGCCGGCTAGACCGCATTGTAGCACACTGAGCTTCCCACTGCAACTTATGCTTCATGTCCATGTGCCGGTTCATGCATGAAGTACTCAAACTATGTATTTTTTGGCCTCTACTTAGCTTTTGCTGACAAATGTTACAGATAACACGAGTTGGGTCATCTTTATCGATCTGAAAAAATGCCCAGGCTATGCAAGGCTTAGCACCCATGCGACCTGAAGAGCCACCACGACTTGTGGTGAGAGGCAGAGTTGTGCTTGAGGATGCAGTTGTTGACGTGCTTCCAGTACTACGTCTCTGTCCAGGAAGGCGCAACCTGACCTCGTCGTCACTAGCATCTTCCTCCACCTCCTCTGCTGACCTCATCTCTTGGCTGACTGTGGGTTGACAGTAAGTGGGATCTCCGACCTCATCATCATCACCCTGTGCGTTATCACACCCGTCGTCCTCAGAGCCAACCTGTTCCTGCCCTGACAAAAAACTAAAGTTGTCGCTCCAATCAGGTATTTGAGTCTTATCATCGTCTTCCTCATTGTCTCCACCAACAGGAGTTACAGTTTGGGAATGAGGGTCTACATTATGGTCAGAACCTTCTGCGTCTGGTCCTGGATCCGACTCATAAAGATTCTGGGCATCAGTGCAGATCATTTCCTCGTCTGGATTCACAGAAGCGCTGGAGTCGACCTCTGATTCCCAGGCTATAGTATGAGTAAACAGCTCTGCAGACTCAACCATCTGTTCTACCTCATACTCAGACGGGCAGCTGGAGATTTGGGAGCTGTGAGGAAGCAAGTGCGATTTGGGTGACACCTTTGAGGACTGGAGTATTTGTGATGTTGAAGTTGATGTGGAGGAGAGCCCACTTAAAGGAGCACTTGATATCCGTTGAAGCACCTGCTGTTTTTGTGCCTCATCTGGAATTTGTAGCGATTGGCGTGGCCGTAAGAAAGGGATCTTATCACATTGTCCGCTAAAAGAAGTAGACATTTTAGTTTGGCTGGAAGATGGTCTTTCTTCTGCACCTACCCCACGGACACAACCTTTTTTCCCCTTCCCAACACGCCTATTCCCCTTTCCACCAGCAGCAGGCCTTTTTCCACTCATTTTGGTGGTTAACTAATTCACAACTCTGGAGTTGTTTGCACAAAAAAACAATGGATGGTAACCGAGCAGAGCTGAGTGGCCAAACTGTGGTATTAGGCCAAAACTATTGGCTGGGTTAGATGCAGAAAAAAATTATTTTTAATTTGCAACCTGATGGAGGTCAGTATAGATGGACTAATAGACCAAGTCCCACACACCGCTAGAAGCCCAAATATTTTTTCAGAGCTAGATGCAGAAAAAAATTATTTTTAATTTGCAACCTGATGGAGGTCAGTATAGATGGACTAATAGACCAAGTCCCACACACCGCTAGAAGCCCAAATATTTTTTCAGAGCTAGATGCAGAAAAAAATTATATTCAATTTGCAACCTGCTGGAGGTCAGTATAGAAGGACTAATAGAACAAGTCTCACACACTGCTAGAAGCCCAAATATTTTTTCAGAGATAAATGAAGAAAAAATTATTTTTAATTTGCAACCTGATGGAGGTCAGTATAGATGGACTAATAGACCAAGTCCCACACACTGCTAGAAGCCCAAATATTTTTTCAGAGCTAGATGCAGAAAAAAATTATTTTTAATTTGCAACCTGATGGAGGTCAGTATAGATGGACTAATAGACCAAGTCCCACACACCGCTAGAAGCCCAAATATTTTTTCAGAGCTAGATGCAGAAAAAAATTATATTCAATTTGCAACCTGCTGGAGGTCAGTATAGAAGGACTAATAGAACAAGTCCCACACACTGCTAGAAGCCCAAATATTTTTTCAGAGCTAAATGAAGAAAAAAATTATTTTTAATTTGCAACCTGATGGAGGTCAGTATAGATGGACTAATAGACCAAGTCCCACACACTGCTTGAAGCCCAAATATTTTTTCAGAGCTAGATGCAGAAAAAAATTATATTCAGTTTGCAACCTGATGGAGGTCAGTATAGATGGACTAATAGAATGATGCTATGCCCAAAAGATTTTACTTCACTAGGTGCAGTAAAAAAATTGGTATTCTATACACAGGTGGTATATCTTGCAACATAGATAGGCTACTCCACTGACTAACACACTCTGCAATAGGCCAAAAAGGATTAGCTTTGCTAGATTCAGCCAAATGCTGTGAAAAAAACTTGCACAGCACTGGCACAGACCTGCCTGGCAAAAACTGATAGGAACTGATGTAACCTAGTCCTGAAAAGGACTCCAATTACAATTAGTCTTTACTCCCACAATCTATCTATTTAAGAGCACAGACCTGCCTGATAAAAGTCGTAGGAAATGCTGTAACCTAGTCCTTAAAAGGACTGCAATCACAACTATTCCCTACTCCCAAGCTATCTGTATATTTGTGCGAAAATTGGCTTGAAATTAACAAGGTATAGCGCACACAGCAACAGCGGTGCCGTCTAACACGCAGCTGCAGCAGTGAGAAAATGGTGGCGACGGGGAAAATGGCTTGGTCTTATAGGGCAAGGACATGTGACATACACTGCCAATCACACATGCCCTTGCTTGTGTGAAAAAAAGCACTTCGCTCCGTGTGTGCGCTGCTGATAGGCTGACAGATTGCACCTCCCCACTGCAAATGCGGGAAAGAGAAAAAAAAATGGAGATCTTCATTGTTCCTGCAGAGATCCATCCCCTGCCCCTCCCCCCGCCCCGCTGTACACTCAAACTGCGTATTAACATTAATTTTCATCATTACTGAGAAAAAATCCAGTTATGATTTTGATGCACGAACAGTTATCGAACATAACCTCGAACAGCCGAATTTTTCTCAAATTGTTCGTGTTCGCCGACCGGCTCGAACACCGCCCAAAACAGCTCGAATTTGAGATTGGCGAACAGTTCGAGTAGAACAACGCTCATCTCTAGTCCTGATCCACACTACATCCTTACCTGAGAGTGAGATATCACACCTCTGGGTGAGGTGCAATACCTCTGTAGCAACCGAGCCCTCAGGGTGCTACAGTTCCATTTATCTTCAGCCTAGGTGACGTATTGCGATACAGGGCCGTGATTTTGGCTATAAAAGGGTCCCCTAGACCCCTACCCCAAGCTTTTTAAGAGAATCATATATGACGTGCCAGGAGACTCTATGGAATGCTTTCTCAGCATCCAACGAGAGTATCTAATTACAAATTTTTAACTGCATCTAGCCCAGGAAATACTTTGTGCCTAGTAGCAGTGTCTGCTAGTCAGCGGATTATCCCGGCTGTTAAGCAAGCTACACCACCTGTAGTTTGGACACTTAATTTTTTCAAAGGAAATGCTTCGGGACCACGGGATACTCAGTGAAGAGCATCAGGAGGCACCCCAAGGCATAGGGGCTGGGACTGGCAGTAGGATGCCTTGCGGTGGACAGCCAAGCTCGATCCTTATAAAAGCTTTTTAACTGCAGCAGCTTTAGTGGACGCTACTGGAGCTGGAATTACGCGGCTGCTGGCATGAGACTTGCCCTCCAATAGATCCTTGTAAATGGATTTAAAGTGTATTCATTCAAATTAGAGAGACAATTTAAATTAAAAAGCTTAGAGCTGCCTCCACCACAGGGGGGCTCGCTCGACCCACCAGCGGACAGGCACCAGTATTGGGAGAGGGGGGCTGGCCGTCAGGGTTCACCGCGGCTCTGGCACAAACCCGGCGACGCGGAGGTGGCACGGGCAGGAGCGGACTGAACGTGTCAGCTTCTCACTTTTTGGATTTTAGAAGGGCATGACATGCCTATATCTGTGTCTCCCCCTCCTTTTACTCCTCCACCTCTTTTCTTTTCGCATGACTATATGTACTTGTCACTTTTCCATGTGTTAGTTGTGTCTTCTGAGCAGTTTGTCAGCTTTTGGACACCTTTGAAGGTGTTTTCTATGTGTTTCTATGTGTTTTTGTTTGCCTGCTATTGGTTTTAACGGTGTTCGAAGGTGTTCGACGAACAGTTCAACGAACAGTTCGGCGAACACACGGGTGTTCGATGAACCGAACCGAACTCGAACACTACGGGGGTGGCTCAGCACTACTTTTGAGTCTCCTCACTCTGACATGCCAGGCTTGGCTTGTCACTCTCCACAACGAGAAACCTTACACCTTAGACCCCACATCCTCCTCAAAAATGCAAAGGTCCTCAAAAACTTGGAGGTTCTGCTCAGTTTCTTTCCCCAAAACTCTGCATAAAGACTCTGTGTGCACACACCCTCAGTGGAAGGACTGTTATAATTCATCCTAGTATTACTCTATTAGGATCCAAATTGCCTGAAAATATTCACTTTGTGCACTTTTGATATTCAGCTCCTCGTTTTTCCATTACTCTTCCTACCTCCTTATAATGTAAGCAAACTTTTCATTTGCCCCTTTTTCTGAACTTACTATCTGGCACAATGTCCCCACTGTACTCCAGAAATAGTGCTGAGATTGCTATAATTATCTCCCCAAAATTGTGTCACCCCCCCCAAAATAATGATGGCTTACAGATAATGATTCACATTCTACCCCAGATGTTAACGAAGTCCCACTCGCAAAAATAATCAGCATTCTGGGTGATCTTTTCAGTGTGATCAAATAGTAACAGTACCCCATTTCCCAACACAGTAATTGTGCTTCTCTTAGTGTCACACAAAGTAATTATATGTGCATTTGTGCCCCCTAGGCAGTATAGTGTATAAAAATACCTTCTTTCCTCCATAATACAGTAATAACTACTCTCTCTGCACCCACTAAACAGTAAAAAATGTCCACCTTTATATCGAGAGAAAGTAACAGTGCCACTGAGTACCCCACATACAAAAAGTTCACTTATATGGCCCCTACTATGATCTGATGACCACTCTATCCCACCCACCGCCTCTCCAAAAATTAAAATGTATTTATCTAATCCTAACCTCACAATGAGAATAAAGATGTCTTCTTGGTCCTGGCAGCTTGTAGGTCACAGGCACCAAGCGACATTTGTAGAAAGAGGATTAATCTTCTCCTTTTTCCTTTCTAGGAACTACTCACGTGAGGATATTGGGAACTGGTAAAAAAAAAAAAGTCCAAACCATGCCTCCAAAATAACTGAAGCCTTGCACACCTCATGGACAAAAAAAACAAAATTTTTTAATCCTCAAATAGTCCAAATGCAATCAAGATCTAACACACATTCGCCAGAGTCTCATCCAATTAATGCAGCAACTGGCGAGATTAGCACAGAAGAAGAAGACACTCCCTAGACCGCACAAGAACTTCATGCATTCGGGGCCACATTTACAGCAGCGGCCACTTCTGTTATTGGAATAATCCACACCCTTCTCCAGTTCAAAAGGTTGGCCGCTCGAACCACATCGCTCCACACCGTCTACAAGCTCTATGTCTTGAAAATTCACAGAAGTATTGTCCGTCCTTGAGATCTGATGGAGATAGAAGTTCTAAAACACAGAAGAACAAGTAACAATGACTAGATGACTCCATATTCCACAGGTCACTGCTTACTGCGGGGTTTTTTTTAGACGTGAGAAACAAAAACAGCAATTCTAATGTCATTTTCTTTTTGTTCCTTCCATTTTTCTCAGCATTCCCCGAATGTTGTACGATGGACAATATTATAGCCATCTGTCATAATTCTATTGATAGGTACTTAGCCCATGATCCGGCATGACCGAATAGACATTCATATTTTGTGTTCCTGGACAAAACTGTTAGGTCTCCTACTGACAAAGCAATCCCATCAGCTAGACATCCCAAAAAACATTAAAAGCCATCCGAAATACAAAAAAAGCAGACAGCAATCCAAATGTCTCAGATGCAAAACATGAAGACTTTATTGGCCCATGTGCGACCTTTCAGCTCATGTAATATGGACTTTTACACTATCAGCTATGCTCACTTTGTCCCACTGTGTCCTACTTTGGACACAACTTACTAAGAGAGCAGTCACTGGACAAGGACATCATGGTCAGAAGAATAGAAGGAACAAGGCAAAGAGAAAGGCCAGCAACCTAATGGCTTGATACTATCAAGATAACAGCAGAGAAGACTCTGGTGAGCAAGGTAGTCGTAGGCGAGCTGTGGCCCCTGCTCGCTGTGGCACCCTACAGACAATGTGTGTCCTCCCTCTAGTGTGCTGCGATGTATGTGGTGCTCTCCACTTACTTCGTACCATCCGGTCGTGGCTGGCTCCAGGCTTTTCTCTTCTGGACCAGGGAAGCAATAAATTCAGAGAAAACAAGGTTCTTAACCATAACTGGTACTTTACTTGGGGAAGAGGAATATGTACAATATTTACAGGCAGATATAATGGATAAGGCCCAACAGGTTGACATCTTTCCCACAGGTACTGGAAACAACTTCAGTCCTGGTTCCCTCTTTAAGTGAAGCATCTCTGTTGCTCTATTCTCTAGCCCTAGAGAATCTTCCTCACCAGTGCCAGTATATCCAGATCCTAGTTCTCCCCACATCCTAGCCTTGAGTCCTAGCTTCCTCTGCAGCCTGCAGACAGAATATGCCCCGGGTCCTCAATACCTCTGTTGAGTTTCTCCGGCCGGCTAAGGGGACTCTTGTGTAGGGAAATTTCGCTCTGGTGATCCTACTGTCTGGGGTATGGGGCTCCCGTCTGCCCTAGCAGCCACTATCCCCAGGCTGCCCGTACTGTTCCCCATCCAAAAACTCACTGAACTCTTTCTGGAAACTCAGCACAGGTTTCCTAAAGTGCCCACCCTCTATGGGCTGTCCTCACACACAAGTAACCCTTCATTGTCATACATGTCTACAATCCTACTGACAGACTTAGCCTATCAACTGCACCTGGGGCAGTGGCATCTTGTGGCTAGTTACCAATACTACAGCCCACAAGGAAACATAATATCATCAAGGCATCTATTCACATATCGTATGCCTAACCAAAGCATTGGGTTCCCCTTTACTGTACTGGGCTGGATTATCACAGCTAACCCCTTAAATGGACCTAACTGTAGCCCAGAGAGCTCTAACTACCGGGAACATACTCTTTTAACTCTTTCAGTGCCATAGGGAAGCTACGTCCTTCCCCACTACTACACTATCTAAGCTTACACAAGATCGATCTTCCAACAGAGCGTTCATCCATCAAGTCGCCATGGCTCAAGATTGAGCTAAAGGCTGTGTTACACATCATGTTACATATTGGGTGGAGGGTGACAGAGGACATAACTCACCCTGCATTTCCACTTAGATGTCATGATCATGGCCAAACCTTGCTATCAGTCATCATTGGAGGCCACATGGTGATTATACATGCACAGTTTATTACTCTGATAGTAAAATATATTGTAAAATAGTCCCCTCACTCCTAAGTTATGTCTCTCAGGATGTGAGTGTAAAATGCATAGCTTTTTAAATTTTTGGATGTGTAGCTGATGAGATTGATTTATTAGCTGTAGGCCTAATAATGGCCTCCAGCTTCTACATGTATGGAAGCCTATTGGGTTATGCCAGAGTTATGAGCCAACTAGATCTCTTGCCAATAAATTTATAATGGTGGACCATAAAAACATCCTCTACTCCACCAAACACCACTGTGTCAACACTTAAACAAAGTTAGAATTGCTGTTTTTGCTCATCTCACTGGAACACGGGAGTAAAAAAAAGAATGTAAAATATTGTTTGAGCCTTAAAGTCTAATTAGGTTTATCCATTAAGTGTTTCATGCTGAATATTTTTAGGAGTTTTTGGAGCAGCAACTCTCCAAAAACCATAAGGAGTTCAAAAACCACAGTCTTTGAAAAATTGGGCTTTGTTCACACAGTTTTTTTTTAGGAGGTGTGAAGCAGAATCTAAGCAGATTGGGAGTGGATGGTCTCCAAATCCTACTCAAAAATGCATAACTTTAGAAAACTTGGAGTTTCCTCGTAGTTTCTAAAAAATGTTTTGTTAATCAATAGCCTAAAAACAGCTCTTTAAAAATACTCCATGTGCACATAGTCTTAATCTATGTGCACAGACAGTTTTTCAATACGTTTTTGAAACAGATTCAGAGTGGAAACTCTCCTATAAATCTCGAAGCTACTCAAAATCTTTGACATTCTAGTTACAGAGACGTTTTGCAGCAGAATCTGAAAGGAAACTCTACAAATCCTTATTAATGCACACATTTAGTATTTGGTGAGTTTTTTTTACCATAGTGTTAGTAAGCGAAAACCAGGAGAGGAACAATTAGAGAAGTATAATAGAAACATGTCACCACTTCTGTATTTCTCACCCCCTCCTGGTCTTGGCTTACAAACAGAGGTAAAAAAAACTCAACAAATATTCAATGTGTGCATATGGCCTTAAAAACACAAAACTCTTAAAAAACCTGGAGGTTCTGCTCAGTTTCTGCCTCAAAAAATCAGCAAAAGTACTCGGCATCCACATAGGCAGTTTCTGCCTTGAAAACTCCACAAATAAGACTCGGTGTGCTTTAAGCCTTGGAGAGTTTCTGCTACAAAAACTCAATTTTTGTCATAACCTAAGAATATGTTTACGTAATATTTTAATTCATCAGAAAAATCCTATATCAATCTGCAAAGTAAACTGTCTTCTTGATTTTTGTGGGAAATTTTCAATGTGATCCATTGTGGGTCTGCATTTAATGGTGCCAGTGTCACTTTTTGGCCATGATGCCTTTGAGTGACTGAAGTCTTGTAGCCTAGGACTGGACAACCCCTTTAAATCAAGAGGCAGAAGTCACTTCTGATTACTTAAAGAGCTTGTCCAGCCTTTATGTGACTGCAGACTGGTAAATCTTTCACTGTGCGCTATGGGAATTTTCTGGTGTCGGCGCTGGGAATAGGTGGTCATGTCACCACACGTATGCAATTTCCATAATTCCTGCCACATTCCAACTAGACATGTCTGGCCTCACTTATTACACTTGCATTAAGTGAGGCTGTGCACGTCTAGTCTGCACATGACCACATGTTTAAAAATTGCATGATTGCAGTCACGCACCCATCACAGCATTGACGAACCCACACATCGCGCATTTAGTAGTCTGCAGTCATATAAAGGCTGGACAAGCTCTCTCAGTATTCAGAGGTGGCTACAATATATGGATTATGTTTCTAAAGTGTAGCCACACTCTGAGCGGTTAAATAATGGTTGAGCGATTCTGTACAGATCTGGTAGTGTTTGGTCACATTGGTACATAGGTGACGGATAGGGCAGGGAGTCAACAGGTTGTCAGAGACAGGGAACATATATATTGCACTTGCCATATGCTGTAAACATACTCACCACGTAGAGGAAAGCCCCGAGGATTACAGTTTTTGCACAGCAATCCAAATATTCTGAGAAGGCGATCTGAGCCGATTTCCCTCTGTCCTCACTTATTATTTTGGCAACTTGATGAGACCTGTTCATGTTTAGTATCTCAGGGATTAGAAGAAGAAAATTGTTCTTAGTATACAAGAAATATTGTATGTAGACAGAATGTAGTGGTGAACACTCGATGAAAATACCCCGCTACCCTTTCTAGAGAGCTTGAGAACTTATTTGCACAATTCTCAAAAGGATAACTGCTAATTAGACTCATAATCAATAGAATTTCCCCGAAGTTTATTCCAGGGTGTCTTAATCAGCCAGACTAATTTCTATACTGATGAGGAGCAAGCACACAGGAACAGTCGTCTGTTGATGTCAAGTTCCAAAGCTCATTAAAGGGCTTGCATTGACCTATAAAGGTAATGACCCCTCCTGGGTGGGACTTGAGAGATAATTGTATACTTTTCTCTTAAGACGTTTTGTCAAAAGACTCCATATTCATCTGTTACTGTTAAGAGAAGCCAGTACTTCCTTGAAGTTTTCTTATCGCTGGACTGAGGAGTTCTTCTCTCACCTCTATGGTCATGTTCCTCTGCTCGTGTTGAAACCTCGGAAGGCTGGCAACAAATGTAGATGCGTCTTTTGTCACCTGAATGCAAATATTCAGATTTCCAGATATAGATTCTATTTTTACGTATCCCAAAGGGTGCATCGGAAGAGCGACAATCTGCAGCTAAAAGAAAGAGAGTGAAAAAGGCAGGATGTAGAGATCTGTCAAAGGTGACACTGGGATATCATGGCACAATAAAGTTTAACTGGACACCTAAGTAGACATCGGTCAGTGACTTATGCAATGTTACATTATCTTATTTCTTAAGTGAGCTACTGTATTCTTTAGTAGTGTTGAGCCACCCCCGTAGTGTTCGAGTTCGGTTCGGTTTGGTTCGTCGAACACCCGTGTGTTCGCCGAACTGTTCGTCGAACTGTTCGTCGAACACCTTCGAACACCGTTAAAACCAATGGCAGGCAAACTAAAACACATAGAAACACATAGAAAACAACTTCAAAGGTGTCCAAAAGCTGACAAACTGCTCAGAAGACAAAACTAACACATGGAAAAGTGACAAGTACATATAGTCATGCGAAAAGAAAAGAGGTGGAGGAGTAAAAGGAGGGGGAGACACAGATATAGGCATGTCATGCCCTTCTAAAATCCAAAAAGTGAGAAGCCGACACGTTCAGTCCGCTCCTGCCCGTGCCACCTCCGCGTCGCCGGGTTTGTGCCAGAGCCGCGGTGAACCCTGACGGCCAGCCCCCCTCTCCCAATACTGGTGCCTGTCCGCTGGTGGGTCGAGCGAACCCCCCTGTGGTGGAGGCAGCTCTAAGCTTTTTAACTTAAATTGTCTCTCTAATTTGAATGAATACACTTTAAATCCATTTACAAGGATCTATTGGAGGGCAAGTCTCATGCCAGCAGCCGCGTAATTCCAGCTCCAGTAGCGTCCACTAAAGCTGCTGCAGTTAAAAAGCTTTTATAAGGATCGAGCTCGGCTGTCCACCGCAAGGCATCCTACTGCCAGTCCCAGCCCCTATGCCGTGGGGTGCCTCCTGATGCTCTTCACTGAGTATCCCGTGGTCCCGAAGCATTTCCTTTGAAAAAATTAAGTGTCCAAACTACAGGTGGTGTAGCTTGCTTAACAGCCGGGATAATCCGCTGACTAGCAGACACTGCTACTAGGCACAAAGTATTTCCTGGGCTAGATGCAGTTAAAAATTTGTAATTAGATACTCTCGTTGGATGCTGAGAAAGCATTCCATAGAGTCTCCTGGCACGCCATATATGATTCTCTTAAAAAGCTTGGGGTAGGGGTCTAGGGGACCCTTTTATAGCCAAAATCACGGCCCTGCATCGCAATACGTCACCTAGGCTGAAGATAAATGGAACTGTAGCACCCTGAGGGCTCGGTTGCTACAGAGGTATTGCACCTCACCCAGAGGTGTGATATCTCACTCTCAGGTAAGGATGTAGTGTGGATCAGGACCCGACACCTGCATGCATTACACCACATTGCCGTGGGGCAGGGCGACCAATATGCCCCTGAGATGGGCACGACAGTCCCTGTCCCTGGCTGGAGTGGGGGGAGGGAACACTGAGGAAGGGGAACCCTGTAGTGCAGGAGCAGGGAGGAAGCAGTTCCTGGGTGCATTGAGAAGGGAGTATAAAAGGTGGGCACCATCTTAGTTCAGTGCAGAGAAGTCTGAGCAGAAGTGGCAGGGAGCAGGGGCTCTGCATGAGCTCTGCTCCGGAGGCGGGCCTAGTAACAGAGGCCCAGGCCTGGAAGAGGGAGAAGGAAGGAAGAGGAGCGGAGAAGGCTCCAGGAACGAGGAACGAAGGGATCCCAGGGGTGCGGACGGGCGAGTCGCCACCACACGCCCGAATCCACCTGCGTGGAGGGGTCAGGCCAAAGGGGGAGACCGGTCCCCGAAACTAGTGGAGGCAGGAAACGACCCTCAGCTAGAAACAGGAGGCTGTGACATTTTATGTGGCGCAGCCCCTCGCTACACCCGCTAGGAAGGCACCACATAGGGTCAGGGAAACTGGCGCCAAGTTTACCAAGAGGAGGCCCGAGGCAGCCGGACAGAAGTGTTGGTAAGAAAGGCCAGACAAAGGACACACAAAGGGGGTCCTGTGAAGCGCTCCAAAGTTATCTGGGAGTTGTCTGAGCCCCTCACCTGGTGAGCACAGTACGACGTGGGCAGCCGTTACCTGCAGACGTGGTCTGGATAATAAGAACTGTGAGTAAAAGCCCTGGACTGCATCACTGACTCCGTGTCGTTACTGCTGCTGCCCTGCACCATCACCCCCATCCTCCGCATGCACTGCCCTGAGGCTATACTCCTCCCGTGGGGAGTTATGCTACGCTCTGCTGCACCCACAACACCAGCCTCAGCGGTCTGCCCTGGAGCGGCGGTTCACTCTGACCGCAATCCACGGGTGGCGTAGTCGGACATTTAAACATCAAAACCACATAAATAGTTCCGCCACTGGTTTGACCGCCCTGAGCCACGGAACCGGGTCGCCGCCACGGAGACTACAACCACCAGCATCCACCAAAAAGGGTCCGGCTCCGGGTGTCCCAAGGTCCAGGGGGCGCGTCAGAACATTTTCATCACCTTTCACAATCACCAATGGGACAAGGCAGGGATGTTCTCTGTCCCCTCTCTTATACATCCTAGTGACGGAGCACCTGCTCTCATCAATTCGCCATAACCCCAATATTAGGTGGATTGAGGTGGGAGGCACCGAGTACAAGTGCTCTCTATTTGCTGATGATGTCCTAGTATATATCACTCAATCACATATATCCATCCATGCTGTTATGGCTGAAATAGATCACTTTGTTACATGGTCAAATTTTAAAATCAATGCAGCGAAGTCTGAGGCCCTCGATGTCTCCCTCCCCAAATCCATATAGGATTCCATCCAGTCCAACTTTCCCTTTGCCTGGCCCTCACAGGGTATCAAATACTTAGGAATTCCTATTCATAGAGACCTCTCCCATCTATGTTATCTTAATTTTGGGCCCTTTATTGTACGACTCCATACAGACCACGGTTGGCAAGTTAGAACTGTAAGATTCACTACGTGAACCACTGGTGTTTTGTGGAAAAGCACATGTACACTGTGTTCCAAATTATTATGCAAAAAGTGTTTAGGAGTGATAAGGGAAGAATTTGTTTGTTTGTCAGTTAAACTCATTGATGGTGATGTGTGTCAGGGCTCTTTTTATCACTGTAAGCAATTGCAGACACCTGTGCTAATTAGTTTGGCAGGTGTGTCCAGTGAAAGGCAAGACTACTTAAGAAGGCTGTCTCACATTATTAAGCAGCCTACATTTTCTGCCAAAATGGGAAAGAAAAAGGATGTGTCGGCTGCTGAGAAGCAACAAATTGTGGAGTGTTTAGGTCAAGGCATGACTACAATCAACATTGTGCGATGATCAGGATGAAGTGTCTTGGCAATCAAGAAGTATGTAGCTGATTCACAGAACACACGTGTGCGTGCTGATAAGGGCAAATTGAGGACTCTTTCCTACAGGCAATTACGTCAGGTTGAAAGAGCAGCGGCAAAAAAGCCTTGTCATAGCAGCAGACAAGTTTTTGAAGCTGCTGGTGCCTCCAACGTCCCCCGAACAACAAGATGCAGGGTCCTTCAGAGGTTTGCAGCTGTGCATACGCCATCCTGTCGACCTCCTCTATCCACTTCACACAAGCAGAAACGGCTCCAGTGGGCCAAACATTACATGAAGACTGATTTCAAAACTGTTTTGTTCACGGATGAGTGCCGTGCAGCGCTCGATGGTCCAGATGGATGGAGTGGAGGATGGCTGGTTGATGGACACCCCATGCAAACACGGCTACAGCGCCAACAAGGAGGAGGTGGAGTAATGTTTTGGGCTGGAATCATGGGGAGAGAGATTGTCGGCCCCTTTAGGATCCCTGAAGGCGCTAAAGATGAACTCCATAATGTATGTGGATTTTCTCAAACAGCACTTCCTGCCATGGTTCAAGAAGAAGAACCGTGTATTTCACAGCAAGATCATTTTTTTGCATGATAATGCACCATCTCATGCTGCACATAAAACATCTGCATCTCTGGCTGATATGGGCATAAAAGGGGACAAACTTATGGTGTGACCCCCATGCTCCCCTGACCTCTACCCCATTCAGAACCTTTGGAGCATCATTAAAAGGAGTGTCTATGATGGCGGGAGGCAGTTCACATCCAAGCAACAGCTCTGGGAGGGTATTCTGTCCTCATGCAAAACAATTGAAGCAGAAACCATCCAAAACCTGACAAATTCAATGGACGAGAGAGTTCAGAAGCTCCTTTCGAACAAGGGGTCCTATGTGAAAATGTAACATCACCTAGAATAAAGTTTTGAGTTGAAAACTGTTTGATTTCAGTTTCTAACAACCTGCTAATGCTTATGATTTCAAAAATGACCATTTTTTTGGTCTTTATTAAAATGAAAAGGTTGATCGAAAAGTTTGGGGGATCTAAGAGTGTGGCAACCCAGTAGTCATGATTACTTCGAATTCTGACAATATGAGGGTCATGCTGCAGGTAGTGCAGCAAGAAGGCACTTATGTGTCTTGCGCATCTCGGAGCCCCAAAATTATTTTCCGGGCTAGATGCAGCTAAAAATTATTATTAATTTTAAATCTGGTGAAGCTTTAGTATAGATGGCCTAATAGGATCAGTGCTGCACACTGCTACAAAGCCCAAATTATTTTCCAGTCAAGATACAGATAAACATCTGTAGTTTGGAAAAGCCAAACTTCACATGCCAGAAATGCAAGCTTGTGTCCCTGTTGGAGGAAAAGTTGCGAAATCTAGAAGAGAGGTTAACTACCTTGAAAATCATTAAGGAAGGTGAAGAGTTCTTAGACAGAGCAGAATTATCTCTTCATGATTCAGAAAGAGAAGAAATTCGAACTGCACCTGACGAAACAGATGAATGGAAGCATGTGACCCACAGAAGCAGGAGGATCGAGAGGCAGTCAGCACCCATACTGCTCAGGAACCAGTACCAGGCTCTCATGCAGGAGAACCATGAAGAAATACAGCAAAATAAGACTTTGCCAGCAATGAATAACCTTGTAAGCCCTCAGAATCCTCCTGGATGGAGAAAGAAGAATGTTGTGAAGAAAAAACGGAGAGTGGTGGTCATGGGGGATTCCCTGTTAAGAGGAACAGAGGCCGCTATCTGCAGACCAGACATAACCTCAAGAGAAATGTGCTGTCTTCCAGGAGCAAAAATTAAAGATGTGTCTGACAGGATATCAAGACTCTTCAGACATACAGATCACTACCCATTCCTGCTAATACATGTGGGGACAAATGACACCGCAAGAAAGGACCTGGAAACCATCTGCAGTGACTTTGAAGACTTAGGCAAGAAAGTGAAAGAATTGGGAGCGCAGGTGGTCTTCTCATCCATCCTCCCAGTGGATGACCATGGAACAATGAGGTGGAATAAGATTCTACAGGTGAACAACTGGCTACGTCGATGGTGCCGTCAACAAGGATTTGGATTTCTGGATCACGGGATGAATTACCTATACGATGGACTACTTGCTAGAGATGGGGTGCACCTTACGAAGACTGGAAAACATGTATTTGGAAGTCGCCTTGCTACACTCATCAGGAGAGCTTTAAACTAGAACAATGTGGGAAGGGAAGCAAAAGGCCAGAAAAAGCCATACAGCTGACAAATACTATTGAGATCTCTGCTACTGGAAGTGGAAAGAAAGAACAAAGACAAAAAAATCTAAATAAAAATATGGGAGGAAGAGAAACCAATCACAAACTAAAATGTTTTTATACAAATGCACAAAGCATGGGCAACAAACAAGGAGAATTGGAACTACTAATGCAGGAAAAGGAATATGATGTCATTGGAATCACTGAAACTTGGTGGGACGATACACATGATTGGAATAAAAGGCTAAAAGGATACAACTTATTTGCAAGAAACAGAATTGATAAACGAGGAGGAGGTGTCGCATTGTATGTTAGAAAAGCGTATATCTGCACAGAGATTGATGCTTCAGAGACTGGGAGTTCTGTGGAAACTGTTTGGGTAAGAATACAAGGAGAGAACAACGGAAAGGACACCATTGTAGGCATTTACTACAGGCCACCTGGGCAAGCTGAAGATATGGATGAGCTCTTTATGTATCAAATGACCAAGTTCTCCAAAAAATATGACGTAGTGGTCATGGGAGATTTCAACTATCCAGACATTTGTTGGGAATCTCTCTCAAGTAAAACTAACAGGTCAAGCAAATTCTTATCCTCTCTTGCTGACAACTTTATCTTCCAAAAGGTAGGGGAGAAAACAAGGGGATCTGCTACTTTGGATCTAATCCTTATAAACAGGGAGGAAATGGTTGAGGAGGTAAAGGTGGCTGGGACCCTAGGAGGCAGCGATCATGCTATTATAGAATTTTGGATAACTAGAGGAGGAAGACATGTGAAGACTCAAACTTCAAGGTTAGATTTTAGAAAGGCAGATTTTAAGAGACTCAGAAAGAGAATAGGAGGGATCCAATGGCTGGATGTCCTTAAGGACAAAAATGTCCAGGAAGCATGGGAAATTTTTAAAAATGAGATTCTCAAAGCACAATCGTTAACAATCCCGAAAAGTAGGAAGAATGGGAAGCATTTAAGGAAACCAGGATGGATGAACACAGAACTTAAACACATGCTAAAAAGAAAGAAAGAAATGTTTATTAAATGGAAAGAGGGAGGCATATCTAAAGAAGATTATAATGCAGTCTGCAGATCCTGCAGGGCACGTATCAGGTTAGCTAAAGCTGACAATGAATTAAGGCTTGCAAGAGATGTCAAAAGCAATAAAAAAGGATTTTGGGGGTATATCAAAAGTAAAAGAAAAGTCAAAGATGCTATAGGATTTTTACAGGATGAAAATGGAGAAATGGTAAGAGAGGATGTTGAGAAGGCCGAACTTTTTAATTCCTATTTTGCATCTGTTTTCTCTCAGAAAGAAAATGTAACATCAACTGATTTTCACTGTCCTTTTAAAGGAATAGAAGAATCCAAGTTATCTGTAAACAGAAAGATTGTGAGGGAATATTTAGCTAACATAAATGAGTTCAAGTCTCCAGGTCCAGATGAATTACACCCCAGAGTACTGAAGGAGATCGTAGAAGAAATTTTAGAACCACTCTCCATAATTTTTGAAAATTCTTGGAGAACAGGAGAAGTCCCAGAAGACTGGAGAAGAGCAAATGTTGTTCCTATCTTCAAAAAGGGGAAGAAGGTGGACCCAGGGAACTATAGGCCGGTGAGTCTGACTTCTATACCAGGAAAGATCTTTGAACAAATTATTAAACATCATGTATGTAAGTACCTGGATAAGAATGAAGTGATTAACCAGAGTCAGCATGGGTTTGTAACTAACAAGTCATGTCAGACTAACTTAATTTCCTTCTATGACAGAATCACTGACTGGGTGGATCAGGGAAATGCTGTAGATATAGTATATCTTGACTTCAGCAAAGCATTTGACAAAGTATCTCACACCATCCTTATTGAAAAAATGACCAAGTATGTAATGGACCAGGCAACTGTTAGGTGGATTCATAACTGGCTTAGTGATCGGACTCAAAGGGTGGTTGTAAATGGCTTCACATCCAGCTGGATGAATGTCTCAAGTGGGATACCACAGGGCTCTGTCCTGGGACCTGTATTGTTCAACATCTTCATCAATGATTTAGATGAAGGAATTGAGGGTAAACTGATTAAATTTGCTGATGACACAAAGCTAGGAGGGATAGCTAATACTAGAGAAGAGAGAGAGAGGATTCAAAAAGACCTAAATAAACTGGAGCAGTGGGCAGCAACCAACAGAATGGTTTTTAACAGGGAAAAATGCAAAGTACTACATCTGGGCAATAAAAATGAAAAAAGCATATACAGAATGGGAGGAATAGAGCTAAGCAACAGTACATGTGAAAAAGACTTAGGTATACTAATAGATCATAGACTGAACATGAGTCAACAGTGTGATGCAGCAGCAAAAAAGGCAAATACAATTCTGGGATGTATTAACAGAAGCATACAGTCTAGATCACGTGAAGTCATTATCGGTCTTTACTCCTCTTTGGTCAGACCTCATCTGGAATACTGTGTACAGTTTTGGGCACCACATTTTAAAAAAGACATAGACAAACTGGAACAAGTTCAGAGAAGAGCGACCAGAATGGTGACTGGTCTGCAAACCATGTCCTATGAGGAACGGTTGCAGAATTTGGAAATGTTTAGCTTGCAAAAAAGAAGACTGAGAGGAGACTTTATAGCTGTCTACAAATATGTCAAGGGCTGTCACATTGTAGAAGGATCATCTTTATTCTCATTTGCACAGGGAAAGACTAGAAGCAATGGGATGAAACTAAATGGGAGGAGACACAGATTAGATATTAGAAAAAACTTTTTGACAGTTAGGGTGATTAATGAGTGGAACAGGCTGCCACGAGACGTGGTGAGTTCCCCTTCAATGGACGTCTTCAAACAGAGGCTGGACAGACATCTGTCTGAGATGATTTAGTGAATCCTGCTTTGAGCAGGGGGTTGGACCAGATGACCCAGGAGGTCCCTTCCAACTCTTCCATTCTATGATTCTATGACATGATTAGTAATTTTAAATCTGGTGGAGCTTATTATAGATGGCCTAATAGAATCAGTGCTGCACACTGCTACAAAGCCCAAATTATTTTCCAGCCAAGATACAGATAAACATGATTAGTAATTTGAAAGCTTAAAACGGTTGGTAGGGTGATTTTAACCAATCATCAAGCTTTTACTCTCCCCAGGATGACACAGGGGTAGAAAAGTCGTTTCGGATCCATGATTTGTTCATCTTTATGAATGTGAGTCTGTCTACATTATCAGTGGAGAGCCGCGTGCGCTTATCTGTCAGCACACCACCAGCAGCGCTGAACACACGTTCAGACAGAACGCTGGCTAGGGGGATGACAAGATCTCCAAGGCGTAAGTGGCTAGCTCCGGCCATTTATCCAGATTGGAAGCCCAAAAAGAGCAAGGGTCCAGTGACACAGTCATGGCTTCAATGTTTACTTGGAGATACTCCTGTACCATCGTTTCTAGGCGTTGACTATGTGTCAGACTTCTTGTCTCCTGTGGCCTTGCAAAGGATGGGCTAAAAAAGTGGTGAAATGATTCCGCAAAATTGATGTTACCAGCAGATACTGTGGTTCTGTTACGGTTTGAGTGCTGAACACTTGACGGTCCCACGGTTGGCAAGGTGGAACTGTGAGATTCACTACGTGCACCACTGGTATTTTGTGGAAAAGCACATGTAAGATTCTGCAACAGTCTCTGCTGATACTCCTGCATGCGTGCATCCCTTTCTATGGCAGGAATAATTTCTGCAAATTTACTTTTGTACCGGGGATCTAACAGTGTGGCAACCCAGTAGTCAGGATTATTTCTAATTCTCACAATTCGAGGGTCATGTTGCAGGTAGTGCAGCAAGAAGGCACTCATGTGTGTTGCGCATCCAGGAGCACCAAGTCCCTGTTGTGTTGGTGGCGAGGTAACAATCATGCTTCCTTCCTCTGTCCTCTCCCCCCAACCTCGCACAACAGAAATGTGATCAAGGTCTCCCTCATCTGATGAGTCTTCCATCAGTTCGTCCTCCACTTCTTCCTGGGCTCCTGCACCTTCCTCACTAGTTTGGCTGCTACCATGCGCCCTGGTAAAACCATCTCCCCCACCCTCACATGCCTGCCGCCTTGGTGCTGCCGACCGTCTGGACCTTGCAGATGTTAGCCCTTCCGCATACAACTCCTCCTCCTCTACTTCCTCCACCTCCTCTTGTGCCACCACCTGACTCCGAATTCTGTTTAACATGTGCTCCAGCATGTAAATCACCGGAATAGTCATGCTGATAATGGCATCATCAGCACTAAACATCTTCGTCGCCATTTCAAAACTGTGCAGAAGGGTGAATAGGTCCCTGATCTGAGACCACTCCTCCAGCGTGATTTGCCCCACCTCTGGATCTCGTTGGCCCAGGCTATACGTCAGAACGTATTGCACCAGGGCTTGTCGGTGCTGCCACAGTCGCTGCAACATGTGCAGAGTTGAATTCCACCGGGTAGGCACATCGCATTTTAGCCGGTGAAGTGGCAGGCCCAGCGACTTCTGTAGAGATGTAAGTCGCTGAGCTGCGGGATGCGAACGGCGGAAGTGAGCACACAGCGACCGTGCCCTCTGCAGAAGGCCATCTAGTCTGGGATAGTGGGCTAAAAATTGCTGGACAACCAGGTTCAACACGTGAGCCATACAAGGCACGTGTGTGACATTGCCCCGGCGAAGGGCCGCACCCAAGTTTGCAGCATTGTCGCACACGGCCTTCCCTGGTTTCAGGTCCAGTGGAGACAACCATTCATGAAATTGGTTCTCCAGAGCTGACCACAACTCCTCAGCTGTGTGACTCACATTTCCCAGACATTTCAATGTAAAAACCGCCTGATGACGTTGAGCCCTACTGCCAGCATAGTAAGGAGGTGTGCAGGATCCCTTCTGCGCAGTTAGAAAGCTTGTGGCATGACCAGACAGGCTTTGGGTGCAGGTGGAAGACCGAGAGGAGGTTGAGGAGGCAGAAGCAGTGGAGGAACTTTGACATAAAGAGGATTGACGCACAACTCGCGGGGACGGCAAGACTTGGACAGCAGCCCCTTGTCCTGCTGTCACCATAGTTACCCAGTGCCCAGTCAGCGACATGTAACGCCCCTGTCCATGCCTACTCGTCCAAGTGTCTGTGGTGAAATGCACCCTGTCACACACAGAGTTTCTCAAAGAAGCGGTGATGTTGTGTGCGACATGCTGGTGGAGCGCAGGCACACCTTTCTTTGAGAAGTAGTGCCGACTGGGTATCTGGTACTGGGGCACTGCGACGGACATAAGGTCTCGAAAATTCTCTGTGTCCACCAGGCGGAAAGGCATCATTTCTGTAGCCAAGAGCTTGCAGATGGTGAAATTCAACCTCTTAGCTTTCTCATGGCTAGGAGGAAATTGTCTTTTACTTGTCCACATCTGAGGGACCGAGGGCTGGCTATTGTGCTTAGACGGGGTTGATAAGGGTGTCCCCGGCAAACTGCCGGTCTGTGAGGAAGATGCAGGCGGACATGTTAGGTTGCCTTGATCCAAAGGTGGTGCTATCGATGTCGGACAGCGCTCAACACCAGCTGGTGTTACCACCTCCAAAGAAAATGATGACCTGCCAATCACGCTGGCTGTTGCGGGTAAAGAGGTGGCAGGTCTGCGCCCCAAAACAGGTGTGACTGCTGTCCCCCCAGTCACAGAGGATGAAGAGGCCGCGGATGCACAAGATATGGCAGACGGTGGGTGGCCCGGCCGGCTAGGCCGCATTGTAGCACACTGAGCTTCCCACTGCAACTTATGCTTCATGTCCATGTGCCGGTTCATGCATGAAGTACTCAAACTATGTATTTTTTGGCCTCTACTTAGCTTTTGCTGACAAATGTTACAGATAACACGAGTTGGGTCATCTTTATCGATCTGAAAAAATGCCCAGGCTATGCAAGGCTTAGCACCCATGCGACCTGAAGAGCCACCACGACTTGTGGTGAGAGGCAGAGTTATGTTTGAGGATGCAGTTGTTGACGTGCTTCCAGTACTACGTCTCTGTCCAGGAAGGCGCAACCTGACCTCGTCGTCACTAGCATCTTCCTCCACCTCCTCTACTGACCTCATCTCTTGGCTGACTGTGGGATGACAGTAACTGGGATCTCCAACCTCATCATCATCACCCTGTGCGTTATCACACCCATCGTCCTCAGAGCCAACCTGTTCCTGCCCTGACAAAAAACTAAAGTTGTCGCTCCAATCAGGTATTTGAGTCTTATCATCGTCTTCCTCATTGTCTCCACCAACAGGAGCTACAGTTTGGGAATGAGGGTCTACATTATGGTCAGAACCTTCTGCGTCTGGTCCTGGATCCGACTCATAAAGATTCTGGGCATCAGTGCAGATCATTTCCTCGTCTGGATTCACAGAAGCGCTGGAGTCGACCTCTGATTCCCAGGCTATAGTATGAGTAAACAGCTCTGCAGACTCAACCATCTGTTCTACCTCATACTCAGACGGGCAGCTGGAGATTTGGGAGCTGTGAGGAAGCAAGTGCGATTGGGGTGACACCTTTGAGGACTGGAGTATTTGTGATGTTGAAGTTGATGTGGAGGAGAGCCCACTTAAAGGAGCACTTGATATCCATTGAAGCACCTGCTGTTTTTGTGCCTCATCTGGAATTTGTAGCGATTGGCGTGGCCGTAAGAAAGCGATCTTATCACATTGTCCGCTAAAAGAAGTAGACATTTTAGTTTGGCTGGAAGATGGTCTTTCTTCTGCAGATGTTACTGTTGCTTTAACACCTACCCCACGGACACAACCTTTTTTCCCCTTCCCAACACACCTATTCCCCTTTCCACCAGCAGCAGGCCTTTTTCCACTCATTTTGGTGGTTAACTAATTCACAACTCTGGAGTTGTTTGCACAAAAAAACAATGGATGGGAACCGAGCAGAGCTGAGTGGCCAAACTGTGGTATTAGGCCAAAACTATTGGCTGGGTTAGATGCAGAAAAAAATTATATTCAATTTGCAACCTGATGGAGGTCAGTATAGATGGACTAATAGAACAAGTCCCACACACAGCTAGAAGCCCAAATATTTTTTCAGAGGTAGATGCAGAAAAAAATTTTATTCAGTTTGCAACCTGATGGAGGTCTGTATAGATGGATTAATAGAACAAGTCCCACACACAGCTAGAAGCCCAAATATTTTTTCAGAGGTAGATGCAGATAAAAATTATTTTTAATTTGCAACCTGATGGAGGTCAGTATAGATGGACTAATAGAGAAAGTCCCACACACTGCTAGAAGGCCAAATATTTTTTCAGAGCTAGATGCAGATAAAAATTATATTCAATTTGCAACCTGATGGAGGTCAGTATAGATGGACTAATAGAGAAAGTCCCACACACTGCTAGAAGGCCAAATATTTTTTCAGAGCTAGATGCAGATAAAAATTATATTCAATTTGCAACCTGATGGAGGTCAGTATAGATGGACTAATAGAACAAGTCCCACACACAGCTAGAAGCCCAAATATTTTTTCAGAGGTACTGTAGATGCAGATAAAAATTATTTTTAATTTGCAACCTGATGGAGGTCAGTATAGATGGACTAATACAACAAGTCCCACACACAGCTAGAAGCCCAATATTTTTTCAGAGGTAGATGCAGAAAAAAATATATTCAGTTTGCAACCTGATGGAGGTCAGTATAGATGGAGTAATAGAACAAGTCCCACACACAGCTAGAAGCCCAAATATTTTTTCAGAGGTAGATGCAGATAAAAATTATTTTTAATTTGCAACCTGATGGAGGTCAGTATAGATGGACTAATAGAGAAAGTCCCACACACTGCTAGAAGGCCAAATATTTTTTCAGAGCTAGATGCAGATAAAAATTATATTCAATTTGCAACCTGATGGAGGTCAGTATAGATGGACTAATAGAACAAGTCCCACACACAGCTAGAAGCCCAAATATTTTTTCAGAGGTACTGTAGATGCAGATAAAAATTATTTTTAATTTGCAACCTGATGGAGGTCAGTATAGATGGACTAATAGAGAAAGTCCCACACACTGCTAGAAGTCCAAATATTTTTTCAGAGCTAGATGCAGAAAAAAATTGTATTCAGTTTGCAACCTGATGGAGGTCAGTATAGATGGACTAATAGAGAAAGTCCCACACACTGCTAGAAGGTCACATTTTTTTTCAGAGGTAGATGCAGAAAAAAATATATTCGGTTTGCAACCTGATGGAGGTCTGTATAGATGGATTAATAGAACAAGTCCCACACGCAGCTAGAAGCCCAATATTTTTTCAGAGGTAGATGCAGAAAAAAATATATTCAGTTTGCAACCTGATGGAGGTCAGTATAGATGGACTAATACAACAAGTCCCACACACAGCTAGAATCCCAATATTTTTTCAGAGGTAGATGCAGAAAAAAATATATTCAGTTTGCAACCTGATGGAGGTCTGTATAGATGGATTAATAGAACAAGTCCCACACACAGCTAGAAGCCCAATATTTTTTCAGAGGTAGATGCAGAAAAAAATATATTCAGTTTGCAACCTCATGGAGGTCAGTATAGATGGACTAATACAACAAGTCCCACACACAGCTAGAAGCCCAATATTTTTTCAGAGCTAGATGCAGAAAAAAATTATATTCAATTTGCAACCTGATGGAGGTCAGTATAGATGGACTAATAGAATGATGCTATGCCCAAAAGATTTTACTTCACTAGGTGCAGTAAAAAAATTGGTATTCTATACACAGGTGGTATATCTTGCAACACAGATAGGCTACTCCACTGACTAACACACTCTGCAATAGGCCAAAAAGGATTAGCTTTGCTAGATTCAGCCAAATGCTGTGAAAAAAACTTGCACAGCACTGGCACAGACCTGCCTGGCAAAAACTGATAGGAACTGATGTAACCTAGTCCTGAAAAGGACTCCAATTACAATTAGTCTTTACTCCCACAATCTATCTATTTAAGAGCACAGACCTGCCTGATAAAAGTCGTAGGAAATGCTGTAACCTAGTCCTTAAAAGGACTGCAATCACAACTATTCCCTACTCCCAAGCTATCTGTATATTTGTGCGAAAATTGGCTTGAAATTAACAAGGTATAGCGCACACAGCAACAGCGGTGCCGTCTAACACGCAGCTGCAGCAGTGAGAAAATGGTGGCGACGGGGAAAATGGCTTGGTCTTATAGGGCAAGGACATGTGACATACACTGCCAATGACACATGCCCTTGCTTGTGTGAAAAAAAGCACTTCGCTCCGTGTGTGCGCTGCTGATAGGCTGACAAATTGAACCTCCCCACTGTAAATGCGGGAAAGAGAAAAAAAAAATGGAGATCTTCATTGTTCCTGCAGAGATCCATCCCCTGCCCCTCCCCCCACCCCGCTGTACACTCAAACTGCGTATTAACATTAATTTTCATCATTACTGAGAAAAAATCCAGTTATGATTTTGGTGCACGAACAGTTATCGAACATAACCTCGAACAGCCGAATTTTTCTCAAATTGTTCGTGTTCGCCGAACGGCTCGAACACCGCCCAAAACAGCTTGAATTTGAGATTGGCGAACAGTTCGAGTAGAACAACGCTCATCTCTATTCTTTAGTGAGAAATTACCAAGGTGGTCCATTGCGATACATGAAACCTTTACTCTATCTGTTTATGGGTAAGCAAGTTGAATAAATGAAATTGCTTCCAACATTGCAGTATGAAATGGAAAAGCTATGACATAAATTACATATTCTCTTTTCTTCTTGCATGCAGTGCTTCTACGAGGCCTCTAAAACCGAATGATCTGATGGTCCATCCCGACTTTCCAAGATCTGGAAGCAGGGTGCTAATGAGTTGCCAAAGCAGCTATGGGTAAGTGGGATTCAAATGAATAGAAAGGGGACTAACGACCACCATTCATGACTTTTTCTTACTGCATTCTCCATACACTTCCACATAGAGGTGGCTAAGTTATGGAGACAGGAGACCCTTCCAAAATGTGTTAAGAATGTGAAGCCTTGAAATCTGTGAATGAAAGTCGCCAGACCACCTTTCCTCTTCATAGGTCCCATTGATTGAAGATCTTGAACCTTGTGAATTGAGTCCAAAATTTCTAGTCATGAGTTGAACAGGTGGTATTTGAGAGGAGCAGATCTGACTTACTTTGAATTTACCTGTCCACGCAGATTTTAACTGGAAATTTGATTAGTAGAGAAGTTATTCTCAGAGAATTTAATGGCTCTTATAATATTGGGAGAGTCTATCCAGACCCAACAAACTAATTAACGTAAGAGATACAGTAACAATTAAAAGCAAATCCTTGTACTCACCTTACTGCTCATCTCTCCAGCCGCTCCAGCTTCTCCCTACCTACTGTCTGGTACTCCGTGCTTCCTCATCTTGCATCTCTGGCCCAATGTTACGCTAGGATTTGGCTTCCACCCATGAGCAGGCCACAGTGCATGTACAGTGAACATCAGGGCCGGTAGCCTAAGTTTAGTCTAATCACCAGGTCAGAGATATGGTGTGATGAAGGAACAGGGGACAGGACAGCTGGCAGGTAGCAGAGGTGACAGCCAGAGAGGTGATGTCCAGAAAAAAGCGAAAAAGAAAAAATGACACCCCCACCTCATCGCTCATCTTTCCGGCCATCCTTGCTACTTCCTATATGCTGTCCAGTTCTATCCAAATCCCTTGTGTCATATCTCTGGTCCAGTGTCCACTCTAGGCCGGGGCATCCAGCCATGAGTAGACATGGGACATGTACAGTACAGACCAAAAGTTTGGACACACCTTCTCATTTAAATTTTTTTCTGTATTTTCCTGACTATGAAAATTGTACATTCACACTGAAGACATCAAAACTATGAATTAACACATGTGGAATTATATACTTAACAAAAAAAGTTTGAAACAACTGAAAATATGTCTTATATTCTAGGTTCTTCAAAGTAGCCACCTTTTGCTTTGACGACTGCTTTGCACACTCTTGGCATTCTCTTGATGAGCTTCAAGAGGTAGTCACCGGAAATGGTTTTCACTTCACAGGTGTGCCCTGTCAGGTTCAATAAGTGGGATTTCTTGCCTTATAAATGGGGTTGGGACCATCAGTTGTGTTGTGCAGAAGTCTGGTGGATACACAGCTGATAGTTCTACTGAATAGACTGTTAGAATTTGTATTATGGCAAGAAAAAAGCAGCTAAGTAAAGAAAAATGAGTGGCCATCATTACTTTAAGAAATGAAGGTCAGTCAGTGCTAAAAATTGGGAAAACTTTGAAAGTGTCCCCAAGTGCAGTTGCAAAAACCATCAAGCGCTACAAAGAAACTGGCTCACATGAGGACCGCCCCAGGAAAGGAAGACCAAGAGTCACCTCTGCTTCTGAGGAAAGTTTATCCGAGTCACCAGCCTCAGAAATCACAGGTTAACAGCAGCTCAGATTAGAGACCAGGTCAATGCCACGCGGAGTTCTAGCAGCAGACACATCTCTTCAATAACTGTTAAGAGGAGACTTTGTGCAGCAGGCCTTCATGGTAAAATAGCTGCTAGGAAACCACTGCTAAGGACAGGCAACAAGCAAAAGAGATTTGTTTGGGCTAAAGAACACAAGGAATGGACATTAGACCAGTGGAAATCTGTACTTTGGTCTGATGAGTCCAAATTTGAGATCTTTGGTTCCAATCACCGCGTCTTTGTGCAACGCAGAAAAGGCGAACGGATGGACTCTACATGCCTGGTTCCCACCGTGAAGCATGGAGGAGGAGGTGTGATGGTGTGGGGGTGCTTTGCTGGTGAGACTGTTGGGGATTTATTCAAAATTGAAGGCATACTGAACCAGCATGGCTACCACAGCATCTTGCAGGGGCATGCTATTCCATCCGGTTTGCGTTTAGTTGGACCATCATTTATTTTTCAACAGGACAATGACCCCAAACACACCTCCAGGCTGTGTAAGGGCTATTTGACCAAGAAGGAGAGTGATGGGGGGCTACGCCAGATGACCTGGCCTCCACAGTCACCAGATCTGAACCCAATCGAGATGGTTTGGGGAGAGCTGGACCCCAGAGTGAAGGCAAAAGGGCCAACAAGTGCTAAGCATCTCTGGGAACTCCTTCAAGATTGTTGGAAGACCATTTCCGGTGACTACCTCTTGAAGTTCATCAAGAGAATGCCAAGAGTGTGCAAAGCAGTCATCAAAGCAAAAGGTGGCTACTTTGAAGAACCTAGAATATAAGACATATTTCAGTTGTTTCACACTTTTTTGTTGTTTATATAATTACACATGTGATAATTCATAGTTTTGATGCCTTCAGTGTGAATGTACAATTTTCATAGTCAGGAAAATACAGAAAAATCTTTAAATGAGAAGGTGTGTTCAAACTTTTGGTCTGTACTGTACGTTAAGCTCCATGTTCTGTTCATGGAGGGAAGCCCAGGTCTAGAGTGAACACCGAGTTGGAAATGTAGCACAAAAAATGCACATAGGACCGGATGGCAGGAAGGGAGCAACAGTAGTGGTCGGAAAGAAGAGCAGCGAGGTGAGTATAAATCTGAATTCTCCAGAATGAAGATTATTTGTAAAATTTGAGTAGAATTAAATTCCAGTCAAATAAATTTGCCCATTTCTAGAGGATTTAGGTTGTACAGGGCTGTAGAATGGTACAGATATAGGTGTAACTCAGAACTCCTGGGCAGTTTCCACCGGTCATCTATAACAGTTGTATCTTACATACTAGGGGGCCTTTAGAACAACTCTATGTCTGCTCATTCGTTAATTTTTTCTACAGGAATGAAATTATGGACAGTTTCTTTGGGGAAATATTAGTGCTATATAATAAACTACTCAATGATGCTAATAGTGGTGGAATCTATGAGATCCTTTTATTAAGGAACATCAAGCTAAAAGTTAATTCGGTCTGGTGCTTATTATAACACACACAACAAAACTCAGAAAACATCCTATGACCTTACAATACTTACATACGAGTTCTGACCACCGCCTTCAACATTGGGGATCAAATCGAGCCGAACAATATCTTTACTGTAGGAGTCTCTGAGATGTAGGTTTAAGGGTGTTCTGGAGTATAATATTTCATGATGAACTGAGAAAATGGTTTTCCCGTCACGGCTCTGAAAGACTGAAAGGTTTATAACTCAGCAGTCAAAATATATTTAAGAACAATCCAAATTTATGACGTGTAAACTAAGACCCATGAAAAAAACACACAGTGTCTTATGATATTCAGCTGGGATGCCCTGAACTCACAGGATCACATTAGGGTTACTTTACTACTTTCTGACTGGCTCAACGGAGTAAATATGAGGTCAAACATAAGTTATACACATTCAGTGAACCACCCTTAAATAAGTTTGAGAGATTTATGGCCACTCTTCGAAATGAAGGGTTATTCCCTTCCATCTTCAGGAGCACACCGCTCCTCTGCCCTCCTACTTCCTGCTTTTCAGTGGGCGGAGTGCTCCTCATGATTGACAGTTAAGACCAGCGGCATAACCGGACCAAACTCCCTCATATGCTGCTAGCTGAGACTCATTTTCCTATAAATACCAATTTCAGATGTTCTACAAAAGGATTATTATAAGTTATAACGCTCTACCATTATTTTACCTTCATCTTTAAATATAATTTCTTGTACCTGCAATAAATACATGATAAATATTTATATGGATTACTCGAATATCATATCTGTACAAGACAAATGGTGGATTGTGAGTGCAGAGATTTCTGACCTTTGTAAGGTTTTCCAGTTCGCAGGGATCAGAGGCTGTGGATGGAGTGTACAGATCATGGTAGGCGTCAGCAGATTGCCATAGTGTTTGTGATGGGGTTTGGATGGGAGGAGATTCATATTCTGTAAAATACAAAAAGAAAAATCTTAAAAATACAAGTGCAAAGCATGCATAGTGCAAAATATATATAAGAAGACCCTAAAAACAGGTGGCAGAGCAATAAATAGTCCCAACGTATCACCAATGAACTTGTGGCTTCCTCAGATGTTCTCCGGGGCTGACATCTCTGCCTTATACGACATATATCCATTTGCTCTCCTTTAGGCAAAACCACTTTTTTTTATATCAAGCCTTAAATTGAATCGTTCACCAGGCTTTTGCTATCCCATCTGATGTAGGGAAAGAGACTCTGACTCCAGTGATGTGTCACTTACTTTACTGGGCACTGCAGTTTTTATTAAAATAGTTCTCTCAGCTGCTAATCTACCAGTTCTCTAAATGCTGAGCTCTGTATAACCCCGTCCACAACACAAATTGGCTGCTCTCTGTGCATACTGTGCATAGGCAGAAAACTACCAATCAGTTGTGTGGGCGTGGTTGGACTGCATGGCAGCAGGTTTTCTAGTCCTTTAGTGATAATCTCCTGCTGATAAAACATTGATTTATATAAACTACATCAAACAGCCCAGTAAGTGACACATCACTGAAATCAGGGTCTCTTCCTCTATATCATACCTCTCTTAGATGAGGTAGAAAAAGCCTCGTGACAAATTCCCTCTAACCAAGATGACCAACTTTTATTATAATAGATATCATAATGTTAACTTACCGTTTGTCATTGCGGTTTGACAGCGTGGAGTCGGTTCTACATTATGAAATAAATGGTCACTTTTAGAGAAACGTGCAATATACAGAACCAGTGAAACCATAAAACAAGGAGTTAGTAAATCTTGTGGGGTTTGCCAGAACTTGAATGCTGATATTCTGGAATATACATGTCAGGTCAATGCCGGTCTACCTTCCCGTCTCCTCATTAATGAGTTACATGAAGGAATCATGGCACCACATCCTTACTATTATTTGCCAGGCTCAGAGATGTACATATGTATGTGACTGTACCTAATCCTGAAGTTCACAGAGATCAGTCCTATGTAAGTGTGACATACAGAAGTAGTGCTGTTGCTTCAAAAGCATCCAGCAACTGTTACAAATAACACAAGCACAGGAGACAGGAATTGTGCTTCAGAAGCATCCAGAAACTAGAGGGGTTAACACAGTCACAGAAGACAGGGAGTGTTTTAGCAGAGCCCCAGGGGGATTGTGGGGAACTTGTTATTGTAGTCTAGCTGAAGCCGAAGGGAAAGGTGGTGTGCTATCTGTATCTGACAGAAGGCAAGGAAACAGGATTCAGATCCGGAGAGAAACTAAACACAGGTCAGATAAACTCTCTGAACCAACAGTGCAGAGTATTATTGGGCAGGAAGATAAGGACTGGAAGGAATTGTGTCACAGGGATCATCTCCCTCATCAAACCCTCCTCCCCTCCATCTCCATGCAGGATAAAGAATGATGTGCACTGTTGTGTCCTTGTGAAGGAAAAGCCTGTGGTTGTGTATGCATAGAAGTGTGCTGCTAAGAGATCTAATCTGTGCTGAATTATGCTACTGAAGAGTCTGTAATACTGTGCATTGTAAGAAAACTACTGTATTGTTACTCGAGCCGGTTGCTCAAGAAACTCAGACTGTACTGTAATGAAGATTGTTGCTGTATTATCCCTGAATTGCACTGGCCGAGCTTCAGATTAAATTCCACTGTTAAACTTTTGAAAAAGACTCTTGTCAGATGTGTCTGATCAGCAATGGAATCTATCGTGTGCCTGAGAGAAGCTGCAGCCTATGGTCGCACTGAGTAACGGTTCCCCCAGGATTCCAAATAATTCATGAAACCCGTCTTGCCCTATCTGAACGTAGCGGCGTGAGTATAACATAAGGGTGCTTCACATCGCATTTTGGCCCCCTTTGAACCCCTCGCAAAACGGGATCAGGACATATGCACCAATAGGACCATAGACTATATTGGTGCCGAAAGAGCAAACTTGCACTGTGATGTGCATTATTTTTGAGTGTATATGACTACTGGAGGCGGACACGCAGATGTAGTAGACCGCATATGGGTATCCTCCTCCAGTGGGCGTACATGCCCAAACATGATGCACGACAGAGCGCATGTTCACTCTGTCGGCACCATTATAAAATATGAGCCTGTCGAAGTATACACCCAAATCTAATGTTGCGGGGGTTCTGGACATAAGCCCCCATGGGTCCAATGAATGAGTGCCAAAATGCAAGGGAAGGCACCCTAAGTGAAGCACTACACCCACTTACTACCATATATTTGTTGGTGTGCTGGGTAAATTATGAAAGGGATCAATTTTCCTTTAGCTGATTGAAGGGACTGCTAAAAGATGATCCCCCACAAATAGAATTTTGATGGCCTATTCTAATCATAGGACATGAACAAGACCTCAAAAGAAACACATGAACTTGCGTCATTATTGTATTATAGCAGTGTAATTCACCAGCGATCAGACGACTGGGTATCTAACCGCCATAGTGAGACTAAGTAAAAAAAAAACGAAAAACTGCTTTATAAAAATATGAAATAAATCATTAAAGTAATTTTTTTCCCATTGTATAGTGTGTAACCAAGATTATAAATTCTATAAATAAAATGTGGCTCCATGTTCTCTTTTTTAATGGTTTTCTGCTATTTTGGCACCTCGAGGGTACTGCAACTTTTATGTGCCACCCACGAGCTACCTCAACAAAATCTGCCGTTCAAAAGATAAAAAACACATCTTTCCTAAGCCGTGCCATGGGCCCAAACAGAAGGCTCTGGACACATATAGGCTAGCTCTGCATTCAGGATAAATTATGCAATGAATTATTGGGTGATTTTCTTCCTACTGCTCATAAGAATGAAAAAATTGGGGGTTTAAGAATAGTCATCATTTTATTTTAATAAATAGAAGCACACATGAAAATAAGTGATTTGCAATGTATCTTATCTTATTTCTCCTTCTGGACTGATCATTCACTTTCTATCTAAGGAAAAAATATGTATTCAGTGAAGACAGATTTTACTATCACTGAGATAGGTGAAAGTTGGTGGTTTTCAAATACTCTGGAGGGGGATGAGGAGCTAGAAGAAGACACAGACATTCAGTTCTCCACAAAACTTTATTAGCACCAACTTTTATCTCTTATCACAGTAACGGGAAAATCTGTCTTCACTGAAGACCCAGTTTACCCATGAATCGAGACTTTTGAGGATGAATCAGTCATGGGTAGAGAAAGAAGCAGATTTGGTAGAAAGTTTCTGATTTAAAACTGAATTTGTCAGAAAGTGGTTAAAATCTCCTGTGTAAGGGCTCATTCAGACAACGGGTTTTCTCGTACAAGTGCTGTCTGTATTTTCTTGGAAAAGCATTAATACCTATGATAGTCTAGGGTTAGGGTGTAGGATATTGATCCGAGTATCTGATCATACATGTACGATATGTTTTTCACACACTGATAGGAGAAGCTTGAAAAACATCCATCATTTTTTTTTCCATCCGAGAAAAACTGATGAAATTCTGACCAAAGTCTGATGGTATCAACTGACACTGACAAAACTCTGATGACGATCTGATCAAAAACGCTCATGAAAGTCGGACCGTTCTTTACATATGAGAAAAATCACAGAATTGTGAAGGTGCCTTATATTTAAGCATCTCCAGCTGGATGGCAAAACAACTTTGACCCGTGACCACCACAAGGCATCTTCAGGTGTCCAGTGGTATCTGGGACAATTACATAGTAACATAGTGTTTAGGGTTGGAGGAAGACTAAGTCCATCTAGTTCAACCCATAGTCTAACATGTTGACCCAGAGGAAGGCAAAAAAAACCCATGTGGCAAACACTAAGCTCCACATACAACAATCAGACTAGTTCCCTGGATCAACGCCCTATCAATGAATCTACTATATATAACCTGTAATATTATACTTATCGAGAAAGGCATCCATGCCCTTCTTAAATGTTAGTAGTGAATCACTTATTACAACATCATGCGGCAGAGAGCTCCATAGTCTCACTGCTCTTACAGTAAAGAATCCACGTCTGTGATTATGATTAAACCTTCTTTCCTCCAGACGTAGAAGATGCCCCCTTGTCCCCGTCTCAGGCCTCAGAGTAAAAAGATCAGTAGACAGGTCTTTGTACTGTCCCCTCATATACTTGTACATAGTAATAAGATCACCCCTAAGCTTTTTTTTTTACCAAAGTAAATAACCCCAAGTGTAATAACCTGTCTTGGTATTGCAGACCCCCCAGTCCTCTAATAACCTTGGTCGCTCTTCTCTGCACCCGCTGTAGGTCAGCTATGTCTTTCTTATACATCAGAGACCAGAACTGTACACAGTATTCTAAGTGTGGTCGCACTAGTGACTTGTATAGAGGTAAAATTATCTTCTCCTCATGAGCATCTATGCCTCTTTTAATGCATCCCATTATTTTATTTGCCTTTTGCAGCAGCTGCCTGACACTGGCCACTAAACGTGAGCTTGTCGTCCATCAATACACCCAGGTCTTTTTCAGTTACAGTTTTGCCCAGTGTTTTACAATTAAGCATATAATTATACATTTTATTTCCTCTGCCCAAGTGCATTACCTTACATTTCTCCCCATTAAAGCTCATTTGCCATTTATCAGCCCAAGCTTCTAGTTTATATAGATCCTCCTGTAATATAAAATTGTCCTCCTCTGTATTGATTACCCTGCAGAGTTTAGTGTCATCTGCAAATATTTCAATATTACTCTATATGTCCCCTACAAGGTAATTAATAAATATGTTAAAAAGAAGGGGGCCCAATACTGACCCCTGTGGTACCCCACTGTTAACTGAGACCCAGTCGGAGTGTGTTCCATTAATAACCACCCTTTGTTTCCTATCACTAAGCCAGTTCTTATTTCCAAGTTCAGTTTTGCCCCTTTTTGAATATTGGCACCACATTTGCTATACGCCAGTCCAGTGGTACAGACCCTGTTATTAGGGAATCTTTAAAGATTAAACATAATGGTCTATCTATGACTTTACTCAATTCCTGCATTACTCGCTGGTGTATCCCATCTGAGCCCGGGGATTTGAGCACTTTAGTGAATTTTTAGAAGCCGCCGTACTTCCTGCTGGGTTAAGCAAGTGACATTTAATGGACAATTTTTGTCATCACTGATCATGTTTTCTGTCATGCGATTTTCTTGTGTAATTACTGTTGAAAAAAAATCATTTAGCATATTGGCTTTTCCTCATCCTCATCCACCATTTCACCCAGACTATTTTTAAGGGGGCCAACACTAGCATTTTTTAGTTTTTTACTATTTATGTAGTTAAAGAATATTTTGGGATTATTTTTTTACTTTCTCTGGCAATGAGTTTCTCTGTCTCAATCTTTGCTGCCTTGATTTGGTTTTTACAGAATTTATTTAATTTTCTGTATTTATTTAATGCCTCATCACTACCTACCCGTTTTAGTTCTCTAAATGCTTTTTTTTTGTCACTTATTGCACCCCGTATAGCTCTATTTAGCCATAGTGGTTTCCTCCTATTTTTAGCATGTTTATTCCCATAGGGTATATATTGTGCACGGGTCCTATTCAGGATGTTAATAAATGTCTCCCATTTGCTTTGTGTAGCTTTATGTCTCAGGATATCGTCCCAGTTTATTGCACTAAGATCATCTCTCAACCGTTGGAAATTTGCCTTCCTGAAGTTTAGTGACCTTGTAACCGCTCTACTACACATTGCAGCAGATCCTCTAAGTGTTATGTTCTGCTACCAAAGCTAAGGAAAGAGAGGAGATCTGTCCCTACTATAGGACTCAGCTGAATCCCTACGATGTAACAGGGAACCTGATCCTGCGATCAGACCTGCTAAAGTCCTAATCTAGTCTGTACGGAGACCTATAGATGTGGGGAGGGAATCCCTACAAGTACTAAGGACTGGGAGGAATATGGGACACCTCCTAACAGAAATAGTAGCAGACAGACGAACAAACAAAATAGATAGAACATAGAGGTCCGTAGACCAAGCAAACTAACAGAGCTAGATACAGAGCACAAGCTAGCTAGAAAGTAGATATACAATGAAGTCCAGCAAAGCCAGAAGGGCGGAGCAGGATTAAATAGGCCAACAAGGTCATGTGACCAGCAAAGGAAAAAAAAACCTAACAGCAAGGTTCTAACAGTACCCCCCCTTCTAAGAGGATCCTCCAGATCCCCTAGGACCAGGCTTATCAGGAAATCTCCTGTGAAACGCTCTGATAAGTCTGGACGCGGAAACATCATCTGACCTCACCCAAGAGTTATCCTCGGGTCCGAAACCTTTCCAGGCCACAAGATACTGCAAACTCCCTCTATACCGTCTAGAGTCAAGGATGCGAGAAATTTCATATTCCCCGTCCTCCACCACCGGAGGAACAGAGGCAGAGGCGCCACCATCCGACACAACAGCTTTTTTTAACAGAGAGACATGAAAGACCGGATTAATTCTCCAGGAGGTAGGAACCTCCAACCTAACAGCAGATTGGTTGACAACCTGAAGCACCTTAAAGGGCCCTACAAACTTGGGACCCAATTTCTTAGAAGGAATCCTCAACCGCAGATTCCTAGAGGACAACCAAACAATGTCACCAACAGCGAACAAAACCTCCTGTCGTTTCCTATCAAAGTAGTCTTTAGATTTTCTGTTGGCCTCCTGAAGATTACCACGCACATCCGTCCAAACTCTTTCCAAATCACCGGAAAAATTCTCCTCCTCAGGCACGGCAGATCCCAACTTGGAGAACGACCCAAACGATGGAGGGAGGGAATCCCTACAAGTACTAAGGACTGGGAGGAATATGGGACACCTCCTAACAGAAATAGTAGCAGACAGACGAACAAACAAAATAGATAGAACATAGAGGTCCGTAGACCAAGCAAACTAACAGAGCTAGATACAGAGCACAAGCTAGCTAGAAAGTAGATATACAATGAAGTCCAGCAAAGCCAGAAGGGCGGAGCAGGATTAAATAGGCCAACAAGGTCATGTGACCAGCAAAGGAAAAAAAAACCTAACAGCAAGGTTCTAACACTAAGTCTTCTAAATTGATCTGTTTGCTCACCAAGTATCTGACTTGTTTTTCCAGTACGTCCTGACAATGAATGATTGGATTTAGTTCTGGGGAATTGGAGACCTTGATCTTTGTCATGTTCCTCCCACTATTTATGAATAATTTCTACAGTGTGGCAATGAGCAGAAGACTCTGGCTAACAGTGTACATAAAGTCTTCTTATCTGTGTCGCTATATACTGCAGATATACTGTATGTGTCATCCATAGCTTCACCCTTCTTAAACAAACATGTGGTTTATACTTTAGTAGATATTCCTATATATTATACCATAGTCCACTGCAATATTCTATATAGCCTAAAAAAGAAAAAGAAATCTGATGGTCTATGAGGTCCATAACCACTGCACATATTTGTAGTGCCGAGGTCCTCTGACCGGGATCCACTTGTCACATCTGGAAGGAGAATGAATGCAAGGATAGGCTTCCTCCATTCCCTTCTCTGGTGGAAGTGAGAAGAATAGCCTTAGTGGGCAATAAAATAGGATCTCCCTTTACTTGCCGCTAGGCTGGGTTTATAGGATATTGCTCTTCTGCAACTTGTATTCTGATACAATTCCAGGGAGAAAGCTCTTCAAAGAACACAAATTAATGGTAACCTCTCTTTTATTCCATCACTGGACCTTTTAGGAGAATATATAGGACATTTATGAGTCAGTCAGGTCATTCTATCCCTCTGCCTTACATATTGGCCTATAGTAGATGAAGTGATTGTCCAGGTGGTTCATATTCCCTGAATGGACTCATAAAACTGATGGTCAGCAGTTAAGCTGAGACTTACGAGGTTACAAAGCATCATTTATGGCAAATATACTTTCAGGATCTGATAGGCATCACCTGACTTGCTCCAAGATACTATAGTAACCCATACCATACCATGCTTAGCCCCGACCCTCTTGAAGACACTAGGTCACATTCAGGTTGATCATTACATTAGAAAATATCCACTCACCAAAGGTCAAGGTCTGGTCGAGTCTTGTTCTTCCTCGGCTCCGGAGAGAAGGATGGCTGAATGAGGTGGAGAAGTCGAATTCCCTGTGACTGTGGAGTAACCAACTCCTTCAAATGTTTTCTCATGATGGAGATTTCAGACGAAACAACAAGACAAGTTATGAAACTACCATAATGAATGGGAGTGGTGAGCTAAATTCTCAGCTCGGAATAATGGGTGAGATGCCAACTGTAATAATGTGATAATTTAACGATAGATTACATAAGAAATAATCTCTAGCACCCAGATTGCAAAAATATTCATATCCACAGCATTAATGCATCCTGAAATAGACACTGCTGAAACAAGTTATAATAAAAGAAAACTCCACCTTTGTTTAACTCTGGTTTTCCTTGGAGTACCTGTTTTTTTTCTGATAGATTCTACACAGAATGCCAATCAGGAAAACTGTACTGTATTGGAATGTCAGGTGGTGAGTGTTTTTTTGTTTTTGAGTCGGGGAGGCACAATAGATTGAGCAAAATAACAACAGCCACGAGACATGCAGCCACTGTGACTCGAACATAGTATTCAAGCACACCGAAAATACTCAGTTACCACACGAGCGTGCTCGGATAACACCTTATCTGAGCACATTTGCGCATCACTAGTGCCTACCTTTATTACATAGTATTTGATCTTATTATGTATAGCACCATTCCTTTTTTTAACAATGTACTCTCTTTTTATGTATAGCGCTGTCACTTATTCTATATTGCCTTCCCTTATTATGTACATTAGAGTGTCATCTGTTATTACAGTGTCATACCTTATGTCTAACACCATTTCATATTACATAGTGTAATATTGTGGTACAAAAAGGGCTCACTAGGTGAGGTGGAACCTCTAGGCCCAAGGTCTGGGTGGGCACACGGGCCACGTGCATTGATGCAGCAGGCAGGTGTTGCATTAAAGAAAAGGAAAGCAGAGTTACTGGAAACCACAGACAAACATGTAGCAGAGTTACTGGAAATGAAAAGTCTTAATAAAGAACTGGAAACCGCAAGCGGACTGGAGACGTCCAGGAAGCTGTAGGCATGCAAATAGCAAAGCCAGACAAAGTATTCAAGCGGTCCTGGAAGCCACAAACGAACAGGAGACATCCTAGTAGCCACAGGCATATATGTATCAGAGTTATTGGAAACCGCAGACAAAAACGTGAAGTCCTGGAGACCACTGAAAGGTAGCAGGGTTATGGTAAGTAGAGATGAGCAAATATTTCAATATTCGGTTCGGATTACGATCACCGATTTTGCAATATTCGCCTATTTATCCGTTTGCCAAATATAGATTCAATGGGAGGCAAAACCAAATGCATACACAACATTTTCAAACAGGCCCTAAAGCAGCCAAAACAGATCAAATCATGGGCAGACACCAGGAAAGTAGCCTCAATTGACCCACGGTACAAATTTTATAATAGCACAGCAGCAATCAGCCATGGGACATGCATGAGGTATCAGGGTCTGGGCCAGCATTTACAGCTTTGAATTGAACTTCAAATTAAGATGAGATGGGTGAGGGATCAGTGTACGCTGGCTGTGCTGGGAGCTCTGACACCACATGCAACAGCTCAACCTGGATTTGTGCTCAGCCACACTTAGATGGCAGAAAAATCAGCTTAATAGATTAGTATTGGTACCAAAATTTAAGGATAGTAAAAAGGGTAGTTAACTGAAAGTAAGTGGAGGCCTACCAGTCTGGGAGGCCTACTGCTACAGGCAACACACATGAAGGAGACCCAACCTAGAGTCTTCTCATTTTCAAAAATTAAAGGCTGACCCCACCAAAGTGGCAACAATTTCACTAGAGTAGAAATGTTAGAATTAGGACCAATGCCTCTTCCACTACAACCAACCCAGAATATGGAGATCCAATCAGGAGTCTTTAAATTTTAAAAAATTAGGGGCAGACACCACCAAAGTGGCATCAAATTCGCAAGAGTAGAAATATTACATTGGTGACCGACACCTTTCTACTACAGCCAACCCAGCAAATGGAAACCCAACCAGACATGTTCACATTTCCCTAAATTAGGGCCTGACACCACCAGAGTGGTATCAATTTCACTAGAGTATAAATATTATAATGTGAACCGACATCTCTTCCACTACAGCCAATACAGCAGATGGAGACCCAACAAGGAGTGTTCACATTTCCCTAAATTAGGGCCTAACACCACCAAAGTGGCATAAATTTCACTAGAGTAGAAATAGTATAATTAGGACTGACACTTCTTCCACTACAGCCAGCCCAGCAGATGGAGACCCAATCAGGAGTCTCCACATTTCCAAAAATTAGAGCCTGACACCACCGAACTGGTATTAATTTCAGTAGAGTAGAACTAGTATAATGGGGACTGACACCTCTTCCACTGCATCCAACCCAGCAGATGGAGACTAGTGATGAACGAATATTTTTGAAAAATTTTCGCAAATTTCAAATTTAGCACGAATAGGGCACATTTGGATTCATGATCGGAAACCAAAGCATTTTTTCTTAAAATTCTGTAAAAGTACAGGAAATCATTGGGTTGCAACTAAAGTACTTTAATCACTTTTGCTAGGATAGTGATGGTGTATGATAAGCAGAGGGACATGCTTGATGAGGGGAGAGACTGAGGAGAGCTCAGAAGAGCTCAGAGGAGCGGAGCGCTTGTAATCTTTTTTTTTTTCAAACTTTATGTGTGCAAATCGCGGCTAGCCAGTCAAGGCGCAGGAAGCATCCACACTGTATGAAGCATATCTTCTATGTTATACAAGCCTCATCCACACTAAAAAAAATACTTTCTTCTCTTACTAACATGATACAGTAGGGGACATTTCAGGGCACCAATGGAGGGTGGAATACTGCGATCGAGGGGGGCTGGTAATACCAGATAAACTGTTAGTGAAGGTGCAAGAGCCGAGGAACAAATGAAGGAAGAAGAGTTGATGGGCAAGCAACTATCAGGAGATGAAGAGGATAATCATCCCCTTTCTGTTGTTCATGATGGGCGGGAGGGGACGGAGGAAACAAGCATCAGAGTTACCCAGCCACTAACACAGCATGGGCTTGGACCTCATGCAAGAGCCCGACCTATGAGTGCCTTCTTGCTGCACTATCCGCAACATGATCCCCGTATAGTTATGATTCAAAATAGTGCTGACTACTGGGTTGCCACTCTGTTAGATTCACGTTATTAGATTAAATTTTGCCAGATGCTTCCCGCCCTGAAAAGTGACTGCGAATGCTGGGGTATCGAAATACGCTTTTACGCAACTTTAAGGGAGGTTTTCCCCAAGACAGCAGTGAGGCACACAATGTACTTCGCAGCTATACACTTCCAACCTCCGACACGTCAATTCATCAACACCAAAATATTAGCAGCAGCAATGTAAGTGGCAGAAGCACTTTTTGTGAGTCCTTTCACACATTTTTTAGACTAGCTCGTGCCCCAGCACAACCGAGTACAAGTCTGTTATGTGGTGAACGACTGGAGAGGATGGTGCAGGAGTATCTAGAACTCAATATCAATACCATCAGGGAGGGTTTGGACTCTTTGACTTTTAGTTCTTCAAAAATGGATGAGTGACCTGAGCTCGTCTGTCATGCCTTGGAGGTTTTAGACTGTACAGACTAGGCGATGTTGTAGTTTTTAATGTACTGCACTGATCTTGCGTAATTGCAGTTTATGATATGTTTAGCGTGGCATCTGTGCCTGCTGCTGGTGCTGCAGATGTTAATACTAATTTTTGGAAATGTGAACACACTCCTCGTTGGGTCTCCATCTGCTGGGTTGGCTGTAGTGGAAGAGGTGTCGGTCCCCATTATAATAGTTATACTAGTGAAATTAATTCTTTGGTGAAGATATTGTTCTCTTCACAGGGGTTCACATGATAAAATAGAAACTTTATTTCATCTTTTAATTCTTTGGTGCAAATATTGTTCTCCATACAGGGGAAAAAATACTTTCTTCTGTCACTAACTTGATACTTTAGGGGACTGTTTGGAGCATTTCTCCTATGTTATACAGGCCTCATCAACACTAAAAAAATACTTTCCTCTGTTACCAACGTCATACAGTAGGGGACATCTCAGTCTGAAATTGTTTGGAGCATATCTCCTATGTTATGCAGGCCTCATCCTCACTAAAAAATGTATTTCTTCTGTTACTAACGTCATACAGTAGGGGACATCTCAGTTTAAAATTGTTTGGAGAATATCTCCTATGTTATATAGGCCTCATCCACACAAAATAATTTTAGGTGCTGATATTGTTCTCCACAGAGGGGTACATATGATTAAATTGAAATTGGCTTTCTTACTACTGTCGTATATAAAGCAAGCTGCATCTCATCTTTTAATTATTTGGTGCAGATCATGTTCTCACAGGGATACATATGAAAAAAATTTAAATTGGTTTTCTTAGTACCGTGGTATATAAAGCAGGCTATATTTTATCTTTGGTGCAAATATTGTTCTCCATACAGGTGAAAAAAATTCTTTCTTCTGTTACTAACATGATACAGCAAGAAATATCTCACCTTGTAATTTAGTGCCGCTGAAATTCAGCTGTGTGCAGAGCTGGTGCACAGTAAAAAAAATCTATTTTTTTGTTGCTAATAGCGTGTTCCTATTACACTATCTGAGCAACATGAGTGGGAAAAAGAGAGGTCGTGGTGGAAGAAGGAATAGGCTTAGTGTTCAATGTAAATGTAGGGTAGGTGGTAATGTTAGTGAAAGTACTATGTAACATCCCTGGCAGCGTGCTGGCATGGCTTGCCATCTCCCACCATGCAAGACCGCCAACTTACCTATCAGTCCAGGCTGTGTACTATACTCCTTTGCTTGCTGTGTGCATGTCTCCTGTCTGCTGGCTTAGGGCGGCTGCGCTGGTACTTCCTGATTCTTAAAGTTACAGGGTGCGCAGTCCTAATGCGTCCCCAGCCTATTGCTGTGAGTCACTGGATACTTAAACCTCCCCCACCCAGTGGGAGGTGCCTGAACATCACATTCTTTCAGTGTGTTCCTTGCAACTGAGTTGCCAGGTCCTGTTCTGAATCTTGTCTGCTTCTGCCACCCTGGGGGCTGAGTACCCAGGCCCGTTACCTGTATATGTGACATATAGTCTATTTCCGCCACCCTGGGGGCTGAATGCCAAGGCTCGTTCCTGTATCTCGTTCCTGTGTCAGTTCCTGTCTGAACTGTGTCCTAGCTCGTTACCTGTTTGTCCCTATGTCCGATCCTTCCCTTTTCCTGCAGTGTCTGAGCCAGTACCTAACTCCTACTTGTTGTCTCGGTACTTCTGTTTGTGAGTTTTCAGTCCACTCGTTACTTCATAGCAAGTACCTTGTGTGTATCTGGTTCTGCTTGTCCCATTTCCCTGCCTCTGTATCTACTTCCTGTGTTCTAGCTCTCTTCCTGTGTTTCCCTGTCTGTTCCATGTGAACAGAGCCCTGTCCAGTCTTTCCACACCTGCGGCTCTGCTCTGCTCTGATTTCCCTCCGCACCTGTGGATTTGCTCTTCTCTGCCCCGCTCCACTTGCCTTCAGCACCTGCTGTTTGCTCTGCTCTGCCCCGCTCCGCTTGCCTTCCGCACATGCGGCTTTGCTCTGCTCTGCCCCGCTCCGCTTGTTCTCCGCACTTGCGGCTTTGCTCTGCTCTGCCCCGCTCTGCTTGCCCTCCGCACCTGTGGCTTTGCTCAGCTCTGCCCCGCTCCGCTTGCCCTCCGCACCTGCGGCTTTGCTCTGCTCTGCCCCGCTCCGCTTGACCTCCTCACCTGCGGCTCTGCTCTGCTCTGCCCCACTCTGCTAGCTCTCCGCACCTGCGGCTCTGTTCCTTTACCCCAGCCTGTACTGGTCCTTATCCAGCCTGTTTACCTACCTGCCAGTACCCGCCGGTCTGCATACCAGCCGTGCCAGCCAGTACCTGTCTGTCTGCATACCAGCCATGTCTGCCAGTACCCGCCTGTCTGCATACCAGCCAAACCTGCCCGTTCCTGCATTCCCCGGTGTGGGTCAACAGCTGTGACTGGGGTCTGACCTGGAATAGCACCTGGGACACCTCCCACGTCCCTCCTCGGACCACGGAGTTGATTAAGCCGCTGTGCGTCCATGATCGGATCTGGCGAGGCCCCTAGTCATACCCCTCCAGGCACTCCTCAGTTCATGGTCCAGTGGGACCACTAAACCATTAACCACGCTCAGGCCAAACAGTCCAGGCGTGAGCATAACACACTAGTAGTGAACCAACACTGTCACGTCCTATCCAAAGACAACTGACAACTTCTGTTACTGGACGGGCTACTCCACTCCCTTTTTTTGGCAGCCACACAGTGGTATGCCTTGTTGATGAGGACCAGAAAGAGGAGGTGCTCCAGTGAATGGCAAACGCTGCTTCAAGTGGCCGTTCCTCCTATTCCTGCACCTCAACATCACACACAGTACAGTCCACAGAGGTGGCACCCCAATTTTTCTTTCTTCCCCCTAAGTCACAACTGTCCAATCGCCCAACTGACTGTAAGGAACCACAGATGAGTGAATTTGCAGAATTGTTCACCCATTCTATACCATGGGCATCAGAAGTGTACTCCAAACATTCATAGAATCAAGAAAAGGAGGAAACATCTGTACCAATGCACAAAAATTTTTTAGGTTGGATTTGGGGCAGGACTACAGTGTCCATTTTAGGACATGATTAGATATCAAAATCAAACATCAGAATGATGTCAGTTTGAGGCTAAATACCCTGCCTGAGAACTGATTTTGATAAGTGATTCTGACGAGTGATTCTGACGAGTGATTTTGACGAGCGATTTTGACGAGCGATTTTGACTAGTGATTTTGAAAAGTGATTTTGACGATTGATTCTGACAGGTGATTCTGACAAGTGACTTTGACAAGTGACTTTAACAACTGTAATAATAATAAAAAAGAAAGGGAACTGTTCGCTGATGGGACTTGAACCCAAAATTCTGTTTCCCAAAGCCAGTGCACTAAGCACTGGGCTAAAAACTCAGTAGTAAAAACCTAGGAGTTCTATTTGGTTATATGATTTTCAGTGCAAAATTGTCTAAAACTCATTGGGACTTATGCACAGACTGCAAGCAAGCCAAATTCAAAAGATGTATGATTTTGATGTGTGAGTCTGATGTGTACCTTTCATCAAACAGCAGAATCATAATCACAATGACTTTTAGTCACCCTGAGTATTTTCATGGTTGATCTCATAAGACAAGAAAAGTTATCAGTTAGTATCACTTGACTGGACAGTGCAATGGTAAGGCTTCAGCCTCTGAAACAACAGCGTTAAGAGTTTAAATCCTGATAGGAATAAGATTTTTTTTTTTTTTTTTAATTATGACTATTTAGCACACAAACTACAGGGTTGGTTTACTTTTAATATCTGAAACTCTGATTGTCATCCTGATGTGTTAAGAGTTTCAGACATGCTGTCTATTTGCATGGTAAATTACATAGCAAAAGTAAATTGGGCTGCAATAATTTACTACATATCTATTTCCAAGTGACTTTATATTTGCAGAATTTCTTAAAGGCGTCTAATGATAAAATATCTTTATTGTAAATTTTTATTTCTATCCACCCAAGTACTGGCTGCAAACTCCCAATTTACTTTTGCTATGTAATGTAAGTTGTAAATAGAGATGAGCTGTGTTCGACTCGAACTGTTCGCCAATCTCAAATTCGAGCTGTTCTGGGCGGTGTTCGAGCCATTCGGCGAACACGAACAATTTGAGAAAAATTCGGCTGTTCGAGGTTATGTTCGATAACTGTTCGTGCACCAAAATCATAACTGGATTTTTTCTCAGTAATGATGAAAATTAATGTTAATACGCAGTTTGAGTGTACAGCGGGGTGGGGGGAGGGGCAGGGGATGGATCTCTGTCTAAATAATGAAGATCTCCAATTTTTTTTCTCTTTCCCACATTTACAGTGGGGAGGTGCAATTTGTCAGCCTATCAGCAGCGCACACACGGAGCGAAGTGCTTTTTTTCGCACAAGCAAGGGCATGTGTCATTGGCAGTGTATGTCACATGTCCTTGCCCTATAAGACCCAGCCATTTTCCCCGTCGCCACCATTTTCTCACTGCTGCAGCTGCGTGTTAGACGGCACCGCTGTTGCTGTGTGCGCTATACTTTGTTAATTTTAAGCCAATTTTCGCACAAATCTACAGATAGCTTGGGAGTAGGGAATAGTTGTGATTGCAGTCCTTTTAAGGACTAGGTTTCATCATTTCCTACGACTTTTATCAGGCAGGTCTGTGCTCTTAATTAGATAGGTTGGGAGGAAAGACTAATTGTAATTGCAGTGCTTTTCAGGGCTAGGTTACATCAGTTCTTATCACTTTTTGCCAGGCAGGTCTGTTTTAGTGCTGTGCAAGTTTTTTTCACAGCATTTGGCTAAATCTAGCAAAGCACATCCTTTTTGGCTTCTTGCACTGTGTGATAGTCAGTGGAGTAGCCTATCTGTGTTGCAAGCTACACCACCTGTGTATAGAACACAAATTTGTTTACTGCACCTAGTGTAGTAAAACCTTTTGGGCATAGCATCATTCTATTTATCCATCTATACTGACCTCCATCAGGTTGCAAATTCAAAATAATTTTTATCTGCATCTAGCTCTCAAAAAATATTTCGGCTTGTAGCAGTGTGTGGGACTTGTTATATTAGTCCATCTATACTAACCTCCACCAGGTTGCAAATTCAAAATAATTTTTATCTGCATCTAGCTCTCAAAAAATATTTCGGCTTGTAGCAGTGTGTGGGACTTGTTATATTAGTCCATCTATACTAACCTCCGCCAGGTTGCAAATTCAAAATAATTTTGATCTGCATCTAGCTCTCAAAAAATATTTTGGCTTGTAGCAGTGTGTAGGACTTGTTATATTAGTCCATCTATACTAACCTCCACCAGGTTGCAAATTCAAAATAATTTTTATCTGCAGCTAGCTCTGAAAAAATATTTCGGCTTCTAGCAGTGTGTGGGACTTGTTCGATTAGTCCATCTATACTAACCTCCACCAGGTTTCAAATTCAATATCATTTGTTTCTGCATCTAGCTCTGAAAAAATATTTCGGCTTGAAGCAGTGTTTGGGACTTGTTCTATTAGTCCATCTATACTAACGTCCACCAGGTTGCAAATTCAAAATAATTTTTATGTGCATCTAGCTCTGAAAAAATATTTGGGCTTCGGCTTGTAGCAGTGTGTGGGACTTGTTCTATTAGTCCATCTATACTAACCTCCACCAGGTTGTAAATTCAATATAATTTATTTCTGCATCTAGCTCTGAAAAAATATTTCGGCTTGTAGCAGTGTGTGGGACTTGTTCTATTAGTCCATCTATACTAACCTCCACTAGGTTGCAAATTCAATATAATTTTTATCTGCATCTAGCTCTGAAAAAATATTTGGGCTTCGGCTTGTAGCAGAGTGTGGGACTTGTTCTATTAGTCCATCTATACTAACCTCCACCAGGTTGCAAATTCAATATATTTTTTTTCTGCATCTAGCTCTGAAAAAATATTTGGGCTTCTAGCAGTGTGTGGGACTTGTTCTATTAGTCCATCTATACTAACCTCCACCAGGTTGCAAATTCAATATAATTTTTTTCTGCATCTAGCTCTGAAAAAATATTTTGGCTTCTAGCAGTGTGTGGGACTTGTTCTATTAGTCCATCTATACTAACCTCCACCATGTTGCAAATTCAATATAATTTTTTTCTTCATCTAGCTCTGAAAAAATATTTCGGCTTGTAGCAGTGTGTGGGACTTGTTCTATTAGTCCATCTATACTAACCTCCACCAGGTTGCAATTCAATATAATTTTTATCTGCATCTAGCTCTGAAAAAATATTTCGGCTTGTAGCAGTGTGTGGGACTTGTTCTATTAGTCCATCTATACTAACCTCCACCAGGTTGTAATTCAATATAATTTTTATCTGCATCTAGCTCTGAAAAAATATTTGGGCTTCGTCTTGTAGCAGTGTGTGGGACTTGTTCTATTAGTCCATCTATACTAACCTCCATCAGGTTGCAAATTCAATATAATTTTTATCTGCATCTAGCTCTGAAAAATTATTTCGGCTTGTAGCAGTGTGTGGGACTTGTTCTATTAGTCCATCTATACTAACATCCACCAGGTTGCAAACTCAATATAATTTTTTTCTGCATCTAGCTCTGAAAAAATATTTCGGCTTGTAGCAGTGTGTGGGACTTGTTCTATTAGTCCATCAATACGAATCTCCACCAGGTTGCAAATTCAATATAATTTTTTTCTGCATCTAGCTCTGAAAAAATATTTGGGCTTGTAGCAGTGTGTGGGACTTGTTCTATTAGTCCATCTATACTAACCTCCACCAGGTTGCAAATTCAATATAATTTTTATCTGCTTCTAGCTCTGAAAAAATATTTGGGCTTTGGATTGTACCAGTGTGTGGGACTTGTTCTATTAGTTAATCTATACTAACCTCCACCTTGTTGCAAATTCAAAATTATTTTTATCTGCATCTAGCTCTGAAAAAATATTTCGGCTTGTAGCAGTGTTTGGGACTTGTTCTATTAGTCCATCTATACTAACCTCCACCAGGTTGCAAATTCAATATAATTTTTTTCTGCATCTAGCTCTGAAAAAATATTTCGGTTTGTAGCAGTGTGTGGGACTTGTTCTTTTAGTCCATCTATACTAACCTCCACCAGGTTGCAAATTCAAAATAATTTTTATCTGCATCTAACCCAGCCAATACTTTTGGGCTAATACCACAGTTTGGCCACTCAGCTCTGCTCCGTTCCCATCCATTGCTTTTTGTGCAAACAACTCCAGAGTTGTGAATTAGTTAACCACCAAAATGAGTGGAAAAAGGCCTGCTGCTGGTGGAAAGGGGAATTGGCGTGTTGGGAAGGGAAAAAAAGGTTGTGTCCGTGGAGTAGGTGTTAAAGCAACAGTAACATCTGCAGAAGAAAGACCATCTTCCAGCCAAACTAAGATGTCTACTTCTTTTAGCGGACAATGTAATAAGATTCCATTCTTACGGCCACGCCAATCTCTACAAATTCCAGATGAGGCACAAAAACAGCAGGTGCTTCAACGGATATCAAGTGCTACTTTAAGTGGGCTCTTCTCCACCTCAACTTCAACATCACAATTACTCCAGTCCTCAGAGGTGTCACCCCAATCGCACTTGCTTCCTCACAGCTCCCAAGTCTCCAGCTGCCCATCTAAGTATGGGGTAGAACAGATGGTTGAGTCTGCAGAGCTGTTTATTCATACTATAGCCTGGGAATCAGAGGTCGGCTCCAGAGCTTCTGTGAATCCAGACGAGGAAGTGATCTGCACTGATGCCCAGAACCTTTATGAGTCAGATCCAGGACCAGACGCAGAAGGTTCTGACCATAATGTCGACCCAAGTTCCCAAACTGTAACTCCTGTTGGTGGAGACAATGAGGAAGATGTTGATGAGACTCAAATACCTGATTGGAGCGACAACTTTAGTTTTTTGTCAGGGCAGGAAGAGGTTGGCTCTGAGGACGACGGGTGTGATAACACACAGGGTGATGATGACGAGGTTGGAGATCCCACTTACTGTCAACCCACAGTCAGCCAGTCGATGAGGTCAGCAGAGGAGGTGGAGGAGGATGCTAGTGACGATGAGGTCAGGTTGCGCCTTCCTGGACAGAGACGTAGTACTGGAAGCACATCAACAACTGCATCCTCAAACACAACTCTGCCTCTGACCACAAGTCGTGGTGGCTCTTCAGGTCGCATGGGTGCTAAGCCTTGCATAGCCTGGGCATTTTTTTAGATCGATAAAGATGACCCAACTCGTGTTATCTGTAACATTTGTCAGCAAAAGCTAAGTAGAGGCCAAAAAAGACATAGTTTGAGTACTTCACGCATGAACCGGCACATGGATATGAAGCATAAGTTGCAGTGGGAAGCTCACTGTGCTACAATGCGGCCTAGCCGGCTGGGCCAACAACCGTCTGCCACATCTTGTGCATCCGCGGCCTCTTCATCCTCTGTGACTGGGGGGACAGCAGTCACACCTGTTTTGGGACGCAGACCTGCCACCTCTTTACCTGCAACAGCCAGCGTGATTGGCAGGTCATCATTTTCTTTGGAGGTGGAAACACCAGCTGGTGTTCAGCGCTGTCCGACATCGATAGCACCACCTTTGGATCAAGGCAACCTAACATGTCCGCCTGCATCTTCCTCACAGACCGGCAGTTTGCCGGGGACACCCTTATCAACCCCGTCTAAGCACAACAGCCAGCCCTCGGTCCCTCAGATGTGGACAAGTAAAAGACCATTTCCTCCTAGCCATGAGAAAGCTAAGAGGTTGAATTTCACCATCTGCAAGCTCTTGGCTACAGAAATGCTGCCTTTCCGCCTGGTGGACACAGAGGATTTTCGAGACCTTATGTCCATCGCAGTGCCCCAGTACCTGATGTCCAGTCGGCACTACTTCTCAAAGGAAGGTGTGCCTGCGCTCCACCAGCATGTCGCACACAACATCACCGCTTCTTTGAGAAACTCTGTGTGTGACAGGGTGTATTTCACCACAGACACTTGGACAAGTAGGCATGGACAGGGGCGTTACATGTTACTGACTGGGCACTGGGTAACTATGGTGACAGCAGGACAAGGGGCTGCTGTCCAAGTCTTGCCGTCCCCACGAGTTGTGCGTCAATCCTCTTTATCTCGAAGTTCCTCCACTGCTTCTGCCTCCTCAACCTCCTCTCGATCCTCCACCTGCACCCAAAGCCTGTCTTATCATGCCACAAGCTTTCTAACTGCGCAGAAGGGATCCTGCACAACTCCTTACTATGCTGGCAGCAGGGCTCAATGTCATCAAGCAGTTTTTACTTTGAAATGTCTGGGAAATGTGAGTCACACAGCTGAGGAGTTGTGGTCAGCTCTGGAGAACCAGTTTCATGAATGGATGTCTCCACTGGACCTGAAACCAGGGAAGGCCGTGAGCGACAATGTTGAAAACCTAGGTGCGGCCCTTCGCCGGGGCAATGTCACATACGTGCCTTGTATGGCTTACATGTTGAACTTGGTTGTAAAGCAATTTTTAGCCCACTATCCCGGACTAAATGGCCTTCTGCAGAGGGCACGGTCGCTGTGTGCTCACTTCCGCCATTCGCATCCCGCAGCTTAGCGACTTACATCTCTACAGAAGTCGTTGGGCCTGCCACTTCACCGGTTAAAATGCGATGTGCCTACCCGGTGGAATTCAACTCTGCACATGTTGCAGCGACTGTGGCAGCACCGACAAGCCCTGGTGCAATACGTTCTGACGTATAGCCTGGGCCAACGAGATCCAGAGGTGGGGCAAATCACGTTGGAGGAGTGGTCTCAGATCAGGGACCTATGCACCCTTCTGCACAGTTTTGAAATGGCGACGAAGATGTTTAGTGCTGACGATGCCATTATCAGCATGACTATTCCGGTGATTTACATGCTGGAGCACATGTTAAACAGAATTCGGAGTCAGGTGGTGGCACAAGAGGAGGTGGAGGAAGTAGAGGAGGAGGAGTTGTATGTGGAAGGGCTAACATCTGCAAGGTCCAGACGGTCGACAGCACCTAGGCGGCAGGCATGTGAGGGTGGGGGAGATGGTTTTACCAGGGAGCATGGTAGCAGCCAAACTAGTGAGGAAGGTGCAGGAGCCCAGGAAGAAGTGGAGGACGAACTGATGGAAGACTCATCAGATGAGGGTGACCTTGATCACATTTCTGTTGAGCGAGGTTGGGGTGAGAGGGCAGAGGAAGGATGCATGATTGTTACCTCGCCACCAGCACAACAGGGACTTGGTGCTCCTGGATGCGCAAGACACATGAGTGCTTTCTTGCTGCACTACCTGCAACATGACCCTCGAATTGTGAGAATTAGAAATAATCCTGACTACTGGGTTGCCACACTGTAAGATCCCCGGTACAAAAGTATATTTTCAGAAATTATTCCTGCCATAGAAAGAGATGCACGCATGCAGGAGTATCAGCAGAGACTGTTGCAGAACTTTCATGTGCTTTTCCACAAAACACTAGTGGTGCACGTAGTGAATATTACAGTTCCAACTTGCCAACCGTGGGACCGTCAAGTGTTCAGTACTCAAAACGTAACAGAAACACAGTATCTGCTGGTAACATCAATTTTGCGGAATCATTTCACCACTTTTTCAGCCCATCCTTTGCAATGCCACAGGAGACAAGAAGTCTGACACATAGTCAATGCCTAGAGAAGATGGTACAGGAGTATCTCCAAGTAAACATTGAAGCCATGACTGTGTCACTGGACCCTTGCTCTTTTTGGGCTTCCAATTTGGATAAATGACCGGAGCTCGCCACTTACGCCTTGGAGCTCTTGTCATGCCCCGCAGCCAGCATTCTGTCTGAACGTGTGTTCAGCGCTGCTGGTGGTGTGCTGACAGATAAGCACACGCGGCTCTCCACTGATAATGTAGACAGACTCACGTTCATAAAGATGAACAAATCATGGATCCAAAATGACTTTTCTACCCCTGCGTCATCCTGGGGAGAGTAAAAGCTTCATGATTTGTTAAAATCACCTCACCAACCTTTTTAAGCTTTCAAATTACTAATCATGTTTATCTGTATCTTGGCTGGAAAATAATTTGGGCCTTGTAGCAGTGTGCAGTACTGATTCTATTAGGCCATCTATACTAAACTCCACCAGATTTAAAATTACTAATAATGTTTATCTGTATCTTGGCTGGAAAATAATTTGGGCCTCGTAGTAGTGTGCAGTACTGATTCTATTAGGCCATCTATACTAAACTCCACCAGATTTAAAATTACTAATCATGTTTATCTGTATCTTGGCTGGAAATTAATTTGGGCCTTGCAGCAGTTTGCAGTACTGATTCTATTAGGCCATCTATACTAAGCACCACCAGCTTTCAAATTAATAATAATTTTTAGCTGCATCTAGCCCGGAAAATAATTTTGGGGCTCCTAGATGCGCAAGACACATGACTGCCTTCTTGCTGCACTACCTGCAACATGACCCTCAAATTGTCAGAATTCGAAATAATACTGACTACTGGGTTGCCACACTCTTAGATCCCTCACACTCTTCGATCAACCTTTTCATTTTAATAAAGATCAAAAAACTGGTCATTTTTGAAATTATAAGCATTAGCAGGTTATTAGAAACTTAAATCAAACAGTTTTCAACTCAAAACTTTATTCTAGGTGATGTTACATTTGCACATAGGACCCCTTGTTCGAAAGGAGCTTCTGAACTCTCTCGTCCATTGAATTTGTCAGGTTTTGGATGGTTTCTGCTTCAATTGTTTTGCATGAGGACAGAATACCCTCCCAGAGCTGTTGCTTAGATGTGAACTGCCTCCTGCCATCATAGACACTCCTTTTGATGATGCTCCAGAGGTTCTCAATGGTGTTGAGGTCAGGGGAGCATGGGGGTCACACCATAAGTTTGTCCCCTTTTATGCCCATATCAGCCAGAGATGCAGATGTGTTATGTGCAGCATGAGACGGTGCATTATCATGCATGAAAATGATCTTGCTGCGGACTACACGGTTCTTCTTCTTGAACCATGGCAGGAATTGCTGTTTGAGAAACTCCACATACATTATAGAGTTCATCTTTACCCCTTCAGGGATCCTAAAGGGGCCGACAATCTCTCTCCCCATGATTCCAGCCAAAAACATTACTCCACCTCCTCCTTGTTGGCGCCGTAGCCGTGTTTGCATGGGGTGTCCATCAATCAGCCATCCTCCACTCCATCCATCTGGACCATCGCGCGTTGCACTGCACTCATCGGTGATCAAAACAGTTTTGAAGTCAGTCTTCATGTATTGTTTGGCCCACTGGAGCCATTTCTGCTTGTGTACAGTGGATAGAGGAGGTCGACAGGATGGCTTACGCACAGCTGCAAACCTCTGAAGGACCCTGCATCTTGTTGTTCGGGGGACGTTGGAGGCACAAGCAGCTTCAAAAACTTGTCTGCTGCTATGACAAGGATTTTTTGCCACTCCTCTTTTAACCTGATGTAATTGCCTGTAGGAAAGAGTCCTCAATTTTCCCTTATCAGCACGCACACGTGTGTACTGTGAATCAGCTACATACTTCTTGATTGTGCGATGATCAGGATGAAATGTCTTGGCAATGTTGATTGTAGTCATGCCTTGACCTAAACACTCCACAATTTGTTGCTTCTCAGCAGCCGACACATCCTTTTTCTTTCCCATTTTGGCAGAAAATGTAGGCTGCTTAATAATGTGGGACAGCCTTCTTAAGTAGTCTTGCCTTTCATTGGACACACCTGCCAAACTAATTAGCACAGGTGTCTGCAATTGCTTACAGTGATATAAAGAGCCCTGACACACATCACCATCAATGAGTTTACCTGACAAACAAAAAAATTCTTCCCTTATCACTCCTAAACACTTTTTGCATAATAATTTGGAACACAGTGTACATGTGCTTTTCCACAAAACACCAGTGGTTCACGTGGTGAATCTTACAGTTCTAACTTGCCAACCGTGGTCTGTATGGAGTTGTTCAATAAAGGGCCCAAAATTAAGATAACATAGACTAGAGAGGTCTCTATGAATAGTAATTCCTAAGTATTTGATACCCTGTGAGGGCCAGGCAAAGAGAAAGTTGGGCTGGATGGAATCCTGTATGGATTTGGCGAGGGAGACATCAAGGGCCTCAGACTTCGCTGCATTGATTTTAAAATTTGACCATGTAACAAAGTGATCTATTTCAGCCATAACAGCAGGGATGGATATATGTGATTGAGTGATATATACTAGGACATCATCAGCAAATGCAGAGCGCTTGTACTCGGTGCCTCCCACCTCAATCCACCTAATATTGGGGTTATGGCGAATTGATGAGAGCAGGTGCTCCGTCACTAGGATGTATAAGAGAGGGGACAGAGGACATCCCTGCCTTGTCCCATTGGTGATTATGAAAGGTGATGAAAATGTTCCATTTATCTTCAGCCTAGGTGACGTATTGCGATACAGGGCCGTGATTTTGACTATAAAAGGGTCCCCTAGACCCCTACCCCAAGCTTTTTAAGAGAATAATATATGGCGTGCCAGGAGACTCTATGGAATGCTTTCTCAGCATCCAACGAGAGTATCTAATTACAAATTTTTAACTGCATCTAGCCCAGGAAATACTTTGTGTCTAGTAGCAGTGTCTGCTAGTCAGCGGATTATCCCAGCTGTTAAGCAAGCTACACCACCTGTAGTTTGGACACTTAATTTTTTCAAAGGAAATGGTTCGGGCCCCCGGGACACTCAGTGAAAAGCATCGGGGAGGCACCCCAAGGCACAGTGCTGGGACTGGCGGTAGGATGCCTTGCGGTGGACAGCCAAGCTCGATCCTTATAAAAGCTTTTCAACTGCAGCAGCTTTAGTGGACGCTACTGGAGCTGGAATTACGCGGCTGCTGGCATGAGACTTACCCTTCAATAGATCCTTGTAAAAGGATTTAAAGTGTACTCATTCAAATTAGAGAGACAATTTAAATTAAAAAGATTAGACCTGCCTCCACCGCAGGGGGGCTCGCTCGACCCACCAGCAGACAGGCGCCAGTATTGGGAGAGGGGGGCTGGCCGTCAGGGTCCACCGCGGCTCTGGCACAAACCCGGCGACACGGAGGTCGCACGGGCAGGAGCGGACTGGCCGTGTCGGCTTTGCACTTTTTTGGTTTTAGAAGGGCATAACATGCCTATATGTGTGTCTCCCCCTCCTTTTACTCCTTCACCTCTATTCTTTTCACATGACTATATGTACTTGTCACTTTTCCATGTGTTAGTTGTGTCTTCTGAGCAGTTTGTCAGCTTTTGAACTCCTTTGAAGGTGATTTCTGTGTGTTTCTATGTGTTTTTGTTTGCCTGCCATTGGTTTTAACGGTGTTCGACGGTGTTCGACGAACAGTTCGACGAACAGTTCGGCGAACATACGGGTGTTCGACGAACCAAACCGAACTCAAACACTACGGGGGTGGCTCAACACTAGTTGTAAAACTCACTTGTCAAAGTTACTTGTCAGAATCACTTGTCAGAATCATTTGTCAAAATCACTTGTCAGAATCACTCATCAAAATCACTCGTCAAAATCACTTTTCAGAATCACTCATCAAAATCACTTATCAGAATCACTCATCAAAATCACTCGTCAAAATCACTCGTCAAAATCATTTGTCAGAATCACTTGTCAAAATCACTTGTCAGAATCACTTGTCAAAATCACTTGTCAAAATCATTTGTCAAAATCACTTGTCAGAATCATTTGTCAAAATCACTATCAGAATCACTCGTCAAAATCACTTGTCAGAATCACTCGTCAAAATCACTCGTAAAAATCACTTGTCAGAATCACTCATCAAAATCACTTGTCAAAATCATTTGTCAAAATCACTTGTCAGAATCACTCGTCAAAATCACTCGTCAAAATCACTTGTCAGAATCACTCATCAAAATCACTTGTCAGAGTCACTTGTCAAAATCACTCATCAAAATCACTTGTCAGAATCACTCGTCAAAATCACCCGTCAAAATCACTTGTCAGAATCACTTGTCAAAATCACTCTTCAAAATCACTTGTCAGAATCACTCATCAAAATCACTCATCAAAATCACTTGTCAGAATCACTCATCAAAATCACTTGTCAGAATCAGTTCTCAGACAGGGTATTTAGCCTCAAACTGACATCATTCTGATGTTTGATTTTGATATCTGATAATGTCCTAAAATGGACACTGTACAGGACAAAGTAGGGTCCGAGCAGGTTCCTGACCCTCGTCACCAGATAACCCTTGGTGAGGTGATCCTGTTGAGACTCAAATACCTGAGACTTACGTGGACTCTACTGTGATGTCAGGGCAGGAAAGAGTGACTCTCACATTGGATGAAGATGAGGATGTAGATTCCACTTGGTGTGAACCCAGAGGCATGCAGCTGGGTAGCTCATCTGAGGAGGTGGAGGAGGAGGAAGAGGAGGAGGTTACGTTGTGTCCTACGGTGCAGACACGAAATTATGCAACTGCGATAAGTAATGCATCCTTATCCTATGCAAAAAGGTGGGCACTGCTATGAAATAGTAAATGTTACGGGGTGCTACAGTAACCTGATATAGTTATATGATATAATAAGGAAGAAAAAAGACTCAGGATATACAACCGTGCACACCCAATATTAGAAAAATGAAAAAGTCTTTATTGCATGATTACACACTGACAACACAAGAAAAAATAAAAACAATTAAAAACAGACAAGGCATAGCAATATTCATGGGGGAGGAATAATAATAGTGTTCCAAAGCAATAAATCCCCCTTAGGCCACAGGTATCATTTTTATTTTTACTATCTCATAATACAATAATGCTTATTGACCAAGCTATGTCGCCCTAGTAAAGGGTAGCACAGCGCCACTAGACCAAATATAGATGATGAACCAAACACCCCCAAGTAATCAAACCATACATCATAATAAATCAAGGAAAGAAGGAATGAGTGGGAGTAGTAATCTACTAGAACTAGGGGCCGGTATAATATCAGCGTTTATCAAAACATATCATCCCACCTGATATACGATATAGGATAATGAGTAAAAGCCATGTATGGCAAAGCGGGCACTCCTAAGTGGTCAAGGGAAAGGTCAAAAATAATAAAATGACATAGTTACCTGTTGGCACCAGAGACCCTACGCGTTACGCTGCTAGACCGCAGCTTCGTCAGGGGTATGTTGTCAGTGAACACATGTGTAAATTAAATAGTCTATCCAATTTAGTGTGATTCCCTTCAGGTGAAAATTAATGCCCTCACTAAGTCTCTCCAGCATCGTGGCGGATCGGACGGTCATTTCCTGTTTTCACAGCGTGCAGCCCACGTGCTGTGGTGTGACACAACCGGAATTGAATAAGACGTCATATCCGGTCGGCGAATCGCCGCCCCTTCCTATCTCTCATGCGTTCCACCCAGACGCCTTGGTGGAACGCAACCGGAGCTAAACAGAAACCACCACATCCGGCTCCAGGAACCGCCCCCCCAAAGATCGTGCGGGACACAGTCCCCCAAAATAGTCACGACAGGAAAAAGGCCGACACTCCAGGGGAGAACAGAATGTAAAAACATATATGTACCCCCGGAAGTAGCGCGTCCGCTACAAAAAATATACCGGTACAGAGACAAAAAGGGCTAGCCCTGATCAAGGAAAAGTGCCTGACCAGGCCAAGAGCAAGATAAAAGATGTGATTGAAGTCAGAAAGTCACCAAATGTGCATAAGAATGTGACCAATCATGACGATACAAACATAAACATAAGACAAACCAACCACAGACAAACATAAAACAGACAACAATCATATACAGATTGTAGGCCATTACAAGGTGGCTGATAAAGTCTGATGGCAATATATATAATATACATACAAATATAAGGACATGGCATTTGAAATGATTACTGGAGATTAGCTTGTTATGGAATGGAGGAGATGCACAAGCCAGCCACACGAGGGGAGATGAAAAAATAAAAAAAAAAGGAAAAGAAAAAGAAGAAGAAGAAAAAAAAGGAAAAAGGGGGGAGACCAGAGAGCCCTCAATCTAAAGCGGGACTCCAATAGCAAGGATACCATAGGAATTTAAGCCAAGTAACCAGTAAATGAAAAATCCTCATTTATGCCCCTAGGGGCCACTGTATCAAGAACAAAGATCCACCTTGATTCGGATCTCAATAGATCCTTAGTGTGATCCGAGTTACGTGAATTAGGCCTCATTTTTTGAAGGCCCATGACTCGCATTTTATTGGGGCTACCAGAATGGCATTGGAAGAAGTGCAAAGCCACCGATGAGATGGCCTTGCCCTTCTTCAAATCCTGCTCAGCAAGATGGATGTTGGAGACATGTTGCTGTACCCGTCTGCGGAGTTCCTGCGACGTTTGACCAACATAAACCTTCGGACAGGGACAGGTCAATGCATATACAACATTAGTAGACCTACAGTTGATAAAATCCCTCAAAGGGTATTGATGGTTGTCAATCGGATTAGTAAAAATTTTACCAGATGAGAAAAATGGACAAGCAGAACAATCGCCACAAGGGAATGAACCTTTAAATTTACTGCCGCCCGAGGTACTACAACTGGGGCGTGTATAATGACTATGCATAAGTTTATCCCTTAAATTAGGGGCGCGTCTAGCCGTCAACAACGGTCTCTCTGGTAAAATGTTAGAAAGACGACTATCCGTCTTAAGTATATTCCAATGTTTCCGAAATAGACTACCCACTTCATTCCATTGATTGTTAAACCTGGTAATAAATCTAATCTGTGTATACTCCATATTAACACGCGATTGTAGCAACATCTCCCGTGGTTTGACCAAGACCTTCTGGTGAGCCTTGGAGATTACCGCTTTAGGATATCCACGTTCCCGAAAGCGTGAGGTTAAATTTCTGGCCTCGGTTTTGTAGTCCTCCTGTGTTGTACAGTTCCTTTTGGCCCTTGAAAATTGTCCCACCGGTATACTGTCTCTCAAGTTTCTAGGATGAAAACTTTGGTAGTGTAGGAGACTATTAGTGGCAGTCGATTTCCTATGTAATTTGGATACAAGTGAGTCACCCACTTTCCTGATCTCCAGATCCAGGAAGTTCACTGCAGAGGAAGATATACAGTGGGTAAGATGAATGTTAAAATCATTGACGTTCAGCCTATCAATAAATGCAAGTGCCTCAGTTTCCGTGCCCGTCCAGATAATCAAAATGTCATCTATGAAGCGTAGCCATTTAAAGACCCCCCGGTTGTATGCCTGTAAGGGGTACACGTGTGTGTCCTCCCACCAACCCAGGAAAAGGTTGGCAAAGGAGGGTGCACACCGCGCCCCCATGGCAGTCCCAGAGATTTGTCGATAGAAGATATGATCAAACACAAAATAATTGTGAGTAAGAATGAAATTCAAGAGGTCCACAATGAAAGAGTCATGTAGGCGATTACCTCCACTTGTAGCATTCAGAAAATAAAGGACTGCTGCTATGCCGTCTTTATGGGCTATATTTGAATATAGCGATTCAACATCAACAGTGATGAATAGGAAATGGTCAGGTAGACAAAGAGAGGTGAGAGTCCGTATCAGATGAGATGAATCTCTGAGATAAGAGGGTAAACTGGTAACGAGGGGCTGCAAGAAAAAATCTATGTAAATACATGCCTTTTCACAAATACTTCCTATGCCTGACACAATAGGTCGACCCGGTGGACATTCCAGATTTTTGTGGACTTTGGGCAAAATATAGAAGGTGGGTATGGAAGGTTTCCTCACTATCATAAATTCCCTCTCTTGTTTATTAATAGTTCCCATAGAAAAAGCCTTCAAAAGTAATCGTTCAAGCTTAGCCGAAAAGACCTGTGTGGGGTCCGAAGGAAGTCTCAAATAAAATCTGGTGTTATTAAGCTGTCTATGTACTTCAGCAGTGTACATACCACGAGGCCATAAAACGATGTTTCCCCCTTTGTCTGCTTCCTTTATCAGGAATTCCTGTTTTTTCTGCAGGCAAAGGAGGGCACGCCTCTCCATAATATTTAAATTTTGATGAGATATATTATTGACAGGTAATCTCCTGATCTCATCTTTCATAACTTCAAAAAATGTAGAGACTGCTGGAACCAAAGACAAAGATGGTAAAATATTAGAGGGTGATCGATGCGGAAACTTTTTCCTACCTTGGTAAGACTGGTTGTCCTCTAGAAGTTCAAGTAAGTCTCGGAAGACCTGTTTATCAGTGGGGGAAGAGAGGTCTGAGAATAAATCAGATTTAGTGTAGATGACCTTGAGAATAATTCTCCTACAAAAGAGATATAAGTCTTTTAGAAAGATGAATTTATCGACTGGTACCATGGGGGAGAAGGAAAGACCCTTCTGTAATACAGACCTTTCAACATCATTTAGTGTATAAGTAGAAAGGTTGATAATCTGGAGTTGGTCAGAGTTCTGGCTTAGAATCTGTTCCTCTTCTTGTATGTCCTGGTGGCCATGGTCCTCACAGAATTTGATCCTATTTTTTTGCTGCCGTTGCTTACGTTTCCCCCGTCTCGTCCGCCGTCGGTGTCGCTCGTTTCTGAGCTTAAAAAATGATCACTATGGCCTATACTTGACAGAGAACCTCCTTCCATATATTTAACAGATGAAAGTTTGCGCAAATTACCCCTATGTTTCCATTTATAGGCTTGATTCCTGTCATAATCGGCTTTATCCCTATTTAACTTGGCTCTTTTCCTCTCCATGGTATCCTTATCAAAACGATCAATGGTGTCCCTCAACTTGGATTGGAAGGGCACTATGAATTTGTTATAATTAAATTTGGACATCTGAGTTTCCAATGATTTAATATGAATTTTCAATGTCTGAAAAAGATCCCTGTCATGTTGTATTAGCATATTGACTAGGACATTAGAACACTGTGATAGACCTGATTCCCATGTGGCCTTAAATTCTGGGGTTGGTTCCCAGGCTGGAAATATCTGGACTCTCAATCCACGTGGATAGATGGAGAGTCTCTGATATTCCTCAAGGCTAGATATATTCCACCAGACTCGTGTGACTGACTTGTGCAAATCCGTCAGATCCCGTGCGAGACGATTGAAATCATTATCCTCCGCCAATGTGGGGGAAGGAAAGGCAGTCAAACTCTGTTTGCTCCAAGCCGCTTCCCTGGCCTCAAAATCAAACGCCATTATCCTTAAAAAAGGAATCACAGTCAATTAGACAGTATAGAAAACAACGTATAATAAAAATATATAGTTGTATGTAGTTAATGGCAATCATATAATTCATATACCAATATTATATTTGCGTGCAACCACCCTAGAACGTCAGAAAACTGACCAAAACTAAATATCCTATGCAAAAAGGTGGGCACTGCTATGAAATAGTAAATGTTACGGGGTGCTACAGTAACCTGATATAGTTATATGATATAATAAGGAAGAAAAAAGACTCAGGATATACAACCGTGCACACCCAATATTAGAAAAATGAAAAAGTCTTTATTGCATGATTACACACTGACAACACAAGAAAAAATAAAAACAATTAAAAACAGACAAGGCATAGCAATATTCATGGGGGAGGAATAATAATAGTGTTCCAAAGCAATAAATCACCCTTAGGCCACAGGTATCATTTTTATTTTTACTATCTCATAATACAATAATGCTTATTGACCAAGCTATGTCGCCCTAGTAAAGGGTAGCACAGCGCCACTAGACCAAATATAGATGATGAACCAAACACCCCCAAGTAATCAAACCATACATCATAATAAATCAAGGAAAGAAGGAATGAGTGGGAGTAGTAATCTACTAGAACTAGGGGCCCGTATAATATCAGCGTTTATCAAAACATATCATCCCACCTGATATACGATATAGGATAACGAGTAAAAGCCATGTATGGCAAAGCGGGCACTCCTAAGTGGTCAAGGGAAAGGTCAAAAATAATAAAATGACATAGTTACCTGTTGGCACCAGAGACCCTACGCGTTACGCTGCTAGACCGCAGCTTCGTCAGGGGTATGTTGTCAGTGAACACATGTGTAAATTAAATAGTCTATCCAATTTAGTGTGATTCCCTTCAGGTGAAAATTAATGCCCTCACTAAGTCTCTCCAGCATCGTGGCGGATCGGACGGTCATTTCCTGTTTTCACAGCGTGCGGCCCACGTGCTGTGGTGTGACACAACCGGAATTGAATAAGACGTCATATCCGGTCGGCGAATCGCCGCCCCTTCCTATCTCTCATGCGTTCCACCCAGACGCCTTGGTGGAACGCAACCGGAGCTAAACAGAAACCACCACATCCGGCTCCAGGAACCGCCCCCCCAAAGATCGTGCGGGACACAGTCCCCCAAAATAGTCACGACAGGAAAAAGGCCGACACTCCAGGGGAGAACAGAATGTAAAAACATATATGTACCCCCGGAAGTAGCGCGTCCACTACAAAAAATATACCGGTACAGAGACAAAAAGGGCTAGCCCTGATCAAGGAAAAGTGCCTGACCAGGCCAAGAGCAAGATAAAAGATGTGATTGAAGTCAGAAAGTCACCAAATGTGCATAAGAATGTGACCAATCATGACGATACAAACATAAACATAAGACAACCAGGGGAGGAGTCCTGAGGAGATAATTTGCATATTCCCACTGCATTTTGGGGTAAGTGAAGAGTCTCCGTGAGCTCAAAGAACACTGGATTTTGGCTGTTGGAGCTGAAAAGAGGACATCGGTAAACCAGGGGAGGAGTCCTGAGGAGATAATTTGCATATTCCCACTGCATTTTGGGGTAAGTGAAGAGTCTCCGCGAGCTCAAAGAACACTGGATTTTGGCTGTTGGAGCTGAAAAGAGGACATCGGTAAACCAGGGGAGGAGTCCTGAGGAGATAATTTGCATATTCCCACTGCAGTTTGGGGTAAGTGAAGAGTCTCCGCGAGCTCAAAGAACACTGGATTTTGGCTGTTGGAGCTGAAAAGAGGACATCGGTAAACCAGGGGAGGAGTCCTGAGGAGATAATTTGCATATTCCCACTGCATTTTGGGGTAAGTGAAGAGTCTCCGCGAGCTCAAAGAACACTGGATTTTGGCTGTTGGAGCTGAAAAGAGGACATCGGTAAACCAGGGGAGGAGTCCTGAGGAGATAATTTGCATATTCCCACTGCATTTTGGGGTAAGTGAAGAGTCTCCGCGAGCTCAAAGAACACTGGATTTTGGCTGTTGGAGCTGAAAAGAGGACATCGGTAAACCAGGGGAGGAGTCCTGAGGAGATAATTTGCATATTCCCACTGCATTTTGGGGTAAGTGAAGAGTCTCCGCGAGCTCAAAGAACACTGGATTTTGGCTGTTGGAGCTGAAAAGAGGACATCGGTAAACCAGGGGAGGAGTCCTGAGGAGATAATTTGCATATTCCCACTGCATTTTGGGGTAAGTGAAGAGTCTCCGCGAGCTCAAAGAACACTGGATTTTGGCTGTTGGAGCTGAAAAGAGGACATCGGTAGACCAGGGGAGGAGTCCTGAGGAGATAATTTGCATATTCCCACTGCATTTTGGGGTAAGTGAAGAGTCTCCGCGAGCTCAAAGAACACTGGATTTTGGCTGTTGGAGCTGAAAAGAGGACATCGGTAAACCAGGGGAGGAGTCCTGAGGAGATAATTTGCATATTCCCACTGCATTTTGGGGTAAGTGAAGAGTCTCCGCGAGCTCAAAGAACACTGGATTTTGGCTGTTGGAGCTGAAAAGAGGACATCCGTAAACCAGGGGAGGGGTCCTGAGGAGATAATTTGCATATTCCCACTGCATTTTGGGGTAAGTGAAGAGTCTCCGCGAGCTCAAAGAACACTGGATTTTGGCTGTTGGAGCTGAAAAGAGGACATCGGTAAACCAGGGGAGGAGTCCTGAGGAGATAATTTGCATATTCCCACTGCATTTTGGGGTAAGTGAAGAGTCTCCGCGAGCTCAAAGAACACTGGATTTTGGCTGTTGGAGCTGAAAAGAGAACATCGGTAAACCAGGGGAGGAGTCCTGAGGAGATAATTTGCATATTCCCACTGCATTTTGGGGTAAGTGAACAGTCTCCGCGAGCTCAAAGAACACTGGATTTTGGCTGTTGGAGCTGAAAAGAGGACATCGGTAAACCAGGGGAGGAGTCCTGAGGAGATAATTTGCATATTCCCACTGCATTTTGGGGTAAGTGAAGAGTCTCCGCGAGCTCAAAGAACACTGGATTTTGGCTGTTGGAGCTGAAAAGAGAACATCGGTAAACCAGGGGAGGAGTCCTGAGGAGATAATTTGCATATTCCCACTGCATTTTGGGGTAAGTGAAGAGTCTCCGCGAGCTCAAAGAACACTGGATTTTGGCTGTTGGAGCTGAAAAGAGGACATCGGTAAACCAGGGGAGGAGTCCTGAGGAGATAATTTGCATATTCCCACTGCATTTTGGGGTAAGTGAAGAGTCTCCGCGAGCTCAAAGAACACTGGATTTTGGCTGTTGGAGCTGAAAAGAGAACATCGGTAAACCAGGGGAGGAGTCCTGAGGAGATAATTTGCATATTCCCACTGCATTTTGGGGTAAGTGAAGAGTCTCCGCGAGCTCAAAGAACACTGGATTTTGGCTGTTGGAGCTGAAAAGAGGACATCGGTAAACCAGGGGAGGAGTCCTGAGGAGATAATTTGCATATTCCCACTGCATTTTGGGGTAAGTGAAGAGTCTCCGCGAGCTCAAAGAACACTGGATTTTGGCTGTTGGAGCTGAAAAGAGGACATCGGTAAACCAGGGGAGGAGTCCTGAGGAGATAATTTGCATATTCCCACTGCATTTTGGGGTAAGTGAAGAGTCTCCGCGAGCTCAAAGAACACTGGATTTTGGCTGTTAGAGCTGAAAAGAGGACATCGGTAAACCAGGGGAGGAGTCCTGAGGAGATAATTTGCATATTCCCACTGCATTTTGGGGTAAGTGAAGAGTCTCCGCGAGCTCAAAGAACACTGGATTTTGGCTGTTGGAGCTGAAAAGAGGACATCGGTAAACCAGGGGAGGAGTCCTGAGGAGATAATTTGCATATTCCCACTGCATTTTGGGGTAAGTGAAGAGTCTCCGCGAGCTCAAAGAACACTGGATTTTGGCTGTTGGAGCTGAAAAGAGGACATCGGTAAACCAGGGGAGGAGTCCTGAGGAGATAATTTGCATATTCCCACTGCATTTTGGGGTAAGTGAAGAGTCTCCGCGAGCTCAAAGAACACTGGATTTTGGCTGTTAGAGCTGAAAAGAGGACATCGGTAAACCAGGGGAGGAGTCCTGAGGAGATAATTTGCATATTCCCACTGCATTTTGGGGTAAGTGAAGAGTCTCCGCGAGCTCAAAGAACACTGGATTTTGGCTGTTGGAGCTGAAAAGAGGACATCGGTAAACCAGGGAAGGAGTCCTGAGGAGATAATTTGCATATTCCCACTGCATTTTGGGGTAAGTGAAGAGTCTCCGCGAGCTCAAAGAACACTGGATTTTGGCTGTTGGAGCTGAAAAGAGGACATCGGTAAACCGCGCGCCTACCGGCGCGCGCATTTTGAAACTTTTTTTTAAGCTTTTTTCACTGTTTTCAGAACATTAACAATAAGAACATGGAAGAGTCCAGGAGGCATTTGGTGAGCTGCATATCCTGCTACATGTTCACAGACTTGCCAGTGGAAAAGCCAGACTTCACATGCCAGAAATGCAAGCTTGTGTCCCTGTTGGAGGAAAAGTTGCGAAATCTAGAAGAGAGGTTAACTACCTTGAAAATCATTAAGGAAGGTGAAGAGTTCTTAGACAGAGCAGAATTACCTCTTCATGATTCAGAAAGAGAAGAAATTCGAACTGCACCTGACGAAACAGAGGAATGGAAGCATGTGACCCACAGAAGCAGGAGGATCGAGAGGCAGTCAGCACCCATACTGCTCAGGAACCAGTACCAGGCTCTCACGCAGGAGAACCATGAAGAAATACAGCAAGATAAGACTTTGCCAGCAATGAAGAACCTTGTAAGCCCTCAGAATCCTCCTGGATGGAGAAAGAAGAATGTTGTGAAGAAAAAACGGAGAGTGGTGGTCATGGGGGATTCCCTGTTAAGAGGAACAGAGGCCGCTATCTGCAGACCAGACATAACCTCAAGAGAAATGTGCTGTCTTCCAGGAGCAAAAATTAAAGATGTGTCTGACAGGATATCAAGACTCTTCAGACCTACAGATCACTACCCATTCCTGCTTATACATGTGGGGACAAATGACACCGCAAGAAAGGACCTGGAAACCATCTGCAGTGACTTTGAAGACTTAGGCAAGAAAGTGAAAGAATTGGGAGCGCAGGTGGTCTTCTCATCCATCCTCCCAGTGGATGGCCATGGAACAATGAGGTGGAATAAGATTCTACAGGTGAACAACTGGCTACGTCGATGGTGCCGTCAACAAGGATTTGGATTTCTGGATCACGGAATGAATTACCTATACGATGGACTACTTGCTAGAGATGGGGTGCACCTTACGAAGACTGGAAAACATGTATTTGGAAGTCGCCTTGCTGCACTCATCAGAAGAGCTTTAAACTAGAACAATGTGGGAAGGGAAGCAAAAGGCCAGAAAAAGCCATACAGCTGACAAATACTATTGAGATCTCTGCTACTGGAAGTGGAAAAGAAGAACAAAGACAAAAAAATCTAAATAATAAAAATATGGGAGGAAGAGAAACCAATCACAAACTAAAATGTTTTTATACAAATGCACAAAGCACGGGCAACAAACAAGGAGAATTGGAACTACTAATGCAGGAAAAGGAATATGATGTCATTGGAATCACTGAAACTTGGTGGGACGATACACATGATTGGAATAAAAGGCAAAAGGATACAACTTATTTGCAAGAAACAGACTTGATAAACGAGGAGGAGGTGTCGCATTGTATGTTAGAAAAGCGTATATCTGCACAGAGATTGAAGCTTCAGAGACTGGGAGTTCTGTGGAAACTGTTTGGGTAAGAATACAAGGAGAGAACAACGGAAAGGACACCATTGTAGGCATTTACTACAGGCCACCTGGGCAAGCTGAAGATATGGATGAACTCTTTATGTATCAAATGACCAAGTTCTCCAAAAAATATGACGTAGTGGTCATGGGAGATTTCAACTATCCAGACATTTGTTGGGAATCTCTCTCAAGTAAAACTAACAGGTCAAGCAAATTCTTATCCTCTCTTGCTGACAACTTTATCTTCCAAAAGGTAGGGGAGAAAATAAGGGGATCTGCTACTTTGGATCTAATCCTTATAAACAGGGAGGAAATGGTTGAGGAGGTAAAGGTGGCTGGGACCCTAGGAGGCAGCGATCATGCTATTATAGAATTTTGGATAACTAGAGGAGGAAGACATGTGAAGACTCAAACTTCAAGGTTAGATTTTAGAAAGGCAGATTTTAAGAGACTCAGAAAGAGAATAGGAGGGATCCAATGGCTGGATGTCCTTAAGGACAAAAATGTCCAGGAAGGATGGGAAATTTTTAAAAGTGAGATTCTCAAAGCACAATCGTTAACAATCCCGAAAAGTAGGAAGAATGGGAAGCATTTAAGGAAACCAGGATGGATGAACACAGAACTTAAACACATACTAAAAAGAAAGAAAGAAATGTTTATTAAATGGAAAGAGGGAGGCATATCTAAAGAAGATTATAATGCAGTCTGCAGATCCTGCAGGGCACGTATCAGGTTAGCTAAAGCTGACAATGAATTAAGGCTTGCAAGAGATGTCAAAAGCAATAAAAAAGGATTTTGGGGGTATGTCAAAAGTAAAAGAAAAGTCAAAGATGCTATAGGATTTTTACAGGATGAAAATGGAGAAATGGTAAGAGAGGATGTTGAGAAGGCCGAACTTTTTAATTCCTATTTTGCATCTGTTTTCTCTCAGAAAGAAAATGTAACATCAACTGATCTTCACTGTCCTTTTAAAGGAATAGAGGAATCCAAGTTATCAGTAAACAGAAAGATTGTGAGGGAATATTTAGCTAACATAAATGAGTTCAAGTCTCCAGGTCCAGATGAATTACACCCCAGAGTACTGAAGGAGATTGTAGAAGAAATTTTAGAACCACTCTCCATAATCTTTGAAAATTCTTGGAGAACAGGAGAAGTCCCAGAAGACTGGAGAAGAGCAAATGTTGTTCCTATTTTCAAAAAGGGGAAGAAGGTGGACCCAGGGAACTATAGGCCGGTGAGTCTGACTTCTATACCAGGAAAGATCTTTGATCAAATTATTAAACAACATGTATGTAAGTACATGGATAAGAATGAAGTGATTAACCAGAGTCAGCATGGGTTTGTAACTAACAAGTCATGTCAGACTAACTTAATTTCCTTCTATGACAGAATCACTGACTGGGTGGATCAGGGAAATGCTGTAGATATAGTATATCTTGACTTCAGCAAAGCATTTGACAAAGTATCTCACATCATCCTTATTGAAAAAATGACCAAGTATGCAATGGACCAGGCAACTGTTAGGTGGATTCATAACTGGCTTAGTGATCGGACTCAAAGGGTGGTTGTAAATGGCTTCACATCCAGCTGGATGAATGTCTCAAGTGGGGTACCACAGGGCTCCGTCCTGGGACCTGTATTGTTCAACATCTTTATCAATGATTTAGATGAAGGAATTGAGGGTAAACTGATTAAATTTGCTGATGACACAAAGCTAGGAGGGATAGCTAATACTAGAGAAGAGAGAGAGAGGATTCAAAAAGACCTAAATAAACTGGAGCAGTGGGCAGCAACCAACAGAATGGTTTTTAACAGGGAAAAATGCAAAGTACTACATCTGGGCAATAAAAATGAAAAAAGCATATACAGAATGGGAGGAATAGAGCTAAGCAACAGTACATGTGAAAAAGACTTAGGTATACTAATAGATCATAGACTGAACATGAGTCAACAGTGTGATGCAGCAGCAAAAAAGGCAAATACAATTCTGGGATGTATTAACAGAAGCATACAGTCTAGATCACGTGAAGTCATTATCGGTCTTTACTCCTCTTTGGTCAGACCTCATCTGGAATACTGTGTACAGTTTTGGGCACCACATTTTAAAAAAGACATAGACAAACTGGAGCAAGTTCAGAGAAGAGCGACCAGAATGGTGACTGGTCTGCAAACCATGTCCTATGAGGAACGGTTGCAGGATTTGGGAATGTTTAGCTTGCAAAAAAGAAGACTGAGAGGAGACTTAATAGCTGTCTACAAATATGTCAAGGGCTGTCACATTGTAGAAGGATCATCTTTATTCTCATTTGCACAAGGAATGACTAGAAGCAATGGGATGAAACTAAATGGGAGGAGACACAGATTAGATATTAGAAAAAACTTTTTGACAGTTAGGGTGATTAATGAGTGGAACAGGCTGCCACGAGAGGTGGTGAGTTCCCCTTCAATGGACGTCTTCAAACAGAGGCTGGACAGACATCTGTCTGAGATGATTTAGTGAATCCTGCTTTGAGCAGGGGGTTGGACCAGATGACCCAGGAGGTCCCTTCCAACTCTACCATTCTATGATTCTATGATTCTATGACAAACCAACCACAGACAAACATAAAACAGACAACAATCATATACAGATTGTAGGCCATTACAAGGTGGCTGATAAAGTCTGATGGCAATATATATAATATACATACAAATATAAGGACATGGCATTTGAAATGATTACTGGAGATTAGCTTGTTATGGAATGGAGGAGATGCACAAGCCAGCCACACGAGGGGAGATGAAAAAATAAAAAAAAAAGGAAAAAAAAAAGAAAAAGAAGAAGAAGAAAAAAAAGGAAAAAGGGGGGAGACCAGAGAGCCCTCAATCTAAAGCGGGACTCCAATAGCAAGGATACCATAGGAATTTAAGCCAAGTAACCAGTAAATGAAAAATCCTCATTTATGCCCCTAGGGGCCACTGTATCAAGAACAAAGATCCACCTTGATTCGGATCTCAATAGATCCTTAGTGTGATCCGAGTTACGTGAATTAGGCCTCATTTTTTGAAGGCCCATGACTCGCATTTTATTGGGGCTACCAGAATGGCATTGGAAGAAGTGCAAAGCCACCGATGAGATGGCCTTGCCCTTCTTCAAATCCTGCTCAGCAAGATGGATGTTGGAGACATGTTGCTGTACCCGTCTGCGGAGTTCCTGCGACGTTTGACCAACATAAACCTTCGGACAGGGACAGGTCAATGCATATACAACATTAGTAGACCTACAGTTGATAAAATCCCTCAAAGGGTATTGATGGTTGTCAATCGGATTAGTAAAAATTTTACCAGATGAGAAAAATGGACAAGCAGAACAATCGCCACAAGGGAATGAACCCTTAAATTTACTGCCGCCCGAGGTACTACAACTGGGGCGTGTATAATGACTATGCATAAGTTTATCCCTTAAATTAGGGGCGCGTCTAGCCGTCAACAACGATCTCTCTGGTAAAATGTTAGAAAGACGACTATCCGTCTTAAGTATATTCCAATGTTTCCGAAATAGACTACCCACTTCATTCCATTGATTGTTAAACCTGGTAATAAATCTAATCTGTGTATCCTCCATATTAACACGCGATTGTAGCAACATCTCCCGTGGTTTGACCAAGACCTTCTGGTGAGCCTTGGAGATTACCGCTTTAGGATATCCACGTTCCCGAAAGCGTGAGGTTAAATTTCTGGCCTCGGTTTTGTAGTCCTCCTGTGTTGTACAGTTCCTTTTGGCCCTTGAAAATTGTCCCACCGGTATACTGTCTCTCAAGTTTCTAGGATGAAAACTTTGGTAGTGTAGGAGACTATTAGTGGCAGTCGATTTCCTATGTAATTTTGATACAAGTGAGTCACCCACTTTCCTGATCTCCAGATCCAGGAAGTTCACTGCAGAGGAAGATATACAGTGGGTAAGATGAATGTTAAAATCATTGACGTTCAGCCTATCAATAAATGCAAGTGCCTCAGTTTCCGTGCCCGTCCAGATAATCAAAATGTCATCTATGAAGCGTAGCCATTTAAAGACCCCCCGGTTGTATGCCTGTAAGGGGTACACGTGTGTGTCCTCCCACCAACCCAGGAAAAGGTTGGCAAAGGAGGGTGCACACCGCGCCCCCATGGCGGTCCCAGAGATTTGTCGATAGAAGATATGATCAAACACAAAATAATTGTGAGTAAGAATGAAATTCAAGAGGTCCACAATGAAAGAGTCATGTAGGCGATTACCTCCACTTGTAGCATTCAGAAAATAAAGGACTGCTGCTATGCCGTCTTTATGGGCTATATTTGAATATAGCGATTCAACATCAACAGTGATGAATAGGAAATGGTCAGGTAGACAAAGAGAGGTGAGAATCCGTATCAGATGAGATGAATCTCTGAGATAAGAGGGTAAACTGGTAACGAGGGGCTGCAAGAAAAAATCTATGTAAATACATGCCTTTTCACAAATACTTCCTATGCCTGACACAATAGGTCGACCCGGTGGACATTCCAGATTTTTGTGGACTTTGGGCAAAACATAGAAGGTGGGTATGGAAGGTTTCCTCACTATCATAAATTCCCTCTCTTGTTTATTAATAGTTCCCATAGAAAAAGCCTTCAAAAGTAATCGTTCAAGCTTAGCCGAAAAGACCTGTGTGGGGTCCGAAGGAAGTCTCAAATAAAATCTGGTGTTATTAAGCTGTCTATGTACTTCAGCAGTGTACATACCACGAGGCCATAAAACGATGTTTCCCCCTTTGTCTGCTTCCTTTATCAGGAATTCCTGGTTTTTCTGCAGGCAAAGGAGGGCACGCCTCTCCATAATATTTAAATTTTGATGAGATATATTATTGACAGGTAATCTCCTGATCTCATCTTTCATAACTTCAAAAAATGTAGAGACTGCTGGAACCAAAGACAAAGATGGTAAAATATTAGAGGGTGATCGATGCGGAAACTTTTTCCTACCTTGGTAAGACTGGTTGTCCTCTAGAAGTTCAAGTAAGTCTCGGAAGACCTGTTTATCAGTGGGGGAAGAGAGGTCTGAGAATAAATCAGATTTAGTGTAGATGACCTTGAGAATAATTCTCCTACAAAAGAGATATAAGTCTTTTAGCAAGATGAATTTATCGACTGGTACCATGGGGGAGAAGGAAAGACCCTTCTGTAATACAGACCTTTCAACATCATTTAGTGTATAAGTAGAAAGGTTGATAATCTGGAGTTGGTCAGAGTTCTGGCTTAGAATCTGTTCCTCTTCTTGTATGTCCGGGTGGCCATGGTCCTCACAGAATTTGATCCTATTTTTTTGCTGCCGTTGCTTACCTTTCCCCCGTCTCGTCCGCCGTCGGTGTCGCTCGTTTCTGAGCTTAAAAAATGATCACTATGGCCTATACTTGACAGAGAACCTCCTTCCATATATTTAACAGATGAAAGTTTGCGCAAATTACCCCTATGTTTCCATTTATAGGCTTGATTCCTGTCATAATCGGCTTTATCCCTATTTAACTTGGCTCTTTTCCTCTCCATGGTATCCTTATCAAAATGATCAATGGTGTCCCTCAACTTGGATTGGAAGGGATTTGCACAAGTCAGTCACACGAGTCTGGTGGAATATATCTAGCCTTGAGGAATATCAGAGACTCTCCATCTATCCACGTGGATTGAGAGTCCAGATATTTCCAGCCTGGGAACCAACCCCAGAATTTAAGGCCACATGGGAATCAGGTCTATCACAGTGTTCTAATGTCCTAGTCAATATGCTAATCCAACATGACAGGGATCTTTTTCAGACATTGAAAATTCATATTAAATCATTGGAAACTCAGATGTCCAAATTTGATTATAACAAATTCATAGTGCCCTTCCAATCCAAGTTGAGGGACACCATTGATCGTTTTGATAAGGATACCATGGAGAGGAAAAGAGCCAAGTTAAATAGGGATAAAGCCGATTATGACAGGAATCAAGCCTATAAATGGAAACATAGGGGTAATTTGCGCAAACTTTCATCTGTTAAATATATGGAAGGAGGTTCTCTGTCAAGTATAGGCCATAGTGATCATTTTTTAAGCTCAGAAACGAGCGACACCGACGGCGGACGAGATGGGGGAAACGTAAGCAACGGCAGCAAAAAAATAGGATCAAATTCTGTGAGGACCATGGCCACCAGGACATACAAGAAGAGGAACAGATTCTAAGCCAGAACTCTGACCAACTCCAGATTATCAACCTTTCTACTTATACACTAAATGATGTTGAAAGGGCTGTATTACAGAAGGATCTTTCCTTCTCCCCCATGGTACCAGTCGATAAATTCATCTTGCTAAAAGACTTATATCTCTTTTGTAGGAGAATTATTCTCAAGGTCATCTACACTAAATCTGATTTATTCTCAGACCTCTCTTCCCCCACTGATAAACAGGTCTTCCGAGACTTACTTGAACTTCTAGAGGACAACCAGTCTTACCAAGGTAGGAAAAAGTTTCTGCATCGATCACCCTCTAATATTTTACCATATTTGTCTTTGGTTCCAGCAGTCTCTACATTTTTTGAAGTTATGAAAGATGAGATCAGGAGATTACCTGTCAATAATATATCTCATCAAAATTTAAATATTATGGAGAGGCGTGCCCTCCTTTGCCTGCAGAAAAACCAGGAATTCCTGATAAAGGAAGCAGACAAAGGGGGAAACATCGTTTTATGGCCTCGTGGTATGTACACTGCTGAAGTACATAGACAGCTTAATAACACCAGATTTTATTTGAGACTTCCTTCGGACCCCACACAGGTCTTTTCGGCTAAGCTTGAACGATTACTTTTGAAGGCTTTTTCTATGGGAACTATTAATAAACAAGAGAGGGAATTTATGATAGTGAGGAAACCTTCCATACCCACCTTCTATGTTTTGCCCAAAGTCCACAAAAATCTGGAATGTCCACCGGGTCGACCTATTGTGTCAGGCATAGGAAGTATTTGTGAAAAGGCATGTATTTACATAGATTTTTTCTTGCAGCCCCTCGTTACCAGTTTACCCTCTTATCTCAGAGATTCATCTCATCTGATACGGACTCTCACCTCTCTTTGTCTACCTGACCATTTCCTATTCATCACTGTTTATGTTGAATCGCTATATTCAAATATAGCCCATAAAGACGGCATAGCAGCAGTCCTTTATTTTCTGAATGCTACAAGTGGAGGTAATCGCCTACATGACTCTTTCATTGTGGACCTCTTGAATTTCATTCTTACTCACAATTATTTTGTGTTTGATCATATCTTCTATCGACAAATCTCTGGGACCGCCATGGGGGTGCGGTGTGCGCCCTCCTTTGCCAACCTTTTCCTGGGTTGGTGGGAGGACACACACGTGTACCCCTTACAGGCATACAACCGGGGGGTCTTTAAATGGCTACGCTTCATAGATGACATTTTGATTATCTGGACGGGCACGGAAACTGAGGCACTTGCATTTATTGATAGGCTGAACGTCAATGATTTTAACATTCATCTTACCCACTGTATATCTTCCTCTGCAGTGAACTTCCTGGATCTGGAGATCAGGAAAGTGGGTGACTCACTTGTATCCAAATTACATAGGAAATCGACTGCCACTAATAGTCTCCTCCACCACCAAAGTTTTCATCCTAGAAACTTGAGAGACAGTATACCGGTGGGACAATTTTCAAGGGCCAAAAGGAACTGTACAACACAGGAGGACTACAAAACCGAGGCCAGAAATTTAACCTCACGCTTTCGGGAACGTGGATATCCTAAAGCGGTAATCTCCAAGGCTCACCAGAAGGTCTTGGTCAAACCACGGGAGATGTTGCTACAATCGCGTGTTAATATGGAGGATACACAGATTAGATTTATTACCAGGTTTAACAATCAATGGAATGAAGTGGGTAGTCTATTTCGGAAACATTGGAATATACTTAAGACGGATAGTCGTCTTTCTAACATTTTACCAGAGAGACCGTTGTTGACGGCTAGACGCGCCCCTAATTTAAGGGATAAACTTATGCATAGTCATTATACACGCCCCAGTTGTAGTACCTCGGGCGGCAGTAAATTTAAGGGTTCATTCCCTTGTGGCGATTGTTCTGCTTGTCCATTTTTCTCATCTGGTAAAATTTTTACTAATCCGATTGACAACCATCAATACCCTTTGAGGGATTTTATCAACTGTAGGTCTACTAATGTTGTATATGCATTGACCTGTCCCTGTCCGAAGGTTTATGTTGGTCAAACGTCGCAGGAACTCCGCAGACGGGTACAGCAACATGTCTCCAACATCCATCTTGCTGAGCAGGATTTGAAGAAGGGCAAGGCCATCTCATCGGTGGCTTTGCACTTCTTCCAATGCCATTCTGGTAGCCCCAATAAAATGCGAGTCATGGGCCTTCAAAAAATGAGGCCTAATTCACGTAACTCGGATCACACTAAGGATCTATTGAGATCCGAATCAAGGTGGATCTTTGTTCTTGATACAGTGGCCCCTAGGGGCATAAATGAGGATTTTTCATTTACTGGTTACTTGGCTTAAATTCCTATGGTATCCTTGCTATTGGAGTCCCGCTTTAGATTGAGGGCTCTCTGGTCTCCCCCCTTTTTCCTTTTTTTTCTTCTTCTTCTTTTTCTTTTTCTTTTCCTTTTTTTTTATTTTTTCATCTCCCCTCGTGTGGCTGGCTTGTGCATCTCCTCCATTCCATAACAAGCTAATCTCCAGTAATCATTTCAAATGCCATGTCCTTATATTTGTATGTATATTATATATATTGCCATCAGACTTTATCAGCCACCTTGTAATGGCCTACAATCTGTATATGATTGTTGTCTGTTTTATGTTTGTCTGTGGTTGGTTTGTCTTATGTTTATGTTTGTATCGTCATACACATCTTATGCACATTTGGTGACTTTCTGACTTCAATCACATCTTTTATCTTGCTCTTGGCCTGGTCAGGCACTTTTCCTTGATCAGGGCTAGCCCTTTTTGTCTCTGTACCGGTATATTTTTTGCAGCGGACGCGCTACTTCCGGGGGTACATATATGTTTTTACATTCTGTTCTCCCCTGTAGTGTCGGCCTTTTTCCTGCCGTGACTATTTTGGGGGGCTGTGTCCCGCACGATCTTTGGGGGGGCGGTTCCTGGAGCCGGATGTGGTGGTTTCTGTTTAGCTCCGGTTGCGTTCCACCAAGGCGTCTGGGTGGAACGCATGAGAGATAGGAAGGGGCGGCGATTCGCCGACCGGATATGACGTCTTATTCAATTCCGGTTGTGTCACACCACAGCACGTGGGCTGCACGCTGTGAAAACAGGAAATGACCGTCCGATCCGCCACGATGCTGGAGAGACTTAGTGAGGCATTAATTTTCACCTGAAGGGAATCACACTAAATTGGATAGACTATTTAATTTACACATGTGTTCACTGACAACATACCCCTGACGAAGCTGCGGTCTAGCAGCGTAACGCGTAGGGTCTCTGGTGCCAACAGGTTACTATGTCATTTTATTATTTTTGACTTTTCCCTTGACCACTTAGGAGTGCCCGCTTTGCCATACATGGCTTTTACTCATTATCCTATATCGTATATCAGGTGGGATGATATGTTTTGATAAACGCTGATATTATACGGGCCCCTAGTTCTAGTAGATTACTACTCCCACTCATTCCTTCTTTCCTTGATTTATTATGATGTATGGTTTGATTACTTGGGGGTGTTTGGTTCATCATCTATATTTGGTCTAGTGGCGCTGTGCTACCCTTTACTAGGGCGACATAGCTTGGTCAATAAGCATTATTGTATTATGAGATAGTAAAAATAAAAATGATACCTGTGGCCTAAGGGGGATTTATTGCTTTGGAACACTATTATTATTCCTCCCCCATGAATATTGCTATGCCTTGTCTGTTTTTAATTGTTTTTATTTTTTCTTGTGTTGTCAGTGTGTAATCATGCAATAAAGACTTTTTCATTTTTCTAATATTGGGTGTGCACGGTTGTATATCCTGAGTCTTTTTTCTTCCTTATTATATCAAGTAATGCATCCTTAGCCACAACTGTGTCAGTGACCAGCATCGGTCATGGGTCTGCAGCTCGCAGGGGTGGCAAAGTGTTGCCTTGCCTGGGCCTTTTTTCACACCACCAACTCACGTTATCCGGTAACTTTGCAAGAAAAAAATCAGTAGTGGGAAAAAGTGCAATAAGTTTACTACTACATACATGAACCTTCACATGAGCAATCATCATGCGTTACTCTGGCAATTTCACTGCGATAAAATATGAGCCGCAACAACCATCAGCCACCCCATCAACCGCATCTGCTTCTTATTCCTCCTCCTCTGTTACTGTGGCAAGTATTGTCATGCAGATCTCTGACCGCAGAACCTCCGTTTCTTTACCAGCTCCAGTCAGGCTAAGTGAGAGCCCATCAGCTGTCTCGTAAGAGGACATGCTTGCTGTTTTTGACCAATTTCGGAGACTGAGCACACCACGACTTTATCAATCCACCGTAAATTCTCCGACTACACCTTACTTACGGTCCAGCAGTTTGTCCGGTTCACCATACTCTGCCCTCTCTCAGCACTGCAGCCAGCCCTCGGTCAGGCAATTGTGGTCACTTAAAATATTGTTTCCTCATACAAATGACAGAGCTAAGAGGTTGAACTCCACCATCTAAAAATTGTTGGCCACGGAAATAGTGGTGTCAGGCCCTAATTTTTTTCAATTTTAAGACTCCTGGTTGGGTCTCCATCTGATGGGTTGGCTGTAGTGGAAGAAGTGTCAGTCCACATTATAATAGTTATACTCTAGTGAAACATATATTAGTGCAGATATTGTTCTCCACAATGGGGTACACATGATAAAATCAAAATTGGTTTTCTTACTACCGTGGTATATAAGGCAGGCTACATTTCATCTTTTAATTCTCTGGTGCAGATATTGTTCACACAGGGGTACACATGATAAAATCTAAATTGGTTTTCTTACTACCGGGGTATATAACGCAGGCTACATCTCTTCTTTTAATGTTTTGGTACAGATATTGTTCTTCACACAGGGGTACACCTGATAAAATCAAAATTGTTTTTCTTACTATCGTGGAATATAAAGTAGGATACATTTTATCTTTAAATTCTTTGGTGTTGATATTGTTCTCCACACAGGTGTACACATGATAAAATCAAAGTTGGTTTTATTAGTACCATGATGCAGGCTATATTTCATCTTTTAATTAGTGATGAGCAAACGTGCTCGCCACTACTTGGTACACGCTAGAGCATCACGGTGCTCAACAAGCTTGATGAGTATTTCCGGATTGCTTGGGCGGGAACTTGGATCCCCGCCCTGCATGTTTGGCACTCTTTAGAGAGCCAATGAACATGCAGGGATTTCTTGCCATGCACTGTAATGCCATAGCCATCTTGGTTGTGAGCATTACAGCATCATCAGGTCTATATAAGACCTGGCGCCACTATGCTCGTCACAGTCTACTCCGGAAACAGGCAGAGTAGGGAGAGGTGCTGCTGAGTCAGGGAGAGATTTGCTTGTTTATAGTTAGTATAGGTATTCCACAACATATATATATGTCCATCAGAACTAACACTCCTTCTGAGGACTAATCCAGCTGCATATATTCAGTGCTGATAGCAGGAGTTAGGCAGGCAGGCAGTGTATGTGGCAGACTGCAGTGCATATAGTGCAAGAGGGTCCATTGAACATTCTGTCTGCTGCTGCTGCTGTTCTTACAGATATTTGTAGACATAGCCCCAGATATCAGGGGCCAAGCCAGGGCAATTTTTTTTATCTTAATCCTGGTTATTTGCTTAAAAACCAAGGCAAGTCAGGTATGTGACAGACTGCAGTGGATGATACAGCACAAGAGGGTCAATTGCACATTCTGACTGCTACTATTACAGATATTTGTAGATATAGCCCCAGGTATCAGGGGCCAGGGCTAATTTTTTATCTTCATCATGATTATTTGCTTAAAGAGCAATCCAGAGTACACAATTTTTCTGCTCCATTTTCTTGTTAGCACTGCAGAATACAGACAGATCTTTTCCGTATTACAGCGATAAAAATCCAGAAATTTGTAGTTAATGTTGAAAATATTGGCCTCCATTTCCATTTTGTTGCAGTGTGTCTGTGAAGCCATTCACATGAGGTCGCTGTGAAGAATAGTATTAGTAAACTACAGGCCCGCTTTTTAAATCTGTGGTTCTCCGTCACACGTATCACATATAACTGCGGTCCAAAATCAGTCATTTCTGGCTTCCATTTCCATGTTGTTCAGGGTGTCGGTCAAGCTATTCACACAGGGTCTCTGTGAAGAATAGTATTAGTAAACTACAGGTTTGCTATTTAAAACCGTGGTTCTCTGTCAGATTTATCTAACATATAACTGCGTTCCAAAATCAGCCATTTCTGGCTTCCATTTCTATTTTATTGCAGTGTGTCGGTCAAGCTATTAACACGAGGTCTCTGGGAAGAATAACATTAGTAAACTACAGTCCTGCTATTTAAAACTGTGGTTCTCCGTCAGACGTATCACATACAACTGCGTTCCAAAGTCAGCAATTTCTAGTAAACGTGGAAAATATTGTCCTCCATATAAAATGGGCAAGGTGTATGGCAAAGGATGGAGCGTGGACGTGATGGTGTTGGTGCATGCAGAGGCCGAGGACGTGGCCATGGGCAAGCTGAAATTGTGCCACAACAAACACCCACTTCTTGTCGCTCGACCTTCCTGTCCCAATTCTTGGGGACCACAGCACACCACTATTGAATCCAGAGCAGTGTCAAAAGGTTGTTGGTTGGATAGCAGAAAATTCTTCCATTCGTCACTTTGCCACCAACATGTTTTCAACACGGTCAAGTCTCAGTAGCTGTGAGTCTGGACAGAATATTCCTCACCCTGATCCTCCTTCCTCCCACTATGCCAAGTGTCCAGAGACTACTGATCCCACACTTGGACACTCAGAAGAGCTGTTCACTTTTCCATTTGTAGATTGGGGCCTCTGGCCTTCCCAGCTTCAAGCGAGTCAAGAGGAGAATGCGTGTAGTGTTGCCCAAATATTTGAGAAGCCACGGTCACCAGAAGGTAACGGTGGGAAAGTGCAATTACTGTTACAAGAGGTGGATGATGATGAGACACAATTGCCAGAAAGTCAGGAGGAGGACCAGGGTGCGGAAGTGGAAGACGGGGTGGTGGATGATATAGCAACTGACTAAACCTGGCAGGGGCACATGCAGAGCGAGGACAGCAGCAAACAGGGGGAGGGAGGGGTAGCATCACAACAGGCAGGAAAAAGCAGTGTCGTGGCCGCAGACACAATGTGGGAAAGCGTTCCATGTAACACCAATACGACGGAAGTTGCCAGTACAACTGTTAGGTCTTCCCGAGTCTGGTTGTTTTTTAAAGACTCTGCAAATAACCCCAAAAAGGCCATATGTACCATCTGCCAGGCCAGCATCAGCAGGGGTAGCAAAACTAGCAGCCTGACCACCACGAGCATGATCAGGCACATGGCAGCAAAGCACCTGACTAAGTGGGCCAAACCCCAGGGTCCAGAAACATTGTCTGCGGGTGACACCTCTGCTTCTTTCGCTGTTGTGCGTGCACGCCAACCCTTGTGCACCATTAGCAAGCACATCCATGTCCTTGTCCCAGCGCAGCGTTCAGTTGTCCCTACCCCAGTCCTTGGAACGCAAACGCAAATACGCAGCCAATGCTCCACCGGCCACACTACCAAATTCACACATTTCGAGAATGCTTGCTTTCGAAATGTTGCCTTTTAGGTTCGTGGAGATTGATGCTTTCCGCAACCTGATGGTGGCAGCCATCCCTCGGTCCTCGGTCCCCAGCCGCCATCCCCACCTTACACGAGCACGTGTCCCACAAAATTAGCCGTGTCCTCAACAATGCAGTTACTGGGAAAGTCCAGCTAACCACGGACAAGTGGGCAAGTGCTTGTTTGCAGGGATGGTACATCTCGCTGACGGCACACTGGGTTAATATAGTGGAAGCCAGGACCCAGTCGGACCTTGGGATGGAACACGTCCTCCCAACACCAAGGATTGCGGGCCCTGGGTCAATCAGGGTTACCCCCACATTGTACAGCTCCTGTACCTCCTCCTCTTCAGCTTCCATTTCCGAAATGACCACATCAGTCAGAAGCTGGAAGCAATGCAGCTTTACCTCGGCCAAGCGGCAACAGGCTGTGCTGAAGCTAATATGCCAAACTTCACGCTTAAGACTTTTGGACAGCTCTGAAAGAGCAGGCAGATCTGTGGCTGACACCACTGACCCTACAGCCAGGCATGGTCGTGTGTGACAATGGCTGGAACCTGGTGGCGTCTCTGAAGTGAGGCGAGCTCACACATGTACCATGCCTGGCCAATGTGCTTAACCTCGTGGTTCAGCGGTTTCTCAAAATTTACCCATATCTTCCGGATCTGCTAGTCTAAGTACGCCGTGTGTGCCCATTTTAGAAAGTCAGCTACAGATTCCGTTGTCCTTGCCATGTTTTAGCTGCATTTGCAGCTTCTGGCTCACCGACTGGTGTGCGATGTCCCCATGGGTTGGAACTCTACATTGCAAATGTTGGGAAGGATTTGTGAGCAGAAGAGGGCAGTTGTTAACTACCAGCATCAACAAGGCCGTCGTTATTCAGGTCAGACTCCACACATAAGACCTCAGGAGTGGACATGGATATCAGACATCTGTACCATCCTTCAAAACTTTGAGGACTCCACCAAGATGTTGAGCGGCGATGAGGCCATAATTAGCATCACCACCCTGTTTCTCTCTCTTCTGAAATGCTCTCTGCTCACAAATAAAGAGGATGTATTGCAGGCGAAGCACGTTGAAGTGGAGCAAGAAATCATATAGGTTAATTCCACACAGCCCAGCCTCATCTTATCCCAACGTGGATTGGGTGACAATGAGGAAGAGGAGGAGGAGGAAGAACAGGAGCTAGTTTCCTGCGCTATAGACGTTACTACCTGCACAACTGTCATACTGTCTGTTCAGCGTGGATGGCCTCAGGAGAAGGATGAGGAGGAGAGCATGGTCAATCATCCTCTTGGTGAGGACACGGAAGTCTTGCCTGTTAGCAGTTTGGCACACATGGCTGAGTTTATGTTACACTGCCTTTCTCGTGATCCTCGCGTTGTCCAAATTTTGGTTGACAGTCATTACTGGTTGGTGAAACTTCTAGACCCTCGCTACAAGGAGAACTTTCTGTCCCTTTTTACTGCGGCGGACAGGCCTTTTAAAATGGGGCAGTACCAGAAGGCCCTTGTTGCAGAATTATTAAAAAAATTCCCATCTGAAAATGCTGGCGGCAGACGTCACAGTTCGTTGTACAACCAAGGAGTACAGGTGAGAGAGACACAAATTCAATCCAACAGAGGCAGGGGAACACTGTCAAAGTTCTGGGACAGTTTTCTCAGACCCTCCCATCGCACAGGCCCTGATGCACGGGGTACTGTCACAAGGAGGGAAAAGTTTCGGAAGATGCTGAGGGAGTACCTTGCCGACCGTACCAACATTCTCCGTGATTCCTCTGTACCTTATAATTATTGGGTATCCAAGCTGGACACGTGGCATGAACTAGCTCTCTACGCCTTGGAGGTCCTGGTCTGCCCTGCTGCTAGCGTTTTGTCAGAGCAGGTTTTTAGTGCCGCTGGTGGAATTATAACCTATAGGCGTATCTATCCACCTATCAATTGAAAATGCTGACAGGCTGACGCTTATAAAAATGAACAAGGGCTGGATTGGGCCAGACTTCTCAACACCACAGAATGATAGGAGCGTAGCAAAAACTGAAATCCATTGTCTTTTTATGGGAGGTCTAACTCTATTTCCATGCACCTCTGCCTTCACACCCAGATATGGGTATACGCTTCCTGATTTTTCTATTTGCTCTTTTCTTCCTCCTTCTCCTCATCCTCATCCTCCACCACCATATCACCACCATATCTTCCATTTCACCATATACATGTCTCTTGCAAGGGGCATTGGAGTTCCTCCAAATTTTTGGCAGCCATTGCTTTACTGCATAGGCAAACAGTATGGGAGACCCACTTCCTAATAATGGGCACATTGTTTTCAGGAGGCCCTCCGACCTCTATGTCTCTTGCAAGGGACATTGGAGTTCCTCCAAATTTTTGGCAGCCGTTGCATTCACTGCATAGGCAAACAGTATGGGAGACCCACTTCCTAATAATGGGAACATTGTTTTCAGGAGGCCCTCCGATCTCTACGTCTCTTGCAAGCGGTATTGGAGTTCCTCCAAATTTTTGGCAGCCGTCGTATTCACTGCATAGGCAAACAGTATGGGAGACCCACTTCCTAATAATGGGAAAATTGTTATCAGGAGGGCCTCCGACCTCTACGTCTCTTGCAAGGGGCATTGGAGTTCCTACAAATTTCTGGAAGCTGTTGCAGTCAATGCATATGCAAGAACAGTATGGGAGACCCACTCCTTTCTAATGGGAACATGTCGTTACTGAAGCCCACCTCTATGTGTCTTTAAATTGTTATTGGGGTTTTTCCTAAATTTTGGCAGCCTTTGCTGTGACTGCATGAGCATTGCCACTATAGGAGACCCACTCTTTTATAATGGGAACATATTTTTACAGAGACCTTCTCTATGTCTCTTCAAAGGGGTATTGGGGTGCGTCCAAATTTTTGGCAGCCCTTGCAGTCACTACATACTCAATAACAGTATAGGAGACCCACTCTTTAATAATGGGAACAACAAACCAAAGCCGACTGCTGGCCCTTTAAGAGCAGTAAGGGCTGCCTGTATGGCCCTATAAAAAGAGTGTTTGTGACTTTCAGAGTCCCTCCTTTATAAATGAAAAAGGATGTGTCTGATGATGTCTCACACACCACAGGGAAATATAAGGTTGAAAAATGTTAAAATTACATTTCCCAGAGAATGCATTTTCCACCGTTGAAAACAATGCAAAAGTGCAAAAGTGCATCAAAAATGCTACGTGTGAACATAGTCCAAGGTTTAGAGGAGCATTTTTATTTTTGTATATTTATTTTGTCTTTTACAAGTCATTACCCTGGAAAGGATGTTCTTTAACATTTTTCCCAGGAAAATCTATTTTGGTTTTGTTTTTGTATATTTTATTGTGAGTCCGTAAAAGTGGCGTAATACTCTGACAACATTGTTGACAGCAATGAACTTTGAATCAGAGAAGCTTCCAATGGTCTTCCCCATGCTGTTCCCATGTCATTACAGCACTGTTCTCATTGATATGGGCAATTTTTAGGCCCTCTGCAGACTGTCGGGGGTACGGCAGGAAAAATACTCTAGTTTCCCATAGACTGAAATTGGGCTTGTTGTTCAGATCGAGCACTCGAGCATTTCAATTTGCTCAACCCGAGCAATGAGCATCCAAGCATTTTAGTGCTTGCTCACAACTACTTTTAATTCTTTGGTGCAGATATTGTTCTGCAAACAGGGGCACACATGATAAAATCGAAATTGGTTTCCTTACTACTGTGATATATAAAGCAGGCTACATCCAATCTTTTAATTCTTTTGTACAGATATTGTTCTCTACACAGGGGTACACATAATAAAATCAAAATTGTTTTTCTTACTACCCTGTTATATAAAGCAGGCTTCATTTCATCTTTTTATTTTTTGGTGCTGATATTGTTCTCCATACACAGGTACACATTAGTGATGAGCAAGCACTAAATGTGCTGAACTTAGTGGTTCAGCAGTTTCTCAAAACCTACCCAGATTTGCCAGAGCTGCTTGTGAAAGTACAACGCATGTGTGCCTATTTCAGAAAGTCAGCTACAACTTCCTCCACCCTTGCAGTGCTTCAGCAGCATTTGCAGCTTTCAGCTCACCGACTGGTGTGCAATGTCATCAAAGTTGCAGATGTTGGGAACGGTTTGTGAGTAGCAGAGGGCAGCTGCTGAGTGCCAGCTTCAACACGCCCATTGAAATTCAGGCCAGCCTCCGCACATAAGAGCTGATGAATGGACATGGATGTCTGACATCTGCGCTGTCCTCCAAAAGAAAATGAGAAATCTACCAAAATGGTGAGCGACAATGATGCCATAATTAGCATCACCATCCCGCTTCTTTGTCTACTGAAAAGCTCGCTGCTCACAATTAAAGAGGAGGCATTACAGGCGGAGCAAGGAACTATACAGGGTGATGCTACACAGCCCAGCCTCATCTAATTTCAACGCGGATTGGGTGATAATGAGGAGGAGGTGGAGGATGAGAAGGAGAACATGGACAGTCATCCTCTTGGTGATGAAAGGGAAGTCTTTGATGTCTTGGAAGTCTTTATACCCCTCTTTAAGTCTTCGGGAAAGCTGTATGGGTTTCGCTTAATGATGACCTTCAGGGGCCTAAACCGTGACTTTGCTTATGCATGTTATTTCTTAAAACACATTGCAGATCAAGCCATTTCCCAACTCTGTAGTCATGAAATTCAAGGCGTAAAGAAAGATCTTTGGGTGTCAAATCACCACCGAAAAGTGTGAGATGACGGTGGATGGGCTGCCATTGCTTATGCAACAAGCTGCATTAGAGGACTTCCTGATAGAAAAGACAGCCGGAGTAGATATGGTTTCCCTCTATGCCGGTCCTTTCACCGAGCTAAAGAATATGGCTGTGGTGAAATACAACTGTCACAAAGAAGCAGTGTCAGACTGAAGAACATTGGGCCCATCAGAGGATTTGATTCTGAGGGCCCACCTTTCTCCCCCACTCAAGAGGCCCATAGCAGCTGCAAGGTTTGCACTATGAGATCTCCTGAAGGAGAAGCCAGGGCCCACCAGTTCTCTGGTGGGCCTTTCCAACCCTGGTGAGAAGCAGCCCTGGCTAAGAAAAATCTGTGAAGGTTCCTGGACACTCTATGGCTGCTTTTTTTAACTGTGGACTGGCTCCAGAAATCTATAAGAGTTAAAATCTGCAATCTGGCACCTTAGCAAACCCCAAATATAATAATATTAATAATAATCTTTGTATTTATATAGTGCCAACATATTCCCCAGCGCTTTACAATTGAGACAATTTACAGACATTATCGGCACTGTCCCCATTGCAGCTCATGAGCTACAGTCATGGCCAAAAGTATTGAGAATAAGACAAATAGTAATTTTTCCAAAGTTTACTGCTTCATTTTTTGTAATGGCAATTTGCATATACTCCTGAATGTCAAAGAGTGATCAGCTTAACAGCAATTACTGTACTTGCAAAGTCAATCTTTGCCCAGAAAATGAGCTTTAACCCCCAAAACACATTTCAACATCACTGCAGTCCTGCCTTAAAAGGAGCAGCTAACATCATTTTAGTGAATGATCCATTAACACAGGTGTGGGTGTTGATGAGGACAGGGCTGGCGATCAATCAGTCATGATTAAGTAAGAATGACATCACTGGACACTTTAAAAGGAGGCTGGTTCTTGGTATCATTGTTTCTCTTCAGTTAACCATGGTTATCTCTAAAGAAACACATGCAGCCATCATTGCACTGCACAAAAATGGCCTAACAGGGAAGAGTATCGCAGCTACAAAGATTGCACCTCAGTCAACAATCTATCACATTACCAAGAACTTCAAGGAGAGAGCTTCCATTGTTGTCAAAAAGGCTCCAGGGCGCCCAAGAAAGACCAGCAAGCGCCAGGACCGTATCTTAAAACTGTTTCAGCTACGGGATCGGACTACCAGCAGTGCCGAGCTTGCTCAGGAATGGCAGCAGGCTGGTGTGAGTGCTTCTGCACGCACTGTGAGGCGGAGACTCTTTGAGCAAGGGCTGGTTTCAAGGAGGGCAGCAAAGAAGCCACTTCTCTCCAGAAAAAACATCAGGGACCGACTGATGTTCTGCAAAAGGTACAGGGAGTGGACTGCTGAGGACTGGGGCAAAGTCATTTTCTCTGATGAATCCCCTTTTCGATTGTTTGGGACATCTGGAAAACAGCTTATTCGGAGAAGAAGAAGTGAGCGCTACCACCAGTCTTGTCTCATGCCAACTGTAAAGCATCCTGAAACCATTCATGTGTGGGGTTGCTTCTCAGCCAAGGGAATCGGCTCACTCACAGTCTTGCCTAAAAACACAGCCATGAATAAAGAATGATGCCAGAATGTCCTCCAAGAGCAACTTCTCCCAACTATCCAAGAGCAGTTTGGCGCCCAACAATGCCTTTTCCAGCATGATGGAGCACCTTGCCATAAAGCAAAGGTGATAACTAAATGGCTCATGGAACAAAACATAGAGATTTTGGGTCCATGGCCTGGAAACTCCCCAGATCTTAATCCCATTGAGAACTTGTGGTCAATCATCAAGAGACGAGTGGACAAACAAAAACCAACAAATTCTGGCAAAATGCAAGCATTGATTATGCAAGAATGGACTGCTATCAGTCAGGATTTGGTCCAAAAGTTGATTGAGAGCATGCCAGGGAGAATTACAGAGGTCTTGAAGAAGAAGGGGCAACACTGCAAATATTGACTTGCTGCATTAACTCATTCTAACTGTCAATATAACCTATTGGTACTCATAATATGATTGCAATTATATTTCTGTATGTGATATAAACAACAGACAAACACTAATAAAAACCAGAGGCCAGCAGATCATGTGAAAATATAATTTTGGTGTCATTCTCAAAACTTTTGGCCATGACTGTACATTCCCTATCAGTATGTCTTTGGAGTGTGGGAGGAAGCCGGAAAATCCTGGGGCAACTCACGCAAACAATGGGAGAACATATAAACTCCTTGCAGATGTTGTCCTTGGTAGGATTTGAACCCAGGATCCCAGCACTGCAGTGCTAACCACTGAGCCACAGTGCTGTTCTCTCTGTTCTCCCTCTGATATCTTACATGCTGGAAAAACTTGCACCTCCCGCCACTCAGTGTCTTAAGCTCCTTCATGAGAAACTAATGCTTGGGCAGCCACTCAGTCTAATAAATAAAATTTCTGAGAAGTAAAATGTGGATGTATTCACTTCTGGTACTGGGTGCTAATTCCAAACCATAGTGTGCCATAACTCAATATAAATATTACTGGCTGGTTGGAGGCAAGCTCATTCCCACAGAAAAGTACCAGTGTCAACACACGGATGCATTGGGAGATAAAGGGGGAAGAAGGGCCCTAGCAGTAAGGAGCAAGGGAAGGGACACCTCCTGCCACCAACCTGTGTCTGTCCCTAAGCTCCCCTATCATCCCCTAACGTCCCCTCCCCCCGTGCGCGATCACATGCCTAAACCCTCGCTGGCCCTGGACTTAACCTGGCTAGTGCACAGGTCAGCGAGACCCTAGTCTCACCACTACAATAGGATAGCACAATGAATGGAAGAGAAACAAAGGGAAGATAACAACATAAAATACACATCTCTCCAACAGAAAACTTCACCGCTGCAATAGCAATGAACATCACAACTTCTCCAGAGACTGGCTCCTTCAGAGGTCAGCATAGAATGAATTATAACCGGCGGTCAGCTGATGGATCATCTGGCTATTTAAAGGGACATTGGAGTGGCACTAACCAGCATCAGCTGACCACTAACCAAAGGCTGCCAGCAAGCAACTAACATTAACCATTGTTTGACCAAAGTGAAAAAAGTACATTTAAATTAGAGCATAACCAGAGCTGCCCCAAATCTCAAAATTATTTGTGACAACCAGCAAGCTAAGGAGATTGTGGCCCCTATCATCATGAATGAGTTAGCTTGTTGTCTAGTAGTCTGGTTTTTAAACTAAAGATCCTGCTGTTTTTATAGTTTTAAGTGAGCACACAGAGATCATGGTTTCTGCAGCAGCACATCAAGGCTGAACCTGCTGGAGTGCATTGCAATCACAGAAACAGCTGTGCTTGCAGTGGAAAATAAAAGTTAAAGTTTAGACTTAGTCAAGCTATTTGACCAAGTCGGATTTAAGAAAACCTGACGTGTGCTTTTATTTTTTGAGTGATCTACAGGATGGTAGTGGGGCAGGTCATTCCCTCCAGCCCGGGTCTCACAACTGGCTCATGGCTAGGATTCACATTTAAACCTCAGCAAAGGTTTGGGTGTATAAGTGGTTTGTTTGCTAGCTGCAGAGCAGGAGACTCTGTGTACTGCAAGACTGTATGAAGGCATAAAACAGGCCTGTGAAGGCAACGTAAAGGGTGCACCTTTGGGCATCGCTACACATGCTTTCCCCCTCTTGAGTCTGTGAAGTTTTGGATCAGACCTCTGATGCCCCAGAATAGAATGTGTGAACAGCTCTGCAGTTGTTCCCCACAGTCAGTTGGGCAGTTGGAGAGTTGTGACGTGGGGGAAAACAAGGGTGTCTTCCACTCACACACAACCTCCTCATCTTACCCCTTATGTGTCAATGTCCCCCAAGGTTCGGTTCTAGGACCCCAGCTCTTCTCCATCTACACCTTCGGCTTGGGACAGCTCATGGAGTCTTGCGGCTTTCATTTTCACCTCTATGCTGATGACACACAGATCTACCTCTCTGGACCTGATATCACCCCCTTACTAATCAGAATCCCACAATGTGTGTCCGCTATTTCATCCTTCTCTGCTAGATTTGTGCAAATTGTCTCTTCAGAGAGGAAGAGGACTAGAACTCTAGTGCCACCTACAGGATGTAGCAATCCTAAAAGTCAATAATGACCCTTTAACAAGCCTTATCACATGACTTAGTCCTAAGTCATGTGATAAGGCTCGTTAAAGGGTCATTATTGACTTCTAAGATTGCTACCTCCTGTAGGTAGCACTAGAGTTCTAGCCCTCTTCCTCTCTGAAGAGACAATTTGCATATTTCCCAGAGGAGCATTGTGGCTTTAAAAGTCTCCTCACCTAACGTGCTTAATAGTGTTGAGCCACCCCCGTAGTGTTCGAGTTCGGTTCGGTTCGTCGAACACCCGTGTGTTCGCCGAACTGTTCGCCGAACTGTTCGTCGAACACCTTCGAACACTGTTAAAACCAATGGCAGGCAAACAAAAACACATAGAAACACATAGAAAACACCTTCAAAGGTGTCCAAAAGCTGACAAACTGCTCAGAAGACACAACTAACACATGGAAAAGTGACAAGTACATATAGTCATGCGAAAAGAAAAGAGGTGGAGGAGTAAAAGGAGGGGGAGACACAAATATAGGCATGTCATGCCCTTCTAAAATCCAAAAAGTGAGAAGCCGACACGTTCAGTCCGCTCCTGCCCGTGCCACCTCCGTGTCGCCGGGTTTGTGCCAGAGCCGCGGTGAACCCTGACGGCCAGCCCCCCTCTCCCAATACTGGTGCCTGTCCGCTGGTGGGTTGAGAGAGCCCCCCTGTGGTGGAGGCAGCTCTAAGCTTTTTAATTTAAATTGTCCCTCTAATTTGAATGAATACACTTTAAATCCATTTACAAGGATCTATTGGAGGGCAAGTCTCATGCCAGCAGCCGCGTAATTCCAGCTCCAGTAGCGTCCACTAAAGCTGCTGCAGTTAAAAAGCTTTTATAAGGATCGAGCTCGGCTGTCCACCGCAAGGCATCCTAGTGCCAGTCCCAGCCCCTATGCCTTGGGGTGCCTCCTGATGCTCTTCACTAAGTATCCCGTGGTCCCGAAGCATTTCCTTTGAAAAAATTAAGTGTCCAAACTACAGGTGGTGTAGCTTGCTTAACAGCCGGGATAATCCGCTGACTAGCAGACACTGCTACTAGGCACAAAGTATTTCCTGGGCTAGATGCAGTTAAAAATTTGTAAGTAGATACTCTCGTTGGATGCTGAGAAAGCATTCCATAGAGTCTCCTGGCACGCCATATATGATTCTCTTAAAAAGCTTGGGGTAGGGGTCTAGGGGACCCTTTTATAGCCAAAATCACGGCCCTGTATCACAATACGTCACCTAGGCTGAAGATAAATGGAACTGTAGCACCGAGGGCTCGGTTGCTACAGACGTATTGCACCTCACCCAGAGGTGTGATATCTCACTCTCAGATAAGGATGGAGTGTGGATCAGGACCCGACACCTGCATGCATTACACCACATTGCCGTGGGGCAGGGCGACCAATATGCCCCTGAGATGGGCACGACAGTCCCTGTCCCTGGCTGGAGTGGGGGGAGGGAACACTGAGGAAGGGGAACCCTGCAGTGCAGGAGCAGGGAGGAAGCAGTTCCTGGGTGCATTGAGAAGGGAGTATAAAAGGTGGGCACCATCTTAGTTCAGTGCAGAGAAGTCTGAGCAGAAGTGGCAGGGAGCAGGGGCTCTGCATGAGCTCTGCTCCGGAGGCGGGCCTAGTAACAGAGGCCCAGGCCTGCAAGAGGGAGAAGGAAGGAAGAGGAGCGGAGAAGGCTCCAGGAACGAGGAATGAAGGGATCCCAGGGGTGCGGACGGGCGAGTCGCCACCGCACGCCCGAATCCACCTGCGTGGAGGGGTCAGGCCAAAGGGGGAGACCGGTCCCCGAACTAGTGGAGGCAGGAAACGACCCTCAGCTAGAAACCGGAGGCTCTGACATTTTATGTGGCGCAGTCCCTTGCTCCACCCGCTAGGAAGGCACCACATAGGATCAGGGAAACTGGCGCCAAGTTTACCAAGAGGAGGCCCGAGGCAGCCGGACAGAAGTGTTGGTAAGAAAGGCCAGACAAAGGACACACAAAGGGGGTCCTGTGAAGCGCTACAAAGTTATCTGGGAGTTGTCTGAGCCCCTCACCTGGTGAGCACAGTACGACGTGGGCAGCCGTTACCTGCAGACGTGGTCTGGATAATAAGAACTGTGAGTAAAGGCCCTGAACTGCATCACTGACTCCGTGTCGTTACTGCTGCTGCCCTGCACCATCACCCCCATCCTCCGCATACACTGCCCTGAGGCTATACTCTTCCCGTGGGGAGTTATGCTACGCTCTGCTGCACCCACAACACCAGCCTTAGCGGTCTGCCCTGTAGCGGCGGTTCACTCTGACCGCAATCCACGGGTGGCGTAGTCGGACATTTAAACATCAAAACCACATAAATAGTTCCGCCACTGGTTTGACCGCCCTGAGCCACGGAACCGGATCGCCGCCACGAAGACTACAACCACCAGCATCCACCAAAAAGGGTCCGGCTCCGGGTGTCCCAAGGCCCAGGGGGTGCGTCAGAACATTTTCATCACCTTTCACAATCACCAATGGGACAAGGCAGGGATGTCCTCTGTCCCCTCTCTTATACATCCTAGTGACGGAGCACCTGCTCTCATCAATTCGCCATAACCCCAATATTAGGTGGATTGAGGTGGGAGGCACCGAGTACAAGTGCTCTCTATTTGCTGATGATGTCCTAGTATATATCACTCAATCACATATATCCATCCCTGCTGTTATGGCTGAAATAGATCACTTTGTTACATGGTAAAATTTTAAAATCAATGCAGCGAAGTCTGAGGCCCTCGATGTCTCCCTCCCTAAATCCATATAGGATTCCATCCAGTCCAACTTTCCCTTTGCCTGGCCCTCACAGGGTATCAAATACTTAGGAATTCCTATTCATAGAGACCTCTCCCATCTATGTTATCTTAATTTTGGGCCCTTTATTGAACAATTCCATACAGACCACGGTTGGCAAGTTAGAACTGTAAGATTCACTACGTGAACCACTGGTGTTTTGTGGAAAAGCACATGTACACAGCGTTCCAAATTATTATGCAAAAAGTGTTTAGGAGTGATAAGGAAAGAATTTGTTTGTTTGTCAGTTAAACTCATTGATGGTGATGTGTGTCAGGGCTCTTTATATCACTGTAAGCAATTGCAGACACCTGTGCTAATTAGTTTGGCAGGTGTGTCCAATGAAAGGCAAGACTACTTAAGAAGGCTCTCTCACATTATTAAGCAGCCTACATTTTCTGCCAAAATGGGAAAGAAAAAGGATGTGTCGGCTGCTGAGAAGCAACAAATTGTGGAGTGTTTAGGTCAAGGCATGACTACAATCAACATTGTGCGATGATCAGGATGAAGTGTCTTGGCAATCAAGAAGTATGTAGCTGATTCACAGTACACACGTGTGCGTGCTGATAAGGGCAAATTGAGGACTCTTTCCTACAGGCAATTACGTCAGGTTGAAAGAGCAGCGGCAAAAAAGCCTTGTCATAGCAGCAGACAAGTTTTTGAAGCTGCTTGTGCCTCCAACGTCCCCCGAACAACAAGATGCAGGGTCCTTCAGAGGTTTGCAGCTGTGCATACGCCATCCTGTCGACCTCCTCTATCCACTTCACACAAGCAGAAACGGCTCCAGTGGGCCAAACATTACATGAAGACTGATTTCAAAACTCTTTTGTTCACGGATGAGTGCCGTGCAGCGCTCGATGGTCCAGATGAATGGAGTGGAGGATGGCTGGTTGATGGACACCCCACGCAAACACGGCTACAGCGCCAACAAGGAGGAGGTGGAGTAATGTTTTGGGCTGGAATCATGGGGAGAGAGATTGTCGGCCCCTTTAGGATCCCTGAAGGCGCTAAAGATGAACTCCATAATGTATGTGGATTTTCTCAAACAGCACTTCCTGCCATGGTTCAAGAAGAAGAACCGTGTATTTCACAGCAAGATCATTTTTCTGCATGATAATGCACCATCTCATGCTGCACATAAAACATCTGCATCTCTGGCTGATATGGGCATAAAAGGGGACAAACTTATGGTGTGACCCCCATGCTCCCCTGACCTCTACCCCATTCAGAACCTTTGGAGCATCATTAAAAGGAGTGTCTATGATGGCGGGAGGCAGTTCACATCTAAGCAACAACTCTGGGAGGGTATTCTGTCCTCATGCAAAACAATTGAAGCAGAAACCATCCAAAACCTGACAAATTCAATGGACGAGAGAGTTCAGAAGCTCCTTTCGAACAAGGGGTCCTATGTGAAAATGTAACATCACCTAGAATAAAGTTTTGAGTTGAAAACTGTTTGATTTCAGTTTCTAACAACCTGCTAATGCTTATAATTTCAAAAATGACCATTTTTTTGGTCTTTATTAAAATGAAAAGGTTGATCGAAAAGTTTGGGGGATCTAAGAGTGTGGCAACCCAGTAGTCATGATTACTTCAAATTCTGACAATATGAGGGTCATGCTGCAGGTAGTGCAGCAAGAAGGCACTTATGTGTCTTGCGCATCTCGGAGCCCCAAAATTATTTTCCGGGCTAGATGCAGCTAAAAATTATTTTTAATTTTAAATCTGGTGAAGCTTATTATAGATGGCCTAATAGGATCAGTGCTGCACACTGCTACAAAGCCCAAATTATTTTCCAGTCAAGATACAGATAAACATGATTAGTAATTTGAAAGCTTAAAACAGTTGGTAGGGTGATTTTAACCAATCATCAAGCTTTTACTCTCCCCAGGATGACACAGGGGTAGAAAAGTCGTTTCGGATCCATGATTTGTTCATCTTTATGAACGTGAGTCTGTCTACATTATCAGTGGAGAGCCGCGTGCGCTTATCTGTCAGCACACCACCAGCAGCGCTGAACACACGTTCAGACAGAACGCTGGCTGCGGGGCATGACAAGATCTCCAAGGCGTAAGTGGCTAGCTCCGGCCATTTATCCAGATTGGAAGCCCAAAAAGAGCAAGGGTCCAGTGACACAGTCGTGGCTTCAATGTTTACTTGGAGATACTCCTGTACCATCGTCTCTAGGCGTTGACTATGTGTCAGACTTCTTGTCTCCTGTGGCCTTGCAAAGGATGGGCTAAAAAAGTGGTGAAATGATTCCGCAAAATTGATGTTACCAGCAGATACTGTGGTTCTGTTACGGTTTGAGTGCTGAACACTTGACGGTCCCACGGTTGGCAAGTTGGAACTGTGAGATTCACTACGTGCACCACTGGTATTTTGTGGAAAAGCACATGTAAGATTCTGCAACAGTCTCTGCTGATACTCCTGCATGCGTGCATCCCTTTCTATGGCAGGAATAATTTCTGCAAATTTACTTTTGTACCGGGGATCTAACAGTGTGGCAACCCAGTAGTCAGGATTATTTCTAATTCTCACAATTCGAGGGTCATGTTGCAGGTAGTGCAGCAAGAAGGCACTCATGTGTGTTGCGCATCCAGGAGCACCAAGTCCCTGTTGTGTTGGTGGCGAGGTAACAATCATGCTTCCTTCCTCTGTCCTCTCCCCCCAACCTCGCACAACAGAAATGTGATCAAGGTCTCCCTCATCTGATGAGTCTTCCATCAGTTCGTCCTCCACTTCTTCCTGGGCTCCTGCACCTTCCTCACTAGTTTGGCTGCTACCATGCGCCCTGGTAAAACCATCTCCCCCACCCTCACATGCCTGCCGCCTTGGTGCTGCCGACCTTCTGGACCTTGCAGATGTTAGCCCTTCCGCATACAACTCCTCCTCCTCTACTTCCTCCACCTCCTCTTGTGCCACCACCTGACTCCGAATTCTGTTTAACATGTGCTCCAGCATGTAAATCACCGGAATAGTCATGCTAATAATGGCATCGTCAGCACTAAACATCTTCGTCGCCATTTCAAAACTGTGCAGAAGGGTGCATAGGTCCCTGATCTGAGACCACTCCTCCAGCGTGATTTGCCCCACCTCTGAATCTCGTTGGCCCAGGCTATACGTCAGAACGTATTGCACCAGGGCTTGTCGGTGCTGCCACAGTCGCTGCAACATGTGCAGAGTTGAATTCCACCGGGTAGGCACATCGCATTTTAGCCGGTGAAGTGGCAGGCCCAACGACTTCTGTAGAGATGTAAGTCGCTGAGCTGCGGGATGCGAACGGCGGAAGTGAGCACACAGCGACCGTGCCCTCTGCAGAAGGCCATCTAGTCTGGGATAGTGGGCTAAAAATTGCTGGACAACCAGGTTCAACACGTGAGCCATACAAGGCACGTGTGTGACATTGCCCCGGCGAAGGGCCGCACCCAGGTTTGCAGCATTGTCGCACACGGCCTTCCCTGGTTTCAGGTCCAGTGGAGACAACCATTCATGAAATTGGTTCTCCAGAGCTGACCACAACTCCTCAGCTGTGTGACTCACATTTCCCAGACATTTCAATGTAAAAACCGCCTGATGACGTTGAGCCCTACTGCCAGCATAGTAAGGAGGTGTGCAGGATCCCTTCTGCGCAGTTAGAAAGCTTGTGGCATGACCAGACAGGCTTTGGGTGCAGGTGGAAGACCGAGAGGAGGTTGAGGAGGCAGAAGCAGTGGAGGAAAAATGACATAAAGAGGATTGACGCACAACTCGTGGGGACGGCAAGACTTGGACAGCAGCCCCTTGTCCTGCTGTCACCATAGTTACCCAGTGCCCAGTCAGCGACATGTAACGCCCCTGTCCATGCCTCCTCGTCCAAGTGTCTGTGGTGAAATGCACCCTGTCACACACAGAGTTTCTCAAAGAAGCAGTGATGTTGTGTGCGACATGCTGGTGGAGCGCAGGCACACCTTTCTTTGAGAAGTAGTGCCGACTGGGCATCTGGTACTGGGGCACTGCGACGGACATAAGGTCTCGAAAATCCTCTGTGTCCACCAGGCGGAAAGGCAGCATTTCTGTAGCCAAGAGCTTGCAGATGGTGAAATTCAACCTCTTAGCTTTCTCATGGCTAGGAGGAAATGGTCTTTTACTTGTCCACATCTGAGGGACCGAGGGCTGGCTATTGTGCTTAGACGGGGTTGATAAGGGTGTCCCCGGCAAACTGCCGGTCTGTGAGGAAGATGCAGGCGGACATGTTAGGTTGCCTTGATCCAAAGGTGGTGCTATCGATGTCGGACAGCGCTCAAGACCAGCTGGTGTTACCACCTCCAAAGAAAATGATGACCTGCCAATCACGCTGGCTGTTGCGGGTAAAGAGGTGGCAGGTCTGCGCCCCAAAACAGGTGTGACTGCTGTCCCCCCAGTCACAGAGGATGAAGAGGCTGCGGATGCACAAGATATGGCAGACGGTGGTTGGCCCGGCCGGCTAGACCGCATTGTAGCACACTGAGCTTCCCACTGCAACTTATGCTTCATGTCCATGTGCCGGTTCATGCATGAAGTACTCAAACTATGTATTTTTTGGCCTCTACTTAGCTTTTGCTGACAAATGTTACAGATAACACGAGTTGGGTCATCTTTATCGATCTGAAAAAATGCCCAGGCTATGCAAGGCTTAGCACCCATGCGACCTGAAGAGCCACCACGACTTGTGGTGAGAGGCAGAGTTGTGTTTGAGGATGCAGTTGTTGACGTGCTTCCAGTACTACGTCTCTGTCCAGGAAGGCGCAACCTGACCTCGTCGTCACTAGCATCTTCCTCCACCTCCTCTGCTGACCTCATCTCTTGGCTGACTGTGGGTTGACAGTAAGTGGGATCTCCGACCTCATCATCATCACCCTGTGCGTTATCACACCCGTCGTCCTCAGAGCCAACCTGTTCCTGCCCTGACAAAAAACTAAAGTTGTCGCTCCAATCAGGTATTTGAGTCTTATCATCGTCTTCCTCATTGTCTCCACCAACAGGAGTTACAGTTTGGGAATGAGGGTCTACATTATGGTCAGAACCTTCTGCGTCTGGTCCTGGATCCGACTCATAAAGATTCTGGGCATCAGTGCAGATCATTTCCTCGTCTGGATTCACAGAAGCGCTGGAGTCGACCTCTGATTCCCAAGCTATAGTATGAGTAAACAGCTCTGCAGACTCAACCATCTGTTCTACCTCATACTCAGACGGGCAGCTGGAGATTTGGGAGCTGTGAGGAAGCAAGTGCGATTTGGGTGACACCTTTGAGGACTGGAGTATTTGTGTTGTTGAAGTTGATGTGGAGGAGAGCCCACTTAAAGGAGCACTTGATATCCATTGAAGCACCTGCTGTTTTTGTGCCTCATCTGGAATTTGTAGCGATTGGCGTGGCCGTAAGAAAGGGATCTTATCAAATTTCCGCTAAAAGAAGTAGACATTTTAGTTTGGCTGGAAGATGGTCTTTCTTCTGCACCTACCCCACGGACACAACCTTTTTTCCCCTTCCCAACACGCCTATTCCCCTTTCCACCAGCAGCAGGCCTTTTTCCACTCATTTTGGTGGTTAACTAATTCACAACTCTGGAGTTGTTTGCACAAAAAAACAATGGATGGTAACCGAGCAGAGCTGAGTGGCCAAACTGTGGTATTAGGCCAAAACTATTGGCTGGGTTAGATGCAGAAAAAAATTATTTTTAATTTGCAACCTGATGGAGGTCAGTATAGATGGACTAATAGACCAAGTCCCACACACCGCTAGAAGCCCAAATATTTTTTCAGAGCTAGATGCAGAAAATTTTTTATTCAATTTGCAACCTGATGGAGGTCAGTATAGATGGACTAATAGACCAAGTCCCACACACTGCTAGAAGCCCAAATATTTTTTCAGAGCTAGATGCAGAAAAAAATTATTTTTAATTTGCAACCTGATGGAGGTCAGTATAGATGGACTAATAGACCAAGTCCCACACACCGCTAGAAGCCCAAATATTTTTTCAGAGCTAGATGCAGAAAAAAATTATTTTTAATTTGCAACCTGATGGAGGTCAGTATAGATGGACTAATAGACCAAGTCCCACACACCGCTAGAAGCCCAAATATTTTTTCAGAGCTAGATGCAGAAAATTTTTTTATTCAATTTGCAACCTGATGGAGGTCAGTATAGATGGACTAATAGACCAAGTCCCACACACTGCTAGAAGCCCAAATATTTTTTCAGAGCTAGATGCAGAAAAAAATTATTTTTAATTTGCAACCTGATGGAGGTCAGTATAGATGGACTAATAGACCAAGTCCCACACACCGCTAGAAGCCCAAATATTTTTTCAGCGCTAGATGCAGAAAAAAATTATTTTTAATTTGCAACCTGATGGAGGTCAGTATAGATGGACTAATAGACCAAGTCCCACACACCGCTAGAAGCCCAAATATTTTTTCAGAGCTAGATGCAGAAAATTTTTTTATTCAATTTGCAACCTGATGGAGGTCAGTATAGATGGACTAATAGACCAAGTCCCACACACTGCTAGAAGCCCAAATATTTTTTCAGAGCTAAATGAAGAAAAAAATTATTTTTAATTTGCAACCTGATGGAGGTCAGTATAGATAGACTAATAGACCAAGTCCCACACACTGCTAGAAGCCCAAATATTTTTTCAGAGCTAGATGCAGAAAAAAATTATTTTTAATTTGCAACCTGATGGAGGTCAGTATAGATGGACTAATAGACCAAGTCCCACACACTGCTAGAAGCCCAAATATTTTTTCAGAGCTAGATGCAGAAAAAAATTATATTCAGTTTGCAACCTGATGGAGGTCAGTATAGATGGACTAATAGAATGATGCTATGCCCAAAAGATTTTACTTCACTAGGTGCAGTAAAAAAATTGGTATTCTATACACAGGTGGTATATCTTGCAACACAGATAGGCTACTCCACTGACTAACAAACTCTGCAATAGGCCAAAAAGGATTAGCTTTGCTAGATTCAGCCAAATGCTGTGAAAAAAACTTGCACAGCACTGGCACAGACCTGCCTGGCAAAAACTGATAGGAACTGATGTAACCTAGTCCTGAAAAGGACTCCAATTACAATTAGTCTTTATTCCCACAATCTATCTATTTAAGAGCACAGACCTGCCTGATAAAAGTCGTAGGAAATGCTGTAACCTAGTCCTTAAAAGGACTGCAATCACAACTATTCCCTACTCCCAAGCTATCTGTATATTTGTGCGAAAATTGGCTTGAAATTAACAAGGTATAGCGCACACAGCAACAGCGGTGCCGTCTAACACGCAGCTGCAGCAGTGAGAAAATGGTGGCGACGGGGAAAATGGCTTGGTCTTATAGGGCAAGGACATGTGACATACACTGCCAATCACACATGCCCTTGCTTGTGTGAAAAAAAGCACTTCGCTCCGTGTGTGCGCTGCTGATAGGCTGACAGATTGCACCTCCCCACTGCAAATGCGGGAAAGAGAAAAAAAAATGGAGATCTTCATTGTTCCTGCAGAGATCCATCCCCTGCCCCTCCCCCCGCCCCGCTGTACACTCAAACTGCGTATTAACATTAATTTTCATCATTACTGAGAAAAAATCCAGTTATGATTTTGGTGCACGAACAGTTATCGAACATAACCTCGAACAGCCGAATTTTTCTCAAATTGTTCGTGTTCGCCGACCGGCTCGAACACCGCCCAAAACAGCTCGAATTTGAGATTGGCGAACAGTTCGAGTAGAACAACGCTCATCTCTAGTGCTTAACACGTTACTCTCCGCAAGGAGAAATATTACCCCTAGATACCTGCTAGATTTGTAAAACTTAACATGGATAAAACAGAATTCATAATTTTTCCACCATCTCATTCATTCCCCCCAACTGACTTATCCATCAAAGTCAATGGTTACCCACTCTCCCCAGTCCCGCAAGCTAGACTCTGATCTGTCTTTGAAATGTCACATCCAAGTATTCCACTTGCTGCTGACTCCAACTCCAACTATCTCTGGTATCCGTACATCCCTCAACCATGAATCTACAAAAACACCAGTGCACGCCCTCATCATCTCCTGCCTCGACTACTGCAAGCTCCTGTTCGGTGACCTCCCTTCTACCACTCTCGCACTCCTCCAATCTATCCTAAAATGTGCTGACTGACTAATCCACCTATCCCCCCTCTATTCCCCGGCTTCTCCCCTCTGTCAATCCCTGCGCTGGCTCCCCTTTGCCCAGAGATTCCAGTTAAAAAACCTAACTTTGGCATATCAAACCATCCAAAACCTGTCTCCTCCATACTTCTGTGACCTAGTCTCCCTCTACTTACCTGCGCGCAACCTCGCATCCTTCCAAGATCTCCTTCTCTACTTCTCTCTTATCTTTTCTTGCCACAATCGCATACAAGATTTGTCTCATGCATCTCTCCTACTGTGGAACTCTGTACCCCAACACATCAGACTCACGCCTACCATGGAAACCTTTAAAAGGAAACTAAAGACCCACTTCTTGTGACAAGCATACAATCTGCAATAAACCTCGCTCCACCATACCGCTGCATGACCAGCTGTACCCTCACCTAATGTATCCTCACCCATCCCTTGTAGATTGCTTGTGTGCCCTCATGGGCAGGGTGCTCTCTTCTCTTGTACCAGTCGGTGACTCCTTTTCACATGTAAAGCGCCATGGAATAAATGGCACTATAATAATAAATAATAATTATACTACTTGTACCCTGGGACAGCCTGCTGTGCTTATCAGTTAGGACCCCACCAGCAGCGCTGAAGACACGTTCTGAGAGTACACTGGCTGCCGGACATGAAAAAACCTCCAAGGCGTGACAGGCGAGCTTAGGCCACTCATCCATTTTTGAAGACCAAAGTGTCAAAGGGTCAAATCCATCTCTGATGATATTGAGTTCTAGATACTCTTGCACCATCCTCTCCAGTCATAGACCATGTGTCAGACTTGAACTCGGTTGTGCTGGTGCACAAGCTGGTCTAAAAAATGTGTGAAAGGACTCACAGAAATTGCTTTTGCCACTTACACTGCTGCTGCTGCTAATATTTTGGTGTTAACGAATTGATGTGCTGGAGGTTGGAAGTGTAGAGCTGTGATGCACATTGTGTGCCTCACTGCTGTCTTGGGGAAAACATCTCTTAAAGCTGTGTAAATGTGTGCTTCGATACTCCAGCCTTCTCGGGTCCTTTTCCAGGGTGGGAAGCATCTGTCAAAATTGACTCTTATAACGTGGATCTAACATAATGGCAACCCAGTAGTCAGCACTATTTCGCATCATAACTATACCGGGATCATGTTGCAGATAGTGCAGCAAGAAGGCATTCATATGTTGGTCTTTTCCATGAGGTCCAAGCCCATGCTGTGTTGGTAGCTGGGTAACTCTGATGCTTGTTTCCTCTGTCCCCTCCCGCCTACCACAAACAACAGAGAGGAAATGATTATCCTCTTCATCTCCTGACAGTTGCTCGCCCATCACCTCTTCCTCCTCCATTTGTTCCTAGGCTCTTGCACCTTCACTAACAGTATGTCTGGTATCATCTGCCCAACTCGATCACAGTAATCAACTCTCCCTTGGCACCCTAAGATGTCCCCTACTGTATCACGGAAGTAACAGAAGAAAGTATTTTTTTTTACTGTGGATGAGGTCTGTATACAGTAGAATATATGCTCAAAGAAATTTCAAACTCATCTCTAGCCTGCTGTATCATATTTGTCACAGAAAAAAATGACTTTTTTACTCTGCAGGAGCTCTGCGTATAGCTGAATTTCACCACCACAAAATGACAAGGTGACATATGGCATACTGTATCACGTTTGTCACAGAAAAAAAAATATTTTTTCACTCTTGTTAGCAACTGAAAAAAAAAGTTTTTCTACTCTGCACACAGCTGAATTTCAACGCCACAAAATGACAAGAAGAAATATGGCGTACTGTATCATATTTGGAACAGAAACATTTTTTTTTTACACTTATTGGCAACTGAAAAAAATATTTTTTTTACTCTGCACACAGCTGAATTCCAATGTCACAAAATGACAAGATGAAATATGGTGTACAGTATCACGTTTGTCAGAAAAAAAAAAAATTGTACTCTGCAGGAGATCTGCATACAGCTGAATGTTACCCCCACAAAATGACAAAGTGGGCTACTACGGCTTGCTGTATCACATTAGTAACTGAAAAAAAATAGATTTTTAAAGGTGTACTCGTGCATGGAGCACAATAGAAGCAGTGCACAACAGACTTCTATGAAATGTGCCCTGCTGCCTTTGTGTGGACCTTAGTAATGGCACATGAAAAAAGATCTGCTGGAAGGTTGATTTCACAGCCACACAGGACACTTTCTACCTAAACTATCTGACTTAGAAGCAACCATCTAACTAACCAGCTAAAATCTCTAATGAATCCAGAAGCATCATGAGGAGTAGCCTTTCTGACCTGTTATAATGACAAAATTGTGCTAAAACAACATGTCCATTCTTTATATAGAGAGGGACATGTGATTTCAGCAGCCAATGGCACAAGACCTTGTGTCGGGACATTGTGGATGGTTTCTGCACCCTGATTGGCTAGCCGTGATTTGCAAACAGAAAGTTAAGGGAAAAAAAAATTACAATTATGCCGCTGCTTTGAGCTCCTCTGAGGTCTCCCCAGCCCCTCCCCTCATCAAACACATCCCCCCGCTCATCATACACCTCCACTATCCTAGGCAAAGTGATAAAAATACTTTAGTTGCAGCGCAATAATTTCCCGCACTTTTACCAATTTTTGCAGATTTTAAGCAAAAATGCTCGTGTTTCCGATGACAAATCCGAATGTGCCATATTTGTGCCGAATTTGAAATTGGCGATCATTTTTGAACACATTTGCTCATCACTACTTTTACCCTCAGTTTCTTTAGCAAGGCAGTGGTGGTCTTGGAGATGTGTTTGGGGATGTTATCATGTTGGAATACTGACCTGCCGCCCAATTTCCGAAGAAAGGGGCTCATGCTCTGCTTCAATATGTCACAGTACATGTTGGCATTCATGGTTCCCTCAGTGAACTGTAGCTCCCCACAGCACTCATGCAGCCTCAAACCATGACACTCCCTCCACCATGCTTGACTGTAGGCAAAACAAACTTGTCTTTGTACTCCCCACCTGGTTTCCGCCACATGCGTTTGACACCATCTGAACCAATTAAGTTTATCTTGGTCTCTTCAGAACCCAGGACACGGTCGCGGAAATCCATGTCCTTACTCTGCTTGTCTTCAGCAAACTGTTTGCGAGCTTTCTTGTGCATCATCTTTAGATGAGTCTTCTTTCTGGGATGCCAGCCATGCAGACTAATTTGATGTAGTGTGCGGGATATGGTCTGAGCACTGACTGGCGGGTCTGCCACCCCTGTAAACTGTGCAGCAAGGCCGGCAGCACTCATATGTCTGTTTTAAAAAGATAACCCCCTGGATATGACTTCTCTGTCTTCTCTGACAGATTTATAAAACTTAACATGGACAAAACTGAATTCATCATCTTTCCACTGTCTCACCCCCCAACTGACCTATCCATCAAAGTCTGTGGCTGCCCACTCTCCTCAGTCCTGCAAGCCTGCAGCCTCGGGGTAACCCTGGACTGTAACCTCTCCTTTAAACCACATATCCAAGCCCTTTCCACTTCCTGCTGATTCCAACTCTAAAATATCTCCCGGATTTGCACATTCCTCAACCACGAATCTGCAAAAACACTAGTGCATGCCCTCATCATCTCCCGCCTCGACTACTGCAACCTCCTGCTCTGTGGCCTCCCCTCTAACCCTCTTGCACCCCTCCAATCTATCCTAAACTCTGCAGCCTGACTAATCCACTTGTCCCCCCGCTATTTCTTGGCCTCTCCCCTCTGTCAATCCCTTCACTGGCTCCCCATTGCCCAGAGCCTCCAGTTCAAAACCCTAACAATGGCATACAAAGCCATCCACAACCTGTTTACCCCGTACATCTGTGACCTAGTCTCCCGGGACTTACCAACAAGCAACCTTGCATCCTCACAAGATCTCCTTCTCTACTCCCGTCTTATCTCCTCTTCTCACAATCGTATACAAGATTTCTCCCGTGCTTCCCTCCTACTCTGGAACTCTCTACCCCAACACATCAGACTCTCACCTACCATGGAGGCCTTCATAAGGAACCTGAAGTCTCACCTATTCCGACAAGCCTACAACCTGCAGTAACCTCACCTACTGTATCCTCACCCATCCCCTGTAGATTGTGAGCCCTCGCATTGTTCAAAATTTATAGTAATTGTTTGTGCTTTGTATATCCCTTTCACATGTAAAGCGCCATGGAATGATGGCTATAATAGTAAATAATAATAATAATATGACACTGAGCACGTGCACTCAACTTCTGTGGTCGACCATGGCAAAGCCTCTTCTGAGTAGAATCTGTCTTGTTAAACCACTGTATGGTCTTGGCCACCGTGCTGCAGCGCAGTGTGAGGGTATTGGCAATCTTCTTATAGCCTAGACCATTTTTATGTAGAGTAAAAATTCTTTTTTTTCAGATCCTCAGAATGTTCTTTGCCATTAGGTGCCATGTTCAACTTCCGGTGACCAGTATGAGAGAGTGTGAAAGCGATAGCACCAAATTTACCACACCTGCTACCCATTCACACCTGAGACCTTGTATCACCAATGAGCCACATGACACCTGAGAAAGAAAATGACTAATTTGTTACAATTTGGCCATTTTTACTAAGGGGTGTACTCACTTTTGCTGTCAGTTGTTTACAGATTAATGGCTGTGTGTTGAGTTATTTAGAGGGAACCAAATTTATACAAGCTGTTATACAAGCTGTACATGGACTACTTTACATTGTATCAAAGATTCATATCTAAGGTGTTGTCCCATGGAAAGATATAATAAAATATTTACAAAAATGTGAGGGGTGTACTCACTTTTGTGAGATTCTGTTTGTATCAAAACTCATGTTAGCAAAGAAATAAAAAAGGTCAAATAAGTATTCGAGAAGAAAACGCATAGACTTGGATATGCTTTCTGACAGGCACGGGCTCCACTCTCCTGAAGGAAGAACAGTCTTCAGTCCTTGGAATGCATTACGCTGCCTTTTCCCTCCCTTGGCAGTGGATCCGTGACGTCACAGTTCAGAGTATGCATTCTTCATGTGTGGGACGTCTCACACAACTTCCTTTCACTTTCATTACACCACGCTTCCTCTCAAATCGACCAGACGGATTACTACATTGTTGTATCTATTGATCCCAGTCACTGGTGTCTGTGGGGCGGTGAGTGCTGTGGATTTCTCCTGAGGTTCTGATCAAGCTTTATTTTCACTCTGAGAGTTCTTCTGATACTTTGTGTTTTCTGGATTCTGCTGTTTCTGTCTCTTGTTCTCTACTTTATATTCAGCAGCTTTTACTGTTTGTCTTTCAGACAATATTTTAAGTCTGCAAAGCAAATGACATCTGGATGCCAGAACTTGTTCCTCTACTTAGTTGTGGTGACTATTTGATAATAATAATAAGCTTTTTTTATATAGGGAAAACATATTCCGCAGCGCTTTACAATTCTCAGGTTCATATACAACAGTCATAAGTAACATAGCTAAAGATAATACAATAATTAAAGCAAAAATAATGACGACCCTGCTCGTAAGAGCTTACAATCTACAATGAGGTGGGGGTGACACAAAGTCCAGCGGCTTATTCACAAGGATGGTCCGGCCATCTTGAGGCGATGAGGGATAGATAAAGGCTGCATGAGCTCGTCACCAGCCAGTATCTGTAGTGCTTTTGGGTACGGTGGAGTTTGGTGGAGATTTATGTTTGGAGAAATAATGAATGGGTTATAAATATATAAAAGGACTTAGATTAGGGAAGGTGATAGGCCGCCCTAAACAGGTGTGTTTTTAGAGAGCGTCTAAAACTGTGTAAGTTGTGATTCGTCCTATTTCTTGGGGTAGAGCGTTCCAACGAATAGGTGCAGCTCGGGAGAAGTCTTGGAATTGGGATTGGAAGGTACGGATTAGTGCGGGTGTGATGACATGAGCTTGAAGACATAAGGGACATGTATAAACTCGCCACATTTTTCTTCTTTGTGTCGTGCTGTCTCCAGCTAAGACTTTTATATGTTTCTAAGAAAAAATGCCTTAATGCAAAATTGTGTTTATTTTACTCGCTTATATTATTTATTTATTGGTTTTTGGCTTGATCTCAAGCCATATCAACTTCATGGATGAACGATCTGTAGGAAGATCTTGTGTAAGCCTAGATATGTCCACCAGGTTCTTCTGTGGCGGTATCTTTTTAGTATCAAGCCATCAGGTTTCTGGTCTTTTTCTTCGCCTTGTTCCTTCTATTCTTCCGACCATGATGTCCTACTCCGGTGATTGCTCTCTTTGAATAAAGTGTCCTAAGTAACCAAGTCGCAGCTTAGAGATATTTTCATCCCTGTCTCCATTGGGGCTCTTAATTAAATTCCCTATCTAAATGTTTCGAAGTCAAGAGTGCTGGATGGCATTTTCAGAACGTGTCAGGGGTCTACTTGCAAAAAATATGTGTACTGTATGAAAAAACATAATTTTGTGTTTAGAGGTGTCTTCTTTCTTCCTGAAATGTGACTTGCTTTTAAGAAAAAAATCATGATTTTGGGGTAATATTTCACAATATGTGTGTGCCAGTGCGTATCAAACTACAGTTGTGCTCAAAAGTTTACATACCCAGGCAGAATTTTTCTTTTTTTGGCCTTGTTTCAGAGAATATGAATGATAACGAAAAAACTTTTTCTCCCCTCATGATTATTGGTTGGGTGAAGCAATTTATTGTCAAACTACTGTGTTTTCTCTTTTTAAATCTTAATGACAACAAAAAAACATCCAAATGACCCTGATCAAAAGTTCACATACCCCAGTTCTTAACACCTTTTATTTCCCCCTTTAACATCAGTGACAGCTTGATGTCTTTTGTGGTAGTTGTGGATGAGGTTCTTTATTTTCTCAGATGATAAAGCTGCCCATTCTTCTTGGCAAAAAGCCTCCAGTTCCTGTAAATTCCTGGGCTGTCTAGCATGAACTGCGCGCTTGAGATCTCCCCAGAGTGGCTCAATGATATTGAGGTCAGGAGACTGAGATGGCCACTCCAGAACCTTCACTTTGTTCTGCTGTAGCCAATGACTGGTTGTCTTGGCCTTGTGCTTTGGATTGTAGTCGTGTTGGAACATCCAAGTACGTCCCATGCGCAGCTTCCGGGCTGATGAGTGCAAATTTGCCTCCAGTATTTGCTGATAACATGCTGCATTCATCTTTCCTTCAACTTTTACCAAGTTTCCTGTGCCTTTGTAGCTCACACATTCCCAAAACATCAGCGATCTACCTCCGTGCTTTACTATAGGAATGGTGTTCCTTTCATCATAGGCCTTGTTGACCTCTCTCCAAATGTAAGGTTTATGGTTGTGGCCAAAAAGTTCAATTTTGGTCTCATGACTCCAAATTACCTTGTTCCAGAAGTTTTGAGGCTTGTCTCTGTGCTGTTTGGTGTATTGTAGGGGAGATACTTTGTGGCATTTGCGCAATAATGATTTTCTTCTGGCAACTAGACCATACAGCTCATTTTTCTTCAAGTGTCTCCTTATTGTGCATCTTGAAACAGTCACACCGCTAGTTTTCAGAGAGTCCTGAATTTCAGCTGATGTTATTTATGGGTTTTTCTTTGCATCCCGAACAATTTTCCTGGCAGTTGTGGCCAGAAATTTTTGTTGGTCTACCTAAACATGGTTTGGTTTTTACAGAGCCCCTGATTTTCCATTTGTTAATCACAGTTTGAATGCTGCTGACTGGCATTATCAATTCCTTGGATATTTTTTTGTATCCCTTTCCTGTGTTATATAGTTCAACTACCTTTTCCCGTAGATCCAAGGACAATTCTTTTGCTTTACCCACGACACACAATCCAGAAACATCAGTGGCTGGATGAAAGATGCAAGAAATGCAAGAATCTGTCTGGATCCCAGAAACTCACTCAGCTTTTATGCATACACACTGATTACAAACAAACAGGTCACAGGTGAGGATGTTACCTTTAGTAGCCATTCAAACCCATTTGTTTCAAATTCTGTGCATGTTATCAGGCCAAAATCACCAGGGTATGGGAACTTTTGATCAGGGTCATTTGGATGTTTTTGGTTGTCATTAAGATTTAAAAAGAGAAAACACAGTAGTTTGACAATAACTGGCTTCACCCAACCAATAACCATGAGTGGAGAAAAAGTTTTTTGTTATCATTCATATTCTCTGAAAAAAAAAGGCCAAGAAAGGAAAAATTCTGCCGGGGTATGTAAACTTTTGAGCACAACTGTAAAAGATCCTTACTAGTAGTTGGGGAGGTGGTTTACATGCAGTTGAACACATTCTGCCCAGTCCTGTCTATAGCTGGGAAACTCCCTGACTTATTAAAGCATTGGGCTAATTCTGCAATTTACTGTTCAGTTTAAAAGAGTAGAACAGAGATAGTAAAAATGTAAACCGGTTAATATTGAAATAAGAAAAGAAGCTTGGCACTGTCAAAAAAATAGAAAACTTTCTGAATTAACGGACTCACCCTTTGGCTGGAGGATCCGGTGATGCTTTCTTGTAGTATAAGAATATATGAAGGGAGATGAGAGCGCGCCTCATTTATATGTCCGTGAAAAATGGTACGGGTGTGATTAATGTTTTGGATCAGTGTGTCATAAGTGAGTGGTCTGTCATCAGTATTTCTTACCGATGGATAAATAAGTAAATTATAAAGCTCTTCCTATCCTTGCAATATTAAATAAGGACAGATGGCGCACGGATGGCATCCGCGTGCTGCACTTGTTTTCCGCAGACCCATAGACTTGGTGATATAGAACATAGAAATACTGGAATAAACGGACATGTCTCCATGAGTTTTGCACATTCAAGTGGCCCGTAAAAAAGCACGAACATGTGGGCACCATAGATCATAATGGCTACGTGTTGTATCCGTGAAAATAACTGATAGAAGACATACAAGCAACACTGACGTGTGAATGAGGCCTGAGAGTATCTGTGTGGACTCGGCCTCTGCAGTGTCAGTGTGCGCGCGCATTCTCATTTCCCTATGATTTCTAATTATGTCAAATTGCAAACTTCTACCTATTGTGACTGTGACACAAAGCTGCAAACGTTTCCAAATGTGATGCATTATATGCTGCCAATAAGAAGTAGCATAAATCTTACACAGCTTACTAAATCTAGACATAGATGGGAATACTCTGGACCTGGACTTCTCACGACTCTGCTCAGTGTATGATTTTACTAACTCCTCTCTCACTCTCTGACCATAACCTCCTTTCCTTCTCTGTAAAGACCGGCCTCCCCACTCAGGACACCCCCACTTACCCCACATACAAAAATCTATATGCCAAGTTCATGCTCAAAACTCTGCTCTCCATCTGTCAAACAAGTCTACTTCACAACCCTCATCACATTACTAGCTGACAATCCAAAAAGGCTCTTCAAAACTCTCCATTCCCTCTTGAGTCCCCCGTCATCAACCTTGGCGCTGACGGTCTGGCAACTTATTTCCCAGAAAAAAATTAACCCTATCTATCAGGACATATTCTCACATTGCCCTCAGATGCTGGATCTCCTTTCCTCTGCTCTCTCTCTTTGTTCTCCTCCTGCTTATCTGACCCATCCTTCACAATATATTTTACCAGTAGTGTTGAGCGAGCATGCTCGACACTGCTCGGTACTCGCTTGAGCATCTCACTACTCGGGATGTTCGGCGAGCACCGAGCATTTCCGGGTTACTCGGGCGGGAGCTCGGGTCTCCGCCCTGCATGTTTGGCGCTCTTTACAGAGCCAATGAACATGCAGGGATTGCCACCAAGTCACTGGAATGCCGCAGCCATGTTGTTTGTGGGCATTACAGTGATTGGCTGGCCGCACAGCGTCACCTCGAGTATTTAAAACCGGGCGCCGCCATCTTGGACACAGTCGCTCCGGATCAGACAGTGTAGGGAGAGTGCTGCTGAGTTAGTGAGAGATATATAGTGTAAAATAGTTAGTGTAGGGTCTCTAAAGCCTGCCAGATCAAACAAACAGTCCTTCTCAGGACTAATATCCATCCCAGATATCAGGCAGGCAGGCTGTATGGGAGACGCAGTGGTTATACCAGCAAACGCTGCATTACAGTTCTGTGTGCTCCTGTTGGTCAAATTGCTAGACTTATTATCCGGTCTCAGGGGCCAGGAAAAATACTTTTTTTTCATCTAAATCCTGTATTTTTTTTTTCCTCAGTCAGACTGTACAAATACGCGTCTTATTAACCTTTGGGTATCCCCCCCCCCAAAAAAAAAAAAATTGAGTGTGTCTGTGACTGTTCAGACACCAATATATCTGTTTAAAATAGTCTGGTGTAGGCCAGAGAAATAGAACTGTGGTTTTGCAGTTCCACGGGTCAAATCTCTGTATTATCCTGCTTTTGGCATTTTTTGCCGTAAAAAAAACTGTAATAGTGTCTCCCTGACTTTCAGACACCAATACATCTGTTTAAAAGAGTCGGGTGTAGATCAGAGAAATAGAACTGTGGTTTTCCTCTTACACGGTTCTAATCTCCTTTTTATTACCCTTTTTCCATTGATAGTGCGAGTGTAAGCTATTTTACTTCATTTACAATGAGCAAGGCGCGTGGCAAGGGACGTGGAACTGGACGTTCTGGTGATGGTGCGTGTAGAGGACGGGGCCGTGGCCAAGGTGAAAATGTGCCACAACCAACAGCCACATCTTCTCGCTCCCTCTTCTTGACCGAATTACTAGGGAACCACACTACAGCACCGGTATTGTGAACTGATCAGTTTGAACAGGTTATTAATTGGATAGCCGATAATACTTCCAGTAACCTGGGCACCACCACCTCCGGTCTGTCTTCCACACGGTCAAGTTTTAGTAGCTGTGAGTCTCGACCGCATACTCCTCCTCACCCTGATGCTCCTTTCTCCCTTGCTCCCACCATGCCGAGTGTCGTCAGACAGCAACTGATCCCACACTTGGACACTCTGAAGAGCTGTTCACTGGTCCATTTCCATATTTGTGCCCCTCGCCTGCTCCGCTTGAAGTGGTGGAAGAGGAGATGTAGCGATGCCCAAATATTTGAACAGCCACGGCCACAGGAAGTCGACGCTGGCAATTTGTCACAAGAGGTGGATGATGACGAGACACAATTGCCACGAAGTGAGGAGGAGGATCGTGGTGCACAAGTGGAAGAGGAGGAGGTGGTGGATGATCTAGTAACTGACCCAACGTGGCAGGAAGACACGCAGAGCGAGGCCAGCAGCACATAGGGGGAGTGACTAGCCCAGGGGAATGGGGATGACTCGGTACCCGGGTCTTTAGCCTGGCCTTTGGGGATGTCGCGGTGGTCGGCTCCCGGGCCCGTACCCTGGGCCGCTCTTTAAAAAGGGGGTTGATATTTGTAAAGTTTATAAAAGAAAGAGTTGGTGACGCCACCTGTGGCTTCTGGTGAGGATCACCAGCGCTGCGCAGTCCACTGAGGCCAATGATAAGGCAGCTTGATGGTATAGCTCCCCACAGGTAGAGCTGGGCCTCAGGGCAGTATAGGAACGGGGATGCAGGACAAAGAGACTCCGCCGGGCCAGAACAAGAACAGGGACAGACACAATAGTCACTTCAATACCTTTTACTGGTGGAATTTCAGGCACTCCCCGGAGCACTGTAGGGTGAAGGGTGTATGTCCGGATTCTCCCCAATGAGCAGGTTTTGGGCCTCCTGGTTCTGGCTTCTGCGCAGTAAGTTTCTGACCTGCCTGGAGCTAGGCCTAACTTTGTCTCTGTCCTGCGCTGGCTGACCTTGTGGTAGGGCCTTCTCCTGGAGGGCACGCTCCCGACTTACGGGGCCTATGTGTCTCCTGGCTCTTGTACGTATCAGCACTTTAGCGATCCTGGGACCTGTAGTTCTCCAGGGATTCCGGTTTATCTTACTGGGTCGTGGAGATCCCGGCAAGCTTCGGACCCGGTGTCCGGTAACTGATTCTTCTTCGGGGTGAGCTAATTAAGCTCCTCTGCCCCCTATGAGCAAACTCTCTACTCTTTTGCCTTCGGCCTACTCGGACCCTCAATAGGCTACTCACACTAATGGCAGCATGCCGCACTTCACCGATCTTATGGCGCCGGCACACCTAAAGCTCACTCCTCTGAGCTACATCTGAGTCTAGACCGCGCTCCACTGCAGACTGACCTCTCACAGGCTTCTACTGCGGGAACTCACTCAACAGGTTTGCTCTCTGTCAGTTCCAGTCTAGACTAACGGCTGCCTGGCTCCACCTTCCCTTATATATCTCCCTAACGGGCTCCATCTGGTGGTCTGAGGTGGAAGGTGGAGATGTGTGAATGGTTATGGGGGCCTCTTGTGGAGGAATCCTTCAATACACCCTTCTAGGAGTTGTGATACCAAGCACAGCTGGGCTTCACAGGAAGAAGGCAGAGTACCCAAACAGGCAGGAAGAAGCAGTGTGGTGGCCGCACACAGAAGGTGGGCAACAGTTCCCCGTAACACCAACACGAGGGACGTTGCCAGTACAACCGGTAGGTCTTCCAGAGTCTGGAATTTTTTTAAAGACTCTGCTGATAACCCTAAAAAGGTCATTTGTACCACCTGCCATGCCAGCATCAGCAGGGGTGACAAAACTACCAGCCTGACCACCACCAGCATGATCAGGCACATGGCAGCAAAGCAGCCGACTTTGTGGGGCGAACCCCAGGGTCCACGACCAGTGTCAGCAGGTGTCACCACTGCTTCTTCCGCTGTTGTGCGTGTAATAGAACCCCCTGTTGTGCTTGCAAGGCAATCCCCTGTCCATACTGCATGCAAAGATGCCCCCTCCTCTCAGTCTTCACTTGTTATGGCAGTTTCTCAAGAAACAGCATCAACATCCACGTCCCACCGCAGTGTTCAATTGTCCATATCCCAGAGCTTTGAACGAAAGCGCAAATTCGCAGCCATCGCCCCACAGGCCACAGTCCTAAATTCACACATTTCACAACTGCTTGCGTTGGAAATGCTGCCTTTTAGGCTGGTGGAGACGGAATCCTTCCCCAACCTTATGGCGGTGGCCGTCCCTCGGTACTCGGTCACCAAGCCGACACTATTTTGCCTGGTTTGCCATCCCCGCACTACACAAGCACGTGTCCCAAAACATCTGCCGTGCCCTCAACAACGCAGTTACTGGGAGAGTCCACCTGACAATGGACACGTGGACAAGTGCTTTTGTCCAGGGACGGTACATCTCCCTGACGGCACACTGGGTAAACATAGTGGAAGCCGGGACCCAGTCTGACCTTGGGAAGGAACACATCCTCCCCACACCGAGGATTGCAGGCCCAATGTCAGTCAGAGTTGCCCCCACAGTGTACAGCTCCTGCGCATCATCCTCCTCCTCCTCCTCATGTTCAGCCTCCATCTCAGATATCACCACATCAGTTACAAGCTGGAAGCACTGCAGTACTGCCTCAGCCAAGTGGAAACAGGCTGTGCTGAAACTGATAAGCTTAGATGAGAAACCTCACACTGCTTGTGAGTTGTGGACAGCTGTGAAAGAGCAGGCAGATCTGTGGCTGAGACCGCTGAACCTACATCCAGGCATGGTCGTGTGTGACAATGGCTGTAACCTGGTGGCGGCTCTGAGGCGAGGCGAGATCACACACGTACCATGCCTGGCTCATGTGCTTAACCTCGCGGTTCAGCGGTTTCTTAAATCGTACCCCGAGTTGCCAGATCTGCTGGTCAAAGTACGCCGCCTGTCAGCTCATTTTCGCAAGTCGGCTACAGCTTCCGCCGCCCTTGCTGTGTTGCAGCAGCGTTTGCAGCTTCCGGCCCACTGACTGGTGTGTCCCCACACGCTGGAACTCTACCCTCCACATGTTGCAAAGGATTTGTGAGCAGAAGAGAGCAGTTGTGAAGTACCAGCTGCAACTAGCCCGTCAATATTCAGGTCAGACTCCACACATAAGATCTCAGGAGTGGAACTGGATGTCTGACATATGTGCCATTCTGACAAACTTTGAGGAGTCCACCAAGATGGTGAGTGACGATGACATCTCACTTGTCTGTCTTTTGCAACGCTCTCTGCAGAGAATTAAAGAGGAGGCATTGCAGCCAGAGTATGATGAGATGGATCAAGAACCCGTAATGTGTGATTACACACAGCCCAGCCTCATCTCATCCCAATGTGCATTGGGGGACAATGAGGGAAAGGAGGAGGAGGAGGAAGAACAGGAGCTGGTATCATGCACTGTAGACGCTAGTACCTGTACAACTGTCATACAGTCTGTTCAGCGTGGGTGGCCTGAGGACAGGGAGGAGGAGGAGGAGGAGAGCATGGTCAGTCGTCATCTTGGTGAGGACACGGAAGTCTTGCCCATTACCAGTATGGCACGCATGGCTGACTTTATGTTACGCTGCCTTAACCGTGACTCTCGCGTTGCCAAAATGTTGGGTGACAGTCATTACTGGTTGGTGACACTTTTAGACCCCCACTACAAGGAGATCTTTCACTCTCTTATTCCTGAGGTGGAGAGGTCCACAAAATTGGGGCAGTACCAGAAGGCCCTTGCTGCAGAACTGTTAAAAAAATTCCCATCTGAACACGCTAGCGGCAGAGGTCACAGTTCGTTGATCAACCAAGGCGCACAGGCGAGAGAGACGCAACTCCAATCCAGCGAAGGCAGAGGAACACTGTCAACATTCTGGGACAGTTTTCTGAGACCCGCCCCTCTTACAGGCCCTGAGGCGCGGGGTACTCTCACAAGGAATGGAAAGTTTCATAAGATAGTGAGGGAGTACCTTGCCGACCGTACCAGCATCCTCCGTGATTCCTCTGTGCCTTTTAATTATTGGGTATCCAAGCTAGACACTTGGAATGAACTCGCTCTGTGCGCCTTGGAGGTCCTGGCCTGCCCTGCCGCTAGCGTGTTATCGGAGCATGTTTTCGCACTCGCCTGTCAACTGACAATCCTGACAAGCTGACCCTTATCAAAATGAACAAGGGCTGGATTGGGCCAGACTTCTCATCACCACCAAATGATAGCAGAGTAACATAAAGGCAAATCCACTGTGTTATTTCGGGAGGTGTATTCCCATGCACCGCTTCACACCCACACATGGGCATACGCTTCCTCAATTCGGCTTTTTTTTGCTCTTCTCCTTATCCTCAGCCTCCACCACCACTATACCACCAGGGTGACCGTGGTCCGTGTTGCCAGCATTGCAAGTTCCTCCGTCCTAATTTTTGGCAGCTTTTGCTTGGAAGGCATAGGCAAAGACTATGGGAGACACACTCCCCAATAATGGAAATAATGTTTTTTATATGCTGTACTGCATGGCTCTTGTAAGGGGCAGTAAAACCGTCTTGTTAAACCACTCTGACCTCCACGTCTCTTCCAATGGGCATTTAAGCCATCTTGTTAAGCTACTGCAACCTCCACGTCTCTTCCAAGGGGCATTAAAACCATCTTGTTAAGCTAATGCGACCTCCAACACTTTTCGCAGGGGCATTAAAACCGTCTTGTTAAGCTACTGCGACCTCCACGTCTCTTCCAAGGGGCATTTAAACCGTCTTGTTAAGCTACTGAAACCTCCACTTCTCTTCCAAGGGGTATTTAAACAGTCTTGTTAAGCTAATGCGACCTCCACCACTTTTCCAAGGGGCATTAAAGCTGTCTTGTTAAGCTACTACTACCTCCACCACTTTTCCATGGGGCATTAAAGCTGTCTTGTTAAGCTGCTGTGACCTCCACCACTCTTCCAAGGAGCATTAAAACCATCTTGTTAAGCTACTGCGACCTCCACCGCTCTTCCAAGGGGCATTAAAACCGTCTTGTTAAGCTAATGCGACCTCCACCACTTTTCCCAGGGGCATTGATATTGTCTTTTTATTCCACTGCGACCTCCACGTCTCTTCCAAGGGGCATTAAAACCATCTTGTTAAGCTAATGCGACCTCCACCACTTTTCCTAGGGGCATTGATATTGTCTTTTTATTCCACTGCGACCTCCACGTCTCTTCCAAGGGGCATTAAAACCGTCTTGTTAAGCTACTGTGACCTCCACCACTCTTCCAAAGGGCATTAAAACTGTCTTGTTAAGCTACTGCGACCTCCACCACTTTTTCAAGGGGCATTGATATTGTCTTTTCTATAAATGGAAAAAACGGTTTAGTTAAGGCCCTCTGACCTCCATGTCATTTCCAAGGGGCATTAGAGTGCCTCGAAATTTTTGGTAGGCATTGCACTCACTGCATGCCCTATAACTGTGTAGCCGAACCTCTCCTTTTAGTACAGAAACATATCCTACTAGACATGTGTGGTTGACTGGCCTGATATTGATGTGAATGGTCCCTGTTCCTCCTGCTCTTTCTCCTTTGCCACCACCTCATCCATCATTCATCACCTGAATCTTTGTTTTAACAGGAGTCATACAACTGGGATAGTAGCAGGAAAACATCCAGCAATCCTTGGAGGAGGTAGGATATGCGTCAAAACCGTGACCACCTCAGGCCTAGCCGCTACTACATACTTGCGCTTGCATTCCACATGCCTAAAAGGCCCAATTTCAAGTGCAAGCAAGCTAGCAGTATGGTATTGCAGCCTGGGGGTGGGTGGGTGGCAGGTTGCACACTTACGCTTGCATTCCAAGAAAACAAAGCAGATGCTAACTTCTATCATCATCATCATGCTCCTCACCTTGGCACTCTCAACTCCCCTGATGGAGAAGCCAGGGCCCACCGGAGGAGTCTGGTTCTCTGGTGGGCTCGTCCAATGCTGCCCTAAAGCAGGCCGGGCAAAGAAAAGTGTGAGGGGGGATGTTCCAAGGAGAAATAGGGGCGGCTGGGGACCGTTTATGGACACCCGACTGCCCCCAGGCGGCTGGAGACCGTGTGTGGACACCCGGCCGTGGGGTGGCTGGGGACCGAGCGTGGACACCCGGCCGCCGGGCGGCTGGGGACTGAGTATGGATACCAGGCCGCCGACGCAGCCATGACATGGTGGCTGGCGTCTGCCTCCACATGCCTAAAGGGCCCAATTTCAAGTGAAAGCAAGCTAGCAGTATGGTATTGCAGCCTGGGGGTGGGTGGGTGGCAGGTTGCACACTTACGCTTGCATTCCAAGAAAACAAAGCAGATGCTAACTTCTATCATCATCATCATGCTCCTCACCTTGGCACTCTCAACTCCCCTGATGGAGAAGCCAGGGCCCACCGGAGGAGTCTGGTTCTCTGGTGGGCTTGTCCAATGCTGCCCTAAAGCAGGCCGGGCAAAGAAAAGTGTGAGGGGGGATGTTCCAAGGAGAAATAGGGGTGGCTGGGGACCGTTTATGGACACCCGGCCGCCCCCAGGTGGCTGGGGACCGTGTGTGGACACCCGGCCGCGGGGCAGCTCGGGACCGAGTATGGACACCCGGCCGCCCCCTGGCAGCTGGGGACCGAGCGTGGACACCCGGCCGCTGAGCGGCTGGGGACTGAGTATGGATACCTCGCTGCTGAAGCATCCATGAGGTAGTGGCCAGTTTCGACCTCCTCCAAACTAAAAGGCCCCATTTCAAGTGCAAGCTAGCAGTATGGCATTGCAGCCTGGGGGTGGGTGGGTGGCAGGCTGCATACTTGCGCTTGCATTGCAGGGAGTGGGGAAGGTTCAATTGAACACTGCCCTGGGACAAGGACTTGCACGGGGATAGTTGCAAGTCTGCATCTTCTGATGCTGCAAGGTTCACTGCTGATGGGCACACTTTTAGGCAGAGACCTGGGTGTCAGAGATGCTTCCAGGGGTCTTCCCCATGCTGTTCCCATGTCTTTTCAGCACTGTATGCATGTGTCACACAACACATGGCCAGATAATATTGTAAAATGTTAAAATGACATTTCCCGGTGAATGCATTTGTCACGGTTGAAAGCAATGCAAAAAAAAAAATGCTACTTGTGAATATAGCCCAAGGTCTGGAGGAGTATTTTGGTCTTTGGTTATTTATTTTAGCTTATACACAAGTCTTTAGGCTATGTGCCCACGTTGCGGACCTGAAGCATATTTTTTACGCTTCTCCCTGGCGGGAAAATCGCATGCGGATATTACATGCGGTTTTCCCGCCAGGTAGAAGCGTTTGTGAGGCGTCTTTGCATGCATTTCCGCATGCGGGTTATCAAGCACTTCTCCAAGCATCACTTGGAAAAGTGCTTGACAACTTGTTCAGAATGGTAAAAAATAAAAAAATAAACTTTATACTCACCTTCTGATGCATTCTCTGCCCCGTCCGGAGTCTTGAGCGGCTCACGCTGTTGTGTGCAGGACCTGCGGTGACGTCATTGAGTCATGTGGTGGGTCACATGACTCAATGACGTGGCAGGTCCTTCAGACAACAGCGCGACGGAGGGAAAACATCAGAAGATAAGTATAAACTTTATTTTATTCTTTTTTTTACAGGTTCTTTGGTACCCAGGTCTGGAGGAGAGTCTCCTCTCCTCCAGACTTGGGTACCATCCGCACATTGATTCCGCAGCGCTTCCGCAAAATTAATGAACATGCTGCGGATTTTTGACTGCAGCATATACGCTGCGGAAAAATCCGCAGCATGGGCATTGACATTGCGGAATGCCATTGGGGACCATGGGGTGCGGATCTACATGCGTTTTTCAAGCGTTTACGCTGCGGAAATTCCGCAGCATATACGCTTGAAAAACGCTACGTGGGCACACAGCCTTACCCTGGAAAGGAAGTTCCTTAACATATTTCACAGGAAAACAGTTTCAGTTTCGTTTTTGAACGTTTTATTGTGAGCCCGTAAAAGTGGCTTAATACCTCTGACCACGTTGTTGACAGCAGTGACCTGGGGGTCAGAAATGCTTCCTGGGGCGATCCCCATGCTGCCCCCATGTCTTTTGAGCACTGTCACTATCGTTTTGGGCACATTTTAGGCTTTCTACAGACTGCCGGGGGTGCCACCGCAAAAATGCTCGGGTCTCCCATAGACTAACATTGGGCTCGCGGCGAGCTCGGCCCAAGCTTCCAGCACCCGAGCATTTTAGTGCTCGCTGAACACTAGTGACTATATTACAAGTCAGGAATGTTTTTCATCACATTAATATATGGATGTTTTATGTGTAACCTTGCTTTTCACCTGGATCACCCGTGTGCTCGTTACTTGTTCCTTCTCCCTGAATTCTCAGGTTTTCTGGTTCTCTCTCAACCTCCTTAATGTCAGTGTTAATGTGGACAATCTCTGTACGCCGCTATGGGATATATTACTTTATGTTGTTGATTTGTTATAACACTGTACAGTTATCTCTCATATCATGAATGCACTTTTCCCAACTACCGACCTCTATATGTGGCTTTGCCTTTATCAATTCATTGTCAGAATAAAGGTTTAATATCATCTTATTTCTTTGCAGGTAATGATAATTCCATTCTTCCTCCTGGATTCTGACACTTGAGACTTTACAAATACAGTGATGGCGGCAAAACGCAGGAAGACAGGTAGCTCTAAATCACTTCAATCCAATAGCATAATCTGCTTTTGAGCATTCAGGATTAGTGATGATCGAGCATGCTCGTTGCTCGAGATTTACGAGCATGCTCGGGCGAGTACCTATTATCTTCAGCGTGCTCGGGGGTTAAGTTTTCGTCACTCCGTGAACATGATTTGCAACTGTTTGACAGCTTTAATACATGTGAGGACTGCCTGTTTTTCCAGCATTCCTCAAATGTATTAAAGCTGTCAGACAGTCGCAAATCATGTTCACGGAGTGAAGAAAACTTAACCCCCGAGCACGCAGAAGATAATAGGTACTCGCCCGAGCATGCTCGTAAATCTCGAGCAACGAGCATCACTATTCAGGATATATTGCTCATTTCATGTGACTCTATAATGAGGACTGACTTATAGATACAAGATCATTGGGAAAAGAAAATTAATATTTAAAATAATATTGTGCAACATTGCCGTGCATTCTATAAGGCCCCCATACACTCCGATTCCACCAATATCTACAGTCTAATGTGTAAGGGGGACTCCTGACTTAAGTCCCAGCCAGGGAAGTCTGGCATTAGCTTTCTCCATTCTCCGCTTTGGAAACACATGAATGCTGGGCTGAACTGAGCTCTCATATGTACAAGAGAGTTACTGAGCGCTCATGTGTATGGGGAGTTACTGAGCGCTCATGTGTATGGGGAGTTACTGAGCTCTCATGTACATGGCGGAGTTACTGAGCACTCATGTGTATGGTGGGGTTACTGAGCACTCATGTACATGGCGGAGTTCCTGAGCACTCATGTGTATGGTGGGGTTACTGAGCACTCATGTATATGGCGGAGTTACTGAGCACTCATGTGTATGGTGGGGTTACTGAGCACTCATGTTTATGGAGAGGAACTGAGGGCTCATGTGTATGGGGAGTTACTGAGCGCTCATGTGTACGGTGGAGTTACTGAGTGCTAATGTGCATGGAGGAGTTACTGAGGGGTCATGTGTATGGGAGGGTTACTGAGCGCTCATGTGTACAGGGAAGTTACTAAGGGTGCATGCATTTGGGGCAGTTACTGAGCACTCATGTGTATGGGGGAGTTACTGAGCGCTCATGTTTACGGGAGGTTAGTGAGAGCTCATGTGTACAGGGGAGTTACTGAGCGCTCATGTGTATGTGGGAGTTACTGAACCCTCATTTGTATGTGGGAGTTACTGAGCGCTCATGTGTATGGGGGAGTTACTGAGCGCTCATGTGTATGGGGGAGTTACTGAGCGCTCATGTGTACCGGGGGGGGTTACTGAGTGCTCATGTGTACGAGGGGGTGACTGAGTGCTCATGTGTACGGGGGAGTTACTGAGCGCTCATGTTTAAGGGGGGTTACTGAGTGCTCATGTGTACAGAGGAGTTACTGAGCGCTCATAAGTACGGGGGAGTTACTGAGCTCTCATGTATATGGCGGGTTACTGAGCGCTCATGTGTATGGGGAGTTACTGAGTGCTCATATGTAAGGGGGAGTTACTGAGCACTCATGTGTACAGGGGAGTTACTGAGCACTCGTGTGTATGGGGGAGTTACTGAGTGCTCATGTATGTGGGGGGTTACTGAGTGCTCATGTGTATGGTGGAGTTACTGAGTGCTAATGTGTATGGGGGAGTTACTGAGGGCTCATGTGTATGGGGGGGTTACTGAGCGCTCATGTGTACGGGGGAGTTACTAAGGGCTCATGCGTATGGGGCAGTTACTGAGCACTCATGTTTACGGGAGGTTACTGAGGGCTCATGTGTACGGTGTAGTTACTGGGCTTTCATGTGTACGGGGAAGTTACTGAGGGCTCATGTGTATGAGGAGTTACTGAGCGCTCATGCGTATGGGGGAGTTACTGAGTGCTCATGTTTATGGAGGAGTTACTGAACCCTCATTTGCATGGGGGATCTACTGAGCACTCATGTGTAAGGGGGAGTTACTGAGCGCTCATATGTATGGGGGAGTTACTGTATGCTCATGTGTATGGGGGGGTTACTGAGCGCTCATGTGTACAGGGGAGTTACTGAGTGCTCATATGTGCGGGGGAGTTACTGAGTGCTCATGTGTATGGGGGGTTACTGAGCGCTCATGTGTAAGGGGGAGTTACTGAGCGCTCATGTGTATGGGGGAGTTACTGAGCGCTCATGTGTACCGGGGGGGGTTACTGAGTGCTCATGTGTACGAGGGGGTGACTGAGTGCTCATGTGTACGGGGGAGTTACTGAGCGCTCATGTTTAAGGGGGGTTACTGAGTGCTCATGTGTACAGAGGAGTTACTGAGCGCTCATAAGTACGGGGGAGTTACTGAGCTCTCATGTATATGGCGGGTTACTGAGCGCTCATGTGTATGGGGAGTTACTGAGTGCTCATATGTAAGGGGGAGTTACTGAGCACTCATGTGTACAGGGGAGTTACTGAGCACTCGTGTGTATGGGGGAGTTACTGAGTGCTCATGTATGTGGGGGGTTACTGAGTGCTCATGTGTATGGTGGAGTTACTGAGTGCTAATGTGTATGGGGGAGTTACTGAGGGCTCATGTGTATGGGGGGGTTACTGAGCGCTCATGTGTACGGGGGAGTTACTAAGGGCTCATGCGTATGGGGCAGTTACTGAGCACTCATGTTTACGGGAGGTTACTGAGGGCTCATGTGTACGGTGTAGTTACTGGGCTTTCATGTGTACGGGGAAGTTACTGAAGGCTCATGTGTATGAGGAGTTACTGAGCGCTCATGCGTATGGGGGAGTTACTGAGTGCTCATGTTTATGGAGGAGTTACTGAACCCTCATTTGCATGGGGGATCTACTGAGCACTCATGTGTAAGGGGGAGTTACTGAGCGCTCATATGTATGGGGGAGTTACTGTATGCTCATGTGTATGGGGGGGTTACTGAGCGCTCATGTGTACAGGGGAGTTACTGAGTGCTCATATGTGCGGGGGAGTTACTGAGTGCTCATGTGTATGGGGGGTTACTGAGCGCTCATGTGTAAGGGGGAGTTACTGAGCACTCACGTTTATGGAGGAGTTACTGAACCCTCATTTGAATGGGGGAGCTACTGAGCTCTCATGTTTACGGGGGAGTTACTGAGCGCTCATATGTACGGGGGAGTTGCTGAATGCTCATGTGTATGGGGGGGTTACTGAGCGCTCATGTGTATGGGGGAGTTACTGAGTGCTCATCTGTACAGGGGAGTTACTGAGTGCTTATATGTACGGGGGAGTTACTGAGCGCTCATGTGCACAATGGAGTCAGGAGAGATAGCTGATAGCCGAATGAGAGCTCGGCCATCAGCAGTTATATGTATGTAGTTGACGTTAGATTAAATAGAGCATTAATCGAAATCAGTGCATTTAATCAAAAGCTGTAGTGAGCTGAATGCTCATGCATATGTTTATATAAAGATGCCACGTTGTTAAGTTTTTCATTTGCTATAACTCTTGGTTGTATCGGTGATATGCCAAAAAGTGTTGAAAAAAAGTAAATTGCAATTAACTTTAAAGGGATCGTCCAGCCTTAGGCTACAAGTCTGCAGTCACTCAGACTTGTGAATCCTCACATCATGCTCACTGAGCAATGTGAGGATTTTCCGTTGCCGGCATCAGAACTGGGCGGTCATGGGACCTCAAGTATGTTATTTGCAAACTTCTGGTCACATTCGACTAGACTACATCCGGCTTGGCTCAATTCACTTGCATTAAGTGAGGCTGCACCCATCGAGTCAGCACATGGACGCATGTAAGCAAATCACATAATTGCAGTCATGAGCTCGCTGCTCTCGGCGTCCGCACTGGATAATCCTCATAGCGCACAGGATTCACTAGTCTACAGTCACATAAAGTGTCTTCAGACTTGTAGCCTAAGGCAGAACAACACCTTTAATTACAAAAAAGTAAAGATTTTTTTTATTACATGTCTGAAAAAAATAAATAGCGAAAGACAGATCTTTTTTTGTGTGGTTTGAGACAAAAGGAGACAAAGACATTGCATGTAAAAGTTTAAAAGACACAGTACTTATATTTATTCATTCTAGGAGAGTAAAGAGAATTCCTTATCTAGATACTTTCAAATCTGATTTTAAAAAAAAAACATCTTAAATCCCTCTCTTCTCAGTGTACAAATTTCTTCCTCAGAGAAAAAGAGGACTTGAACTCTATAGTGCCACCTATTGGAAGTAGCAATCCTACAAGTCACAATCAACCCTTTAACGAGTCGTGCAATATGATATAGGATAAAAGCCAAATCAGAATCTCAATTTGCAGACACGGTGTTTCAGGCTGTTGGCCCTCATCAGTGCAAAGTATGAGATCTGATTTGGATAGGTGAGAGGCTCTGGAATGAGGTCTAAGAGGTAACGTTTCTCCTTGTGGAGAGTGACATACCGGCTGTGGCACATCAAGGTAAGGAGGCTTATTCGCCATGCAATGCTCCTCTGGGAAATTTAATATGCAAATTGCCTCTTCAGAGTAAAAGAGGACTTGAACTCTCTTCTCAGTGTGATTCCCTGTGCAGAAATGGTTGGTGATCTGATGCACAGCTCTTGTTATAGATTGGTGTTTGGTGAGCCGAGGACTTCTAAACCACAGGAATTGTGGTGAGGCTCAATTCGGGGTTCCTACAAGTTTAAAGATAATCTTTCTCTAGAATTTGTTTAATTGCAGCGTCTCCACTGATTCTGCATTAGTTTTTGTTTTTGTTCTGTGCCCCTCCATTGCAAAGTAAAAATGGAAGTTTTCCCCTCTACCAACTGGCTGCGTACCACAAAGCCTCTGTGTGGATGAGAAGTCTATCTCCTCCAGGACAGATGTTCTGTGGTATGTGCGCAGTAGGTTGAAGGGAAAATTTGTTATATGTACGCCCGGATGACATAACATTATAGTGGAGGGGCACAGAAGAAAAAAGAAAAGTTATGAGATGTCTGGGTTCTGTAGGGACAGTATTATCAGCTGAATCTTGATGGATTCTGTCTTTCCTCCTTCTACAAACTGGTTCCTCAGGGTGATATCCGAATTCAGAATTTCATGAGAATCAACCTGACGTATAGCATTCAGTGTCTCCTGCAAGCTAAGAGCAAAATCTCTGAGTGACAGATCAAGCTGCTGTTTTCTGCCAAAGAATTGCATTTTTAATTCTGGGACTGTTCTGGTATCAAAGGTGTCGCTCAGTCTCTCAAATATTTGATCAACAGTTCTTTTCTCAGTATGGGGCCAGGACCTCACCTCCCTTAGATCTGCTCCACTCAATTGGTCAATGAATATTTCCACCTTATGCTCTGTGGACACTAGATAAAGTCTAAACATGGCCTGCATCTCTTCTCTGAAGTCTCTTAGCTCATGGTAATCCCCTGTATAGCTTGGGAACCATGGTGCTCTAAGACAATATGTCATAGCTAGAGGCATCGTGTGGTCCTTTGCTGGACCCTCCACCACTGTCTGGTGGTTCACACTCTTTACTTTATCCTCAGACATTTTGTACTGTCTATGATAAATTGGTACTGTTAAATTTTGCTTACCTTCTTCCAGGGTTGCAGACCCTTTAATTTAGGCTATGATCATATTCTCTTCTGCTGTGGAATCAATGATTCTGAATTGTGATCCGCTTGATCATGGAGTTCCGTTTGGCTGGGCTGTAGTGGAGGTGGTAATTCCTCTTCTTTGGCGCTCTGTGCTACAATTGGCTAAGATGAGGCTTCCTTCTGATGTTGTGCTTGTCCTCACTGAAGCTGCAAACACATAAATTTATCAAGGTCATTGGTCACTGTGAGCTGAGGCTTTCACCACACTTTAATATTAGTAGAATCCTGTTTGAGATGACAAAGTCAAATTACCATGTAGTGTGCAGAAGTTACCACTCCACCATGGCAGTGACAAAGAATGGAAAATTTGTGATGCCAGGGTGCACTTAATTAGCCTCTGCCTCCTGGTAGAGCGGTGTAATGTGGTGCACTCCAAATAGTCCAGAAAACAGGGATGACACAGGGATAATTGAAAATATTTTTTTTGTAGGAATAAACAGGCGCATCCAGATTAATGGCACTTGAAAACAGATTCCATTCTTATGCAGCAAACACAGTTACCATCCCAGTTATATATAAATATACAGTACAGACCAAAAGTTTGGACACACCTTCTCATTTAAAGATTTTTCTGTATTTTCATGACTATGAAAATTGTACATTCACACTGAAGGCATCAAAACTATGAATTAACACATGTGGAATTATATACTTAACAAAAAAGTGTGAAACAACTGAAAATATGTCTTATATTCTAGGTTCTTCAAAGTAGCCACCTTTTGCTTTGATGACTGCTTTGCACACTCTTGGCATTCTCTTGATGAGCTTCAAGAGGTAGTCACCGGAAATGGTTTTCACTTCACAGGTGTGCCCTGTCAGGTTTAATAAGTGGGATTTCTTGCCTTATAAATGGGGTTGGGACCATCAGTTGTGTTGTGCAGAAGTCTGGTGGATACACAGCTGATAGTCCTACTGAATAGACTGTTAGAATTTGTATTATGGCAAGAAAAAACCAGCTGAGTAAAGAAAAACGAGTGGCCATCATTACTTTAAGAAATGAAGGTCAGTCAGTCCGAAAAATTGGGAAAACTTTGAAAATGTCCCCAAGTGCAGTTGCAAAAACCATCAAGCGCTACAAAGAAACTGGCTCACATGAGGACCTCCCCAGCAAAGGAAGACAAAGAGTCACCTCTGCTTCTGAGGATAAGTTTATCTGAGTCACCAGCCTCAGAAATCGCAGGTTAACAGCAGCTCAGATTAGAGACCATGTCAATGCCACACAGAGTTCAAGCAGCAGACACATCTCTTCAACAACTGTTAAGAGGAGACTCTGTGCAGCAGGCCTTCATGGTAAAATAGCTGCTAGGAAACCACTGCTAAGGACAGGCAACAAGCAGAAGAGACTTGTTTGGGCTAAAGAACACAAGGAATGGACATTAGACCAGTGGAAATCTGTGCTTTGGTCTGATGAGTCCAAATTTGAGATCTTTGGTTCCAACCACCGTGTCTTTGTGCGACGCAGAAAAGGTGAACGGATGGACTCTACATGCCTGGTTCCCACCGTGAAGCATGAAGGAGGAGGTGTGATGGTGTGGGGATGCTTTGCTGGTGACACTGTTGGAGATTTATTCAAAATTGAAGGCATACTGAACCAGCATGGCTACCACAGCATCTTGCAGCGGCATGCTGTTCCATCCGGTTTGCGTTTAATTGGATCATCATTAATTTTTCAACAGAACAATGACCCCAAACACACCTCCAGGCTGTAAAAGGGCTATTTGACCAAGAGGGAGAGTGATGGGGTGCTGCGCCAGATGACCTGGCCTCCACAGTCACCAGACCTGAACCCAATCGAGATAGTTTGGGGTGAGCTGGACCGCAGAGTGAAGGCAAAAGGGCCAATAAGTGCTAAGCATCTCTGGGAAGTCCTTCAAGATTGTTGGAAGTCCATTTCCGGTGACTACCTCTTGAAGCTCATCATGAGAATGCCAAGAGTGTGCAAAGCAGTCATCAAAGCAAAAGGTGGCTACTTTGAAGAATCTAGAATATAAGACATATTTTCAGTTGTTTCACACTTTTTTGTTAAGTATATAATTCCACATGTGTTAAGTAATAGTTTTGATGCCTTCAGTATGAATGTACAATTTTCATAGTCATGAAAATACAGAAAAATCTTTAAATGAGAAGGTGTGTCCAAACTTTTGGTCTGTACTGTATATATACATATATATATATATATATATCCTTGTCAACACAACTGTCTTCAGCTGAGACCTTGATGTCATGGTTCCACCACACACAGTGCCCTAAGGACACTGTGAGTCACCGCCCTATAGGATCAGGTGCGTGCATAGCTGTCAGAATTTTGGTGGACAACTCAGCTGCCCAATCTAGCCAGGCCTGTGGGGTTTCCTCCAGCTGTCACCCATTCTGGGTGATTACCTGGCTATTTACCTGGAGGGCAATGACGTTGCCAGTTATAGTTTTGCTCAAGTGGTGTGTGTTTGTTCTGTGCTCTAAGTACTTATATTCTAATCTTTGTTGCACGACCTTGGATTTGCCTTTGACGATCTGTTTGCTTAGCTGCTTTGTCTTGATCCACTACCTTATTGGAATTCTAACCACCAACTGTGACCTGACTATGCCTTTGTCTCACCCCTCTGTTTATGATGTTCACTCTTGACTTTTGACCTTGGACTCCTTGACTTCCCAGACTCATGACTTGTCCGTGAGAAGTGGCTCAGCGTCACATTACAACTGACTTATACATTTGTCTTTTTTGCCAGTATGGATCCTGCTCACATGCTCTGTGACCAGTTAGCAAATCTGATGCAAATGATTCAGGATCTGGCTAAAGAGTACCAGAGTCTTAAATTGTCGCAATATCAGTTGCAGGGTTAGATATGTAGTTTGATGTAAACTTCTTATAGCTCTCCACTGCCGGCAGTGGCTGTGACGTCTGTAGCTTCTGACGTACTGTTAGTCTCTCCCGAACCTGTGATAATTTTTCGGGAGAGAAAAAACAGTTTAGGGTGTTCAGGGAGAGCTGTAGACTATTTTTACAATGCAACTCTAGTCTTCAGGGGATAATCATGTCCTTATTGCAGGGGGCCCTTAGTCCTGAGCATTTTCTTTGTCCCACAAGCTCCAGAATAGTTTTCTGTTGATGCCTTAGGTTTAATCTATGACAAACCCAACAGTATCCAGGTCGCTGAGGCAAAGATCATGAACCTGGCACAGGACCTTATTGCTGATGACTACTGCACTGAGTTCTGGCAATGATCCACTGAAGTTCTGTGGAATGACGCAGTTTTCAGGTGCTTGTTCCGCAAAGGTCTTTCTGAGACTCTGAAGGACTTTCTCATTCTTCATGATTTCCCTTGTTCTTTAGCAGAGGTCATGAACCAGGCCACTCAGATGGAACACAGAATCCATGAGAAATGTGGTGAGTAGCAAGGTGCTCATTATACTCCTCCGGAGCAGGTCCATTTACCTGAGGTGGAGCCATTAGAGGTTGGAGTTGCCAGTTTTTGTGCTGTGGAGAAAAGACGTAGACAAGATTTTGCACTCCGTCTACACTGTGGTCTTGCAGGAAATTTTTAAAGGACTGTCCAACTCACCCTCAAACAAACAAGCCATTGGGAAATGCCTCAGCCTGGGTGATTGTCGAGAGGGTCACCCAGACTTCCAGGTACCTTTTTTCTCCTCAGATGAAGTACTGCTTAATACGGTTCTGTTCTTCAAGGTATTGCCAGCATTGTCTGCAGTTCTGCAACTAACCTTATCGAATCTGGACTGGTTCTGAAATTAGGATTAGGGGCAGTTAGTCTGGAAAAACCCATTCAAAGTTTTGACAAAACACCGCTACTTCAGAATTTGTTAAAAGGGTAATGGTGGAATTAATTCTTTAAGTGGGAGCACTCCGCTCTGAATCCATTTCCTGTGTTGTCTTGGATAAGTTACCTGCTGGGTTGGTGTTGGGGTTTCCATGGCTGCCTATTTACAATCCTGTTATTGATTGGTGTCAGAAGGAAATTGTTAAGTAGAGCCCTGATTGTCATAAGAAATGTCTCACTTCTGTATAAATATGCTCTGCTAGTCTGGATGGTCTGCTGGGGTACCTGAAAAACTTCGGAGTTGTGTTTCCAGAAAGAGAAGCAGAGACATTACCTCCCCATTGTCCCTATGATTGAGCTATTGATCTTGTGAAATTACCTAAAGCTCGCCTGTACAATTTGTCTGGGCCTGAACGGACCCCCATGAAAAATTATGAAAACAAAAGTTTACGGAAGGGTCCTATCTAGTGATGAGCAAGCACTAAAATGCTCTGGTATTCATTGTTCGGGTACTCGTTGCTCGGGTCGAGCAAATTGGAATACTCAGGTGCTACACCCAAGCAACGAGTCCAATGTAATTCTATGGGAAACTCGAGCATTTTTCAGGCGACTCCCCCCGGCGGTCTACAGAGGGCCTAAAAATTGCCCAAATCGATGGGAAAAGTGCTCAAATGACATTGGAACAGCATGGGGAAGAACCCTGGAAGCATTTCTGACTCCCAGGTCATTGCTGTCAACAACGTCGTCAGAGTATTACGCCACTTTTACGGATTCACAATAAAACATATAAAAACCAAACCAAAATGGATTTTCCTGGGAAATATATTAAGGAACATCCTTTCCAGGGTAATGACTTGTATATATGGCAAAATAAATAACCAAAATACTCCACACCTTTGGCTATGTTCACACGTAGCATTTTTGATGTGTTTTTGCACTGCTTTCAACAAAGGCAAATGCATTCACCAGGAAATGTCAATTTAACATTTTACAACCTTAACTGGCCATGTGTTGTGTGACACATCATCAGACACATGCATACAGTGCTGAAAAGACACAGGAACTGTTAGGCGTCGGGTGTTTGCTGCATTCAAAATGGATTCAGAACCATCAGTGGATTCTGTGGTCTCCCATCCCACTCCAGCCAGGGCAGATGCTGCTTAGCATCATTGTCAGTCCCAACGCCTAGCTGGTGCACAAGATGTACAGGCTGTCGTGTGGGTCTTTGTTCCTAGCAACATGAAGGATAGGTTGCGGGGGGAAAAAGGGCTGCTGCAGCCTAAGTCCAGGATTCTCTGCACTGAGCATGCCTGTGACATGGCAGACCGTGATTGGTGGTTTGGGAGTCAGCTGACCCGGTGACCTGGGACCTCCTGATTGGTCCTGGGTGACGTCACCAATAGTGCGATGGTGGGCAGTGCTTAATCTTTAAAAAGCCCTCCCACAAACATGACAGTGGCTCTGATCATTGAGCAGTGATGGTGTTGTGTGGACGCTTGGACACCTGTGCTTTAGCTTGATTCAGGCAGGTTTAGCTGTGGATAGGCAGCCTTAGATGGAAGGAGGCAGGTAGCTTCGTCTGACAGTCTGGCTCCGACAAAGGGGTCGCCATACACCCCGAGCATTCTGCAGATGCCGTATTCCCAGCACCGCCTGTAAGCCACGTGGAGAGATACTCCTCAGTCTGGTAGCACGCCGTCTGGGAGCACTTACACGACGGCGTGTAGCACCCACGCATCCTACCGCCTGCTGTGTAGTCTCTGTGCTGTAACAGGACTACAGATACATTATTTATCGCACATCTCTCGTGCAGTTAACGGAGATAGTGCGAATCCCTATTCCCGTTCCAGTGTGCAGTAACACGGAGGGGATTGTTATTTAAGTTGGTTGTTTTACCTTCTCACCCGGAAGGTGTTCGGCCGCAGTCCACCAGGCTGCATCGCAGACCCTGGGTTCGGTTGCTTTCCAATATTTAATAAAGTTGTTTGCAACCGTCCCCTTAACAGTATCAGAGCCCAGAGTGTTGCCAAACATGGCTGACAACCAGCAACTGCAGCGCTTTATACAGCAACTTGAGGCCAGACTTAGGACTCTGGAACAAGCTGCCCCGGTCGCTGATATCACTGCAGTAGCTACCCAGGCAGCTTCTCAAGCGGCCAATCTGGTTAACACGGCCGCGGTGAATGCTGCGGCAACTGCAACTGCCCCATTACCCTGTTTTGCTCTCCCAGAAAAATTTTCTGGTGACAGCAAATCCTGCAGAGGTTTTATTAATCTATGCTCCATTCAGTTGGAGATGATGGAGGCACGGTTCCCCTCCGAAAGGGCCAAAGTGGGTTATGTCATCTCGTTACTCTCCCACAGGGCTCTGGAGTGGGCTACCCCTCTGTGGGAGCAGAATGACGCGGTAGTGGCTAATGTGGGCCTCTTTCTTACAGCCCTAAAAAATGTCTTCCTAGGTCCTCAGGTCACGCATGATACTGCTCTTAAGCTTCTTGCGTTGGTCCAGGGTTCGGTCACCGCCAGCCACTATGCCATCCAATTCAGAACCTTAGCGGCTGAATTGGATTGGTCTGAGCGGTCTTTAATCCCGGTGTTCTGGAAGGGTCTGGCTGGGCATATTAAAAATGATCTATCTACCAGAGAGATTCCAACCTCCCTGGAGGAGTTAATCTCTCTCGCTAACCGAATAGATTTGCGTCATGCAGAGCACAAGTTAGAGCTGGAGGTCCCCAGACCTCAGTGTCGGTTGGCACCATCCTTCTCTAGACCCATTTCCAATTCCGCGACTCCCGACCCAGAGCCTGAGGCAATGGATATATCCCGGACTGAGTCTAGCCCCTCTCTTTCCCGACCTGCACATCTCTTGGAGTACCCCGTTAATAAGGGTTCCAAGCAGTCGGGAAAACGAGTGTGTCTAACTACCGTTGGAGGAGGTGTGTTAGATTCTGGGGCTTCTTCCTCCAAATTATTGTATAAGGTGACATTGTTCTTCGGAACAACCGCGGTTACTGCCACGGCGTGGGTGGATTTTGGCGCTGATGGCAATTTTTTGTCATCTACGTTTGCCCAGAAGCATGCCATCCCTATAGAGTTGCTGCCAAGACCAATGAACATTAGGGTAGTCAACGGTTCACTCCTGGACACGCAAATCACTCACCAGTCCATTCCCCTCACCATATCATTTCCTCAGGGTCACCGGGAGGTTATCTCCTTTCTTATTATTCCCGGTGGATTAGATGAGGTGTTATTGGGTCTTCCATGGTTACGTTGTCACACTCCACACATTGACTGGAATACGGGGAGAATTTCTTCCTGGAGTGAGAATTGTGTGTCTCAGTGTATGGTTACAGTCACTCGGAGGGTAGTCTCTGACCCTTCTACCAATGTGGCCCCCGGCACAGATCCTCTGTCTGTCCCCGAGACCAGGTCTTGTCAGATTATGTCAAAAAGAACCCTCGGGTAGACCTTTTGTCCCGGTCCATGGATACGGCTGAGGACGATGACGAGCCCAGGCTCACCGTTCCTTTGGGAAGTATGCGGAGGGTGGCTCCAGTGTCCTTAAACCAGGTTCCTTCAGGGAGGACGTTCATTCCCCCTAATCTACAAAATGAGGTGCTCTCCTGGGCACATACCCCTAAGATCAGAGCTCATTTTGGGGTCAAACGTACCACAAAGTTCCTTCAACGGTCCTATTGGTGGCCCCGGTGGTGCCTGGACATTAAGGAATATGTTCTTGCATGTGTCTCCTTTTCGAGAGATAAATCATCCCGTCAAAGTCCGGTTGGTCTTCTCCACCCTTTACCCGTGGCGGACGCCACAGATATGACTCCGCTTCTTCTGAATAATGGGCAACATCTGCGTGTTCCGGTTCCTATGCCAGTTCCCTCTATGGAACCTGGGGTCAAAGATTTGGCTCTGGGGGCGTGGGAGGTTTGGGACCATACCCAGAATGCTATATTGGCCTTCAAGAATCGAATGAGAGAGTCGGCTGACACTCTTCATCGTCCTGCTCCTGTATTCTATCCGGGCGACAGAGTGTGGCTCACGGCTTGCAATACTAAAGTGCGCTTGGAATCTACTAAGTTTGCCCCCCGCTTTATTGGTCCTTTCAAAATTTTGGCCCTTTCAAAATTTTGGCCCAAGTAAACCCTGTAATGTACCGTTTACAGTTACCACGACACCTGAGGAGTCACGACACTTTCCATGTGTCGCTCCTTAAACCCGTTCGCCTGACAAAACTCGCTGAACCCCAACCTGCTACAGACACCAGGGGTGATAATCTCAAGGTGCAGGCTATTATCGGGTCTAAGATGGTTCGTGGAAAAAAAGGGTACCCAGTACACTGGAGGGTCCATGAATCTGAGGATCATTCCTGGGAACCTGTGGACCACATTCTTGCTCCCCTGCTCGTTGAGGAAAATGAGCATTAAGTGGAGGGGGAGATAATGTTAGGCGTCGGGTGTTTGCTGGATTTGAAATGGGTTCAGAACCATCAGTGGATTCTTTGATCACCCATTCCAGTCCAGCCAGGGCAGAGGCTGCTCAGCATCATTGGCAGTCCCAACGCCTAGCTGGTGCATGAGATGTACAGATTGTCTCTCAGGTCTTTGTTCCTAGCAACATGAAGGATAGGTTGCGGAGGGAAACAGGGCTGCTGCAGCCTAAGTCCAGGATTCTCTGCACTGAGCATGCCCGTGACATGGCGGACCGTGATTGGTGGTTTGGGAGTCAGCTGACGCGGTGACCTGGCACCGCCTGATTGGTCCCGGGTGACGTCACCAATAGTGCGACGGTGGGCAGGGCTTAATCTTTAAAAAGCCCGCCCATAAACATGGCGGTGGCTCTGATCATTGAGCAGTGATGGTGTTTTGTGGGCGCTTGGTCGTTTGAGCTTCACGTGTGTTTTAGCTTGATTCAGGCAGGTTTAGCGGGGGATAGGCAGCCTTAGATGGAAGGAGGCAGATAGCTTCGTCTGACAGTCTGGCTCCGACAAAGGGGTCGCCATACACCCCGAGCAGTCTGCAGACGCCGTATTCCCAGCACCCCCTGTAAGCCATGTGGAGAGATACTCCTCAGTCCGGTAGCACGCCGGCTGGGAGCACTTACACGACGGCATGTGGCACCCATGCATCCTACCACCAGCTGTGTAGTCTCTGTGCTGTAACAGGACTACAGATACATTATTTATCGCACATCTCTCATGCAGTTAACGGAGATAGTGCGAATCCCTATTCCCGTTCGGTGTGCAGTAACATGAAATGGATTGTTATTTAAGTTGGTTGTTTTACCCGGAAGGTGTTCAGCCACAGTCCACCAGGCTGCATCGCGGACCCCGGGTTCGGTTGCTTTCCATTATTTAATAAAGTTGTTTGCAACCGTCCCCTTAACAGGATCAGCATGGGGAAGACCTCTGGAAGCATCTCTGACTCCCAGGTCACTGCATAAAAGTGTGCCCATCATAAGTGATCCTTGGCGTATGCAAAGATGCCTCCCGCCATGCACCTGTCATTGCAGACTTGCAACAATCACCGTCCACGTCCTTGTCACAGTGCAGCGTTCAGTTGTCCCTACCCCATTCCTTGGAATGCAAGCGCAAGTATGCAGCCAGCCACCTACCCACAGGCTGCAATACTATACTGCCAAATTTTTGACAGCTTCTTGCACTTCAAATGTGGCCAGGACGATACGGAGCCAATCCACAGCTTTTTTTGCTGAGAGTTGTATTAAGATCGGTGAAAGGACTGGTATAGAGGGATACCGTATCTACCCTTGGTGTCATTTCTCCCAGGAAGTTCTCTAATGCAGCTTGTTGCAGAAGCAATGGCAGCCCATCCAACATCAACTCGCACTTGTCGGTGGTGCTTTGACACACAAACATCTTTCTTTGCACATTTAATTTCATGACTACAGAGTTGGACAATGGCCTGATCTGCAATGCGGTTTAAGAAATAACATGCATAAGCATATCCGATCCACATTGAAAAAGCAGCCATAGAGTGTCCAGGAACCTTCCCTCACACTTTTCTTAGCCAGGGCTGCTTCTCGGCAGGGTTGGACGGGCCCACCAGAGAACCGGACACTCCTCCGGTGGGCCCTGGCTTCTCCTTTAGGAGAGTTCATAGTGCCGAGGTGAGGCCATGATGATGATAGAGGCCACCATCTGCTTAGTTTTATGTTACTTGGAATGCAAGCGCAAGTATGCAGCCAGCCACCCACCCACATGCCGCAACACTAAACTGCCAGATTTTTAGGCAGCTGCTTGCACTTGAAATATGGCCTTTCAGGCTTGTGGAGGCGAAAGCTTTTCACAACCTCATGCCGGGGGCGGCCGGGTGTCCATACTCGTTCCCCAGCCGCCACTATTTCTCCCGGTATCGTCTCCGCCTTCCACAAGCACGGGTCCCACAACATTACCCGTGCCCTCCCCAGTGCACTTACTGGGAAGGACCGCCTAACCACAAACACGTGGACAGGTGAATGTGGCCAGGGACAGTATGGAGCCAGTCCACAGCTTTTTTTGCTGAGAGTTGTATTTAGCTCGGTGAAAGTACTGGCATAGAGGGAAACCGTATCTACCCTTGGTGTCATCTCTCCCAGGAAGTCCTCTAATGCAGCTTGTTGCAGAAGCAATGGCAGCCCGTCCAACATCAACTCGTACTTGTCGGTGGTGCTTTGACACACAAACATCTTTCTTTGCGCATTTAATTTCATGACTATAGAGTTGGACAATGACCTGATCTGCAATGCGGTTTAAGAAATAATACGCATAAGCATGTCCGATCCACATTAAAAAAGCAGCCGTAGAGTGTCCGTAAACCTTCCCCCACACTTTTCTTATCCAGGGCTGCTTCTCGGCAGGCTTGGACAGGCCCACCAGAGAACCCTAGACTCCTCCGGTGGGCCCTGGCTTCTCCTTTAGGAGAGTTCATAGTGCTGGGGTGAGGCCATGATGATGATAGAGGCCACCAGCTGCTTAGTTTTCCGTCACTTGGAATGCAAGCACAAGTATGCAGCCAGCCACCCAACCACATGCCGCAACACTAAACTGCCAGATTTTTGGGCAGCTGCTTGCACTTGAAATATGGCCTTTCAGGCTCGTGGAGGCGAAAGCTTTTCACAACCTCATGCCGGCGGTGGCCGGGTGTCCATACTCGGTCCCCAGCTGACACTATTTCTCCCAGTATCGTCTCCGCCTTCCACAAGCATGGGTCCCACAACATTACCCGTGCCCTCCCCAGTGCACTTACTGGGAAGGACCGCCTAACCACAAACACGTGGACAGGTGAATGTGGCCATTGACAGTACGGAGCCAGTCCACAGCTTTTTTTGCTGAGAGTTGTATTTAGCTCGGTGAAAGTACTGGCATAGAGGGAAACCGTATCTACTCCGGCTGTCACTTCTCCATCACCAGGTTCAGCCCATTGTCACACATGACCATGCCTGGCTGTATGTTCAGCGGTGAGAGCCACAGATCGGGCTGCTGTGTTACAGCTTTCAACAACTCTGAAGGCTGGGCGGTTTGTCAATTAAGCATTTAGCATGTTATCTTCAGCACAGTCTGTTGCTGCTTGGCCAAGGCAGTGCTGCAGTGCTGTCAGCTTGTGACTGATGTGGTCATTTCGGAGATGGAGGAGGAGGAGCAGGAGCTGAGCAATGTGATTACATTGAGGTTAAATTGGTGATGCTGTTTTTCATACTAAAGAAAGATCCTATTGTTTTGTTTTTTTTACGTTATTTTTTAAGACAAATGCATTCACCGGGAAATGTCACTTTAACATTTTATAACCTTATCTGGCAATGTGGTGTGTCACACATCATCAGACACATCCTGTTTTATTTATGATGGAGGGACTCTGAAAGTCATAAAGCCTATTTTTATAGGGACATCAGACGGCCCTTACTATTCTTAAAAGTCCAGCAGTCGGCCCTCGCTATTGTTAGAGAGCTATTAGCCGGCTATGCTTTGTTGTTCCCATTATTAACAAGTGGGTCTCCTATACTTTTATTGCGTATCCAGTGACTGCAAGGGCTGCCAAAAATTTGGACGCAACCCAATACCCCTTTGAAGAGACATAGAGGAGGGTCTCAGTAAAAAAAATGTTCCCATTATAAAGGAGCTGGTCTCCTATAGTGGTAATGCCCATGCTGTGACTGCAAGGGCTTCCAAAATTTGGGAAAAACCCCACTAAGAATTTAAAGACACATAGAGCAGGGCCACAGTAACGACAAATTCCATTTAGAAAGGAGAGAGTCTGCTATACAGTTATAGGGTATGCAGTGAGTCCAACGGCTGACCAATTTTAGGAAAAACCCCACTAAGAATTTAAAGACACATAGAACAGGGCCACAGTAACAAAGTACGACATGTTCCCATTAGAAAGGAGAGGGTCTGCTATACAGTTATAGGGTATGCAGTGAGTCCAATGGCTGACCAATTTTATGAAAAACCCCACTAAGAATTTAAAGACACATAGAGCAGGGCCACAGTAACAAGTATGACATGTACCCATTAGAAATGAGAGGGTCTGCTATACAGTTATAGAGTTTGCAGTGAGTCCAAGGTCTCACCAATTTTAGGAAAAACCCCACTAAGGATTTAAAGACACATAGAGCAGGGCCACAGTAACAAGGTACTACATGTTTCCATTAGAAAGGAGAGAGTCTGCTATACAGTTATAGGGTATGCAGTGATTCCAACGGCTGTCCAATTTTAGGAAAAACCCCACTAAGAATTTAAAGACACATAGAGCAGGGCCACAGTAACGACAAATTCCCAGAAAGGAGAGATTCTAATATAGTGTTGGCCTATGCAGTGTATGCAAGGGCTGCCAAAAATTTGGAAGCACTTCAATGCCCCTTGGAAGAGATGTGGAGGAGTGCCTCATAAAAAAATGTTCCCATTAGAAAGGAGCGGGCCTGCTATACTTGTAATACCCATGCACTAAGTGTATAGGCTGACAAACATTTACCCCTGGGGGGTATACATGAACATACTGTATAAAAAAATTTTTTTACGGGCATCATAAACACCCTTTAAAAAATTATGTGGGTGTTGCATCACAGACCACGGTCACCCTGATGATATGGTGGTGGAGGATGTGGAGAAAGAGGAGGACAATGTAACGGGTCTGGGAGGTGGAACCTCTGAGCAACTATACAAGGGGGCGATCCTTGTAAGGAAGCGGGTGGTGACCAGGGAAGATGGGCAGGTAGTCACAGCAGGTGACCGGGACAGTCTCTGGGTAAACGGGCAGGAGGTCACGGCAAGTGACCGGGACAGTCTCTGGGTAGACGGGCAGGAGGTCACAGCAAGTGACCGGGGCTGTCTCTGGGTGAACGGGCAGGAGGTCACGGCAAGTGACCGGGACAGTCTCTGGGTAAACGGGCAGGAGGTCACAGCAAGTGACCGGGGCAGTCTCTGGGTGTAGGGTTGGTACGACCTGTGACGGCTGAGCCTCCAGGTAGGCTAGCAGGCGGATGGCAGGTGTGTGCTCCCAGGTGAGCAGGCGAGAGTCTCTGGATAAGCAGGTGGTCACAGCATGTGACGGCGGAGCCTCCAGGCAGGCTAACAGGCGGATGCAGATGAGTGCTCCCAGGTGAGCAGGCGAGAGTCTCTGGATAAGCAGGTGGTCACGGCATGTGACGGCGGAGCCTCCAGGCAGGCTAACAGGCAGGTAGCAGATGAGCGCTCCCAGGTGAGCAGGCAAGAGTCTCTGGACTGGCAGATGGTCACAGCACGTGACGGCGGAGCCTCCAGGTAGGCTAACAGACAGGTAGCAGGTGAGCGCTCCCAGGTGAGCAGGCAAGCTGGTCCATAGACAGACTGACAGGTGTCGGAAGGCAGACCGTCGGACCTCAGGCTAGCAAGCAGGAAAGCGGATGACAGGCAGGAATCAGGCAGGAATCAGGCAGCAAACTGGCAGGTAACTGGCAGGTAACTGGCAGGTAACTGGCAGGTAACAGGCAACGGGACCTGAGGGCTGAAGCAGAGTAGTGAACAGTGCAACAACATTGCTCGGGCACCTCCATTTTGGAGGAGGTGCCTTATATATGGTGAAGTCCTCCGGCCATTGGCCGGGGACTCCTTAGGACGGCGCGCGCGGCCCCTTTAAGAGGGGGGGAGCGCGCGCGCGCCCTAAGCACCGTGGCCGGGAAGGAGCGCACGCTACCAGCAGAGCGGAGGAGGACGCCGGGCTCGGAGCGGAGAGGTGAGGGGAACAGCGTCCCTGCCTAGCAGGGGGCAGGGACGCCGACGCTACAGTACCCCCCCCTTTAGGCCCCCCCTTTTTTAGGCCAGACAGAAATTTAGCAAGGATGAGAGGGGCATGGATGTTCTCCCGGGGCTCCCACGTTCTCTCCTCAGGACCAAACCCCTTCCAATCTACTAGAAAAAAGGTCTTTCCTCTTACCCTTTTGGTGGCCAGAATGTTCTCTACCTCAAACTCGTCTTAAGCAGAAACCGGAGCAGGAGGCGTACCTGTAGACTTGGAAAAAGAGTTAAGTACCACGGGTTTGAGGAGAGATACATGGAAGGAGTTAGGGATCCGTAGGTTGGCCGGGAGTTTCAATTTATAGGCCACCGGGTTGATCTGACTGATAACCTCCAGAGGACTGATGAACCGAGGCCCTAACTTATAGGAAGGAATCTTGAGCCGGACATACTTGGACGAGAGCCAGACTTTATCCCCAGGACGGAATTGTGGAGGATCCAGACGTTTTTTGTCAGCGTGTCTTTTCATCCGCTCGGACGACTGAAGGAGTGCGGATCGGGTACTCTCCCAAATGGAGGAAAATTTGTTAACGAGAGATTCCGCAGCCGGATTGTCCACCGAGGTGGAGACGGGAAATGGGATCCGAGGATGCTGACCGAAGACTACAAAAAACGGGGATTTGGAGGAAGATTCGCTCTCGTGGTTATTGTACGAGAATTCAGCCCATGGCAGGAGATCCACCCAGTCAGAATGGTGGGCATTAACGAAGTGCCGGAGGTAACTGGTCAGGTTCTGATTGATCCACTCCACTTGACCATTAGACTGTGGGTGGTAAGCGGAGGAGAAGTCCAGGGTGACGTCTAGCAGTTTACAAGTGGCTCTCCAGAAGCGTGAGGTGAACTGAACCCCACGATCCGACACGATGTGGAGGGGCAGGCCATGGAGACGGAAGATGTGGCGGATAAAGTCTTTGGCCAGCTCGGGTGCAGACGGGAGGCCTGGCAGGGGGACGAAATGAGCCATCTTGGAAAAGTGGTCAGCGACCACCCAAATGACCGAACAACCAGCAGAGACGGGGAGATCAGTTATGAAGTCCATAGCTATATGCTGCCAGGGGGCAGCAGGTACAGGAAGCGGAAGGAGGCGACCGGCTGGCAGATGTCTCGGAACCTTGTTGCGGGCGCAGGACACACAGGCAGAAACAAAGTCAATTACGTCCTTGTGCAGGGTAGGCCACCAGTAGTGCCGGGTAATAAGCTGGAGGGTCTTTTTCTGACCGGCGTGGCGAGCTAGTTTAGACGAGTGACCCCAGTGTAGGATCTTCTCCCGATCAGGTACTGATACGAACGTCTTACCGGGAGGGAGACGATTTAGACTCACGGGAGCCACCTGCATTACTCTGGCGGGATCGATGATGTGTTTAGGTTCCTCCTCGAGATCAGACACCAGAAAGAATCGGGACAAGGCGTCCGCCTTGATGTTTTTGTCAGCCGGGCGAAAATGAAGAACAAAATCAAAGCGAGCAAAAAACAAGGACCACCGGGCTTGGCGCGGGTTAAGTCTCTGGGCATGCTGGAGGTAAGCCAAGTTCTTGTGGTCAGTGTAAATTATTACCGGGTGAAGAGCCCCTTCGAGCAGGTAATGCCACTCCTCCAATGCCAGCTTGATGGCCAATAACTCTCGATCTCCTATGGAATAGTTGCGCTCCGAAGGGGAGAAGAGTTTGGAGAAAAAGCCACAAGTTACCATTCTCCCGGAAGACGATTTTTGGGTAAGTACCGCTCCGGCTCCAGAGGAGTTGGCGTCAACTTCCAGGAAGAACTGCTTGTTGCCATCTGGGCGATGCAGCACCGGGGTGGAAGAGAAGGCCTGTTTTAAGGAAAGAAAGGCCTCCTCTGCTTCAGGCGGCCACTCTTTGGGATTAGTGCCCTTACGGGTGAGCGCAGAAATTGGGGCAGTCCGGGAAGAGAAGTGCGTTATGAAGAGGCGGTAGTAGTTGGCGAAGCCCAGGAACCGCTGAATGGCCTTCAACCCCTCCGGTCGAGGCCACTTCTCGATGGCAGACAGTTTCTCAGGATCCATTCGTAGGCCGGTCTGAGAAATTATGTAGCCCAAAAACGGAAGCGAGGTCTGCTCAAAAAGGCACTTCTCATATTTAGCGAAGAGGTGGTTCTGCCTGAGCCTGAGCAGGACCTGACGAACATCCCTCCGGTGAGTCTGGAGATCCGGAGAAAAGACCAAGATGTCGTCCAGGTACACCACCACGCAGGAGTAGAGGAGGTCCCGGAAGATGTCATTGACCAACTGTTGAAAGACGGCGGGAGCGTTACAGAGACCGAAGGGCATTACCAGATATTCATAGTGGCCGTCCCGTGTGTTGAATGCCGTCTTCCATTCATCCCCCTGACGGATACGGACCAGGTTGTACGCCCCACGAAGGTCCAGTTTGGTGAAGATTCTATCCCCCCTCAGACGATCAAATAATTCCGGAATGAGCGGAAGGGGGTACTTATTCTTCACCGTGATCTGGTTTAGGCCTCTATAGTCTATGCAGGGACGGAGAGAGCCGTCCTTCTTTTTAACGAAGAAGAAGCCTGCTCCCGCCGGGGAGGTAGATTTCCGGATAAATCCCCGGGCCAGGTTCTCCTCAATATATTTGGACATAGACCGGGTCTCAGCAGCGGACAATGGGTAAATACGCTCACGGGGAGGAGTAGTACCAGGTAACAGGTCGATAGGGCAGTCGTATGGTCTATGAGGGGGTAGTGTCTCTGCCTCCTTTTTATTAAAGACATCAGCATATGACCAATAAGGAATCGGAAGTCCAGGTAGATTAGCTGGGGTAGGAGAAGGATGGATGGGGACCAAACAAGTCTTATGGCAGTCCTGTCCCCAGCGAAGGACTTCTCCGGTCTGCCAGTCAAGCACGGGTGCATGTCTCTGGAGCCAAGGTAGGCCTAGCAAGAGGGCATGAGAGAGTCCAGGCAGAACATGAAAGGAGATACTCTCAGAATGCAGCATTCCCACCTGCAGAGTAATGGATTCGGTGATGAGTTGGATGGGACGTGGTAAGAGGCCCCCATCCACGGCAGCGACAGATAAGGGTACAGCCAGAGGTTTGGTGGGGATGTGGTATTTCTCTACCAGGGACTGTGAAATAAGATTCCCGGCTGCTCCAGAGTCAAGTTGGGCTAGTTCGAAATAACGGTTCTCCCCGCAGACGATTGAGACTGACAACAGCAGAGATGGAGAGGATTTATTCTTGTCTAGGACGACCTCTCTGAGCGATCCTAGACACAGGCGTTTCCCGACCTCTCCGGGCAGGTACGGATCCGGTGCTCCTTACTGCCACAGTAGAAGCAGCTCCCCTCGGCACGGCGTAAGTCTTGACGGGTTTTGACCATCTTGGTCTGGTCGACCTGCATAGGCTCAGGAGAGTGTGCCTGGGGAGAAACGGAGGGAATAACGGGTTTCTGGAAGATGGGAGCTAGACGTGGAAACCTTCTCTCACGAGAGACCTCTTTGGCGCGCTCCTGGAACCGTAGGTCAATCCGGGTGGCAAGAGTTATTAAGTCGTCGAGAGTGGTAGGAATGTCCCGACCGGCGAGTTCATCTTTAATACGGCCGGACAGACCCTCCCAGAAGACAGACACCAGAGCATCGTTATCCCAGGCCAGCTCCGAGGCAAGGGTACGGAACGGTATGGCATATTGGCCCACGGTGAGATCTCCCTGATGGAGTCGTAGCAGAGACGATGCGGATGAGGTCTTCCGTCCGGGTTCATCGAAGACTCTCCGGAAAGCCGTGAGAAAGGCTGACAAGTCGGACACCAGAGGGTCTCCTCTCTCCCATAGAGGATTCAGCCAAGCCAGAGCCTCCCCCATGAGGTGGGACATGATAAAGGCCACTTTGGACCGGTCGGAGATAAACTGGTGGGACAAGAGTTCGAAGTGCAGGGTGCACTGGTTAATGAAGCCCCGAGCTTGAGCGGGGTCGCCTCCGTAGCGAGGAGGTGCGGAAAGCCGGGGTCCAGGACAGGATACCATGGTATTGGTGGGCAGCGGCGCTGCCGGGTTGCGAGTCATAACACTAGCGGTGGTTGCTGGTGGAGCAGTCAGAGTGTCCAGGCGAGAGTTGACATTCCGCAGGTGACCCAGGATGGACTCCTGTTGGGACCTCTGACGGGACAGTTCATGACATAGGTCCGAGAGCGAGGGAGATTGGGTACCACCGGGTTCCATGGCCCGAGCAAACTGTAACGGGTCTGGGAGGCGGAACCTCTGAGCAACTATACAAGGGGGCGATCCTTGTAAGGAAGCGGGTGGTGACCAGGGAAGACGGGCAGGTAGTCACAGCAGGTGACCGGGACAGTCTCTGGGTAAATGGGCAGGAGGTCACGGCAAGTGACCGGGACAGTCTCTGGGTAGACGGGCAGGAGGTCACAGCAAGTGACCGGGGCAGTCTCTGGGTGAACGGGCAGGAGGTCACGGCAAGTGACCGGGACAGTCTCTGGGTAAACGGGCAGGAGGTCACAGCAAGTGACCGGGGCAGTCTCTGGGTGTAGGGTTGGTACGACCTGTGACGGCTGAGCCTCCAGGTAGGCTAGCAGGCGGATGGCAGGTGTGTGCTCCCAGGTGAGCAGGCGAGAGTCTCTGGATAAGCAGGTGGTCACAGCATGTGAGGGCGGAGCCTCCAGGCAGGCTAACAGGCGGATGCAGATGAGTGCTCCCAGGTGAGCAGGCGAGAGTCTCTGGATAAGCAGGTGGTCACAGCATGTGACAGCGGAGCCTACAGGCAGGCTAACTGGCAGATAGCAGATGAGCGCTCCCAGGTGAGCAGGCAAGAGTCTCTGGACTGGCAGATGGTCACAGCACGTGATGGCGGAGCCTCCAGGTAGGCTAACAGACAGGTAGCAGGTGAGCGCTCCCAGGTGAGCAGGCAAGCTGGTCCATAGACAGACTGACAGGTGTCGGAAGGCAGACCGTCGGACCTCAGGCTAGCAAGCAGGAAAGCGGATGACAGGCAGGAATCAGGCAGCAAACTGGCAGGAAACTGGCAGGTAACAGGCAGGTAACTGGCAGGTAACAGGCAACGGGACCTGAGGGCTGAAGCAGAGTAGTGAACAGTGCAACAACATTGCTCGGGCACCTCCATTTTGGAGGAGGTGCCTTATATATGGTGAAGTCCTCCAGCCATTGGCCGGGGACTCTTTAGGACGGTGCGCGCTGCCCCTTTAAGAGGGGGGGAGCGCGCGCGCCCTAAGCACCGTGGCCGGGAAGGAGCGCGCGCTGCCAGCAGAGCGGAAGGAGGACGCCGGGCTCGGAGCGGAGAGGTGAGGGGTACAGCGTCCCTGCCTAGCAGGGGGCAGGGACGCCGACGCTACAGTCAAGAGCAAATAGCCAAAATCAGGAACCGTATACCCATGTGTGGGTGTGAAAAGGTGCATGGGAATACACCTCCTAAGAAAAGACACTGGATTTGAGTTTATGTTACACTGCTATCATTCGGTGGTGTTGAGAAGTCTGGCCCAATCCAGCCCTTGTTCATTTTTATGAGTCAGCCTGTCAGCATTTTCAGTTGACAGGCGGAAGCGCTTATCAGTTATAACTCCACCAGCGGCACTAAAAACCCGCTCTGATAAAACGCTGGCGGCAGGGCAGGCCAGGACCTCCAAGGCATAGAGAGTCAGTTCATTCCACGTATCCAGCTTGGAGGCAGTGCTGCAGTGCTTCCAGTTTGTGACTGATGTGGTCATTTCGGAGAAGGAGGCTGAAGAGGAGGAGGAGGCTGAGGAGGATGAGGTGCAGGACCTGTGTAGCATCGGCGTCTCTGCCCTCTGCCAGGCAGAGATGCTTCCCTCTCCCCGCCGCGCTCCCTGCCCGGCGCCCTCCAGCGCTCCTCTTCCTGCTTCTGCTGCCGGTGCGCACAGCTTCCCGGGCACTCTGCTTAGGGCGCGCGCGAGCGCGCTCCCTTCCTCTTAAAGGGGCCACGCTCGTCCCTCTAAGGAGTCCTCGGCCAATTGCCGGAGGTCCTCCCATATATAAGGCACCTCCTCCAAAATGTAGGTGTCCGAGCAATAGTTGATGCAGTGTACTTACGTCTGCTTCAGCCCTCAGGTCCCGCTGCTTGCCTGACTACTAGTCCTGCCCGCCAGCCTGACAATCAGTCCAGTCTTCCAGCCTGACTACTCTCCAGCCTGACAGTCTGTCTTCCGTTCAGTCCACCAGTCTGTCTATGGGCTTCACCCGCCTGCTTACCTGGGAGCACCTGCCTGTTACCTGTCAGCCTACCTGGAGGTTCCCGCCTGTCACTTGCCGTGACCACCTGTCTGCCTACCCAGAGGCTCCTGTCCGTCACTTGCTGTGACCACCTGACAGCCTACCTAGAGGCTCCCGCCGGTCACTTGCCATGACCACCTGTCTGCCTACCCGGAGGCTCCTGCCCATCACTTGCCATGACCACCTGACAGCCTACCTAGAGGCTCCCGCCTTTCGCCTGCTGTCTCTGCCAGTTCATCTACCCGGATCTCTCATCAGCCTGCCTGCTGTGCCCATCTGCAGTATCAGTCAGTCTCAGCCATCTGACCCGTGGGAGTCACCTGCTCTCTTACAAGGTCGTCCCCAGAGTAGCACCTGGTCCCTCTGCTCGGTCCCTCCCTGGTCACGGAGTCGTTAGCCGCCGTACGACCTAGGTCGGTCCGAGTGAATACTTAGATACGCCCCTCTGTGTCCCTCCTTGCACCGCAGCACAGAGGTTCCACCACCCGCATCCGTGACAACCTGTAGACCGTGGGGGCAACTCTGATTGTCCTAGGGCCCGCAATCCTTTGCATCGGAAGGACGTGTTCCGTCCCAAGGTCCGACTGGGTCCCGGATTCCATTATGTTAACCCAGTGTGCCGTCTGCGAGATGTACCGTCCCTGCCCACAAGCACTTGTCCACGTGTCTGTGGTTAGGTGGACTTTCCCGGTAACTGCATTGTTGAGGGCACGGCTAATGTTTTTGGACACATGCTTGTGTAATGGGGGGATGCCACACTGAGAGAAATAGTGGCGGCTGGGGACCGAGTACCGAGGGACGGACACCGCCATCAGGTTGCGGAATGCTTCCGTCTCTACTAGCCTAAAAGGCAACATTTCAATTGCAAGCAGTCGTGAAATGTGAGAATTTAGTACTGTGGCCTGTGGGGCGTTGGCTGCATATTTGCGCTTGCGTTCCAAGGACTGGGGTATGGACAACTGAATGCTGCGCTGGGACAAGGACATGGACATGCTTCCTGATGCTGCTACTTGAGAGTGTGCAATGACAGGTGCAGGGCAGGAGGCATCTTCGCATGCACCATGGACAGGGGATTGGCTTGCATGCACAACAGCGGAAGAAGCAATGGTGCCACCTGCAGACACTATTCCTGGACCCTGGGGTTTGGCTCACAAAGTCGGGTGCTTTGCTGCCATGTGCCTGATCATGCTGGTGGTGGTCAGGCTGGTCTTTTTGCCACCCCTGCTGATTCTGGCCTGGCAGGTGGAGCAAATGGTCTTTTTGGGGTTATCGGCAGAGTCTTTAAAAAACAACCAGACTCGGGAAGACCTAACAGTTGTACTGGCAATTTCCTTCGTGTTGGTGTTACGGGGAATGGTTGCCTGTCTTCTGTCTGTGGCCACCACACTGCTTCTTCCTGCCTGTTGGGGTGCTCTGCCTCCCTCCCCCTGTGTGCTGCTGTCCTCGCTCTGCATGTCCTCCTGCCAGGTTGGGTCAGTTACTATATCATCCACCACCTCGTCTTCCACTTCTGCACCCTGGTCCTCCTCCTGACTTTCTGGCAATTGTGTCTCATTATCGTCCACCTCTTGTGACACTTTCCCACCCTCGCCTTCGTGTGTCCGTGGCTGCTCAAATATTTGGGCATCGCTACACGCGATCTCCTCTTGCCCCGCTTCAAGTGGACCAGGCGAGAGACCCAAATCTATAAATGAAAAGTGAACAGCTCTTCAGAGTGTCCAAGTGTGGGATCAGTTGTCTCTGGGTACTCGGCATGGTGGGAGGAAGGAGGATCAGGGTGAGGAATATGCGGTCCATACTCACGGCTACTGAGACTTGACCGTGTGGAAGACAGGGTGGTGGTGGTGGTGGCTAAGTGACTGGAAGCATTATCCGCTATCCAACCAACAACCTTTTGACACTGCTCTGGGTTCAATAGTGGTGTGCTGTGGTCCCCTAGAAATTGGGACAGGAAGGTCAGGCGAGAAGATGTGGGTGTTTGTTGTGGCACAATTTCAGCTTGCCCACTGCCTTGTCTTCGGCCTCTGCATGCACTATTACCATCACGTCCAGTTCCCCGTCCCTTGCCACGTGCCTTGCCCATTTTAAATGTAGGACAGTATCTTCCAAATTACTGAGTTTGGAGCGAACTTATATGTGATCCGTGTGACAAAGAAAACAGAGTTTTAAATACCTGGCCTGTAGGTAAGTAGTTTGAACAGCAAACTGCACTAAAGGAAATTTTTAATGGAGGCCAAAAATGGCAGTATTTTCTGACAACGTATATGTGATCCGTGTGATGGAGAAAACACAGTTTTAAATACCTGGATTTCTAGCGCTGTAATATGGAAAGGACCTGGCTGTATTCTGCAGTGCCAACAAGCAAATGGCGCAGAAAAACGGTGTTCTCTGGATTGCTTTTTGAGCAAATAATGAGGATTAAGATCCAAAGAAAAGTATTCCTGGCCCCTGAGACCTGGGCCTTTGTATAGAAATATCTAACAGCAGCAGAAGGCAGAATTGGAATGGAGCCTCTTGTGCTATATGCACTGCAGTCTGCTATATACACTGCCTGCCTATATACACTGCCTGCGTGCCTATATACACTGCCTGCCTGATATCTCTGCAGATAGATTAGTCCTCAGAAGGACTGTTTGTTAAGATGGATATGTGTAATGTACGGTTTTTTGCCCTACACTACCTAATACACAAGCAAATCTCTCTCTGATGCAGCAGCAGCTCTCCCTACACTGTCTGATCCGGAGTGACTGTGATGAGCATGGCGGCGCCAGGTCTGATATAGACCCGATGATGCTGTGCGGCCAGCCAATCACTGTAATGCCACAACCAACATGGCTGCAGCATTACAATGAGTGGAAGACAATCCCTGCATGTTTATTGGCGCTCTAAAGAGCACCAAGCATGCTGAGAGGGGACCCAAGCTCCCACCGAGCAACCCCGGAAATACTCGGCGAGCACCGAGCAGTAGCGAGCAGTGGGATGCTCAGGCGAGCACCAAGCAGTAACGAACATGCTCGCTCATCACTAGTCCTATCTGTTCTCCCTCCTTTACTGTAGCTGCTGATTTTTTACTTGAAGCAAAGAAAGATGGTGGCCTCCATCCCTACCTCAAATTCTGAGAACTGAACAAAATCAAGGTTAAGAATACTTACCCACCTCACTGAAAATATGTCTTATACTATTAGCTGTGTATCCACCTGACTTCTGCACAACACAACTGATGGTCCCAACCCCATTTATAATGCAAGAAATCCCACTTATTAAACCTGACATGGCGCACCTGTGAAGTGAAGACCATTTCTGGTGACTACCTCTTGAAGCTCATCAAGAGAATGCCAAGAGTGTGCAAAGCAGTCATCAAAGCAAAAGGTGGCTACTGTGAAGAACCTAGAATATAAGACATATTTTCGGTTGTTTCGCACTTTTTTGTTAAGTATATAATTCCACATGTGGTAATTCATAGTTTTGATGCCTTCAGTGTGAATGTACAATTTTCATAGTCATGAAAATACAGAAAAATCTTTAAATGAGAAGGTGTGTCCAAACTTTCGGTCTGTACTATATATAATCAGTTTCTGGGGGGCTATGTTGTTTTCTAAACTTGCTCTTATAGGGTCTTGCAATTAAATACACATTTCAAAGGGTGATGAGTGGAAAACAATGTTCTTAACATCTGAGGGTCTTTTGAAAATCTTGTCATCCCACTTGGATTATCCAATGCACCAGCTGTTTTTCAAAATTTTATGAATAATATTTTCTCTGATTGCATTTCTTGTGATTTACCTGGATAATATTCTAATTTTCTCGCCCAATTTGGACTCTCACCAGCAACATGTCCATGTTGTATTACAAAGGTAGAGGGAGAACTCTTTATTTGCTAAAACTGAGAAATGTATTTTTTTTGTTCTGGAAGTTTCATTCCTGGGGCTCTACCATGTTATAAAGCAGGAGGAGCGGAGCAGATTGATGTATAGTTTTCAATGGATTCAGTATAACCTGTGATTTAATCATTTAATCCTCTGTACTTTCTGGGATTATGGGTCCAGTGGGCGGTCCCATCAGTGACTGACAGGTACCTCTGTATAAAGTGTGGTGTAATCAGAAAACAAAGGAGTTATGTATTTTTATTGAGAAAAAGTATCATAAGAATAACACATAGTTACATGAGAATAAAGAACAGGATGACAAAGAACCAGAAACCCTAATGACACATAATAAATAGTCAGCTATAGTGCAAATATGGGATATGCATCCTACCATAGAGGAACAAGGATGTCTAATAAGTTATAATGACAGCACCAATCAATGGTATATAGAGACCTCTCAATAAGAGATCATTATCACAGTGAAACTATAAAACATCCGTAGAATAATCAAAGTACCTGTGCATTATTAGATATTAGCTGTAAATATTTCACCCTTACTCTTAGCTATATAATGGCTTTCACAAGTGGAAATAATCCCCAACGCGCGTTTCACGTTACATGTGTTTCTGCTTCCTTGAGGGGAATAAAAAATTGGACCTTTAACTGATATTTTGACCGCTAAGACCTGCAAGCACAGGGTCTCTTTAGACCAATGATGGCTCAGCATGCCAGCGCCTGCAAACTCCACCGCGCGTGTCACAAGGCATCACCAATGGCAATCAAGGAAGGCCGCGCATGGCCGGAGACAAGACATGATTTATGGACATTGGACAACACTGAAACATATGGATGGGAGCGCAACTCATCATACATTGATAGTTCTTTGAACACTACATTGTACTGCTGTGTTTTGACACATATGTTTATGATAATCTTTATACAGCCATATAGGAATTATTTTCCTTGATGTATAATGTACGTCTTGTCTTGTGCCCATATCTACTCTTCTCTTTCTTCACCCTATGACGGCCTATAGTGTACGCCTGCGTGCCCCGCCGCTCCATGTCCCTGCACTGCTCCCGGCATCTTTATGGGGGCCTGCGCATGCTCGGGATCCTTGCTAACCAGCCTCATGGTGTGACGGAGCCAGGACAGCTGGGCAGGGAGCCTGCAAGTGCAATTTTCTGAATTTTACTTCAAAATTTCTGCGTTTATAAAATTCTTGGCAAATAAATATAGATGCAAATAAAAATATCTTCTGTAAATTGTGCTGTAATTTACGGATGGTTGTGAATTTCCTAATATTGGAATAGTGTAAGTGATTTCGGAGAGTCTTCTACTTCTTCTGGAAGAATTTACTCTTGTGTCTCCTTCCTTTCCTAGATAATGAGGCCCGGCAATTCTACCAGCAGCTTTGTCAGTATGAAGATGATACACTGAGGATGATATATAGATATTTCTGGGATGATCTGCTCTACATTGTGGAGGACTTAAGGCCGGATTTACTTCTGCCCAAGCTGAGACTCCGGAATATCCCAGATGTTTATGTGAGAGACGCGAACATCCGGTTGTGTTACTTGTATTGTAGCCACAATTTAGTCTACAAAATGTCCTCAACCCGATTTCCCTGAGGGGCTGAATATTAATTGTGCTTCATTTATTCATGGAAATATTTCTCAGTGTGGTGGAGGCAACGTTTCTTACCCTGAAAGTTAATAATCCAGTCCAGGTGGATCTCATTAAATTAGAATATCATCAAAAAGTTAATTTATTTCAGTTCTTCGATACTAGAAGTGAAACTCCGATATTATATAGAGTCATTACACACAGAGGGATCTATTATATAGAGTCATTACACACAGAGGGATCTATTATATAGAGTCATTACATGCAGAGGGATCAATTATATAGAGTTATTACACAGTGATCTATTATATAGAGTCATTACACACAGAGGGATCTATTATATAGAGTCATTACACACAGAGGGATCTATTATATAGAGTCATTACATGCAGAGGGATCTATTATATAGAGTCATTACACAGTGATCTATTATATAGAGTCATTACACACAGAGGGATCTATTATATAGAGTCATTACACAGTGATCTATTATATAGAGTCATTACACACAGAGTGATCTATTATATAGAGTCATTACACACAGAGGGATCTATTATATAGGGTCATTACACACAGAGGGATCTATTATATAGGGTCATTACACAGAGGGATCTATTATATAGAGTCATTACACGCAGAGGAATCTATTATATAGAGTCATGACACGCAGAGGGATCTATTATATAGAGTCATTACACACAGAGGGATCTATTATATAGAGTCATTACACACAGAGTGATCTATTATATAGAGTCATTACACACAGAGTGATCTATTATATAGAGTCATTACACACAGAGGGATCTATTATATAGGGTCATTACACACAGAGGGATCTATTATATAGAGTCATTACATGCAGAGGAATCTATTATATAGAGTCATGACACGCAGAGGGATCTATTATATAGAGTCATTACACACAGAGTGATCTATTATATAGAGTCATGACACACAGAGGGATCTATTATATAGAGTCATTACACACAGAGGGATCTATTATATAGAGTCATTACACACAGAGGGATCTATTATATAGAGTCATTGCACACAGAGGAATCTATTATATAGAGTCATTATACACAGAGGGATCTATTATATAGAGTCATTACACACAGAGGGATCTATTATATAGAGTCATTACACACAGAGGGATCTATTATATAGAGTCATTACACACAGAGGAATCTATTATATAGAGTCATTACACACAGAGGGATCTATTATATAGAGTCATTACACACAGAGGGATCTATTATAGAGTCATTACACGCAGTGCGATCTATTATATAGTCATTACACAGAGAGGGATCTATTATATAGAGTCATTACACACAGAGGGATCTATTATATAGAGTCATTACACGCAGAGCGATCTATTATATAGAGTCATTACACGCAGAGGGATCTATTACATACAGTCATTACACACAGAGGGATCTATTATATAGAGTCATTACACACAGAGGGATCTATTATATAGAGTCATTACACACAAAGCGATCTATTATATAGAGTCATTACACGCAGAGCGATCTATTATATAGAGTCATTACACGCAGAGGGATCTATTATATAGAGTCATTACACACAGAGGGATCTATTATAAAGGGTCATTACACACAGAGGGATCTATTATATAGAGTCATTACACACAGAGGGATCTATTATATAGCGTGTAACGGGTCTGGGAGGCGGAACCTCTGGGCTACTATACAAGGGAGCGGTCCTTGTAAGGGAGCGGGTGGCGACCAGGCAGGCAGTCACAGCAGGTGACCGGGACAGTCTCTGGGTGTACGGGCAGGAGGTCACGGCAAGTGATCAGGGCAGTCTCTGGAAGAACGGGCTGGAGGTCACGGCAAGTGACCGGGGCAGTCTCTGGAAGAACGGGCTGGAGGTCACGGCAAGTGACCGGGGCAGTCTCTAGGTAAAGGGTAGGTACGACCTGTGATGGCTGAACCTCCAGGTAGGCTAGCAAGGCAGATGGAGGATGTGTGCTCCCAGGTGAGCAAGCGAGAGTCTCTGGAATAGCAGGTGGTCACAGCACGTGACGGCGGAGCCTCCAGGTAGGCAAGCAGGCAGGTAGCGGAGAAGCGCTCCCAGGTGAGCGGGCAAGAGTCTCTGGAATAGCTGGTGGTCCCAGCACGTGACAGCGGAACCCCCGGGCAGGCAAGCAGGCAGGTAGCGGAGAAGCGCTCCCATGTGAGCGGGCAAGCTGGTCCATAGACAGACTGACCGGAGTTGTAAGGCAGACCGTCGGACCTCAGGCAAGCAGGCAGGTAGCTGATGTGCGCTCCCAGGTGAGCGGGCAAGTTGGTCCTTAGACAGACTGACCGGAGTTGTAAGGCAGACCGTCGGACCTCAGGCAGGCAGGCAGGTAACAGGAAATCAGGCAGGATTAGGACAGCAAGCTGGCAGGAATCTGGCAGGTAACTGGCAGGTAACTGGCAACGGGACCTGAGGGCTGAAGCAGAGTAGAACGGTGCAACAACATTGCTCGGGCACCTCCATTTTGGAGGAGGTGCCTTATATATGGTAAAGTCCTCCGGCCATTGGCCGGGGACTCCTTAGGACGGCGCGCGCGGCCCCTTTAAGAGGGAGGGAGGGCGCGCGCGCCCTAAGCACAGTGGCCGGGAAGGAGCGCGCGCTGCCAGCAGAGTGGGAGAGGGACGCCGGGCACGGAGCAGAGCGGTGAGGGGAACAGCGTCCCTGCCTAGCAGAGGGCAGGGACGCCGGCACTACATAGCGTCATTACACACAGAGGGATCTATTATATAGAGTCATTACACACAGAGGAATCTATTATATAGAGTCATTACACACAGAGGGATCTATTATATAGAGTCATTACACACAGAGGGATCTATTATATAGAGTCATTACACGCAGAGCGATCTATTATATAGAGTCATTACACACAGAGGGATCTATTATATAGAGTCATTACACACAGAGTGATCTATTATATAGAGTCATGACACACAGAGGGATCTATTATATAGAGTCATTACACACAGAGGGATCTATTATATAGAGTCATTACACACAGAGGGATCTATTATATAGAGTCATTGCACACAGAGGAATCTATTATATAGAGTCATTATACACAGAGGGATCTATTATATAGAGTCATTACACACAGAGGGATCTATTATATAGAGTCATTACACACAGAGGGATCTATTATATAGAGTCATTACACACAGAGGAATCTATTATATAGAGTCATTACACACAGAGGGATCTATTATATAGAGTCATTACACACAGAGGGATCTATTATAGAGTCATTACACGCAGAGCGATCTATTATATAGTCATTACACAGAGAGGGATCTGTTATATAGAGTCATTACACACAGAGGGATCTATTATATAGAGTCATTACACGCAGAGCGATCTATTATATAGAGTCATTACACGCAGAGGGATCTATTACATAGAGTCATTACACACAGAGGGATCTATTATATAGAGTCATTACACACAGAGGGATCTATTATATAGAGTCATTACACACAGAGCGATCTATTATATAGAGTCATTACATGCAGAGCGATCTATTATATAGAGTCATTACACGCAGAGGGATCTATTATATAGAGTCATTACACACAGAGGGATCTATTATAAAGGGTCATTACACACAGAGGGATCTATTATATAGAGTCATTACACACAGAGGGATCTATTATATAGCGTGTAACGGGTCTGGGAGGCGGAACCTCTGGGCTACTATACAAGGGAGCGGTCCTTGTAAGGGAGCGGGTGGCGACCAGGCAGGCAGTCACAGCAGGTGACCGGGACAGTCTCTGGGTGTACGGGCAGGAGGTCACGGCAAGTGATCAGGGCAGTCTCTGGAAGAACGGGCTGGAGGTCACGGCAAGTGACCGGGGCAGTCTCTGGAAGAACGGGCTGGAGGTCACGGCAAGTGACCGGGGCAGTCTCTAGGTAAAGGGTAGGTACGACCTGTGATGGCTGAACCTCCAGGTAGGCTAGCAAGGCAGATGGAGGATGTGTGCTCCCAGGTGAGAAAGCGAGAGTCTCTGGAATAGCAGGTGGTCACAGCACGTGACGGCGGAGCCTCCAGGTAGGCAAGCAGGCAGGTAGCGGAGAAGCGCTCCCAGGTGAGCGGGCAAGAGTCTCTGGAATAGCTGGTGGTCCCAGCACGTGACAGCGGAACCCCCGGGCAGGCAAGCAGGCAGGTAGCGGAGAAGCGCTCCCAGGTGAGCGGGCAAGCTGGTCCATAGACAGACTGACCGGAGTTGAAAGGCAGACCGTCGGACCTCAGGCAAGCAGGCAGGTAGCTGATGTGCGCTCCCAGGTGAGCGGGCAAGTTGGTCCTTAGACAGACTGACCGGAGTTGTAAGGCAGACCGTCGGACCTCAGGCAGGCAGGCAGGTAACAGGAAATCAGGCAGGATTAGGACAGCAAGCTGGCAGGAATCTGGCAGGTAACTGGCAGGTAACTGGCAACGGGACCTGAGGGCTGAAGCAGAGTAGAACGGTGCAACAACATTGCTCGGGCACCTCCATTTTGGAGGAGGTGCCTTATATATGGTAAAGTCCTCCGGCCATTGGCCGGGGACTCCTTAGGACGGCGCGCGCGGCCCCTTTAAGAGGGAGGGAGGGCGCGCGCGCGCGCCCTAAGCACAGTGGCCGGGAAGGAGCGCGCGCTGCCAGCAGAGCGGGAGAGGGACGCCGGGCACGGAGCAGAGCGGTGAGGGGAACAGCGTCCCTGCCTAGCAGAGGGCAGGGACGCCGGCACTACATAGCGTCATTACACACAGAGGGATCTATTATATAGAGTCATTACACACAGAGGAATCTATTATATAGAGTCATTACACACAGAGGGATCTATTATATAGAGTCATTACACACAGAGGGATCTATTATATAGAGTCATTACACGCAGAGCGATCTATTATATAGAGTCATTACACACAGAGGGATCTATTATATAGAGTCATTACACACAGAGGGATCTATTATATAGAGTCATTACACACAGAGGGATCTATTATATAGAGTCATTACACACAGAGGGATCTATTATATAGAGTCATTACACGCAGAGCGATCTATTATATAGAGTCATTACACACAGAGGGATCTATTATATAGAGTCATTACACGCAGAGTGATTTATTATATAGAGTCATTACACACAGAGGGTCTATTATATAGAGTCATTACACACAGAGGGTCTATTATATAGAGTCATTACACACAGATGGATCTATTATATAGAGTCATTACACGCAGAGGGATCTATTATATAGAGTCATTACACGCAGAGGGATCTATTATATAGAGTCTTTACACACAGAGGGATCTATTATATAGAGTCATTACACACAGAGGGATCTATTATATAGAGTCATTACACACAGAGGGATCTATTATATAGAGTCATTACACACAGAGTGATCTATTATATAGAGTCATGACACACAGAGGGATCTATTATATAGAGTCAGCAGAGGGAAGCATGAAGTGCTGTAAAATGTCCTGGTAGACGGCTGCGCTGACTTTAGTCTTGATAAAACACAGTGGACCTACACCAGCAGATGACATGGCCCCCCAAACCATCACTGATTGTGAAAACTTCACACCAGACCTCCAGCAGCTTGGATTGTGGCCTCTCCACTCTTCCTCCAGACTCTGGACCTTGTGGAGTGTGTCAATGACTGCCTTCTGGACATCTGTCAAGTCAGCAGTCTTCCTCATGATTGTGGAGCCTACTGAAACAGTCTAAGGGACCTTTTTAAATGCTTAGGAAGTCTTTGCAGGTGTTTTTTGTTAATTATTCTAATTTACTGAGATAATTACTTTTGTGTTTTCATTGGCTGTAAGCCATAATCATCAACATTAACAGAAATAAACACTAGAAATAGATCCCTCTGTTTGTAATGACTCTATATAATATAGGAGTGTCACTTTTTGCATTGAAGAACTGAAATAAATTAACTTTTTGATGATATTCTAATTTTGTGAGATGCACCTGTATATACCACTATCATACATACATGAGGGATCAATAGATTCTCGGGTATTGTCTGATTTTTACTTGGTGATTGTCTCCCCAACCTTTCCATATATTATATTCTCAGTCAGGACATTTCAGAAAAGCATGAAATAACTGTGCAGGTTGACTCTTAGTTATAATGTATATATGTGTAACAACCATAATGTGTCTTCTTTTTTTGCGTTCTAGAAATACTGGAATCTAACAAATGATAAAAAAAACCTGGCCCGGACATTGATACAGGATATTTATGACGGAAGAAGAGAAACTATGATAGGATTTTGGAGCGATCTATATGAGATACAGAGGAATTATTATTACAGTGCCCTGAACGCTGTACTGGAGGAGCTGAGTAAAAGAGGTAAGGTGTATGGGACAAGACAGTCAGGAAATACGGGTTATCATAATATACAATGATCACAGCAATCAATGATATATACCAGTAAACTGGACACACAGAGTGTAAGCTCTTATGGTCAGTGGGGTCCTCTCTCTCCTGTAGCGTGTCAGCTCTTATGGTCAGTGGGGTCCTCTCTCTCCTGTAGAGTGTAAGCTCTTATGGTCAGTGGGGTCCTCTCTCTCCTGTAGGGTGTAAGCTGTTATGGTCAGTGGGGTCCTCTCTCTCATGTAGAGTGTAAGCTCTTATGATCAGTGGGGTCCTCTCTCTCCTGTAGAGTGTAAGCTCTTATGGTCAGCGGGATCCTCTCTCTCCTGTAGAGTGCAAGCTCTTATGATCAGCGGGGTCCATTCTCTCCAGTAGAGTGTAAGCTCTTATGGTGAGTGTGGTTCTCTCCTGTAGAGTGTAAGCTCTTATAGTCAGTGTGGTTCTCTCCTGTAGAGTGTAAGCTCTTATAGTCAGTGGAGTCCTCTCTCTCCTGTAGAGTGTCATCTCTTATGGACAGTGGGGTCCTCTCTCTCTCCTGTAGAGTGTAAGCTCTTATGTCAGTGGGTTCCTCTCTCTCCTGTAGAGTGTAAGCTCTTATGGTCAGCGGGGACAAACATAGTTCATAGGTTGAATAAAGACCTCAGTCCATCAAGTTCAACCTTCCTCCTCCAATTGTACATTTTGCCACTAATTTAACTATAACTCACAATGTTATGTGTATCGAGGAAATCATCCAGCCCCTTTATAAAAGCTGATATAGTGGCTGGGATCGCGGGATTTTCTCTCTCTCTTTTCATACATCCTAAAATCTTGTTTGCTTATGCGGCTGCTGCTTGACATTGAGTGCTGCTGCTCAGCTTTCTTATAACCAGAATATCCAATTCCTGCTCCTGTTCTGTAGTCCCGAGTATACTCCCATCTAATGTATATGTACATTAGCTCTGGCTCGGGATAGCACGCGTGCTGGGTCACGAGTGCAATAGATTTGAAGTGCAATAGTTAAAAGTGCAGTTATACATGGCCGGAAGCTGATAATCCATTCTCCTCTCTTCTTCTTCTTCACACAGGTATTTAATTCATCCATCCGTTTGTGTGCTGTCTGATAAGTGTGAACAGAGTCATATTCTCTGGCAACATTTTTCCATGGTATTTAATTCATCCATCTGTTTGTGTGCTGTCTGATAAGTGTGAACAGAATCATATTCTCTAGCAACATTTTTCCATGGTATTTAATTCATCCATCTGTTTGTGTGCTGTCTGATAAGTGTGAACAGAGTCATATTCTCTAGCAACATTTTTCCATGGTATTTAATTCCTTGGTCCTGTGTATTTTTGTCTTTTTTGTTTTTGTTGTCTTGTTTCTACTTTAAAATGTTCAAAGCCTTCTATTTCACTGGTTTATGGCCTCTGTGTTTATCTTACATAGCATTGCCTGCTCCAGCCCTGTGCTAATTGCCTAATTATTGTACTCAGTATGACCAACTGGTGCTGGCCTCTAGCAGACATTTTATTTTATATATATTCAGCTCTGGCTCGGGATAGCTCGCGTGCTGGGTCACGCGTGCAATAGATTTGAAGGGCAATAGTTAAGTGCAGTTATACATGGCAGTTGGACAGGGCAGGAGACAGGTAAGGTGCATAAGATATTCATACAAACTGCTTCTCGGTCAGTCATACTGCATTATGCATTAGTCTTATCAATCTGCTTTTTATTTGTTTTCACTGCTGCTTCCTCACAACTCGCCCGCCCTTTAACACATTCTGTGCACTCTCTCTATATCAACCCCTCCCTTCTCCCCTCTCCCATGTATAACTCTGAGGCTCTACAGACATTCCTCACCCACTGCAAACCATCGTCTTCTTTCTCCTTTTACTAGTCGCAGGCGACATCTCCCCCAACCCTGGGCCCCCCTCCACTAGCATATATTACTCTCCTCCAGCTGCATATAGAAACCCTGCTAATCTTATTAACGTTCAGTGCATGCCCTCTCCTATCGATTTCCATTGTGCTCTCTGGAACGCACGGTCTGTGTGTAACAAACTAACTTACATCCATGATTTTTTCCTCCCTAATTCCCTTAACCTTCTGGCTATCACAGAAACCTGGATTCAGCAGCCAGACACCACCGCTGCTGCTGCTCTCTCATTCGGTGGGCTGAAATTTTGACATACCGCCAGACCTGGCAACAGACAGGGTGGAGGTGTTGGTCTGCTCCTTTCCTCACAATATGCTTTCCAGGTCATCCCCCTGGTTCCCTCACTTGTGTTTCCTTCCTTTGAAGTCCACACCATCAGACTCTTTAAACCCTTCTCCCTGCGAGTGGTGGTCATGTATCGCCCTCCAGGCTCCTCCCGCCAGTTCTTGGATCACTTTGCCACCTGGCTTCCTCACTTTCTATCCTGTGACATCCCCACCCTCATCATGGGCGACTTTAACATCCCCATCGATGATCCTCTCTCCCAATCTGCCTCTCATCTACTTTCTCTAACCTCTTCATTCCGTCTCTCACAGTTTACTAATTCTCCTACCCATGAAGACGGGAATACTCTGGACCTGTTTTTTTCCCGTCTCTGCTCGCTGGATGACTTTACCAACTCCCCTCTCCCGCTCTCGGACCATAACCTTCTTTCCTTCTCTGTTAAGAATTGTCTCCTCACCGGGGACACCACCACTTACCACACTTATAGGAATACACGTACCATTAATACCCAGCAGCTTATGGACAATCTCCACACATCTTTAGCCCCCATCTCCTCCTTCTCCTGTCCAGACTTAGCATTGTCACACTACAATAATACACTGAAGAGTGCCCTAGATGAAGCAGCTCCTTCTACATGCAGAAAGACCTGACACAGACAACGGTAGCCCTGGCACACGATGCAAACACGCTTTCTTCAACGTTGCTCAAGGTGTGCTGAGCGGCAGTGGAGAAAATCTCTTTTAGCAGAGGACTTCATCCACTATAAATTCATGCTCAAAACCTATAACTCTGCCCTTCATCTGGCCAAGCAATCCTACTTCACCACCATCATCACTTCAATGTCCAACAATCCAAAACGACTTTTCGAGACCTTAAACTCCCTCCTGAAACCTAACGCACAGGCCCCCATCACCAACCTCAGTGGGGAGGATCTGGCCACTTATTTCTTTGAAAAAATCAACCACATCCATCAGGACATCTCAGGCCAATCTCCTCAGTGCCTGGATCCCCTTCCCTGCCACACTTCAAGCTTACTTGCCATCTTTGAGCCTGTTACAGAAGAAGAAGTTACCCAGCTCCTCGCTTCTTCTCGGCCTACAACCTGCAACAGTGACCCCATTCCTTAACATCTCCTGCAGTCCCTCTCACCGATGGTCACCACTCACCTGACTAAAATATTTAACCTCTCTCTTTCTTCAGGTATCTTTCCCTCCTCATTTAAACATGCCATCATAACCCCTTTACTTAAAAAGCCATCCCTGGACCAGAACTGCGCTGCTAACTACAGACCTGTCTCTAATCTTCCTTTCATCTCTAAACTCCTGGAATGCTTGGCCCACTCCCGTCTAATCCACTATCTCTAAAATAACTCTCTCCTCGACCCTCTACAATCTGGTTTCCACTCTTTACACTCCACTGAAACTGCCCTCACTAAAGTCTCTAATGATCTACTAACAGCCAAATCCAAAGGTCACTGCTCCCTGCTGATTCTCCTGGATCTCTCTGCAGCATTTGACACTGTGGATCACCAGCTCCTCCACACTATGCTCTGCTCTATCGACCTCAAGGACACTGTTCTCTCCTGGTTCTCCTCCTACCTCTCTGACCGCTCCTTCGCTGTATCTTTTGCCGGCTCCTCTTCCTCTCCTCGTCCCCTTACTATCGGGGTTCCGCAGGGCTCAGTCCTAGGCCCCCTCCTCTTCTCATTGTATACTGCCCCTATTGGACAAACAATCAGCAGATTTGGGTTCCAGTATCATCTCTATGCTGATGACACCCAATTATACACTTTTTCCCCTGACATCACCCCTACCCTAATACAAAATACCAAGGATTGTTTGTCTGCTGTGTTTAGCATCATGTCCTCCCTCTATCTTAAACTGAATCTCTCCAAAACTGAACTTCTTGTGTTTCCCCCACTCTACTAACCTAATTCTACCTAACATCGAAATTACCTTGGAGGGTTCAACCATAACTCCCAAGCAGCACGCCCGCTGCCTTGGGGTCATATTCGACACTAACCTTTCCTTTACTCCCTGTATCCGATCACTCACTCGCTCATCACCTGCATCTTAAAAACATCTCCAGAATCCGATCTTTTCACACTTTTGAAACTGCTAAAACTCTTACTGTCGCTCTTATTCACTCTCGTCTGGACTACTGCAACTCTCTTCTCATCGGTCTCCCTCTTACCAAAATTTCCCCTCTCCAATCTGTCCTGAATGCGGCAGCCAGGGTCGTATTTCTGTGCAGCCGCTTCACCGATGCCTCCACCTTGTGCCAGTCATTACACTGGTTACCCATTTGCTACAGGGTCCAATATAAACTCATTGCTCTCACCCACAAAGCTCTCCACAGTTCTGCACCACCTTATATCTCCTCTGTCATCTCAGTCTATCATCCTACACGTGCCCTCCTTTCCACAAATGACCTAAGACTAACATCCGCCATAATCCGAACCTCGCACCTCCGTCTCCAAGACTTCTCTCGGGCTGCGCCAGTTCTCTGGAATGCTCTACCCCAGACGATCCGATTGATGCCTAGCCCCGATGTCTTCAAGCGTGCTTTAAAAACCCATCTCTTTAAACAAGCCGACCACCTCAAATACCCAGTAAACTAACTTTCCCCTGTTCCCTCCTAAATACTATTCAGAATCTGCCCCCCACTGTTCATCTGTCTCTACACCCTCCATGCACACGATAACTGCACTCGGTAATTGAGTATTGCACTTGAACATACAGGCTGATGACCGGATCATACAGCTTTGTATGATAATCACGACTTATTATAATTGCCTGACCTGAAGTAACAAGCACTTTCCACCTATTGTGTCCCCCCATTTCCTTGTAGAATGTAAGCAGTGAGCAGCTGGACCCTCACTCCTAATGTAACTGTTAAACTGTCTCATCTTGTATTGAACTTATTGTCTGTATATGCCCCCGCTTAATTGTAAAGTGCTGCAGAATATGTTGGCGCTATATAAATAAAAATTATTATTATTATTATTATTAGTAATAGGATTTCTCCATCCTAGGTGCATTACTCTACATTTATCTACATTAAACCTAATCTGCCAAGTGTTTGCCCATTCAGTCATCTTATCCAGATCGTTCTGCAATATGGTAATGTCAAGATCAGATTTTAATACCCTACATACTTTGGTGTCATCAAAAAAGACTGACACTTTACTCCCAATCCCATCCCCAAGGTCATTAATAAAGAGTTAATAATAATAATAATATTTTTTTTTATATAGCGCCAACATATTCCGCAGCACTTTACAATTAAGCGGGGACATGTACAGACAATAAATTCAATACAAGGTAAGATAGTGAACAGTTACATTAGGAGTGAGGTTCCGGCTGCTCGCTGCTTATATTCTACGAGGAAATGGGGGGACACAATAGGTGAGAAGTGCTTGTTATTTAAGGTCTGGCAATTAGAATAAGTAGGGATTTTCATATAAAGCTGCATGATCCGGTGATCAGCCAGTATGCTTAAGTGCAATAATCAAGTATCGAGTGCAGTTATCGTGTGTATGGAGGGTGTGGAGACAGAGGAAGAGGAGGGAGCAGATTCTGAAAAATATTTAGATGGAGGGAACAGGGGAAAGTTAGGTTACTGAGTTGACATGAGATTGGTTTTTAAAGTGCGCTTGAAGACATGGGGGCTAGGCATCAGCCGGATTGTCTGGGGTAGAGCATTCCAGAGAACTGGTGCAGCACGAGAGAAGTCATGGAGACGGAGGTGCGAGGTTTGGATTATGGGGCGATGTTAGTCTTAGATCATTTGTGGAACGGAGGCACGTGTAGGGCAATAGTTAGAGATGAGAAAGGAGATATAAGGCGGCGCAGAACTGTGGAGAGCTTTGTCGGTGAGAGTGATTTTGGACCCTGAAGTGAATGGTAACCAGTGTAATGACTGGCACAAGATGGAGGCATCAGTGAAACGGCTGGACAGAAATACGACCCTGACTGCCGCATTCAGCAAGGATTGAAGAGGAGTGAGATGGTGAGAGGGAGGCCGATCAGAAGAGTTGCAGTAATCCAGATGAGAATAAGAGCGACAGTAAGAGTTTTAGCAGTTTCAAAGGTGAGAAAAGGTCGGATTCTGGAGATGTTTTTAAGATGCAGGTGACAAGAGCGAGTGAGTGATGGGATATGGGGAATAAAGTAAAGTTTAGTGTCGAATATGACCCCAAGGCAGCGGGCGTGCTGCTTAGGAGTTATGGTTGAACTGTGACGCCTCTACTCAGAGAAGCTCGTGTTTTACCCTGGGTGTTGGGGGACTCAGTGTCGGGCCCTGTGATGGAGAGATGGGATGCAGCCATGGCCTGGGCCCGACCCGTGCTCTGGGCCGTCACATTAGAAAGAGATGGTGTGGGCTTGTCCGGGTTGAGTGGCTTATTTTAACGACTATGCCACCTGTGGTGCCTGGTGAAGGGTCACCAGCACCGCTACAGTCTGCTGAGGCCCGGTGTCATGGCAGCCAAAGTTCTCACTGCTCCCCACAGGCGGAGCAAGGCCTCAGGGCAGGCAAGACAGGATGAAGGGGGTAGTAGTGCGGGGAGTACGGGCACCGCGTCGCATGGTATGGCGCATAATGATCAGTCCGGAGGCCATAGGGGTGAACTTCCAAGGCTTTACTCACTCAGAGATGACAGCGGGAAGGCGACTCCCTGCTCCCCGCGGAGTCCTGCGGCCACCAGGGACGGGGGTCCGACTACCTCCGAGAAAGTCCAGTGTTCGGTAGTGACCCTACACCAGAGTGTTCCTGCACTACAGACTTCACCCTTTCCCGTCTGTGCGTGCGTGTATAGGCCGGGTCTCCCTCTGAGCTCCTCTCAGGGCTAGGGCACGGGTGGCAATTCCTCTCCATCTGATGCCCGGTGGGATCCTCAGGGCCTAACCGGGCTTTCCCATCCAGGACGTGGAGTACAAGGTCGGGTGTCGGGGGCCGGTACCCCTCTTGCAGCCGGAATCCCACTGAATAGATCAGGTAGGCGAGGACAGGTGGCGTGCTCCACTCCGTCTGCATCCTCCCCGGGACCCATTTGCTGTGGAGCCACACTCTAAAGCTCCCGGGCCTTCTTGATCCTGGTCCTTGGCAGGATTGAGACATTGTCACGCTGTCTCTGTATACTGGAGGTAGGGGGCCTAAGCTGACCCTAAGCTGGGGCCCTGACTAATCCCTCAACCTGGAGGTACTGTTAAAGGTACAGAGGTCCAGGCCGCCAGCGTAACCCCTACCTCCCGAGGATCCCTGCACCTAAGTAATCTAGTGCTGAGAAGGACCCCGATCACAACAAAAGGGGACAAGTAATAATATGCCCACACACAGTACTTAGACGAACGAGACAGTACAAGGGAAAAACCAAAACCACCTTGCATACAAAAACTACACAACTACAACAGAGGGAACACCAACGGGAAAGGAGATAAATGATAAAGCGAGGAAGGGAGAAAACACTCCAAATACACTTATCTCTGAAACTCCAAATACCACGATCCGCTCTGTTAGTCTGCATGAAATGCTTTCACCGACACTTCCCTAACAGACCAGCAGGCATTTGAAGGAGTCTCACTACAGCAGCATTGATTGCAGCTGGGCGAGGCTGAACCTCGTCTAGCACAGAGAGAGAGAGAATTTACTCTCTCACTGCCGAAAAACACAAAGCACCAAAAAATCAGCTGCGAGAAGTCAGGCTGTGTAATCGTGACGATCTTCGTGGCGACACACCCGTGACAGTACCCCCCCTTCTACGAGGGGCCTCCGGACCCTCAGGGCCAGGTTTATCCAGGTGAGTCGTGTGGAAGGCCCGAACTAATCGGTCTGCGTTAATATCCGACGCAGGAACCCACATCCTCTCCTCAGGACCATACCCCTTCCAATGAACCAGGTACTGAAGGGACCGGCGATTAAAGCGTGAATCGATGACCCTCAATACCTGGAACTCCAAGTTACCATTGACCACCACTGGAGGGGGAGGTAAAGGTGACGGTACCACCGGCGCCACATACCTCTTAAGCAACGATCTGTGGAACACGTTGTGAATTTTAAACGTAGGGGGGAGGTCAAGACGGAATGCCACCGGATTAATTATAGAACTGATCCTGTACGGCCCGATGAACCTGGGACCCAGTTTCCAGGAGGGAACCTTAAGTTTTATATTCCTGGTAGACAACCATACCTGATCGTTCACACTTAGGTCCGGACCAGACACTCTCCTCCTATCAGCCATACGTTTGTATCGGTTCCCCATAGTATTCAGATTCTTCAGCACCCCTCTCCATACTTAAGCGAGTGATGAGGAAAATCGTTCCTCCTCAGGAACCCCCGAAGAGCCCCCCCTACTGAAAGTACAAAACTGGGGGTGAAAACCATATGCCCCAAAAAACGGGGACTTACCAGTGGACTCGCTCCGCCTATTATTAAGAGCAAACTCTGCCAGAGGTAAGAAAGAAGCCCAGTCCTCCTGGTTCTCTGACACAAAACACCGGAGATATGTCTCCAAGCTCTGGTTCATACGTTCCGTCTGACCATTGGTCTGAGGATGAAATGCCGATGAGAACGATAAATGCATCCCCCGCCGTGTACAAAACGCCTTCCAGAATTTGGACACAAACTGAGACCCCCGATCTGACACCACCTCGGAGGGTACCCCGTGAAGCCTCACAATCTCCCCAATGAACACCTGCGCAAGAGTTTTAGCATTAGGGAGAGCCGGAAGAGCGATAAAATGTGCCATCTTGCTGAACCTGTCCACTACAACAAGTATGACCGTTTTACCCGAAGACGGAGGGAGGTCCGTAATAAAGTCCATAGACAGATGAGTCCAAGGACGCTCCGGGATCTTCAAAGGTAAGAGGGCCCCAGACGGACGGGTATGTGAGGTCTTAGAGCGTGCACAAACCCCACAGGACGCGACAAAAGTTACCACCTCCTTATGTAAGTTAGGCCACCAAAACCGACGCGAGAGGAGATCCACAGTTGCTCTACTCCCCGGGTGTCCTGCAAAAACTGAGTTATGGTGTGCCTCGATCACCTTTTGTCGCAACTGATCTGGAACAAACAGTCTCCCCGGAGGTCCAACAGGGGCGTCCCCCTGAGCCTCCAATACCTCCTCCTCCAGCTCAGAGCATACTGCCGAAACCACCACCCCCTCCTGAAGGATAGGAATCGGGTCGTCCGTATTCCCGGCCCCAGGGAAACTATGAGATAAGGCATCCGCCTTTACATTTTTTGACCCAGGACGATATGTAACGACAAAATTAAACCTGGTAAAAAACAATGACCACCTAGCTTGTCTGGGATTCAGACGTTTCGCGGACTCCAGATATAGCAGGTTCTTGTGATCGGTGATGACGGTGACCGGATGGACTGCCCCCTCCAAAAAATGGCGCCACTCCTCAAAAGCTAACTTAATGGCCAAGAGTTCCCTATTGCCGACATCGTAATTCCTCTCAGCGGACGACAATTTTTTAGAGAAAAAGGCGCACGGATGCCACTTACCAGGGGACGAACCTTGTGACAATACTGATCCCACCCCTACCTCGGAAGCGTCTACCTCTACAATGAATGGCTGTGACGCATCAGGTTGAATGAGTATGGGTGCCGAGGCAAAACATTTTTTCAAGGAGGAGAATGCTTGACAAGCCTTGTCAGACCACCTAGAAAAATCCGTCCCCTTTTTAGTCATGTCTGTGAGAGGCTTAACCATGGACGAGAAATTACGAATGAACTTCCGGTAATAATTAGCAAACCCCAGGAAACGTTGTAGTGCCTTAAGATTCTCTGGCCGATCCCACTCAAGAACTGCCCGCACTTTCCCAGGGTCCATACGAAAACCGGACGCTGAAACCAGGAAGCCTAAAAACTGGAGTTCCTGTACGGCGAACACACACTTTTCCCATTTGGCATACAGTTTATTATCCCGCAAGATCTGTAACACCTGCCTAACGTGCTCCTGATGAGACACCAGATCCGGCGAGTAAATTAAGATATCATCCAGATATATGACAACAAACTGTCCCACCAGGCGGCGAAAAATGTCATTAACAAAGTGTTGGAACACCGCCGGGGCATTAGTCAGACCGAATGGCATGACAAGGTTCTCATAATGCCCCTCCGGAGTGTTAAACGCCGTCTTCCACTCATCACCCTCCTTCATCCTAATCAGATTGTACGCCCCCCTGAGATCCAACTTAGAGAACCATTTGGCGCCCACGATCTGATTAAAGAGATCGGGAATAAGTGGGAGCGGATACGGATCTCGGACCGTAATCCGATTAAGTTCACGGAAATCCAGGCAAGGGCGTAGGCCTCCATCTTTCTTCTTAACAAAGAAGAACCCCGCAGCCACCGGTGAAGATGAAGGTCTAATATGCCCCTTAGCCAGACTTTCTGAAATATAATCCTTCATGGCCTGCCTCTCAGGACCAGAAAGGTTATACAACCTAGCTTTAGGTAACTTGGCCTCAGGGAGCAGTTTTACAGAACAGTCATACTCGCGATGAGGAGGTAGTTCCTGACACCCTTTCTCCGAGAATACATCCTCAAAGTCCGCCAGAAATGGAGGTAAGACCCAAGGAGTAACCGCACCGATGACCGTGTTCATGCAGTTTTTATTACAGAATTTACTCCATTGGCTTATCTCTCTGGTTTGCCAATTAATAACCGGGTTATGCTTAGTTAACCAAGGAAGGCCCAACACTATAGGAGTGGGAAGACCCTCCAACACGTAGCAAGACAACAGTTCTTTATGTATCGCCCCCACTTGAAGTTTTACGTCATGCACAGCTTGCAAAAAACTTCCCTGACCAAGAGGCCTGGCATCGATCGAGAATATGGGGATGGGTTTAGCCAACTCACTCAATCGCATACCTTGAACCCGGGCAAACCGAGCATCAACCAGATTAGCCCCGGCCCCACTATCCAGAAGAACAGATATCCTCTCAGTTCTCGTACCCACCACCACCTCCGCCGGTACGAGAAACTGAGACGAACCTAGGGACGAAATACCTACTCCCAGATTGCCGTCCACAACACAACCTGGGATCAACAGTTTTCCGATGACTCTTCACTCTGCAAGGGACGGGATGGACACCCCCCAATAAAATGTCCCTTTCTCCCGCAGAAGAAACACCTTCCTGTCTTATGGCGCACCACTGGTCCCCTCCCCCGAAATGATGTCCCTCCTAATTGCATAGGCTCCTCTGGACTGACCAGGGGAACCACCATATGAGGGGACCTTGTAGGAGGTGGAGTCATCACAGGGGGTAGAGTTATCCCGCACCTCTCCCGAAGCCGTCTGTCAACGCGAATAGCAAGGGCCATAGCGGCTTCCAGTGACGCGGGAGAGTCATACTGTGCCAACACATCCTGTAATTTGTCGGATAAACCTTGACAAAACTGGCTCCTAAGAGCCGGGTCATTCCACTGGGTGTCCGTGGCCCACCTATGGAACTCCGAACAGAATTCCTCCGCCGGACGATCTCCCTGCTGGATCCTACGTAACTTAGACTCAGCAAGGGAGATCCGATCTGGGTCATCATATACGAGTCCCAGAGCAGCGAAAAACCTATCCACTGACTGGAGAGCCGGGGAGCCCGGGGGAAGAGAGAACGCCCAAGATTGTGGGTCCTCTTGTAGGAGCGAGATGACAATTCCCACCCTTTGTTCTTCACTCCCCAATGACCGAGGCCGCAGCCGAAAGTACAACTTGCATGCCTCCCGGAAAACAAAAAACTTGTCCCGCCCCCCAGTGAACCTGTCAGGGAGAGCTACTTTAGGTTCTGGTCCGGCTTGCTCCCGAGGATACAAAACCTTGGACCTAACGTCCGCCAACTCCATGGACAAACTCTGCAACTGCCGAGCTAGACCGTCTACTGGATCCATGGTAGCTGGAGAAAAACTAAGTGGGTCGGTGAAAATGTCACGCTGTCTCTGTATACTGGAGGTAGGGGGCCTAAGCTGACCCTAAGCTGGGGCCCTGACTAATCCCTCAACCTGGAGGTACTGTTAAATGTACAGAGGTCCAGGCCGCCAGCGTAACCCCTACCTCCTGAGGATCCCTGCACCTAAGTAATCTAGTCCTGAGAAGGACCCCGATCACAACAAAAGGGGACAAGTAATAATATGCCCACACACAGTACTTAGACGAATGAGACAGTACAAGGGAAAAACCAAAACCACCTTGCATACAAAAACTACACAACTACAACAGAGGGAACACCAACGGGAAAGGAGATAAATGATAAAGCGAGGAAGGGAGAAAACACTCCAAATACACTTATCTCTGAAACTCCAAATACCACGATCCGCTCTGTTAGTCTGCATGAAATGCTTTCACCGACACTTCCCTAACAGACCAGCAGGCATTTGAAGGAGTCTCACTACAGCAGCATTGATTGCAGCTGGGCGAGGCTGGACCTCGTCTAGCACAGAGAGAGAGAGAATTAACTCTCTCACTGCCGAAAAACACAAAGCACCAAAAAATCAGCTGCGAGAAGTCAGGCTGTGTAATCGTGACGATCTTCATGGCGACACACCCGTGACAGACATTCCTTGTCTGCAACCTACCTCTCATCCCAAGGCCAGGGTACGAGGGCTGTGTCCCTTTTCGGTGCAGGCCCACACAGGATCTGCGCTCCCGGAGGGAAGTCACATAACACACAGTAGTTCGGCAGCACAGTACGACCACTAGAACCTATGACTTAGGACTAGCAAAACGGAAAAGATGGCATTCTATTAAATATGAAATTTGAAGTGTAACTAACTTGTAAGTCCTCCACCCTCACCTACTAACTGGTTCCTACCACTTTGTGTTCCCCAGTCTCCCTGTAACCAAGGGAGCAGCACCTAGTGCATACCAGCTCCCTCTGGTGGAGAAGTGTGGTGTTGGATGAAAAAGGTTAGGTCACAACTAACACACTGGCCTTACCTCGGAGGAGGAACACCACACTCCATTAGAGAAGTGCAGCATTCCTGTGGCGGTCGAACCCTCAGGGGCACCACAGAACCCTCCAAGGTAATTTCAATGTTAGGTAGAGTTAGGTTAGTAGAGGGGGGGAAACACAAGAAGTTCAGTTTTGGAGAGATTCAGTTTAAAATAGAGGGAGGACATGATGCTAGAGACAACGAACAAACAATCCTTGGTATTTTGTATTAGGGTAGGGGAATCGATCCTAGTACAGATCCCTGCGGCCCCCACTGCTGACTATATCCTATTTAGAGAATGTACCATTTATGGCGACTGTCTCCTGTCATTTAGCCAATTACTTACCCATCTGCATATAGTTCCCCCAGTTCTGGCTTCTGTAGCTTCAGTATAAGGCTGTTATGTGGTACAGTATCAAATGCCTTTGCAGATAAATCACATCCGCCACATTACCAACATCCAGATCTGCACTTATAGAAACCCAACATGTTGGTTAGACACGACCTATTCTTCATGAATCCGTGCTGATTATCATTTATTGTATTATGCTCTGTGATATACAGTAACTCTGCAGGTCATCTCTTATGATGCCCTTAAAAACTTTGCGCCCTATTGATGTCAGACTTATCGGACGGTAGCTATCTGGATCAACCTTCTTACCTTTCTTAAATATCGGTACCACATCGGCTATCCTCCAATCCTGTGGCGATACCCCTGTTACAAGAGAGTCTAGAAGATAAGATACAGCAGTCTGTCAATTACTGAGCTCAAATAGCTTTTAGCACAACTGGAAGATTTCATGTCACATTGGATATCTGGATAGTTAAAATCCCCCATAATAAGGACCCTATTATTATTTGCTGCATTTTTAATAAGTTCCAGCATTTTGTCCTCTACCAGTTCAGCTATATTAGGAGGCTTGTAATTAACTCCAATTAGCAGCTTTTCATTATTGCCATCCCCATGTACATTCACCCAGACTGACTCTACATTGTCGCAGCTCCCCCCAATGTTGTCATTGAGCACAGCTCTTAAGTTGGGTTTAATGAAAATACACGCCCCTCCACCTTTTTTGTCTTTCCTGTCCTTTCTGAATGTAGTGTATCCCTCCATGTTTGTCATCCAGTCACGGCTTTCATCCAGCCTGGTTTCCGTAATACCCACCACATCATATTCCGTGACCGACATAAGAGTCTCCAGTTCATTCATTTTATTTGTGAGACTTCTTGCATTTGCCAGCAGACATTTAATACTATTAGCAGATTTATTACTCTTACGCACCACCCTATTTTCCTTGCATATCCCAGACCCCCATACATCCTCATTAACCTCTACTGTCTCACTCTCTCTGTCTACTCTATCTTTTTATTAGCACAAATACCCGCCCTCCCCCCAGATCCTAGTTTAAAATCTCCTTCATCCATCTGGCCATTTTTTCCCCCAACACAGCTGCTCCCTCCCCAGTGAGGTGCAGACCGTCCCTACTGTAGAGCCTGTAGCCGACAGCGAAGTCGGCCCAGTTCTCCAGGAACCCAAACCCTTCCTTCCAGCACCAATTTATAAGCCACTTATTTATCTCCCTAAGGTCCCGCTGTCTTTCTACAGGGTGGGCCTTTTATATGGATACACCTAAATTAAATGGGAATGGTAAAGTGTAAGCTCTTATGGTCAGTAAGGTCCTCTCTCTCTCCTGTAAAGTGTAAGCTCTTATAGTCAGCGGCGTCCGCTCTCTCTTCTGTAGAGTGTAAGCTCTAATGGCCAGCAGGTTCCTCTCTCTCCTGTAGAGTGTAAGCTCTTATGGTCAGCAGGTTCTTGTCACAGGTGTGTCAGATGTGACAGACAGTTGCACTGCGGTTGGTTGCAGGAGATCTCTTTGTTCGGCATTACAGACACCTTCTTAGGAGCTGTCTCACTTTAGGACCTGGCAGCTACCTCCCTCCTGCTCTAATTAACAAGCTTGACTGGGTGTTTAAATACTTTCACTCTGCTATAGGGCAGCACCAGTGATATTCATTTGTTCTCTGGTGAAAGCTTGGAGCGAGTGCAGTCTGTTTACTTCCTCTCTGGTGCTAAGAGGACGTGTGTGTTATCTCTCTGAAGTGTCTTTCTACCTTATCGTCTCTAGTTGTCAGTGGGGATTGACTAGTGCTCATCCCCTCCTTCCCTAGCCAGGGCCAAGCGTTAGGGAGATACAGGGATAGGTTCCTGCGTGGCGATTGGTGAAAAACCAATATAGGGATGGTAGGGGAGACAGGGTGATCTCCACTTCCCCCTTTCACTAGAGTCTAGGCTCCCTTTCCCTCTCCCCTTTGTGTTGCACTTAATCTTTCCCACATCTTGCGTGACAGTTTCTCTCTCTCCTATAGAGTGTAATCTCTTATGGTCAGTGGAGTCCTCTCTCTCTCTCTCTCTCATTTTACCCATGTGTATTTTCTGAGCAATTACAATCTTTCCAGTATTAAGATTCAAGCTATTTTTTGGAGGGAGAGGGGTGAAGGGAAATTTGGCAAATTTGATTTTCAAAACATCCGTTCATCTCTTCTTGCTACAAATATCTGAAAATGTTCCTGCAGAGGAAAATTTGTAAAAAGTGTGCCAAACTTTTTTAAAAATACAAAAAAAAAGGCGCTAGCCTCAAGAACACTGTCTATGGCATCGGTGTGATGAAACGGAAGAGGAGGATCTAGAACCAGTGTTCAGGCCTGTCATGGTCAACTCTGTGAGCAAGGGAGAAGGGAGAACCTGCTACTCATACTGTGCCTTTTGGAAACAGCAGGTGCTATAGGATTCACCGTAGCAGTATTGTTAGGTAATTCAGGGGTTAATGGATCCACAGTCACTTCAACAGAGTAGATGCTGAAGTGACCACAACACTTGGGGTTGCTGGTGTGTCCACTGGGGTAGATGATGGGTAAGGTGGCCTCCTTGATTCATGATTACTGTTTCCCCCATTTGATTGTGTAATAACTGCATGGATCCGCTCTTAGGTTGAAGTTTGAGCTATTATACATGATATAATTAATTCCAATATATATGAACTTTAAAGGGTACTGCAACTGGATGTGATATGTGGAGATACTCTGATAATATATTTTGTCTTTACTACTAGATGTTATATTGGGGATTAGACAAGATTTTTTCATCTGTATTAATTTCTTACACTAAGGTTGTACACCAGCCTTGACCAATATAATTGGTGGACCACTAGCTACAAACACCCGTGTCCCTGCTATCGTTGACTGTTTTTATACTTTGTTATATATGATTTTGGCCCGGTTCTGTTTTATTTCTTTGTATTAATAAACTTTGGATAATGACTCCATGTCTCTTATGGGAAAAAGTTATTGAGGAGTGTCCTAGTGGATAACCCGCTACAGCCTGCATGTTGTGGGCAATATGAATGTATTTTGGATGATATGGATCCTAGTCACTTCAACAGAGTTGGACAGAGCAGATGCTGAAGTGACCATAACAGCACAAGTGGGCTGCTGGGAGTTAATATCACTTTGTGCATCTTCTGCAGAAACAGAAGTACTGCCTCTGGCATTAATTAGGTTAATAGGAGCCTGGTGCAGAGGTAAACCAAAGAAGTAAGTCGGCAGTTGCAGTGTGATGGTGCCACACTCAGGAGGAATCTCTACTTGTTAGGCGAGACTAAAATGTCTGCTTGGCACGCAGCTGAGCGACCGGCATTGATAGTATGGGAACTAGGGTGGGTGAAAACGCGTTGTGGACAGCCGGCATCCTGACACTGCCGCAGCAGAAATAAGGACGTGCAGCCAGTGCTCACCTTCCTGAACAGCTCGAGCTCGCATCAGTCAGGGGCTTGGATATCTCACCTATCAGACAGTGCTGCATGAGCACCTGCGAAGGACATCTCAACTGAACACACAGCACCTCATTACAGTAAAACTACGGCTGTCCCTCAGAACAGCCCCAGAGTGAACAATGTTACTCTTCTCCCTGTTTATTTTCTTCATCTAGAGGAGCAAGTGTACTTCTCTGGACTTATGTCACGATGTGACTGCGGGATAGCAAAGGTGCTCCTACACTGACCCTCAGGCTAACAGGTCCCTAGCTATCCCTGTCCTGGGGATTACACCTGAAGGTGTAGATGCCTGAGCCTTGTACCTTACTATGCTCCTAAGCAACACTAGCCAGTAAAGTGTATGGGGAGAATGCAAATAAGACAGACATGGCAAAATAGAAGCACAGTCACATAGCAAGCTCTCAGGGAAAAACAGTAAGGAATTAAAGTGTAAATCCCTTGAGACAACATAAAGACACCTTGGAAAAAAGGAAAGGGTTAAGCAAACAACGCTCACAACAACTTTGGAAATAACCACTAGTAACCAGAACATGTCCAACTCTCCAAACCAGGATAAACTAACTATAGCTGGCATTACCTCCATAGCAAAGCCAGCATATATAGAAGGAGAGCAGACATGACTGGTTCTCTCACAGCATGTGACGCAAAGGCAATTAACAACCTCAGCCCAGCAAAGATTTAACTCTTTCTAACCTGCCTAGGAGTTGCAGCTCTAAGAGTCGACGCCCGAGTCACTCTGCACAGACCATAGCTATCCATGGAGTCACAAGGAGGAGTGCATGAATCTGTGGAATCCACAGACATTGATGCAACCATGACAGTTGGTGATGTTTGAAAAAAACTCCTTGTTACAACTTATGAATGGATCCTTCATTTCATGGCTGCACTAAGTTGAGTTTCAGGTTTCACCATAATGAAATGCTGTGTGCTCAGTTCAGGTGTCTGGCCTCTTAGCGTGCACCTCACTGATTTAATTTTTGATGAGCTCAAAGGACCAGCGAAACAGCAGTTACACCCACTCCTTGATGAAATAAACTTGCAGGGGGAAAGGAGTAACTCACACAAAAAAGCAGCTAGAGCAGCCCCTGCCAATGGTAGGAGGATATGTATCCAGTTTTGCTTCATCTCTGCCAGAAGCTATACACACTGCTCGAAAAAATAAAGGGAACACTTAAGCAATAGAATATAACTCCAAGTGAATCAAACTTCTGAGAAATCAAACTGTCCACTTAGGAAGCAACACTGATTGACAATCAATTTCACATGATGTTGTGCAAATGGAATAGACCATAGATGGAAATTATTGGCAATTATCAAGACACCCTCAATAAAGGAGTGGTTCTGCAGGTGGAGACCACAGACCTCATCTCAGTACCAATGCTTTCTGGCTGATGTTTTGGTCACTTTTGAATGTTGGTTGTGCTTTCACACTCGTAGCATGAGACGGACTCTACAACCCACAGAAGTTGCTCAGGTAGTTCAGCTCATCCAGGAGGGCACATCAATGCAAGCTGTGACAAGAAGGGTTGCTGTGTCTGTCAGCGTAGTGTCCAGAGACTCGAGGCGCTACCAGGAGACAGGCCAGTACACCAGGAGAAGTGGAGGGGGCTGTAGGAGAACAGCAACCCAGCAGCAGGACCGCTACCTCTGCCTTTGTGCAAGGAGGAAGAGCAGGAGCATTGCCAGAGCCCTGCAAAATGACCTCCAGCAGGCCACAACTGTGCATGTGTCTGCACAAACGGTTAGAAACCGACTCCATGAGGGTGGTATGAGGGCCCGACGTCCACAGATGGGGGTTGTGCTCACAGCCCAACACCGTGCAGGACGTTTGCTATTTGCCACAGAACACCAGGATTGGCAAAGTCGCCACTGGCGCCCTGTGCTCTTCACAGATGAAAGCAGGTTCATACTGAGCAAATGTGACAGACATGACAGAGTCTGGAGATGCCGTGAAGAGAGATCTGCTGCCTGCAACATCCTTCAGCATGACCGGCTTGGCAGTGGGTCAGTAATGGTGTGGGGTGGCGTTTCTTTGGAGGGCCGCACAGCCCTCCATGTGCTCTCCAGAGGTAGCCTGACAGCCATTAGGTACCGAGATGAGATCCTCAGACCCCTTGTGAGACTATATGCTGGTGCGGTTGGCCCTGGGTTCCTCCTAATGCAGGACAATGCCAGACCTCATGTGGCTGGAGTGTGTCAGCAGTTCCTGCAAGATGAAGGCATTGAAGCTATGGACTGGCCACCCGTTCCCCAGACCTGAATCTGATTGAGGACATCATGTCTCGCTCCATCCACCAATGTCACGTTGCACCACAGACTGTCCAGGAGTTGGCGGATGCTTTAGTCCAGGTCTGGGAGGAGATCCCACAGGAGACCATCCGCAACCTCACCAGGAGCATGGCCAGGCATTGTAGGGAGGTCATACAGGCACGTGGAGGCCACACACAATACTGAGCCTCATCAGGAGCATGTCCAGGCGTTGTAGGGAGGTCATACAGGCAGGTGGGGGCCACACACAATACTGAGACTCATCAGGAGCATGCCCAGGCATTGTAGGGCAGTCATACAGGCACGTGGAGGCGAAACACAATACTCAGCCTCATCAGGAGCATGCCCAGGCATTGTAGGGAGGTCATACAGGCACGTAGAGGCCACACACAATACTCAGCCTCATCAGGAGCATGCCCAGGTGTTGTAGGGAGGTCATACAGGCACGTGTAGGCCACACACAATACTGAGCCTCATCAGGAGCATGCCCAGGCGTTGTAGGGAGGTCATACAGGCAGGTGGGGGCCACACACATACTGAGCCTCATTTTGACTTGTTTTAAGGACATTACATCAAAGTTGGATCAGCCTGTAGTGTGTTTTTCCACTTTAATTTATTTTCTAAGTTAAACTAAAGCCATGACCATAAAGGCGCAGTTGTACTGATTGAATGGATAGCTCTAGTGAAGACATCAGCTTTGTGGTTGTTCTTTATTCCGCATGTGAAGCTTTCAAGTAATAAAATTTAGATGCATAGGAGCTGGTAGCACGAACATAGGACTGCTACTCAAAACAAAGAAGATGAATATATTTACTACTGTCAGGTAGGACCGGGACACATTTGAGATATATGGCGAGAAACTGGAAGTTGTAAAGAGCTTCAACCTACTTGGATCGATGATAAGAAAATAGCTCTGGGCAAATCAACAATGAAGTCACTGGACAATGTCATTGAGTCCCCCCTCGGGGTGCTATCGCGCTCACAGGTCTGTGGAGTAGATGATCTCACCCAGAGAGGGGGCTCACTGACACGCTTCCATAGAAGTCTGCCCCCTGCGCTGTCAGACTTGTGTGAGGGAGAATATGTTGTGCACACTGGGGGTGGGGAGTTGGGGGGGACTCGGACATCTTATGATGACAGGAACTGCGCAAACTTGGCCAGCTGAAAGACCACTACGAAGATGGAATGAAATAACGCCAGGGGGCGCTAGGGAGCATACTTAAGAAGATAAAAGCTTGGTATTTATTGAATGGAGCACAATTTTTAATACATGTAAATTACAAAACCATTTATTTCCACCTTTTCTGCTTCGTTAAAAGTATTCTTCATGGTGGCACAACTCCTTTAACTTAAAAAATCGTGCTGACGGATTCTCTTAAAGTTTTTAGACACAATAGTTGCATAATAAAATTATGAGCAAACACTTGGCAGATGAGATTTAATGTAGATAAATGTAGAGTAATGCACCTATGACGGAGTAATCCTATTGCTACATATACATTAGATGGGAGTATACTCGGGACTACAGAACAGGAGAAGGACGGGGGATTCTGGTTACAAGTAATCTGAGCAGCAGCACTCAATGTCAAGCAGCAGCCGCAAAAGCAAACAAGATTTTAGGATGTATAAAAAGAGAGATATAATTCCGCCTTCTCAACATATTGTTGCCCCTATATAAATCACTGGTGAGGCCACATTAAGAATATGGAATCTGTTTCATAGGTGGGCATTTAGATTGTTACACAGGATGGCAGCCTCTAATAGGAGAAATTGGAAAAGAAATCAGAAAGTTGAGCTTGTTTTGCTTAGGAAAAAGACATCTCAGAGATCTCATTTATATGTATAAATACATCTGTGCTCAATATTAGGGACTGGCACACAAATTATTCCTTCCAAAGACCATACTAAGGACAAGGGGGCACTTATTACACGTGGATGAAAAGCAAATCAGAAAGGATTCTTTACAGTCCGAGCAGTCCGACTGTGGAATGCCAACCACAAGAAGTAGAAATGGCAGATTCTTTACTCACAACAAATGCCATAGTGGGTTATAAATAATCTTGATAGACAATGTAAGACTAGTGGTGAAAGGTTGAACTTGATGGACCTAGGTCTTTTTTCAACGTATATAACCAGGTAACTATAACTACGACTGGAACAATAACTGAAATATTGGACATCAGTGATTAGAGTATGTTGGGGCTGTCTGGTGCTTCTTACCATTTATGCCTTTAGGACGTTTAGACATTGTACTGCCTATTGTATATTGTCTGATTACCATCATACTCTATAACCTCTTTGAAAGAACCTCCAAAAATGGTGTCTTTTAGGGAGTATTTCTTAAAGAAGAAAGTAAGTGTATAATATAAATTAGAAATTAAAATCTGTCACAGAATATCTGGTCTTTATAAGAGAGTCGTCTTCTGGAGAGGTTTGTCTGTATTTGTATGTCTGTTAGCTTGTTAAAACTTGTTATTTATTATTAGGTAACATTCTGGTTGAACAAATGCTCCTGGATGAACATGGGCCTCAGCTTTCCCCAGAACTGAAAGGTAAGTGTACAGTATATAAGATTATTATAGTAAAAATGCTCACAGCTATCACTAAGATAAATCATTATGACCCAAAAGCCAAAATCAGTAAAGTAGGCGGACATTGGACATGTAATACAGACCCAAAGTATTTATGTGAAAAAGTGGAGCTGTGCATCCTCCACCTCACCGACCAACGCGCGTTTCACCAACACTTTCAGAGTTAAGTACGGCCTGAAGAGGAGAGATTGGTGTATATTTGTATATTTGTGTTTCGATAGTTAGTCCCTTTATTCAATTCCTCGGCTACTTTTGTTTCAATTAAATCTCATTTACTCGGTTACATATGATATACACACTGTCCTTCACACATCGCTGGAGATCCTTTTACTTTCCTCCCTGCCTACTAAGAAGCTGTGACCAGTAATATGTACGTGCATGCATATATCATGTACTCAGATCCAAACACTGTACGCTGGTGACCAAAGGGTAACAATGTTTTGAACTTTTGACTTTCAGGCTCCATGTCTCACCATCCACTACAGCTTCCAATGTGAGACTACCACCATTTTATAGACATCATCTTGGCTATCTCATACATAAATTTGACTTACAACTATTTAGCATATGATTAGTTATGCAGATTCTTCTCATTTCACTGCATTGTTACTGTTTTGCTCCTAGAGGTGGAAAATTATTTTTCTTCCTGTACACTGCAAAATACAAGCTGTTCTCACATCCCCTAATAGCTCAGTGTGTTATTAGGTTGATTCCCAAGCGAAAGGTCACTGGTTTGAATCGAGGAGCAACCATGAAGATGATTTTCCAAGAAAAGAGAAACAGCATCATCCAGCTCATTGATAGTGGTCTTTCGGCCAAGAAAATTGCCAAACTGCATCATGTGAGAGCCATGACAGTTGGAAGAATATGAAATGAAGTCCATCCATCGATTCAAAAGCCAAGAGGTGGACGTCCAGGCAAAATATCAGAGTTAACAAGTGGACTCATCATGAGGTCTATCAGTTCTGGAGCGACAAACACGGCAGTGGAGGTGACTCATAAGCTTCGTAGTAGTGAGAACACAGATGTCCATGGAAGCATCGTGCGATGTATGTTACACAAGTCTGCAATGGTGGCCCGATAAAAAGGTGAAGAAGTGTTGTCTTCAATATCGTTATAAGAAGCGTCCACTCGAGTAAGCAAAAAAGTCTGAAGAGTGGACAATAGAAGACCAGAAACGGGTTATTTGGAGCAAGGAGACAAAAAGTAAATAAACTAGGCTTTGATGGGTGCAAATGGGTGTGGAAGAAACAAGGGAAAAAGAGGCTAATGGATCGAGAAATTGAAGGAACTGTCAAGTTTGGCTGAGGAAGCCAAAGGCGTTGGATACTTGACCAGGATCGATGGTGGTTTCAATGTTGAGCTATATGTAAGTATCCTACAAGACGAGTTACAAAGGATGACATAGTGTTCCAACAGATCAACAACCCGAAGCATAAGTCGAGATTGGCGAATAAATGGTTCAATAACAATAAAGTAAAGGTGCTGGATTGGCCCCCACAATCCCCAGACCTCAACCCAATCCAACACTTGTGGGTAGAGGTTAAGAAAAAGCTGTATACGTACCCAAGTGAGTCGACCAGTATGCACCAACTTTGGGAAGGTGTAGAAGAGACCTAGAATTAGATTTCGGTCAAGACATGCTTGAAAGTGAGCAAGAGATTTTTACGAGCAAAACAATAATAATGCAGCGACATTATAATAATCTCCATAACTTATCATATGCAAACTAGTTGCAAGTCAAATTTATGTATGAGATATCCAAGTGGATTGTCTATAAAATGATGGGAGTCTCACGTTGGAAGCCGTAGTGGATGGTGAGATATGGAGCCTGAAAGATATGGAGATATGGAGCCTCATCAGTGTACGTCTCCTGGACCTATACTTATAACCAAAGCTACATTCAGCACCTGACCAGTTCATGTACCTATAAAGATTGGGTAGAAATTTCTACTCATTCATAAACACATGCAGATTACAGAATACACAGACCCATGCGGGAATTATCCGTGGGATACAAACATATGTGCACACACATATACCCATACCCCCATTTTCTTATTATGTCCTTGTCACATTTTTCACTTTCCCAGGGAATATTGGTATAAAGCAGCCTATATGTAACACATCTACCGAGTATTCCAATGATGCCGTAAACTAGTGCTTGGAGTGGCTAGGAGACCTGTTTTACGTTTGCTTTTTTTCTCTGGAATTCTGCCAGGTGACATTTGCAAACACCTTAGGTATCAAAACAGTCGTAGGTTAACCTCTCAAAGGTCACCACATTTTGGAAATTACCCTACTGACAGAATTTATTTAGGGGTGTATGGACCATTTTGAACCCACTGATGTTTTGCAGAATGTAATGTCCACTGGATGGTACAATGTGTGAACATAGAAATATTTCCACAGATTCGTCATTGGAGCATACAAGTGTTGAGTTCAGATTGTGCCACAACAGAGGGCACTTTATTGATTGGTAAACGGGTTTATACCATATAATTGGACATCATCTACTCTTTAGGACCTTTACAGGATTCATATGACTTGGAGTACAGATCTTGCTGGTTTGGTTTTAGCGTGCCATGTTGCGTTTAAAAGGCCCTTAAGACACAAGTAAAAAGTCCAAATTGATGACCCAATTTTGGAAACAAAAGCTCTTTAAATTATTTTTCTAAGGGTAGAATGAAAGATAAGGGAAATAAGGAGAATTAAATTCATAATAATCTTTGAATTTGTGGCACTCAACATGCAAGGGTTACGTTTGTTAGAGCAGGTGTCAGACTAATAAATTGTGTCCTTTCTTTTCCACATTCTGAAATATAATGTGATTTTCTCTGGGCCCTCCCTACTTTGGAGTTTGTGAAATTTTATTGGGAAAGTGTTGCCCTGGTACAACGGTCAAATGACTGATCATCTTAAGTGGACATTGAACATTATGATTATAATGCAATAACTTTAGAACATCTACAAAGCCAGACCAGGTCATAAGCATGCAGAAAATTCTGGTGCAGTATGAAATATTCACCCTCCAATATTGAGGAATATCTGACTTATTAACTATCCCTAAGCGAAATGCAAAACCCTAAAACATCATAATCTCCACTGCAACTATGTCTAATTAGCATCTAGTGACTAGAGATGAGCGAACATGTTCGATAATTTCAAATTCGGCACGAACATTGCACATTCGGTTTCGTGATCGGACCCCCGAGCGTTTTTACACAAAATCGGCAAAATTTTGCCAAAGTTCTGTAAATGATCGCGTTTCTACTAGTGTATTTTTTAGGACTTCGGCTAGGACGTGTTTGATTAGGGGAGGGGGTGGCGAGAGGTCAGAGGAGCGGTGCACTGTTATTCCTAATTTTTTTTTTCTTAACTTAATATGTGGAGATTCTGGCAAGTCAATCAGTGCGCAGGAATCATCCACAACGTCCAGACACAAGAGCTTGTGTCATTGGCTGCCAAAGTCACATGTCCCTCTCCATAAAAAGAGCAGACATGTTGTTTTGGCGCCATTTCGTCAGTGTAACTGCGCAGAGAGGCTGCTCCTGCTGCTGCTGGATAGTGAGAGAGTGAGATAGTTAGCTTGTAAGTCAGATAGTTTAGATAGATCGGACCTTGTGTGGCTGCAAAATCTACCTTCCGGCAGATCAAGTGTTTTTGCAATTAGTGTGTGTACAGATCTGAGGCTGTTGGTTGTAAATATTCTCTTAGGCATGTTAACGATACAACAATATTTTATTCCTTACATCAAGGGATTACAATAATTCCAGGTAAATGGGCAAAATAAAATTGTCTCAGTCCACAAGATCCCCTCCCCGGGACGGTGGTTCCATTGCCTTTGTACCAAGCAATTCTCACTGTCTCCCAACTTTTGGTTACATAGTACATAGTTTTAAGGTTGAAGGAAGACTAAGTCCATCTAGTTCAACCCATAGCCTAACATGTTGATCCAGAGGAAGGCAAAAAAAAACCCATGTGGCAAACACTAAGCTCCACATTGGGGGAAAAAATTCCTTCCCGACTCCATACGACAATCAGACTAGTTCCCTGGATCAACGCCCCATCAAGGAATCTAGTATATATAACCTGTAATATTATACTTTTCAAGAAAGGCATCCAGGCCCTTCTTAAATTTAAACAGTGAATCACTCATTACAACATCATGCGGCAGAGAGTTCCATAGTCTCACTGCTCTTACAGTAAAGAATCCCCGTCTGTGATTATGATTAAACCTTCTTTCCTCCAGACATAGAAGATGCCCCCTTGTCTCTGGCCTCAGAGTAAAAAGATCAGTAGAAAGGTCTTTGTACTGTCCCCTCATATACTTGTACATAGTAATAAGATCACTCCTAAGCCTTCTTTTTTCCACAGTAAATAACCCCAAGTGTAATAACCTGTCCTGGTATTGCAGACCCCCCAGTCCTCTAATAACTTGTCTTGGTATTGCAGACCCCCTAGTCCTCTAATAACCTTGGTCGCTCTTCTCTGCACCCGCTCTAGTTCAGCTAAGTCATTCTTATACACCGGAGACCAGAACTGTACACAGTATTCTAAGTGTGGTCGCACTAGTGACTTGTATAGAGGCAAAATTATCTTCTCCTCATGAGCATCTATGCCTCTTTTAATGCATCCCATTATTTTTTTTGCCTTTGCAGCAGCTGCCTGACACTGGCCACTAAACGTGAGCTTGTCGTCCACCAATACACCCAGGTCTTTTTCAGTTACAGTTTTGCCCAGTGTTTTACAATTAAGCATATAATTATACATTGTATTTCCTCTGCCCAAGTGCATTACCTTACATTTATCCCCATTAAAGCTCATTTGCCATTTATCAGCTCAAGCTTCTAGTTTACATAGATCCTCCTGTAATATAAAATTGTCCTCCTCTGTATTAATTACCCTGCAGAGTTTAGTGTCATCTGCAAATATTGAAATATTACTCTGTATGCCCCCTACAAGGTCATTAATAAATATGTTAAAAAGAAGGGGGCCCAATACTGACCCCTGTGGTACCCCACTGTTAACTGAGACCCAGTCTGAGTGTTTTCCATTAATAACTACCCTTTGTTTCCTATCACTGAGCCAATTCTTAACCCACATACATATATTTTCCCCTATCCCCATTGTTCTCATTTTATGTATCAACCTTTTGTGTGGAACCGTATCAAAAGCTTTTGAAAAGTCCATATACACAACATCCACTGCATTTCCTTGGTCCAGTCCAGAACTTGCCTCCTCATAAAAGCTGATCAGATGAGTCTGACAGGAACGGTCCCTCGTAAACCCATGTTGATATTGGGTCATGAGGTTCTTCTTCTTCAGATACTCTAGTATAGCATCTCTTAGGAAGCACTCCAGGATTTTACCGACAAGTTCAGTTTTTGTCCCCTTTTTGAATATTGGCACCACATTTGCTATACGCCAGTCCTGTGGTACAGACCCTGTTATTATGGAATCTTTAAAGATTAAAAATAATGGTCTATCTATGACGTTACTTAATTCCTGCAGTACTCGCGGGTGTATCCCATCCGGGCCCGGGGATTTGTCAACTTTTGTGATTTTTAGACGCCGCCGTACTTCCTGCTGGGTTAAGCAAGTGACATTTACTGGAGAATTTTTGGCACACAAATTTCATATCTCCAGCCAGTATAGTCTGTAGTCACAGTCCACGCTCCTGCAGACTAGAGATAAAATGATGGAAGCACAGGTATATAGCAGCACCAGTCCTTTAAGCAAGTTTAAATCCAAACGGCAGATAAAGTGATAGAAGCACAGGTATCCTGTAGCAACAGTCCTTTAAGCAAGTTTAAATGCAAATTACATATCCCACATCTGTAGCATGTTTAACCAGCTCAGTCGGTAACTGATCTCCAACACTTCATAGATCACCCATCCTTCCTTAGGATACAAAACCTCAGTCTAGCTCCTCTCCCTTCAATGACATTTAACACAACTCCTGACTAAACATGTGGCTTCTTTTTCTCCTTCACTGGGATCAGCCCCTCAATGCTAAGTGTGAATTAATGGAGGTATTTTTTCTCAAACCGAACTCATCACCTAGGACTGCATGTGAGACTTCCTGCGTGAGACTCCCTGTGTGTCGGATCTGCTTTTCCCACCCACACAATGGGCCTAATGGCGGAGGAAACAATGGCTTAAGGCCCCTGAGATACCATCACTGAATGGAAGCATTGATTCCTGAGGCTGAACTGATAAGCAAGCAAATCACTTAACAAACACAACAATAAGATCGATGGCACCGGTTTTCCGTGCTGGAAAAAGTTTGATAGTCTTTAGAACAAGGCCAGATCCTCACAGTGTGGACCAGACAGTGACACCTGGCCACATTTCAGCAGAGAACTTCACAGAGTTCTATTGTGCTGATATTGTGCTCCATGCAGGAATACACCTTTGAAACTCTATTTTTTTCTGTTACTACCATGCTACATAAAGCACGCCACATCTGAGCTTGTAATTGTTTTGTGCTGAGATCCTGCTGTATCCAGGGCTCCACATTTCAAAATCTATTTTTTATGGTACTACCATGATACATAAAGCAGGCCACATCTGAGCTCGCAATTGTTTAGCACTGAGATTCTGCTGTATCCAGGGCTCCACATTAGCAAATCTATTTTTTTGTTGCTAATAGCATGCTCCAGCAACACTATCTGAGCAAATAAATAATGATTGGTAATTTAGTGACAGGTGACTCACAGGTCTGGACAGTTGGTTAAAAGAGGGAAAGGGTATATTCAATATGAGTGGGAAAAATCAAGGTCATAGTGGAAAGGAATAGGCTTGATGTTCAAGGTGTGCGTGGGGTTGGTAGTAATGTTAGTCAAAGCTCTACTGAAAAGCACCTTCACGTCCTATCCAAAGACAACTGACAACTTCTGTTACTGGATGGTCTACTCCACTCCCTTTATTTGGCAGCCGCATAGCATTGCGCCTTACCCTTGTTTCCCTCAACATCACAACTCTCCAACCACGCAACTGACTGTAGGGAACCACAGATGGGCGAGACTACAGAGGTGTTCACACATTCTATGCCACGGGCATCAGAGGTCTGCTCCAAAGATTCGCAGACTCGAGAAGGAAAGCATCTGCACTGATGTCCAACATTTTTTTCTATTGAATCCGAGGCAGAACGAAGTAGAGTCCAAGCAAAATCCAGACCCTCATCATAAGACGTTACACTCCGGGGGGAGGTCATCCTGATGAGACTCAGATACCTGAGGCACATGCGGACTGAACTGTGCTGTCAGGGCAGGAAGAGGAGGAGGGTGACTCTCAGGGCGAGAAGTGGGAAAACAGAGAGGATAATGATGAGGTTGTAGATCCCACTTGGTGTGAAACCAGAGGCACGCAGCTGAGTAGCTCACCAGAGGAGGTGGTGGAAGAGGAAGACGAGGAGGTCACACTGCGGCCTATGGCGCAGACACAGAGTGATGCAACCACGATGAGAACTGCATCCTCAGCAACAACTGTGGTTGTGGCCAGCTGCGATCGTGGGTCTGCAGCTTGCAGGGGCAGCAAGGATTGCCTAACTAGGGCCTTTTCATAGAATCATAGAATGGTAGAGTTGGAAGGGACCTCCTGGGTCATCTGGTCCAACCTCCTGCTCAAAGCAGGATTCACTAAATCATTTCAGACAGATATCTGTCCTGCCTCTGTTTGCAGACTTCCATTGAAGAGGAACTCACCACCTCTCGTGGCAGCCTGTTCCACTCATTGATCACCCTTGCTGTCAAAAAGTTTTTTCTAATATCTAATCTGTGTCTCCTCCCATTCAGTTTCATCCCATTGCTTCTAGTCTTTCCTTGTGCAAATGAGAATAAAGATGATCCTTCTACAATGTGACAGCCCTTGACATATTTGTAGACAGCTATTAAGTCTCCTCTCAGTCTTCTTTATTGCGACCTCAAAGGATGACCCAACTCACGTTATCTGCCAACTTTGCAAAAAATCACTCAGTAGAGGCAAAAATTGCATTAATTTGACTACTACATGCATGAACCGGCTCATGTGCAGTCAGCATGCGTTATTCTGGGAATCTCATTGCGATAAAACGCAGACTAGCGTGCCTCACCAGCCATCGGCCGCCCCATCAAATGTATCTGCTGCTTATTCCTCCTTCGTCATCATGCCAAGTGATCTCACACAGGTCTCCGGCCACAGAACCTTCACTTGTTTACCCACTACAGTCGGAGTGAGTGACAGCCCGTCAGCTGCTATGGAAGTGGACATGCCTGCTGTTTTTGTTTCACCGAGCACACCACATCTTTCTCAATCCACCATAACACGTTTGCCTGCACATCACTCATAGTTCAATAGTTTGTCATGTTCACCCTACTCCACCCTCTCTCAGCACAGCAGCTAGTCCTAGGTCCCGCAGTTGTGGTCACGTAAAATAATGTTTCATCCTACACATACCAAAGCTAAGAGGTTGAACTCTACCATCTCCAATCTGTTTGCCATGGAAATGCTGCCTTTCTGCCTGGTGGGTACAGACATTTCCGAAAGCTGATGGCCAGTACCAGTTGCCCAGTCACCATTACTTCTCTAAGAACGCTGTGCCTGTGCTACACCCGCATGTCGCAGACAACATCACCCGTTCCTTGAAAAAATCTTTGTCTGCCTGGGTGCATTTCACCACTGACACCTGGATGAACAAGCATGGCTAGGGGCGTTACATCTCTCTGACTGGGCACAGAGTGACTCTGGTGGCTTTGGGGGCAGGCAGGGAAGGGTCTGCTCCACAAGTCTTTGAATCCCCAAGGCTTGCAGGACAAATCTCTATTTGTAACACTTCCTCCATTGCTTCTGCATCCTCCCCCTGCTCTAGGGTCTCCACCTGTGGCCTCAACCTGTGATTTAGTGAGATACACATTCCAACAGTACAGAGAAAATCCCCCCCACCGCCGTACTGCGCAGCCAGGGCTCATCGCAATCAGACAGTGTTAAAATTAATATGCCATGGAGATCACAGTCATACAGCTCAAGAGTTGTAGAAAGCTATCCAGGCAGAGTTTGCACAATGGCTGTCTCCATTGAACCTGGAGCCAGGGAAGGCCGTGTGCAAAAACAGTGCAATCCTGGTGGCAGCCCTATGCCAGGGCAACCTCACATACATGCTTTGCATGGCCCACATCCTCAACCTAGTGGTACAGCAATTTCTCCGCCACTATACTGGCCTGGATGCGCTGCTCACTTCTGCCGTTAGCACCCTGTAGGTCATCGACTTTCATTGATGCAGAGGTCTTTAGCCATACTGGTTAACCGGTTGATATGCGATGTGCCAACATGGTGGAATTCCACTCTGTACACAGTATCTCATGTCGCAGAGTGTAGGCCAATGCAGTACGGACAGGGTGTAAATCACATTTAAAAAGTGGGCACAGATTAAGGACTTCTGCACACTAATGCACAGTTTTGAAATGGCTACTAAGATGGTTAATGCTGATGATGCCAGAATCAGCATCACAATTCTGGTAATCTACATACTGGAGTGCACTTTGAATAGGTTTTGGGAGGAGGTGGTGATCCAAGAGGAAGAGGAGGAAGAAGAGGAGGGTGCGAAAGAGATAACAATGTCTCTAAGCTCCTGACTGTCATCACACAGGCAGGTGCCAAGGGAGGGTGGATTACAGTGACTGAGGGGGGCTTGTTGTACCAGACAAACTGTTAGTGAAGGTGCAGGAGCCGATGATTAAATAGAGGATGAGGAAGAAGAGGTGATGGGTGAGCAACAGTTAGGAGATGAAGAGGATAATGATCCTCTCTCTGTTGTCCGTGGTTGGCGGGAGGGGACGGAGTAAGCAAACATCAGTATTACCCAGCCACCAACACAGCATGAACTTGGACCTCATGGAAGAGCCCAACAAATGAGTGCCTTCTTGCTACACTATCTGCAACATGATCACCGTATTGTTAAGATTCAAAATAGTGCTGACTTCTGGGTTGCCACTCTGTTAGATCCATGGTACAATAGTACATTTTGCCAGATGCTCCCGCACTGTAAAGGGATGCGCCCTTGCTGGAGGATCAAAACATGCTCTTACACAACCTTAAACTGAACCGGTCACGTCCTAGGTGCTATGTAAACTGCCTCCACTGCCTCACTGCTGAGGAGACGAGATCGTAGTTGCTGGAGTGAGGGTCTCAGTAATCCCCTCCGATGTAGACAGTTCAGCACTGACACCACTAGATCGGAGCTGATTCCAGGATCCTCATACTCACTGCTGTCTAGGCGCCTCTTCTGGCTTTTTATTGTTTTTCTTATGCAATTGCTCATGTTTTTAATGGAGGAAACATCACAAGTCGAAAATGATTTTTTACACTATTATATAATTTATGGATTTGGGCTAAATTCTTTTTTTTCCTGATTAATGAAACTTACATTTTTATTGTCGCTTTATGCAATATAAAAAATTCCCCTTATCGCTGATTGTTCAGTTTTGCCAGAATGTGACTCTTCCCATTTGTCCACAGTCCAGTCCGCAGCACCAACATTGTGAAGAGTGGGCGGAGCTCCGTGGGGAGAGGTGTAAAAGAGCGCCCCCAACAGTCACCATAATGTACAACACATAAGTGACAAATTATTACAGGAATGTCCGGGGTCACTGGAGAACACTGCTGGTATATATATATATATATATATATATATATATATACACAGGAATGTCTGGGGTCACTGGAGGACACTGCTGGTATAATTTACTCCACTTTTGTGCTGTCCGTTCTGATGGTTCTGGCGGCTGCTCCGTCACTGGCTGAGACTTGTGCACATACAGAAAAATTTTAATTCTATCAAAACTGAACAATCAGAGCTGTGTGTCATTTTTTATATTACAGAAAGAGATAATAAAAAAACTCACTTTATTAATTTAAAAAAAAATTCACAAAGTGGCCGAGCTTTCGCCCTCTCACCTTTCATTAATGGGGACATCCGTACCTGTCGTACAGCTGCCTGTGCTGACGTCACGTCGACAGAGCGGAGGCATCCTTTCCGCTCCACTGTGTTGACAGGGCGAGACCGACGACGTCATTCTGATTGACAGCTGGATTCCCACTGTCTGACTAGTGGAGAAGGCTGTCAATCAGAATGAGTCGGACATCGCGCTCTGCCCTGTCAGCAGAGGCAGCTGAATCCCCGACAGGAACGGTCTGTGACTGCTCTGTGCCGGGGTAGAGCACCGCCGGAAACAGGGAGGTAAGTAGCAATTACCTGAATATTAGTGCTTAGGCACATTTTTTGTTTTTCATAAAGTCCTGGATATCACCTTTAATGAAGGGTGAGAGGGCAAAAGCTCGGCCACATTGTGAAATTTTTTTCTTAATTAATAATTTTTTTTTATTATGTCGTTCTGTAATATAAAAATTGACGCACAGCTCTGATTGTTCAGTTTTGGAAGAATTAAAATTTTCCTGTATGTGCACAAGTCTCAGCCAGTGACGGAGCCGCCGCCGGAACCATCAGAACGGACAGCACAAAAGTGGCGTAAATGATAACAGCAGCGTTCTCCAGTGACCCCGGACATTCCTGTGTATATATATATATGTATATATATATATATATATATATATATATATATATATACTGTATATATATATATATATATATATATATATATATATATATATATATATACCAGCAGTGTTCTCCAGTGATCCCGGACATTCCTGTGTGTGTATATATATACCAGCAGTGTCCTCCAGTGACCCCGGACATTCCTGTGTATATATGTATATATATATATATATATATATATATATATATATACTGTATATATATATATATATATATATATATATATATATATATACCAGCAGTGTTCTCCAGTGATCCCGGACATTCCTGTGTGTGTATATATATACCAGCAGTGTCCTCCAGTGACCCCGGACATTCCTGTGTATATATATATATATATATATATATATATATATATATACCAGCAGTGTTCTCCAGTGATCCCGGACATTCCTGTGTGTGTATATATATACCAGCAGTGTCCTCCAGTGACCCCGGACATTCCTGTGTATATATGTATATACCAGCAGTGTTCTCCAGTGACCCCGGACATTCCTGTGTGTGTATATATATACCAGCAGTGTCCTCCAGTGACCCGGACATTCCTGTGTATATGTGTATATACCAGCAGTGTTCTCCAGTGACCCCGGACATTCCTGTGTATATATATATATATATATATATATACCAGCAGTGTCCTCCTGTGACCCCGGACATTCCTGTGTATATATATATATATATATATATATATATATATATATATGTATATATATATACCAGCAGTGTTCTCCAGTGACCCCGGACATTCCTGTGTGTGTATATATATATACCAGCAGTGTCCTCCAGTGACCCCGGACATTCCTGTGTATATATGTATATACCAGCAGTGTTCTCCAGTGACCCCGGACATTCCTGTGTGTGTATATATATACCAGCAGTGTCCTCCAGTGACCCGGACATTCCTGTGTATATGTGTATATACCAGCAGTGTTCTCCAGTGACCCCGGACATTCCTGTGTATATATATATATATATATATATATATACCAGCAGTGTCCTCCTGTGACCCCGGACATTCCTGTGTATATATATATATATATATATATATATATATATATGTATATATATATACCAGCAGTGTTCTCCAGTGACCCCGGACATTCCTGTGTGTGTATATATATATACCAGCAGTGTCCTCCAGTGACCCCGGACATTCCTGTGTATATATGTATATACCAGCAGTGTTATCCAGTGACCCCGGACATCTCTGTATATATATATACTGCATATTACCAGCAGTGTTCTCCAGTGACCGCGGACATCTCTGTACATGTATATGTATATATATATATATATATATATATATATATATACAATAGAGACCAAAAGTTTGGACACACCTTCTTACTTAAAGATTTTTCTGTATTTTCATGACTATGAAAATTGTACATTCACACTGAAGGCATCAAAACTATGAATTAACACATGTGGAATTATATACTTAACCAAAAAAGTGTGAAACAGCTGAAAATATGTCTTATATTCTAGGTTCTTCACAGTAGCCACCTTTTGCTTTGATGACTGCTTTGCACACTCTTGGCATTCTTTTGATGAGCTTCAAGAGGTAGTCACCGGAAATGGTCTTCCAACAATCTTGAAGGAGTTCCCAGAGATGCTTAGCACTTGTTTGCCCCTTTTGTCTTCACTCTGGGGTCCAGCTCACCCCAAACCATCTCGATTGGGTTCAGGTCTGGTGACTGTGGAGGCCAGGTCATCTGGTGTAGCCCCCCATCACTCTCTTTCTTGGTCAAATAGCCCTTACACAGCCTGGAGGTGTGTTTGGGGTCTTTTGTCCTGTTGAAAAATAAATGATGGTTCAACTAAACGCAAACCGGATGGAATAGCATGCCGCTGCAAGATGCTGTGGTAGCCATGCTAGTTCAGTATGCCTTCAATTATGAATAAATCCCCAACATTGTCACCAGCAAAGCACCCCCACACCATCACACCTCCTCCTCCATGCTTCACGGTGGGAACCAGGCATGTAGAGTCCATCCGTTCACCTTTTCTGCATCGCACAAAGACACGGTGGTTGGAACCAAATATCTTAAATTTGGACTCATCAGACCAAAGCACAGATTTCCACTGGTCTAATGTCCATTCCTTGTGTTCTTTAGCCCAAACAAGTCTCTTCTGCTTGTTGCCTTTCCTTAGCAGTGGTTTCCTAGCAGCTATTTTACCATGAAGGCCTGCTGCACAAAGTCTCCTCTTAATAGTTGTTGAAGAGATGTGTCTGCTGCTAGAACTCTGTGTGGCATTGACCTGGTCTCTAATCTGAGCTGCTGATAACCTTCGATTTCTGAGGCTGGTGACTGGGATAAACTTATCCTCAGAAGCAGAGGTGACTCTTGGTCTTCCTTTCCTGGGGCGGTCCTCATGTGAGCCAGTTTCTTTGTAGCGCTTGATGGTTTTTGCAACTGCACTTGGGGACACTTTCAAAGTTTTCCCAATTTTTCAAACTGACTGACCTTCATTTCTTAAAGTAATGATGGCCACTCGTTTTTCTTTACTTAGCTGCTTTTTTTCTTGCCATAATACAAATTCTAACAGTCTATTCAGTAGGACTATCAGCTGTATATCCACCAGACTTCTGCACAACACAACTGATGGACCCAACCCCATTTATAAGGCAAGAAATCCCATTTATTAAACCTGACAGGGCACACCTGTGAAGTGAAAACCATTTCCGGTGACTACCTCTTGAAGCTCATCAAGAGAATGCCAAGAGTGTGCAAAGCAGTCATCAAAGCAAAAGGTGGCTACTTTGAAGAACCTAGAATATAAGACATATTTTCAGTTGTTTCACACTTTTTTGTTAAGTATATAATTCCACATGTGTTAATTCGTAGTTTTGATGCCTTCAGTGTGAATGTACAATTTTCATAGTCATGAAAATACAGAAAAATCTTTAAATGAGAAGGTGTGTCCAAACTTTTGGTCTGTACTGTATATATATATATATATATATATATATATATATATATATATATATATACCAGCAGTGTTCTCTAGTGACCCTGGACATTCCTGTAATAATTTGTCACTTCTGTGCTGTACATTGTGGTGACTGTCGGGGGTGCTCTTTTACGCCTCTTCCCGCGGAGCTCCGCCCACTCTTCACAATGTTGGTGCTGCGGACAGGACTGTGAACAAATGGGAAGAGTCACATTCTGGCAAAACTGCACAATCAGCGATAAGGGGAATTTTTTATATTACATAATGCGACAATAAAAATGTAAGTTTCATTAATCAGGAAAAAAAAGAATTTAGCCCAAATCCATAAAATATATAACAGTGTAAAAATACATAAATTATATAACAGTGTAAAAAAATCATTTTTTGACTTGTGATGTTTCCTCCATTAAAAACATGAGCAATTGCATGAAAAAGCATAAGAAAAACAATAAAAAGCCAGAAGAGGCGACTAGACAGCAGAGAGTATGAGGATCCTGGAATCAGCTCCGATCTAGTGGTGTCAGTGCTGAACTGTCTACATCGGAGGGGATTACTGAGACCCTCACTCCAGCAACTACGATCTATGCTCCTCAGCAGTGAAGCGTCTAGATCGGAGGCTAAAATGAGGAGTACGAAAAATCACCTCCGATCTAGACGAAACCTCGCCGTGAGCAATATTCAACTACATGGGCGGCGCCAGCAGTGACTGAATGAGGGAATCGCACCCCTATGACTGAATACAACAGCTAGGACAAAGTATATATAATGTTATAAAATCATTATACTACCACCAATTTTAATGAAAAAAGCTTGTTAGTGATGCACATTGCATCACTAACAAAGCAATGGGGGCAGAGTACATAGCAACTAGGACGTGACAGGTTCCCTTTAAGAGTGTTTTCTTCTAAGACAGCAGTGAGGCACACAGTGTGCGTCACAGGTGTAGACTTCCAACCCCGGTAGCATCAATTTGTCAACGCAAAAACATTATCAGCAGCAGTGTAACTGGCAGAAGCAATTTCTGTAAGTCATTTCACACATTTTTTTGACAAGCCCATGCACCAGCACAACAGAGCACAAGTCTGAAACCTAGTGAATGACTGGAGAGGAAGGTGCAGGAGTATCTCAGGCTCAATATGAATATCATCAGGGAAGGTTTAGACCATTTCACATTTTGATCTTCAAAACTGGAAGAGTGGCCTGAGCTCGCCTGTCACACCTTGGAGGTTTTATCATGCCTGGCAGCCAGCACTCTCTCAGAACGTGTCTTCAGCGCTGCTGGTGGTGTCCTGGTGGATAACCGCATCTGGCTGTCCCCTGAAAGTGTTGACCGCCTACCTTTCATAAAGATGAACAAGTCATGGATCTCCAAAGTCTTTTGCACCCCAATCGCAGACTGTACAGACTAGGCGATGATATAATTTTTAGTGTGCTATATTGATCTCACATTATTGCAGTGTGTGACATCTTTGTCGTGCCTTCTGCGCCTGCTGTTGCTGCTGATGATTTTACTAATATTTTTTTGAATTGTGGAGACTCATGGTTGGGTCTCCATCTAGTGTGTTTCCTGTAGTGGAAGAGGTGTCGGTCCCCATTATCCTATTTCTACTCTAGTGAAATTGTTGCCACTTTGGTGGTGTCTGCCCCTAATTTTTTGAATTGTGGAGACTCATGGTTGGGTCTACATCTGGTGTGTTTCCTTTAATGGAAGGTGTGTCAGTCCCCATTATACTATTTCTGCTCTGGTGAAATTGATGCCACTTTGATGGTCTTTGACCCTAATTTTTTTAAATGTGGAGACTCTTGGTTGGGTTTCCTTCGTGTGTGGTTCCTGTAGCAGTAGGCCTCCCAGACAGGCAGGCCTGCACTTACTCTCAGTCAACTACCTGTATTACTGTCCTTAAATTTTTCTAGCAATAGTAGTCTACAAACTTATATTTGTGCCACCTGAGTGTGGCTGAGCAGAAAAGCAGCTTGAGCTGTTACATGTGGTATCAGGTCTCCCTGCACAGACGGCGTACACTGATATCTCACCCACCTCATCTTAATGTGAAGTTAATTCAAAGCTGAAAATGCTGGCCCATACCCTGATACCTCATACATAGCCCATGGCTGACTGCTGCTGCGCCATTATAAAATTTCAACTGTGAGTCAATTGATGCCACTTTTGCTGATGTCTGCCCCTAATTTAAGCTGTTTTGTCAGCTTTTGGGCCCCTTTTAAGGTGTTGTCTAGCTGTTTCTTTTTGACTCCCATTGAATTCAATTAGTGATGAGCGAGCACTAAAATGCTCGGATACTCATTGCTCGGGTCGAGCAAATTGGAATACTCGGGTGGTCGACCCGAGCAACGAGCCCAATGTAAGTCTATGGGAAACTCAAGCATTTTTCAGGCTGATCCCCCCGGCGGTCTGCAGAGGGCCTAAAAATTGCCCAAATCGATGGCAACAGTGCTCAAATGACATTGGAACAGCAGGGGGAAGACCCCTGGAAGCATATCTGACTTCCAGATCACTGCTGTCAACATTTTTGTCAGACTATTACGCCACTTTTACAGACTCACAATAAAACATACAAAAACAAAACCAAAATGGATTTTCCTGGGAAATATGTTAAGGAACATCCTTTCCAGGGTAATGACTTATATATAAGGCAAAATAAATAACCAAAAACAAAAATACTCCTCCACACCTTGGGCTATGTTTACACGTAGCATTTTTTATGCGTTTTTGCACTTTTGCATGGCTTTCAACCAAGACAAATGCATTCACCAGGAAATGTCATTTTAACATTTTACAACCTTATCAAGCCATGTGGTGTGTGACACATCATCAGACACATGCATACAGTGCTGAAAAGACAGGGTAACAGCATGGGGAAGACCACTGGAAGCATCCCTGACTCCCAGGTCACTGCCTAAAAGTGTGCTCATCATAAGTGATCCTTGGCGCATGCGAAGATGCCTCCCGCCATGCACCTGTCTTTGCAGATTGGCAACAATCACCGTCCACTGCAGCGCTCAGTTGTCCCTACCCCATTCCTTGAAATGCAAGCGCAAGTATGCAGGCAGCCATCCACAGGCTGCAATACTATATTGCAAAATTTTCGACAGCTGATTGCACTTGAAAAGTGGCCTTTTAGGCTCATGAAGGCGGAAGCTTTTCATAACCTCATGCCGGCGGCGGCCGGGTGTCCATACTCTGTCCCCAGCCGCCACTATATTTTCTGTATCGCTTCCGCCTTCCACAAGCAAGAGTCCCACAACATTACCTGTGCCCTCCCCAGTGCACTTACTGGGAAGGACCGCCTAACCACAAACATGTGGACAGGTGAATGTGGCCAGGGACGGTACGGAGCCAGTTCACAACTTTTTTTGCTGAGAGTTGTATTTAGCTCGGTGAAAGGACTGGCATAGAGGGAAACCCTATCTACCCTGCGTGTCATTTCTCACAGGAAGTCCTGTAATGCAGCTTGTTGCAGAAGCAATGGCAGCCCGTCCAACATCAACTCGCACTTGTCGGTGGTGCTTTGACACACACACATCTTTCTTTTCTCATTTAATTTCTTGAATACAGAGTTGGACAATGGCCTGATCTGTAATGCGGTTTGAGAAATAACATGCATAAGCATGGCCGATCCACATTAAAAAAGTAGCCATAGAGTGTCCCGGAACCTTCCCCCACACTTTTCTTAGCCAGGGCTGCATTTCAGCAGGGTTGGACGGACCCACCAGAGAACCGGATACTCCTCCGGCGGGTCCTGGCTTCTCCTTCAGGAGAGTTCATAGTGCCGAGGTGAGGCCACGATGATGATTGAGGCCACCATCTGCTTAGTTTTCTGTTACTTGAAATGCAAGTGCAAGTATGCAGCCAGCCACCCACCCACAGGCCGCAGCACTAAACTGCCAGATTTCTGGGCAGCTTTTTGCACTTGAAATATGGCCTTTTAAGCTCGTGGAGGCAGAAGCTTTTCACAACCTCATGCCGGCAACGGCAGGATGTCCATACTCGGTCCCCAGCCACCACTATATTTCCTGGTATTGCCTCCGCCTTCCACAAGCACGGGTCCCACAACATTACCCGTGCCCTCACCAGTGCACTTACTGGGAAGGACCGCCTAACCACAAACACGTGGACAGGTGAATGTGGCCAGGGACGGTACGGAGTCAGTCCACAACTTTTTTTGCTGACAGTTGTATTTAGCTCGGTGAAAGGACTGGCATAGAGGGAAACCCTATCTACTCTGCGTGTCATTTCTCACAGAAAGTCCTGTAAAGCTGCTTTCACTTGAAATGTGGCCTTTTAGGCTCGTGGAGGCGGAAGCTTTTCACAACCACATGCCTCATGCCTTTTCTATTTCTCCCGGTGTTGTCTCCGCCTTCTACAAGCGCGCGTCCCTGAACATTTCTGCTGGTACTTTTCTGTGGGAATTTGCTTGCCTCCTACCAGCCTGGAATATTTCCAGCAAACTATGGTAAGACACCATGGTATTAGCACTGCCCCCAGTACCAGTAGCGAAGCCATCCCCAATTTCCTTCTCAGGAATTTTATTTGGTAGACTGAGTGGCTGCCCAAATACATTTTCTCACAAAGGAGCTGAAGATAGAGTGGCAGTAGGTGCAAGTTTCTCCAGCCTGTTAGATATTAGAGGGTGAACAGCAGCACATTGGATCAGTGGTTAGCACTGAAGACTTGCAGCGCTGGGATCCTGGGTTCAAATCCCAGCAAGGACAACATCTGCAAGGAATTTGTATGTTCTCCCCGTGTTTGCGTGTGTTTCCTCCTCAGTAAAAAAAACAGCCATAGATTGTCCGGGAACCTTTCAACACACTTTTCTTAGCCAGGACTGCTTCTTGGCATGGTTGGATGGTCCCACCAGAGAATGCTCTGGTGTGCCTTGGCTTCTACCTCAGGAGAGTTCATGATAGCGTTAACTTTGCAGCTGCTATGGGGCTCTTGAGGGGGAGAGAAAGGTGAGCCCTGATAATCAAATCCTCTGGTGGGCACAATGTTTTTCAATCTAAAAATGCTTCTCAGTGGGAGTTGTGTTTCACCACAGACATATTCTTTAGCTCGGTGAAAGGACTGGCATAGAGGGAAACCGTATCTACCCTGGCTGTCATTTCTCCGTCACCAGGTTCCGCCCATTGTCACACACGACCATGCCTAGCTGTATGTTCAGCGGTGAGAGCCACAGATCAGCGCTGGGCAGTTTGTAAATTAAGCATGTTATCTTCAGCACAGCCTGTTGCTGCTTGGCCAAGGCAGTTCTGCAGTGCTGTCAGCTTGTGACTGATGCGGTCATTTCGGAGATGGAGGAGGAGGTGCATGAGCTGAACAATGTGATTACATTGTTGTAAAATTGGTGACACTGTTTTTTATACTAAAGAAAGATCCTATTGTTTTGTTTTTATTACGTTTTTTTTAAGACAAATGCATTCACCGGGAAATGTCATTTTAACATTTTACAACCTTATCTGGCAATGTGATGTGTGACACATCATCAGACACATCCTGTTTTATTTATGATGGAGGGACTCTGAAAGTCATAAAGCCTATTTTTATAGGGACATCAAACGGCCCTTACTATTCCTAAAAGGCCAGCAGTCGGCCCTAGCTATTGTTAGAGAGCCATCAGCTGACTATGCTTTGTTATTCACATTATTAACAAGTGGGTCTCCTATACTGTTATTGTGAATCCTGTGACTGCAAGGGCTGCCAAAAATTTGGACACAACCCAATACCCCTTTGAAGAGACATAGAGGAGGGTCTCAGTTAACAAAATGTTCCCATTATAAAGGAGCGGGTCTCCTACAGTGGAAATGCCCATGCTGTGACTGTAAGGGCTGCCAAAATTTGGGAAAAACCCCACTAAGAATTTAAAGACACAAAGAGCAGGGCCACAGTAACAAGGTACGATATGTTCCCATTAGAAAGGAGAGGGTCTGCTATACAGTTATAGGGTATGCAGTGAGTCCAACAGCTGACCAATTTTAGGAAAAACTCCACTAAGAATTTAAAGACACACGGAGCAGGGCCACAGTAACAAGTACGACATGTTCCCATTAGAAAAGAGAGGGTCTGCTATACAGTTATAGGGTATGCAGTGAGTCCAATGGCTGACCAATTTTAGGAAAAACACCACTAAGAATTTAAAGACACACAGAGCAGGGCCACAGTAACGACAAATTCCCATTAGAAAGGAGAGAATCTCCCATAGTGTTGGCTTATGCAGTGAAGGCAAGGCCTGCCAAAAATTTGGAGGCACTTCAATGACCCTTGGAAGAGACGTGGAGGAGGGCCTCATAAAAAAATGTTCCCATTAGAAAGGAGTGGGCCTCCTATACTTGTAATGCCCATGCACTAAGTGTATGGGCTGACAAACATTTACCCCAGGGGGATATACTTGACCATACTGTATAAAAAAAAAATTTCATGGGCATCATAAACACCCTTTCAAGAAATTATGTGGGTGCTGCATCGCAGACCATGGTCACCCTGGTGATATGGTGGAGGAGGATGAGGAGAAGGAGGAGAACAAGAGCAAATAGAGAAAAATCAGGAAGCGTATACCCATGTGTGGGTGTGAAAAGGTGCATGGGAATACACCTCCAAAGAAAAGACACTGGATTTGAGTTTACATTTCGCTGCTATTATTAGGTGGTGTTGAGAAGTCTGGCCCAGTCCAGCCCTTGTTCATTTTTATAAGAGTCAGCCTGTCAGCATTTTCAGTTGACAGGCGGATGTGCTTATCAGTTATAATTCCACCAGCGGCACTAAAAACCCACTGTGATAAAACACCGGCGGCAGGGCAGGCCAGGACCTCCAAGGCATAGAGAGCCAGTTCTTTCCACGTATCCAGCTTGGATGCCCAATAATTATTAGGCACAGAGGAATCACGGAGGATGTTAGTACAGTCGGCAAGGTACTCCCTCAGCATCTTCCCAAACTTTGCACTCCTTGAGAGAGTACCCCCCGCCTCGGGGCCTGTGCGATGGGAGGGTCTGAGAAAACTCTCCCAGAACTTTGACAGTGTTCCCCTGCCTCTGCTGGATAGAAGTTGTGTCTCTCTCGCCTGTACTCCTTGGTTGTCCAACGAAGTGTGCCCTTTTTCACCAGCATTTTCAAATGGTAATTTTTTTAATAGTTCAGCAACAAGGGCCTTCTGGTACTGCCCCATTTTTGTACACCTGTCTGCCTCAGGAATAAGAGATAGAAAGTTCTACTTGTAGCGTGGGTCTAGAAGTGTCACCAACCAGTAATGACTGTCACCCAAAATTTTGAGAACGCGAGGGTCATGGGAAAGACAGCATAACATAAGCTCAGTCATGCGTGCCAGACTACTAACAGGCAAGCCTTCCGTGTCCTCACCAAGAGGATGGCTGACCATGCTCTCCTCCTCCTCTCTGTCCTCTGGCAATCCACGCTGAACAGATAGTATGACAGCTGTGCAGGTAGTACCGTCTATAGTGCATGAAACTAGCTCCTGTTCTTCCTCCTCCTCCTCCTCCTCTTCCTCATTGTCACCCAATCCATGTTGGGATGAGATGAGGCTTGGCTGTGTGTAATCACCCTATATGGTTCCTTGCTTCATCTCATCGTGTTCCGCCTGCAATGCATCCTCTTTGATTGTGAGCAGATAACGTTTCAGAAGACAGAGAAGCAGGACGGTGACGCTAATTATGGCATTATCGCCGCTCACCATCTTGGTGGAGTCCTCAAAGTTTTGGAGGATGGTACATATGTCTGACATCCATGTCCACTACTGAGGTCTTATGTGTGGAGTCTGAACTGCATACCGACGGCCTTGTTCATGCTGGTACTCAACAACTGCCCTCTTCTGCTCACAAATCGTTCCCAACATCTGCAGTGTAGAGTTCCAACGCGTGAGGACATCACACACCACTCTATGAGCCGGAAGCTGAAACACTGCTGAAACACTGCATGGGCGGTGGAAGCTGTAGCTGATTTTCTAAAATGGGCACACGGGTGGCCTACTTTAACAAGCAGATCCGGCAGCTCTGGGTAGGATTTGAGAAACCGCTGAACCACGAGGTCAAGCACATTTGAGCCTAGCATGGTACGTGTGTGAGCTCGCCTTGCCTCGCCTCAGAGCCGCCACCAGGTTCCGGCCATTGTCACACACGACCATGCCTGGCTATAGGTTCAGCGGTGTGAGCCACAGATCTGCCTGCTCTTTCAGAGCTGTCCACAACTCTTCAGCATTGTGCGGTTTTTCACCTAAGCATATTAGCTTTAGCACAGCCTGTTGCCGCTTTGCCAAGGCAGTGCTGCAGTTCTTCCAGCTTGTGACTGATGTGGTCATTTCGGAGATGAAGGCTGGAGAGGAGGAGGAGGCCGAGTAGGATGAGGTGCAGGAGCTGTAGACCGTGGGGGCAACCCTTGTTGACCTAGGGCCCGCAATCCTTGGCGTCGGGAGGACGTGTTCGGTCCCAAGGTCCGACTGGGTCCCGGCTTCCACTATGTTAACCCAGTGTGCCGTCAGTGAGATGTACCGTCCCTGCCCACAAGCACTTGTCCACGTTTCCGTGGTTAGGTGGACTTTACCGGTAACTGCATTGTTGAGAGCACGGCTAATCTTTTGGGACACGTGCTTGTGTAACGCGGGGACGGAAAACTGGGAGAAATAGTGGTGGCTGGGGACCGAATACCTAGGGACGGCCGCCGCCATCAGGTTGCGGAATGCTTCCATCTCCACGAGCCTAAAAGGCAACATTTCGTTCACAAGCAGTCGTGAAATGTGAGAATTTAGTAGTGTGGCCTGTGGGGCGTTGGCTGCATATTTGCGCTTGCATTCCAAGGACTGGGGTATGGACAACTGAATGCTGCGCTGGGACAAGGACATGGACATGCTTCCTGATGCTGCTACTTGAGAGTGTGCAATGACAGGTGCAGGACAGGAGGTATTTTCGCATGCACCATGGACAGGGGATTGGCTTGCATGCACAACAGTGGAAGAAGCAATGGTGCCACCCGCACCATTCCTGGACCCTGGGGGTACAGCCCACAAAGTCGGGTGCTTTGCTGCCATGTGCCTGATCATGCTGGTGGTGGTCAGGCTGGTCGTTTTGCCACCCCTGCTGATGATGGCCTGGCAGGTGGTGCAAATGGCCTTTTTGGGGTTATCGGCAGAGTCTTTAAAAAATAACTAGACTCGGGAAGACATAACAGTTGTACTGGCAACTTCCTTCGTTTTGGTGTTACGTGGAACCATTGCCCGACTTCTGTCTGTGGCCACCACACTGCTTCTTCCTGTCTGTTGGGGTGCTCTGCCTCCCTATCCCTGTGTGCTGCTGTCCTCGCTCTGCATGTCCTCCTGCCAGGTTGCGTCAGTTACTATATCATCCACCACCACATCTTCCACTTCCGCACCCTGGTCTTCCTCCTGACTTTCTGTCAATTGTGTCTCATCATCGTCCACCTCTTGTGACACACGATCTCCTCTTGCCCCACTTTAGCTGGACCGGACGAGAGGCTCGAATCTATAAATGGAAAAGTGAACAGCTCTTCAAAGTGTCCAAGTGTGGGATCAGTTGTCTCTGGGTACTCGGCATGGTGGGAGGAAGGAGGATCAGGGTGAGGAATATGCTGTCCAGAATCACGGCTACTGAGACTTGACTGTGTGGAAGACAGGGTGGTGGTGGCTAAGTGACTGGAAGCATTATCCACTACTTAACCAACAACCCTTTGACACTGCTCTGGGTTCAATAGTGGTGTGCTGTGGTCCCCTAGAAATTGGGACAGGAAGGTCAGGTGAGAAGATGTGCGTGTTTGTTGTGGCACTATTTCAGCTTGCCCACGGCTTTGTCCTAACTAGAGATGAGCGTTGTTCTACTCGAACTGTTCGCCAATCTCAAATTCGAGCTGTTTTGGGCGGTGTTCGAGCCGGTCGGCGAACACGAACAATTTGAGAAAAATTCGGCTGTTCGAGGTTATGTTCGATAACTGTTCGTGCACCAAAATCATAACTGGATTTTTTCTCAGTAATGATGAAAATTAATGTTAATACGCAGTTTGAGTGTACAGCGGGGCGGGGGGAGGGGCAGGGGATGGATCTCTGCAGGAACAATGAAGATCTCCATTTTTTTTTCTCTTTCCCGCATTTGCAGTGGGGAGGTGCAATCTGTCAGCCTATCAGCAGCGCACACACGGAGCGAAGTGCTTTTTTTCACACAAGCAAGGGCATGTGTGATTGGCAGTGTATGTCACATGTCCTTGCCCTATAAGACCAAGCCATTTTCCCCGTCGCCACCATTTTCTCACTGCTGCAGCTGCGTGTTAGACGGCACCGCTGTTGCTGTGTGCGCTATACCTTGTTAATTTCAAGCCAATTTTCGCACAAATATACAGATAGCTTGGGAGTAGGGAATAGTTGTGATTGCAGTCCTTTTAAGGACTAGGTTACAGCATTTCCTACGACTTTTATCAGGCAGGTCTGTGCTCTTAAATAGATAGATTGTGGGAGTAAAGACTAATTGTAATTGGAGTCCTTTTCAGGACTAGGTTACATCAGTTCCTATCAGTTTTTTCCAGGCAGGTCTGTGCCAGTGCTGTGCAAGTTTTTTTCACAGCATTTGGCTGAATCTAGCAAAGCTAATCCTTTTTGGCCTATTGCAGAGTGTGTTAGTCAGTGGAGTAGCCTATCTGTGTTGCAAGATATACCACCTGTGTATAGAATACCAATTTTTTTACTGCACCTAGTGAAGTAAAATCTTTTGGGCATAGCATCATTCTATTAGTCCATCTATACTGACCTCCATCAGGTTGCAAACTGAATATAATTTTTTTCTGCATCTAGCTCTGAAAAAATATTTGGGCTTCTAGCAGTGTGTGGGACTTGGTCTATTAGTCCATCTATACTGACCTCCATCAGGTTGCAAATTAAAAATAATTTTTTTCTTCATTTAGCTCTGAAAAAATATTTGGGCTTCTAGCAGTGTGTGGGACTTGTTCTATTAGTCCTTCTATACTGACCTCCAGCAGGTTGCAAATTGAATATAATTTTTTTCTGCATCTAGCTCTGAAAAAATATTTGGGCTTCTAGCGGTGTGTGGGACTTGGTCTATTAGTCCATCTATACTGACCTCCATCAGGTTGCAAATTAAAAATAATTTTTTTCTTCATTTATCTCTGAAAAAATATTTGGGCTTCTAGCAGCGTGTGGGACTTGTTCTATTAGTCCATCTATACTGACCTCCATCAGGATGCAAATTAAAAATAATTTTTTTCTGCATCTAGCTCTGAAAAAATATTTGGGCTTCTAGCAGTCTGTGGGACTTGGTCTATTAGTCCATCTATACTGACCTCCATCAGGTTGCAAATTAAAAATAATTTTTTTCTGCATCTAGCTCTGAAAAAATATTTGGGCTTCTAGCAGTGTGTGGGACTTGGTCTATTAGTCCATCTATACTGACCTCCATCAGGTTGCAAATTGAATAAAAAAATTTTCTGCATCTAGCTCTGAAAAAATATTTGGGCTTCTAGCGGTGTGTGGGACTTGGTCTATTAGTCCATCTATACTGACCTCCATCAGGTTGCAAATTAAAAATAATTTTTTTCTGCATCTAACCCAGCCAATAGTTTTGGCCTAATACCACAGTTTGGCCACTCAGCTCTGCTCGGTTACCATCCATTGTTTTTTTGTGCAAACAACTCCAGAGTTGTGAATTAGTTAACCACCAAAATGAGTGGAAAAAGGCCTGCTGCTGGTGGAAAGGGGAATAGGCGTGTTGGGAAGGGGAAAAAAGGTTGTGTCCATGGGGTAGGTGCAGAAGAAAGACCATCTTCCAGCCAAACTAAAATGTCTACTTCTTTTAGCGGACAATGTGATAAGATCCCTTTCTTATGGCCACGCCAATCGCTACAAATTCCAGATGAGGCACAAAAACAGCAGGTGCTTCAACGGATATCAAGTGCTCCTTTAAGTGGGCTCTCCTCCACATCAACTTCAACATCACAAATACTCCAGTCCTCAAAGGTGTCACCCAAATCGCACTTGCTTCCTCACAGCTCCCAAATCTCCAGCTGCCCGTCTGAGTATGAGGTAGAACAGATGGTTGAGTCTGCAGAGCTGTTTACTCATACTATAGCCTGGGAATCAGAGGTCGACTCCAGCGCTTCTGTGAATCCAGACGAGGAAATGATCTGCACTGATGCCCAGAATCTTTATGAGTCGGATCCAGGACCAGACGCAGAAGGTTCTGACCATAATGTAGACCCTCATTCCCAAACTGTAACTCCTGTTGGTGGAGACAATGAGGAAGACGATGATAAGACTCAAATACCTCATTGGAGCGACAACTTTAGTTTTTTGTCAGGGCAGGAACAGGTTGGCTCTGAGGACGACGGGTGTGATAACGCACAGGGTGATGATGATGAGGTCGGAGATCCCACTTACTGTCAACCCACAGTCAGCCAAGAGATGAGGTCAGCAGAGGAGGTGGAGGAAGATGCTAGTGACGACGAGGTCAGGTTGCGCCTTCCTGGACAGAGACGTAGTACTGGAAGCACGTCAACAACTGCATCCTCAAACACAACTCTGCCTCTCACCACAAGTCGTGGTGGCTCTTCAGGTCGCATGGGTGCTAAGCCTTGCATAGCCTGGGCATTTTTTCAGATCGATAAAGATGACCCAACTCGTGTTATCTGTAACATTTGTCAGCAAAAGCTAAGTAGAGGCCAAAAAATACATAGTTTGAGTACTTCATGCATGAACCGGCACATGGACATGAAGCATAAGTTGCAGTGGGAAGCTCAGTGTGCTACAATGCGGTCTAGCCGGCCGGGCCAACCACCGTCTGCCATATCTTGTGCATCCGCGGCCTCTTCATCCTCTGTGACTGGGGGGACAGCAGTCACACCTGTTTTGGGGCGCAGACCTGCCACCTCTTTACCCGCAACAGCCAGCGTGATTGGCAGGTCATCATTTTCTTTGGAGGTGGTAACACCAGCTGGTCTTGAGCGCTGTCCGACATCGATAGCACCACCTTTGGATCAAGGCAACCTAACATGTCCGCCTGCATCTTCCTCACAGACCGGCAGCTTGCCGGGGACACCCTTATCAACCCCGTCTAAGCACAATAGCCAGCCCTCGGTCCCTCAGATGTGGACAAGTAAAAGACCATTTCCTCCTAGCCATGAGAAAGCTAAGAGGTTGAATTTCACCATCTGCAAGCTCTTGGCTACAGAAATGCTGCCTTTCCGCCTGGTGGACACAGAGGATTTTCGAGACCTTATGTCCGTCGCAGTGCCCCAGTACCAGATGCCCAGTCGGCACTACTTCTCAAAGAAAGGTGTGCCTGCGCTACACCAGCATGTCGCACACAACATCACCGCTTCTTTGAGAAACTCTGTGTGTGACAGGGTGCATTTCACCACAGACACTTGGACGAGTAGGCATGGACAGGGGCGTTACATGTCGCTGACTGGGCACTGGGTAACTATGGTGACAGCAGGACAAGGGGCTGCTGTCCAAGTCTTGCCGTCCCCACGAGTTGTGCGTCAATCCTCTTTATGTCAAAGTTCCTCCACTGCTTCTGCCTCCTCAACCTCCTCTCGGTCTTCCACCTGCACCCAAAGCCTGTCTGGTCATGCCACAAGCTTTCTAACTGCGCAGAAGGGATCCTGCACACCTCCTTACTATGCTGGCAGTAGGGCTCAACGTCATCAGGCGGTTTTTACATTGAAATGTCTGGGAAATGTGAGTCACACAGCTGAGGAGTTGTGGTCAGCTCTGGAGAACCAATTTCATGAATGGTTGTCTCCACTGGACCTGAAACCAGGGAAGGCCGTGTGCGACAATGCTGCAAACCTGGGTGCGGCCCTTCGCCGGGGCAATGTCACACACGTGCCTTGTATGGCTCACGTGTTGAACCTGGTTGTCCAGCAATTTTTAGCCCACTATCCCAGACTAGATGGCCTTCTGCAGAGGGCACGGTCGCTGTGTGCTCACTTCCGCCGTTCGCATCCCGCAGCTCAGCGACTTACATCTCTACAGAAGTCGTTGGGCCTGCCACTTCACCGGCTAAAATGCGATGTGCCTACCCGGTGGAATTCAACTCTGCACATGTTGCAGCGACTGTGGCAGCACCGACAAGCCCTGGTGCAATACGTTCTGACGTATAGCCTGGGCCAACGAGATTCAGAGGTGGGGCAAATCACGCTGGAGGAGTGGTCTCAGATCAGGGACCTATGCACCCTTCTGCACAGTTTTGAAATGGCGACGAAGATGTTTAGTGCTGACGATGCCATTATCAGCATGACTATTCCGGTGATTTACATGCTGGAGCACATGTTAAACAGAATTCGGAGTCAGGTGGTGGCACAAGAGGAGGTGGAGGAAGTAGAGGAGGAGGAGTTGTATGCGGAAGGGCTAACATCTGCAAGGTCCAGATGGTCGGCAGCACCAGGGCGGCAGGCATGTGAGGGTGGGGGAGATGATTTTACCAGGGCGCATGGTAGCAGCCAAACTAGTGAGGAAGGTGCAGGAGCCCAGGAAGAAGTGGAGGACGAACTCATGGAAGACTCATCAGATGAGGGAGACCTTGATCACATTTCTGTTGTGCGAGGTTGGGGGGAGAGGACAGAGGAAGGAAGCATGATTGTTACCTCGCCACCAACACAACAGGGACTTGGTGCTCCTGGATGCGCAACACACATGAGTGCCTTCTTGCTGCACTACCTGCAACATGACCCTCAAATTGTGAGAATTAGAAATAATCCTGACTACTGGGTTGCCACACTGTTAGATCCCCGGTACAAAAGTAAATTTGCAGAAATTATTCCTGCCATAGAAAGGGATGCACGCATGCAGGAGTATCAGCAGAGACTGTTGCAGAATCTTACATGTGCTTTTCCACAAAATACCAGTGGTGCACGTAGTGAATCTCACAGTTCCAACTTGCCAACCGTGGTCTGTATGGAATTGTTCAATAAAGGGCCCAAAATTAAGATAACATAGATGGGAGAGGTCTCTATGAATAGGAATTCCTAAGTATTTGATACCCTGTGAGGGCCAGGCAAAGGGAAAGTTGGACTGGATGGAATCCTATATGGATTTAGGGAGGGAGACATCGAGGGCCTCAGACTTCGCTGCATTGATTTTAAAATTTTACCATGTAACAAAGTGATCTATTTCAGCCATAACAGCAGGAATGGATATATGTGATTGAGTGATATATACTAGGACATCATCAGCAAATAGAGAGCACTTGTACTCGTTGCCTCCCACCTCAATCCACCTAATATTGGGGTTATGGCGAATTGATGAGAGCAGGTGCTCCGTCACTAGGATGTATAAGAGAGGGGACAGAGGACATCCCTGCCTTGTCCCATTGGTGATTGTGAAAGGTGATGAAAATGTTCTGACGCACCCCCTGGGCCTTGGGACACCCGGAGCCGGACCCTTTTTGGTGGATGCTGGTGGTTGTAGTCTTCGTGGCGGCGATCCGGTTCCGTGGCTCAGGGCGGTCAAACCAGTGGCGGAACTATTTATGTGGTTTTGATGTTTAAATGTCCGACTACGCCACCCGTGGATTGCGGTCAGAGTGAACCGCCGCTACAGGGCAGACCGCTAAGGCTGGTGTTGTGGGTGCAGCAGAGCGTAGCATAACTCCCCACGGGAGGAGTATAGCCTCAGGGCAGTGTATGCGGAGGATGGGGGTGATGGTGCAGGGCAGCAGCAGTAACGACACGGAGTCAGTGATGCAGTTCAGGGCCTTTACTCACAGTTCTTATTATCCAGACCACGTCTGCAGGTAACGGCTGCCCACGTCGTACTGTGCTCACCAGGTGAGGGGCTCAGACAACTCCCAGATAACTTTGGAGCGCTTCACAGGACCCCCTTTGTGTGTCCTTTGTCTGGCCTTTCTTACCAACACTTCTGTCCGGCTGCCTCGGGCCTCCTCTTGGTAAACTTGGCGCCAGTTTCCCTGACCCTATGTGGTGCCTTCCTAGCGGGTGGAGCAAGGGGCTGCGCCACATAAAATGTCAGAGCCTCCGGTTTCTAGCTGAGGGTCGTTTCCTGCCTCCACTAGTTCGGGGACCGGTCTCCCCCTTTGGCCTGACCCCTCCACGCAGGTGGATTCGGGCGTGCGGTGGCGACTCGCCCGTCCGCACCCCTGGGATCCCTTCATTCCTCGTTCCTGGAGCCTTCTCCGCTCCTCTTCCTTCCTTCTCCCTCTTGCAGGCCTGGCCTCTGTTACTAGGCCCGCCTCCGGAGCAGAGCTCATGCAGAGCCCCTGCTCCCTGCCACTTCTGCTCAGACTTCTCTGCACTGAACTAAGATGGTGCCCACCTTTTACACTCCCTTCTCAATGCACCCAGGAACTGCTTCCTCCCTGCTCCTGCACTGCAGGGTTCCCCTTCCTCAGTGTTCCCTCCCCCCACTCCAGCCAGGGACAGGGACTGTCGTGCCCATCTCAGGGGCATATTGGTCGCCCTGCCCCACGGCAATGTGGTGTAATGCATGCAGGTGTCGGGTCCTGATCCACACTCCATCCTTATCTGAGAGTGAGATATCACACCTCTGGGTGAGGTGCAATACGTCTGTAGCAACCGAGCCCTCGGTGCTACAGTTCCATTTATCTTCAGCCTAGGTGACGTATTGTGATACAGGGCCGTGATTTTGGCTATAAAAGGGTCCCCTAGACCCCTACCCCAAGCTTTTTAAGAGAATCATATATGGCGTGCCAGGAGACTCTATGGAATGCTTTCTCAGCATCCAACGAGAGTATCTACTTACAAATTTTTAACTGCATCTAGCCCAGGAAATACTTTGTGCCTAGTAGCAGTGTCTGCTAGTCAGCGGATTATCCCGGCTGTTAAGCAAGCTACACCACCTGTAGTTTGGACACTTAATTTTTTCAAAGGAAATGCTTCGGGACCACGGGATACTCAGTGAAGAGCATCAGGAGGCACCCCAAGGCATAGGGGCTGGGACTGGCACTAGGATGCCTTGCGGTGGACAGCCGAGCTCGATCCTTATAAAAGCTTTTTAACTGCAGCAGCTTTAGTGGACGCTACTGGAGCTGGAATTACGCGGCTGCTGGCATGAGACTTGCCCTCCAATAGATCCTTGTAAATGGATTTAAAGTGTATTCATTCAAATTAGAGGGACAATTTAAATTAAAAAGCTTAGAGCTGCCTCCACCACAGGGGGGCTCTCTCGACCCACCAGCGGACAGGCACCAGTATTGGGAGAGGGGGGCTGGCCGTCAGGGTTCACCGCGGCTCTGGCACAAACCCGGCGACACGGAGGTGGCACGGGCAGGAGCGGACTGGCCGTCTCGGCTTCTCACTTTTTGGATTTTAGAAGGGCATGACATGCCTATATCTGTGTCTCCCCCTCCTTTTACTCCTCCACCTCTTTTCTTTTCGCATGACTATATGTACTTGTCACTTTTCCATGTGTTAGTTGTGTCTTCTGAGCAGTTTGTCAGCTTTTGGACACCTTTGAAGGTGTTTTCTATGTGTTTCTATGTGTTTTTGTTTGCCTGCCATTGGTTTTAACGGTGTTCGAAGGTGTTCGACGAACAGTTCGACGAACAGTTCGGCGAACACACGGGTGTTCGACGAACCGAACCGAACTCGAACACTACGGGGGTGGCTCAACACTAGTCCTAACTATTTTGAACAGCAATCTGGTGTCAATTACTTCACTGACACACTGAAAAAAAATTTTAATGGAGGCCAGAAATAGCAATATTTTCTGAAAACGTATATGTAATCCGTGTGACGGAAAAAACATAGTTTTACATACCTGGCCTGTAGGTAACCGTTTTGAACAGCAAACCAGTGTCAAAAACTTTGCTGACACACTGAAAAAAAAATTTAATGGAGGCCAGAAGTGGCAGTATTTTCTTACAACGTATATGTGATCCGTGTGATGGAGAAAACACAATTTAAATAGATGGATTTTAGCGCTGTAATATGGAAAGGACCTGGCTGTATTCTGTAGTGCCAACAAGCAAATGGCGCAGAAAAACTGTGTTCTCTGGATTGCTTTTTAAGCAAATAATGAGGATTAATTTGCAAAAAAAATTATTCCTGGCCCCTGATACCTGGGCCTATTTCCAGAAATATCTAACAGCAGCAGCCGACATAACTGGAATGGAGCCCCTTGTGCTATGTGCACTGCAGTCTGCTATATACCCTGCCTGCCTGACTATATACCCTGCCTGCCTGATGTCTCTGCAGATGGATTAGTCCTCAAAAGGACTGTTTGTTAATATGGATATGTGTAATGTACAGTTTTTCTCCCTACACTATCTAATACATGATCAAATCTCTCCCTACACTGTCTGATCCGGAGTGACTGTGACGATCATGGTGGCGCCAGGTCTGATATATACCTGATGACGTTGTGCGGCCAGCCAATCACTGTAATGCCACAACCAACATGGCTACGGCATTACAGTGCATGGCAGGGAATCCCTGCTTGTTCATTGGCTCTCTAGGGAGCGCCAAACATGCAGGGAGGGGACCCGAGTTCCCTCCCGAGCAACCCGGAAATACTCGCCGAGCTTGTCGAGCACCATGATGCTCGGGTGAGTACAGAGTAGTGGCAAGCGTGTTCGCTCATCACTAAATTCAATGGGATTCTGATATGTTCAGCGAACAGTGGGAAACGGTACCAAATCGAACCTTGAATGTTTCGCTCATCTCTAATAGTGACATGGGGCTGCAGTCAAAAAATGGTTAGGAATTTATTTTCATCTGGGCCACCATTAAATCTGGAAAATTTACAGAGAGTGCAGAACTGACTAAAAGATGGCTAAGTTGGTAGACCGAGATGAGGGAGGAAATATAGCGTCGTGCAGCACTGTGGAGAGCTTTGTGGGTGAGAGTGATAAATTTGAATGCCCCGTATCTCTTTGATAGGCTGGCCATGAATTGGCGACTTTTCGTAGTTCTTTACTTTTATGCATTTTATAATAGTCTTGCTTTTCCTCACATCAATGATGATCTCATTAGGAAAAATCACATTTGATTTCTAATAAGTCAAATATATATTTACTAATATTAAATCTGCAGAAAACGATTCTTATCTAGACCTTTATTTTTTTTATAGAGATCCAGGTCATTCACAAGAATCATTTACTAGAAGAAACTAAGACATTTCTAGAGAAGATTCCTCTAAGATACACCAAAGGAAATGAAAGTTTTCCGTTTTGCACACATCATATAAACCTCATCCTTGTCTCCGCTGATCACTTTAGGAAATGCTCTGAGAATGAATTTATAGAGATCGCCGAAAAACATGAGCAATATTTGAAGAAAACCCAAAATAAATTAAAACACATTAAATCCAAAAAGATTTTCCATTGGTGCCACCAATCTAGACTTGTGCCACACATGGTGATGGTGAGCGGAGTGCCAGGTGTAGGGAAGACCACGCTAATGGAGAAGATTGTCTATGACTGGGTAAAGGGCGATTTCTATCAAAGATTCTCTTTTGTATTTTTGTTTAAATTCTGGGAACTCAACAGAATGGATGAGGTTAGTCTGGAGATGCTGATCCTTCGTCAGTACCCATATCTGGAGCAGAAGCTTGGGAAGATCTTAGAAGATCCAGAGAAAATCCTCTTTATATTTGATGGATTAGAGGAAAGCAGACATAAAATGGATTTCACATCACGTGACTTTTCCTCTAATCCTAAACAGCCTGGAAAATGTGGTCAGATTGTCTTGAGCTTGATGAGAAAGTCTCTTCTTAAAGGATGTTATGTTCTGATGACAAGTCGCCCAAGTAGACTGGCACATTTTGCTTGTAATGTTTTCCAGAGAATAGTAGAAATTGCTGGATTTTTTCCAGAAGAACGACAGATGTACTTTGAAAAAATTTTCCCCAACCATGAACTGGCAGAAAAGGCTTTCAATTATGTGAAGCAGAATGAGACATTGTACACATTGTGTTACCTCCCGTTCTACTGCTGGATCATCTGTACTGTATTATCCAAGTGTCTCCAACCCACAAGTAGTGATCAGCCGGAGCCATTATTACCCAAAACTGTGACACAAGTATTTACAATATATGTCGAGATCATCCTGTCCAATCAGAGCCTACACAAAGGTGACGCTCAGAAGATCCTGCGGTCCATCGGATGGATGGCAGAACATGGAGTAATGAATCTCAGAATTACTTTTGATGACAGAGATCTTGGCTCTTTCCATGTGGACAGTAAATCAAAGCTCTTGCCTAGTTTTTTGATAAAATCTGAGGAACCTGTGACCTATTCCTTTTTACATCCCATAGTTCAGGATTTCTTCTCCGCCTTGGTGCATTATGTTGATTATTCTGCTGAGAAGTTACAGAGATCACTGGAAGAAGCCAAGTCCTACTCTGATGGACGTGGTGAAATATTCCTTCGTTTCCTATGTGGTCTATCAGACAGCTCCACCAGGTCAATACTAACCGGATACCTGGATACACAAGATTCTCGAGCCTCTAGAGATGTCATCACTTGGCTGAAGAACCTCATTCCAGAAGTAGAGGACCTGACAGAAATTAAAAACAAGAGGCGTCTTTTCAGGAGATTCTACTATCTGTATGAAGCCAGGAATATGGATCTAGTACTAGAATCACTCAAGTTTCACAGAAGATTAGACCTTTCTGATGTTGACATGTCACCCGCAGACTGCACAGTTTTAACATTTATTTTAAAAGCCTGCAGAAATATCGAAGAACTCAATTTCTCTGGATGTTCCTTAGATACTGAAGGATTTGCAAGATTTGCACAAGCATTACATAACCTCCAGAAGCTGAGGTAACTACTAATTATATTATTTCTATTTATTTTTATATGATTCTGTTGAAAATCATGCCAGTTATTATGGATTCTATTAGAAAGAACAAGTCCAATTAACCCTTTACTGACATATGACATACAGTTACGTGATACACCAGCACGCTGACTTTGATGCAGGTCAGGGATTGAGACTCCATTTTTAAAAGCAGATGATGTCTGTGATTTTTAGCCATCATGTGCTTCTAACAGTGTGAATGGAGCAGAGCTCTGCCTGCAGCTGTTAACCTGTTTAATGCTGCTGTCAATCAGTGTCAACGATCTTTACAGTGTGCCAGCAGGGGATTCATCATCCTATACCCTCGTCAGAATCCTCAAGATGCAATTACGGGTCGCTGATGGCTTGGCATGGCGATCGGGGATCTACTGAAGACCCCCATGCCTGTCATGATGGTACTCCTGTGAACTCCAGGTTTTGACTATTTTTGACATATACAGCAATACAAGGGTATTTCTGTGTATAGTACAAGTGATCAAATGATCACAGGTTAAAGTCCCCCTAACAGATATAGTAAAAAGTGAAAAAAAAAATTGCAAAAATTATATTAAAAATAGGAAAAATTCAAATCACCTCAATTTTCCCCATTGAAAGAATAAAATAAACATATGTGATATTTCTACTTCCATAAAAGTCAGATCTATCAAAATATAAAATCAATTAATCCAACTGGTAAACAATATAATGAGAGAAAAATTCCACAAAACTGGAAATAAAAGCAATCGGAGGCAATCAAAACTTTTTATCTACCCCAAAATTGTATCAATAAAAATGTTGGCTCAGGGTGCAAAAACAAGCCAAGCTCCATCGGCCAAAAATTGAAAACGTTATGGGTCTCAAAAAATTGCAAGACAGGCAATTTTTTAATTTTTTTTTACAAATTTACCCATTTTTTACCACTTAAATAAAAAAAAAAGTTATGCCTGTTTGGTCGATCTGTAATAGTACTCACATGTAGAATTATATCGCCACGTCATTTTTACTGTATAATGAGCGCTGTACAAAAAAAAAAATTGTGAAATTGCGTGTATTTTTTCTATTTTGCCATAGTTGGAATTTCAAGCCCTCGTATGTTGACAGAAAAATAAAAAAAGTTATTAACTTGGGAAAAAGGAGAGGAAGAAAACCAAACGCAAAAAAGGAAACATAACCATGTTAGAAAGAAGTTAAACCATAAAAATGATTGTAGGAAGAGGAAGGCGTGGGCTGTCCTGATAAAGTAGCACATGTGGTTATAATAATTTGTAGAGGGATGGTGACTATGCAAACGTTGATGAGTAATCGTCCTTTGGTCTTTCCCATTTCTTTCCATAGTTTTAACTTTTGATTAGGATTAAGGGACTATATGCGTTTTTTATTGAGATAACTAGTACTTTGCCCAAATGATCCAATGTATGAAGTTAATTTACCAATAATTTAAATGGTAAAAATCTTAATAATTGTTGACGCAATGACACTGTTTGGGAGCAAGGATCCCAGCAAATTGTAGATGTAAAAAGTTTACCTAAATGTTAGGTTTTTGTCAAGCAAACAAATCTCATCAAGACAAATAATTTCAGAACTTTTTCCACTTTTAATGTCAACCATAATCTGTACAAATCAATTGAGAAACAAACTAATAGAATTTTGAGGAGGAAAATGAAAAGTAACAAAGCTAAAATAAGGTTTTTGCATAAATTTGAACACCTTCTTATAATTGAGGATGTGGTTGTGCTCAAAATTAATCACATTAAACTCATGTCACAAAGTAGTCAGTACACAACAGCCATCATTTACAGTGGTTTTGATTAACCCCATGGAAAGTTTAGCTGTTCTAATATGATTTTCCTAACTTTTTATTTGTTGAATTTTACAGCAAAAGTTATGGTCTATAAACAGCTTACAACACAGCATAGGGATCTCATTGTAAGTTATCAATCAGGAGAAGGGGACAAAAAAATTCCAAAGCATCAAACATACCGAGGAGAACAGAGAAGATGTCATCAAGGAGTGGCTTAACCCCTTTCCGACGTGGTACGTAATAGTACACACCACGTCGGAACCCTAGCACTAAGCCCGCACTGAACCGGGCACGTGTCAGCTGATTTATACAACTGACATGTGCCCGCAACAACCGTGGGTGGAATCACGATCTAGTTAAATGCAGCTGTCAATTTCTGACAACGACATTTAACTCATGTAAACCGGATGCACGTCGCTTACTCTGCCCATCGGTAACCCCGTCACATGATCACGGGTCACCGATGGGTTGGCATGACAACCCTGGGTCTGCAGCAGACCCCTGCTGTTGTCATGTCCAGATTGTTATGAGCGCCGCCCAGTGGTCGGCTCTCATAGTAAGTGAGAACATCTGCTGCATACAGGTGATCTGCTCATCGCCTGTATGCAGCATAGCCGATCAGGCAAGTGCTGCATCTAGTCTCCTATGGAGACTATAGAAGCAAGCAAAAAATAAAAAAAAATGTTTTTAAAAATATAAAAAAAAATTTAAAATATCTAAAAGTTTAAATCACTCTCCTTTTGCCCCCTTCAAAATAAAAAAAAAATAAAAAACCCACATACACATATTTGGTATCGCCACGCTCAGAATCGCCCCATCTATTAATATAAAAAAAAATTCATCCGATCGGTAAACGGCGTAACGAGAAAAAAATTCTCGTTTCTTTGGTCGCCACAACATTGCAATAAAATGCAATAACGGGCAATCAAAACATCAGATCTACCCCAAAATGGTATCAATAAAAGCATCAACTCGGCGCTCAAAAAAGCCTCACCCGGCCCCAGATCACGAAAAATTGAGACGCTACGGGTCTCGAAAAGCGGCAGCTTTTTTTTTTAGCAAACTTTGGATTTTTTTTTTACCACTTAAATAAAAAAGAACCTATACTGTGGAATTGCACTTTTTTACAATTTCACTGCACTAGGAACTTTTTTCCCGCGTTCCAGTACATGATATGATAAAACCAGTCATTGAAAAAGTACAGCTTGTCCCGCAAAAATTAAGCCCTCACACGGCCATATTGACCAAAAAATAAAAAAGTTATGGCTCTGGGAACAAGGGGAGCAAAAAACAAAAACGGAAAATGGCCCGGGGGTAAATGGGTTAAATTTGGCCTAATGGTGGCATTACCCAGAAATGGATATACTTCAAAAAGTGCTGAAATCACAAGTAGAACATTTGCCTGGGAGGCTGCCAAATGGCCTATAGCAACATAAAAGGAGCTGCAGGAATTTCTGTCAAGTACTGAATGTGTACTACATGTGACAACAATCTCCTGTATTCTTCATATGCAGTATCTGGCATTTTGAATAGGGTAGAAAAACTGAAGCCTTTCCTTACAAAGAAAAATATCCAAGCACATCTATGTTTTGCCAAACTCTATATCAAGTGTGTCAAAAGTATGTGGGAAGTCTTGTTATGGTCAAATGAGACCAAGGTTGAATTTTTTGCAAAGCCAACACTGTGTATAGCCAAAAAAAAACATCATACCCACAGTGAAGCAGTTGGATGCAGCATTATGCTTTGGGGCTTTTTTTCAGCAGCTTGAACGGGTGTTTTAGTCAAGGTGGAGAGAATTATGTAGAGTTCCAAATATCAGTCAATTTTGTAACAAAGCCTTCAAGAATTTCACCATTTAGCATGACACTGATACTAACGATACCCCGAAATTACAAAAAGAATGGCTTCGCCAAAAGAAGATAAAGTCTTTGAAATGGCCCAGACGGAGCCCAGACCTGAATCCAATTGAAAATCTGAGGGTGACCCGTAGAGGGGATTCCCTTTCAATCTGACAGTCTTGGAGTAGGCAAGGATTGCCAATTCCAAAAGTGTCATGCTGATTTGTACAAATTTTGGGTGACATTAAAGGTGGAAAAAGTTCTAAAATTATTCTTTTTGGTATGATTCCCCACACCACTGTTACATGCAGAAACAAGAAACAGTAATTTTTCACTTGGTATCTTCATGGCCAATATTAATTACTAAAGCCAGAATACATCACATCATATAGCTGCCATTATTCCTGACATTCACTTGACTGGAGAACATTTTCTCTCCATCTTCATAATCTACAGATTTTATACCTTTGCCTTGTTGATGCATCACACAAATCTCATCTTATTTTTACAGTTTGAGTTTTAAGGATCCATCAGACACTTACTGCTTTCATTTGTCATCTGTAATAAGAAATAACCAGTCCCTGAAGATTCTTAACATGTCCGATAACCGTATGTATGGTCCCTACTTCAGTGACTTGATGGAGGCCATTGCAGATAGTAGGATAGAGGAATTACGGTGAGTATAGATGTAATACACAAAATGTAGGGAGCAAATTTTAAATTGAGTTTATTGTATGCTCTGCTCTGTTGTTAGATACATGAGATTTACTGCTGATATGTGTCGTCTCTATTCTGACTGTCCAATCTACTCAATTCTCTTTATGTCATATAACGATTCAAGAAATGTTACCCCTTGAATCCTGGTCTGACGCCTCTCACCCAGCCAAACCAGATGTCACACTTTGCTCTGACGAGGGGCAGTACCTTGAAACACAATGTCTCCAAATTGAGATTCCAGTTCTGGATTGTATCCTAAGTAGTGTTGAGCCACCCCCGTAGTGTTCGAGTTCGGTTCGGTTCGTTGAACACCCGTGTGTTCGCCGAACTGTTCGTCGAACTGTTCGTCGAACACCTTCGAACACCGTTAAAACCAATGGCAGGCAAACAAAAACACATAGAAACACATAGAAAACACCTTCAAAGGTGTCCAAAAGCTGACAAACTGCTCAGAAGACATAACTAACACATGGAAAAGTGACAAGTACATATAGTCATGCGAAAATAAAAGAGGTGGAGGAGTAAAAGGAGGGGGAGACACAGATATAGGCATGTCATGCCCTTCTAAAATCCAAAAAGTGAGAAGCCGAGACGGCCAGTCCGCTCCTGCCCGTGCCACCTCCGTGTCGCCGGGTTTGTGCCAGAGCCGCGGTGAACCCTGACGGCCAGCCCCCCTCTCCCAATACTGGTGCCTGTCCGCTGGTGGGTCGAGCAAGCCCCCCTGTGGTGGAGGCAGCTCTAAGCTTTTTAATTTAAATTGTCTCTCTAATTTGAATGAATACACTTTAAATCCATTTACAAGGATCTATTGGAGGGCAAGTCTCATGCCAGCAGCCGCGGTAATTCCAGCTCCAGTAGCGTCCACTAAAGCTGCTGCAGTTAAAAAGCTTTTATAAGGATCGAGCTCGGCTGTCCACCGCAAGGCATCCTACTGCCAGTCCCAGCCCCTATGCCTTGGGGTGCCTCCTGATGCTCTTCACTAAGTATCCCATGGTCCCGAAGCATTTCCTTTGAAAAAATTAAGTGTCTAAACTACAGGTGGTGCAGCTTGCTTAACAGCCGGGATAATCCGCTGACTAGCAGACACTGCTACTAGGCACAAAGTATTTCCTGGGCTAGATGCAGTTAAAAATTTGTAATTAGATACTCTCGTTGGATGCTGAGAAAGCATTCCATAGAGTCTCCTGGCACGCCATATATGATTCTCTTAAAAAGCTTGGGGTAGGGGTCTAGGGGACCCTTTTATAGCCAAAATCACGGCCCTGTATCGCAATACGTCACCTAGGCTGAAGATAAATGGAACTGTAGCACCCTGAGGGCTCGGTTGCTACAGACGTATTGCACCTCACCCAGAGGTGTGATATCTCACTCTCAGGTAAGGATGGAGTGTGGATCAGGACCCGACACCTGCATGCATTACACCACATTGCCGTGGGGCAGGGCGACCAATATGCCCCTGAGATGGGCACGACAGTCCCTGTCCCTGGCTGGAGTGGGGGGAGGGAACACTGAGGAAGGGGAACCCTGTAGTGCAGGAGCAGGGAGGAAGCAGTTCCTGGGTGCATTGAGAAGGGAGTATAAAAGGTGGGCACCATCTTAGTTCAGTGCAGAGAAGTCTGAGCAGAAGTGGCAGGGAGCAGGGGCTCTGCATGAGCTCTGCTCCGGAGGCGGGCCTAGTAACAGAGGCCCAGGCCTGGAAGAGGGAGAAGGAAGGAAGAGGAGCGGAGAAGGCTCCAGGAACGAGGAATGAAGGGATCCCAGGGGTGCGGACGGGCGAGTCGCCACCGCACGCCCGAATCCACCTGCGTGGAGGGGTCAGGCCAAAGGGGGAGACCGGTCCCCGAACTAGTGGAGGCAGGAAACGACCCTCAGCTAGAAACCGGAGGCTCTGACATTTTATGTGGCGCAGCCCCTCGCTACACCCGCTAGGAAGGCACCACATAGGGTCAGGGAAACTGGCGCCAAGTTTACCAAGAGGAGGCCCGAGGCAGCCGGACAGAAGTGTTGGTAAGAAAGGCCAGACAAAGGACACACAAAGGGGGTCCTGTGAAGTGCTCCAAAGTTATCTGGGAGTTGTCTGAGCCCCTCACCTGGTGAGCACAGTACGACGTGGGCAGCCGTTACCTGCAGACGTGGTCTGGATAATAAGAACTGTGAGTAAAGGCCCTGAACTGCATCACTGACTCCGTGTCGTTACTGCTGCTGCCCTGCACCATCACCCCCATCCTCCGCATACACTGCCCTGAGGCTATACTCCTCCCGTGGGGAGTTATGCTACGCTCTGCTGCACCCACAACACCAGCCTCAGCGGTCTGCCCTGTAGCGGCGGTTCACTCTGACCGCAATCCACGGGTGGCGTAGTCGGACATTTAAACATCAAAACCACATAAATAGTTCCGCCACTGGTTTGACTGCCCTGAGCCACGGAACCGGGTCGCCGCCACGAAGACTACAACCACCAGCATCCACCAAAAAGGGTCCGGCTCCGGGTGTCCCAAGGCCCAGGGGGTGCGTCAGAACATTTTCATCACCTTTCACAATCACCAATGGGACAAGGCAGTGATGTCCTCTGTCCCCTCTCTTATACATCCTAGTGACGGAGCACCTGCTCTCATCAATTCGCCATAACCCCAATATTAGGTGGATTGAGGTGGGAGGCACCGAGTACAAGTGCTCTCTATTTGCTGATGATGTCCTAGTATATATCACTCAATCACATATATCCATCCATGCTGTTATGGCTGAAATAGATCACTTTGTTACATGGTAAAATTTTAAAATCAATGCAGCGAAGTCTGAGGCCCTCGATGTCTCCCTCCCCAAATCCATATAGGATTCCATCCAGTCCAACTTTCCCTTTGCCTGGCCCTCACAGGGTATCAAATACTTAGGAATTCCTATTCATAGAGACCTCTCCCATCTATGTTATCTTAATTTTGGGCCCTTTATTGAACAACTCCATACAGACCACGGTTGGCAAGTTAGAACTGTAAGATTCACTACGTGAACCACTGGTGTTTTGTGGAAAAGCACATGTACACTGCGTTCCAAATTATTATGCAAAAAGTGTTTAGGAGTGATAAGGGAAGAATTTGTTTGTTTGTCAGTTAAACTCATTGATGGTGATGTGTGTCAGGGCTCTTTATATCACTGTAAGCAATTGCAGACACCTGTGCTAATTAGTTTGGCAGGTGTGTCCAATGAAAGGCAAGACTACTTAAGAAGGCTGTCTCACATTATTAAGCAGCCTACATTTTCTGCCAAAATGGGAAAGAAAAAGGATGTGTCGGCTGCTGAGAAGCAACAAATTGTGGAGTGTTTAGGTCAAGGCATGACTACAATCAACATTGTGCGATGATCAGGATGAAGTGTCTTGGCAATCAAGAAGTATGTAGCTGATTCACAGTACACACGTGTGCGTGCTGATAAGGGCAAATTGAGGACTCTCTCCTACAGGCAATTACGTCAGGTTGAAAGAGCAGCGGCAAAAAAGCCTTGTCATAGCAGCAGACAAGTTTTTGAAGCTGCTTGTGCCTCCAACGTCCCCCGAACAACAAGATGCAGGGTCCTTCAGAGGTTTGCAGCTGTGCATGCGCCATCCTGTTGACCTCCTCTATCCACTTCACACAAGCAGAAACGGCTCCAGTGGGCCAAACATTACATGAAGACTGATTTCAAAACTGTTTTGTTCACGGATGAGTGCCGTGCAGCGCTCGATGGTCCAGATGGATGGAGTGGAGGATGGCTGGTTGATGGACACCCCACGCAAACACGGCTACAGCGCCAACAAGGAGGAGGTGGAGTAATGTTTTGGGCTGGAATCATGGGGAGAGAGATTGTCGGCCCCTTTAGGATCCCTGAAGGCGCTAAAGATGAACTCCATAATGTATGTGGATTTTCTCAAACAGCACTTCCTGCCATGGTTCAAGAAGAAGAACCGTGTATTTCACAGCAAGATCATTTTTCTGCATGATAATGCACCATCTCATGCTGCACATAAAACATCTGCATCTCTGGCTGATATGGGCATAAAAGGGGACAAACTTATGGTGTGACCCCCATGCTCCCCTGACCTCTACCCCATTCAGAACCTTTGGAGCATCATTAAAAGGAGTGTCTATGATGGCGGGAGGCAGTTCACATCTAAGCAACAGCTCTGGGAGGGTATTCTGTCCTCATGCAAAACAATTGAAGCAGAAACCATCCAAAACCTGACAAATTCAATGGACGAGAGAGTTCAGAAGCTCCTTTCGAACAAGGGGTCCTATGTGAAAATGTAACATCACCTAGAATAAAGTTTTGAGTTGAAAACTGTTTGATTTCAGTTTCTAACAACCTGCTAATGCTTATAATTTCAAAAATGACCATTTGTTTGGTCTTTATTAAAATGAAAAGGTTGATCGAAAAGTTTGGGGGATCTAAGAGTGTGGCAACCCAGTAGTCATGATTACTTCGAATTCTGACAATATGAGGGTCATGCTGCAGGTAGTGCAGCAAGAAGGCACTTATGTGCCTTGCGCATCTCGGAGCCCCAAATTTTTTTCCGGGCTAGATGCAGCTAAAAATTATTTTTAATTTTAAATCTGGTGAAGCTTTAGTATAGATGGCCTAATAGGATCAGTGCTGCACACTGCTACAAAGCCCAAATTATTTTCCAGTCAAGATACAGATAAACATGATTAGTAATTTGAAAGCTTAAAACGGTTGGTAGGGTGATTTTAACCAATCATCAAGCTTTTACTCTCCCCAGGATGACACAGGGGTAGAAAAGTCGTTTCGGATCCATGATTTGTTCATCTTTATGAACGTGAGTCTGTCTACATTATCAGTGGAGAGCCGCGTGCGCTTATCTGTCAGCACACCACCAGCAGCGCTGAACACACGTTCAGACAGAACGCTGGCTGCGGGGCATGACAAGATCTCCAAGGCGTAAGTGGCTAGCTCCGGCCATTTATCCAGATTGGAAGCCCAAAAAGAGCAAGGGTCAAGTGACACAGTCGTGGCTTCAATGTTTACTTGGAGATACTCCTGTACCATTGTCTCTAGGCGTTGACTATGTGTCAGACTTCTTGTCTCCTGTGGCCTTGCAAAGGATGGGCTAAAAAAGTGGTGAAATTATTCCGCAAAATTGATGTTACCAGCAGATACTGTGGTTCTGTTACGGTTTGAGTGCTGAACACTTGACGGTCCCACGGTTGGCAAGTTGGAACTGTGAGATTCACTACGTGCACCACTGGTATTTTGTGGAAAAGCACATGTAAGATTCTGCAACAGTCTCTGCTGATACTCCTGCATGCGTGCATCCCTTTCTATGGCAGGAATAATTTCTGCAAATTTACTTTTGTACCGGGGATCTAACAGTGTGGCAACCCAGTAGTCAGGATTATTTCTAATTCTCACAATTCGAGGGTCATGTTGCAGGTAGTGCAGCAAGAAGGCACTCATGTGTGTTGCGCATCCAGGAGCACCAAGTCCCTGTTGTGTTGGTGGTGAGGTAACAATCATGCTTCCTTCCTCTGTCCTCTCCCCCCAACCTCGCACAACAGAAATGTGATCAAGGTCTCCCTCATCTGATGAGTCTTCCATCAGTTCGTCCTCCACTTCTTCCTGGGCTCCTGCACCTTCCTCACTAGTTTGGCTGCTACCATGCGCCCTGGTAAAACCATCTCCCCCACCCTCACATGCCTGCCGCCTTGGTGCTGCCGACCGTCTGGACCTTGCAGATGTTAGCCCTTCCGCATACAACTCCTCCTCCTCTACTTCCTCCACCTCCTCTTGTGCCACCACCTGACTCCGAATTCTGTTTAACATGTGCTCCAGCATGTAAATCACCGGAATAGTCATGCTGATAATGGCATCGTCAGCACTAAACATCTTCGTCGCCATTTCAAAACTGTGCAGAAGGGTGCATAGGTCCCTGATCTGAGACCACTCCTCCAGCGTGATTTGCCCCACCTCTGAATCTCGTTGGCCCAGGCTATACGTCAGAACGTATTGCACCAGGGCTTGTCGGTGCTGCCACAGTCGCTGCAACATGTGCAGAGTTGAATTCCACCGGGTAGGCACATCGCATTTTAGCCGGTGAAGTGGCAGGCCCAACGACTTCTGTAAAGATGTAAGTCGCTGAGCTGCGGGATGCGAACGGCGGAAGTGAGCACACAGCGACCGTGCCCTCTGCAGAAGGCCATCTAGTCTGGGATAGTGGGCTAAAAATTGCTGGACAACCAGGTTCAACACGTGAGCCATACAAGGCACGTGTGTGACATTGCCCCGGCGAAGGGCCGCACCCAGGTTTGCAGCATTGTCGCACACGGCCTTCCCTGGTTTCAGGTCCAGTGGAGACAACCATTCATGAAATTGGTTCTCCAGAGCTGACCACAACTCCTCAGCTGTGTGACTCACATTTCCCAGACATTTCAATGTAAAAACCGCCTGATGACGTTGAGCCCTACTGCCAGCATAGTAAGGAGGTGTGCAGGATCCCTTCTGCGCAGTTAGAAAGCTTGTGGCATGACCAGACAGGCTTTGGGTGCAGGTGGAAGACCGAGAGGAGGTTGAGGAGGCAGAAGCAGTGGAGGAACTTTGACATAAAGAGGATTGACGCACAACTCGTGGGGACGGCAAGACTTGGACAGCAGCCCCTTGTCCTGCTGTCACCATAGTTACCCAGTGCCCAGTCAGCGACATGTAACGCCCCTGTCCATGCCTACTCGTCCAAGTGTCTGTGGTGAAATGCACCCTGTCACACACAGAGTTTCTCAAAGAAGCGGTGATGTTATGTGCGACATGCTGGTGGAGCGCAGGCACACCTTTCTTTGAGAAGTAGTGCCGACTGGGCATCTGGTACTGGGGCACTGCGACGGACATAAGGTCTCGAAAATCCTCTGTGTCCACCAGGCGGAAAGGCAGCATTTCTGTAGCCAAGAGCTTGCAGATGGTGAAATTCAACCTCTTAGCTTTCTCATGGCTAGGAGGAAATGGTCTTTTACTTGTCCACATCTGAGGGACCGAGGGCTGGCTATTGTGCTTAGACGGGGTTGATAAGGGTGTCCCCGGCAAACTGCCGGTCTGTGAGGAAGATGCAGGCGGACATGTTAGGTTGCCTTGATCCAAAGGTGGTGCTATCGATGTCGGACAGCGCTCAAGACCAGCTGGTGTTACCACCTCCAAAGAAAATGATGACCTGCCAATCACGCTGGCTGTTGCGGGTAAAGAGGTGGCAGGTCTGCGCCCCAAAACAGGTGTGACTGCTGTCCCCCCAGTCACAGAGGATGAAGAGGCCGCGGATGCACAAGATATGGCAGACGGTGGTTGGCCCGGCCGGCTAGACCGCATTGTAGCACACTGAGCTTCCCACTGCAACTTATGCTTCATGTCCATGTGCCGGTTCATGCATGAAGTACTCAAACTATGTATTTTTTGGCCTCTACTTAGCTTTTGCTGACAAATGTTACAGATAACACGAGTTGGGTCATCTTTATCGATCTGAAAAAATGCCCAGGCTATGCAAGGCTTAGCACCCATGCGACCTGAAGAGCCACCACGACTTGTGGTGAGAGGCAGAGTTGTGTTTGAGGATGCAGTTGTTGACGTGCTTCCAGTACTACGTCTCTGTCCAGGAAGGCGCAACCTGACCTCGTCGTCACTAGCATCTTCCTCCACCTCCTCTGCTGACCTCATCTCTTGGCTGACTGTGGGTTGACAGTAAGTGGGATCTCCGACCTCATCATCATCACCCTGTGCGTTATCACACCCGTCGTCCTCAGAGCCAACCTGTTCCTGCCCTGACAAAAAACTAAAGTTGTCGCTCCAATCAGGTATTTGAGTCTTATCATCGTCTTCCTCATTGTCTCCACCAACAGGAGTTACAGTTTGGGAATGAGGGTCTACATTATGGTCAGAACCTTCTGCGTCTGGTCCTGGATCCGACTCATAAAGATTCTGGGCATCAGTGCAGATCATTTCCTCGTCTGGATTCACAGAAGCGCTGGAGTCGACCTCTGATTCCCAGGCTATAGTATGAGTAAACAGCTCTGCAGACTCAACCATCTGTTCTACCTCATACTCAGACGGGCAGCTAGAGATTTGGGAGCTGTGAGGAAGCAAGTGCGATTTGGGTGACACCTTTGAGGACTGGAGTATTTGTGATGTTGAAGTTGATGTGGAGGAGAGCCCACTTAAAGGAGCACTTGATATCCGTTGAAGCACCTGCTGTTTTTGTGCCTCATCTGGAATTTGTAGCGATTGGCGTGGCCGTAAGAAAGGGATCTTATCACATTGTCCGCTAAAAGAAGTAGACATTTTAGTTTGGCTGGAAGATGGTCTTTCTTCTGCAGATGTTACTGTTGCTTTAACACCTACCCCACGGACACAACCTTTTTTCCCCTTCCCAACACGCCTATTCCCCTTTCCACCAGCAGCAGGCCTTTTTCCACTCATTTTGGTGGTTAACTAATTCACAACTCTGGAGTTGTTTGCACAAAAAAACAATGGATGGTAACCGAGCAGAGCTGAGTGGCCAAACTGTGGTATTAGGCCAAAACTATTGGCTGGGTTAGATGCAGAAAAAATTATTTTGAATTTGCAACCTGATGGAGGTCAGTATAGATGGATTAATAGAACAAGACCCACACACAGCTAGAAGCCCAATATTTTTTCAGAGGTAGATGCAGGAAAAAAATATATTCAGTTTGCAACCTGATGGAGGTCAGTATAGATGGACTAATACAACAAGTCCCACACACAGCTAGAAGCCCAAATATTTTTTCAGAGGTACCGTAGATGCAGATAAAAATTAGTTTTAATTTGCAACCTGATGGAGGTCAGTATAGATGGACTAATAGAGAAAGTCCGACACACTACTAGAAGGCCAAATATTTTTTCAGAGCTAGATGCAGAAAAAAATTATATTCAGTTTGCAACCTGATGGAGGTCAGTATAGATGGACTAATAGAGAAAGTCCGACACACTACTAGAAGGCCAAATATTTTTTCAGAGCTAGATGCAGAAAAAAATTATATTCAGTTTGCAACCTGATGGAGGTCAGTATAGATGGATTAATAGAACAAGACCCACACACAGCTAGAAGCCCAATATTTTTTCAGAGGTAGATGCAGAAAAAAATATATTCAGTTTGCAACCTGATGGAGGTCAGTATAGATGGACTAATACAACAAGTCCCACACACAGCTAGAAGCCCAAATATTTTTTCAGAGGTACTGTAGATGCAGATAAAAATTAGTTTTAATTTGCAACCTGATGGAGGTCAGTATAGATGGACTAATAGAGAAAGTCCGACACACTACTAGAAGGCCAAATATTTTTTCAGAGCTAGATGCAGAAAAAAATTATATTCAGTTTGCAACCTGATGGAGGTCAGTATAGATGGACTTATAGAGAAAGTCCGACACACTACTAGAAGGCCAAATATTTTTTCAGAGCTAGATGCAGAAAAAAATTATATTCAGTTTGCAACCTGATGGAGGTCAGTATAGATGGATTAATAGAACAAGACCCACACACAGCTAGAAGCCCAATATTTTTTCAGAGGTAGATGCAGAAAAAAATATATTCAGTTTGCAACCTGATGGAGGTCAGTATAGATGGACTAATACAACAAGTCCCACACACAGCTAGAAGCCCAATATTTTTTCAGAGGTAGATGCAGAAAAAAATATATTCAGTTTGCAACCTGATGGAGGTCAGTATAGATGGACTAATACAACAAGTCCCACACACAGCTAGAAGCCCAAATATTTTTTCAGAGGTACTGTAGATGCAGATAAAAATTAGTTTTAATTTGCAACCTGATGGAGGTCAGTATAGATGGACTAATAGAGAAAGTCCGACACACTACTAGAAGGCCAAATATTTTTTCAGAGCTAGATGCAGAAAAAAATTATATTCAGTTTGCAACCTGATGGAGGTCAGTATAGATGGATTAATAGAACAAGACCCACACACAGCTAGAAGCCCAATATTTTTTCAGAGGTAGATGCAGGAAAAAAATATATTCAGTTTGCAACCTGATGGAGGTCAGTATAGATGGACTAATACAACAAGTCCCACACACAGGTAGAAGCCCAAATATTTTTTCAGAGGTAGATGCAGATAAAAATTAGTTTTAATTTGCAACCTGATGGAGGTCAGTATAGATGGACTAATAGAATGATGCTATGCCCAAAAGATTTTACTTCACTAGGTGCAGTAAAAAAATTGGTATTCTATACACAGGTGGTATATCTTGCAACACAGATAGGCTACTCCACTGACTAACACACTCTGCAATAGGCCAAAAAGGATTAGCTTTGCTAGATTCAGCCAAATGCTGTGAAAAAAACTTGCACAGCACTTGCACAGACCTGCCTGGCAAAAACTGATAGGAACTGATGTAACCTAGTCCTGAAAAGGACTCCAATTACAATTAGTCTTTACTCCCACAACCTATCTATTTAAGAGCACAGACCTCCCTGATAAAAGTCGTAGGAAATGCTGTAACCTAGTCCTTAAAAGGACTGCAATCACAACTATTCCCTACTCCCAAGCTATCTGTATATTTGTGCGAAAATTGGCTTGAAATTAACAAGGTATAGCGCACACAGCAACAGCGGTGCCGTCTAACACGCAGCTGCAGCAGTGAGAAAATGGTGGCGACGGGGAAAATGGCTTGGTCTTATAGGGCAAGGACATGTGACATACACTGCCAATGACACATGCCCTTGCTTGTGTGAAAAAAAGCACTTCGCTCCGTGTGTGCGCTGCTGATAGGCTGACAGATTGCACCTCCCCACTGCAAATGCGGGAAAGAGAAAAAAAATGGAGATCTTCATTGTTCCTGCAGAGATCCATCCCCTGCCCCTCCCCCCACCCCGCTGTACACTCAAACTGCGTATTAACATTAATTTTCATCATTACTGAGAAAAAATCCAGTTATGATTTTGGTGCACGAACAGTTATCGAACATAACCTCGAACAGCCGAATTTTTCTCAAATTGTTCGTGTTCGCCGAACGGCTCGAACACCGCCCAAAACAGCTCGAATTTGAGATTGGCGAACAGTTCGAGTAGAACAACGCTCATCTCTAATCCTAAGTCATGTGACAAGGCTTGTTGGAGGGTCAATTTTGACTTTTAGGATTGCTAATTCCTATAGGTGGCACTAGAGTTCTAGTTCTCTTCCTCTCTGATGAGATAATTTGCATAATTCCCAGAGGAACATTGCAGCTTAAAAATCTCCTCACCTTGACATGCTTAACATGTCACTCTCCGCAAAGAGAAACATTACCCCTACAATCCAATAAAGAATCCTTTGGAAAAAATACTCAGAAATAACCCACCATATTTAGAATACAGCGGCATGTAAAAGTTTGCACACCTATGGTCAAAATGACTGTTATTGTGAACAGTTAAGCAATTTGAATATGAATATGAAATGTCTTTATTATCTGTACAAGTCCCCTCTAAAATGTGAAGTGCTGCGGAATATGTTGAGTCTATAGAAATAAAATTATTATTGTTATAATTCAGACCATGATGTCCTTCTCCAGTGATTGCTCACTTTGTATGATGTGTCCAAAGTAGGCAAGTCGTAGCTTGGTGATTTTTTGCTTCGAGTGGCACTTGTGGCTTGACTTGTTGCAAAATTAGCTTGCTTGATCTTCTTCCATCCATGGTATTGATAACATCCTTCTCCAGAACCTCATTTTGAAGGCCTCGATTCTTCTTCTGACTGGTTTCTTTATCGTCCAGGTTTCGCAGCTGTAGAAAAGCCCAAACTATGTACGAGTCGTGTCTTAATCGTCAGCGAAATGTTCCTCGATTTGAAGACCTTGTTCAGTGACTTCATTGTTGATTTGCCCGTAGTTATTCTCCTATTGACTTCCATTCCATTGATTTACCATATTTACAATCTATAAATGTTATAATAACTCTCTGTGGATACAATGCCAACATCTCACTTATTATTATTACAGATTGGCAAAGAATAATCTTCCAGACATTTCCTGCATCCATTTGGCATCTGTAATAAGGAATAACAAGTCCCTGAAGATACTTGACCTGTCTCATAACAGCTTGTCTGGTCCTCACTTCGGTGAACTGATGGAGGCTCTGTCCACTCCAGCCTGCAGAATACAGGAGCTACTGTGAGTATAGTAGACGTGGATATGACTGAGACATGTGTGGGAATGTAACAGGGTTGTATTTTTAACCTGATAATGATCAAGTGAAATAAATATTAGGAAATTGCATATAAGTCAAAGTAAAGTGTAGAGTTCTTAAAATAAAATACTAGATCAAGGCAAAAACATAACCACTATCTCATACACGTCTACTGTAACAATTATGACCATGCTGTCTAGTATTTTGGAAACAATCTCAGTAAATTTGTGGTTGTCCATTCTGAAAAAGGGCAAAATTTGTGGAAGTCCCACCCACAAATGGCCACTTTCATGTTGGAATTGCTGTGGGGCAACTTTGTTGCGCGGAAGGACTAAGACATCCCTAAATTGCCAACTACAGTTTTAACTGCATTAACCCCTTTGTGCCGTGGCCTTTATCCTATTTTTTCACTTTTGTTTTTCCCTCCACTTCTTCCAAGATCCATAACTTTTTTATTTTTCCATCAGTATAGCCATATGAGGCCTTGCTTTTTGTGGGACTAGATTTACCTTTGATTGACACCAGTCATCACCAGACCTCCGGCTGTCATGACAACTCATTGGCGCCCCATGATCACGTCACGGGCGAGCCGATGTGCATGTGGAATGATGCGCCCGTCTGCTGGCTCTTATTAAATGCCATGGTCACAGATTGATAGCGGGATTTAACAGGTTAACATTTGGAGGAGGAGCTCCTCTCCACCCACAACTGTTAGAAGCAAATGATGGCCGTTTAAATCAGCCATCATGTGCTAGGAAAGATGCGAGCTCGGCCTGCCGACATCAAAGTCAGGGAGCCAACATGTGACGTACCAGTATGTCATATGCTGCTAAGGGGTTAAACCTAATACCAACTAGACTGGGATCTAATAAAAGTGAAATACAGGTTCACTCCTTTAAACTGACAAACAGAATGGAAATGTAATGCACCTTCAGACATCAAAAAGGCGTCACCCCCATAACTGAAACAGGAACACTGCTGGGAGGAATAAAGTTAGTTTTCTTCCCGCAGCATTCGTCTAAGTGCAGGCGCCGGGCAGGTTAATAATTCTATTTACCTACAGATTAGCCTCATGTCTGCAGATTAATATCATTTTTTCTGATTAAAGGTTCCCTTTAAGGCTCATTTACACTGGCTGATAATTTTTCAGATTCTAACAGTAATAAGCCAACCTATCGCTTACAATAGTTGGGTAATGTCAATGGGTTGAGCGAATGGTTTGTCTAAAGACGCTACTTCAACATGCACAAAATAGTTTAGGTGGCCCAAAAAGTTCTCTTTCATCTTTTGAAGAATGTATAATGTAACTGGGGATAGTTCGCTCGTTCTACGATTAGACCAGCAAAAAGGAGGAGTGAATCGATCACTATTTATCCATTTTTATTCATGATTCTCGCCCTGTATAAACACTTGCTTGAAAAATTTTGCTGGTCGTGAGTTTCGACCGCATGTTTCATCATTTCTGCTCATATAAGCAAACCTTTAGAAACAGCCTGAGGGACAATGCAACTGTAGGAGTGTAAACTGTCACCTGTGCAATACTCATGAAGACTTAGAGAGGTATTTTCTCCAAATTTTTCATGCTGAACTGGACACACAATGTAATAATGGCTGCAGATCAGAATAAAACTATTCTTTTATTTTGCCTCTCCATAGTGTAGATATCAGCAATCAAAGTGTTTGGCACCTAATTAGTTACATTTTGTAAAATCTAAGTGGGCGTTATCACAGAGATATTACTAGGGGCGTGAACTTTTTTCCACTGTATAAGCTTGACCAATCATAAATAGGCAGTAACACACAGAAGAAAGAAGTACACACCACACAGTAGCTCAGAGCAGGCTACTCCTGTGTGAGATGTAATTAAAAGACAGTCCTGATCTTACTGCAGAGCAATTACAAGTTGCTGTGAATAGAGATGAGTGAAGTTGTTTGGAAAATGTTGCCAATCTCAAAGTCGGCACAAACATTGCACAATCAAATTCGTTTTCGGGTCCTAGAGCATTTTCCTCAAAATCGGCAATATTCAGTAAACGATTGAGTTTCCACTAAGGCTTTTGTTAGGACTTTGGCTAGGATAGTGGTGCTGCCTGATGAGGGTGTTTGATGAGGAAGGGGGTCGGGAGAGGTCAGAGACGCGGCAGACTGTTTATTTTTTTCATTAACTTAATGTGTGGAGATTCCGGAAGCCAATCAGTGCGCAGAAACCATCTACAACGTCCAGATACAAGGGCTTGTGTCATTGGCTGATGAAGTCACATGTCCTCTCTCTATATAAAGAGTGGACATGTTGCTACTCCTTCCGCTCCTCCTGTTGCTGCAGGATAGTCAGATAGCATAAGGAGTACATAATGAAATATAATCAAAGTATTGCAAATGGATACTTTAGGTAATTGATACTAAGAGCATGCTGATTAATAATGTTCCAATTGTAAAAGATATAAATATGACATGTCAAAAAAGGGGGGAGGAATAACAAGTAAAAATTCACAGTGGCAAATAGATAACCTCACCAGTCAGGAATCAGCACACCCAACATGCGTTTCGCACCTAGCTTCGTAAAGGGCTGTTGGAAAATTAAGCAACCCAGGTTATTGATGTATATGTGGACCAATAAGCACAATTGTTTCTCAGAATAATTAGAATAATTAGTAAGGACATGCTGCACAAAAAAGAAGGTGAAGTACCGCCCACTCACAGAGCGCCCGAAAAGTCCTGCGTTCATACAGGGGCTGCCGCATGGAGCGGTCACATGATTGATGATGTGGTTAGCACATAACCAATAAAGATCACATGGTACAGGTCACGTGGTGGTGGCGTCAGAGAGATTGATGCTTGGCCACATCATCTTAATAGTCATGTGATAATAATATATCATCTGGCATGTTACGGTGTCTGACGTCACTACCACCTGTCATCGCAATAGTTCACCTATCTTTTTGTGCAGTATGTCCTTACTGATTATTCTAATTAATTTGTGACATAATTCACTGGCTCTGCCCAGTGCTATGTGCTCCTGTGTTACTTGTGGGATTCCTGCTGTCCGACCGCAGCCTGTTTCCTGACCATTCTTTGTCTGCTGATTTTGTACCTTTGCTCTCCTCCTTGCTATGATCCTGCTTCCTTGCCTTCTCTAGCCTCTGGTTTGCTCCTCTAACCAACAGCCCTTCCATGGAAGTAGTCCAGTTGAACCTGTTATAATACTAAATCTCTATACAAGAAGGAAGGCAAGGGTTCTGGGAATCTGCCAGAAGGAATAGCTAGCGCTAACTCTGAGCTAGGTAGCCTCTTGGAACCTATGGCCTCTGACAGATGTTGCCAAACATTTTTTTTTATTTCACTTCTCCATTGTTGAGATATTTGCAATCAAATATTTAATAAGTTACCTTTTTTGAAGTGCAAGTGGTTGTTATCAAACAATTTTTTACTGAGAATGCGTACTTCTTCTCCCTGTCTGATGTATACCAATCTTAAGCAGGCAGCAATACCGAAATAAGAACATGCCCACACGTTCGCTTATATCATTTTTTCAATGAGTGAGATACTGTGTATCACACATAGCCCTGATGTCTTCCTGTGTGATGAGAAAGCACAGATGACTAATACCTTTACGATAATGTCCCTGTTGGATAAGGGGATGCACAGCTGAGCTTAGCTGTGTCATATTACAAACTGTTCTATCACCTCTCTTCCACCCATAGTAGCTCTCCTGTACTGGCCATCCCCACATTGACTGTCCCGAGATGAGCCCTCAAAGCGTCAGTATCACACTGATATCTGTTGTGCTCAACTTGTAATTACTCTGCAATGAGATCAGAGCTAAGCCGCAGTATATTCATACAGGAGTATCCAATAACAGACAGGTCACTTCTTTGTTAGACGTAATGATAGCTTCGATCTCACTGTAGAGTGATTACAAGTTGCTTGAGCACAGCAGATATAAGTGTGACTACTGACTCACTCAGCAGTCAGGAAACCTGATAGAAAGGATTTTAATGTGACACAGCTAAACTTATCTGCACTGCTCCTGCCTAGTGATGAGCGAATGTGCTCGGATAAGGGGTTAACCAAGCATGCTCGGGTGCTAACTGAGTATCTTCGGCGTGCTCATATATTATGTTCGAGTCCCTACTGCTCATGATTTATGGCTGTTAGTCAGCCTCAACACATGCAGGTATTGCCTGTTTGTTAGGAAATCCTCACATGTGTTGAGACTGTCTAACAGCCGCAAATCATGCAGATGCAGGGACTGAAACATAATATACATGCACATAGATACTCAGATAACACCCGAGCATGCTCGGATAACCCCTTATCCGAGCACGTTCGCTCATCACTACTCCTGCCCTCTCTGCAATGGAGAAGTAAAATGTAAAAAACACAAACAAAAGCATTTTATTCTGATCTGCAGCCGATATTACATTGTGTGCCCAGTTCAACATGAAAAAAATGGTAAAAGGTCCTCTTTAAAATGATAAACTCAACCGTTACTCACACCCCATCCCTTGCTGCTCAATTCACCACTTCTCTGGTCACTGTAGACAGATCACAGTTGTGAAGTCATGACTGCAATGCCCATAACTACATAAACCAATCGCTGAGTTCAGCGTTCACATGCGCTGTAGTTGTGATATAACAGCACTTTGTTAAATTAATACTTTGATATTATGACGGCATTCAGTAATTTTGGGTTGGAGCCTATCAGCATCGCACACCTAGAATTGTCAATCTTTATCAACTCCTCCATGCAGTAGCGCTACAAATCTGCTGTGTGCTCCGATCATCAGGACACCACAGAGTGTGACCACCCAGGTGTGAGCATTAAATAGGCTTGGGAAGTTCATTACAAGGGAGCACGCCGGATTATTTGCAAAAGCTTGACATTGAACATAAGAAAATCAAACTGATTGGGGCATGTGTGTAACACTACTATCTAACGTCATTTAAAGTGGACCTTTTTTATCAGACTTTGGTTAATGTTTGATCAGAGTTTGGTCAGAGTGTCATCAGTTTTTCTTAAGAAATAAAAAAATGTCTCTCCACCTTCCTCCTTTGTGACAATCCATGAAAATCAGAGCGCAGCCAATTTTTTCAAGGATTCGTACACTTGATTTTGCTGATTTAGAAGCAATCCTTGGATCAAAATTGGATATGTCTCCATGATTTTCTATGGACCCTCGGTCCCTCAATAATCATGGACATGTGAATGGCCACAAAGACTATCACAAGTACGGTGCTATCCATGCTATCGGTGAAAACCATGGAGAGCACTCGTCTGAGAACATCGGAAGTGTAAATGAGTCCAAAATGTGATTGGCTAATTCTGAACGTGACTACATCCCCAATTATAAGAGGGTGTTCACTAGTGTTCACGCTTATGCTGCCGCATTATTTTACTTTTGTTATTTTTGTTTTCCCCCCTCAAAATATTTTTTTTTATTATTTCTAATTGGATTTGTACAGATTATAGGTGACATTGAAGGTAGAACATTTTCTAAAATTATTCTTCTTGGTATGATTTTTTTTACAAGACAAAAACCTGGCCCTTGACAAAAGCTCATTTGCTCTTGAGATGAAATGTTGCCACCGGTTCACATGGGCCAATAAATACACCATTTTTTGCATGGAATTTGCTATTGAGTGCTGCCCACTACTTTTGCTTTTATAAGTATTCTGAAAGGATTGGACTGCCAAATGTTTTCCGATAACCCCAGGAAGAATGATTGAAGCTATGGTTGGACATCAGACTTGCTACTCTACTTTGTAATGTGGAGAATAGTTCCCCATCAGTGATAAAAGTTCCCTGTTTTGGCGAATGGTGTTTTTCCCAATGGTCGGACAACTACCAACCAGCTCGTTATCACCTATCATGTCGAAATTGTTTTCACTGGATAGTCCCTTTAAACATTGATTTATGACATGCCGTGAAGCAATTTTATTAGTGGATGCTTTATTTCTAGAACATGTGGTCTCAATGGACATCATTCCTGACATCCACCACAAGAGGCAACTTCTAGTGATGACATTTCTGGATGTTACTAATAACATTTTCTCTCCACGTTCACAATCTACAGATTTTATACTAGTGCTCTGTGGATCAATCATCTTCTTATTCTTACAGATTGGCAAGGAATAATCTATCAGACACTTCCTGCATCAAGTTGGCATCTGCAATAAGGAATAACCGGTCCCTGAAGACTCTTGACCTGACTGGTAACCATCTGTATGGTCCTGACTATAGTGACCTGATGGAGGCTTTGTCCAGTCCAGACTGCAGGATAGAGGAATTACGGTGAGTGTCCGGGATTGATGGATAGAACCCATTTAAGATCAAATAAACTTAGATATTTCTGCACATTTGGTCCTTTAACCCTTTCCAACCAAAGCCAGTTTTGGCCTTTAAGACAAACCAAGTTTTTTCACCTTTTTATTGTCACATTCCAGGAACCATACATTTTATTTCTGCTTGTTTTTCTCAGGATGAGATATATCTGTCAGTGGCATCATTTTGGGATACACACAACTTAATGCCAAACTTTTATATAGCTCTTTACGTGGACTAATATAGAGAAAACAGCAATTCTGCCGCAGTTATTTTTGCTTTTAAAATTTTACTTTATTCGCCGCTTCATAAACATTGTGTTAACTTTACTCTGTAGATCATTACTATAACGGCGATGCCAAACGTATATACAGTAGTTTTATTTTTGCTTTATTACTTGAATTCTGTAAATACTTTGTAAAAAAAATGGCATCACTATTCTGTCATAATTTATCTGATTTTTTATCTTCGTAGATGCATCAGTGCTTATTTATGTGCGACAAGCTGTAATTTTCATTGGTACAATTTTGGTAATTTTTTTATTTTAGATTATATTTTTTTAGATTTTATTTTTTTCAGATTTTATTTTTAGATTTTTATTTTTTATTTTATGTCTAGAAGGTAAAATGAACAAAAAAGAAAAACAGCAATTCCAGATTTTGCTTATTTTAAACACTTTTATGTACAATCCATACGTTATCTTTAGTAGCTGGTTCAATGCAATCTCATATCAAATCAATATAGGATTTGTTTTGTTACTTTTGCAGAGAAAATTACATTTTTAAAAAATATATTTTTTGATACCCAGAATTTTTTTTTTCATTTTTTCTATTTTAGGAACATTAGATTTTTTGACAAGAGGCAGAAAAGAAACAATAAATCTGTAATTGATTTTTTAATATACATTTAAAACTTTTACGAAGTTCACCGCACAGTATAATTGACATGCTTACTCTATCCTGTGAATTGATACAATTACACTGATACCTAATTTATATTTTTTATATTTACTACTTCTGTACAAGAAGAATCACTTGTAAAAAAAAATTGTTGGTCATATTAGGGCTCATTCAGACGTCAAATACTGTTTGTGCTTTTCATGGATAAAACTTGTATCAACTAGAGCCTATGGGACCGTTCACATTGACATGGAGACTTGTCCAATTCTCAGATCAAAATCACCAATAAAAGTCTATGGGTCCATGAAAAATTGGACTGCACTCAGATTTCATCCTTGTGATGTCCATTTTTCCTAGACTGTTTGATAGGAGAAACTTGGGAAATCTCAATTATTTTCTTTTTTTCCTATTAAAAAAGTATTAAATTCTGATTTAAAAAACTTTTTTTTATTTTTACAAATAAAATTTTCTTTATTATTATCATAAAATCTATTCTTATATATAGTTATATTATAATTGCTATATACAGTCATGGCTGAAAGTGTTGGCACCATTGAAATTGTTTCAGAAAATGAAGAATTTCACCCCGAAAATTTTTGCAGTTACACATGTTTTGTTCTATACGTATAATAAACACAACCTGGGTATGCATATGGCCCTCAGATAAGGAAGAGATATTTGCGCAATATCTAAACATGTATTATTTTATTAGAGAATAATTAAAATATGTTAAAAAACAAGGATAACCTCAAGAGAGAAACACGTGATAAATGAAGTTAAAAAAATTACTAATGATCACTATGAAGAACCGGGGTCTTCTGTGGGCGTAATACTGCTCAGACAGCACAGGGTGAGGTTAAAACAATGTGCCGATACTTTATTGAACCACAAAGCGGACAATAAACACATACTGTAAAACAGTCCCATCTAATACCCAAGATAGTGCAACATTACACATTCCTCACCCTTCCGCTGACCCGCCCGGGATAGAACAACTGTGACTTTGGAACTTCCAGAGCCTACTACCTCAACCAGTGGCCCCCCAATTTTGGTGGTCCCCCATAGAGAGAAGGTAGCAGAAAGCTTTGGAAGCTAGCAGTCCATCGAGGTGCAAGGCCAGGAGACCCGAGGGCCTCACCATGGCCTCTGCAAGAGTTTCCATGGGACCAGGTGACCGGCTGGTCCCAATCTGGTTTCTCCGAATGTCTCCATGTGTTCCAGGTGACTGGAGGGTGCCATCTGGCAATCCCAAACAACATATTCACGGGGCCAGTTGACTTCATCGTACCAACCTGGTTTCCCCAAATGTATCCATGAGCTCTCTGATGGTCAATGGAGCAGATCCGTACCTTTCCAGTTAGGGCCATATACCCTTCGGCTGGAATCATGTAGAATCCAAATCTGTGTCTCTTTGGGTAAAGCCATGCTACCAAGTTGATGGTCTCTAGAGTGTTTGATCATTGTTTCTCCTTGCAAAGTCTCTTTCAAGTCTCTGTTTCAAATTTATTTTCAGCAGGATATAAAAACCCTTTTTTATATTTAGATATGTGCTGGTCAAAGCTCCAGTGAATATGTGCTCCCCACACCCTGACGCCCTTTCACCTCATGCTTCTTCCAGGGGCTTCTTTCCCTTGAGTGTATTGGAACAACACAAAAATAAGCAGAGAAAACAGGCAATTTGGACATAATTTCACAGAAAACCCAAAAAATGGGCCAGACAAAAGTTGGCACCCTCAACTTAATATTTGGTTGCACACCCTTTGGAATAAATATATTTTTTTGAAAACTGCTCCTGGTCACTCACAGTTGAAGGGTGCCTTCTCCCAAAATAAATAGTGAGATCTCTCCACAGGTGTTTGATGAAATTTAGATCCGGACTCATTTCTGGCCACTTCATAACTCTCCAGCACTTTATTTCCAATCATTTCTTGGGGATTCTTGAAGTATGTTTGGGGACATTGTCCAGCTGGAAGACCCATGACCTAGGACGCATGTCAAGCTTTCTGACACTGGGCACTACATTGCAACCCAAAATCCTTTGGTAACCTTTAGATTTCATGATGCCTTGCACACAGTCAAGAGGCAGAAAAACAACCCCAAAACATCTTTCAATCTCCACCATATTTGACTCTAGGTACTGTGCTCTTTTCTTTGTAAGCCTCATTCCATTTTTGGTAAACAGTAGAATGATCTGCTTTTCTAAAAAGCTCTATCTTGGTCTCATCTGTCCATAAGATGATGTCCAAGATAGATTTTGTCTTACTCATATACATTTTGGCAAACTGCAGCGTAGTTTTTTATGTCTCTGTGTCAACAGTGGGGTCCTCCTGGGTTTCCTGGCATAGCGTTTAATTTCATTCAAATGTCGATGGATAGTTCACGCTGACACTGATACACCCTGAGCATGCAGGACAGCTTGAATTTCTTTGAATTTTGATTAAGGCAGATTAGCCATCATCCGGACTATCGTGTGTTGCAACCTTTTATCAATTTTCCTCTCTCGTCCACGTCCAGAAGATTAGCTACATTGTCAGGTGTTGTAAACTTCTTGTTGCCCACTATGGACAAAGGAATATCAAGATTAGAGGTGAGTGAACACTTCAATGTTCAGTTTGGCTTACTATCACCGAATTTGCAATATTAGCAGATTAATTAATAATTTCCAAAAATTAGGGGCTGACACCACCAAAGTGCCATCAATTCCAGTAGAGTAGAAATAGTATAATTAGGACCGACACCTCTTCCACTATAGCCAAGCCATCAGATGGAGACCCAACCAGGAGTGTTCACATTTCCCTAAATTAGGGGCTGACACCACCGAAGTGGCATCAATTTCAGTAGAATAGAAATAGTATAATTAGGACTGACCTCTTCCACTACAGCCAACCCAACAGATGGAGACCCAACCAGGAGTCTTCACATTTCCCTGTATTAGAGGCTGACACCACCAAAGTGGCATCAATTTCAGTAGGGTACAAATAGTATAATGGCGACTAACACTTCTTCCACTACAGCCAACCCAGCAGATGGACACCCAACCAGGAGTGTTCACATTTAGCTAAATTAGGGGTTGACACAACTGAAGTGGCATCAATTTCAGTAGAGTAGAACTAGTATAATAGGGACCAACAATTCTTGCACTACAACCAACCCAGCAGATGGAGACCCAACCAGGAGTTTCCCCATTTCCAAAAATTAGGGGCTGACACCACCAAAGTGCCATCAATTTTAGTAGAGTGGAAATATCATAATTAGGACCGACACCTCTTCCACTACAGCCAACCCAGCAGATGGAGACCCAACCAGGATTATTCACATTTCCCTGAATCAGGGGCTGACACCACCGAAGTGGCATCAATTTCAGTAGAGTAGAAATAGTATAATTAGGACCGACACCTCTTCAACTACAGCCAACCGAGCAAATTGGAGACCCAACAGGGTGTCTTCACATTTCCAAAAATTAGTGTTAACATCTGGAGGAGCAGTATCAACAGCAAGCACAGAATCCATGCTAAAGATATCACAGACAGCAATTACTTGAGATCAATGCAGCACACTAAAAACTGCAACATCACCTAGTCTGTACAGTCTGCGATTGGGGTGCAAAAGTCCTTGGAGATCCATCTTGATGAAAGTTAGGCGGTTTACACTTTCATGGGACAGCTGGCTGCGCTTATCCATCAGGACACCACCAGCAGTGCTGAAGATATGTTCTGAGAGAATGCTGGCTGCCGGACATGATAAAACCTCCAAGGCGTGACAGGCGAGCTCAGGCCACTCATTCTTTTTTGAAGTCCAAAATGTAAAAGGGTCCAAACCCTCCCTGATGGTATTGATATTGAGCTCTAGATACTCCTGCACCATCCTCTTCAGTAGTTCACCACATGTCTGACTTGTACTCTGTTGTGCTGGTGCACGAGCTGGGCTAAAAAATGTCTGAAAGGATTCACAGAAATTGCTTCTGCCACTTACACTGCTGCGGCTGTGGCTAATGTTTTGGCATTGACAAATTGATGTGATGGAGGTTGAAAGTCTAGAGCTGCGATGCACACTGTGTGCCTCACTGCTGTCTTGGGGAAAACCTCTCTTAAGGATGTGTAAAAGCGTATTTCGATACTCCAGCATTCGGGTCCCTTTCCAGGATGGGAAGCATCTGGCAATATTTACTCTTATAACATGGATCTAACAGATTGTCAACCCAGTAGTCAGCACTATTTCAAATCATAGCTATAAGGGGATCACGTTGCAGATAGTACAGCAAGAAGGCACTCATATGTCGGGCTCTTCCATGAGGTCCAAGCCCAAGCTGTGTTGGTGGCTGGGTAACACTGATGCTTGTTTCCTCCGTCCCCTCCCGCCAACCACGAACAACAGAGAGGGGATGATTATTCTCTTCATCTGCTGATTGTTGCTCGCCCATCACCTTTTCCTCCTCCATTTGTTCCTCGGCTCCTGCACCTTCACTAACAGTTTGTCTGGTATCACCAGCCCCCCTCTATCGCTTTAATCCACCCTCCCTTGGCACCCATCCGTGTGACGATAGTCAGGAACATTGAGGCATTCTTATCCCTTCCGATTCCTTCTCTTCCTCTGGGACAACCACCTCCTCTCGCAGGCTTTTCAAAGTCTGCTCCAGCATGTAGATGACCAGAATAGTAATGCTGATGATGGCATTGTCAGAGCTAACCATCTTAGTAGACATTTAGAAACTGTGCAGAAGGGCACAGAGGTCCTTAATCTGTGCTCACTCCGTAAACGTCATATGCCCTACATCCGTACTACCCAGGCCTTACTGCATCATGGCTCATTGCTGCTGCCTCAGTCACTGCAACATGTGCAGTATGGAATTCCACCATGTCAGCACATCACATATCAACCGGTTAACTGGCATGGACAAATGCCTCTGTATCGATGCAAGTCTATGACCTGAGGGGTGCGAATGGTGGAAATGAGCACACAGCTTCCGTGCTTTCTGCAACAGCTCATTCAGGCCAGGATAGTGGTGGAGAAATCGCTGTATAGCCAGGTTGAGGACATGAGCCATTCAAGGCACATGTGTGAGCTTGCCTCAGTGTAGGGCTGCCACCAGGTTCGCACCGTTATCGCACACGGCCTTCCAAAGTGATTACACTTTGCTGGAGTCTGCCACTAATTTTTGGAAATGTGGAGAATCCTGATTGGGTCTCCATCTATTGGGTTGGCTGTAAGTGGAAGAGGTTTGGGTCTCCATTAAACTACTTACAGTCTGATGAAATTGATGCCACTTCTGTGGTGTTAAGCCCTAACTTAGGGAAATGTGAACACTCCTGGTTAGGTCTCCATCTCTTGGGTTATCTGTACTGGAAGAGGTGTGGGTCTTATTTACACTATTTCTACTGTAGTGAAATTGATTACACTTAGCTGGCGTCTGTCACTAATTTTTGGAAATGTGGAGAATCTTGATTGGATTTCCATCCATTGGGTTGACTATAGTGGAAGAGGTGTCGGTCTTATTTACAATAGTTATACTCTAGTGAAATTGATGCCACTTCGGTGGTGTTAGGCCCTCATTTAGGGAAATGTGAACACTCCTGACTGAGTCTCCATCTCCTGGGTTGGCTGTACTGGAAGAGGTATTGGTCCTAATTACACTATTTCTACTTTAGTGATATTGATGCCACTTTGTTGGTGTTAGGCCCTAATTTAGCGAAATGTGAACACCCCTGGTTAGGTCTCCATCTCCTAGGTTGATCGTAGTGGAAGAGGTTTTGGTCTCCATCCATTTGTATAGTTATACTGTAGTGAAATCAATTATTTGGTGTACATATGTTCTCCACAAAGGGGTACAAAAACATGATAAACTCAAAATTGGTTTTCAGTAGACAACCATCAGCCGCCCCATCTGCTGCTTCCTCCTCCTCCTCTGTTACCGCCCCAATTATAGTCACGCAGGTTTCCGACCGCAGAAGCTACGGTTGTATACTCGCTCCAGTCAGGCTGAGTGAGAGTCCGTCAGCTGTAACAGAAGCGGATATGCCTGCTGTGTTTGTGTCACTGAGCACACCACATGTTTCTCAATTCACCGAAAAATCTCCACCTACACCTCACTCACGGTCTAGCAGTTTGTCCGTTTCACCATACTCCGCCCTCTCTCCTCACTGGAGCCAGCCCTGGGTACCGCAGTTGCAGTCACTTAAAAGATTGTTTACTCCTACAGACGACAAAGCTAAAAGGTCGAACTCCACCATCTCCAATATGTAGGCCATGGAAAGGTCTTAAGCTCTTATTTTCTAGCATGTGAACAGTCCTGATTGTATCTCCATCTACTGGGTTGGCTGTAGTGGAAGAGGTGTCGGGCCTAATTATACTATTTGTACTGTAGTGAAATTGATGCCACTTTGCTGGTGTCTGCCACTAATTTTTGGAAATGTGGAGAATCCTGATTGGGTCTCCATCTATTGGGTTTGGCTGTAGTGGAAGAGGTTTCTGTCTCCATTAAACTACTTCTACTCTGGTGAAATCGATGCAACTTTGATGGTGTCTGTCACTAATTTTTGTAAATGTGGAGTATCCTGATTGGGTCTCCATTGGGTCTGGCTGTAGTGGAAGAGTTGTCAGTCACCAAGATACTAGTTCTAATCTAGTGAAATGAATTCTTTTGTGCAGATATTTTTGTCACAGGGGTTCACAAGATAGAATCAAAATTGGTTTTCTTAGAACCGTGGTATATAAAGCAGGCTATGTTTCATCTTTCAATTTTTCGGTGCTGATATTGTTCTCTCTACAGGGTTACACATTAGTAATGAGACAGCACTAAATGTGCTCTACTTACTGGTTCAGCGATTCTCAAAACCTACCCAGATCTGCCACAGCTTCTTGTGAAAGTACAACGCGTGTGTGCCCATTTGAGAAAGTCAGTTGTAGCTTCCGCCACCCTGGCAGTGCTTCAGCGGCATTTGCAGCTTCCAGCTCACTGACTGTTGTGCGATGTCATCACATGTTGGAGCTCAACGTTGAAGATGTTGGGAAGGATTTGTGAGCAGCAGAGAGCAGTTGTTGAGTACCAGCTTCAACACTCCCATCGGCATTCAGGTCAGCCTCTGCACATAAGAGCTGATGAGTGGGCATGGATGTCTAACATCTGTGCTGTCCTCCAATACTTTGAGGACTTCACCAAGATGGTGAGTGGCGATGATGTCATAACTAGCATCACCAGGCCGCTTCTCTGTCTACTGAAACGCTCGATGCTCACAGTTAAAGAGGAGGCATTGCAGGCGGAGCAAGGAACTATGCAGCCTATCCTCTTCTCATCTTAATGTGGATTGGATGATAATGAGGAGGAGGAGGATGAGGAGAACATGGATAGTTGTCCTCTTGGGGAAGACAGGGAAGTCTTGCCTGTCTTGGAAGTCTTGATACCCCTCTTTCAGTTTGTGGGAAAGCTGTATGAGTTTCTCTTAATGACCTTCAGTGGCCTAAACCGTAGCTTTGCTTATGCACGTTATTTCTCAAAACACATTGCAGATCAGGCCATTGTCCAACTCTGTAGTGATTAAATTCAAGGCGTAAAGAAAGATCTTAGCTAAGCACCAATGAGAAGTGTGAGCTGATGTTGGAAGGGCTGCCATTGCTTATGCAAGAAGCTGCATTAGAGGACTTCCTAGGAGAAACGACATCTGGAGTAGATACAGTTTCCCAAGTCCTTTCACCGAGCTAAAGAATATGCCTGTGGTGAAATACAATTCTCACCGACAAGCTGTGGACTGCCTCCGTACCGTCCCTGGCCACATTCACTTGTCCATGTGTTTGTGGTTAGGCGCTCCTTCCCAGTAAGTGCATTGGGGAGGGCACGGGTAATGTTCTGTTACTCAGGCTCTTCTCCATCTCCATCTTCGGCCTGGGACAGCTCATGGTCTCACGACTTTCAGTATCACCTCTATGCTGATGACACACAGATCTACCTCTCTGGACCTGATACCACCTCCTTTCTAACCAGAATCCCACAATGTGTGTCCTGTATTTCATCTTTCTTCTCTGCTAGATTTGTAAACGTTAACATGGATAAAACCGAATGCATCGTCTTTCCACCATCTCATTCACCCCCCCCAACTGACCTATCCATCAAAGTGGAAGGCTCCCCACTCTCCCCAGTCCCACAAGCTTGACTCTGATCAGTCCTTCAAGCGTCAGATTCAAGCCCTTTCCACTTGTTGCTGACTCCAACTCCAAAGTATTTCGGCGATCCGCACATTCCTCAACCATTCATCTAGAAAAACACCAGTGCATGCCCTCATCATTTCCTGCCTCTTTTACTATAAGCTCCTGCTCTGTGGCCTCCCTTCTACTACTCTCGCAACCCTCCAATCTATCCTAAAGTGTGTTGTCCGATTAATCCACCTGTCACCCCACTATTCCCAGGCTTCTCCCCTCTGTCAATCCCTGTGCGGGCTCCCTGTTGCCCAGACACTCCAGTTGAAAAGCCTAACTTTGGCATACCAAGCCATCGAAAACCTGTTTCCTCCATACATGTGTCACCTAGTCTCCCTGTACTAGTTACCTGCACGCAACCTCCCATCCTTCCAAGATCTCCTTCTCTACTTCCCTCTTATCTCTTCTTGTCACAATCGCATACAAGATTTGTCCAGTGGATCTCTGCTACTGTGTAACTCTGTACCCCAACACATCAGACTGTCGCCTACCGTGGAAACCTTGAAAAGGAAGCTGAAGACCCACTTTTTGTGACAAGCGTACAATCTGCGGTAACCCTCACTCCAGCATACCGATGTACCCTGAACTACTGTATCCTCCCCCATCCCTTGCAGATTGTTTGTGCACCCTCGCAAGCAGGGTCCTCTCTCCTCTTGTACCAGTCGGTGACTCCTTTTGACATGTAAAGTGCCACGGAATAAATGTCGCTGTCATAGTAATAATAATTATAGTACTTGTACTCTGGGTCAATTGATGGCACTTCCCTGCTGTCTACACCTAATTTGATGTGTTTTGGCAGCTTTTGGGCCCATTTGTAGGTGTTGTATATGCATTTTTTTTTGGTCCCCCATTGACTCCTATGGTGTTTGGGAATGTTCGGCGAATGTCTATTTCTTCGGCGAACTTTTTCGAACCGAATATTGAAATGCTCGCTCATCTCTAGATAGGACGTGATGGTGTTGGTTCACTAGTGCTTTCACTAACATTACCACTTATCCCACGTATACCTTGAGCACCAAACCTATTCTCCCTTCCACCACAACCTCGCTTTTTCACACTCATGTTGCTCAAATAGTGTGGTAGGAGCACACTATTACCAGCAAAAAATTCGATTTTTTACTCTGCACACAGCTGAATTTCAGAGCCACAAAATGACAAGGTGAGATAAGACGTGCTGTCTCACGTTAGCAACAGAAAAAAATATTTTTTTTTACTCTGCACATAGCTGAATTTCAGCGCCACAAAATGACAAAGGGAAATATGGCGTGCTGGATCACGTTAGCAACAGAAAAAACAATTTTGCTTTACTCTGCACATAGCTGAATTACTCACCTCATTGTATGACCTGGTGTCGCTCCCGTCCTGGATTGACAGTAGGTTCCAGGAGCAAACCAAAGAGTTGACCCACTAAAGAAGATCTGTTCACCTAGCCCCGTCATTTCAAAGGCTGCTGCTCCTCTCCTTGAGTCTGTGCAGATTGACAAGGTGAATTTGGCTAAGCGTCGTCAGGAGGTTCATTGCACGGAAGGAACATGCTTCTATTATGGCAGTCACAAACGCCTAATCCGGACCTGCCTCGTGAAACCAGGAAACTCCAGTACCAAGGTTCTGTTGGAGAGGCAACCTTTGGCAAGAATCAATCCTCTCCATCGCTAACTCTGGCACTATCGGTCTCCTGCGGTAACATTCATCTCGTTGAGTCAGCCTACCTGGACTCCAGCTCCACATGCAATCTCATCCAAAATGCTGTAATTGTGTGGTATAAAATTCTGATCCAAACATCTGCAGGATACTTTGGTGGTTTCATTGGTGGATGGAAAGCCTCTTTATGAGACCATCCAGTTTGTTACCGAGCCCGTGGAACTCTGGGCAGGGATGTTACATGCTAAGAAGAATCCCCCTACATGCTGTCTGGCCTGTCTCACCCTCTGCTATTGGATTCACCATGGCTGTGGTGACATGAGCCTGTTTTGGACTGGAGATCTGGAGAAGTACTCTGTTGGGGAAAGGAATGTCACGAAACCTGTTAGGTCTCCATTCGTCCAGCTCGACATCCAGATTCTCCATCTAACCTCCCTGGCTTGCCATCACTGTATTGGATATATGCCGACGTCTTTGACAAGAAGGAGGCTGAGACGCTACTACCTCATAGGGCATATGATTGCCCTATTGATCTTCCATGCACTTCACCTCCACAAGGTTGAGTCTACCCCCTGTTGCAGATCAAAACCCAAGCCATGTCCAAATATATCAAAGAGAATCTGGCTAGGGGATTTATCCAGAAATCTTCCTCTCCGACTGAAGCAGGATTCTTCTTTGTAAAGAAGGACGGTTTGCCTTAAAGGTTCCAGAGTCTTCACAAAACTCGACCTTTGAGGGGCGTACAACCTGATTCGTATTTGCCAGGGAGATGAAAGGAAAACTGCCTTTAACACCTGTGATGGCCACTACGAGTATCATGTTATGCCCCTTGGACTCGGTAACGCACCAGCAGTCTTTCATGAACTGGTGAACGACATCTTCCGGGATCTTCTCTACACGTGTGTAGTGGTGTACTTAGATGATATTTTGGTGTTCTCCCCCGACCTTCCTTCACACCACAGAGATGTTTTCCAGGTTCTGTAGAGACTTAGGAAGAACAGTCTGTACTCCATATTTGAAAAGTGCATTTTTGAGCAGACTTCTCTTCCGTTTCTAGGATACATAATCTCTGAGACCAGTCTGAAAAGTATCTGCCATCCTGAAGAGGCCCCGTCCAGACAGTCTTAAACAAGTCCAGCGGTTTCGCGGACTCACAAATTTATACCGCCAGTTCATACTCGACTTCTCTTCTCGGACTGCTGCTATCGCTGCCCTGACCTGCAAGGAGGCTTTGCATCTAAAGCAGTAAGAAGAAAAGAAAGTCCAGCTCACCCTCCAGACGGCTTTAATGTATCCGGGAGTCCGTGATCGGTGCTTCTCCTTGCACCCAGCAAGACAAATGAAGAAATAGATCCAGCTCTCCAGAGTGAGTACATTAAAACTTGTAAACTTTTATTCTAAACAATTTAAAAACAAGTGGAAAATCCCACAAAAATTCATAGATTAATCACAATCCATTCTGGAGAACTCGGGGATGAAACATGGGGAGAAGATGCCAAATTACCAGATGCATTTCGAACAGCACATGTTCTTAGACTTGGTATGAGAACATTGTTTGAGAAAAGAGAGGAACTCTACAAAATTGTATAATTAGCATGCTTAAGTTGCAGGTGTACTAACCAGAAGAATGAGGCGCTGCATTATAAAAACATGCAAAGAAACACATAAAGTAAAGGGAGGAGAATATATAAAAAACTAAACATTTTAAAATAAACTATAGAATGTCAAGAAAGATTCCTTTAGTAATGTAACATAATCTCTCTCCTAAGATTGAGACCTGAAGGGAATCTGATATCTAAAGGAAAAATCCAGTAAGCTTCTTTGTCACAAAGTGAATTTCCTCTGTTACCACTACTAGCATGTTTTGGAATATGTTCAATAGAAAATGCATAAAAACTACCAGTTTGTTTATTGTAACTATTAATGAAATGTTTCGAGGCATTAGACATGCTACGATTATCTACATGGATCACAAGAATTTAGCCTATTTACAGTCGGCACAATGACTTAACCCATGACAGACTTGGTCGTTGTTCTTCGCACGTTTCAACTTTGCTCTCCATTTCTGGCCGGCGGAGAACATCAAGGTGGACGTACTCTCCAGATCATTCCTGTCTTCCGATCTGGAGGAGCAGCCTCAGCATATTATTGAGCCCTCCAAAATAATCACGGTTGCCCAGTTGGATTTGGCTTCCTTCTGGAAAGACATACGTTGCAGAATCGGATAGGAGGCGGGTTCTTCTCTGGGGTCACTCATCTAAACTGGCAGGTCATGAGGGGCAGAAGAAGACGCTTCTCCTAATTTCCCGACACTATTGGTGGCGGACCCTGCACAAAGATTTCACGGATTTCGTCTCTGCCTGTCCTTCGTGTGCTCAAAACAAGACTCCCAAACAGCTTCCTACCGGTCAGTTACCCCCCTTGGCTGTGCCATCAGCTCCCTGCCAGCATATTGCTATGGACTTTATCATGGATCTGCCTGTGTCGGCCGGGGGTACTGTCATCTGAGTGTTTGTGGATATTTTCTCCAAGATGGTTCTCTTTACCCTGCTCCCCGGTCTTCCATCTGCGCCAGTGCTTGCAGGAAAGTTTATCTTGCATATTCTTTGCCTCCGTGGTCAACCACTCCATATTGTGTCAGATAGAGGCATAGAGGCATCCAGTTTACTTCTCGGTTCTGGAGGGCCACCTGCAAACTACTGAATGTTTCCTTGGATTTTTCTTCTACTTTCTCTTCCAGCTCTCAGGCTGTCAGGGGTACGCACACTGTATGAAGATCTCTCGGCACTCTGCTTAGGGCGAGTGCGCACTCCCCGTCTCTTAAAGGGGCCTTACATCTGAAGTTGGACTTGGTGAGATCCCTAGTCACACCCCTCCTTGCTCTCCTCAGTCCTCAGCACAGTGGTTCCACCATCCAGCCCATTACATAATACTTGTCCCAGTTAGTCTAATACTAATGATTAATTTCCAATTGCTGAGATCACTCGACATCAAGACTTTCCCATTCTAATATGGATTCATACTGAAACTTTCATACAAAAAACTTACTGACTTGATTTTATGAATCAAGTCATATTTAAGTGTTAAGTCCTGTAGTCAAGGAATTGAACATTCTTATCAGTTTGAATTCCCAAATGTTCCTCTCTCTGTCGTCCTTCAAATGACCTTTTAGTATTAAGACTTTTAGATCTGTCATACAGTGTCCAGGTGCAGAGAAATGTTTTCCCACAGGCGTCCAGTCCATTCCTGATTGTGTGTCTGTGTAGATTCATCCTCGTTTGTAGTTTTTGCATAGTTTTCAGCCTTTTTACCAGTGTTTACCCATTTCTGATGAAATTGTAGTCATCTGGTTGGTCATCATGCTATAATAAATTATAATATCTCAGCTATTCAGAGAACAGACAGGAAAACAATGGAATTGTCCTATTAATCAAACTCCTCCTCCGAGGAGTTCAGAAGAAAAGAAAACATTCAGTGAAATGTTTTTTTTTTCTTTCTGTCAGTACTAACTTGGGAAGTGGTTATTTTTTATTATTTCTGTGCCCTAATACTGTATTACTCTTAAAATCTATAAAACACCTCTGAGCTTAAATGTTCTCTACACCTCAGGATGTTCTCTTATCTTGTCCCAACTCACTGCACATTGATTATTACAAGTCACATGTGGCAGATGTATATGTCACATGTAGTAATGTGAAGGCTGAAGGTGAATGGAGGACCCAGGAGCCACAGACTTAGAGATACAATAGATATTTGAGGATAGCGAGTTCTCAGCAGCTGGAGACTGGTCACACAATTTCATCCATCCAATAAACAATTTTTGTCTATTGTAAATTCCATCTGTTGTAATAATTACTGATTTACGATGTGATAACGTGAGGAATTCTACATTTCTAGAACTTGGATTTGTTATCAGTAGACATATCTTAGCTCACACAACGTTCTTGACATCCACCATATAAAGTAGGTAACTTCTAGTTATGACATTTTTGGATTTTACTAACCCCCATGGACGTTTTCTCTCCACTTTCACAATCTACAGATTTTATACTAAGACTCTATGTATGTGTCACTGACATCTCATCTTCTTATTCTTACAGATTGGCGAGTAATAATCTACCAGACACTTCATGCTTTTTCTTAACATCTCTAATAAGGAATAACCCGTCCCTGAAGAAACTTGACCTGGCTTTTAACAGTCTGTATGGTCCTTACTTTGGTGACTTGATTGATGCTATATCTAGTCGAGACTGCAGGATAGAGGAATTATGGTGAGTATAAGGGTGTAATGTTTGGTATGGGCCAGAACCCCCTTAGGAAGAGATGAAAGTTTGTATGCCCCTTTGAGTATTTTAAGATGTAGCTGTATTTAGTGGATCCCACTTTCAGTCAGTGAAAGTATCCAGATGCATATAATGGTCAGTTGAAGAACTTTACTCACGAGGAGGCAACAAGTTTAGTGGTTTCAAAAGCCTTACATGAGGCAACAGTTTTATTTGAACAGAATTAAAGTGTTGACAATTGCAACAATCTGCAGAGACTTGCAATACTTCACTGGCACAATCCTACATAGTAACTCATGCACTGTGTATGGTCTGTAGTGTGACAGTCTGCTGGCACACTCCTCCTCAGCACCTCCATCACCATACAGAGTATGTGTTGTGATAGCCTGCTGGAACACTCTTGAGAAGCAGTTCCTCTACTCTGAAGAGTCTGTGTTGTCACAGTCTGCTAGAACATTCTTCATCATCACCTCTGTCACCGTGCACCATCTATGTTGTGACAGTCTGCTGGTAAACTCCTCTTCAGCACCTTCGTCACCATGCACAGTCTGTATTGTGACAGCCTGCTGGCAATTTCTTCATCAGCTCCTCCATCACTGTGCACAGTCAGTATTTCAATAGCCTCCTGGTACACTCCTTATCAGCACCTCTCTCACTGTGAACAATCTGTGTTGGGACTGTCTACTGACACACTCCTCATCATCTCCTCCAACACCCTGCACAGTCTGTATTGCAACATTCTTCTGGAAAAATCCTCATCAACATTAAATGTGTTAAGGATGACAGGTGGAACACAGCTCATACCAGCCCCACAATGTGAGGATATTTAGAGATCCATTTCCAAGTTAGTGGTGTGATTGGAGTGTGTAATACCACAAGAGCCAGAAGTGCAAGGGATGGAGTCCAGCACAGGTATGACTAAGAGCTAGGAACATAACTGTGTCAGCCAAGTGTTTTGTCCATATCTCTATACCTATTGAATTTAAAACACATTAAATGGAATCTGTCAGCAAGATGTCAGCCCACAAACTATTTATAAGTGCACATAACTCTTTCAAAGACAAGTTCAGCAACACCTTTACATGGCCAGTCCATTCCTCCATTACTGAGAAATTGGCATTTGAACTGATATGCAAATGAGGCTAAAGAACTACTTGTAGATTTGAAGCCTCTGTCACTCCAGCTCTTTCCCCCACCCAGCGCTGCCTCCTCCTGCTTGACTTATGGCTCCTTTACCTGAAGTCGCACAGCATAAAGGCTGTCACTGGGCAGGGAATAGAGTTGGAGTGACAGAGGCTTCAGATCTACGAAGCTCTTCAGCCTCATTTGCATATTAATTAAATTGCTGATTTCTCAGCAACGCAGGAACAAAATGTCCATGTAAAGTTGTTTCTGGACCTATCATTGAAAGAGCTATATGCGAATGCAAATAACTTGGGGTGTGAAATCCTGCGACAGATTCGCTTTAATAATTTTACATTAAATGCTGCTGTGCTGGATTCCTTCTTTTAACATTAGATAGCAGCATCAGATTCACTGGATAGTGCAGTTCTCTTTCAAGGCCGGCTTTAGGCTCTCTATCTACAACTTTCATCCAGTCATCCACGGTCCACGATTGCTTTTCCTTAGCCCATTGTAACCTTGTTTTTTTCTGTTTAGGTGTTAATGATGGCTTATGTTTAGCTTTTCTGTATGTAAATCCCATTTCCTTTAGGCGGTTTCTTACAGTTCGGTCACAGACATTGACTCCAGTTTCCTCCCATTCGTTCCTCATTTGTTTTGGAGACCTATTGCTTTATGTTTCATGTCTTGACGCTTTGATGTCTTCCTTGGTCTACCAGTATGTTTGCCTTTAACAACCTTCCCATGTTGTTTGTATTTGGTCCAGATTTTAGACACAGCTGACTGTGAACAACCAACATCTTTTGCAACATTGCTTGATGATGTACCTTCTTTTAAGAGTTTGATAATCCTCTCCTTTGTTTCAATTGACATCTCTCGTGTTGGAGCCATGATTCATGTCAGTCCACTTGGTGAAACAGCTCTCCAAGGTGTGAACACTCCTTTTTAGATGCAGACTAACGAGCAGATCTAATTTGATGCCAGGTGTTAGTTTTGGAAATGAAAATTTACAGGGTGATTCCATAATTTTTTTCCTAAGAATTGAGTGATTCCATAATTTTTTCCCTCTGCTTGGTCAGAAAAAAAATTACCCTTTCTGAGTACAACATTTTTAATCTTGATTTCTTTTAGTGTTTCTTAAAGCCATAAAGTTGCCATTTGAAATGAGTTTAGTTTTGTGCCATGTCTGTGATCTGCTTTTTTTCAAAAACATTAAACAACTGAATGAACATCCTCCGAGCCCGGTGATTCCATAATTTTTGGCAGGGGTTGTAGCTTCTTGGTGTTCAGGTAGACATGCTGCACATCATTCCTCCGCTCTACAGGGCAGTATTCACACCAGTGGGCCTTAATTATCTTGCTGTCCTTCACCCATCTACTGTAATGCAGCTGTGAACGGTTATTAGGAGGGAACACACAAACGAGGGCGAGGCAGAAGCAACCAAGTAAACTATTTATTTTCTTAAAGGGAATCTGTCACCCCCTGGGAGATATCAGACCTCTACTATGGGCATACAGGGTATAGAAAAGTAAATCTATACTTACCTGTATGGGCCATAGTAGCGGTCTGATTGCAGAGAAAAGTGTTTTTATAAACTGTGTTTTCCCCAGATTTGGCATCCTGGGGACGCCAAGCAATCCCCCCTATCTGCTTATTATTCCCCTAAATCCCCGCCTCTGTGCTTAATTATGATATCCCCCCTCCCCTGCACGTCACAGGGCCCTGTAATGTTCACTGTGCTCCCTGACTTCCCAGGCATGCACAAAGCGCCACTCACATATAGCTCACATAGAGTGCGCTTTGCTTCCTCCTGGCCCCATCTGCCTGTGCAGTGCGCTGCAGGGTTCTATTGCACAGGCACCGGGGAGTCACTGTCACTTCCCGGTGACTGCGCAATAGAATCCTGCGGCGCAGTGCATGGAGAGACGGGCCGGTAGGAAGCAATGCGCGCTGTATGTGAGTGGCACTATGCGCATGCCCGGGAAGTCAGGGAGCTCAGTGCACATCACAGGGCCCTGTGACGTGCAGGGGAGTGGGAGATATGATAATTAATTACATTGGCGGGGATTTAGGGGAATAATAAACAGTTAGGCGGGGATTTCTTGGCGTCCCCTAGACGCCAAGCCTGTGGAAAACCAAGTTTATATAAACACTTTTCTCTGCAATCAGACCTCTACTATGGGCCACACAGGTATGTATAGATTTACTTTTCTATAAAGTGTATGCCCATAGGATAGGTCTGATATCTCCCAGGGGTGACAGATTTCCTTTAACACAGAAATGAAGGGGTTAATTGTATAAGCTGTCAATTATTCAGATACAGGATATCAGGTCATACAATATTATCGATCATGACAATAAACACACTTTAACAGTTACAGTGTCAGATTCTGCATTCTATCTAACTACCTTTCAGTAAGGACGGCGCTATGATGTCCCTTGTATGGTAACCTCCAAGGGTGGCAATCACAACAATGAGACTGTCACTAGAATATTCCTTGAGATCGCTTTCCAATTAATATATGGGTGCTAACAAGGGTCACTGGTATTTCTCGCTAGGCCTCAAGTCCTTAATATACAGTCACGTAATGCTCTACGGGCCATCCTCACACTTGTCGGTCCCTTTCCCTTCTGCCCCTGCCTGAAACCTGTACGTCAGCATTGGAAGTAATTGCACGGTTCACTTGAACCTCATGATCACCACAGCAGAAGTCCAGTCCCTGATAGCGATCCATATTCGATCTTCGGTGATTGAAGAGTGATGTCCAGCTATCAGGTCTCGGCTGATGAGGGCTGGGCTTCAGATCTTGACCCGCGTAGGCTGGATCCCAGGGATAATAATAATAATAATCCTTATTTTTTTATATATTCTGCAGCGCTTTACATACATTATCATCCCTGTCCCCATTGGGGCTCACAATCTAAATTCCCTATCAGTATGTCTTTGGAGTGTGGGAGGAAACCGGAGAACCTGCAGGAAATCCACCTAAATACAGGGAGAACATACAAACTTCTCGTTGTCCTTGGTGGGATTTGAACCCAGGACCTCAGCGCTGCAAGGCTGCAGTGCTAACCACTGAGCCACCGTGCTACCCAGACCCGTATAGGCTGGATGTCGCTGTCTGCCTCACAACGTTCCGTCTATCTTGCTCCCCAAGCGCATCCTGATGACCCGGCCTCTGCGTCCCTCTGCTCAAACGTCCCACTGATCTTGCTTTTTAGCATCAACAGCTTTCCCGCTTTGTCACTCCAGCTTTTAATGTTGGATAACTGCACCACAGCTACCACCTGACCGGTGAACTCTGTAGACCCATCATTCCAGAAACACTTCTCCCATCCTTTGATTCAGCCTGATTCAGTTTGAACAGTTGATGGCGACCTTTGGCCACAAGTGCTGCACAATGTGGAGGAACCACATCTTCTACTGCGCATCCCCTTACACAAAGCAAAGCACTACTGTCCTCTGTGCCTTCCAAGTAAGCTGCCATGTAGGCATTCTAGCTGTCTCACTTGTGGATGCAGGCTCGACTCCTGGGGGGTTGAAGACAATATGGCTGTAGAGTTTCCGTTATCCCTTACAACTTCAGCATTAACTATATGTGACTCCAACGACTACAAAATTACGACACAGGTTGCATGGCCAAAGATTGCTATTGTGTTGTAGTTACCGGTATATCACAGTCCAATGTAAGTAAATGCCGTTGCATTGCGACCCATTCGGTACTGTGACAAGCAAGTTTAAAAAAATCGGTCTTGATTGGAGTTTTTGCCACTTCCTTCTGAATTGTGACCTCATCTGGAATATACAGTTTAGTTGTGAGCACCGGCTCAAAGAAAGGAGGACAGAAAAATAACAGAGAAGAGTCAAAAATCTTATATGGAGAATCTTAGTCAAGACCAAACAGTAAAAGTATTACATTTATTTAGTCTTGAAAGAGACATCTCTGGGGGGATAGGAATAAATTGTACAAGTACATAAATGGCCCATACAATAAGTATGATCATAATATGCTTCATGTACAATCCCCTCCCAAAACAAGGAGGCACTGAAGAAAAAAAGGTTCAATCACCAGAGGACACAAAACTTCTTTACCATAAGAACCATTCATCTGTTTAAAAAAAAGGCTTAAATGATTCTTTAGTAGAAAATAACACAAATGATTACATCAATGTGTAAAGTTATTTTCTGAATGTTTGGTCCATTTGATCAACAATTGGGGTCAGGAGAGAAAGGTTGACTATTTTAGGGTAGGCTGGGTGATGCATTAGGGATGTACTTATACCCTTATTCCTTTACCCTTTCCCTTCCTTCAGTTGAACATAATGGCTATTTCATTCTTTATTCGCTATGATGACATGCCTGCACATGGATGTATGACATGTTACATGATGCTGAGCTACATATCACATGTAATACTGTGCGGAAAGGATGTGAATGAGGACACGGGAGCCACAGACTGAGATACAATGGAGGAGGATGGAAAGTACTCGGCCTCTGGTGACTGGTGACACAAGTTCCTCCACCCAGTTTTTACGACATGCCATATAGTGATGACATCATTCAATGTTACTGTGTTTTTACGACATCAATTTGATGTAATTGGATATATAATATAGCTGATGGCATTCCTGATATCCAGAGATGTGCGAATATATATCTGAGTAGAATTGAATTCTGCTCGAATTTTAGAATTTGCCAAAATCTGGACTTTTTGTAATTCACTTCAACGCACATTCAGCGAAATAGCATTCATACAGAGTCAACAAAGGTTTAAGAAATAAAATACTTATACTCACCTCACCACTCACCTCTCCAGCCTTTCCACTCCCCACCGCCACACGTCCAATCTTCGACCCATCTTCTGATCACCGCCATTCTCGCTAATATCACCTCAAGATCATGGTGAATATCATGACGAGATTACGCTGTGACCTTTTGCTCGCCTGCGCAGGACACTCCCTGGCCTCAATAAAGCCAGAAGTCTCGGCTCAGTGTGAGAAGCCTAACCATTTCAGTGCTCACGGTGATCAGAAGATGTGGCGAGGACCAGACGGGTGATGGTGAGGAACGGTGGAGATAGAGATGTGAGTGGTACAATAAGTATAACATATTTTTTCTATTTTTTACATCTTATGTTTATCATGCTCCAGGGTCTGGAGACACCCTAGAGAATAATAAGGGACATTAAATTCCCTGGAAAATCCGCAAACAGGCAAATTAGACTTTTTCCTGATCTGCTCATCGTTACTGAGATCCACCACAACAATAGATGGCTGCTAGATCACGCTGATAGATTTTATTACCATCGGAGGACATTTTTTCTCCATCTTCATAATCTAAAGATACTAATGTTCTGTGGATGTGTCTCTTATTTCTCATCCTTTTTCTTACAGTTTGGGCTGTAATAATCTAGTAGACAGATCCTGCATCCAGTTGGCATCTGGAATAAGGAATAACCGGTCTCTGAAGATGCTTGACCTCTCCGATAACAATCTGTATGGTCCTCACTTCGCTGGTTTAATGGAGGCTCTGTCTAGTGCAGACTGCAGGATAGAGGAATTACGGTGAGTTTAGAGGAAGGTGCAGGCGACCGTAGAGTCTCTCATCCAAGAGAATTGGGTCAATTCTGCAAATGACACAGTGATCAACCTCTGATCAGAATGTGAGCATAGTGAGATCGATTTTCTCAGAAGAAAAACTTCTCTGTGCTCTCCATTCTATCATCTAAGTGCGGTCAGATAATTTCTACGGACTCCTTGACTTGAATGGCCGAGTGCTACCTGGAATATCGAATCAAACTTGGGCATGCAGGTTTTTTTTCCTTGGGAAAACTCTGTCCGAGCATCAGTCTTCCTCAGCCAGTGTAAAGAGGCCGGGAAGCAAACACCGAATGACTTCAATATTGTCAATCGCGCTCATTTAACGGCCTGAACTCTGTGCATGTAAATACAACCGAAACGTTTGAGTATGATGGTGCAATATGTGAGAATTTAGGACTCCACTTTGTCTAAATCCAGCCCTGGGTGTAGGTTGCATGAGCGAGTGATCTGATATAGGCAGTGAAGGAAAGATCTGAATCAAGTATGACCCTAAGACAGCAGGCATGTTGCTTGGGAGTTAAGATAGAACAAAACACAGAAATGATGATATTGCAATTAGGAAGGAGAGTAGAGGGAGGAAACATGAGGAGATCAAGTTTTGACAGATTCAGTTTTAGATGGAGAGAGGATATAATGTTAGAGCCAGACAATCACTGGTATTTTGTTGTAATGTAGGGGTGATGCAATGTTTATTAGTCCAACAAGGAGACTTGAACATGCAAATTCCTCTGATCGCAGAGGTAATACTCTGCATTACTTGGGTAGTGCACTGCATTTCTTATCCTGTCAGTGTTTGAATGACAGGTAGCTTATAAGACCCTGCCTTCAGTGCAATCTGGTAAGCTGTAGTGTATGGCAGGCTCAAAGACTATTGCCAGGCCTCAGGTTGCATAGCATCCCATTGACAGTCCTTGTGAATCTGATAGCTGATACTTTCTGCCCTATCCACGTGCAGTGTGTATCAGATATGGCTGTATAAATTCAGCCCATAATGATATGCTGTGGCCTTTCAAAGAAAAACTTACTTTAAAAGCCACTTCTCCCCACCCACTGCTCTGGCCTACAGGACTCTCCAGGGCAGCGGACGGGGAGAAGTTGCCATGGACTCGCCTGTCCAACTAGTCTCCAATGCGACTCGGTCCCCATTGGTATTTAATGCATGTTTTTTTTCCCTGAAATGCTAAACATAACTGTCTGAGATCATACAGCCAGTGTCTGATACATGCTGCCTATGGATCGGGCAGCATGTATTGGCTGTGTGGTACTCACTGTGTGGGGTGCTGTTGGGCCGACAGAGGGAGCTCTCTCCCTCTTTTTAAACTCCTCAGTCACAATTGACAGTGGCATTTGAGGAGGTAAACAGCTAGAATTGGTGAGAAAACTGGTCCTGGCAGTTACAAGAGGAGCCGGTCTGTGTATATCATTCGGCTTCTGCAGTTGATCGCACCGGTACGGAAGCTTTATTGTGTGGTAGAGTGAAGGATATCTCCATCATGAAGCACTAAATAACATGCTCTTGACTGATATGTCAAAGAATAGATCTGCAGACCACACCCAAATTTGACTCCCTGCCGCAAATACTTTTACATCATTGGCGGTGTCACGGGTGTGTCGCCACGAAGATCGTCACGATTACACAGCCTGACTTCTCGCAGCTGAGTTTTTGGTGCTTTGTGTTTTTCGGCAGTGAGGGAGTTAACTCTCTCTCTCTGTGCTAGACGAGGTCCAGCCTCGCCCAGCTGCAATCAATGCTGCTGTAGTGGGACTCCTTCAAATGCCTGCCGGTCTGTTGGGGAAGTGTCGGTGAAAGCATTTCGTGCAGACTAACAGAGCGGATCGTGGTATTTGGAGTTTCAGAGCTAAGTGTATTTGGAGTGTTTTTTCCCTTCCTCGCTTTATCATTTATCTCCTTTCCCGTTGGTGTTCCCTCTGTTGTAGTTGTGTAGTTTTTGTATGCAAGGTGGTTTTGGTTTTACCCTTGTACTGTCTCGTTCGTCTAAGTACTGAGTGTGGGCATATTATTACCTGTCCCCTTTTGTTGTGATCGGGGTCCTTCTCAGGACTAGATTACTTAGGTGCAGGGATCCTCAGGAGTTAGGGGTTACGCTGGCGGCCTGGACCTCTGTACCTTTAACAGTACCTCCAGGTTGAGGGATTAGTCAGGGCCCCAGCTTAGGGTCAGCTTAGGCCCCCTACCTCCAGTACACAGAGACAGCGTGACATTTTCACCGACCACTTAGATTTTCTCCAGCTACCATGGATCCAGTAGCCGGTCTAGCTCGGCAGTTGCAGGGTTTGTCCATGGAGCTGGCGGACGTTAGGTCCAAGGTTTTGTATCCTCAGGAGCAAGCCGGACCAGAACCTAAAGTAGCTCTCCCTGACAGGTTCACTGGGGGGCGGGACAAGTTTTTTGTTTTCCGGGAGGCATGCAAGTTGTACTTTCGGCTGCGGCCTCGGTCATCGGGGAGTGAAGAACAAAGGGTGGGAATTGTCATCTCGCTCCTACAAGGGGACCCACAATCTTGGGCGTTCTCTCGTCCCCTGGGCTCCCCGGCTCTCCAGTCAGTGGATAGGTTTTTTGCTGCTCTGGGTCTTGTATATGATGACCCGGATCGGATCTCCCTTGCTGAATCTAAGTTGCGTAGGATCCAGCAGGGAGATCGTCCGGCGGAGGAATTCTGTTCGGAGTTCCGTAGGTGGGCCACTGACACCCAGTGGAATGACCCAGCTCTTAGGAGCCAGTTTTGTCAAGGTTTATCCGACAAATTACAGGATGTGTTGGCACAGTATGACTCTCCCGCGTCACTGGAAGCCGCTATGGCCCTTGCTATTCGCATTGACAGACGGCTTCGGGAGAGGTGCGGGATAACTCCACCCCCTGTGATGACTCCACCTCCTACAAGGTCCCCTCATATGGTGGTTCCCCTGGTCAGTCCAGAGGAGCCTATGCAATTAGGAGGGACATCATTTCGGGGGAGGGGACCGGTGGTGCGCCATAAGACAGGAAGGTGTTTCTTCTGCGGGAGAAAGGGACATTTTATTGGGGGGTGTCCATCCCGTCCCTTGCAGAGTGAAGAGTCGTCAGAAAACTGTTGATCCCAGGTTGTGTGGTGGACGGCAATCTGGGAGTAGGTATTTCGTCCCTAGGTTCGTCTCAGTTTCTCGTACCGGCGGAGGTGGTGGTGGGTACGAGAACTGAGAGGATATCTGTTCTTCTGGATAGTGGGGCCGGGGCTAATCTGGTGGACGCTCGGTTTGCCCGGGTTCAAGGTATGCGATTGAGTGAGTTGGCTAAACCCATCCCCATATTCTCGATCGATGCCAGGCCTCTCGGTCAGGGAAGTTTTTTGCAAGCTGTGCATAACGTAAAACTTAAGTGGGGGCGATACATAAAGAACTGTAGTTTTGCTACGTGTTGGAGGGTCTTCCCACTCCTATAGTGTTGGGCCTTCCTTGGTTAACTAAGCATAACCCAGTTATTAATTGGCAATCCAGAGAGATAAGCCAATGGAGTAAATTCTGTAATAAAAACTGCATGAATACGGTCATCGGTGCGGTTACTCCTAGGGTCTTACCTCCATTTCTGGCGGACTTTGAGGATGTATTCTCGGAGAAAGGGTGTCAGGAACTACCTCCTCATCGCGAGTATGACTGTTCTGTAAAACTGCTCCCTGAGGCCAAGTTACCTAAAGCTAGGTTGTATAACCTTTCTGGTCCTGAGAGGCAGGCCATGAAGGATTATATTTCAGAAAGTCTGGCTAAGGGGCATATTAGACCTTCATCTTCACCGGTGGCCGCGGGGTTCTTTTTTGTTAAGAAGAAAGATGGAGGCCTACGCCCTTGCCTGGATTTCCGTGAACTTAATCGGATTACGGTCCGAGATCCATATCCGCTCCCACTTATTCCCGATCTCTTTAATCAGATCGTGGGCGCCAAATGGTTCTCTAAGTTGGATCTCAGGGGGGCGTACAATCTGATTAGGATGAAGGAGGGGGATGAGTGGAAGACGGCGTTTAACACTCCGGAGGGGCATTATGAGAACCTTGTCATGCCATTCGGTCTGACTAATGCCCCGGCGGTGTTCCAACACTTTGTTAATGACATTTTTCGCCGCCTGGTGGGACAGTTTGTTGTCATATATCTGGATGATATCTTAATTTACTCGCCGGATCTGGTGTCTCATCAGGAGCACGTTAGGCAGGTGTTACAGATCTTGCGGGATAATAAACTGTATGCCAAATGGGAAAAGTGTGTGTTCGCCATACAGGAACTCCAGTTTTTAGGCTTCCTGGTTTCAGCGTCTGGTTTTCGTATGGACCCTGGGAAAGTGCGGGCAGTTCTTGAGTGGGATCGGCCAGAGAATCTTAAGGCACTACAACGTTTCCTGGGGTTTGCTAATTATTACCGGAAGTTCATTCGTAATTTCTCGTCCATGGTTAAGCCTCTCACAGACATGACTAAAAAGGGGACGGATTTTTCTAGGTGGTCTGACAAGGCTTGTCAAGCATTCTCCTCCTTGAAAAAATGTTTTGCCTTGGCACCCATACTCATTCAACCTGATGCGTCACAGCCATTCATTGTAGAGGTAGACGCTTCCGAGGTAGGGGTGGGAGCAGTATTGTCACAAGGTTCGTCCCCTGGTAAGTGGCATCCGTGCGCCTTTTTCTCTAAAAAATTGTCGTCCGCTGAGAGGAATTACGATGTCGGCAATAGGGAACTCTTGGCCATTAAGTTAGCTTTTGAGGAGTGGCGCCATTTTTTAGAGGGGGCAGTCCATCCGGTCACCGTCATCACCGATCACAAGAACCTGCTATATCTGGAGTCCGCAAAACGTCTGAATCCCAGACAAGCTAGGTGGTCATTGTTTTTTACCAGGTTTAATTTTGTCGTTACATATCGTCCTGGGTCAAAAAATGTAAAGGTGGATGCCTTATCTCGTAGTTTCCCTGGGGCCGGGAATACGGACGACCTGATTCCTATCCTTCAGGAGGGGGTGGTGGTTTCGGCAGTATGCTCTGAGCTTGAGGAGGAGGTATTGGAGGCTCAGGGGGACGCCCCTGTTGGACCTCCGGGGAGACTGTTTGTTCCAGATCAGTTGCGACAAAAGGTGATCGAGGCACACCATAACTCAGTTTTTGCGGGACACCCGGGGAGTAAAGCAACTGTGGATCTCCTCTCACGTCGGTTTTGGTGGCCTAACTTACATAAGGAGGTGGTAACTTTTGTCGCGTCCTGTGGGGTTTGTGCGCGCTCTAAGACCTCACATACCCGGAGCGTCCTTGGACTCATCTGTTTATGGACTTTATTACGGACCTCCCTCCGTCTTCGGGTAAAACGGTCATACTCGTTGTAGTGGACAGGTTCAGCAAGATGGCACATTTTATCGCTCTTCCTGCTCTTCCTAATGCTAAAACTCTTGCGCAGGTGTTCATTGGGGAGATTGTGAGGCTTCACGGGGTACCCTCCGAGGTGGTGTCAGATCGGGGGTCTCAGTTTGTGTCCAAATTCTGGAAGGCGTTTTGTACACGGCGGGGGATGCATTTATCGTTCTCATCGGCTTTTCATCCTCAGACCAATGGTCAGACGGAACGTATGAACCAGAGCTTGGAGACATATCTCCGGTGTTTTGTGTCAGAGAACCAGGAGGACTGGGCTTCTTTCTTACCTCTGGCAGAGTTTGCTCTTAATAATAGGCGGAGCGAGTCCACTGGTAAGTCCCCGTTTTTTGGGGTATATGGTTTTCACCCCCAGTTTTGTACTTTCAGTAGGGGGGGCTCTTCGGGGGTTCCTGAGGAGGAACAATTTTCCTCATCACTCGCTTCAGTATGGGGAGGGGTGCTGAAGAATCTGAATACTATGGGGAACCGATACAAACGTATGGCTGATAGGAGGAGAGTGTCTGGTCCGGACCTAAGTGTGAACGATCGGGTATGGTTGTCTACTAGGAATATAAAACTTAAGGTTCCCTCCTGGAAACTGGGTCCCAGGTTCATCGGGCCGTACAGGATCAGTTCTATAATTAATCCGGTGGCATTCCGTCTTGACCTCCCCCCTACGTTTAAAATTCACAACGTGTTCCACAGATCGTTGCTTAAGAGGTATGTGGCGCCGGTGGTACCGTCACCTTTACCTCCCCCTCCAGTGGTGGTCAATGGTAACTTGGAGTTCCAGGTATCGAGGGTCATCGATTCACGCTTTAATCGCCGGTCCCTTCAGTACCTGGTTCATTGGAAGGGGTATGGTCCTGAGGAGAGGATGTGGGTTCCTGCGTCGGATATTAAAGCAGACCGATTAGTTCGGGCCTTCCACACGACTCACCCAGATAAACCTGGCCCTGAGGGTCCGGAGGCCCCTCGTAGAAGGGGGGGTACTGTCACGGGTGTGTCGCCACGAAGATCGTCACGATTACACAGTCTGACTTCTCGCAGCTGAGTTTTTGGTGCTTTGTGTTTTTTGGCAGTGAGGGAGTTAACTCTCTCTCTCTGTGCTAGACGAGGTCCAGCCTCGCCCAGCTGCAATCAATGCTGCTGTAGTGGGACTCCTTCAAATGCCTGCCGGTCTGTTGGGGAAGTGTCGTTGAAAGCATTTCATGCAGACTAACAGAGCGGATCGTGGTATTTGGAGTTTCAGAGCTAAGTGTATTTGGAGTGTTTTTTTCCCTTTCCTCGCTTTATCATTTATCTCCTTTCCCATTGGTGTTCCCTCTGTTGTAGTTGTGTAGTTTTTGTATGCAAGGTGGTTTTGGTTTTACCCTTGTACTGTCTCATTCGTCTAAGTACTGAGTGTGGGCATATTATTACCTGTCCCCTTTTGTTGTGATCGGGGTCCTTCTCAGGACTAGATTACTTAGGTGCAGGGATCCTCAGGAGGTAGGGGTTTTGGCTGCCTGGACCTCTGTACCTTTAACAGTACCTCCAGGTTGAGGGATTAGTCAGGGCCCCAGCTTAGGGTCAGCTTAGGCCCCCTACCTCCAGTACACAGAGACAGCGTGATAGGCGGATCTGCCTTAGTACAAACTGATGCACTGTTGTAGAAGTTACTCAGGAGTTTTAAATGGCTCCTGTCATGTAAAAAAATGCTATTAACCTTTAGATAAGGGGTTAATCTGAGAGCCGCGGTGCCAGGTGGAAATTAACTTTATTGCTACTGGCATCCTCTGGCTTTCAGTCATAGGGGTGGGCCTGCATGGCTTCAGTCACCGCTCAGTGCATCGTGCACAGTGCCTTTAACCGTACATCCGGCTCTGACTGACAATCGACTTGACCTGATCGAGCCTCACTTCTTTACTATTGGAAAACATGTGACACATAATAAGCAGCTGATGACTGGTGACAAAAGTTCCTTCATTCAACGTTCTGACTATTGAAGACTCCATGTGTTGCAATCACTGATTTATGACATGCCATAAAGTGAGGATTTTATTCATGGGTTCAGTATTTCTAGAACATGGATATAGTGTCAGTGGACATACTAAAGGTAAACTAATCAAATTTACAGATGATGTAAAGCTAGGAGGGATAGCTAACACTAGAGAAGACAGAGGAAGGATTCAAAAGGATCTAGATACTGTAAGCTTGAACAATGGGCAGCGACTAATAGAATGATGGTATTTAAAGGGAGAAATGCAGGATTCTACATCTGAGAAAGTAAAACGAAAATGACATCTACAGAATGGGAGGAATAAAACTAAGCAACAGCACGTGTGAAAAAGACTTGTGTAAACGAATAGATCACAGAGAGAACATGAGTCAACAGCGTGATGCAGCAAAAAGGGCAAACAGTTCTGGGATGTATTAGGAGAAGCACAGAGTCTAAATCACGTGAAGTAGTTACCCCCCCTCTACAACTCCTTGGTCAGACCTCATCTGGATACTGTGTCCAGTCCTGGCACCAAATTTTAAAAAAATGCATTGAAAAACTGGAGCAAGTTCAGAGAAGAGCGACCAGGATGGTGAGAGGACTGCAAAGAGACTTAATAGCTGTCTACAAATATCTGAAGGGCTGTCACCCTGTAGAGGGATCATCCTTATTCTCATTTGCACACGGAAACACGAGAAGCAATGGAGTGAAATGGAAAAGGGAGCAGATACAGATTAGATATTAAAGACTTTTTGACAGTGAGGGTGATCAATGAGTGGAACAGGCTGCCACGAGAGGTGGTGAGTTCTCCTTCAATGGACGTCTTCACACAGAGGCTGGACAGACATCTGTCTGAGATGGTTTAGTGAATCTTGCATTGAGCAGAGGGTTGGACACGACGACCCTGGAGGTCCCCTCCAACGCCAACATTGTAGGATTCTATGATATCATATAGCTGCCGGCAGTCCTGACATCCACCACACACAAGAGGCGACTGCTAGTGATTTTAATTATTTTACTGATAGTCGGGGATATATTGTTTCCACATTTACAGATGACAGATTTTACACCATGTTTGGTCATGTCACTCATGACTCATCTCTTTATTATTACAGATTGGCAAGAAATAAACTACCAGACATTTCCTGCATGCAGTTGGCATCTCTAATAAGGAATAACCGGTCCCTGAAGAAACTTGACCTGACTGGTAACCGTCTGTCTGGTCCTCAATTCTCAGACCTGATGGAAGTTTTGGCCAGTCCAGACTGTAGGATAGAGGAATTACTGTGAGTATAAGAAATATGTACAGGAGCGACATATGGAGACATTAGTTATAAATGGATTTTCTATATTATGCACTTTTATTATGTTCTTGAGATATTTTGCTTACTTCACCTTGATGTGTGATATCTCTAATAATGATGGACTTCCCTTCTGATAGCACTTCTCTTATTGTCATATAATCATAATCAACCTTCTCTTACAAAGAAAGATATCAAAAGAATAAAGTGTGAAAGCGGCTGAAACGAGGGAACCATGTAAAATGCAATAAATCGTAGAACAAATTTAAACCTCCAAAAACATGTGTGAGAATAAACCCAACAATGGGTCTCAGACTTCTGAGGGCTGAACTAAGGAATAAAGGCATCCACAATACAAAGATATTAAACTCCGAGATAAATCCATCTCCATTTTATCAGGAAATTCAAATTCAAAACTCCAAATCACAAATTTCAGCAAAGAGACCAAAGTCTAAGCAAATTTGTTTGGACTTTTCTGATTCTCGACAAGGAGTTTATCCATTAGCATTTTATCCTTCAACATTGGGGCTAACATATACAGTAGGGTGACATGTAGCCACCAATTGTGAGAAATCATTGCACACGCTACAACCTAAAAGAAAAGAGTATGTAGCAGCCACCAATTTCCTTGATTAATTCTGCATCAGCAAGTGTGAACTCCAGAAGTTTTGCCAGTTTGATGGTCTGGAGAAAATCAATGAATAAATTAGCAATGATCTTAGAGAAGCAATGGCTATGATTCTGTGAAGGGCTATGGGGCCATTTCTAAATAATTTGGAGTGCACATCTCTACACCATACAGTGAGAAAGATTATTCACATGTGGAAAATATTCAAGACCGCTGAAGTCCCAACAAAGTCACCCCAAGGTTAGACTGTGCAATAGTCAGAGAAATTGAAAAAAACTGAAGAGTTACAGCTCAGAGTCTAAAGGCCTCAGTTAATGTGTTAAATGCTAAGTTTATGACAGTACAATTGAAAAAAATACTGGACACATATGGCTTGTTTGAATGGGTAAGACTCTTTTTTTCTAAAAAGAACATGGTAGCACAGATCAAGGTTTACAAAGTCGCATCTAAACAGACCACAAGACTTCTTCCTTTCAACAGGCAACCTCAAAGTGGAGATGTTTGGCCATATTGGCCGGTGCTATGTTTGTCAAAAATAAAACTCAGCATATCAGAACAAACACCTCATATAAATTACACGGTGGTGGAGGGGAGGAGATCTGGGCTTTGTTTTGCAGCCACAGGACTTGGACACCTTGCAGTCATTGAAATGCAGAGATGATAGACAGCGTCCAATGCAGGTGATAGCTTGTCAAAACAACTTATTCTGCCATATACAAAAATAGCAATGATTCGACCTGTTATAGGGCTTTGTCACACATTAAATAAGTAACACATCAGGTGTAAATAGCATAACGTCCTGTATTACACCAATCAGTGTAATCCCAGTGGTGTAGATGTAGACCTCGCATGGCTGGTGTTCCAAAGGACAAAGGACAATCTCACCAATCATGGATTTGATCCAGGGTTTTAGGACTGATCACCTTTTCTCGGGGTCAAGAAAGAATTTTTCCCTGTGACACAAATTGGCTGAAGGTGTCCTGGGGTTTTTTGCCTTCTTCTGGATCAACAGATTTAGGCATAGGGATTTTAGTAATACCTTTAATAGAATCACATGAGTAATACAAAATATAAAACTATAAAAAAATTATAAACGGCTTAATTTTAAATTGTAAAAGATCAGCAATAATAAATATGGTAATAATACATTTATGAGGCCTAGTCCCAGTAAGTTAGTATGTTAGTGTAGGGAGGACAATTGAGGGAGAAGGGTTGAAATGGATGGACCTAGATCTTTATTCAACCTATGTTACTATGTTGCTGAGGACAGGCATCAGTACAGCCCAGCAACCAGTGTCATGCTCACTGCGCATGCGCAAATGTCGGCCAAACGAGGTCAAGGCGTTCCAGCCCCATCGCAACAACGGTCACATGATCGGGTTTATGACTATCAAAAGGCCCCTCTCTGTGTGGTCGCATCGCACCCATCGCAACAACGGTCACATGACCGGGTTTATGACTATCAAAAGGCCCCTCTCTGTGTGGTCACATCGCACCCATCGCTACAACCAGGTACTCTAATGAAAACCCACATAAAAAAGTGGGTAAATAAATGAAATAAAAAAGAAATAAAAAAGAAGAAAAAAGAATCATACATCATATAGGAAAGGAAAGAAAAAAAGAAGGATACAGAAAACGGGAGCGGAAATTGACGGCATTGTAGTAGAATTGTGTCAAAGATATAGAAATAACAGTACATTAAAAAAAAAAGCAGAATGCTGCTGTCTGTATTCAAATATACATACAGTTAGGTCCCTATACAGTGCTGGCCAAAAGTATTGGCACCCCTGCAATTCTGTCAGATAATACTCAGTTTCTTCCTGAAAATGATTGCAATCACAAATTCTTTGGTATTATTATCTTCATTTAATTTTTCTTCAATGAAAAAAAAACACAAAAGAGAATGAAGCAAAAATCAAATCATTGATCATTTCACACAAAACTCCAAAAATGTGCCAGACAAAAGTATTGGCACCCTCAGCCTAATACTTGGTTGCACAACCTTTAGCCAAAATAACTGCGAACAACCGCTTCCGGTAACCATAAATGAGTTTCTTACAATGCTCTGCTGGAATTGTAGACCATTCTTCTTTGGCAAACTGCTCCAGGTCCCTGATATTTGAAGGGTGCCTTCTCCAAACTGCCATTTTGAGATCTCTCCACAGGTGTTCTATGGGATTCAGGTCTGGACTCATTGCTGGCCACCTTAGAAGTCTCCAGTGCTTTCTCTAAAACCATTTTATAGTGCTTTTGGAAGTGTGTTTTGGGTCATTGTCCTGCTGGAAGACCCATGACCTCTGAGGGAGACCCAGCTTTCTCACACTGGGCCCTACATTATGCTGCAAAATTTGTTGGTAGTCTCCAGACTTCATAATGCCATGCACACGGTCAAGCAGTCCAGTGCCAGAGGCAGCAAAGAAACCCCAAAACATCAGGGAACCTCCGCCATGTTTGACTGTAGGGACCGTGTTCTTTTCTTTGAATGCCTCTTTTTTTTTCCTGTACACTCTATGCTGATGCTTTTTCCCAAAAAGCTCTACTTTTGGCTCATCTGTGTAACATACCTGGCGGCGTCCTTGCATGGTGGTCCATCTCCCACTGTGCAAGAGGGCGCACTTGATCTCCTGTCCAGAATGTCTCTCTGGCTTCCCTCCATGCTGTCTGTTTTTGTCTGTTTCTGCTGCTTAAGGGCGGCGCCCGATCACTTCCTGCCTTTTCTACCTGCTGTGGGTCACACCCCTTGTGCGTCCTCAGCCTATTGCTGTCTGTCACTTGGTATATAGCTCAGCAGCTCCCTTCTATCCCTGCCTGAGCATAGTGTTTCCTTCAGTGTGTGCTTGCACTCTGAAGGTGCCAGGTCCCGTCTCTTGTCTCCTGCTTTTTGTATCAGTTCCCGTGTCTGAACTGAGTCCTGTATGTCTCCTGCTTTGCGGTATCAGCTCCCGTGTCTGAACTGTGTCCTGTATGTCTCCTGCTTTGCGGTATCAGCTCCCGTGTCTGAACTGACTCCTTTCTGTGTTCTCTTGTCTGTCCTGTCTGAACACGCTCCTAGCCTGTTCCTCTCACGTTCTAGTGGCCGATTTCCTAGACCCGCTCCTGTGTCTGGTCTGTCCTGTCTGAACACGCTCCTTGCCTGTTCGTTCCGCCTTCTAGTGGCCGATTTCCTAGACCCGCTCCTGCGTCTGGTCTGTCCTGTCTGAACACGCTCCTTGCCTGTTCGTTCCGCCTCTCTGGGGGCCGTATTCCCAGACCCGCTCCTGTATCCCTCTGCAGTGTCGGTCTCCTCCGTACACTCAGTTCCAGTCTGAACTCTCTCCTGTCCTTTACCTGTTTTGCCTCTATGTCCGTTCCCTTCCTTTTTCTGCAGAGTCTGAACTCGTACCTAACTCCTGCTTGTTGTCTCTGCAAGTACTGTGTGAGTATCTGGCTCTGTCTTTCCCTTCCTGTCTGTTCCGTGTGAACAGAGCCCTGTCCTCCCTGCTCAGCCTTGTCTGCACTCTAGCTGTGCTTGCCTGTAACCCTCTGCCTGTATTGTTCCTGAGTCCCGGTGTGTACTGGGTCCTATCCCGCCTGTGTTCCTACCTGCTAGTGCCTCCCTGTCTGCACTCTAGCTGTGCTTGCCTTTACCCCCCTGCCTGCATACCCGCCTGCCTGCATACCAGTCGTGCCTGCCTATACCCTCCAGTCTGTGTGCCAGCCTACCAGCCTGTTCCTGTATTCCCCTGTGTGGGTCAACAGCCGTGTCCGGGGTCTGTCCTGGAGTAGCACCTGGTCCCTCTGCTCGGTTCCTCCTTGGTGCACTGGCATCGTATGCCGTCGTGCGACCCTGGTCGGATCGGGTGAATACTTAGTCACGCCCCTCCAGGCATTCACTCTCCGGCACGGTCCAGTGGAATCACTACCAATCCCACGCACACGCCGCTTAGCCCGGGCGTGTGCATAACAGCATGCTCAGGCCATGGTTCCCGTTGAGCCCCACGGCCTTCGCTCTTTGAGAAGTTTTTCCAGCGAATACATGCATTAAAATAAAATAAATAAATTTTTTTCCCCCTTTAGCTGAGTTCCAGGCGAATTACGCACCCGTCCAGATGGATCTATCAGCCCTCGTTCCTGCGGATCCGCCACGTTACTATGGGGATCCAAGACAGTGTCGTGCATTTGTGGAGCAATGCATGCTACACTTTAAGGCCTACCCTCTCTATTTTCCTTCCGATTGGGCTAAAGTGGCCTTTATGATTGACTACCTAGCGGGTGATGCCTTGAAATGGGTCACCCCCCTATGGGAAGCATGGGATCCTGTCATCCTTGACCTGCAGGCCTTCCTGGTGGCCTTTCGTATGGTCTTCGAGGACCCTAACTCTGAAGCCCCTGCTGAAGCTTCACTTCCCAATATCCCGGAGCAGCCCCGACGGGTAATGTGTGTGGGTAGCGCAATAGTCCTCCAGCCCAATGAGACTACTGCCCACCCAGAATCCTCACAGGGTGACTACGCTTTCCGGAATACTTCTCTCAACCTCAAGAGGCAGTCCAGACGTGCTAGACTTAGAGGCAAGCCGTCACGCCAGGGTCTGTCCTCCCTGAGACCTCCTGACCCCAACCTTGAAGTCCCTACTGAAGCTTCATCTCCCTGTATCCCGGAGAAACCCCAATGGGTAATGTGCGTGGGTAGTGCACCAGTTCTCCTGGCCGAAGAGACTTCTGCCCATCCAGACTCCACACAGGAGAACTTCCTGCACCCGGCATCAGATGCTTCTTTCTCTTTAACCGGTGTGCATGTCCAAGGATGCTCCAAAGCTGTGGTTACCTCAGAGTCTGTGCACCTCTACTACCTGGCGGAGGATCCCCTGTTGCCTCCTGAACCCTCCGGGATACCACTCGATGACAAATGGAGAGAGACTTCTCTACACCCGGTACTCAATACTTTGTCCGCTTCGTCCTGTGAGCCTGACAATGGGTACCCCAAAGTGGTAGTTACCTCCGAGTCTCTACACCCCTCCGACCAGGCGGAGGATCTCCAGTTGTCTCCTGAACCCTTCGGGGTGCTACCTGGTAGCGAAAGGACAGAGACTCTCCTATACTCTGTACCTGATACCTCGCTCGCTTCGTCCAGTGAGTCCAACTTAGTGTACTCCGAAGCAGAGGTTACTCCTGAGTCTCTACACCCCTCCGACCAGGCGGAGGACCTCCAGTTGTGTTCAGAATCCTTCGGGGTGCCACCTGGTGGTGAATGGACAGAGACTTTCCTATATCCTGGATCTGATACCTCGCTTGCTTCGTCCAGTGAGTCCGACCTAGTGTACTCTGAAGCAGAGGTTACCCGTGAGTCTCTACACCCCTCTGACCAGGCGGAGGACCGCCAGCTGTCTCCAGAACCCTTCGGGGTGCCACCTGGTGGTGAATGGACAGAGACTTTCCTATACTCGGTACCCGATACCTCGCCTGCTTCCTCCAGTGAGTCCGACCTAGTGTACTCTGAAGCAGAGGTTACTCCTGAGTCTCTACACCCCTCCGACCAGGCGGAGGACCTCCAGTTGTGTTCAGAATCCTTCGGGGTGCCACCTGGTGGTGAATGGACAGAGACTTTCCTATATCCTGGATCTGATACCTCGCTTGCTTCGTCCAGTGAGTCCGACCTAGTGTACTCTGAAGCAGAGGTTACCCGTGAGTCTCTACACCCCTCTGACCAGGCGGAGGACCGCCAGCTGTCTCCAGAACCCTTCGGGGTGCCACCTGGTGGTGAATGGACAGAGACTTTCCTATACTCGGTACCCGATACCTCGCCTGCTTCCTCCAGTGAGTCCGACCTAGTGTACTCTGAAGCAGTTGTTTTCTCTGAGCCTCTGCACTCTTCTGACCCGGCGGAGGACCTCCAGTTGTTTCCTGAATCCTCCGGGATACCACCAGATAACAAAGAGACAGTGACTTTTCCTCATTATGTACCTGATAACCCGTCTATTTCTTCCTGTGAGCTTGACAAGATGTACCTCGAAGCAGAGATTACCCTTAAGTCTCTGTCCCCCTCCAACCCAGTGAACGACTGGTCCTCGAATTCCCTGCGGAAGATTCTGGCAGGCCTGAAGAAGAGGGGGCGTAAGGGGGGAGGTACTGTAACATACCTGGCGGCGTCCTTGCATGGTGGTCCATCTCCCACTGTGCAAGAGGGCGCACTTGATCTCCTGTCCAGAATGTCTCTCTGGCTTCCCTCCATGCTGTCTGTTTGTGTCTGTTTCTGCTGCTTAAGGGCGGCGCCCGATCACTTCCTGCCTTTTGTACCTGCTGTGGGTCACACCCCTTGTGCGTCCTCAGCCTATTGCTGTCTGTCACTTGGTATAAATGTAGCACCCTGAGGATTCGGCTGCTACAGGGGTATTGCACCTCAACCCAGAGGTGTGATATTTCACTCCCGGGTAAGGAAGGAGTGTGGAACTGAGCTCAGATAGACTGCATGCACTACATACATCCCATTCCAGAGGAGCAGGCCGACGGCACTCCCACTTAGAAATGTGCAGGTGCGACCGAGCCTGTTCCTGGCTGGAGTGGGAGGGGGGAGGAACATCCCATGTAGTGTAGGGGCAGATAGGGGGAGCAGTCTGGGTAGTGATAGGAGCTCATTGGGTGCTGGTCACCTGAGCTCACACATAGAGGGATATATAAGGAGGGCACCAACTAGGATCAGGGTCAGACGCAGAGAGTAAGTGAGACGCAGAGAGTAAGTCAGATGCAGAGGACAAGCCTGCAGAAAGAAACAACAGCCCTGGAGAGAGAGTGGAGTAAAGAAGGAGACCCAGAGGGGGACAAAGAAGGGACCCAAGAACCCAAATAAGAACACCGGGTGAGGAGTCAGCAGAAGGGTACCGGAACCCAAGCTGGTGGGGGTAAAGACATTCCCCAGCCAGAGACCGGAGACCGTGGGCAGAGTCTGTCACGGTCACCCACTACATTCACCCTGAAGGCACACCACATGGAGGGTCAGGGAACCTGAGGCCAAAGGTTGCCCAACAGAAGGCCCGAGGGAGCTGGATTTAGGTGAATCACTGGTGGGGACGGTTGAAGGAAGGACAGAGGGAGAGCTCAGGGCCACGCTCCGGACTTGTTTGGGGGTTGGCCGGATCCAGGACCTGGTGGACGCAGCACGGCTCGGGAGGTCACTTGGAGCTAGAGTGACCAGGAACATCTGCAGTAAGTAAAGACCCTTAACTGCACTACCTGAGTCTGTCATCATTACCGGCTGCACCGCACCACCACAACCCCCATCCTCTGCGCCTGTCCCCTCTGAGGCTATACCCCTCCCGTTGGGGGTTATCCCACCAAGCTGCGCATCCACCATCAGCCTCAGCGGACCCTGCTGCAGCGGCGGCCACAGTGACCGCATCACAACGGGTGGCGTAGTCGACACAACGAACTTTAATAACATCAGTAAAGACTGCCACATAACCTTGAGCTTGACGCCCTGGGCACGGGACCGGGTCACAGCCGCTCGGAGACTACAACCCCCCATCTGATCCGGTGCCGGGTATTCCCCTCAAAAAGGAATATGTCCCAGGGGGCGCGTCAACTTTGGCGTAGTCGGCAGGATTACGTGCCCGCAACACCCGGGTACTGCGTGCCTGAAGAAAAGTGCAAGTTTACCTCAGAAAGAAGTCTCCCGCCGGTTCCGGAGGGTCCACGCCATCGGACTCCATCACCAGTCGTTTCCCGCCGATTGTCCGCCATTTCCAGCTTGTTCCCGCCATCTGCGGAGTTTCCCGCCACTGGGCGACGCTTCCCGCCAAAACCGCGGGTTTCCCGCCTTGGAAGAGCAGCGGACGCCATTATGGGCGTACCAAAGGGGGGCAGGAGGCCGCCTCCCATCGTGGGCCAGGACAGAAAATGGCGCCAAAAGTGGAAACCGCCCCCACCAATAGAGACTGTGATGCTGGAGGTGTCTGTCAGCGTGAAAGAACTACCCCTGGAGCTGACAGTCACCGAGTTGCCCCGGGACCACCCTCGAAGTGGGAGGAGACGAAAGAAAAGAGCAAAGATGGGTGTCGCTTGGAGCAGTCTAGAACGAGCGCACCCGGAGGCGAGGTGTCCAGAGCAAGAGCACCCGGAGTCGAGGAGAGAAAGAGTAGACCCGGGAATGGAGCGGCAGCAGAGCAGCACCGGCCCGCTGGCCAGGAGCCTGCAGAAGGAAGAAGGAGGAGAGCAGAGCAGCACCGGCCCGCTGGCCAGGAGCCTGCCGGAAGCAGAGCAGAGCAGCACCGACCCGATGGTCAGGAGCCTGCTAGAGTCGACAACCCCGCTAGGCTTAGCGGAGATCCTGGCGCAGCTTCCCCGAGATCGGGAGTGCGCGCGGAGTGCCCTGGAGGGCCTCGCGGGAAGGATGGCCCGAGTGCAGAGGGAGATCCTGGCGGAGTGGGGCCGGGAGATGGCCCAGCAAGCTGGAATCCGTTCACGGAACCCGCTCCCTTGGAAGCAGACACCGACTACCTCTGCGGATGACGCGGGAGGACCCAAGGCCGGAGACGGCGCAGAAGAGGGAGCGAGACGTATGGCAGCAGGTAAGGGGGATGCCTATACCCCATACCGGAAGACCACCCACCTGCCCCAGCTCCCCGTCGCAGAGCCCGAAAGTCCCCCTGCCGTACCCGAGACCGCCATGACACCGCCACCGACTAGGCCCCAACCGGAAGCCGCCGTCGCGACCCCAGTGACGTCACGCGTCGTGACCCGGAGCGTGGCGCAGGAAGAAGAGCCTCCGGCCTGGTCACAGGGCCTAGCGTTTCCGGGCGCCGCATCCAAAGCAGAGCCATCTACCTCCGCGGAGCCTCCGGCCTGGTCGCAAGGCCAGGTAACCCAGGGCGCCGCCGTCCTTACGGTGCCCTTCACCTTCCAGGTGCCCCAGGCCTGGCCGCAAGGCCTGGGCAACCCGGGCGCCATCACCACCGCGCCCGCGCCCGTAATACCAAGGGTGCCACACCTGGGGGAGGACCTCTTCGGCCAGCTCACATGGCCGGACGGGCGGCCCTTCATCTGGCCCGAAGGGTACCCTGAGCTAGAGCGGCAGCAAAGACGAGGGCCCTTGTGTGAGCCCCTGATCCCGGCTCCAAAGCCCGTGACTCGGGTCTCGCCTCCACTCGAGGAAGCCCAGTTCGTGTGGGACCCCACGGGAGAAGATTTGATGGGGTTCACCGGAGAGACTCGGGCAGCTGCAGCAGAGCGTACCGAGTGTTGCCGTCAACAGCTGGCAGAGTTCAAGAGAGAGCGGGAGGAGAGGCGGGCCAGAGAGCAATGGGCCCGGACCCGCAGCGCGGAGCAAAAGAGCCGGACCAGAAGGAACCCCCGTGCAGCAGATCGTCCCCGTACCATCGGGACGGTAATAAAGTTTAATGCGCAGCATGGGTGGGGCTTCATAAAGGACCAGAACACCATGGGTGACGTCTTCGTTACCCGACGGGATGTCGAGTCTCACCTGCCAGAGGGTCACAAAGGCCGTGACCTCTACGTCGGTGACGAGGTAACGTTCACCCGGCACAAGTGTGCCAAGGGACCTTACGCCCTCCACGTGCATCGCCTGACAGAGGAGGAGTTGCGGTGTAGGGAGGAAGAGCCAGAAGACCCGGACGGGTTCAAGGCTAGGAGGTACTACGATTAAGAACAGTAGTAAAGAGAAACTGTATATAGTTACCCGTCGGGGTACACAAGAAACCGTGGCTGCTTTAACGTTTAGTCCCCGTTGGGACCAGTGAACAGTTTAACCCGTGTGTCCCTTACCCAAACCAGGCTGAGGACTGTGAGCAGCCATCCCTTTCCCTTACCTGGCCGGGGACTGAGAACGGCCAAATTCTCTTGTAAATAGTTGCGCTTCCTAAGGCGCCCCCTACTGGTTTTATGAGAAAATGCTTTTCAAAAGACTGTCGCACTTTACCTGGTCACGAGTTGCACGGTGACCAGAGAAGGAAGAAAGAAAGAGACGACGAGAATGTTATGATGATGATGTTTATATGAAAAAGTTTATATATATATAATATTTTATATGTTTTATATGTTTATAAAAATTTGTATGTTCGGTGTTTTTGTCTTTGCAGCCCGAGGACGTGCTGTGATTTACCAGGGGGGAATGTAGCACCCTGAGGATTCGGCTGCTACAGGGGTATTGCACCTCAACCCAGAGGTGTGATATTCCACTCCCGGGTAAGGAAGGAGTGTGGAACTGAGCTCAGATAGACTGCATGCACTACATACATCCCATTCCAGAGGAGCAGGCCGACGGCACTCCCACTTAGAAATGTGCAGGTGCGACCGAGCCTGTTCCTGGCTGGAGTGGGAGGGGGGAGGAACATCCCATGTAGTGTAGGGGCAGATAGGGGGAGCAGTCTGGGTAGTGATAGGAGCTCATTGGGTGCTGGTCACCTGAGCTCACACATAGAGGGATATATAAGGAGGGCACCAACTAGGATCAGGGTCAGACGCAGAGAGTAAGTGAGACGCAGAGAGTAAGTCAGATGCAGAGGACAAGCCTGCAGAAAGAAACAACAGCCCTGGAGAGAGAGTGGAGTAAAGAAGGAGACCCAGAGGGGGACAAAGAAGGGACCCAAGAACCCAAATAAGAACACCGGGTGAGGAGTCAGCAGAAGGGTACCGGAACCCAAGCTGGTGGGGGTAAAGACATTCCCCAGCCAGAGACCGGAGACCGTGGGCAGAGTCTGTCACGGTCACCCACTACATTCACCCTGAAGGCACACCACATGGAGGGTCAGGGAACCTGAGGCCAAAGGTTGCCCAACAGAAGGCCCGAGGGAGCTGGATTTAGGTGAATCACTGGTGGGGACGGTTGAAGGAAGGACAGAGGGAGAGCTCAGGGCCACGCTCCGGACTTGTTTGGGGGTTGGCCGGATCCAGGACCTGGTGGACGCAGCACGGCTCGGGAGGTCACTTGGAGCTAGAGTGACCAGGAACATCTGCAGTAAGTAAAGACCCTTAACTGCACTACCTGAGTCTGTCATCATTACCGGCTGCACCGCACCACCACAACCCCCATCCTCTGCGCCTGTCCCCTCTGAGGCTATACCCCTCCCGTTGGGGGTTATCCCACCAAGCTGCGCATCCACCATCAGCCTCAGCGGACCCTGCTGCAGCGGCGGCCACAGTGACCGCATCACAACGGGTGGCGTAGTCGACACAACGAACTTTAATAACATCAGTAAAGACTGCCACATAACCTTGAGCTTGACGCCCTGGGCACGGGACCGGGTCACAGCCGCTCGGAGACTACAACCCCCCATCTGATCCGGTGCCGGGTATTCCCCTCAAAAAGGAATATGTCCCAGGGGGCGCGTCATATAGCTCAGCAGCTCCCTTCTATCCCTGCCTGAGCATAGTGTTTCCTTCAGTGTGTGCTTGCACTCTGAAGGTGCCAGGTCCCGTCTCTTGTCTCCTGCTTTTTGTATCAGTTCCCGTGTCTGAACTGAGTCCTGTATGTCTCCTGCTTTGCGGTATCAGCTCCCGTGTCTGAACTGTGTCCTGTATGTCTCCTGCTTTGCGGTATCAGCTCCCGTGTCTGAACTGACTCCTTTCTGTGTTCTCTTGTCTGTCCTGTCTGAACACGCTCCTAGCCTGTTCCTCTCGCCTTCTAGTGGCCGATTTCCTAGACCCGCTCCTGTGTCTGGTCTGTCCTGTCTGAACACGCTCCTTGCCTGTTCGTTCCGCCTCTCTGGGGGCCGTATTCCCAGACCCGCTCCTGTATCCCTCTGCAGTGTCGGTCTCCTCCGTACACTCAGTTCCAGTCTGAACTCTCTCCTGTCCTTTACCTGTTTTGCCTCTATGTCCGTTCCCTTCCTTTTTCTGCAGAGTCTGAACTCGTACCTAACTCCTGCTTGTTGTCTCTGCAAGTACTGTGTGAGTATCTGGCTCTGTCTTTCCCTTCCTGTCTGTTCCGTGTGAACAGAGCCCTGTCCTCCCTGCTCAGCCTTGTCTGCACTCTAGCTGTGCTTGCCTGTAACCCTCTGCCTGTATTGTTCCTGAGTCCCGGTGTGTACTGGGTCCTATCCCGCCTGTGTTCCTACCTGCTAGTGCCTCCCTGTCTGCACTCTAGCTGTGCTTGCCTTTACCCCCCTGCCTGCATACCCGCCTGCCTGCATACCAGTCGTGCCTGCCTATACCCTCCAGTCTGTGTGCCAGCCTACCAGCCTGTTCCTGTATTCCCCTGTGTGGGTCAACAGCCGTGTCCGGGGTCTGTCCTGGAGTAGCACCTGGTCCCTCTGCTCGGTTCCTCCTTGGTGCACTGGCGTCGTATGCCGTCGTGCGACCCTGGTCGGATCGGGTGAATACTTAGTCACGCCCCTCCAGGCATTCACTCTCCGGCACGGTCCAGTGGAATCACTACCAATCCCACGCACACGCCGCTTAGCCCGGGCGTGTGCATAACAATCTGACCAGAGAACATTCTTCCAAAACGTTTTAGGCTTTCTCAGGTAAGTTTTGGCAAACTCCAGCCTGGCTTTTTTATGTCTCAGGGTAAGAAGTGGGGTCTTCCTGGGTATCCTACCATACAGTCCCTTTTCATTCAGACATCGACGGATAGTACGGGTTGACACTGTTGTACCCTCGGACTGCAAGGCAGCTTGAACTTGTTTGGATGTTAGTCGAGGTTCTTTATCCACCATCCGCACAATCTTGCGCTGAAATCTCTCGTCAATTTTTCTTTTCCGTCCACATCTAGGGAGGTTAGCCACAGTGCCATGGGCTTTACACTTCTTGATGACACTGCGCACGGAAGACACAGGAACATTCAGGTCTTTAGAGATGGACTTGTAGCCTTGAGATTGCTCATGCTTCCTCACAATTTGGTTTCTCAAGTCCTCAGACAGTTCTTTGGTCTTCTTTCTTTTCTCCATTCTCAATGTGGTACACACAAGGACACAGGACAGAGGTTGAGTCAACTTTAATCCATGTTAACTGGCTGCAAGTGTGATTTAGTTATTGCCAACACCTGTTAGGTGCCACAGGTAAGTTATAGGTGCTGTTAATTACACGAATTAGAGAAGCATCACATGATTTTTCAAAGGGTGCCAATACTTTTGTCCACCCCCTTTTTTAGGTTTGGTGTGGAATTATATCCAATTTGGCTTTAGGACAATTCTTTTTGTGTTTTTTTCATTGAAGACAAATTAAATGAAGATAATAATACCAAAGAATTTGTGATTGCAATCATTTTCAGGAAGAAACTGAGTATTATCTGACAGAATTGCAGGGGTGCCAATACTTTTGGCCAGCACTGTATATTTGGACAGAGACAACATTTTTCTAATTTTAGTTCTAGACATTACCACAACGAATTTTAAACAAAACAATTCAGATGCAGTTGAAGTTCAAACTTTCAGCTTTTATTTGAGGGTATCCACATTAAAATTGGATGAAGGGTTTAGGAGTTTCAGTTCCTTAACATGGGCCACCCTGTTTTTAAAGGGACCAAAAGTAATTGGACAGATTAAATAATTGTAAATAAAATGTTCATTTCTAGTACTTGGTTGAAAACCCTTTGTTGGCAATGACTGCCTGAAGTCTTGAACTCATGGACATCACCAGACGCTGTGTTTCCTCCTTTTTGATGCTCTGCCAGGCCTTCACTGCGGTGGTTTTCAGTTGCTGTTTGTTTGTGGGCCTTTCTGTCTGAAGTTTAGTCTTTAACAAGTGAAATGCATGCTCAATTGGGTTGAGATCAGGTGACTGACTTGGCCATTCAAGAATATTCCACTTCTTTGCTTTAATAAACTCCTGGGTTGCTTTGGCTTTATGTTTTGGGTCATTGTCCATCTGTAGTATGAAACGACGACCAATCAGTTTGGCTGCATTTGGCTGGATCTGAGCACACAGTATGGCTCTGAATACATCAGAATTCATTCGGCTGCTTCTGTCCTGTGTCACATCATCAGTAAACACTAGTGACCCCGTGCCACTGGCAGCCATGCATGCCCAAGCCATCACACTGCCTCCGCCGTGTTTTACAGATGATGTGGTATGCTTTGGATCATGAGCTGTACCACGCCTTCTCCATACTTTTCTCTTTCCATCATTCTGGTAGAGGTTGATCTTGGTTTCATCTGTCCAAAGAATGTTCTTCCAGAACTGTGCTGGCTTTTTTAGATGTTTTTTAGCAAAGTCCAGTCTAGCCTTTTTCTTCTTGATGCTTATGAGCGGCTTGCACCGTGCAGTGAACCCTCTGTAGTTACTTACATGCAGTCTTCTCTTTATGGTAGATTTGGATATTGATACGCCTACCTCCTGGAGAGTGGTGGTCACTTGGTTGGCTGTTGTGAAGGGGTTTCTCTTCACCATGGAGATTATTCTGCCATCATCCACCACTGTTGTCTTCCGTGGGGGCCCAGGTCTTTTTGCATTGATGAGTTCACCAGTGCTTTCATTCTTTCTCAGGATGTACCAAACTGTAGATTTTGCCACTCCTAATATTGTAGCAATTTCTCGGGTGGGTTTTTTCTGTTTTTGCAGCTTAAGGATGGCTTGTTTCACCTGCATGGAGAGCTCCTTTGACCGCATGTTTACTTCACAGCAAAACCTTCCCAATGCAAGCACCACACCTCAAATCAACTCCAGGCCTTTTATCTGCTTAATTGAGAATGACATAATGAAGGGATTGCCCACACCTGTCCATGAAATAGCCTTGGAGTCAATTGTCCAATTACTTTTGGTCCCTTTAAAAGCAGGGTGCCACATGTTAAGGAGCTGAAACTCCTAAACCCTTCATCCAATTTTAATGTGGATCCCCTCAAATGAAAGCTGGAAGTCTGAACTTCAACTGCATCTGAATTGTTTTGTTTAAAATTCATTGTGGTAATGTCTAGAACCAAAATTAGAAAATGTTGTCTCTGTCCAAATATATATGGACCTAACTGTATATAAAATATTGTATGTACCCCAAAATTGTATCAAAATTGTCATCTCGCCACCCAAAAGCAAGCCCTCACAGAGCTCCATTGAGAGAATCTAAAAACATCACAGTTCTCAAAAAGTGGCGGCGGAAACCATCTTTTTTTCCGAATTGTCTTTCAACACTTAAATAAGATACATGTTTGGTGATTTATTCATGTGGCTAGGTCACTTTTACAGTACAATGAATGCTGTAAATAAAGAACCCAAAAAACAATTGCTGAATTGCATTTTTTTTTTTGCAATTTTCACTGCACGAGGAATTTTTCGTTCTCGCGTTCCAGTACATAGAATATTGAAATTAATGGAGTCATTCAAAGTTAAAACTCATCGCGCCAAAAAAAAAAAAAAAGTCCTCATACATGAATGTGGAAGTAAAAATAAAAAAGTTATGGCTTTTGGACGAACACGAGGAAAAACACAAAAAAGGGAAAAAAAAGGAAAAATGACCGTGTTCGAAAGGGGTTAAAATGACTTAGATGGACAAATCTTTTAAACCCTTTTATACATAGAGGTTGGGTATGGACATGAGCAAGTCATCCACATGTAGAGCTGTTTTGTGCTGCGACCAAACTAAGTGATGTCCTGATGAGACTTCAAGACAAAAGCTAGATGCTCGATGATAAGAACGAAAAGCGATCAGCTCAGTCTAGGAGCAAAACTACTGTGTAACGTTCGGAAACTCCAGGTGTAGAATCGCCCATGTGATGGAGCAGCACACAACTGTACCCACTAGTGACCGCAGTCCACTGAACTCCAACTCTGCTGTGGAAGCCAAGAGCCTGAAATCTCTGCTTCACTTTCAGTAGTGAGTCCTCGCTGACTTCTGCCATAAAGTGTGGACATTATTCAGGAATTCAGTATTTTTATGGCATTGATTTGTCGCAAGTGGACATTACTAGCGATGAGCGAGCATGCTCGTTACTCGAGATTTCCGAACATGCTCGGGTATTTTCCGAGTATCTTCAGCGTGCTCGGCCATTAGGTTTGAGTCACGCCATGCGCATGATTTGCGACTGTTTTACAGCTTTAATACATGTGAGGAATGCCTGTTTCTTAGGCATTCCTCACATGTATTAAAGCTGTCAAACAGTCCCAAATCATGTGCACGAGCTCGCTGTAGATACTCGGCGAGCACTCAAGCATGCTCACTGAAAGAGTTAGCAGAACATACTCGCTCATCACTAGACATTACACTTTATTTTTTTTTTTCTTAAATTTGATTAAGGAGTCTGATTTCTCACAAAACAGATCCAATATGGCGACTTAGAGGCAAAAGCTATAAAAGGCTGCAAATTGCATCACAACCACTGGGTGGTCATATTAGACAATTACAGAATAGTCATCTTGAGTGATATAAAATCATATTTTTATTTATTTTAAAAAGTTGGTCACCTTACGCCAGATCTCAGGATTTGTATATATGGTAAAATGTAAGAAAGGAAATATCTGTATGACATTGCTGCCAAAGGACATTTTGTCTCCGAAGTCACAATATATATTCTCATATACTCATGCTCTGTGGATACGGCACTCATATCTCGTCTTATTGTTGCAGTTTGGGTTACAATAATCTACCAGACACTTCCTGCATGCAGTTGACATCTGTATTAAAGAATAATCCTTTCGTCAAGAAACTTGACCTGACTGGTAACCGTCGGTTTGGTCCTGAAAAGAGTGATTTAGGGAAAACTACGAGCATTAAATCATTCAATATAAAAGGGTAAGTAGAAGAATGTGTGTCGCGACTCGGTTGTCGGGTATCTCAGGACCAGGGGCTCCTTCCCTGACCCTAATGCTAAGGGATCCCTAGCTGGCCTTGTTCCCCAGATTACTTCTGAAGGTGAAGACGTTGGGGCCACATACATTGTCTGAGCTCCTCCCCCACCCAGGGAAGAGGGGAGTAGTAGTGTATGGTAGTACACCAACCAGACTAACAAGGTAATACAAACAGACATAAAAGAAAATGCCAATCATACAAATATATGCATACAAACAACAGAGGATAACACCGGGGAGTGGAGGATGGGGAAAACCAAAGTAGGAGAAGGAGAGGATTAACACATAACCAAAACCATGCAACAGTCTTAGCTAATTCCACCAAACTCCTTTTCAAACAACAAATCACCAAACTCCTAACCATGCAGCAATGAACCTAGCTCTGGCAATAACTGCTTGCTAGAGCCCAGAATATATAGGAGAGGGGAGTGGCTAACACTGAACAGCTGAGAGCCAAGGCAGGGAAGCTTCCAAAAACTCTCAGCAGCAGATTAACCCTTGCACTGCTAAAATAAACTTGCACCATTTAACATGAAAGTGAAAGGTTTCTAATAAGTGCAGTAGAGGTAGGAATCAGACACCGTGGTCCTCTGGCTCCTCTCTGTCACTGTAAACCCGTGACAGTGTGCACAAGACTAGGAAATGTGGTGGAGCAGCTGAGAAAATAGTTGCATTCTAGTTTATGCTCCCCATATACTGGAATTGGCATGAACATAATGGTGGAATTGGTTTATCCAGTATTTCAGGATTTTACCAAGTTAGGCTACGTTCACACATGTTGTGTTTTGCTGCGTATTTTGCTGCTGATTTTTATGCAAATTTTCAGCTGCATCTTGCACTACCAGCAAAGTCTATGAGAAAGCAGAATCCTCTGTTCACACGTTTCTTTTTGTTTGCTGCGTATTTTCTGCCTTGGTTGTGTTTTTGGAAATTAAAGCGTGTCACCTCCTTCAGCGTTTTTGCAGCGTTTTTTCACGTATAGGAAGTAATGGGTGGTGAAAAAAACACTGCAAAAATGCACTTGCTTTTTTCAGCGTTTTTGATGGCAAAATAGAATAGGACTTTTTTTTCCACAGAACTTTATATACATACTTAAATAGAGACAGAAGGACAGTGAAAAAACGTTGCAAAAACACATCAAAAAACGCAGGAAAACCTGAATTTTTGACGCAGCTGATTTCCTGCCAGAGAAAAGTTGTCAGCAGATTTGCAGCAGATTTAGCTGCAGAAAAAAACACAACGTGTGTGAACATAGCCATAACATTTTAAAACAAAATCAAGATTGGTTAGATGAAAATAGCAAAAGCTGGAGAATCCGGAGTAATATTTGAGTATCAATATTCCTCCTAAATCATTGCCAGTAGCTCATTTATTGGATCCCTCACTAAAACTACCTACATCTCACACTATGGAGGCTACTAAAAAAAATTTAAAAAAATATGCACCTTAAATATAAAAACAGTAAAGATGTAGATAAAATAAAAAAAATCCCCATTTCATGTTATGAAATAATTCTCCCTTCTTTATCATTAACTCCTTAATGTCGGTGCATCATATTTTGGCTCCCTGCCTTTACCGTGAACTCACAAACTGAGCACACAACTTTTCCGGCAGATGATGGCTGTAATATACAGCCATCATCTGCCTGTAACAGCTGCAGGTGGAGTGGAGCGCTGTGAAGTGCTGCTTTCAATCGGTGACAGCGGCATTTATAGTGTGCCAGCAGGGGGTGCACTGTTCTATGTGGCCATCTGCATGCCAGTGATGTGAGTGCAGGGTGCCAAAGGGTTGCCATGACGACAAGGGTCCGCTGAAGACCCCTGAGCTTGACATGATTGTACTCCCAAGAAAGCCAGCCTGTGGATGACAGTCATAGGAGACCATGATTTTTGCTATACATAGCAATACTATGTTACTGCTGTGCATAGTATAGGCTTCTGATCGCAGGTTCAAGTCCCCTAAGGGGACTCACAAATACAATAAAAAGTAAAAAAAAATATGAAAAAAATAAAAACAATATAAAAATACAAATCACCCCCACATTGTCTCCATTAAAATTAGGAAATAATAAAAAATACACATTTTAAATCACTGTGTTCCTAAAAGTCCAATCTATCGAAATCTAGAATAAATTATTCTGATCGATAAGCAACATAACGAGAAAAAAAGTCAAACCCATAGAATTAAGAGGTGACAAAAACATTATATCTACCTCAAAAATTGTATCAATAAAAACAATGACTCTCGGCCCAAAAATACAGCTCCATATCCTGAAAAAATCTCGAAAAATATCGTCACATTCTAATTTTTTATTTATTTTTTTTTACAAATTTCTATACTATATTACTATATTATACATGTTTGGTATCTCCGTAATCGCACTTACCCGGAGAATCATATTGTCAGGTAATTTTTACCGTAAAATGAACACTGCAAATAAAAAACCCAAAAAACAATTGTGGAATTGCACTTTTTTTTGCTATTTTCCCTCACTTTTTTTCCTCTTTGTTATCCTTAAGCCACTTTATTACCATTTTGGCTTTCCAGTACATCACATGATAAAATAGATGGTGTTATTTAAAAGTACAACGTCTTGCGCAAAAAACAAGTCCTGACATCACTATGTCAATGGAAAAATATATCAGTTATGGATCTTGGAATAAGGATAGGAAAAATAAGAGCACAAAAACGAAAAATCTCCTGGCCCTTAAGGGTTTAAACTCTTGGAAAAAGGACTCAATATTCTTGAATATGTTTATATAGATCAAATACCAATTTCTTATCAAAATATTTAAAATAAATTCAAATTTAAAGATTTGGAGCTTTTAACATTTCAGACTATTAGGAACTATTTTAACAAATAACTGAAACACAATTTTATGCTTGTCGAGCCTTTATTTAAACTATTAAACCACTCCACAAGTAAGATACTTTGGACAAACAAACACCTATATACATATTTTAATTCTGATTCAAGTTTAACTAAAAATATCATTAAGAGTTGGGAAAATTCTATACAAAAAAAAAACATTTTAATTTAGACCAATGGGCAAATGCTTGCAAAACAATCTATCCTTGCACGACTTGTGCCACATTACAAAAATCCATTCTGGGTGGCATTTATCACTGGTCAAACTGAAGAAAATATACCTGACACAGTCCGCACCCAGAGAGAATCTGATGATAATGCAAATATTTTTTTAATATTTTTTTGGAACTGCCCCTTATCCAATCACTTTGGGTAGAAGTTGCAGCCTGTGGAGACATAAGGGTCAGTGGGTGCTCTCGTCCACTGGCCTGGCTGTCTTCAGAAAGACCACACTGAACACCCAAACTCCTTTCCTGTAGGCAGAATACTACTCAGACAACACAGGGTGAGGGTAAAACAGTGTGGCAATACTCTATTGAACTACAAAGTGGACGATAAACACATAGAACAGTCCCAGTAAATACCCAAGATGGTGCAACATTACACAGTCTCACCCTTCCTTCTCCACCTGCCTGGGATAAAACAGCTGTGACTTTCGAGACTTCAAGGGCCGACTACCTTAACCGGTGACCCCCACTTCTGGTGGGCCCCCACAGAGAGAAGGTAATGACAAGCTTTGGAAGCTGGCAGTCCATCGAGGTACAAGGCCAGGAGACCCGATGGTCCCAACCTGGCCTCTCTGAGAGTTTCCATGGGGCCAGGCGACCGGTGGGTCCTTCCTGGCAACTCCAAATGTCTCCATGGGTTCTAGGCGACCGGTGGGTCCCTCCTAGCAACCCCAAAACAACATATCCATGGGGCCAGGTGACTTCTGCGGCCTCTCCGGGACTCCCCAAAAGTATCCATGGTCTCGCAGATTCAAATCTTTCCAGTCAGGGCCAGTACCTTTAGGCTAGAATCATATAGAATACAAATCTGTGCCTCTTTAGGAAATGCTACGCAATCCATCTACTGTCTTGGAAGATGTTTCTCATTCTCCTTGTAAAGTCTTTTCTGATGTTCCTTGATTCTCTTTCCCAAGAATCATTCTGTCATAGAAACACATGTCCCTTCTTAATTACACATCCACAGGTTAAGAATTAGTGATGATATTATTCCACAGGACTTGAGTATCCACAGCTCATCCCCCAAGATTGACTGTCAGACACCCTACAATGGTATTTAACATATCTAGAAAACATTCATTGTTCTAGCTAATCTATTTATGAATCCTGCTTTGAGCAGGGGGTTGGACCAGATGACCCAGGAGGTCCCCTCCAACTCTACCATTCTGTGATTCTATGATTTACATAGTTTGTATCACAGGGGCTCTTGTAAATACACATCATTGTTTCAGAATCAAAGAGCAGATAACATTCAGGGTTATACAAATTTATGGTCTGTGTTAATCAACTAAAGAAGAACACAGATTAAAGAGTCAACATAAAAATAAAGGTATGCTGCTCTTGCCATCAGAAAGTATGTCTGGCATAATTAAGATTTTACGCTGTATCGTCACATCAGCATATATTACATTCCTAGCAAGGACACAAGCTGGTGCAAGTGACAGAGTCTCACCTTTCCGCTGACTCGCCGGTGATTAGAAATTCCGTGACTTCTGGACATTCAGGGCCAACTAACCCAACAAGCATCACTCTGCTTTTGGAGGGCACCTACAGAGAGGAGGTAGTGGCAAGCTTAGGAAGCTGACCGAGCACAGCGAGGTATGTGGCCAGATGACCTGATTGTCTCAACCTGGGTTATTCAAATTAATTCATGGGCATAGTGTTGGGGAGTGGGCAATTCTGTTATCCACCAGCTGGAATCATGGTCCCTAGGCTGATGTCCTGTAGAATCACACTGGTGACAGAAGGAAGCCCTTTTTTATATGCCATTTCAGGGCATTGTCCCACATGATTGGGGGAGATAGTCATGGCTGTTCCCTCTTTGTTCGATTTTCAATTAAACTGCATAATTGTCCTCCAAGTAATGCAGAGTAGTACACAGCAGGGGACTAATGCAATGCGTAATCAGCAGGCTTCCACAAATTAGCATACAAAAAGGATCATTGTACAGTCTCACATGAAACAATGGCTCATGTTCCTTGAATTACTGAACAAAAGAAAATACATCTGCCATAATTAGGAACAATTCACCCCCGCACAAGTGGCCAGATTGATGCTGAGTCTTCACACAGCCCTCTTACAGATATTAATAAATAGCAGTCTACAATTGTCTCCCCAACTTGCATTGTTGCCAATTGGTCTTGAACAATCTCTATAGAAGCTAGATGTATCATATCACATATTTCAATCATAAAAAATCACCAAATATTTTATTACTTAAATTGGAAGAATATCATTCCCCCAAAGTTATCAGATATAAAAGTGACAACTTCCTCCCACAATATATATCAGCATAATCTATTTTGCAGACAAAACAAAATATCTAAGTTCAAACAAACTATGGAGTTTCTCGTACGCGACTTCTCCTGCTCCAATAGCTTCAAATTTATAGTACATGTCTAACCCTGTGATTAATTACCTAAGCATTATATTTGATTTTTAGTGTTATGTATGATTCATATATTGTTAGAATTATAAAACCAAAGGATTTATTTAATAACATTTATTATCTGTTTATATCTATCAAACTAATTCATCTGTATGAGAAGTATCATAAGCGGTTCAAAATTATTACATAATTGTTTTTATTCTTTCCCTTCTGTCCCCTTCCCTTTCCCACACTAGTGGTCCCCATTTTTCTCTCCACCTTCCTATATTCTACTCTCCCTATTATGATTATCATATAAATGCCAATAAAATTGTTTGTAAAATAAAATCTCAAAAATAATTGCTTATGAATAGTCATTTCTGACTGAGGGATAACTGATCCAGAAATGTATTAAATATTTTTCCATGGTGATAATTGTTATCGCTCCAAGACAGTAGCATGTAACTGGTATTAAAGAGGACCGGTCACCTAATTTTACATGTTGAACTCCACAAAAGATGTAATCAAGGCTGTACAGTGGAATAAAATATACTGGTTTGTTTTTAATTTTGCCTGTACATTGCAGAGATAATAGCAATCAAAGTATTGGCACATAATGAGTTACCTCTGGGGTCATGTATTTCTTCTTCATGTATGGGATCCAAGGGGAGAGTGACATGTTAAGCATGTCAAGGTGAGGAGACCTTTAAGCCGCAATACTCCTCACTTTGACATGCATAACATGTCACTCTCCGCAAGGAGAAAAGTTACCCCTTAGATACCGGTGTGACGCCTCTCACCCAGCCAAACCAGATCTCACATTTTGCACTGATGAGGGGCAGTACCCTGAAACACAATGTCTGCAAATTGAGATTTTCGTTTTGGCTTTCATCCTAAGTCATGTGACAAGACTCGTTAGAGAGACGATATTGACTTTTAGGATTGCTGCTTCCTGTAGGTGGCACTAGAGTTCTAGATCTCTTCCTCTCTGAAGAGAAAATTTGCATTCTTCGTGTATGAAATGCTGTTTGATAACACCCACTTGGACAAAATCATTTGCCAATTGCTAATTTACAGAAAATATATGTGTGTTTTAACATATATAGCACAAGAGAACAAAGCCTCTTACAATGAAAGGAGAGGGATCACAGATCACAGACTGTCCTCCTTAGCTGATAGTCTTTGCTTTCCAACAAGGCCTAGATCTTGGCTCTATCTATTATCTAGTATGAGATTCATCCTTGGAAGTATAAGAGTTAAGAACTGTAATCGCTTCTGTGTATATTATTGAATGGTCGAAGCTATCCGTTGGGCGACAGTTCTCTGCTTTATAAAGGCAGCAAGGCTCCTAGAAATAAACTTGATGTGTTTATGAAAAACAACAGTAAATTGCATAACTTTTGTTTTTTGCAGAGAGTCTTCTATGTTCCCAGGCATTCAAGTGCATGATATAACTTCTGATGATGGTAAGGATTCTTCCTCTTCTTCCTTCTTACAACAATACTATTACTATATTCAGAAAATAATCCTACAATATATGTACGATTTACAATGATTCCATAAGAAATGTCCTAAAAAATACACTGAAAGAGGACCTTTCACCAAATTTTTCACGTTGAATTGGACGCATGATGTAATGGTGCCTGCAGAGCAGGATACAATGTTTTTTGTTTTTTTGTGATTTATATTAATTACGCTTCTCTGTTGCAGAGATATTAGCAATCACAAAGTATTTGGCATCTAATGAGATACATTTTTAAGTTAAAGTAGGTGTTATCAGACAGTTTTCACTAGGCACATTAACTCCTCCTTCCTGAATAATCTTAAGCAGACAGCAACATGGGAAAGAACGAACCCCACCACAGCTTAGAGTAGATTTGTCCTTGTGTGAGATATAAAATTACAGTCCTGATCCCCCGGTCTAACCTCCTGCATGATTAGAAAAGCTCAGATTGCTGGCATCTTTCAGATTAAGTCCCTGTGTAGAGAGGGGCAGTGCAGCAAAATTTACCTGTGTCACATTACAAACTCTTCTATTGGGTCTCCTCCTCTAATACCACTGTTAGCTCTGCTGTGCTGCCTCTCCCCCACACTGCCAGATTGAAGATATGTCAGCAATAACACATGTCTTTTGTGCTCAACTTGTAATCACTCAGCAGGGAGATGAGAGTAGGGTCTCATTAAATAGTTCAGAACAGGCTGGTGAGATGTAGTGACCGGCCTGATCTCACTGCAGAGTGAGTACAAGTTGCTTGAGCACAGCAGACATGAGTGTGATTACTGTAATCAGAAGAACTGATAGAGTTGTTTGTAATGTGACACAGCTAAACTCTGCTGTACTGCCTCTCCCCCACATTGACTCATGCAGAAGGTTAGACCAGGAGATCATGGCTGAATCGTTACCTTTCACACGCTGGGATACTTGCTCTAAGCTATGGTGTGGGAGTGTACTTCTTTCCTGTGAGTGCTACTGCCTTCTTATTTGTCAGTATTATACAGTGAGAAAAAGTACACCCCCCCCAGTGAAAACTAACTGATAACATCAACTCAAACTTAAAAAAAGTTCTCATTAGGTGGCAAATACTTTGATTGCTAATAGCTCCACAACAGAGCAGTGAAATAAAAAAAAAGCTTCGCTCTGCAGCCGCTATTACATCATGTGTCGAGTTCAACATGATAAATTTGGTGAAAGGTCATCTTTAATGGGAAATCGGAGTACAATGAAGTAGGTAAATACATCTACTATATATGTAATAAGATTAAGAATCTTGAAAATTGAGAAAAAAAGTTGTCCATGTAAACAGTAATCATGCCTATCCAGCTCTATTTCCAAACGTAAGACAAAAAAAGTGTTCATGTTGGCCTCAATTTTGCCAATATACCTTAGGTCAGTATAGACAAAGGAAGGTATCGAACAATGTAGTAATTTAAGCTTCTCCTTTTCTTGGGGTACAGTAAATATGGCATTAATGTATCCAACTGTATGACTACATAGATGCCGTTATAGCCTATTAGTAACAGAGACATTTGTCAACGATAGGTTATGATAGCATTCATTAACTGACATGTTATGGAAAGTATCTGTTAAACAGATCCCGTATTAGTCTATGTATGGCCAATTCCACTGTTAGGACCCATCACAGCTTCCTGTTACCATGTCAAAAGATTTTTGTGTACGTCAAACTGAGGGGTCAATAACAAAATGTGAATGTACCCTGGAAGATATACAGTAATTTTACTGAACCCTCCTATAGCAATACTACATAATGTAATATAAAAAAATTATTATTACTTACAGAATCAAGTAAAAAATATGAAATATCACAGATGAGAGATCCTTTTATGTCACAGATGAGTGATCCTGAGATGTCACAGATGAGTGATCCTGAGTTTTCACAGATGAGTATTCCTGAGATGTCACAGATGAGTGATCCTGAGTTTTCACAGATGAGTAATCCTGAGTTGTCACAGATGAGTGAAATGATAGAAGAAGATGACATGAGCTGTAAACTATGTGAAAAGGTAACAGTTTTATCATCAAACATGAGAAATGTTGAAGGATCTCCTGACTCATAAACAATCTTTTCCTACATAAGTGCAGTTCTAAATAATACTTTATAACTTAATGTCATAGAGAAAAAATTAAATCCATACAGACATCCACAGAAGGAAGACGGGCTGACACTTCAACTTCCTTTGAAGTCGGACTACACATTAAACATGTGGGACTAATTATAGCTAGGGAAAAAAATGAATTATAACAAGAAAAATGATGGAGCAGATCTGACATGTCATTTACATGGAAGTAGCGTCCCCCTGCAGTGACCAGGTAATTACCCCAGAGAATGGTTTAAAGAAACAACAGTAAGACGGAGATTTGTTTATGCATAGGCAGAGAAGTGGAGGGGCATTCTTTGTTCCAAGGAGGAAGTTTCCTGTCATCAAAGAATCTTCGTAAACTTTTTATCTCTGGAGTCCAGATAAGAATATTGGGGTGTCCATTGATCCAATAATTATGGGAGATACATTTGTGGTGTCATAGTGAAAGGATGAACATAACACAGTCACTTACATGACTGTAAGTCTATTCTAACCCCTCCAACTTAATAACGTTCCAATAGATGATGCTATCCAGGTCATGTTTGATCTCTATGTAAAGTTAAAATTATAATAAGAAAGATGACAGCATTATCTACCGCCTGGGATCACCAGGGGTGAATATATCCTATAAGTTGGGGATATCATATAATTCTGAAGGACCTAGCACATCCCACAATCACCCCCTACATGATCTCATCAAGGGCAGGTATGTGTGTGTAATCTTGAGCTAATAAAAGGCAGTATTTGGATTTGGATCATTGTTCAATCTGGAAGTCATAAGTTTGCTGTCAGAGTGTACCATTTTCCCAATCAAAGTCCTTCCCTCTGCGCCATTTCCGTGACATCAGGTTTAGTAAATCTCTTTCATTATTCCTTTTTACTTTATGATATTTTATATATCGTATTGTTTTGTTCCAATTTTGTATCATCTTGTATATTTGTTATAAACACTGCCTATCTTTCTGGATTAAATATATAAAATTTAATAGCTTTGTTCCTCTTGCTCTGTAAACTGCAACACTGAAGCCATACGCTTCCTGTAACGGGTGTCCAATCAGCCTGTAAAAATGATTGGTGGCGACAGCTAGTAGTGGTTCTGTACTTTTTGTTATTGTGGAGTTGGCAGTGACCATTCTGGGATATATATATTCCATGAATTGGAATCAGAGGTGTATATACCGTACCCTCACTGTGAGTTTCCCAATAACCGGCCTAGTAGTGGAAGCAGCCACGGCCTCGTCCATCACTCGTCACTCAATTGAGCAATTGTCCTGACGATTGGAGGCAGAGGAGTTGCATTCCCATGACAACTTGTGGCAGTTGTGAGATCTGTATGATCTCTCCAGTATCATTTGTGACAAAATGATAACAATGGTGAGATCTATGTGATCCCCGGCTGTTATCCTTGACATATAATATTTATTAAAAAGGAGAAAAAATTAAAGAAATTTGCTGAAACCAGAAAATTTGATTAATATGCAATACACTTGTTGCTGCCATTTTATATACTGTAGAAGATTGCATTATTTAGAGAAGGAAGACGTGACCTTGGACGTGGCAGAGTGAGCTAACCCATAATGCCTTGCACCTCATGTGATATAGAATAGCCAATCAGGAGGGACTATCATGTCTATGAAATAGCAGAAAAATAAAATTCAGTAGCCATTTTTGTGGTGTATCTCAATAGTGGGTTGATTTCATAGCTCACAGCTTTACCATAGAGATAGAAAGCCATAAAACACTGAATAAACTACACAGAGAGTAACAGCACAGCAGTGGAGAAGATTAGTGTTTGAGGAAAAAGAATAATACAGATTTAAATGGGTTGTCCACCTCTTGGGCTGGGGATAGACTGCAGCGTTCACGTGACATAATGTAATGCAAGCACCCATAGACAGAGCATTGATGTTGCATTTGTGCATAAGCTCGCAACTAATATTGCTGAAAGAACATTTAGCTTTGCATCTGTCTCACAAAGTGTGCGTGTCACAAACTGTACTACTGTTTTATTAATCTAATTTGACGTAGGTGCACTCTACACGCTTATTGCTGCAGCTAATTTTTTAGCATGTACCTAGTATTTCTTGGTAGCTCCATTTTGGAGATGTTTAAATTGTGGTTCAAAAATGAAAGCAGATTATAGTGCTGTCAAAAATGCAAACGAAAAAGTGTATATGGCAATATACGAGGTTATACAAGAGAAAAAAAATCATGCCATGGCATCTGGCAATAAATATGTGGAAGCTGCACGTAGTAGCATCTCCACAACTGGCACCAGCTATCCGGGCAGTAGTACTAACGAAGACTGATTATAGTTGTTCTCCTTAGTCTCCTGAAAATGTATTTGTAAGACGTGTAGGACTATATTGCACATTGCTCTTCTCAGTCACAGCAGGATAATGTTACCTCTGACAGTGACTCTTCCTTTGTCAGTGTTCTGCGCAATCTTCCTCTTCAACAACTCATATGTTCAATTATGAACTTCCAGGTCTGCCAATAATATATGTTTTCTCTGACTCTAATCGAGTGCCTTTTCCCCAAAGCTACAGCATTCTCAGTGCTAAGAAAGATAATTCACAGCAAATTCTTCCACTTGATGTGTTAGTTGAGAAGAGACATTATTTGGATTTTGCAAAACCAAAGAAATGAGCCGGCATATAAGTTGGTACAGGTGCAATGAGTAAGAGCAGATTCACACTGTGGCCATTTCACAGACAAAATCCAAGAAAAAAAAAAAAATTGAGCATGCACCCTATAGTAAGTAAATAAGTAAATCGTAAAAGTACATGTAGATAACATGCGGCACATAGTTAACGCTATTTTGTTAAAAAAAAGCGTAAAAACCATCCCAACGCGACAAGGTGTGCCCAATCAGGACAGTCCTATCCTGTCTCTAGTATTAAAACTTTACCTTGTGTCAGCTGACCTCAATAAGAATAAGGGCCGAGCCGGACAGGGGCCGACTGTTCAGCCACCTGTCCATGGGAAGCTATATAGGTGATATGACTACCGCAGACGCAGCTTCAAAACCTCTAAGGAGACTATTAAATACAGTAAAAAAAAAGGTTTTAAAAATAACAACAAATTAAGAAAAAACACAAAAGTTCAAATCTTCCCCTTCTGACCCATTAAAAATAAAACAATTAAAAAATGCCCATATTTGGCATCACTGCATGTGTAAAAGTCCAATCCTTAATATATAACATAAATTAATCCGATCCGTAAACAGTGTAAAGAGAAGAAGATCGAAACTACATAGGCAATCAAAACATCATATCTACCCCAAAATGGTATCAATAAAAACATCAACTCAGGATGCAAAAAATAAGCCCCCACCCAGCACTATATCCCGAAAATGTAAAGCAATATGAGTCTTAGAAAATGGCAACATGTGAAAAGGGTTTTTTTTGTTTTTTTTACGAATTTCCGATTATCTTTCCACCACTCAAATAAAAAAAAAAACTATAGATATTTGGAATCTGTGTAATTGTACTGACCTGAAGAATCATATTGCCAGGTCAGTTTTACCATATAGTGAAATGTGTCAAATAAACACCCACCCCCTCCAAAAGTACAATTCATCCCGCAAAAAACAAGCCTTCATACTACTACATTGACGGAAAAATTAGAGTTATGGCTCTTGGAAGAAGGGGAGGAAAAAACGGAAAAACATCCTTGGGAGAAGGGGTTAATGGTTCTCTGAGGAATGTTCTGCCACACTCACTGAATTTGGGCAAATCGTCATGATCTGGTGCTGGCAGCTCCATTTACAATTTCTGATCAATGGCGTCCCAGATATACTCTATAAGGCCACACATCCAGAAGAATTAAGAAGGGAGCTGGCAGCTGCGGATCTTGATGATTTGCATTCAGCATGACAGCCTGACTTTATTATAAGTCACAACAGTGCAACAATATTATAAAGAGACACATTTGGGGTGCATTATTTTAAGGCATTGATGGTCTCTTTATTTAATTGTTCCTTTTTATTATAAAGCTCTTTCATTGTGCCTCTTTCTTATAATACTCCCCCATTATGCCTCTTAATGATAATTATAATTTCCTTTTGTGACTATCAAAGTATAAAAAGAAGTTAATACTCACCTCACACTGGTCCTACGCCAAGTGGTGCCACAGCTTGTCTCCTGCATGTGCAAGTAGAAGAGCAGGGAGCTGATGGTTCTTGCTCTCTGCTCCGCTACAGTTGCTAACAGTATCTGCATCCTGAAGATGATGATACTGTTAAAGGTTTTGCGGGCTGATGATGGCTAGTGCTGGAATGACCCATCTGGTTTTTGGCTGAATTGTCAGTTTTGCCCTGTGTAATATGCTTGTATATCACTATGGCTGCAGTGGAAAAATCCAATGTACATATTCGGAGATGAACCATAATAAGTAGTAAAAGTTTTTGCAATATATAAATACAGCAACGCTCCTTTCTATGGAGCAGGGAGGTGGTGTTTAATACATCTTAAGCAACAGTAGCCCTTTAATTATTATTGAATGAAACACGTAATTAAAAAAATATTCAAATTATTTTTTTATTTAATACAGAGACTGACAAATGATACTTACAGTATTATTGTTACTAGTGCTCAACATTTTCTGTCATCTTATCATGTTTTTCTTTATTTTATCAGTCACAGGAGTCGTTAGAAGTAATTACCCCCACCATGATCGGCAGCACATACCGGTAGGTGATTCTCTGTGACTGTTATATACAAAGTTTCTGCTTCAGTTTTGCAGATGTGTAACTTCTTACGTCTTAAAAAAAAAATACCAATTACCTATGGTAAGCTTTACCTTCTAGGAAACTTCACGAGATTAAAGGAGATCAAAATACAAAACTTTTCTTTTATGATAGTGAAGCAATTCACTTGGGAAAAAAGTAAAACACCAAACACTGCTGGTGACCCTGCCGGTTCTTGTACAAACTAGAGATCCTGAACCCGCAGTGCCCAGAGGTACCAGCGTGAGCATAGATAGCCCTAACCATAGACTAGATGATGGCAACTCGGACCTATGCTTGAAAGGCTGTCGAATGCTTCACGTACTTCCTAAAGAACCGTATGGCAGAGCAGAGTGCAAATTACCTACAGAAGGGAAAGTGTGCCGAAAGAAAAGATCCCAGAGTGAGTAAGACAAACCTCAAAATTCAAAGTGATTAAATATGTACTGTTAGAAAATAAGCCACCTACTTCCCAAAGAAACTGAAGACTAGTGCAGGGCAAAAAGTATAAATTGCAGAGAGATAAACCATAGCTGGTCTTTCATGGTCTGACTTAAATTACAGCAGTATGGCTGGACATCAAAAAGAGACTGCAGCAAGGATAACAAAAACTAAGCACCCGGAGAAAGGCTAAGTGCCCACGATGCAGAAATGCTCCGGATTTTTCCTGAGTGTTTCTGCATCTCCCTGGCAGAAAAAACTCATGAGGATTTTACATGCATTTTACCTGCAAGGGACCAGCGTAATTGAAGCGTTTTGATCATGCGATTTTGCATGTGGGTTGTCAAGCGCTTTCTAAGCGATTTTAGCATCACTTGGAAAGTGCTTGACAACTTGGTCACACTATATAAATCCATGCAACCAGCAACCGGCAACCGGCATGGATTTTATATAGTGTGACCAAATTAGTTAAAAAAAAAGAATAAGAATGGTAAAAAATAAAAAAAAAACATTATACTTACCTTCTGATGGCCCCCGGTCTCCTTATTTGATGCGTCCGGTCTTCCCGGTGTCTCGCGGTTGTGTAAAAGGACCTGCCATGACGTCATTTAGTCATGTGACCGGTCACATAACTAGATGACGTCATGGCAGGTCCTTTTAGACCATCGCAAGCTGCCGGGAAGCCAGGACGCATCGCTATGGAGACCGGAAATTTCCACAGCATATGCACAGCACATGTGGATTATCGTTGGGGAACATGGCAGACCTTCTACCATGCGTTTTTTAAGCATTTCTGCAGCGGAATTGCCGCTGCGGAAATGCTTAAAAAACGCATAGTGGGCACACAGCCAAAAGGTGTATCTGCTGTGGCTCGGCGGACAGAGAAGCTGCCCACAAAGCACAGGCTCAAGGGTTCAAACCCAGACGTATGTCACTTTCTCAAATATATGTAATTATTAAAGGTAAAACAATTACAATGTGGAAATAATAGATCTGATCATTTAAGAGACTGTTATGCTAGTGTAGCAGTTCACTCGGGATAATAGGTAAAGTTGAAAACTGTACCTGACCTGTTCCTGTACAGACTAGAGATCCTGACCCCACAGTCCCTCGTGGTTCCTGCGTGAGCAGAAGTAATCCTAATCATAGAATCATTGAATGTTAGAGTTGGAAGGGGCAACCAGAGTCATCGTGTCCAACCCCCTTTTCAATGCAGGATTCACTAAACCATCTCAGACAGATGTCTGTCCAGCCTCTGTTTGAAGACGTCCATTGAAGGAGAACTCACCACCTCTCGTGGCCGCCTGTTCCACTCGTTAATCACTGTCAAAAAGATTTCTTCTAATATCTAATCTGTATCTTCTCCCATTGCTTCTAGTCTTTCTTCGTGTAAATGAGAATAAAGCTGATCCCTCTACACTGTGACAGCCCTTGAGTAGTGATGAGCGAGCATGCTCGTTACTTGAGATTTACGAGCATGCTCGGGCAAACAAGGAGTATCTTCAGCGTGCTCCGGTGTCATATTTCCGTCTCTCTGTGTGCATGATTTGCGACTGTTTGACAGCTTTAATACATGTGAAGAATGTCTGTTTCTTACGCATTCCTCACATGTATTAAAGCTGTCATACAGTAGCAAATTATGCACACGGGAGTGATTCAAACATAACACCGAGCTCGCTGTAAATACTCGGTGCTCGTCCGAGCATGGTCGCCGAAAGGGTTAACAGAAAATACTCGCTCATCACTACCCTTGAGATATTTGTAGACAGCTATTAAGTCTCCTCTCAGTCTTCTCTATTATAAGCTGAACATTCCCAGATCCGCTAACCGTTCCTCGTAGGACATTGTTTGCAGACCGATCACCATTCTGGTAGCTCTTCTCTGAACTTGCTCCAGTTTATTCATGTCTTTTTTAAGATGTGGTGCCCAGACTTAAGACTAGAAGATGGCAACTTGGACCTATACTGCCTAAAAGGCCGTTGAGTGCTTCATGTTCCTCCTAAAGAACCAGAGGGCATATTAGAGTGTAAATTACCTACAAAAGGGAAAGTGTGCTGAAAAAGGGAAAGATCCCAAAGATCCCAAAATAAAGTATGTACTGTTAGATAATATGCCACCTACTTCTTAAAAAGAAGCAAAAAGATAGGTGCATAGTACAGTAAAGAGGTAAACCTTAGCTGGAATTTCACTGACTGGTTTTAAACAAAAACAGAATATCTGAACATCCAAATGAAGCTAATGCCAAACAGGAGGAACGAATATAAAGCCACACCCAAAAGTTGATAGGGCAGTCAAATAAAAACAACTGTGTTATGCTGAACAGACTGCAGCCAGAATAACAGAACCTAAAAACCTGGAGAAAAGATGTGTCTGCTGTGGCTCGGTGGAAAGAGAAGCTGACCATAAAACACAGGCTCAAGGATTCGAATCCTGGAGCACAACCGAGAAACAGAAGTTGGCTAAAGTTGGAAACTCCACAGTCTCGCTACTTTCACAGTTATGTGAGACTTCCTGCTTCTGAACTGGGAAATTCCACTGTTCGGGAAAGACTGTGTGTAAACACAAGAGTCCTCTCTTTTTGTTTCTGGATCTATTGGTATATGAAGCAAATTAAGATATATTCCTGTGTATTATGGAGCAACAGGGTGAAGAGAAGGCTTTAACAAACACGAAGGTAAAATGTGCTATAGCTCCTAATGTGTGTCTTTAGTGTTGGATTCAGATCAACACTTTAAGAGCAGCTATGTCACCATAGTAATGTAAACCCTTACAAGAAGCTATTTTTTCTTGCAGTGGATTAACCCTTTAGAAGCAACCATTGTATTCTATTGAGCAATGACAAAAGAACATGTCCTGATGCTCTGCTTATTGTGTCCCAGTCTACACAGCAAAGCTAAAACGTGACATGCAATATTGAAAAATATCAACCTAATAATGTACAGTTATGGAATTATTTAACCCAAAACACCTACTATGATGCAGCAAAATACCTTGGTGCAGAAAACTGTAACTCAACACCCAACATGACATATTCAATGGATTTTGCTGTATTAATGCTGTTCACCTCACCCTTTTAATTCTGCAACCGGGCTACAAAAAAAGCTTATACTCAAACATTAATTCCACTCACTTCTCTGTAGAAGCTGCCACATTATACAAATTATTTTTATATTTTAATTGGATAATTCAGCATTTGATTTATTTTGTAATAAGTGGTTATGCATATTTTAAGAATGTATTTAATATTGTTTTATTTTCACAGTCTATCCATTAAAGATCACAAATGGACATTGAGCAGTTTATTACTTTATATAATATACACTATCATTCTCCACTGTAACTGTGGGTAATTAGTTATATTGCAGTGGCAATTGTGCTGGAACTAATAACACCAAACCTCAGCCCGTCATCAGCTTCCAAGCAATCTTATAATCTATCACGTCCATCCACATCACTACAAGCAGCAGCATTGCTTCTCTATTCCATACACAATACTCACTGCATATGTGAAAGCAAAGAACAGAGAAGGTCAGCTTCTTAGGAAACACCCACTAAGCCTTAAATCTGCAGCTCCAAAGGTAGACGTGATAAAGAAAGCATGTAACTAATAACAATAGGCCTCAGTCTGTTATCAGCTTCCAAGCAATCTTGTAATCTATCACGTCCATCCACATCACTACAAGCAGCAGAATTGCCTCTCTATTCCATACACAATACTCACTGCATATGTGAAAGCAAAGAACAGAGAAGGTCAGCATCACAGGGAACACCCACTAAGCCCTAAATCTGCAGCTCCATAGGTAGACGTGACCAAGAAAGTATTGAAATAAAAAGAAGCAATATATAAATCAGCCAACAACATAGTGCTACACAGATCTAAAATATGTAACAGGCAGGAGGAAACAAGGTGACCTTGTTAGAAGAATTCATAAGAGACATCTATTGATTGTGCAAAAGTAGAGAAATGTAAGATTCTGGCTGAGAAATTAATGAACCACAAGACAAAGGCATTTACACGTAACGGATATATCCTCCTTCTGTTTTTCAGTCTATCAGTAAGATCTTCAGGACTGTTCCGCTGCTTGGAGACTGGAATTCAGTTCAGCGTGACGCAACCTGTGACTCTGGAATATGAGGTGGATTCCTGGAGTAACTACACAGAGATCCTGCAGAATCTGCCTGAGAAATATGAGATTATCGGTCCCCTATTCAACATAAAATCCAACGTAGGAACGAATGTGGTATCCGCAGTCTACCTCCCTCATTGTCTGTGTCTGGGAGGTAATGAATAAAGTCAAATACCAAAAACAATCTGGATAAGATGTGTGAATGGGCAAACACTCGGCAGATGAGGTTTAATGTAGATAAATGTCGAGTAATGCACCTAGGACCGAGTAATCCTATTGCTACATATACATTAAATGGGACTATACTCGGGACTACAGAACAGGAGCAGGACTTGGGTATTCTGGTTACGAGTAAGCTGAGCAGCAGCACTCAATGTCAAGCAGCTGCCGCAAAAGCAAACAAGATTTTAGGATGTATAAAAAGAGAAATAAAATCCCGCGATCCCAATATATTGTTACCCCTTTATAAATCACTGGTGAGGCCACATCTGAAATATGGGATCCACTTTTTTGGGCTCGGCATGATGAATAGGATATTTGGAACTTATAGTCAGTTCAAAAGGTGACAACTAAATTATTACACAGGATGGAGGCCTCTCTTACATTACTCGGGATGGAGGACTCTCCTACATTACACGGGATGGAGGCCTCTCCTACATTACAGGGGATGGAGGCCTCTCCTACATTACACGGCATGGAGGCCTCTCCTACATTACATGGGATGGAGGCCTCTCTTACATTACTCGGGATGGAGGACTCTCCTATATTACACGGAATGGAGGCCTCTCCTACATTACACAGGATGGAGGCCTCCCCTATATTACACAGGATGGAGGCCTCTCCTACATTACATGGGGTGGAGGCCTCTCCTACATTACACAGGATGGAGGCCTCTCCTATATTACACAGGATGAAGGCCTCTCCTACATTACTCGGGATAGAGGCCTCCCCTATATTACAAAGGAAGGACGCCTCTCCTACATTACACGGGATGGAGGCCTCTCCTATATTACATGAGATGGAGGCTTCTCCTACATGACATGGGATGGAGGCTTCTCCTACATTACACAGGTTGGAGGCCTCCCCTATATTACAGAGGATGGAGGCCTCTCCTACATTACACGGGATGGACGCCTCTCCTATATTACACGGGATGGAGGCCTCTCCTACATTGCATGGGATGGAGGCCTCTCCTACATTACATGGGATGGAGGCCTTTCATATATTACACAGGATGGAGGCCTCTCCTACATTACACGGGTTGGAGGCCTCTCCTACATTACATGGGATGGAGGCCTCCCCTATATTACAGAGGATGGAGTCCTCTCCTACATTACATGGGATGGAGGCCTCTTCTACATTACATGGGATGGAGGCCTCTCCTACATTACATGGGATGGAGGCCTCTCCTACATTACATGGGATGGAGGCCTTTCATATATTACACAGGATGGAGGCCTCTCCTACATTACACAGGATGGAGGCCTCTCCTACATTACACGGGATGGAGGCTTCCCCTATATTACACAGGATGGAGGCCTCTCCTACATTACATGGGATGGAGGCCTCTCCTACATTACATGGGATGGAGGCCTCTCCTACATTACATGGGATGGAGGCCTTTCATATATTAAACAGGCTGGAGGCCTCTTCTACATTACATGGGATAGAGGCCTCCCCTATATTACACAGGATGGAGGCCTCTCCTATATTACATGGGATGGAGGCCTCTCCTACGTTATATGGGATGGAGGCCTCTCTTACATTACTCGGGATGGAGGACTCTCCTACATTACACGGGATGGAGGCCTCTCCTATATTACATGGGATGGAGGCTTCTCCTACATTTCATGGGATGGAGGCCTCTCCTACATTACACGGATTGGAGGCCTCCCCTATATTACCGAGGATGGAGTCCTCTCCTACATTGCATGGGATGGAGGCCTCTCATGTGATGAGAGGTTGTAAAAGTTCAGCTTGTTTAGCTTAGAAAAGCAACGCCTCAGAGGCGATCTCATTCACATGCATAAATATATGTGGGGTCAGTACAAAGGACGATCACATGACTTATTCCTTCTAAAGACCACACTAAGGACCAGGGGGCTCATTACGGGTGGAAGAAAGGTGATTCCAGCAGCTAAACAGGAAAGGGTTCTTTACAGTCAGACTGTGGAATGCCCGACCACAAGAGGTAGTGATGGCCGACACTATAACAGCTTTATACAAGGGCTGGATGATTTCCTCATAACAAATGTCATAGTGGGTTGTAAATAATCACGATAGAGAATGTAGAACTGATGGAGAAAGGTTGATCTTGTTGGACCAAGAATAGGGAACATAAGTATTTGATCCACTGCCAATTTTGAAAGTTTTCCCACCTACAGAGAATGGAGAGGTCTGTAATTTTTATTGTAGGTCACTTCACCTGTGAGAGACAGAATCTAACAATATAATCCAGAAAATCACATTGTATGATTTTTACATAATTAATTTGCATTTTATTGCATGAAATAAGTATTTGATACAATAGCACAAGAGATCTTACTATTTGATCCAGAAACCTTTGTTACAATTACAGAGGTCAGACGTTTCCTGTAGATCTTGACCCGGTTCGCACACACTGCAGCAGGGATTTTGGCCCCCTCCTCCATACACATCTTCTCCAGATCTTTCAGGTTTTGGGGCTGTCTGCCTATTGCATCTTGATACGGACCGTCCATAACAACTATTGTTACACAAGTTTCACAGATTGTTATAGATTGGCTCAATGCAAACCTTGCTTTGTATATGCATATTAATCTGAGGTTCTGACAATTCTGGTTACAATATGTCCATGTTTTGAGTTTAATATACATGAAGTTATGGCTGCACATTGCACTTTATACTGCGTATCTAGTGCACTTTATGGTAATATACCAAATTGACTAACCATGTATTAATATTTTTTGATCTGGAACCACGGGATAGGATCATCTGGCCTATCTCTAGACCAGGTTGGTTGTCTGTGGACATATAGACTTTTTTTGTTCTTTTTAAATGTTTTTAAAGATTATTTTTGTGGCTTGTTTTTGTTGTTTTTGGTATTAATAAATAAAAAAAATGTTTGAGATGATCACTATGGTCTACATATATCCTTTTTTCCTTCTTTCTTCTCCCATGCCTCCTCTGGATCATCCAGATGGTCATTAATGAACTTCAAACAGGTCTGGACACGTGCGACCATGAGCAGGGGAACCTTGCGTACTCTGCAGGATGTTAATCCTTGACAGAGTAGTGTGTTACTAACGGTAATGACTGTGGTCCCAGCTCTCTTCTGGTCATTGACCAGGTCCTCTGGGCTGATTCCTGACCTTTCTCAGAATCATCCTTACCCCGCGAGGCGAGATCTTGCATGGAGTCCCAGACCGAGGAAGATTGAGTCATCTTGTACTTCTTCCATTTTCTAATAATTGTGCCAACAGTTGTCGCCTTCACATCAAGCTGCTGCCTATTGTCCTGTAGCCCATCCCAGCCTTGTGCAGGTCTACAATTTTGTCCCCGGTGTCCTTAGACAGCGCTTTGATGTTGGCCATGGTGGAGAGGTTGAAGTGTGATTGATTGTGTGGACAGGTGTCTTTTATACAGGTAACGAGTTCAAACAGGTGTAATTAATACAGGTAATGAGTGCAGAGTAGGAGGCTTCTGAAAAGAAAAACTAACAGGTTTGTGAGAGCCAGAATTCTTGTTGATTGGTAGGTGATCAAATACTTATTTCATGCAATAAAATGCAAATTAATTATGTAAAAAATATCTTACAATGTGATTTTCTGGATTTTTTTTTTAAGATTCTGTCTCTCACAGGTGAAGTGACCTACGATAAAAATTACAAACCTCTCCATTCTCTGTAGGGTGGAAAACTTGAAAAATTGGCAGTGTATCAAACACTTATTTTCCCCACTGTATGTCTTTTTTTCAACTTACATAACTATGCAATGTGACCTCGCTCATAATTCAGATGTATTTATAAAAATACCTAATTGTAACATGGCTCCTTATTTTTTGCCTATAGAAGCTCTCCTGTTATTTTTTTCTTTGCTAAACATGTGTATGTGTGCTGTGTAAATGCAATAAAATACTCATCGATCACCATATGTATCGGCTTCTAGCTCCACTCTGGTCCTCTTCTCATTCACGTGAGTGTAATTCTGACCAGCCGGATCACACATGAGTTTAAATATGAACTGAAAATCGCTTAAAAGGCTTGAGAAGACGATCATAGTTTCGGTCCATGTGCGATCCTTCAAAACACCGGATTGCGCTCTGACCAATTTTATTAATGAGGCAGTGCACATGCCCACTTTGCTTCCAATCGGGTGGCACTCGCCCATTCATGTCTGTGGGTCCATGCAAAACCTTGGACCGCACTTGGTTGACACCTAAGTGTGGTCCAATTTTCACAGACAAAGTGAATGGAGAAGATGGAGAATTTTTTATTTTAATTCTTTACATCCGAGAAAAGCGGATCACTCTCTGATCAAACTTTGATCAGTGTCTGATGAGAATCTGATAAACCTAATTGGACTGATTATCTCGGATGTAGAGCTAACAATCATCTGCACCTGTGTAGGTCTATGGAGCATCAGATAGAGGCTGCATAGACTTACATTGATTGCACTTACAGCACACAACGCACTTACACAGGTTTAGCACATAAAATAATGGGAGTGCTTCTTTGATTATTCTTGTCTTAATTATTTCTTCTTTTTTTTTTTGTAGGTTTTAAAGGAGAGAAGTCACTGATTAAATGTTTCCACTACAAGGATGATAACATGGCTTTCGAAACACCATCTAGAATAGAAGCAATGTACGCAGTGATGGAAAATCCCACCTTTTCCTGTATCGGGATTATTTTATATCCTTTGAGGCTTTTCAAAGAAGGAATAATAAAACGTATCCCGTGTCATGGAATGGTCCTGTTATTCTACAACACTATTATCAAGGATGATCTGTATCACATGTATAGACTTCATCTCTATCTATTGCCAAGGATCCGAACAGTGGAAAAGGTATCTCCACAATTATTTCTTTCTATTTATCATATGGAATATTTAAGTATAACTTCAATTATGAACAGAGAAGGCATTGAGGGGGGAAGGGGAGCAAGACTGGGCAATTGCCCAGGGCTGGGGACCCAGAGCATCTACAGCAGGAGCTATACTGATAATAACATTATTAGTGTACCTTCTGTTGTGGAAAGTGCTTCAGGACCTTTGGTGATATCACGATCATGTGACCAGTCATGTGATGTGATGTCACCACAGGTCTTATACTCTGTGGAATTTCAGGACCTTTGGTGACATCATGATCATGTGACCTGTCATGTGACCATGATGTCATTACAGGTTCTGCATTCTGCGGGAGTTGGAAGAACTGAAGAGGAGATGAACTGGTAGTAAGTTCTCTGTTGTCTCTATGTGTGTCTGTCTGTGTGTCCCTGTCTGTCTGTGTGTCCCTGTCTGTCTGTGTGTCCCTGCCTGTCTGTATGTCTTTGTATTTTTGTGTGTGCATTCCTGTCTGGCTGAATTTGCATATATGTCTGTGTATGTATGTATGTATGTGAGTGTCTATCTGTCTTTATATCTATATGTGTTTGTGTCTCTGTCTGTCTTTGTATCTATATATGTGTTTGTGTCTCTGTCTGTCATTGTATCTATGTGTGAGTTTGTGTGTCTCTGTCTTTGTATCTGTGTGTATATGTGTCTCTGTCTCTCTTTGTATCTATCTTTATGTCTATGTGTGCGGTTGAGCCTAGTATGGGCTTCTGGTGGTATACATTAGTGAGGACTGCAGAATTTATTGACTTCTGGTGGTATATATGTGTCTGCAAGTATGTGCCTTTGTATGCATGTGTCTGTATGAAGGTGCTCTGTGTATACACATATATCTGTATGTGTTGTGACAAAGTCACTGGCAGAATGCTGGAGAGGAGGTATGTTTCACTGAGGCTGTTAGCTTCAGTGATGTAAAACATGCAACTTTTCTCCTGCACAGTAGGTGCAGAGAGGGTTAAGCAGCCATAAATAAAAGGGCATGCTTTACAGGTGGATGGCTAAAGTGTGGGCGGGAGGTCATCCACCATACCTCCACCTCAGAGTGTGTTTGGGGCTATAAAGAGCCAGCCTTTTGACTCAGGTGATGTTCAGTATCTGGAGAAACCTGCTCCGGAGAGGAGCTTGCATGTGTTGTGCTGAACCGCGTCTGTGGCTAACTCTGAATGGCCGGACCCCGGCCAATATATGGACTGTGCTGCATCTTTGTATTTTGTTTTACCATTATGCAGAATGGGCTGTATTTACTTTACTTCATGATGTTTAATAAATCAACCTGAAATTTGAAGAGACAATGTTCCTCTGCATACAGCCGAGCAAGCTGCTTTACAACTGTATGTATGTGCTCTGTGCATACATGTGTCTGTATGTATGTGCTCTGGGTATACAAGTGTGTACGTGCTCTGTATATACGTATATGTATGTACTCTGTATACATGTATATACTTGGCATGTGCTCTGTGTATACATGTGTGTATGTTCTCTGTGTATACATATACTGTATGAGTGTATGTGCTCGGTGTGTATATGCTTGTGTGCTAAGTGTGTGTATACATATGTGTGTGTAACATACAGTGTTTATGTCGCATATTGTGTGTATGAAGCATCCATTTATAAATCCCAGCTGCACAGACAAGAGTTCATAGGTGTGTATGTGCTCATAACTTTTGTTATGACCAAGTCAAAGTACTGACCTTAATCTTATAAAAATGTTGTGGAAAGACCTGAAGCAAGAAGTTCATGGAGAAGAAATAACAGAATTATAGTTTTTTTGTGGGGAGGACTCAACTAAAATTCCTTCAAGACGATGTGCAGAACTAATTAACAATTACCAGAAATGTTTAGATGCAGTTATTGTTGCACAAGGGGTCATTCTGAAGGCAAAATTTCACATACTTTTGCCACTCAGTCATGTGATATTGGATAACTTTCCTCATTTAAAAATAGCAAAGTCTTAGATTTTTAGCTCATTTATAATATTTAGATCACTTTATCGGCTTTAAGGACTTGTGAAAATCTGATGTAATAATAATAATAATAATAATAATAATAATAATAGTTTATTTTTATAGCGCCAACATATTCCGCAGCACTTTACAAATTTTAGGGGGGACTTATACAGACAATACAGAATAAGCATATCTCATATCGAACGGAGTGAGGGCCCTGCTCGCGAGCTTACAGTCTATGAGGAAGTGGGGGAGACACAAAAGGTAAAAAGTACATATATTGTATAATGCAGCCTTGATATACTGAATAGGATAAATAATAATACATGGACTGGTCGCCAGCCAGTATGTGTACAGTCCTGACAGAGGCTTTTATGTGCATGGTTGGTTTGAACCCGAAGTTGAAGAAGATTTTAATATGGGGGAAAGCTGGGATGGACAGAGTGTGTTTAGGTGATATGCCAGTCTAAAGAAATGTGTTTTTAGGGTTCGCTTGAAACTGTGGGTATTGGGAATTAATCGAACTGTCCTGGGTAGTGCATTCCAGAGAATTGGCGCAGCACGCGAGAAATCTTGGAGACGGGAGTGGGAAGTTCGGATTATGGAGGATTTTAGTTTCAAGTCATTTGCAGAACGGAGGGCACGTGTAGGGTGGTAGACTGAGACAAGAGAGGAGATGTAGGGGGGTACTGAAGCATGGAGCGCTTTGTGGGTAAGCGTGATAAGTTTAAAACGAACTCTATATTGGATGGGCAACCAATGCAATGACTGGCACAGGGAAGAGGCATCTGAGTAGCGGTTGGCGAGGAATATGATCCTGGCTGCTGCGTTCAGGACGGATTGGAGAGGGGAGAGTTTAGTAAGAGGGAGACCGATTAGTAGAGCGTTGCAATAGTCAAGACGAGAATGAATAAGAGCGACAGTAAGAGTTTTTGCCGAGTCAAAGGTGAGAAAAGTCCTGATTCTTGAGATGTTTTTGAGGTGTAGATGACATGAACGAGCGAGTGATTTGATGTGAGGAGTGAAAGAAAGATCTGAATCAAAAATGACCCCAAGACAGCAGGCTTGTAGCTGGGGAGTAATGGTTGAGCCACAAACGGAGATGGCAATATCGGGCACAGGTAGATTAATGGAGGGAGGAAAGACGAGTAGTTCAGTTTTTGACAGATTCAGTTTTAGGTAGAGGGAGGACATAATGTTAGACACAGCAGAAAGACAATCACTGGTCTTTTGTAGTAATGCAGGGGTGATGTCCGGAGCAGAGGTGTATAATTGGGTGTCATCAGCATAGAGATGGTACTGAAAACCGAATCTACTGATTGTTTGTCCAATAGGAGCGGTGTATAAGGAGAAAAGAAGGGGGCCTAGGACTGATCCTTGAGGAACCCCGACAGTAAGAGTAAGTAGGGAGGAGGAGGAGCCGGCAAAAGACACAGAGAAGGAGCGGTCAGAGAGATAAGAGGAGAACCAGGAGAGAACCGTGTCCTTGAGGCCAATAGTGCGGAGCATAGTGAGGAGGCGCTGATGATCCACAGTGTCGAATGCTGCAGAGAGATCCAGGAGAATCAGCAGGGAGTAGTGACCATTAGATTTAGCTGTTAGTAGATCATTAGAGACTTTAGTGAGGGCAGTTTCAGTAGAATGTAAAGAGCGGAAACCAGATTGTAAAGGGTCAAGAAGAGAGTTGTCTGAGAGATAGCGGATTAGACGGGAGTGGACCAGGCGTTCCAGGAGTTTAGAGATAAAGGGAAGATTGGAAACAGGTCTGTAGTTGGCCGTGCAGTTCTGGTCGAGGGATGGTTTTTTAAGTAATGGTTGTATGCTGGCGTGTTTAAAAGAAGAGGGAAAGATACCAGATGAGAGGGAAAGGTTGAAAATTTTAGTTAGGTGAGAGGTGACAGCTGGAGCAAGGGACTGAAGGAGATGTGAGGGAATAGGGTCGCTGGTGCAGGTGGTAGGGCGAGAAGATGCAAGGAGCCTGATCACTTCATCTTCCGTGACTGGTTCGAAGTCAGAAAATGAGCAAGATACAATGTGGCGGGGGGGAGCATGCATAACATTTGGGGATTGGGAGAAAATTTCCTGTCGGATATGGTCAATTTTTTCTTTGAAATAGTTAGCCAGATCGTCAGCGCTGAGGTCGGTGGTCGGGGCCTGTGCTGTTTGATTGAGGAGAGAATGAAACGTGTCAAAGAGTCGTTTAGGATTATTGGAAAGTGAGATGATGAGGTTGTTAAAGTAGGTTTGTTTGGAGAGGTGAAGGGCAGAGTTATATGTTTTCAGCATAAATTTATAGTGGAGGAAATCTTCGGGCAGATTTGATTTTCTCCACAGCCGTTCAGCGCACCTGGAGTACCTCTGCAGAAGACGTGTTTGAGGCGTGTGCCAGGGTTGTCGCCGTCTATGCCGAATTGTTCTTTGTGTAGGAGGTGCGGCTTCATCCAGGGCGCATAGCATTATTTTGTTATAATGCTTCAATGCAGATTCGGGACATGAGAGGGAGGAGATTGGGGCCAATGATGATTGCAACCTTTTTATAAATTTCTGGGTGTTAATGGCGCGTAAATTTCTATAAGTGTGGACGGTGGGAGTGTCTTGAGTAGAGTCACAGTTCTTGACAGAGAATGAAAGAAGATTATGGTCAGAGAGTGGAAGGGGAGAGTTAGTAAAGTCATGTACTGAGCAAAGCCGGGAGAAGATCAGGTCCAATGTGTTCCCGTCCTCATGTGTAGGAGAATTAGCAAGCTGTGAAAGGCCGAAGGAGGAGGTTAATGATAAAAGATGCGTGGCAGATGGGGAAAGAGGATCGCCAATTGGGATGTTAAAGTCTCCCATGATTATCGTGGGGATGTCGCAGGATAGAAAATTTGTAAGCCAGGCAGCAAAGTGATCCAGGAATTGACGGAGGGGACCTGGGGGGCGATAGACAACCGCCACTCGCAGGGAGAAGGGCCGGTAGAGTCTGACTGTGTGGGCCTCAAAGGACGGGAAGATAAGGGAGGGTACAGGGGGGATAACCTGAAAAGTACATTTTGTTGAAAGAAGCAGACCAACACCTCCACCTGATCTGTTGTCAGGTCGCGGGGTATGAGAGAAATGTAGGCCACCATAGGAGAGAGCTGCAGCGGCGGTGGTGTCCGACTGCTGGATCCAGGTTTCAGTGAGAGCCAGAAGGTTGAGGGAATTAGAGAGGTTTTAGGTCAAAATTTTACCTAAACATGGAACATTCTGAAGGGTTCACAAACTTTCAAGCATGACTGTATATTGTTTTAATTCTTTTGCACAACAAAATCACTTTCTAAAAATTGTGATATTGTAAAAACCCTAACTTTCATTTTTCTGATTACAGAGCTCGAAAAAAAAAACTGCCAACGACAATTGTGTTTGTTTTAGGTATTTCTAAATGTAATTATAGCCATAATGTAAACCCTTTATCATGAAAGGTTTTTTTTGCGTAAAACACCTTCAAATGTTGTAAAATTTTGGAGCAACTTTTTTGTGACTTTTGGCGTATTCACACTAATTCCAGCCAAAATAAGGTGAGCATGGGCGGTAAGGGACACAACAAGGACTACTCTGTCTAATTCATGAAATTAATACCACTTCAGTGGTGTACATTTTTCTCAAAGTAAACTCATAGGGGTATATGAACCTCTATCAGAAAAATTGAGCTCCTCTAAAGAAACATTATAAAATAGATCATTTAGTGTGGATTCACTTAACCAGTGGAAAGTGACTGTGTAAAACGTGCAATTTTCATTTGTCTTGGTCTCGTACAGGAGGTCGAGCGTGATAAGAAGAATACTTTATTCCAGAGAATTTACAAACCTCCTCAGACAGAAACTGTGTATTCTATGAAGAATTATAGAATCAATGGCCCTGAGAATGCAAATGTTTGCCCAGAGGTAAGTTATGCACTGACATACATAGTTTCTTCATCATTTTAGAGTTTTTTAACACTTTCCTAGCAGGGCAATTTTTCCTTTTTGCACTTTTGCTTTTGTCCCACCCTTCTTCCAAAAGTCAGACATTTTTAAATTTGCCATCATTGTCTACTTTTTTGCGAAAAGAGTTGGAGTTTGCAATAACACCATTCGTTTTACCAGGACAACAAAATAGTGAAAAAATGCACTTCTTCCACATTTTGCCCTAGTTTTGATAAGTTATGACATGGTGTAATTTGCCATGTGTTGCTGTTCTTCTGTGGTTTCATTTACCTAATTTTAAGACCTTCTAAGGACCAAATGTTTTTTTTTCTTATGTCCTAATATGTAAAACCATAAAATTTAAAGAGGGTGTACTTAGTTTTTCTCGTAACTGTAGATTGCTTGCTGATTTACGCCAAATGTATCAGACCTTGAGTGACAAATTTCTGTTCAAGGAGTATAAATGAAGTTTATTGTATATGTTGTAGACTCTGCTGTTTGAGAGCTGCCCCCCTGAGGTGTACTCCTTCACTGAAATCATTGCTGAGGGGGAAACAAGCACAAAAATTAATTTGTCTATACTTTCAGAAGATAAAGATGATCCAATATGGAAATCTCTCGTGTCTGCAGGTAATGTAGAACAAATGTGTTATTGAAATGCCATGTAACAATAGCGATGAGCGGATCGGGCAAAATTCGAATTCTACGGTTGCCTGGATTTCCTCAAGAAAATTTGATTCTCTACAATTACTGTCCCTTATTAAGCTGCCGGGTGACTCCAGTGCACAATAAATGTAATATGCAGAGAGTAGAACAAAAATTCCTTCTACTCGCCTCACCGCTCACCTCCCCGGTCCCTCAGCTACTCACTGCCACCAGTCCGCTACGCGACACATCTCCAGAAATCTTCAGCTTGCTCTGAAACCCCTGGGCCTTTCATGTTGGACTGGGAATTCCGACATTGATGTGGCCAGGAGATTTTCAACATCCGCACACAAGGTCACAGCGATGTTAGGATGTCGTGACCATTCACACGCTTGCGCTGAATCCTCTTGGACTTTGTCAAAGCTGGAAGTCCCAGCTCAACGTGAGGGAGGCAAACTGAAGATGCAACTGCGACCGGAGGAGTGACATGGAGAGATCGGAGAGGTGAGCGATAAAGTAAGTAGAAAGATTTTTTTAACATTTTCATGGTCTTCTTTTGATCAGAATAATGGCAGCCAGTGGCCACTCTTTTGCTAAATCTACTCAAAAGTGAATTACAAAAATAATGCATTTTGGTGAATGCAAAACCTAAGATGAAAACAAAATAGGGGACTTAGTTAATACTATTTTGATTAAAAAAGAGTAAAATCCATCCCACCACCACAACAAAGTATGCCCTATCGGAATGGTCCTATCATTTTGATGAATGCGGATTTTTGTAAAATTCAAGTAGAATTCAATTCCATCTGATTATATTCACTCATTTCTAGTTATTATAAAGTGTTTTTTATAATTGAGCAGCAACTCACTTGGGAAAAATAGGTAACACACTAAAAACTGCCGGTTTCTGTACAGACTAGAGATCCTGACCCCACAGTCCCTAGGGTTTACTGCATGAGCAGATATAGCGCGAACCATAGGCTAGATGATGGCAACTCGGACCTGAAAGGCCGTTGAGTGCTTCACGTTCATCCTAAAGAACCGGTGGGTAGAGCAGAGTGCAAATTACCTACAGAAATGAAAGTGTGCTGAAATAGAAAGATCCCAGAGTGAGCCATAAAAGACAAACTAAAAGATTAAGTGCATGCTGTTAGAGAACACATCCTAAAAAGAAACAGAGGATAGGTCTAGGATAAAGAACATCAAAGAGTAATCAGCTAGCTGGACTTTCACTGACTTAAACTACAGCAGTATGACTGGACATACAAATGAGGCTAATACCAGCAGGAAATACCAGCAGGGGGAAAGAATATAAAGCCGCACCCAAAAGGTGATAGGGCAGACAAATGAGTAAATGAAAACACCTGTTACCCTAAAAAGCAAAAGCTCAAGGTTTCAAACCCTGAAGCGTGACAGTGGTGTAATAGTGATGTCCTATAATAATGTATTTATGTGGACGCTGGCTGATAAGATAATTACTAGACTGTGACAGAAAACTAGACATGAATTGTGAGATGAACATCCATCTATATTTCTGCTATTTGTACATGACAGTGGTGCTTAGAACAGATATATAGCTTAAATGTAATCTGTCACCAGGTTTTTGCTACCTCTTATGAGAGCAGCATGATGTAGGGGCAGAGACCCTGATTCCAGTGATGTTGCCAGTTCTCTGCATGCTGAGTTCTGCATAACCCCGCCCACACCACTGATTGGCAGCTTTTTGTGTACACTGTGCATAGGCAGAAAGTTTTCAATCAGTGGTTTTGGTGTGGTTACACAACATTCATTAATATGGAGGACTACCTGGCAACAGATGTACAAGTTCTCTAGTGATATTCTCCTAGTATTTTCCTAGCAGCCCAGTAAGTGATGCAAAGATGGAAACAAGGTCTCTGTCTCTATATTATGCTGCTCTCAGATTAGGAGGCAAAAACCTGGAGGTAGCTTTCCTTTAAAGAAGTTGTCCACTACTTTAACATTGATGGCCTATCCTTAGAATAGGTCATCAAGGTATAATGGGTGGAGGTGCGACATCCAGCACCTCCGCCGACCAGCTGTTCCCTGTCTCGGTGGGACATATGGGGTGGATATGCAATACCAGCCACGGCCACTATACAGTAGATGGAGCTGTGACACCGAGACTAGTTTATCAGCGGGGGTGCCGGGTGTCGCACCCCCACCAATCAGACATTAATGACCTATTCTAATGAAATAACATTAATGTTAAAGCAGTGGACAACCTCTTTAACTATTAATATAATCATTTTGTTTAAGGAAAAAATACGCTTCTAAAATAGATAAAAAAGATAAAATCTGAGTGCGGTTCAATCTGATTTCTTATATTGAATAAAGAAATAATAACTTTTGTACTGTATTAGGGAGTAGATAAAGAGGTGAGATTCTTAGTAAATTCTGTAATATTTTGAATGATGGATACAACATTGAAATCTGAAGGAGAAATCTCATCCTAATCTGCCAGTCCATTGTGTTCAGTCATGATAATATTTTCCATAATTTTCTTACTTTTTCAGCCTAAATTCACAGATATATTTTTTTTCCAGGAGAAATGATAAATTTACCATCTGCAATGTCAGGTATGTACTTTAGATTTATCATTTCATTTCTTGTCATCTGCACTTGAAATGTTTCTACTATATACAACCAGAGATGAGCAGATCGATCCGTGGAGGATCGAGTTCAAGTCAAATTTCTTGAAATCTACAGTTTCGCGCGAATTCAAACATTTTGAGATTCAATTGGCAGAAAAAAAGAAAGAAAAACAACTTCCCTGGCCCCATTTCCCACCCACGCTGCTGAAGCATCAGAGAGCAGCTAACATCTTTTTGCGTGGCCATATTGCCCTCTCCCTAATAGTGTTGAGCCACCCCCGTAGTGTTCGAGTTCGGTTCGGTTCGTCGAACACCCGTGTGTTCGCCGAACTGTTCGTCGAACTGTTCGTCGAACACCTTCGAACACCGTTAAAACCAATGGCAGGCAAACAAAAACACATAGAAACACATAGAAAACACCTTCAAAGGTGTCCAAAAGCTGACAAACTGCTCAGAAGACACAACTAACACATGGAAAAGTGACAAGTACATATAGTCATGCGAAAAGAAAAGAGGTGGAGGAGTAAAAGGAGGGGGAGACACAGATATAGGCATGTCATGCCCTTCTAAAATCCAAAAAGTGAGAAGCCGAGACGGCCAGTCCGCTCCTGCCCGTGCCACCTCCGTGTCGCCGGGTTTGTGCCAGAGCCGCGGTGAACCCTGACGGCCAGCCCCCCTCTCCCAATACTGGTGCCTGTCCGCTGGTGGGTCGAGAGAGCCCCCCTCTGGTGGAGGCAGCTCTAAGCTTTTTAATTTAAATTGTCCCTCTAATTTGAATGAATACACTTTAAATCCATTTACAAGGATCTATTGGAGGGCAAGTCTCATGCCAGCAGCCGCGTAATTCCAGCTCCAGTAGCGTCCACTAAAGCTGCTGCAGTTAAAAAGCTTTTATAAGGATCGAGCTCGGCTGTCCACCGCAAGGCATCCTAGTGCCAGTCCCAGCCCCTATGCCTTGGGGTGCCTCCTGATGCTCTTCACTGAGTATCCCGTGGTCCCGAAGCATTTCCTTTGAAAAAATTAAGTGTCCAAACTACAGGTGGTGTAGCTTGCTTAACAGCCGGGATAATCCGCTGACTAGCAGACACTGCTACTAGGCACAAAGTATTTCCTGGGCTAGATGCAGTTAAAAATTTGTAAGTAGATACTCTCGTTGGATGCTGAGAAAGCATTCCATAGAGTCTCCTGGCACGCCATATATGATTCTCTTAAAAAGCTTGGGGTAGGGGTCTAGGGGACCCTTTTATAGCCAAAATCACGGCCCTGTATCACAATACGTCACCTAGGCTGAAGATAAATGGAACTGTAGCACCGAGGGCTCGGTTGCTACAGACGTATTGCACCTCACCCAGAGGTGTGATATCTCACTCTCAGATAAGGATGGAGTGTGGATCAGGACCCGACACCTGCATGCATTACACCACATTGCCGTGGGGCAGGGCGACCAATATGCCCCTGAGATGGGCACAACAGTCCCTGTCCCTGGCTGGAGTGGGGGGAGGGAACACTGAGGAAGGGGAACCCTGCAGTGCAGGAGCAGGGAGGAAGCAGTTCCTGGGTGCATTGAGAAGGGAGTATAAAAGGTGGGCACCATCTTAGTTCAGTGCAGAGAAGTCTGAGCAGAAGTGGCAGGGAGCAGGGGCTCTGCATGAGCTCTGCTCCGGAGGCGGGCCTAGTAACAGAGGCCCAGGCCTGCAAGAGGGAGAAGGAAGGAAGAGGAGCGGAGAAGGCTCCAGGAACGAGGAATGAAGGGATCCCAGGGGTGCGGACGGGCGAGTCGCCACCGCACGCCCGAATCCACCTGCGTGGAGGGGTCAGGCCAAAGGGGGAAACCGGTCCCCGAACTAGTGGAGGCAGGAAACGACCCTCAGCTAGAAACCGGAGGCTCTGACATTTTATGTGGCGCAGCCCCTTGCTCCACCCGCTAGGAAGGCACCACATAGGGTCAGGGAAACTGGCGCCAAGTTTACCAAGAGGAGGCCCGAGGCAGCCGGACAGAAGTGTTGGTAAGAAAGGCCAGACAAAGGACACACAAAGGGGGTCCTGTGAAGTGCTCCAAAGTTATCTGGGAGTTGTCTGAGCCCCTCACCTGGTGAGCACAGTACGACGTGGGCAGCCGTTACCTGCAGACGTGGTCTGGATAATAAGAACTGTGAGTAAAGGCCCTGAACTGCATCACTGACTCCGTGTCGTTACTGCTGCTGCCCTGCACCATCACCCCCATCCTCCGCATACACTGCCCTGAGGCTATACTCCTCCCATGGGGAGTTATGCTACGCTCTGCTGCACCCACAACACCAGCCTTAGCGGTCTGCCCTGTAGCGGCGGTTCACTCTGACCGCAATCCACGGGTGGCGTAGTCGGACATTTAAACATCAAAACCACATAAATAGTTCCGCCACTGGTTTGACCGCCCTGAGCCACGGAACCGGATCGCCGCCACGAAGACTACAACCACCAGCATCCACCAAAAAGGGTCCGGCTCCGGGTGTCCCAAGGCCCAGGGGGTGCGTCAGAACATTTTCATCACCTTTCACAATCACCAATGGGACAAGGCAGGGATGTCCTCTGTCCCCTCTCTTATACATCCTAGTGACGGAGCATCTGCTCTCATCAATTCGCCATAACCCCAATATTAGGTGGATTGAGGTGGGAGGCACCGAGTACAAGTGCTCTCTATTTGCTGATGATGTCCTAGTATATATCACTCAATCACATATATCCATCCCTGCTGTTATGGCTGAAATAGATCACTTTGTTACATGGTAAAATTTTAAAATCAATGCAGCGAAGTCTGAGGCCCTCGATGTCTCCCTCCCCAAATCCATATAGGATTCCATCCAGTCCAACTTTCCCTTTGCCTGGCCCTCACAGGGTATCAAATACTTAGGAATTCCTATTCATAGAGACCTCTCCCATCTATGTTATCTTAATTTTGGGCCCTTTATTGAACAATTCCATACAGACCACGGTTGGCAAGTTAGAACTGTAAGATTCACTACGTGAACCACTGGTGTTTTGTGGAAAAGCACATGTACACCGCGTTCCAAATTATTATGCAAAAAGTGTTTAGGAGTGATAAGGGAAGAATTTGTTTGTTTGTCAGTTAAACTCATTGATGGTGATGTGTGTCAGGGCTCTTTATATCACTGTAAGCAATTGCAGACACCTGTGCTAATTAGTTTGTCAGGTGTGTCCAATGAAAGGCAAGACTACTTAAGAAGGCTCTCTCACATTATTAAGCAGCCTACATTTTCTGCCAAAATGGGAAAGAAAAAGGATGTGTCGGCTGCTGAGAAGCAACAAATTGTGGAGTGTTTAGGTCAAGGCATGACTACAATCAACATTGTGCGATGATCAGGATGAAGTGTCTTGGCAATCAAGAAGTATGTAGCTGATTCACAGTACACACGTGTGCGTGCTGATAAGGGCAAATTGAGGACTCTTTCCTACAGGCAATTACGTCAGGTTGAAAGAGCAGCGGCAAAAAAGCCTTGTCATAGAAGCAGACAAGTTTTTGAAGCTGCTTGTGCCTCCAACGTCCCCCGAACAACAAGATGCAGGGTCCTTCAGAGGTTTGCAGCTGTGCATACGCCATCCTGTCGACCTCCTCTATCCACTTCACACAAGCAGAAACGGCTCCAGTGGGCCAAACATTACATGAAGACTGATTTCAAAACTGTTTTGTTCACGGATGAGTGCCGTGCAGCGCTCGATGGTCCAGATGAATGGAGTGGAGGATGGCTGGTTGATGGACACCCCACGCAAACACGGCTACAGCGCCAACAAGGAGGAGGTGGAGTAATGTTTTGGGCTGGAATCATGGGGAGAGAGATTGTCGGCCCCTTTAGGATCCCTGAAGGCGCTAAAGATGAACTCCATAATGTATGTGGATTTTCTCAAACAGCACTTCCTGCCATGGTTCAAGAAGAAGAACCGTGTATTTCACAGCAAGATCATTTTTCTGCATGATAATGCACCATCTCATGCTGCACATAAAAAATCTGCATCTCTGGCTGATATGGGCATAAAAGGGGACAAACTTATGGTGTGACCCCCATGCTCCCCTGACCTCTACCCCATTCAGAACCTTTGGAGCATCATTAAAAGGAGTGTCTATGATGGCGGGAGGCAGTTCACATCTAAGCAACAGCTCTGGGAGGGTATTCTGTCCTCATGCAAAACAATTGAAGTAGAAACCATCCAAAACCTGACAAATTCAATGGACGAGAGAGTTCAGAAGCTCCTTTCGAACAAGGGGTCCTATGTGAAAATGTAACATCACCTAGAATAAAGTTTTGAGTTGAAAACTGTTTGATTTCAGTTTCTAACAACCTGCTAATGCTTATAATTTCAAAAATGACCATTTTTTTGGTCTTTATTAAAATGAAAAGGTTGATCGAAAAGTTTGGGGGATCTAAGAGTGTGGCAACCCAGTAGTCATGATTACTTCGAATTCTGACAATATGAGGGTCATGCTGCAGGTAGTGCAGCAAGAAGGCACTTATGTGTCTTGCGCATCTCGGAGCCCCAAAATTATTTTCCGGGCTAGATGCAGCTAAAAATTATTTTTAATTTTAAATCTGGTGAAGCTTTAGTATAGATGGCCTAATAGGATCAGTGCTGCACACTGCTACAAAGCCCAAATTATTTTCCAGTCAAGATACAGATAAACATGATTAGTAATTTGAAAGCTTAAAACGGTTGGTAGGGTGATTTTAACCAATCATCAAGCTTTTACTCTCCCCAGGATGACACAGGGGTAGAAAAGTCGTTTCGGATCCATGATTTGTTCATCTTTATGAACGTGAGTCTGTCTACATTATCAGTGGAGAGCCGCGTGCGCTTATCTGTCAGCACACCACCAGCAGCCCTGAACACACGTTCAGACAGAACGCTGGCTGCGGGGCATGACAAGATCTCCAAGGCGTAAGTGGCTAGCTCCGGCCATTTATCCAGATTGGAAGCCCAAAAAGAGCAAGGGTCCAGTGACACAGTCGTGGCTTCAATGTTTACTTGGAGATACTCCTGTACCATCGTCTCTAGGCGTTGACTATGTGTCAGACTTCTTGTCTCCTGTGGCCTTGCAAAGGATGGGCTAAAAAAGTGGTGAAATGATTCCGCAAAATTGATGTTACCAGCAGATACTGTGGTTCTGTTACGGTTTGAGTGCTGAACACTTGACGGTCCCACGGTTGGCAAGTTGGAACTGTGAGATTCACTACGTGCCCCACTGGTATTTTGTGGAAAAGCACATGTAAGATTCTGCAACAGTCTCTGCTGATACTCCTGCATGCGTGCATCCCTTTCTATGGCAGGAATAATTTCTGCAAATTTACTTTTGTACCGGGAATCTAACAGTGTGGCAACCCAGTAGTCAGGATTATTTCTAATTCTCACAATTCGAGGGTCATGTTGCAGGTAGTGCAGCAAGAAGGCACTCATGTGTGTTGCGCATCCAGGAGCACCAAGTCCCTGTTGTGTTGGTGGCGAGGTAACAATCATGCTTCCTTCCTCTGTCCTCTCCCCCCAACCTCGCACAACAGAAATGTGATCAAGGTCTCCCTCATCTGATGAGTCTTCCATCAGTTCGTCCTCCACTTCTTCCTGGGCTCCTGCACCTTCCTCACTAGTTTGGCTGCTACCATGCGCCCTGGTAAAATCATCTCCCCCACCCTCACATGCCTGCCGCCTTGGTGCTGCCGACCGTCTGGACCTTGCAGATGTTAGCCCTTCCGCATACAACTCCTCCTCCTCTACTTCCTCCACCTCCTCTTGTGCCACCACCTGACTCCGAATTCTGTTTAACATGTGCTCCAGCATGTAAATCACCGGAATAGTCATGCTGATAATGGCATCGTCAGCACTAAACATCTTCGTCGCCATTTCAAAACTGTGCAGAAGGGTGCATAGGTCCCTGATCTGAGACCACTCCTCCAGCGTGATTTGCCCCACCTCTGAATCTCGTTGGCCCAGGCTATACGTCAGAACGTATTGCACCAGGGCTTGTCGGTGCTGCCACAGTCGCTGCAACATGTGCAGAGTTGAATTCCACCATGTAGGCACATCGCATTTTAGCCGGTGAAGTGGCAGGCCCAACGACTTCTGTAGAGATGTAAGTCGCTGAGCTGCGGGATGCGAACGGCGGAAGTGAGCACACAGCGACCGTGCCCTCTGCAGAAGGCCATCTAGTCTGGGATAGTGGGCTAAAAATTGCTGGACAACCAGGTTCAACACGTGAGCCATACAAGGCACGTGTGTGACATTGCCCCGGCGAAGGGCCGCACCCAGGTTTGCAGCATTGTCACACACGGCCTTCCCTGGTTTCAGGTCCAGTGGAGACAACCATTCATGAAATTGGTTCTCCAGAGCTGACCACAACTCCTCAGCTGTGTGACTCACATTTCCCAGACATTTCAATGTAAAAACCGCCTGATGACGTTGAGCCCTACTGCCAGCATAGTAAGGAGGTGTGCAGGATCCCTAATGCGCAGTTAGAAAGCTTGTGGCATGACCAGACAGGCTTTGGGTGCAGGTGGAAGACCGAGAGGAGGTTGAGGAGGCAGAAGCAGTGGAGGAACTTTGACATAAAGAGGATTGACGCACAACTCGTGGGGACGGCAAGACTTGGACAGCAGCCCCTTGTCCTGCTGTCACCATAGTTACCCAGTGCCCAGTCAGCGACATGTAACGCCCCTGTCCATGCCTACTCGTCCAAGTGTCTGTGCTGAAATGCACCCTGTCACACACAGAGTTTCTCAAAGAAGCGGTGATGTTGTGTGCGACATGCTGGTGGAGCGCAGGCACACCTTTCTTTGAGAAGTAGTGCCGACTGGGCATCTGGTACTGGGGCACTGCGACGGACATAAGGTCTCGAAAATCCTCTGTGTCCACCAGGCGGAAAGGCAGCATTTCTGTAGCCAAGAGCTTGCAGATGGTGAAATTCAACCTCTTAGCTTTCTCATGGCTAGGAGGAAATGGTCTTTTACTTGTCCACATCTGAGGGACCGAGGGCTGTCTATTGTGCTTAGACGGGGTTGATAAGGGTGTCCCCGGCAAACTGCCGGTCTGTGAGGAAGATGCAGGCGGACATGTTAGGTTGCCTTGATCCAAAGGTGGTGCTATCGATGTCGGACAGCGCTCAACACCAGCTGGTGTTACCACCTCCAAAGAAAATGATGACCTGCCAATCACGCTGGCTGTTGCGGGTAAAGAGGTGGCAGGTCTGCGCCCCAAAACAGGTGTGACTGCTGTCCCCCCAGTCACAGAGGATGAAGAGGCCGCGGATGCACAAGATATGGCAGACGGTGGTTGGCCCGGCCGGCTAGGCCGCATTGTAGCACACTGAGCTTCCCACTGCAACTTATGCTTCATGTCCATGTGCCGGTTCATGCATGAAGTACTCAAACTATGTATTTTTTGGCCTCTACTTAGCTTTTGCTGACAAATGTTACAGATAACACGAGTTGGGTCATCTTTATCGATCTGAAAAAATGCCCAGGCTATGCAAGGCTTAGCACCCATGCGACCTGAAGAGCCACCACGACTTGTGGTGAGAGGCAGAGTTGTGTTTGAGGATGCAGTTGTTGACGTGCTTCCAGTACTACGTCTCTGTCCAGGAAGGCGCAACCTGACCTCGTCGTCACTAGCATCTTCCTCCACCTCCTCTGCTGACCTCATCTCTTGGCTGACTGTGGGTTGACAGTAAGTGGGATCTCCGACCTCATCATCATCACCCTGTGCGTTATCACACCCGTCGTCCTCAGAGCCAACCTGTTCCTGCCCTGACAAAAAACTAAAGTTGTCGCTCCAATCAGGTATTTGAGTCTTATCATCGTCTTCCTCATTGTCTCCACCAACAGGAGTTACAGTTTGGGAATGAGGGTCTACATTATGGTCAGAACCTTCTGCGTCTGGTCCTGGATCCGACTCATAAAGATTCTGGGCATCAGTGCAGATCATTTCCTCGTCTGGATTCACAGAAGCGCTGGAGTCGACCTCTGATTCCCAGGCTATAGTATGAGTAAACAGCTCTGCAGACTCAACCATCTGTTCTACCTCATACTCAGACGGGCAGCTGGAGATTTGGGAGCTGTGAGGAAGCAAGTGCGATTTGGGTGACACCTTTGAGGACTGGAGTATTTGTGATGTTGAAGTTGATGTGGAGGAGAGCCCACTTAAAGGAGCACTTGATATCCGTTGAAGCACCTGCTGTTTTTGTGCCTCATCTGGAATTTGTAGCGATTGGCGTGGCCGTAAGAAAGGGATCTTATCACATTGTCCGCTAAAAGAAGTAGACATTTTAGTTTGGCTGGAAGATGGTCTTTCTTCTGCACCTACCCCACGGACACAACCTTTTTTCCCCTTCCCAACACGCCTATTCCCCTTTCCACCAGCAGCAGGCCTTTTTCCACTCATTTTGGTGGTTAACTAATTCACAACTCTGGAGTTGTTTGCACAAAAAAACAATGGATGGTAACCGAGCAGAGCTGAGTGGCCAAACTGTGGTATTAGGCCAAAACTATTGGCTGGGTTAGATGCAGAAAAAAATTATTTTTAATTTGCAACCTGATGGAGGTCAGTATAGATGGACTAATAGACCAAGTCCCACACACCGCTAGAAGCCCAAATATTTTTTCAGAGCTAGATGCAGAAAATTTTTTTATTCAATTTGCAACCTGATGGAGGTCAGTATAGATGGACTAATAGACCAAGTCCCACACACTGCTAGAAGCCCAAATATTTTTTCAGAGCTAGATGCAGAAAAAAATTATTTTTAATTTGCAACCTGATGGAGGTCAGTATAGATGGACTAATAGAACAAGTCCCACACGCTGCTAGAAGCCCAAATATTTTTTCAGAGATAAATGAAGAAAAAAATTATTTTTAATTTGCAACCTGATGGAGGTCAGTATAGATGGACTAATAGAACAAGTCCCACACACTGCTAGAAGCCCAAATATTTTTTCAGAGCTAGATGCAGAAAAAAATTATTTTTAATTTGCAACCTGATGGAGGTCAGTATAGATGGACTAATAGACCAAGTCCCACACACCGCTAGAAGCCCAAATATTTTTTCAGAGCTAGATGCAGAAAAAAATTATATTCAGTTTGCAACCTGATGGAGGTCAGTATAGATGGACTAATAGAATGATGCTATGCCCAAAAGATTTTACTTCACTAGGTGCAGTAAAAAAATTGGTATTCTATACACAGGTGGTATATCTTGCAACACAGATAGGCTACTCCACTGACTAACACACTCTGCAATAGGCCAAAAAGGATTAGCTTTGCTAGATTCAGCCAAATGCTGTGAAAAAAACTTGCACAGCACTGGCACAGACCTGCCTGGCAAAAACTGATAGGAACTGATGTAACCTAGTCCTGAAAAGGACTCCAATTACAATTAGTCTTTACTCCCACAATCTATCTATTTAAGAGCACAGACCTGCTTGATAAAAGTCGTAGGAAATGCTGTAACCTAGTCCTTAAAAGGACTGCAATCACAACTATTCCCTACTCCCAAGCTATCTGTATATTTGTGCGAAAATTGGCTTGAAATTAACAAGGTATAGCGCACACAGCAACAGCGGTGCCGTCTAACACGCAGCTGCAGCAGTGAGAAAATGGTGGCGACGGGGAAAATGGCTTGGTCTTATAGGGCAAGGACATGTGACATACTCGGCCAATCACACATGCCCTTGCTTGTGTGAAAAAAAGCACTTCGCTCCGTGTGTGCGCTGCTGATAGGCTGACAGATTGCACCTCCCCACTGCAAATGCGGGAAAGAGAAAAAAAAATGGAGATCTTCATTGTTCCTGCAGAGATCCATCCCCTGCCCCTCCCCCCGCCCCGCTGTACACTCAAACTGCGTATTAACATTAATTTTCATCATTACTGAGAAAAAATCCAGTTATGATTTTGGTGCACGAACAGTTATCGAACATAACCTCGAACAGCCGAATTTTTCTCAAATTGTTCGTGTTCGCCGACCGGCTCGAACACCGCCCAAAACAGCTCGAATTTGAGATTGGCGAACAGTTCGAGTAGAACAACGCTCATCTCTACTCCCTAATTCTCAAACCTTGTGCAGTGGTGGTCAGTTACGGGGCCATCAGAAATCAGTGTTTCCCATTGGAGCACAGATTATACGCCAGAGTGGTTTTCCATCTCCAGAGTCACTGGGTAAGTCTGATGTCATGGGAATACCATGACAGAGAGGAGCCAGAAGATCATGGCGTCTGGTTACACATACTCATGCACTGATTAGAACTGCTTCACCATCCTATTAAACAGTGCAGGCTTTTCTTTCTCTGTCATTACTAGGGTTAATCAGTTCAGTTGATCTCCTGGAGCTCTCCATCCTGAATTGCCTCAGCTGTTCTGTGTTGGCCGCTCCCCCCTGGAATATATGCTTACCACTGGCACTTGAGAGTTACCACTGATAGTTATAACTTCCTGGTTTGATGGTGAAGGAGAGTTCGGAATTAGTAGCAGTCAGTTGGTGTTGTTTACAGGGGATATCTGTGCGGATTTGGTATTGTGTGGTTATCCTAATCCTTTCCCATTTGGTGTACATCTCCTACTGTTCCCTTGATTTCCACTTGGTTGTTTGATGAGTAGAGTGTAGAGTGTACTCCTGTAGAGTGTAAGCTCTTATGGTCAGTGGAGTCCTCTCTTTCCTGTAGAGTGTAAGCTCTTATGATCAGTGGTGTCCTCTCTCTCCTGTAGAGTGTAAGCTCTTATGATCAGTGGTGTCCTCTCTCTCCTGTAGAGTGTAAGCTCTTATGATCAGTGGTGTCCTCTCTCTCCCGTAGAGTGTAAGCTCTTATGATCAGTGGTGTCCTCTCTCTCTCCTGTAGAGTGTAAGTACTTATGGTCAGTGGTGTCCTCTCTCTCTCCTGTAGAGTGTAAGCTCTTATGGTCAGCGGGGTCCTCTCTCCTGTTGAGTGTAAGCTCTTATGGTCAGCGGGGTCCTCTCTCCTGTCGAGTGTAAGCTCTTATGGTCAGCGGAGTCCTCTCTCCTGTCGAGTGTAACCTCTTATGGTCAGTGGGGTCCTCTCTCTCTCCTGTAGAGTGTAAGTTCTTATGATCAGAGAGGTCCTTTCTCTTTCTCGTGTAGAGTGTAAGCTCTTATGGTCAGTGGGGTCCTCTCTATCATGTAAAGCGTAAGCTCTTTTGATCAGTGGGGTCATCTCTCTCTCTCATGTTGACTATAAGTCGCTCTCAATACTGAAATAGTTGGTGTTTTCAAAATTCTATGAAGAGGGGAGGGGTGTGAAGGAGTGATGACCTGAAGGCAGACACGCATACAGATGACAGTTACAGATCTCCATAGAACTTTATGTGCACCAACTGTCATCTCCTATCTTTGTAATACTAAAATCTACATTCACTGAAGACTGATTTTACCCATGAATTGAGAACTTTGAGAATGAAAGATTAGTTCAGGAGGAGAAAAAAAAAGTGGGTTTCTCTTATTTTTACTTGTGCTAATGATTTCTAAAAAAAAAAAAAGTTAAGTCTATAATTACTTTTAAATATCTTTCTTTTGTAACCTAAGATATATGGTCGCGTTGAGTAAGCGTAATGCCAAAAATGTGAATGTCCGTGTCTGTGGAATGATTGTTCTTCATGAGAATATTCGTTTAACTTACTTCTGCCCAATGTGTATGGTTACTTAAAGGGACTTTCCTTCTGCTTGAAGAAGTGATCTGATTGGATGTTCTGATGTTTTTGCTGGAGTACTTGGTTGATACCGGTCACTGGTTTATTATTGTTTCCTTGCTTAGATTTGGTAACAGTTTGTGTTCTGATCAACAATTGATGACTTTAGAAAGCTTGTAAATCCGTACAGGTTACAGAAAATTAGAATATATTAACTGGTTTCTGATGCTTATTTTTTACTATCTAGTATGACTTTGTGACTGTTGGATGAGGACATAGATCTTCAGTAGTTCAGGGTGTAAATATAATTAGTATTTTAGGTGCATAGTGATTACAACACAATTATTAATAAGGGGCCGATAGTGACAATAGATCATTTCTCATTACAGGACGCTCCAGGCCTCACCCAGCACAAAGTGTCCATTTTTTGGATAAACACCGAGCAGAACTGATCAGCACCATCCCTGATACAAGCCGAGTTCTAGATGATCTACTTGATCTACAGCTATTGAATAATGAACAATATAACACTGTGCTAACATTGAGCCAAAAAACCCCCGAAGAACAGATGAGGAAGCTTTATGACTATATAAGAGGCTTCAGCAATGAGGACAAAGACAAAGTCTACCAGAGTCTAAAAACGTATCACCACCCCATAATCAAGAAGCTGAAAAATAAAGACCTTAAAGACTAGAATGAACCTCATACATTGGCTGAAATCGATATATGAAAAGTCCAATGAAAATTCAGCAAAAAGAAAAGAATAACTGATAGACTGCCATCATTGGACCAGTTCTTCCAGACCAGATCCTCATGGGAGGGCCAGCTGGTTACATAATAAAGAAGGCAAGGCACGGGAAGAACAGGAAAGCCCATGCGGAGCTCAAACTGGACCAGATTGGTTTTCTTGAGTTTTTTATATCCTTAAGGTTTGGAATAATGAACCATAAATCCATATTAATGTATATGTACAGTATATGTGTATGAGTATACTGTACGCGCTGTTATGGTCTATGATCAAATGTAATAATATAATGGCACCATCAGGGGCCACGATCCTGTGTAAACAAGGGTGAAATTGAGATTGAAACCCACATAGGGCAGAAAAATAATACCACATAGCTTACATGCTTTGTACATATGGGGTGGTGACTGCCTCCATCTTGGTTGTCCTTCCGCATGTCCAATGCTGTACTTAATAAGAGCAGAATATAGCTGGATCCTAACAACCTGTAAGTCTCTAACCTATGGTGATTACATTTTTTATACCTTTTTAATGGATTTCTAATAAAGAAGAAGCAAGTCTTTTGTATTTTCAGTGGTTACGCCTTCAATTTCTTTTTCTCCAATTGTTTAATGTTGCTGGTCTGCAACGGCGCAGGCACCGACCATCACAGGGGGTCGTTTTTATATATGGACTGTTTTTGGTAATGTAGCAGCTTTCTCAAAACTTCTGTCCTGACTGTGTTCATCTCCTGCAAATCCAATTCTGTATTTAATAAGAGCAGAACGTAGAAGGGTCTTGACAACCCTGAATTTATTTTGCAGTGGTGAGCCCAGGAAGATGTTATCTGTAAACTATCACAGAATTACTGTGTTTTTTGGACTATAAGATGCACCCAGGTTTGGAGAAAAAAAAGGAAAAAATATTAATATTAAAACAATTCTGCTGCTGTAAAGATGTGGAGGAGGCTTCTGTCTGGCAGACCGAGACTTTTCTGCTGAGTATAAGTCAACTTGTTATCTACTGTACATGTGACAATTTTATTTTTCTTCATACAATACACAAAAGATCCATTCTATTAATCCTCCTGTGGTTGTAAGCTTTCCTTAATCGCCCAGCAAGCTGCTGCTCAGCATTAGGCCTCGCTCACACCACCGTATAAATTGGACGAGGGCTACCCAATTTTTTGTCGGAAAAATTCCTAGAGAAAAATTCACCTAGTTGGTCACAGTTTTGGAACCTTGAGATAATACCTCGAGGGCTGAAGCATCCACCGCCACAATGAACAATTTCTGGAGCTCTAGTTGGATATAAAACTGGAGCGGACATGAAACACTCTTTCAATTTATTAATTGCCCCAAAAGCATCCTACGAGCAAAATTAAGACCCCCTTACATGTGAGATCAGTAAGAGGTTTCACAATCTGCAAAAAAAAACACTAATAAACTTTCTGTATTCGTTGGCGAATCCTAGAAAACGTTGCAATGCTTAAAGGTGACGAGGTTGAACAAAATCAATTATGACCTGCACCTTCCCGGGATCCATCCTAAACCTTTCAGCCGATACAAAGAACCCCAGGAACGATGTTTCTTGAACAGAAAAAGTACATTTCTCCAATTTACCTAGCAAAGAATTTTTACTAAGCTTTTGTAAAACAAAACATACATGTTCATATTGCAAATCCAGATCAATGCTTGTACATTGGTTAACCCAAAAGGCATGACAAGATTTTCAAATAAACTCTCAAGACGTTTAAAATGCCATTTTCCACTCACCACTCTTCCGGATGCACATGAAATTATAAGCCCCTCTAAGCTCAAGTTAAGAAAACCATTTAGCCCCCATAAGCTGATTATATAGGTCAGGGATGAGTGGACGTGGGTATGTATTCTTATTAATTTTGTTTATTTCAAGGAAATTGAACCAAGGGCAGAGCCCCCATCTTTCTTTTTAACAAAGAAAAACCCAGCAGCTACAGGTGAGGAGAAAGCACGAATATGACCCTTCAGCAAACTTTCGTTTACATATTCTCTCATGGTGGTACGTTTAGGACCCAATAAATTATATAGGGGAGTTTGAGGTAATTTGGAATTAGGGATAAGGTTAATAACCCAGTCAGAAGAATGATGGGGTGGTAATATCTTTGTCCCTTTTTCAAGAGAATACATCTCCGAAGTCTTTCAAGTACCCCGGCAGACTCTCCAGACTTGGGGAACAAATTTGTACAGAACTAAGACATCTCTTATGACAATTGGTGGATCCACTTAGTAATATCCTTCTGATACCAATCAATAACATAATTGTTAATATGCAGCCATGGAAACTCCAATTCCAACCCAGCAGACAAATTATCCAAAACATAGCAGGAGATGGACTCAGAGTGAAGTGTTCCCACTTTAAGTGTGAATGTCACCATTACCAGCTGGATAAGGTTCTTCAATAACGATGTCTTATCAGAAGTGTTGAGCATTCCGATACTGCAATATCGGGCATCGGCCGATATTCGCGGTATCGGCCGATATTCATGGTATCGGAATTCCGATACTTAGTACTTTTGCAATATCGTATACCAGAATCGGAAGTTCTCATAATGCAATGAGCCAGTTTCATTTTATTCAGCCAATGAGGATCCTAAGAAGTGTGGGCACATCCTGTTAGGCATGTAGGCATCTTAACTAATGGCATGGCTGTGATTGGCTGCTGAAATGATGTCATGATGCACTATAAAAGCCGCCGCCGCCATTTTGAGCTCACTCTGCTGTGAATTCAGTTAGGGATAGGACGCTGTTGTTCTGAGGGACAGTTTTAGCTACCTATTTGCTCTATTCTGCTTTACCCAAGCTACTTTATAAACTGCTGTGCGAGAAGCTTTCTTTTGCCTTGCAGCCCTAGTGCACAGTGCTCTGCATCTGTACTGTTCACCGCTTTCTGCAAGGTCTCTGTGTGTGAGTGCAGCTCACCCTGTAGTGTGTGCTTCAGCCACGTCTGGTTGTAGTGCACTCAGCGAGCGTCACTGCCTCATACATTGTCCTTTTTTGCTAATTGATCATTTTTCCTGATTTCTCCTATTAGTGTGGTGGTTCCATCCGTATTCAGCTAAATTGGTTCCATACACACTATATAGGAGTAGTTAGAGGAGCCTTTCTGCAGCCTTGTGCCCTGCAGCCCCAGCCAGATTAGCCTATTTTTTGTAGCCTTATCTATTGCATTGTAGGTTAGGGGGCAGACTTGGTTGCCTGTAGCCTACACTTCGGCACCCATTAGGAGCATGCCTCTTCCAAAACCCAAAGCGGGCGCTCCCAAGACTTGCAGTGCCTGGTCCTTTTTTGACACAGTTGCAGATGACATTTGCTTTGTCAAATGCAAGCTGTGTAATCAGAAGGTGAAAAGAGGGAAAAGTGTCAGCAACCTCAATACCACAAATATGTGAAAAACATGTGCGGACCAAGCACGTGGTGGAGTTACAAAGACACATTGAAGACCTAGGCCAACCTACAGCGCCACCTACCACCTCTTCAGCTCGTATTGTAGCCTCTTCCTCTAGCTCACACACAGCTGGTTCGGCTTCCTCACAGGATCGCCATGGAAGAACCTCTGGCACAGTGTCATTCCACCCACAGCACCACGTTCCCTGTCATCCTCACACTCCCAGGCCAGTCTACAGCCATCGTTAACACAGGCATGGGAGAAAAGGCGCCCATACTCGGCAAACCACCCCCGAGCACAGGCTCTGAATGCTGGCATTGCAAAACTACTGGCTCTTGAAATGCTATCATTCAGGCTGGTGGAGACTGACACATTCCGTAACTTTATGGCATTGGCAGTCCCACAATACAACGTGCCCAGCCGCTTTTATTTCAGCAGGCAAGCCGTCCCTGCCCTGCAACATCATGTGGAGGGAAAAATTAAACATGCGCTACAAAACGCCATCAGTAGCAAGGTCCACCTGACCACCGATGCGTGGACCAGTAAGCATGGACAGGGACGATACCTGTCCCTCACTGCCCATTGGGTAAATGTTGTGGAGCCGGGTACAAATCTTGAGAGTGGCGCTATACGTGTTCTGCCAACTCCAGGGATTGCAGGGATCCAGTCTGTACACATTGACTCCTCCTCATACTCCAGTTCCTCTGAATCAGCGCTGCAGGAGCCGTCATGGTCTACCTTCACATTGACCCGTGAACGGTTACCTGTTATGATGACCGATATGAGCACAGCCGTGGCCAAACGTCAACAGGCCGTATTAAAATTAATTTCTTTGGGGAATTGAAGCCACACAGCGCTGGAGCTCTGGAATGCCATCAAGCAGCAGAGCGACGTGTGGTTTGTGCCAGCGAATCTCCAGCCAGGCATGGTAGTGTGTGACAATGGCCGAAATCTGGTGGCAGCTCTGTGCCTAGGCAACCTCACACACATCCCATGTCTGGCACATGTGCTCAACTTGGTCATGCAGAGTTTTTTGAGGGACTATCCGGATCTTGATGCACTGCTTCACAAGGTCCTCATAGAGTGCGCTCACTTGCGGCATTCCAGCAACGCAAGATCGCACATTAAAGCTCTGCAGCGCCGATTACGTCTTCCGGAACATCGCATCATAAGTGACCTACCCACCAGGTGGAATTCAACGTTACATATGTTGGAGAGGTTGTGTGAGCAGCAGGCAGCAGTAATGGAGTACCAGCTGCAGCAGGCGCAAACAAGTCGCAGTGCGCGCCGTTCACACTTCACCACCACTGAGTGGGCCTCTATGAAGGACATTTGCCACGTTTTGCGTGCCTTCGATTATTCCACGCAGATGGCGAGTGCAGATGATGCACTAGTCAGCATGACTATCCCCCTTATCTGCCTGCTTGAAAAAACACTGCAAGCACTAAGGGACGAGGTTTTGGAAGAGGTGGAGGATGAGGAGTCACAAATGCCATCTGCTTCTCTACAGTCTGCGCAACGTGGTTCCTCACAAATGCCTAGGCAGGGGACACTTTGTGAGGAGGATGAGGAGGAGTCAATGGAGGAGGAAGACATCTGTCCAGAGGAGGGAGGTACACAATGCTCTAGTAGTCAGTATCTATAGCAAGGGTGGGGTGATGCAGAGCAGGCATAGATCACGCCTCAAGCAGGGGACAGCGTTTCTTGGCCAGTTGGCAGTCTGCAGCACATGGTTGATTTCATGCTGCAGTGCCTGAGAAAAGACCGCCGCATCACCCACATTCTCAACACAGCTGATTATTGGGTGTCCACCCTCCTAGATCATCGCTACCGGGACAACTTACAAAGCCTCATAACACCGTTGAACCGGGAGCGTAAAATGCGGGAGTACCAAGACGCACTGGTGCATTCCATCATGTTCTCCATTCCAACCGAGAGCAGTGCTGCTAGTGCTTTACAAAGCAGCTCAGTGCGTCGAGGAAGTGGAGGAAGCTCTGCACACAGAGGGAGCAGAAGCAGCGCCTCAGCACAAGGCAAGACCAGTATGGCCGAAATGTGGCAAAGTTTTGTGTCCCCGCCGCCACAAATGTCTACACCATCACAGACGGCTCCAGTCAGCAGGAGGCAACGTTTCCGTCAGATGGTGACAGACTACATGTCTTGCCCTCTTAGTGTACTCCCAGACGGCTCTTCACCCTTCAAGTTTTGGGTCTGTAAGCTGGATACATGGCCAGAGCTTAGCCAGTATGCATTGGAGGTGCTAGCTTGCCCTGCTGCTAGTGTATTATTGGAACGCGTCTTTAGTGCCGCAGGTGGTGTACTAACAGACCGTCGCATGCGACTATCCTCCGGTAACTTTGACTGGCTTACTTTTCTCAAAATGAACAAGGCCTGGATCTCGCATGAATTTGCCAGTCCTCTTCCAGAATAAATAATTGGTTGGCAACAGTATACAGGTCTCCTGTTGTGTTCATGTTTCTACCACCTGAACTGTAATCCCTGAGCTCCAACACCGCCAGTTGCTGCTCAGAATTGACATCTGCACAGTCAACGCTTGCTCCAGTGTTATTGGGGTTCAGTAACGTCAGCTGATCCCTAGCTGTGTGTCCGGCAAATTCTCCTGCTCTGTCCACATCCACTGTACTACTGATTTAAAACTTGTTCCAATTACACCTCTGGCTCCTCTGTTTTTAGTATTTACCCTAGGCTCCAATACCGCTAGTTGCTGCTCAGAAGTGCCGTCTGTAGAGATGAGCGTTGTTCTACTCGAACTGTTCGCCAATCTCAAATTCGAGCTGTTTTGGGCGGTGTTCGAGCCGTTCGGCGAACACGAACAATTTGAGAAAAATTTGGCTGTTCGAGGTTATGTTCGATAACTGTTCGTGCACCAAAATCATAACTGGATTTTTTCTCAGTAATGATGAAAATTAATGTTAATACGCAGTTTGAGTGTACAGCGGGGTGGGGGGAGGGGCAGGGGATGGATCTCTGCAGGAACAATGAAGATCTCCATTTTTTTTTCTCTTTCCCGCATTTGCAGTGGGGAGGTGCAATCTGTCAGCCTATCAGCAGCGCACACACGGAGCGAAGTGCTTTTTTTCACACAAGCAAGGGCATGTGTCATTGGCAGTGTATGTCACATGTCCTTGCCCTATAAGACCAAGCCATTTTCCCTGTCGCCACCATTTTCTCACTGCTGCAGCTGCGTGTTAGACGGCACCGCTGTTGCTGTGTGCGCTATACCTTGTTAATTTCAAGCCAATTTTCGCACAAATCTACAGATAGCTTGGGAGTAGGGAATAGTTGTGATTGCAGTCCTTTTAAGGACTAGGTTACAGCATTTCCTACGACTTTTATCAGGCAGGTCTGTGCTCTTAAATAGATAGATTGTGGGAGTAAAGACTAATTGTAATTGGAGTCCTTTTCAGGACTAGGTTACATCAGTTCCTATCAGATTTTGCCAGGCAGGTCTGTGACAGTGCTGTGCAAGTTTTTTTCACAGCATTTGGCTGAATCTAGCAAAGCTAATCCTTTTTGGCCTATTGCAGAGTGTGTTAGTCAGTGGAGTAGCCTATCTGTGTTGCAAGATATACCACCTGTGTATAGAATACCAATTTTTTTACTGCACCTAGTGAAGTAAAATCTTTTGGGCATAGCATCATTCTATTAGTCCATCTATACTGACCTCCATCAGGTTGCAAACTGAATATATTTTTTTCTGCATCTACCTCTGAAAAAATATTGGGCTTCTAGCTGTGTGTGGGACTTGTTGTATTAGTCAATCTATACTGACCTCCATCAGGTTGCAAACTGAATATATTTTTTTCTGCATCTACCTCTGAAAAAATATTGGGCTTCTAGCTGTGTGTGGGACTTGTTGTATTAGTCCATCTATACTGACCTCCATCAGGTTGCAAACTGAATATATTTTTTTCTGCATCTACCTCTGAAAAAATATTTGGGCTTCTAGCTGTGTGTGGGACTTGTTGTATTAGTCCATCTATACTGACCTCCATCAGGTTGCAAACTGAATATAATTTTTTTCTGCATCTAGCTCTGAAAAAATATTTGGCCTTCTAGCAGTGTGTGGGACTTTCTCTATTAGTCCATCTATACTGACCTCCATCAGGTTGCAAATTAAAAATAATTACTGCATCTACAGTACCTCTGAAAAAATATTTGGGCTTCTAGCTGTGTGTGGGACTTGTTGTATTAGTCCATCTATACTGACCTCCATCAGGTTGCAAACTGAATATAATTTTTTTCTGCATCTAGCTCTGAAAAAATATTTGGCCTTCTAGCTGTGTGTGGGACTTTCTCTATTAGTCCATCTATACTGACCTCCATCAGGTTGCAAATTAAAAATAATTTTTATCTGCATCTACAGTACCTCTGAAAAAATATTTGGGCTTCTAGCTGTGTGTGGGACTTGTTGTATTAGTCCATCTATACTGACCTCCATCAGGTTGCAAACTGAATATATTTTTTTCTGCATCTACCTCTGAAAAAATATTGGGCTTCTAGCTGTGTGTGGGACTTGTTGTATTAGTCCATCTATACTGACCTCCATCAGGTTGCAAATTGAATATAATTTTTTTCTGCATCTAACCCAGCCAATAGTTTTGGCCTAATACCACAGTTTGGCCACTCAGCTCTGCTCGGTTACCATCCATTGTTTTTTTGTGCAAACAACTCCAGAGTTGTGAATTAGTTAACCACCAAAATGAGTGGAAAAAGGCCTGCTGCTGGTGGAAAGGGGAATAGGCGTGTTGGGAAGGGGAAAAAAGGTTGTGTCCGTGGGGTAGGTGTTAAAGCAACAGTAACATCTGCAGAAGAAAGACCATCTTCCAGCCAAACTAAAATGTCTACTTCTTTTAGCGGACAATGTGATAAGATCCCTTTCTTACGGCCACGCCAATCGCTACAAATTCCAGATGAGGCACAAAAACAGCAGGTGCTTCAACGGATATCAAGTGCTCCTTTAAGTGGGCTCTCCTCCACATCAACTTCAACATCACAAATACTCCAGTCCTCAAAGGTGTCACCCCAATCGCACTTGCTTCCTCACAGCTCCCAAATCTCCAGCTGCCCGTCTGAGTATGAGGTAGAACAGATGGTTGAGTCTGCAGAGCTGTTTACTCATACTATAGCCTGGGAATCAGAGGTCGACTCCAGCGCTTCTGTGAATCCAGACGAGGAAATGATCTGTACTGATGCCCAGAATCTTTATGAGTCGGATCCAGGACCAGACGCAGAAGGTTCTGACCATAATGTAGACCCTCATTCCCAAACTGTAACTCCTGTTGGTGGAGACAATGAGGAAAACGATGATAAGACTCAAATACCTGATTGGAGCGACAACTTTAGTTTTTTGTCAGGGCAGGAACAGGTTGGCTCTGAGCACGACGGGTGTGATAACGCACAGGGTGATGATGATGAGGTTGGAGATCCCACTTATTGTCAACCCACAGTCAGCCAAGAGATGAGGTCAGCAGAGGAGGTGGAGGAAGATGCTAGTGACGACGAGGTCAGGTTGCGCCTTCCTGGACAGAGACGTAGTACTGGAAGCACGTCAACAACTGCATCCTCAAACACAACTCTGCCTCTCACCACAAGTCGTGGTGGCTCTTCAGGTCGCATGGGTGCTAAGCCTTGCATAGCCTGGGCATTTTTTCAGATCGATAAAGATGACCCAACTCGTGTTATCTGTAACATTTGTCAGCAAAAGCTAAGTAGAGGCCAAAAAATACATAGTTTGAGTACTTCATGCATGAACCGGCACATGGACATGAAGCATAAGTTGCAGTGGGAAGCTCAGTGTGCTACAATGCAGCCTAGCCGGCCGGGCCAACCACCGTCTGCCATATCTTGTGCATCCGCGGCCTCTTCATCCTCTGTGACTGGGGGGACAGCAGTCACACCTGTTTTGGGGCGCAGACCTGCCACCTCTTTACCCGCAACAGCCAGCGTGATTGGCAGGTCATCATTTTCTTTGGAGGTGGTAACACCAGCTGGTGTTGAGCGCTGTCCGACATCGATAGCACCACCTTTGGATCAAGGCAACCTAACATGTCCGCCTGCATCTTCCTCACAGACCGGCAGTTTGCCGGGGACACCCTTATCAACCCCGTCTAAGCACAATAGACAGCCCTCGGTCCCTCAGATGTGGACAAGTAAAAGACCATTTCCTCCTAGCCATGAGAAAGCTAAGAGGTTGAATTTCACCATCTGCAAGCTCTTGGCTACAGAAATGCTGCCTTTCCGCCTGGTGGACACAGAGGATTTTCGAGACCTTATGTCCGTCGCAGTGCCCCAGTACCAGATGCCCAGTCGGCACTACTTCTCAAAGAAAGGTGTGCCTGCGCTCCACCAGCATGTCGCACACAACATCACCGCTTCTTTGAGAAACTCTGTGTGTGACAGGGTGCATTTCACCACAGACACTTGGACGAGTAGGCATGGACAGGGGCGTTACATGTCGCTGACTGGGCACTGGGTAACTATGGTGACAGCAGGACAAGGGGCTGCTGTCCAAGTCTTGCCGTCCCCACGAGTTGTGCGTCAATCCTCTTTATGTCAAAGTTCCTCCACTGCTTCTGCCTCCTCAACCTCCTCTCGGTCTTCCACCTGCACCCAAAGCCTGTCTGGTCATGCCACAAGCTTTCTAACTGCGCAGAAGGGATCCTGCACACCTCCTTACTATGCTGGCAGTAGGGCTCAACGTCATCAGGCGGTTTTTACATTGAAATGTCTGGGAAATGTGAGTCACACAGCTGAGGAGTTGTGGTCAGCTCTGGAGAACCAATTTCATGAATGGTTGTCTCCACTGGACCTGAAACCAGGGAAGGCCGTGTGCGACAATGCTGCAAACCTGGGTGCGGCCCTTCGCCGGGGCAATGTCACACACGTGCCTTGTATGGCTCACGTGTTGAACCTGGTTGTCCAGCAATTTTTAGCCCACTATCCCAGACTAGATGGCCTTCTGCAGAGGGCACGGTCGCTGTGTGCTCACTTCCGCCGTTCGCATTCCGCAGCTCAGCGACTTACATCTCTACAGAAGTCGTTGGGCCTGCCACTTCACCGGCTAAAATGCGATGTGCCTACCCGATGGAATTCAACTCTGCACATGTTGCAGCGACTGTGGCAGCACCGACAAGCCCTGGTGCAATACGTTCTGACGTATAGCCTGGGCCAACGAGATTCAGAGGTGGGGCAAATCACGCTGGAGGAGTGGTCTCAGATCAGGGACCTTTGCACCCTTCTGCACAGTTTTGAAATGGCGACGAAGATGTTTAGTGCTGACGATGCCATTATCAGCATGACTATTCCGGTGATTTACATGCTGGAGCACATGTTAAACAGAATTCGGAGTCAGGTGGTGGCACAAGAGGAGGTGGAGGAAGTAGAGGAGGAGGAGTTGTATGCAGAAGGACTAACATCTGCAAGGTCCAGACGGTCGGCAGCACCAAGGCGGCAGGCATGTGAGGGTGGGGGAGATGGTTTTACCAGGGCGCATGGTAGCAGCCAAACTAGTGAGGAAGGTGCAGGAGCCCAGGAAGAAGTGGAGGACGAACTGATGGAAGACTCATCAGATGAGGGAGACCTTGATCACATTTCTGTTGTGCGAGGTTGGGGGGAGAGAACAGAGGAAGGAAGCATGATTGTTACCTCGCCACCAACACAACAGGGACTTGGTGCTCCTGGATGCGCAACACACATGAGTGCCTTCTTGCTGCACTACCTGCAACATGACCCTTGAATTGTGAGAATTAGAAATAATCCTGACTACTGGGTTGCCACACTGTTAGATCCCCGGTACAAAAGTAAATTTGCAGAAATTATTCCTGCCATAGAAAGGGATGCACGCATGCAGGAGTATCAGCAGAGACTGTTGCAGAATCTTACATGTGCTTTTCCACAAAATACCAGTGGTGCACGTAGTGAATCTCACAGTTCCAACTTGCCAACCGTGGGACCGTCAAGTGTTCAGCACTCAAACCGTAACAGAACCACAGTATCTGCTGGTAACATCAATTTTGCGGAATCATTTCACCACTTTTTTAGCCCATCCTTTGCAAGGCCACAGGAGACAAGAAGTCTGACACATAGTCAACGCCTAGAGACGATGGTACAGGAGTATCTCCAAGTAAACATTGAAGCCACGACTGTGTCACTGGACCCTTGCTCTTTTTGGGCTTCCAATCTGGATAAATGGCCGGAGCTAGCCACTTACGCCTTGGAGATCTTGTCATGCCCCGCAGCCAGCGTTCTGTCTGAACGTGTGTTCAGCGCTGCTGGTGGTGTGCTGACAGATAAGCGCACGCGGCTCTCCACTGATAATGTAGACAGACTCACGTTCATAAAGATGAACAAATCATGGATCCGAAACGACTTTTCTACCCCTGTGTCATCCTGGGGAGAGTAAAAGCTTGATGATTGGTTAAAATCACCCTACCAACCGTTTTAAGCTTTCAAATTACTAATCATGTTTATCTGTATCTTGACTGGAAAATAATTTGGGCTTTGTAGCAGTGTGCAGCACTGATCCTATTAGGCCATCTATACTAAAGCTTCACCAGATTTAAAATTAATAATAATTTTTAGCTGCATCTAGCCCGGAAAATAATTTTGGGGCTCCGAGATGTGCAAGACACATAAGTGCCTTCTTGCTGCACTACCTGCAGCATGACCCTCATATTGTCAGAATTCGAAGTAATCATGACTACTGGGTTGCCACACTCTTAGATCCCCCAAACTTTTCGATCAACCTTTTCATTTTAATAAAGACCAAAAAAATGGTCATTTTTGAAATTATAAGCATTAGCAGGTTGTTAGAAACTGAAATCAAACAGTTTTCAACTCAAAACTTTATTCTAGGTGATGTTACATTTTCACATAGGACCCCTTGTTCGAAAGGAGCTTCTGAACTCTCTCGTCCATTGAATTTGTCAGGTTTTGGATGGTTTCTGCTTCAATTGTTTTGCATGAGGACAGAATACCCTCCCAGAGCTGTTGCTTAGATGTGAACTGCCTCCCGCCATCATAGACACTCCTTTTAATGATGCTCCAAAGGTTCTGAATGGGGTACAGGTCAGGGGAGCATGGGGGTCACACCATAAGTTTGTCCCCTTTTATGCCCATATCAGCCAGAGATGCAGATGTTTTATGTGCAGCATGAGATGGTGCATTATCATGCAGAAAAATGATCTTGCTCTGAAATACACGATTCTTCTTCTTGAACCATGGCAGGAAGTGCTGTTTGAGAAAATCCACATACATTATGGAGTTCATCTTTAGCGCCTTCAGGGATCCTAAAGGGGCCGACAATCTCTCTCCCCATGATTCCAGCCCAAAACATTACTCCACCTCCTCCTTGTTGGCGCTGTAGCCGTGTTTGCGTGGGGTGTCCATCAACCAGCCATCCTCCACTCCATCCATCTGGACCATCGAGCGCTGCACGGCACTCATCCGTGAACAAAACAGTTTTGAAATCAGTCTTCATGTAATGTTTGGCCCACTGGAGCCGTTTCTGCTTGTGTGAAGTGGATAGAGGAGGTCGACAGGATGGCATATGCACAGCTGCAAACCTCTGAAGGACCCTGCATCTTGTTGTTCGGGGGACGTTGGAGGCACAAGCAGCTTCAAAAACTTGTCTGCTGCTATGACAAGGATTTTTTGCCGCTGCTCTTTCAACCTGACGTAATTGCCTGTAGGAAAGAGTCCTCAATTTGCCCTTATCAGCACGCACACGTGTGTACTGTGAATCAGCTACATACTTCTTGATTGCCAAGACACTTCATCCTGATCATCGCACAATGTTGATTGTAGTCATGCCTTGACCTAAACACTCCACAATTTGTTGCTTCTCAGCAGCCGACACATCCTTTTTCTTTCCCATTTTGGCAGAAAATGTAGGCTGCTTAATAATGTGAGACAGCCTTCTTAAGTAGTCTTGCCTTTCATTGGACACACCTGCCAAACTAATTAGCACAGGTGTCTGCAATTGCTTACAGTGATATAAAGAGCCCTGACACACATCACCATCAATGAGTTTAACTGACAAACAAACAAATTCTTCCCTTATCACTCCTAAACACTTTTTGCATAATAATTTGGAACGCAGTGTACATGTGCTTTTCCACAAAACACCAGTGGTTCACGTAGTGAATCTTACAGTTCTAACTTGCCAACCGTGGTCTGTATGGAGTTGTTCAATAAAGGGCCCAAAATTAAGATAACATAGATGGGAGAGGTCTCTATGAATAGGAATTCCTAAGTATTTGATACCCTGTGAGGGCCAGGCAAAGGGAAAGTTGGACTGGATGGAATCCTGTATGGATTTGGGGAGGGAGACATCGAGGGCCTCAGACTTCGCTGCATTGATTTTAAAATTTGACCATGTAACAAAGTGATCTATTTCAGCCATAACAGCATGGATGGATATATGTGATTGAGTGATATATACTAGGACATCATCAGCAAATAGAGAGCACTTGTACTCGGTGCCTCCCACCTCAATCCACCTAATATTGGGGTTATGGCGAATTGATGAGAGCAGGTGCTCCGTCACTAGGATGTATAAGAGAGGGGACAGAGGACATCCCTGCCTTGTCCCATTGGTGATTGTGAAAGGTGATGAAAATGTTCTGATGCACCCCCTGGGCCTTGGGACACCCGGAGCCGGACCCTTTTTGGTGGATGCTGGTGGTTGTAGTCTTCGTGGCGGTGACCCGGTTCCGTGGCTCAGGGTGGTCAAACCAGTGGCGGAACTATTTATGTGGTTTTGATGTTTAAATGTCCGACTACGCCACCCGTGGATTGCGGTCAGAGTGAACCGCCGCTGCAGGGCAGACCGCTGAGGCTGGTGTTGTGGGTGCAGCAGAGCGTAGCATAACTCCCCACGGGAGGAGTATAGCCTCAGGGCAGTGTATGCGGAGGATGGGGGTGATGGTGCAGGGCAGCAGCAGTAACGACACGGAGTCAGTGATGCAGTCCAGGGCCTTTACTCACAGTTCTTATTATCCAGACCACGTCTGCAGGTAACGGCTGCCCACGTCGTACTGTGCTCACCAGGTGAGGGGCTCAGACACCTCCCAGATAACTTTGGAGCGCTTCACAGGACCCCCTTTGTGTGTCCTTTGTCTGGCCTTTCTTACCAACCCTTCTGTCCGGCTGCCTCGGGCCTCCTCTTGGTAAACTTGGCGCCAGTTTCCCTGACCCTATGTGGTGCCTTCCTAGCGGGTGTAGCGAGGGGCTGCGCCACATAAAATGTCACAGCCTCCGGTTTCTAGCTGAGGGTCGTTTCCTGCCTCCACTAGTTTCGGGGACCGGTCTCCCCCTTTGGCCTGACCCCTCCACGCAGGTGGATTCGGGCGTGCGGTGGCGACTCGCCCGTCCGCACCCCTGGGATCCCTTCATTCCTCGTTCCTGGAGCCTTCTCCGCTCCTCTTCCTTCCTTCTCCCTCTTCCAGGCCTGGGCCTCTGTTACTAGGCCCGCCTCCGGAGCAGAGCTCATGCAGAGCCCCTGCTCCCTGCCACTTCTGCTCAGACTTCTCTGCACTGAACTAAGATGGTGCCCACCTTTTATACTCCCTTCTCAATGCACCCAGGAACTGCTTCCTCCCTGCTCCTGCACTACAGGGTTCCCCTTCCTCAGTGTTCCCTCCCCCCACTCCAGCCAGGGACAGGGACTGTCGTGCCCATCTCAGAGGCATATTGGTCGCCCTGCCCCACGGCAATGTGGTGTAATGCATGCAGGTGTCAGGTCCTGATCCACACTCCATCCTTACCTGAGAGTGAGATATCACACCTCTGGGTGAGGTGCAATACCTCTGTAGCAACCGAGCCCTCAGGGTGCTACAGTTACATTTATCTTCAGCCTAGGTGACGTATTGTGATACAGGGCCGTGATTTTGGCTATAAAAGGGTCCCCTAGACCCCTACCCCAAGCTTTTTAAGAGAATCATATATGGCGTGCCAGGAGACTCTATGGAATGCTTTCTCAGCATCCAACGAGAGTATCTAATTACAAATTTTTAACTGCATCTGCCCAGGAAATACTTTGTGCCTAGTAGCAGTGTCTGCTAGTCAGCGGATTATTCCGGCTGTTAAGCAAGCTACACCACCTGTAGTTTAGACACTTAATTTTTTCAAAGGAAATGCTTCGGGACCATGGGATACTCAGTGAAGAGCATCAGGAGGCACCCCAAGGCATAGGGGCTGGGACTGGCAGTAGGATGCCTTGCGGTGGACAGCCGAGCTCGATCCTTATAAAAGCTTTTTAACTGCAGCAGCTTTAGTGGACGCTACTGGAGCTGGAATTACGCGGCTGCTGGCATGAGACTTGCCCTCCAATAGATCCTTGTAAATGGATTTAAAGTGTATTCATTCAAATTAGAGAGACAATTTAAATTAAAAAGCTTAGAGCTGCCTCCACCACAGGGGGGCTCGCTCGACCCACCAGCGGACAGGCACCAGTATTGGGAGAGGGGGGCTGGCCATCAGGGTTCACCGCGGCTCTGGCACAAACCCGGCGACACGGAGGTGGCACGGGCAGGAGCGGACTGGCCGTGTCGGCTTCTCACTTTTTGGATTTTAGAAGGGCATGACATGCCTATATCTGTGTCTCCCCCTCCTTTTACTCCTCCACCACTTTTATTTTCGCATGACTATATGTACTTGTCACTTTTCCATGTGTTAGTTATGTCTTCTGAGCAGTTTGTCAGCTTTTGGACACCTTTGAAGGTGTTTTCTATGTGTTTCTATGTGTTTTTGTTTGCCTGCCATTGGTTTTAACGGTGTTCGAAGGTGTTCGACGAACAGTTCGACGAACAGTTCGGCGAACACACGGGTGTTCGACGAACCGAACCGAACTCGAACACTACGGGGGTGGCTCAACACTAGTTATAAACTCTTTGAAGCACCTGGTGATTCATGGTGCTCACCACACATCTAGATAAGTTCCCTGAGGGGTCTAGTTTCCAAAATTGTGTCACTTGTGGTGGGTTTTCATTGTTTAGGCACATCAGGGGCTCCCGAAATGCAACATGGCGTCTGCTAATTATTCAAGCAAATCTTACATTCCAAAAGTCAAATGGCGCTCCTTCCCTTCCGATCCCTGCCGTGCACCCAAACAGTGGTTTTCTCCCACATATTGGGTATCTTTGTGCTCAGGAGGAATTGCACAACTAATTTTGTGGTCCATTTTTTCCTGATACCCCTGCAAAAATAAAAAAAATTGGGGTCTAAAGTAACATTTTTGTGAAAAAAGTTAACTGTTCATTTTTTTCTTCCACATTCCAAAAATTCCTGTGAAGCACCTGAAGGGTAAATAAACTTCTTGAATGTGGTTTTGAGCACCTTGAGGGTGCAGTTTTTAGAATGGTGTCAATTTTGGGTATTTTCTGTCATAAAGGCCCTTCAAAGTCCCTAAAATATGGTTTTGTAAATTTTGCTGGAAAAATGAGAAATCGCTGGTCAACTTTTAACCCTTATAACTACTTAACAAAAAAAAATTTGGTTCCAAAATTGTGCTGATGTAAAGTAGACATGTGGGAAATGTTACTTCTTAACTATTTTGTGTGACATATCTCTCGTATTTAAGGGCATGAAAATTCAAATTTGAAAAATTGCGAAATTTTCTAAATTTTTGTAAAATTTCCGTTTTTTTCACAAATAAACGCAAGTCATATCAAAGAAATTTTACCACTATCATGAAGTATAATATGTCACAGAATCAGTGGGATCCATTGAAGCTCATAAAGTGACTGTGGTCAGAATTGTAAAAATTGTCCCGGTCATTAACGTGCAAACTACTCTCGGGGGTAAAAGGGTTAAAGGTGTTTATGATGCCCGTAGGAACTATTTTTAGAGGCCTACCTCTAACATTCTATAAAATATATATGTATACCCCCCTTCTCCAGGGGTAAATGTTTTTCAGCCTATGTACTTAGTGCATGGGCATTACCAGTCTAGGAGACTCACTCCTTAATAATGGGAGAAAAAAAATTTTTGACTGAGGCCCTCCACTACATCTCTTTAAACGGATATTGGAGTGTGTCCTAATTTTTTGCAGCCATTGATCTTACTGCATACTCAATAACAGTATAGGAGACCCACTCCTTAATAATAATTTTTTTTTAATTCTGAGGCAGGGTTGCTTTCATTCCTCCACAGTTTGGTGCTGCCACATACTAAAAAACCCTTTGGGGCTGATTAAAATCTATTTTTTATTCTACAATATTTCCTCTCTTATCTGAAATTTGTGTACGGGTGAGCTATCGCAGTATGGATAGCGTATTACATGGATCCAGATAGGGATTATTGCCTTATACTGCGTGCTGCTGCAAAAAAAAAAATCTATTCTATTCCCTATTGATACCGCTGTTAGCTGCTTTTCCAGTAGGGACAGGTGCTAGGTATCATCAGCTGAAAATGACTGTTCATTCTGGTCACATACATATATTCCACAATGCATAACTTGATTGATTGTCTCCATGCACTCATTAACCGATTCATAATTTTTAACGTGAGCTGTAATTAGAAATTCTTCAAAACAGGCAGTGTTGCTTGTATTCTTCCATAGTTTGGTACGGCAACATACTAAAAATAATCTCTTCGGAGCTGGTTAAAATCTATTTTGTATTCTACAATATTACCTCTCTTATCTGCAATTCGTGTATGGATGAGCTATCACAGTATGGATAGAGTATTACACAGATACAGCCAGGGATTATTGCCTTATACTGTATGCTGCTGCTGCAAAGAAAAACCCATTCTATTCCCTATTCATACCGCTGTTAGCTGCATTTAGAATAGCGACAGGAGCTAGGTGGTAACATCTGCTAGAAATGAGTGTACATTCTGGTGGCATACATCTCTTCCACAGTCTATAACTAAATTTATTTTATTTATACACTCATTGACCGATTCATAGTTTTTACGATGATCTGTACTCAGAAATGAATCAAAATTGACAGAAATGTATCATATTTGACAGAAATTCATCACAGTTAACAAAATTTACTGATTTAATGTGTTCATTAGCATTTTCTCTGAAGCTTTGGTATGTAAGAGTTAGTGGTGGGAGACTTGATGCTATTGGACATGGAATTACCACTTCAGAACTTTCCAGTGCTTTGTTTCCTAAACCATTTCTGGGTGCTTCTTGAAATATATTTGGGGTCATTGTCCTTCTGGAAGGCCCATGATCTAGGTTCTGACACTGGGCAATACAGTATGACTCAGAATCCTTTGGGAACCTTCACATTTCATGATGCCTTGCACAAAGTTAAGGCACTAGAGTCAGCAAGAAAGCACCTAAATGTGTTTGAACCTCCACCATATTTGACTTTAAGTACTGTGTTCTTTTATTTGTAGTCCTCATTCCATTTACAGTTACTAGTTGAATGATGTGCTTTACCAAAAAAGCTCCATCTTGGTCTCATCTGTCCCCAAGACACCTACTGGCCCTCTAAAAGTAGTGGAGGCCGCCTGCTGGCACTCTAAAAATTGTGAGCGCCGTCTGCTGGACAGCCATAAATTGTGAGGGCCGCCTGCTGTACATTCAAATTTCAAACTTTACAGAATATATATAATGCGAAAAAGAAAATGTGAACACCTCAGTTGGATAAGTTATATTGTAGTAGCAATATACTGCTATGCAAAGCATAGCTGGTTGATGGCCCTCTAACAATAGTGAGGGCCAACTGCTGGCCCTTTAAGAATAGTAAGGGCCACCTGCTGACCCTGTAAAATAGGCTTTGTGACTTTCAGAGTCCTTCTTTCATAAATGAAGCAGGACGTACCTGATCATGTCTTACACACCACATGGCCAGATAAGGTAGTAAAATGTTAAAATTACATTTTCTGGTGAATGTATTTTCACCATTGAAAGAAATGCGAAAATGCAAAAATGCATCAAAAACACTACGTGTGAACATAGCCCAAGGTGTGGAGGAGCATTTTTGTTTTTGGTTATTTATTTTGCTTTATATACAAGTCATTACCCTGGAAAGGATGTTCCTTAATATTTCTTCCAGGAAAATCCATTTTGGTTTCGTTGTTGTATGTTTTATTGTCAGTCTGTAAAAGTGGCGTAATACCTCTGACAACATTGTTCACAGCAGTGACCTGGGAGTCAGAGATGCTTCCAGGGCTCTTTTCCATGCTGTTCCCGTCTAATTTCAGCACGGTTTCCATCGATTTGACCAATTTTTAAACCCAATTCAGAACTCCGGGTGAGGGGGGGGCAGGAAAAATGCTTGAGTTTCTCATTGACTTACATTGTACTTGTTACTCGGGTCGAGTAGCCGAGCATTACGATTTATTCGACCCAAGCGAGTTCCCGGGCATTTTAATACTCGCTCATCACTAGTGTCCACTGACTGGGTTCACGAGGGAAACAAAAAGGATAATTCAACATATCGGTACAGTGTAGTTCTGTGGTGTGCCATTGCCAAAATATAATATTGAAATAGGTAGGCAAAAAGTAAAACTAAGTGAAGTTGTTTCAGAAAATCAAGTAATCATTTTGCTTTATTCCGTGCATACAGTGCTGTCAAAATTAACTACACAGCTGCAGGCAGTGTGGTTTTGCTACCGATGCGCCACTCCAGCTCAGCCACTCTTATGCCTGAAACAACATCTGATTTGGAAGAGGAGGATGCACGTAATAGTACCCAGATTACAGATTTGTTTTTTTACTTCTTTTCCACATCTCTCAGACTAGCCCCTTCTGATGCCAAACTGATATTCTTTAGCCAATAGAGCAAAATTTTATCTTGAACAGGAAACCTCTGAAACAACTGTTGCAGCTGTAATTGGCTCAGTTGTAATTATGGAGGAAGCTTGGGTTGGATTATGGGGGAAGCTTGAATCATGGCAGAGAGAAGGAATTATTTACAGATTGCTCTTTCCGTTTAGGGTAGACCATGATTTGAGTTTTCTGAAGCGAAGAGCTAATATATTCAAGTGGAATGAAATTCTATTAGAATTTTACAAAATCCTCATTCTCCAAAATGTAGATTTGTTGTAATTCGCTTTTGCATGGATCTAGCAATTTTTCTCAAACGTAAAGGATGATTGGAACCGAGTCAAAGATTTAATTATCACTTCTTCACTTGCATGGTTGTGCTGCCTTCCTTTTGTTTTTCTGCATGTATATACATAGACTGCTATATATGTGTGTATATGTGTGGGTGCGGAAAGTATTCAGATCCCTTTAAATGTTTTACTCTTTGTTTCATTGCAGCCATTTGGAAAATTCTAAAAAGTTCTTTTTTTTTCTCATTAAACTACACTCTGCACCCCATCTTGACTGAAAAAAAACAGAAATGTTGAAATTTTTGCAAATTTATTAAAAAAGAAAAACTGAAATATCACATGGTCATAAGTATTCAGACTCTTTGCTCAGACACTCATATTTAAGTCACATGCTGTCCATTTCCTTGTGATCCTCCTTGAGATGGTTCTACTCCTTCATTGGAGTCCAGCTGTGTTTAATTAAACTGATAGGACTTGATTTGGAAAGGCACACACCTGTCTATATAAGACCTCACAGCTCACAGTGCATGTCAGACCAAATGAGAATCATGAGCTCAAAGGAACTGCCCAAGGAGCTCAGACACAGAATTGTGGCAAGGCACAGATCTGGCCAAGGTTACAAAAGAATTTCTGCATTACTCAAGGTTCCTAAGATCACAGTGGCCTCCATAATCCTTAAATGGAAGAAGTTTGGGACCACCAGAAGAAGACTTCTTAGACCTGGCCATCCAGCCAAACTGAGCAACTGTGGGAGAAGGGTCTTGGTGAGAGAAGTAAAGAAGAACCCCAAGATCACTGTGGCTGAGCTCCAGAGATGCAGTAGGGAGATGGGAGAAAGATCCACAAAGTCAACCATCATTGCAGCCCTCCACCAGTCAAGTCTTTATGACAGAGTGGCCTGATGGAAGCCTCTCCTGAGTGCAAGACATATGAAAGCCCGCATAGAGTTTGCTCAAAAACACATGAAGGACTCCCAGACTATGAGAAATAAGATTCTCTGGTCTGATGAGATGAAGATAGAACTTTTTGGTGATAATTCTAAGTGTGGCGCCCCTGCGGGTTCAGTCGCCACAGAGGTACTGCATCTCACCCAGAGGTGTGTTATCTCACTCTCAGGTAAGGAAGGATTGCTGCTAGGGACCCTAACACCTGCATCCAACACTACACTACTCCAGACCAGCAGGAGGGGCAAGATGCGTCGCTTCTCTGCTGAGCTCTGTCCCTGGCTGGAGTGGGGGGAACCAAAGTAGAGGAAACCATGTAGTGGGTGTGGGTGGAGGAAGTAGTACAGGGGAGCCCTTGTCAGGAGTAGTATAAAGAGGGAAGCCATCTTGGAAGTTGAGTCAGTTCAGTTAGTCAGAGGAGGAGAAGTGGAAGGAGCAGGAGCTCTGCTCAGGAGGAGGGCCTACCTAGAGAGGTCCAGGACAGACTGAAGAGAGAGAGAGAGGAGCAGGAAAAAGGCTCCAGGAATGAAGAAGGGATCCCAGGGGGAGAGCAAAACCAACTCTGCTGCATTAACAACAGCTCCAGAGGAGCTGCACCGCAGCGGCGGCTCCATATAGCCACATGCCACAGGTGGCGTCATGAACATTATATAAAAACTATAATCCCCTTTCCCAAATACCCCTTTTATTGACCGCCCTGGGTCACGGACCGGGTCACCGCCGCTGTGACATCTCCCCTAGCAACGAACGGCCCGGCCACCGAGTACCCCACGGCCCAGGGGGCGCGTCATAAGCGGTATATGTGGAGAAAACAAGGCACTGCTCATCACCTTGACCATTCTTGACCATGTGATATTTCAGTTTTTCTTTTTTAATAAATTTGCAAAAATTTCTACATTTCTGTTTTTCTCAGAATTTACCAAATGGCTGCAATGAAACAAAGAGTGAAAAATATAAAGGGGTCTGAATACTTTCCGCACCCACTGTATATATATTTATTCAGTGTATATATATGTATTGCACTGTTCTAGCAGCACAGCCTCAGCAGATACTAAATCCTCTAAGGAATGATGGATCAGCACTCCATCAGCGTGGTGCATGTGAAGTCAAATATGCAGAAAGGAAGTAATTCCTGGCACTCACGTGTTCAATGAATAATTGCTCTTTTATTTCATTGCCAATTCCAATGGACGTTGCAGCCTGTCCCAGGCTTTATTCAACATGGAATTACTTCCTTTCTACTAAATCCTCTAAGGCTCATGACTTTCTCCATAGATATCCAGAACAGAAATGAGGCAGCACGTCCAATTGGAGGAAAGTGGAAAGGTCCTTAATTCACCAACAGAAGATGTTTCAACTCTCTCTATGGGTATTATGAAAAGTTCTGCTACAGTATGTGGGTATTACAAGAGGTTCTGTAGCAGTTTTTTTCTGACTCCTGGATCACTCCTTTGGGGTCTTTAATTATATGGTTGGTGTTTTGAGAAAGTGACATCGGTTTGTGATATCTGTAATGGGGTGGCGTTTATGTCCGTAAAAATGTGGTGCCATGTGTGAATTGTTTGGTTCATTTGTCCATACAAAATTGGTTGGCGACCATTGAGGGAGTAACTACATAGCAAGATTTATAAGTTTTAATAAATCGCACATAAAGATTTATACTCTGAACTGGCTGTGACATCTCATCGCAGAGATGGATCCACGAAGCCCTATGTCCGGTAGAGCAGGTCTTAAGCAATGACATGGGGAACTGGTGCAGCAGGACAGATCAGTAGACACAATGGTAGCAAGAGAATCCAATACTGCAGAGCTCGCACAACGGTTTAAAGGGGTTGTTCAGTACTATTGATGATGCCCCAATGTATTTTTATGGTTAAAAGAAGTGTCGGTGTAAATACCTTGTGCTGCTGTTTCTGCCGGTGAGCGGAGCTCTCACCGGCCACTCACAAACATCACGTGACCCCCTGCTACGTTAAGTGAGGCGTGACATCAGTGACGCGGTCCCCGCGGTGGATGCTGGGTTGTAGAAAGGGTTACCCAGCATCCACCGCATTCTTTCCCAATGAATGAGGAGAGGGAAAGTGCGCTGGATGTGACGCGCGGGGTAACCCCGACCATAACCCAGCATCCACCGTAGAACACAGAAGAGGGAGACCCCCGGCTGCATCCAGGACATGACGTGACATCAGCGGATGTTGGAGCCCGTTGCAGCCGGGGGTCACGTGATGCCTGTGAGCGGCCAGCACAAGGTATTTGCAAAGACAGTTCTTTTCACCATAAAACTACATTGGGGCATTATCAATAGTACTGAACAACCCCTTTAAGGAAATTGAACTAAAATAAGAATAAAGCCTACAGTAGTGGTGAACTCCAACCACATGAACACTCAAGCAGCGTCCTGCTGCTTGAGCCAACCTATAAGGCAAGGCAGTGTTATGTTACAGCAGCGTGCGCTGTCACCTTGATAATACAACATGCAGAAGAACTGAGGCAGAAAGAACATGGAGACCCCAGTATTGGATCCAGGAGAGGTGAGTAACAATGTAGATCTTTGGATTGCTCCAATTTACGATGCAGCGGACTGATCGCACAACAGGTCAGTAGTCATGCTGCTTGCCCAGCACAATATTGTGTCCTGATGGATGTCTTGTGATGGAGCTTTTTTGACCTCTGTATTCTGTACACCGGAGTGTGGAGTTCCCTTTAATAATGACTATTGTGGATCAAATAAAGTCACAGTGAACAGATGGTATTTTCTTGAGTTACTCACCCATCTCGGCTCCAGCTCCACACTATTTTATCTTCCTCTATAACTATCTTCCTCTGTACCAGTTATTATGGTAGCCCAGCATGCAAATTTGATATAATTATCCAAGGTTTTTTAAGGCCATCCCCTACGACAAAGTGTTAGATGCCCAGAATGGTCCCTAACGCTAGTATCTCACTTTGCTATGTGCAAGCAGGTCTCGAAATAGACATGATACCATCAGTGAAATGTAGCTCCCTGATACCAGCATGTTTCACTGGATTCAACATTTAATTTTCTAAATTAATTTTTTTAAATGCATAATGCTAAGAGTGAAACATGGTGGTGGCAGTGTCCTTATTTAGGGTGCATGAGGGTGTCAAGGGCTCCATGAATGGTATCATGAATTCACAGATGTACTGCTCTATAGTGAGGGAGAAGATGCTGCCATCACTCTGTGCTCTTGGTAGACATGCACTTTTTCTAAATGCATGGTACTTACAGTGACACATGGTGGTGGCAGTGTCCTTTTTTGGGGTGCATGAGGGTGTCAAGGGCTACATGATTGGTATCATGAATTCACAGATGTACTGCTCTATAGTGAGAGAGAAGATGCTGCCATCACTCTGTGCCCTTGGTAGACGTGAACTTTTTCTAAATGCATGGTGCCTACAGTGACACATGGTGGTGGCAGCGTCCTTATGTGGGGCTGCATTAGTGCTTCTGGTGTCAAGGAACTACAGTACATGTCATTAATGGTATCATGAATTCACAGAGGTTCTGCTCTATACTGGAAGAAAAGATGCTGCCATCACTCTGTGCCCTTGGTAGACGTGCACTATTCCAACCTGACAATGATCCAAAACACATCTGTTGCATTTCTGAAGAAGAACAGGGTGAAAGTGATTTAGTGGCCAAATGTCTCCTGATCTGAGCCCAATTGAACACCTATGGGGAATTGTGAAGAGACAAGTTGTCATCACTGAGCATCCAGGCTCAGGTCATTCTTGAAAAATGCAAAAAGACAGATGTTGTAATATGTCACTAACTTGATCATTCCAGGCCTAGAAGACTTGGTGTGGTCATTAAAAATCATGGAGGTCAAAATACTAGACTTAGTAGTTTTTGATGTGGGGTGTACTCATTTAGCATCAACTAATTTGAGTAAAATCGAAGATTTTGTATAGAAAGTTTTATTATTAATCTTGCCTTCATTTTATGGGTTAAAAAATGTTCAATGAAACTCAGTTTTGTCAAAAGTATGGAAACTGCTCTTGTGTTCAGTGAAATACTGATTAAAATCTCAAGACATGACATCACTTAGAGTGGTACCTTGGCACCGATCCTAATGCAGCTGAATGAAGAGGTTGTCATATGGCAGTAGATCTGTTACACTGTGCCAGAATTGCTTTGAATGCTGTGGGTTAGAAAATATATAATGTATTCTTATGTGCTTACACTGAGGATTGACTAAAGTAGCAGTTTCACTCCAGCTTTGCCAGAATTTTGCCACAATTTTTGCAGTGTTTTGCAAAACTTGTGATTTTTTTATTGCAAAAAAATCCAATTCAAGGCAGGAAAAAAGACCATTTTTTTTTACTTTGCACAGAATTTGGCGCAAAAAAAATAGCATAGAATAGCACAAGACAGAAAAGGAAAGTGACAGCAAGAAAAATGCAAATAATGAATTGGGGCCAATATATCTATCTATATATATATATACTGTACATGTAAATCACAATTTTCAATGTTTTATGGAATGAAAATATTAAGCTTAGGTTGCTGAAGATTTGACTTTAAACTTTCAGTATTGTCATTTTATTATGTATTTATTTTACTCACTTCTATAGCGCCATTCGTTTTCACAGCATTTCACAGACGACATCATCACTGTAGCGTAGGGAATTTTTGAGTCCGGCATCGGAGTAAAACTCATTTATAAAAAAAAAATGCATAAAAAATCCAGAGTTCAAGAAAATAAAGTATAAGTTTGGTTTCAGCAACATGCAACTAGCACTTTCTTTTTTTGCACTTTGGATTATTTATGCACGTTTTATCATGTGGTCGGACTCAACCTTCACTAAGTCCTATTGTTATGCGGATGTCGACCACCTCCTGAGACCAAGCAGAGAGTCTTTAACTTTGGCATGAGGGAGTCTCTTGCACTCCTTTTTTTCTATTTTCCCCACTGAGGCTCATAATCTACATTCCCTATCAGGATGTATTTGGAGTATTGAAAGAATCTGGAGTACCTGGAAGAAACTCGTGCAAACATGGGGAGAACATACAAATTCCTTGCAGATGAAGTGCTAAATAGTGATGAGCAAAATGCTCAGGTCGAGCAAATTGGAATGCTCGATTGCTCGGTCTGAGTAACGAGCCGAATATAAGTCTATGGGAAACCCCTAGCATTTTTCCGGCGGTCTGCAGAGGGACTAAAAAATTACCCAAATCGATGGGAACAGTGCTCAAAGACATGGGAACAGCATGGGGAAGACTCCTGAAAGCACAATAAAACATAAAAAAACTAAACAAAAATAGATTTTCCTGAGAAATATATTAAGGAACATCCTTTCCAGCGTAATGACTTGTATATAAGGCAAAATAAATATACAAAAACAAAAATTCTCCTCCACACCTTGGGCTATGTTCACACGTAGCGATTTTGATGCGTTTTTGCACTTTTGCATTGCTTTCAACCAAGACAAATGCATACACCGGGAAATGTCATTTTAACATTTTACAACCTTATCTGGCCATGTGGTGTGTGACACATCATCAGACACATCCTGTTTCATTTATGATGGAGGGACTCTGACAGTCACACAGCCTATTTTTATAGGGCCATAAAGCGACCCTTACTATTCTTAAAGGGCCAGCAGTCGGCCCTCGCTATTGTTAGAGAGCCATCAGCCGGCTATGCTTTGTTATTCCCATTATTATTGAGTGGGTCTCCTATACTGTTATTGCGTATGCAGTGACTTCAAGGGCTGCCAAAAATTTTGACGCAACTTAATACCCTTTTGAAGAGACATAGAGGAGGGTCTCAGTAAAAAAAATGTTCCCATTATAAAGGAGAGGGTCTCCTATAGTGGTAATGCCCATGCTGTGACTGCAAGGGCTGCTAAAATTTGGGAAAAACACCATTAACAATTTAAAGACACATAGAGCTGGGCCACAGTAATGACATGTTCCCATTAGAAAGGAGAGGGTCTGCTATACAATTGTAGGGTCTGCAGTGAGGCAACGGCTGCCAACATTTAGGAAAAGCGCCACTAACAATTTAAAGACACATAGAGCATGGCCATAGTACCGAGTATGACATGTTCCCATTAGAAAGGAGAAGGTCTGTTATTTAGTTATAGACTATGCAGTGAGTCCAACGGCTGATAAAATTTAGGAAAAACCCCAATAACAATTTAAAGACACATAGAGGTGGGCCTCAGTAACAACATATTCCCATTAGAAAAGAGAGGGTCTTCCATACTGTTTGCCTATGCAGTAACTGCAATGGCTGTCAAAAATTTGGAGGCACTCCAATGCCCTTTGCAAGAGACGTAGAGGTCAGAGAGACTCCTAAAAACAATGTTCCCATTATTAGGAAGTGGGTCTCCCATAGTGTTTGCCTATGCAATGAAGCAACAGCTGCCAAAAATTTGGAGCAACTCCAATGCCCCTTGCAAGAGACGTAGAGGTCAGAGAGCCTCCTAAAAACAATGTTCCCATTATTAGGAAGTGGGTCTCCCAAAGTGTTTGCCTATGCAGTGAAGCAATAGCTGCCAAAAATTTGGAGGAACTCCAATGCCCCTTGCAAGAGACGTAGAGGTCAGAGGGCCTCCTGAAAACAATGTTCCCATTATTAGGAAGTGTGTCTCCCATAGTGTTTGCCTATGCAGTGAAGAAAAGGCTGTCAAAAATTTGGATGAACTCCAATTCCCCTTGCAAGAGACGTAGAGGTCAGAGGGCCTCCTGAAACGTAGACGTAGATATGTTGATATGGTACATATGGTGGTGATATGGTTGTGGAGGATGAGGATGCGAATTAGGAGGACAAGAGAAAATAGACAAAATGAGGAAGCGTATACCCATGTCTGGGTATGAAGACAGAGGTGCATGGGAATAGAGTTAGACCTCCCAAAAAAAAGACACTGTATTTGAGTTTGTTACGCTGCTATCATTCGGTGGTGTTGAGAAGTCTGACCCAATTCAGACCTTGTTTATTTTTATAAGAGCATGTCAGCATTTTAAGTTGACAGGCAGATGCGCCTATGGGTTATAATTCCACCAGCAGCGCTAAAAACCCGCTCTGACAGAACACTAGCGGCAGGACAGGCCAGGACCTCCAAGACATAGTGAGCCAGTTCATGCCACGTGTCCAGCTTGGATACCCAATAATTATAAGCCACAGCGGAATCACGCAGGACGTTGGTACAGTCGGCAAGGTACTTTCTCACCATCTTCCAAAGCTTTTCCCTCCTTGGGGAAGTACCCAAATCATCAGTGCTTGTGCGATGGGCGGGTCTGAGAAAACTGTCCTAGAACTTTGACAGTGTTCCCCTGCCTCTGCTGGATTGCATTTGTGTCTCTCTCACCTGTACTCCTTGGTTGTCCAACGAACTGTGACCTCTGCCACCAGCGTTTTCAGATGGAATTTTTTTTAATAATTCCTCAACAAGAGCCTTCTCATACTGCCCAATTTAATTAGGCCTGTCCTGCATGGGAATAAGACACAGAAAGTTCTCCTTGTAGCGTGAGTCTAGAAGTGTCATCAACCAATAATGACTGTCACCCAAAATTTTAACGCGATGGTCACGCGAAAGGCAGCGTAACATAAACTCAGCCATGTGCGCCAGACTGCAAAGAGGCAAGACTTTCATGTCCTTACCAAGAGGATGACTGATCATGCTCTCCTCCTCATCCTCCTCCTCTTCCTCCTCCTCCCTGTCCTCAGGCCATCCACGCTGAACAGGTGGTATGACAGTTTTGCAGGTGGTACCGTCTTTAGCACAGGAAAATAACTCCTGTTCTTCCTCCTCCTCTTCCGCATTGTCACCTAATCCACGTTAGGATGAGATGAGGCTGGGCTGTGTGGAATCACCCTGTATGGTTCCTTGCTCCATCTAATTGTGCTCCGCCTGTAATGCATCCTCTTTAATTGTGAACAGAGAGTGTTTAAAAAAACAGAGAAGAGGGATAGTGATGCTAATTATGGCGTCATTTCTGGTCACCATCTTGCCAACATCTGCAATGTAGAATTCCAATGCATGGGGACATCGCAGATCAGTCGGTGAGCTGGAAACTGCAAACGCTGCTAAGATACGGCAAAGGCGGTGGAAGCTGTAGCTGATTTTCTAAAATGGGCACACACGTGGGGTACTTTGACAAGCAGATCCAGAAGATCTGGGTAGGTTTTGAGAAACCGCTGAACCACGAGGTTAAGCACATGGGCCAGGCATCGTACATGTGTGAGCTCGCCTTGCCGCAGAGCCGCCACTAGGTTCCGGCCATTGTCGCACATGACCATGCCTTGCTGTAGGGTCAGCTAGAGATCTGCCTGCTCTTTCAGAGCTGTCCACAACTCTTCAGCATTGTGTGGTTTGTCACCTAAGCATATTAGCTTCAGCAGAGCCTGTTGCTGCTTGGCCGAGGCAGTGCTGCAGTACTTCCAGCTTGCGACTGATGTGGTCATTTCAGAGATGGATGCTGAAGAGGAGGAAGAGGAGGTACAGGAGCTGTATAATGTGGGGGCAACTCTGATTGACCCAGGACCCGCAATCCTTGGTGTCGGGAGGACGTGTTCTGTCCCAAGGTCCGACTGGGTCCCGGCTTCCATTATGTTAACCCAGTGTGCCGTCAGCGAGATGTACCCATCCTTGCCCACAAGCACTTTTCCATGTGTCCGTGGTTAGGTGGACTTTCCCAGTAACTGCGTTGTTGTGGGCACGTCTAATATTGTGGGACACATGTGTTACGCACACGCCCAGACTGACTGGCGTGAGCGTGATTAGTGATCCCACTGGACCATGAACTGAGGAGTGCCTGGAGGGGCGTCTCATGCTGCACATAACACATCTGCATCTCTGGCTGCTATGGGCATAAAAGGGGACAAACTTATGGTGTGGCACCCATGCTCCCCTGACCTCAACCCCATTGAGAACCTCTGGAGCATCATCAAAAGGAGTGTCTATGATGGTGGGAGGCAGTTCACATCTAAGCAACAGCTCTGGGAGGGTATTCTGTCCTCATGCAAAACAATTAAAGCAGAAACCATCCAAAACCTGACAAATTCAATGGACGAGAGAGTTCAGAAGCTCCTTTCGAACAAGGGGTCCTATGTGCAAATGTAACATCATCTAGAATAAAGTTTTGAGTTGAAAACTGTTTGATTTCAGTTTGTAATAACCTGCTAATGCTTATAATTTCAAAAATGACCATTTTTTTGTTCTTTATTAAAATGAAAAGGTTGAAAACTCTGCTGTGCATAATAATTTGGAACATGCATTTTGAGTGCAGTTTGAGTTTTTATTTTTTTTTTTAAATATACTGTTATCATAGGCAGTTTGTACAAAAACCTTTCAATTGTACTCTAATAGTTATTTGACTGGAAAATTACAATGACTGCAATTCATATAGGTAATTTGGGAAAATGTGAGAAAATATTATTTGCATAATAATTTGGAACACAGTGTAGAAGTCACAGATACAGGTAACAGGCCTGGATATGCAGCCCCCAGGGTGGCAGAAACAGACAAGATGCAGAACAAGGCCTGGCAACTCAGAGGCAAGGAGCACACTGATAGTAAGTGTTGCTCAGGCACCTTCTACTGGGTGGAGGGGGTTTAAGTATCCAGTCACTCACAGCAATAGGCTGGGGACGCATTAGGAGTGCACACACTGCAGCTATAAGAATCAGGAAGTGCCAGCGCTGCCGCCCCAAGCAATCAGACAAGAGACATGCACACAGCAGGTGCTGAAGCAAAGTGTGCAGCCTGGACTGAAAGGTAAGATTGCGGTCTTGCATGGTGGGAGGTGGTAAGCCATGCAAGCACGCCGCCACGGATGTTACAACGTGCTTGTGTAATGCGGGGACGGCACACCGGGAGAAATAGTGGCGGCTGGGGGCCGAGTACCGAGGGAAGGATGCTGCCATCAGGTTGCGGAAAGCTTCCATCTCCACAAGTCAAAAAGGCAACATTTTGAGCGCAAGCATTCGCGAAATGTGTGAATTTAGTAATGTGGCCTGTGGGACGTTGGCTGCGTATTTGTGCTTGCTTTCACAGGACTGGGGTAGGGACAACTGAACGCTGCGCTGGACAAGGACGTGGACGTGCTTGCTGATAATGCTGCTTCAAAGTGTGCAGCAACAGGTGCAGGGTGGGAAGCATCTTGTCATGCGCCATGGACAGGGGATTGGCATGCACGCACAAAAGCGGAAGAAGCAGTGGTGTCACCCGCAGACACTGTTGCTGGATTCTGGGGTTTGGCCCACTGAGTCGGGTGCTGTGCTGTCATGTACCTGAGCATGCTGGTGCAGGTCAGGCTGCTAGTTTTGCTACCCCAGCTGATGCTGGCCTGGCAGGTGGTGCAAATGGCCTTTTTGGGGTTATCTGCAGAGTCTTTAAACAATAACCAGACTCGGGAAAACCTAACAGTTGTTCTTGCAACCTCCGTCGTGTTGGTGTGCTGGCTGTATGTCCCACTGCCAGGTTGGATCTGGTACTATATCATCTACCACCTCGTCTTCCACTTCCGCACCCTGGTCCTCCTCCTGACTTTCTGGCAATTGTGTCTCGTCATCATCATCTACCTCTTGCGACAGTAATTGCACTTTCCCACCGTCGCCTTCATGTGACCATGGCTGCTCCAACATTTGGGCATCGCTACGCGCGTTCTCCTCTTGACTCGCTTGAAGCTGGCCTGGCAAGAGGCCCAAATTTACTAATGGAAAAGTGAACAGCTCTTCTGAGTGTCCAAGTGTGGGATCAGTTGTCTCTGGGCACTCACGATGGTGGGAGGAAGGAAGATCAGGGTGAGAAATATGCGGTCCAGACTCACGGCTACTGAGACTTGACCATGTGGAAGACAGGGTGGAGGTGGTGGTGGCAAAGTGACTGGAAGCATTATGTGCTCTCCAACCAATAATCTTTTCACACTGGTCTGTGTTCAATAGTGGTGTTCTGCGGTCCCCTAGTAATTGGGACAGGAAGGTCGAGCAACAAGATGTGGGTGTTTGTTGTGGCACAATGTTAGCTTGCCCACGGCCACGTTCTCGGCCTCTGCATGCACCAAATAATTTACTAATATTATTCTACACGGAGACCTAATGTGAATAGCTTCACCGACACACTGCAACGGAATGAAAATGGAAGAAATGTATGATTTTTGAACACTCTTTTAGGTGATATGTCTGACAGAGAACCACTGCTTTAAATTGTAGGTCTGTAATTAACTAATATTATTCTACACGGAGACCTAATGTGAATAGCTTCACCGACACACTGCAACGGAATGAAAATGGAAGAAATGTATGATTTTTGAACACTCTTTTAGGTGATATGTCTGACAGAGAACCACTGCTTTAAATTGTAGGTCTGTAATTAACTAATATTATTCTACACGGAGACCTAATGTGAATAGCTTCACCGACACACTGCAACGGAATGAAAATGGAAGAAATGTATGATTTTTGAACACTCTTTTAGGTGATATGTCTGACAGAGAACCACTGCTTTAAATTGTAGGCCTGTAATTTACTAATATTATTCTACACGGAGACCTAGTATGAATAGCTTCACCGACACACTGCAACAGAATGGAAAAGGAGGCCAATATTTTCCACGTTCAGTTCAAATTTCTGGATTTTTATCGCTGAAATATGGAGCAGATCTGGTTTTATTCTGCAGTGAGAACAATCAAATGGAGCAGAAAAATGGTGCACTCTGGATTGCTTTTTAAGCAAATAGCCAGGATTAAGATAAAAAAAAATTCCCTGGCCCCTGATATCTGGGGCTATGTCTAGAAATATCTGTAATTATTACAGCAGCAGCAGACAGGACCCTCTTGTGCTGTATTATACACTGCAGTCTGGCACACACACTGCCTGCCTGCCTAGCACTCATTATATGTAGCTGGATTAGTCCTCAGAAGGACTGTTAGTACAGATGGATATATATATATATGTTGTGGAATACTTATACTAACTATAAACAAGCAAATCTCTCCCTGACTCAGCAGCACCTCTCCCTACTCTGCCTGATTCCGGAAAGACTGTGACGAGCATGGAGGCGCCCGGTCTCATATACACCTGATGACGCTGTGCGGCCAGCCAATCACTGTAATGCCACAACCAACATGGCTGCGACATTAGTGAGTGGCAGACAATCCCTGCATGTTCATTGGCTCTCTAAAGAGCGCCAAACATGCAGGGAGGGGACCCGAGCTCCCGCCCGAGCAACCCGGAAATACTCGCAGAGCGCCAAGCTTGTCGAGCACAGTGATGCTCGGGCGAGTACCGAGCAGTGGTGAGCACGTTCGCTCATCACTAGTGCTAATCACTGAGCCATCGTGCTGCCCAGATGTGAGGAGGTGGACCATGCTTCCATTTTCCCCCTGAAGAAATCAATGCTACTGTGGTATATACAGTAATATGTAAGATGTAATATAGTGTTAATGTAGGAAAGAAATGCAAGTTGTGTGTTAGAATGTAGGTGAAAGTTTAAGTCTGTCCAGCAACATACTGCTGGGGAAAACAGAGTTAATGTTGGGACTAGCCCATAGGAAGGAGATAGCCTGCAGGAAAAGGTGACTGTGTCACTGTTACAGAAAGTGATATAAGAGAGGAGAGTGTGCAGAGATCTAGATAGGAAAAGAACTATTCAGGAACAGCAAGGACCATTAAGGAATTGTAGAGATGACTGGGATCCAGTTCAACAGGCAAGTGGGCGAAACTTATTTGTGGGAGAATTAAAGAAACAACTGAGTCCAGTGTTGGGCAGGTGTGGGAGACCCTGTAGATAAGGGTCTTGCCCAGCTGAGGACATGGTAGAGGTAAGAGGCTCTAAGAGAGGCCCTCGTTAATGGATCAGACTGCGGTGAGTGCTGGATTCACAGTGTAACATATTGACCCATGTGTTCCTGCACTGAGAAGATGGAGGTTTATCTCATTTGCTCTGCTTGTTTACCGTCCACATGTAAAGTGCCGTCGCCCAAAACTGATAAGAACGTACCTCTGTATGAGACAGGAGTTTCAAAGTGTACTGACTGCTGCTTTGTGGACCTAAGTGTGTTGCCAAGTAAAGAGTCGCTTGTTTTTATGAACGTGCCTGGTGTCCTTGTCTTGAAGTCTAATGGACCTGATGGACCTGATGAGGAGTGGAACAGGACCGGCTTAAACATTAGCAACATTACAGAAAAAACAAGAGTTCTGTATGTGTGTGTGCTGGCAGTGTGCTGGAGTGTCGGACTCATGACACTCGCCCACGGCTACCTCCCCAGGCACCGCTACACAGACATACTGCTCCCAAATGTTCCACATCTCTATATGCCTCCCAATTATTTCAGTTTTTCATTCCACCACTGCACTTTTTTCACAGACTTTGGTTAACATAGTGGAAGCCCACTTGACACGTGAAAACTTTGCAGTGGGACAACATGACTAAGACAACATGAAGCAGCAGTGGTTATCAGTAGAGATGAGCGTTGTTCTACTCGAACTGTTCGCCAATCTCAAATTCGAGCTGTTTTGGGCGGTGTTCGAGCCGTTCGGCGAACACGAACAATTTGAGAAAAATTCGTCTGTTCGCGGTTATGTTCGATAACTGTTCGTGCACCAAAATCATAACTGGATTTTTTCTCAGTAATGATGAAAATTAATGTTAATACGCAGTTTGAGTGTACAGCGGGGTGGGGGGAGGGGCAGGGGATGGATCTCTGCAGGAACAATGAAGATCTCCATTTTTTTTTCTCTTTCCCGCATTTACAGTGGGGAGGTGCAATCTGTCAGCCTATCAGCAGCGCACACACGGAGCGAAGTGCTTTTTTTCACACAAGCAAGGGCATGTGTCATTGGAAGTGTATGTCACATGTCCTTGCCCTATAAGACCAAGCCATTTTCCCCGTCGCCACCATTTTCTCACTGCTGCAGCTGCGTGTTAGACGGCACCGCTGTTGCTGTGTGCGCTATACCTTGTTAATTTCAAGCCAATTTTCGCACAAATATACAGATAGCTTGGGAGTAGGGAATAGTTGTGATTGCAGTCCTTTTAAGGACTAGGTTACAGCATTTCCTACGACTTTTATCAGGCAGGTCTGTGCTCTTAAATAGATAGGTTGTGGGAGTAAAGACTAATTGTAATTGGAGTCCTTTTCAGGACTAGGTTACATGAGTTCCTATCAGTTTTTGCCAGGCAGGTCTGTGCCAGTGCTGTGCAAGTTTTTTTCACAGCATTTGGCTGAATCTAGCAAAGCTAATCCTTTTTGGCCTATTGCAGAGTGTGTTAGTCAGTGGAGTAGCCTATCTGTGTTGCAAGATATACCACCTGTGTATAGAATACCAATTTTTTTACTGCACCTAGTGAAGTAAAATCTTTTGGGCATAGCATCATTCTATTAGTCCATCTATACTGACCTCCATCAGGTTGCAAACTGAATATAATTTTTTTCTGCATCTAGCTCTGAAAAAATATTTGGGCTTCTAGCGGTGTGTGGGACTTGGTCTATTAGTCCATCTATACTGACCTCCATCAGGTTGCAAATTAAAAATATTTTTTTTCTGCATCTAGCTCTGAAAAAATAGTTGGGCTTCTAGCAGTGTGTGGGACTTGGTCTATTAGTCCATCTATACTGACCTCCATCAGGTTGCAAATTAAAAATCATTTTTTTCTGCATCTAGCTCTGAAAAAATATTTGGGCTTCTAGCGGTGTGTGGGACTTGGTCTATTAGTCCATCTATACTGACCTCCATCAGGTTGCAAATTAAAAATAATTTTTTTCTGCATCTAGCTCTGAAAAAATATTTGGGCTTCTAGCAGTGTGTGGGACTTGGTCTATTAGTCCAGGGTTCCCCAACTCCAGTCCTCAAGGCCCACCAACAGGTCATGTTTTCAGGATTTCCTTAGTATTACACAGGTGATAATTGCATCACCTGCACAGGCAATAATTCCATCACCTGTGCAATACTAAGGAAATCCTGAAAACATGACCTGTTGGTGGGCCTTGAGGACTGGAGTTGGGGAACCCTGTATTAGTCCATCTATACTGACCTCCATCAGGTTGCAAATTAAAAATAATTTTTTTCTGCATCTAGCTCTGAAAAAATATTTGGGCTTCTAGCAGTGTGTGGGACTTGGTCTATTAGTCAATCTATACTGACCTCCATCAGGTTGCAAATTAAAAATAATTTTTTTCTTCATTTAGCTCTGAAAAAATATTTGGGCTTCTAGCAGTGTGTGGGACTTGTTCTATTAGTCCTTCTATACTGACCTCCAGCAGGTTGCAAATTAAAAATAATTTTTTTCTGCATCTAGCTCTGAAAAAATAGTTGGGCTTCTAGCGGTGTGTGGGACTTGGTCTATTAGTCCATCTATACTGACCTCCATCAGGTTGCAAATTAAAAATAATTTTTATCTGCATCTACAGTACCTCTGAAAAAATATTTGGGCTTCTAGCAGTGTGTGGGACTATTTGTATTAGTCCATCTATACTGACCTCCATCAGGTTGCAAATTCAAAATAATTTTTTTCTGCATCTAACCCAGCCAATAGTTTTGGCCTAATACCACAGCTTGGCCACTCAGCTCTGCTCGGTTACCATCCATTGTTTTTTTGTGCAAACAACTCCAGAGTTGTGAATTAGTTAACCACCAAAATGAGTGGAAAAAGGCCTGCTGCTGGTGGAAAGGGGAATAGGCGTGTTGGGAAGGGGAAAAAAGGTTGTGTCCGTGGGGTAGGTGTTAAAGCAACAGTAACATCTGCAGAAGAAAGACCATCTTCCAGCCAAACTAAAATGTCTACTTCTTTTAGCGGACAATGTGATAAGATCCCTTTCTTACGGCCACGCCAATCGCTACAAATTCCAGATGAGGCACAAAAACAGCAGGTGCTTCAACGGATATCAAGTGCTCCTTTAAGTGGGCTCTCCTCCACATCAACTTCAACATCACAAATACTCCAGTCCTCAAAGGTGTCACCCAAATCGCACTTGCTTCCTCACAGCTCCCAAATCTCCAGCTGCCCGTCTGAGTATGAGGTAGAACAGATGGTTGAGTCTGCAGAGCTGTTTACTCATACTATAGCCTGGGAATCAGAGGTCGACTCCAGCGCTTCTGTGAATCCAGACGAGGAAATGATCTGCACTGATGCCCAGAATCTTTATGAGTCGGATCCAGGACCAGACGCAGAAGGTTCTGACCATAATGTAGACCCTCATTCCCAAACTGTAACTCCTGTTGGTGGAGACAATGAGGAAGACGATGATAAGACTCAAATACCTGATTGGAGTGACAACTTTAGTTTTTTGTCAGGGCAGGAACAGGTTGGCTCTGAGGACGACGGGTGTGATAACGCACAGGGTGATGATGATGAGGTCGGAGATCCCACTTACTGTCAACCCACAGTCAGCCAAGAGATGAGGTCAGCAGAGGAGGTGGAGGAAGATGCTAGTGACGACGAGGTCAGGTTGCGCCTTCCTGGACAGAGACGTAGTACTGGAAGCACGTCAACAACTGCATCCTCAAACACAACTCTGCCTCTCACCACAAGTCGTGGTGGCTCTTCAGGTCGCATGGGTGCTAAGCCTTGCATAGCCTGGGCATTTTTTCAGATCGATAAAGATGACCCAACTCGTGTTATCTGTAACATTTGTCAGCAAAAGCTAAGTAGAGGCAAAAAAATACATAGTTTGAGTACTTCATGCATGAACCGGCACATGGACATGAAGCATAAGTTGCAGTGGGAAGCTCAGTGTGCTACAATGCTGCCTAGCCGGCCGGGCCAATCACCGTCTGCCATATCTTGTGCATCCGCGGCCTCTTCATCCTCTGTGACTGGGGGGACAGCAGTCACACCTGTTTTGGGGCGCAGACCTGCCACCTCTTTACCCGCAACAGCCAGCGTGATTGGCAGGTCATCATTTTCTTTGGAGGTGGTAACACCAGCTGGTGTTGAGCGCTGTCCGACATCGATAGCACCACCTTTGGATCAAGGCAACCTAACATGTCCGCCTGCATCTTCCTCACAGACCGGCAGTTTGCCGGGGACACCCTTATCAACCCCGTCTAAGCACAATAGCCAGCCCTCGGTCCCTCAGATGTGGACAAGTAAAAGACCATTTCCTCCTAGCCATGAGAAAGCTAAGAGGTTGAATTTCACCATCTGCAAGCTCTTGGCTACAGAAATGCTGCCTTTCCGCCTGGTGGACACAGAGGATTTTCGAGACCTTATGTCCGTCGCAGTGCCCCAGTACCAGATGCCCAGTCGGCACTACTTCTCAAAGAAAGGTGTGCCTGCGCTCCACCAGCATGTCGCACACAACATCACCGCTTCTTTGAGAAACTCTGTGTGTGACAGGGTGCATTTCACCACAGACACTTGGACGAGTAGGCATGGACAGGGGCGTTACATGTCGCTGACTGGGCACTGGGTAACTATGGTGACAGCAGGACAAGGGGCTGCTGTCCAAGTCTTGCCGTCCCCACGAGTTGTGCGTCAATCCTCTTTATGTCAAAGTTCCTCCACTGCTTCTGCCTCCTCAACCTCCTCTCGGTCTTCCACCTGCACCCAAAGCCTGTCTGGTCATGCCACAAGCTTTCTAACTGCGCAGAAGGGATCCTGCACACCTCCTTACTATGCTGGCAGTAGGGCTCAACGTCATCAGGCGGTTTTTACATTGAAATGTCTGGGAAATGTGAGTCACACAGCTGAGGAGTTGTGGTCAGCTCTGGAGAACCAATTTCATGAATGGTTGTCTCCACTGGACCTGAAACCAGGGAAGGCCGTGTGCGACAATGCTGCAAACCTGGGTGCGGCCCTTCGCCGGGGCAATGTCACACACGTGCCTTGTATGGCTCACGTGTTGAACCTGGTTGTCCAGCAATTTTTAGCCCACTATCCCAGACTAGATGGCCTTCTGCAGAGGGCACGGTCGCTGTGTGCTCACTTCCGCCGTTCGCATCCCGCAGCTCAGCGACTTACATCTCTACAGAAGTCGTTGGGCCTGCCACTTCACCGGCTAAAATGCGATGTGCCTACCCGGTGGAATTCAACTCTGCACATGTTGCAGCGACTGTGGCAGCACCGACAAGCCCTGGTGCAATACGTTCTGACGTATAGCCTGGGCCAACGAGATTCAGAGGTGGGGCAAATCACGCTGGAAGAGTGGTCTCAGATCAGGGACCTATGCACCCTTCTGCACAGTTTTGAAATGGCGACGAAGATGTTTAGTGCTGACGATGCCATTATCAGCATGACTATTCCGGTGATTTACATGCTGGAGCACATGTTAAACAGAATTCAGAGTCAGGTGGTGGCACAAGAGGAGGTGGAGGAAGTAGAGGAGGAGGAGTTGTATGCGGAAGGGCTAACATCTGCAAGGTCCAGACGGTCGGCAGCACCAAGGCGGCAGGCATGTGAGGGTGGGGGAGATGGTTTTACCAGGGCGAATGGTAGCAGCCAAACTAGTGAGGAAGGTGCAGGAGCCCAGGAAGAAGTGGAGGACGAACTGATGGAAGACTCATCAGATGAGGGAGACCTTGATCACATTTCTGTTGTGCGAGGTTGGGGGAGAGGACAGAGGAAGGAAGCATGATTGTTACCTCGCCACCAACACAACAGGGACTTGGTGCTCCTGGATGCGCAACACACATGAGTGCCTTCTTGCTGCACTACCTGCAACATGACCCTCGAATTGTGAGAATTAGAAATAATCCTGACTACTGGGTTGCCACACTGTTAGATCCCCGGTACAAAAGTAAATTTGCAGAAATTATTCCTGCCATAGAAAGGGATGCACGCATGCAGGAGTATCAGCAGAGACTGTTGCAGAATCTTACATGTGCTTTTCCACAAAATACCAGTGGTGCACGTAGTGAATCTCACAGTTCCAACTTGCCAACCGTGGGACCGTCAAGTGTTCAGCACTCAAACCGTAACAGAACCACAGTATCTGCTGGTAACATCAATTTTGCGGAATCATTTCACCACTTTTTTAGCCCATCCTTTGCAAGGCCACAGGAGACAAGAAGTCTGACACATAGTCAACGCCTAGAGACGATGGTACAGGAGTATCTCCAAGTAAACATTGAAGCCACGACTGTGTCACTGGACCCTTGCTCTTTTTGGGCTTCCAATCTGGATAAATGGCCGGAGCTAGCCACTTACGCCTTGGAGATCTTGTCATGCCCCGCAGCCAGCGTTCTGTCTGAACGTGTGTTCAGCGCTGCTGGTGGTGTGCTGACAGATAAGCGCACGCGGCTCTCCACTGATAATGTAGACAGACTCACGTTCATAAAGATGAACAAATCATGGATCCGAAACGACTTTTCTACCCCTGTGTCATCCTGGGGAGAGTAAAAGCTTGATGATTGGTTAAAATCACCCTACCAACCGTTTTAAGCTTTCAAATTACTAATCATGTTTATCTGTATCTTGACTGGAAAATAATTTGGGCTTTGTAGCAGTGTGCAGCACTGATCCTATTAGGCCATCTATACTAAAGCTTCACCAGATTTAAAATTAAAAATAATTTTTAGCTGCATCTAGCCCGGAAAATAATTTTGGGGCTCCGAGATGCGCAAGGCACATAAGTGCCTTCTTGCTGCACTACCTGCAGCATGACCCTCATATTGTCAGAATTCGAAGTAATCATGACTACTGGGTTGCCACACTCTTAGATCCCCCAAACTTTTCGATCAACCTTTTCATTTTAATAAAGACCAAAAAAATGGTCATTTTTGAAATTATAAGCATTAGCAGGTTGTTAGAAACTGAAATCAAACAGTTTTCAACTCAAAACTTTATTCTAGGTGATGTTACATTTTCACATAGGACCCCTTGTTCGAAAGGAGCTTCTGAACTCTCTCGTCCATTGAATTTGTCAGGTTTTGGATGGTTTCTGCTTCAATTGTTTTGCATGAGGACAGAATACCCTCCCAGAGCTGTTGCTTAGATGTGAACTGCCTCCCGCCATCATAGACACTCCTTTTAATGATGCTCCAAAGGTTCTGAATGGGGTAGAGGTCAGGGGAGCATGGGGGTCACACCATAAGTTTGTCCCCTTTTATGCCCATATCAGCCAGAGATGCAGATGTTTTATGTGCAGCATGAGATGGTGCATTATCATGCAGAAAAATGATCTTGCTGTGAAATACACGGTTCTTCTTCTTGAACCATGGCAGGAAGTGCTGTTTGAGAAAATCCACATACATTATGGAGTTCATCTTTAGCGCCTTCAGGGATCCTAAAGGGGCGGACAATCTCTCTCCCCATGATTCCAGCCCAAAACATTACTCCACCTCCTCCTTGTTGGCGCTGTAGCCGTGTTTGCGTGGGGTGTCCATCAACCAGCCATCCTCCACTCCATCCATCTGGACCATCGAGCGCTGCACGGCACTCATCCGTGAACAAAACAGTTTTGAAATCAGTCTTCATGTAATGTTTGGCCCACTGGAGCCGTTTCTGCTTGTGTGAAGTGGATAGAGGAGGTCGACAGGATGGCGCATGCACAGCTGCAAACCTCTGAAGGACCCTGCATCTTGTTGTTCGGGGGACGTTGGAGGCACAAGCAGCTTCAAAAACTTGTCTGCTGCTATGACAAGGCTTTTTTGCCGCTGCTCTTTCAACCTGACGTAATTGCCTGTAGGAAAGAGTCCTCAATTTGCCCTTATCAGCACGCACACGTGTGTACTGTGAATCAGCTACATACTTCTTGATTGCCAAGACACTTCATCCTGATCATCGCACAATGTTGATTGTAGTCATGCCTTGACCTAAACACTCCACAATTTGTTGCTTCTCAGCAGCCGACACATCCTTTTTCTTTCCCATTTTGGCAGAAAATGTAGGCTGCTTAATAATGTGAGAGAGCCTTCTTAAGTAGTCTTGCCTTTCATTGGACACACCTGCCAAACTAATTAGCACAGGTGTCTGCAATTGCTTACAGTGATATAAAGAGCCCTGACACACATCACCATCAATGAGTTTAACTGACAAACAAACAAATTCTTCCCTTATCACTCCTAAACACTTTTTGTATAATAATTTGGAACGCAGTGTACATGTGCTTTTCCACAAAACACCAGTGGTTCACGTAGTGAATCTTACAGTTCTAACTTGCCAACCGTGGTCTGTATGGAGTTGTTCAATAAAGGGCCCAAAATTAAGATAACATAGATGGGAGAGGTCTCTATGAATAGGAATTCCTAAGTATTTGATACCCTGTGAGGGCCAGGCAAAGGGAAAGTTGGACTGGATGGAATCCTATATGGATTTGGGGAGGGAGACATCGAGGGCCTCAGACTTCGCTGCATTGATTTTAAAATTTTACCATGTAACAAAGTGATCTATTTCAGCCATAACAGCATGGATGGATATATGTGATTGAGTGATATATACTAGGACATCATCAGCAAATAGAGAGCACTTGTACTCGGTGCCTCCCACCTCAATCCACCTAATATTGGGGTTATGGCGAATTGATGAGAGCAGGTGCTCCGTCACTAGGATGTATAAGAGAGGGGACAGAGGACATCACTGCCTTGTCCCATTGGTGATTGTGAAAGGTGATGAAAATGTTCTGACGCACCCCCTGGGCCTTGGGACACCCGGAGCCGGACCCTTTTTGGTGGATGCTGGTGGTTGTAGTCTTCGTGGCGGCGACCCAGTTCCGTGGCTCAGGGCGGTCAAACCAGTGGCGGAACTATTTATGTGGTTTTCATGTTTAAATGTCCGACTACGCCACCCGTGGATTGCGGTCAGAGTGAACCGCCGCTACAGGGCAGACCACTGAGGCTGGTGTTGTGGGTGCAGCAGAGCGTAGCATAACTCCCCACGGGAGGAGTATAGCCTCAGGGCAGTGTATGCGGAGGATGGGGGTGATGGTGCAGGGCAGCAGCAGTAACGACACGGAGTCAGTGATGCAGTTCAGGGCCTTTACTCACAGTTCTTATTATCCAGACCACGTCTGCAGGTAACGGCTGCCCACGTCGTACTGTGCTCACCAGGTGAGGGGCTCAGACAACTCCCAGATAACTTTGGAGCACTTCACAGGACCCCCTTTGTGTGTCCTTTGTCTGGCCTTTCTTACCAACACTTCTGTCCGGCTGCCTCGGGCCTCCTCTTGGTAAACTTGGCGCCAGTTTCCCTGACCCTATGTGGTGCCTTCCTAGCGGGTGTAGCGAGGGGCTGCGCCACATAAAATGTCAGAGCCTCCGGTTTCTAGCTGAGGGTGGTTTCCTGCCTCCACTAGTTCGGGGACCGGTCTCCCCCTTTGGCCTGACCCCTCCACGCAGGTGGATTCGGGCGTGCGGTGGCGACTCGCCCGTCCGCACCCCTGGGATCCCTTCATTCCTCGTTCCTGGAGCCTTCTCCGCTCCTCTTCCTTCCTTCTCCCTCTTCCAGGCCTGGGCCTCTGTTACTAGGCCCACCTCCGGAGCAGAGCTCATGCAGAGGCGCTGCTCCCTGCCACTTCTGCTCAGACTTCTCTGCACTGAACTAAGATGGTGCCCACCTTTTATACTCCCTTCTCAATGCACCCAGGAACTGCTTCCTCCCTGCTCCTGCACTACAGGGTTCCCCTTCCTCAGTGTTCCCTCCCCCCACTCCAGCCAGGGACAGGGACTGTCGTGCCCATCTCAGGGGCATATTGGTCGCCCTGCCCCACGGCAATGTGGTGTAATGCATGCAGGTGTCGGGTCCTGATCCACACTCCATCCTTACCTGAGAGTGAGATATCACACCTCTGGGTGAGGTGCAATACGTCTGTAGCAACCGAGTCCTCAGGGTGCTACAGTTCCATTTATCTTCAGCCTAGGTGACGTATTGCGATACAGGGCCGTGATTTTGGCTATAAAAGGTTCCCCTAGACCCCTACCCCAAGCTTTTTAAGAGAATCATATATGGCGTGCCAGGAGACTCTATGGAATGCTTTCTCAGCATCCAACGAGAGTATCTAATTACAAATTTTTAACTGCATCTAGCCCAGGAAATACTTTGTGCCTAGTAGCAGTGTCTGCTAGTGAGCGGATTATCCCGGCTGTTAAGCAAGCTGCACCACCTGTAGTTTAGACACTTAATTTTTTCAAAGGAAATGCTTCGGGACCATGGGATACTTAGTGAAGAGCATCAGGAGGCACCCCAAGGCATAGGGGCTGGGACTGGCAGTAGGATGCCTTGCGGTGGACAGCCGAGCTTGATCCTTATAAAAGCTTTTTAACTGCAGCAGCTTTAGTGGACGCTACTGGAGCTGGAATTACCGCGGCTGCTGGCATGAGACTTGCCCTCCAATAGATCCTTGTAAATGGATTTAAAGTGTATTCATTCAAATTAGAGAGACAATTTAAATTAAAAAGCTTAGAGCTGCCTCCACCACAGGGGGGCTCGCTCGACCCACCAGCGGACAGGCACCAGTATTGGGAGAGGGGGGCTGGCCGTCAGGGTTCACCGCGGCTCTGGCACAAACCCGGCGACACGGAGGTGGCACGGGCAGGAGCGGACTGGCCGTGTCGGCTTCTCACTTTTTGGATTTTAGAAGGGCATGACATGCCTATATCTGTGTCTCCCCCTCCTTTTACTCCTCCACCTCTTTTATTTTCGCATGACTATATGTACTTGTCACTTTTCCATGTGTTAGTTATGTCTTCTGAGCAGTTTGTCAGCTTTTGGACACCTTTGAAGGTGTTTTCTATGTGTTTCTATGTGTTTTTGTTTGCCTGCCATTGGTTTTAACGGTGTTCGAAGGTGTTCGACGAACAGTTCGACGAACAGTTCGGCGAACACACGGGTGTTCGACGAACCGAACCGAACTCGAACACTACGGGGGTGGCTCAACACTAGTTATCAGTAGTGTTGAGCCACCCCCGTAGTGTTCGGGTTCGGTTCGGTTCGTCGAACACCGGGATGTTCGAGGAACTGTTCGTCGAACTGTTCGTCGAACACCTTAGAACACCGTCGAACACCGTTAAAACCAATGGCAGGCAAACAAAAACACATAGAAACACATAGAAAACACCTTCAAAGGTGTCCAAAAGCTGACAAACTGCTCAGAAGACGCTTTCTTTAAAAAAGCCGGCCGGCAATTCAGCAGCGGCATACACCGGTACCCGACAATTTAGACAAGAAGGAATAGAGCCTCACACATAGATTAGATAGATAGAAACATGTCAGTCACATATATATGAAGTACAGTGACAGTGTTGCTTACTGTACTTGTCATTTAGTGTAAAGGATTTATTAAAAAATATAATAGTGTTTTCATGCACCGTCTCTTTAAAAAAGCCGGCCGGCAATTCAGCATCTGTACCCGACAATTTATAACAGACAGAATAGAGCTTCACACATAGATTAGATAGATAGAAACATGTCAGTCACATATATATGAAGTACAGTGATAGTGTTGGCTACTGTACTTGTCATTTAGTATTAAAATAAAGGATTTATTATTAAAAAAAATTGGCGTGGGGTTCCCCTTAATTTTAGTCTCTAGCGGAGGTTAAGCAGACAGCTGGGGCAGATGTTTGAAGCCTGGGAAGGGGGTAATACCCACGGAGCTTCCCAGGCTACTAATATGAGCCCCCAGCTGAATACATAGCCTTTACTAGCTATTAAAATGGGGGACCCCCCCCAAAAAATGACGTGGGGTCCCCCCTAATTTAATAGCTAGCAAAGGCTAGGCAGACAGCTGGGGGCTGATATTAATAGCCCAGGAAGGGAGCCATGAATATTGGCCCCCTCCCAGGCTAGAAACACCAGCCGTCAGCCGCCCCAGAAATGGCGCATTCATAGGATGCGCCAATTCTGGCACTTAGCCTCGCTCTTCCACGCTGCCCTGTAGCGGTGGCAGTGGGGTAATAGGGCTGGGGTTGATGTCAGCTTATAATGCCTGCTGACATCAAGCCCAGGTTAGTAATGGAGAGGCGTCTATAAGACACCCCCATTACTAACCCCATAGTCAAAGTTAAAAGAAAACACAAACACCCAGAATAAAGTCCTTTAATTGAAATAAAGACACAATCCTTTATTGTTCTAAATTAAACCATACTTACCGTCACGCCCATTCCAGCTGAAGCCAACGATCTCCTGCAATAAAAGAAAAATAATAAAGCAACATCATCCTTACCTTTCCATGGTTCCCACGACAGCTTCAGCTCTGCTACATCGAGATGACAGGCTGGACCGCAGCAGAAAGCTGCCATCCAGCCTGTCATCCCGCAGACACTGAGAAGCGCAGGCTTGCTTGTGCTCTGCAGTGTCTGGCTGTGACGGCAGAAAGATGAGCCAAGTTCATGTCCAATGAACTCGGCTCACCTCATGCACGTCACTGACAGCGTGGGAAAATTCTCATGCTGAAGCGCTGAGTGCAGGAGAATTCTCCCACGCTGTCAGTGACGTGCATAAGGTGAGCTCATGTCCAATGAACTCAGCTCACCTCCTGCACGTCACTGACAGCGTGGGAGAATTCTCCTGCACTCAGCGCTTCAGCGTGAGAATTCTCCCACGCTGAAGTGCTGAGTGCAGGAGAATTTTCCCACGCTGTCAGTGATGTGCATAAGGTGAGCTCATGTCCAATGAACTCAGCTCACCTCCTGCACGTCACTGACAGCGTGGGAGAATTCTCCTGCACTCAGCGCTTCAGTGTGAGAATTCTCCCACGCTGAAGGGCTGAGTGCAGGAGAATTTTCCCACGCTGTCAGTGACGTGCATGAGGTGAGCCGAGTTCATTGGACATTAACTCGGCTCATCTGGATGCCCTCACAGATAGACACTGTGGAGCGCAAGCAAGCCTGCTCTTCTCAGTGTCTGCGGGATGACAGGCTGGATGGCAGCGTTCTGCTGCGGTCCAGCCTGTCATCTCGATGTAGCAGAGCTGAAGCTGTCATGGGAACCATGGAAAGGTAAGGATGATGTTGCTTTATTATTTTTCTTTTATTTCAGGAGATCGTTGGCTTCAGCTGGAATGGGCGTGATGGTAAGTATAGTTTAATTTAGAACAATAAAGAATTGTGTGTTTATTTCAATTAAAGGACTTTTTTCTGGGTGTTGTGTTTTTTTTAAATACTTTACTAGAAATTCATGGTGGTCATGTCTAATATTGGTGTGACCCCATGAATTTTGGGCTTAGGACCAGCTGATAATGCCAAGCTGGCCCTAACCCCTTTATTACCCAGTGAGCCACCGCATCAGGGCCCTGGATGAGTTGGGTACAGCGCCAGAAGATGGCGCTTCTATGAACGCGCCATTTTCCGGGGTGGCTGCGGACTGCAATTTGCAGCGGGGGTGGCCCAGAAAGCTTGGGCCTCCCTGCGCTGCGGATTCCAGCCCCCAGCTGCCTAGTTGTACCTGGCTGGACACAAAAACAGGGCGAAGCCCCACGTCAATTTTCTTTAAATTATTTCATGAAATAATTAAGAAAAAAAGGGCTTCCCTATATTGTTGTGTCCGGCCAGGTACAAATAGGCAGCTGGTGGTTGGGAGCAGCCCGTTCCTGCCTGCTGTACCTGGCTGGACACAAATATAGTGCGAAGCCCAACTTCAATTTTTTTTTAATTATTTCATGAATTTCCTGAAATAATTAAAAAAAATTGAAGTGGGGCTTCACACTATATTTGTGTCCAGCCAGGTACAGCAGGCAGGAATGGGCTGCCCCCAACCACCAGCTGCCTATTTGTACCTGGCCGGACACAACAATATAGGGAAGGCCTTTTTTTCTTAATTATTTCATGAATTTCATGAAATAATTAAAAAAAAAATACGTGGGGCTTCGCCCTATTTTTGTGTCCAGCCAGGTACAACTAGGCAGCTGGGGTCTGGAATCCGCAGCGTAGGGAGGCCCAAGCTTTCTGGGCCCCACCCGCTGCAAATTGCAGTCCGCAGCCACCCCGGAAAATGGCGCGTTCATAGAAGCGCCATCTTATGGCGCTGTACCCAACTCATCCAGGGCCCTGGTGCGGTGGCTCACTGGGTAATAAAGGGGTTAGGGCCAGCTTGGTATTATCAGCTGGCCCCAAGCCCAAAATTCATGGGGTCACGCCAGTATTAGACATGACCGCCATGAATTTCTAGTAAAGTATTTAAAAAAAACACAACACCCAGAATAAAGTCCTTTAATTGAAATAAACACACAATTCTTTATTGTTCTAAATTAAACCATACTTACCATCACGCCCATTCCAGCTGAAGCCAACGATCTCCTGCAATAAAAGAAAAATAATAAACCAACCTCATCCTTACCTTTCCATGGTTCCCACGACAGCTTCAGCTCTGCTACATCGAGATGACAGGCTGGACCGCAGCAGAACGCTGCCATCCAGCCTGTCATGCCGCAGACACTGAGAAGAGCAGGCATGCTTGCGCTCCTCAGTGTCTCGCTGTGACGGCATAAAGATGAGCCGAGGTCATGTCCAATGAACTCGGCTCACCTCATGCACGTCACTGACAGCGTGGGAAAATTCTCACGCTGAAGTGCTGAGTGCAGGAGAATTCTCCCACGCTGTCAGTGACGTGCATGAGGTGAGCTGAGTTCATTGGACATGACCTCGGCTCATCTTTATGCCGTCACAGAGAGACAATGTGGAGCGCAAGCATGCCTGCTCTTCTCAGTGTCTGCGGGATGACAGGCTGGATGGCGGCGTTCTGCTGCGGTCCAGCCTGTCATGTGAATGTAGCAGAGCTGAAGCTGTCGTGGGAACCATGGAAAGGTAAGGATGAGGTTGCTTTATTATTTTATTTTTATTACAGGAGATCGTTGGCTTCAGCTGGAATGGGCGTGACGGTAAGTATGGTTTAATTTAGAACAATAAAGAATTGTGTCTTTATTTCAATTAAAGGACTTTATTCTGGGTGTTTGTGTTTTTTTGTAACTTTGATTATGGGGTTAGTAATGGGGGTGTCTTATAGACGCCTCTCCATTACTAACCTGGGCTTGATGTCAGCTGGCATTATAAGCTGACATCAACCCCAGCCCTATTACCCCCTGCCACCGCACCAGGGCAGCGTGGAAGAGCGAGGCTAAGTGCCAGAATTGGCGCATCCTATGAATGCGCCATTTCTGGGGCGGCTGACGGCTGGTGTTTCTAGCCTGGGAGGGGGCCAATATTCATGGCTCCCTTCCTGGGCTATTAATATCAGCCCCCAGCTGTCTGCCTAGCTTTTGCTAGCTATTAAATTAGGGGGGACCCCACGTCATTTTTTGGGGGGGGTCCCCCATTTTAATAGCTAGTAAAGGCTATGTATTCAGCTGGGGGCTGATATTAGTAGCCTGGGAAGCTCCGTGGGTATTACCCCCTTCCCAGGCTTCAAACATCTGCCCCAGCCGTCTGCTTAACCTCCGCTAGAGCCTAAAATTAAGGGGAACCCCACACCAATTTTTTTAATAATAAATCCTTTATTTTAATACTAAATGACAAGTACAGTAACCAACTCTATCACTGTACTTCATATATATGTGACTGACATGTTTCTATCTATCTAATCTATGTGTGAAGCTCTATTCTGTCTGTTATAAATTGTCGGGTACAGACGCTGAATTGCCGGCCGGCTTTCTTAAAGAGACGGTGCATGAAAACACTAATATTTTTTTTAATAAATCCTTTACACTAAATGACAAGTACAGTAAGCAACACTGTCACTGTACTTCATATATATGTGACTGACATGTTTCTATCTATCTAATCTATGTGTGATGCTCTATTCCTTCTATTCTAAATTGTCGGGTACAGATGCTGAATTGCCGGCCGGCTTTTTTAAAGAGACGGTGCATGAAAACACTATTATTTTTTTTAATAAATCCTTTACACTAAATGACAAGTACAGTAAGCAACACTGTCACTGTACTTCATATATATGTGACTGACATGTTTCTATCTATCTAATCTATGTGTGATGCTCTATTCCTTCTATTCTAAATTGTCGGGTACAGATGCTGAATTGCCGGCCGGCTTTTTTAAAGAGACGGTGCATGAAAACACTATTATTTTTTTTAATAAATCCTTTACGCTAAATGACAAGTACAGTAAGCAGCACTTTCACTGTACTTCGTATATATGTGGCTGACATGTTTATATCTATCTAATCTATGTGTGAAGCTCTATTCTTTCGGTTCTAAATTGTCGGGTACCGGTGTATGCCGCTGCTGAATTGCCGGCTTTTCATGTTTCACTGTTGGCACTGTTCACATCGATTTGGGCAATCACTGTAATGCCACAACCACCATGGCTGTGGCATTACAGTGAGTGGCAGACAATCCCTGCATGATTGGTGCTCTAAATAGCGCCAGACATGCAGGACACGCTTTTGGTGCACGAACAGTTATCGAACATAACCTCGAACAGCCGAATTTTTTACAAATCGTTCGGGTTCGTCGAACAACTCGAACACCGCCCAAAACAGCTCGAATTTGAGATTGGCGAACAGTTCTAGTCGAACAACGCTCATCTCTAGTTATCAGTAAAGGCAGAGACAGATACAGAAGTGAGAAAGCCCTAAAGGAAAGATCAAACTGGCCTCTTATTATAATGCCAGGCTAGGCCAACAAGGAATGGCCGTATTTATTTGTGTCCGTGTCTTCACTTATTCCCATGACCTTTGGAAGAATTCCCCACACTCTTGATTACTAAAAATACAGAGTCCAATTGCAACGGGTATAAGACCAACGAAAGCTGAACTTCTTGAGTCCAAATGCTTGGGTGGGGAAGCATGACAGGAGCGGTATGGCAGGAGCGATATGGCAGAAGTGGTATGGCAGAGGCGGTATGGCAGGAGTACTATGTATGACAGGAGCGGTATGGTAGGAGCGGTATATATGAGGAGCAGTATTGCAGGAGTGGTATGGCAGGAGCGGTATGTATGACAGGATCGGTATGGCAGGAGTAATATGGCAGGAGCACTATGGCAGGAGCAGTATGGCAGAAGCACAATCGCAGGAGCGGTATGGCAGGAGCAGTATGGCAGGAGTACTATGACAGGAGCACAATGGCAGTAGCGGTATGGCAGGAGCTGTATAGCAGGAGTGGTATGGTAGGAGCGGTATGGCAGGAGCACTATGGCAGCAGTGGTATGGCAGGAGCGCTATGACAGGAGCAGTATGGCAGGAGCGATATGGCAGGAGCGATATGGCAAGAGCACTATGGCAGGAGCGGTATGACAGGAGCGGTATGGCAGAAGCGGTATGACAGGAGCGGTATGGCAGGAGCGGTATGGCAGGAGCGGTATGACAGGAGCGGTATGGCAGAAGCGGTACAGTCTGCCTTTATGACTGAAAGCTCATACACAATGGTTCTGGCTCACCAGAGTCTTTCTGTTCTTGTGTCCTGTGCTGATGACTTTGACTTTGATAGTTTTACACAACATAGGATTTAAAGTAATATAACTTTATTGAATTCTTTTTAAAACTTAATTTCAAGGTTAAGCTGCAGGAAACAGACGGTCATTTACACATGCTCCAAACATCTTTAACTCTTGAGCTAAACCCTGGAATAAACCAACTCAAAAACCATAACGTAAAACAAAAAGTCTCAAAACTCAAAAAGTTTTCTTTCTCTTCATCCTGAGTGCCGAACAAAGCTTTTTTTTTAGACCAGACTTAATTTAGTTAAGATTATAACCCTTAATACTGAAATTAAAGTATATTATACTATCATATTCAAGAATTTACCAAAAATGTTCTGAAAACCTTGGTGTAAGATGTGCACGTCGGTGATGTGAGATTAGGACTGGACGAAAAACATAATATGAGAAAAACAGTTCCAAAAAACAGATGCCCAAATGGGTGATCTTGTATTGAAGGCGAGATAGAATAAAAGTCACCGTGATCATGAGAATCAAAACATATAAAGAGTTACAACTAGTCACAGCCTCCACCACAATCCCCTCCTCCTCCACCACAATCCCCTCCTCCTCCACCACAATCCCCTCCTCCTCCACCACAATCTCCTCCACCTCCCCAGTCTCCTCCTCCACCACAATCTCCATCGTAGCCTCCATGATCTGAAAATCCACCATGGTCATCACTAAAGAAGAGAACTCCTCCTGCAGAGCTCCACCCACTGTCAAAATCTGAGGAGCTGCTGTCAGACGTCTTACTCAGTTGGTATCTCTGTTTAGGAAAGAAAAAATAGAAATAAAACAATATAAAGATATGATTAAAACAAGAATATAAAGTAACCAGGGCCTTACATACTATCTACATCTACTGTCAGTGTCAATATCCTGTACCCCGAGTGTCATTATCCTGTACCCCGAGTGTCATTATCCTGTACCCCGAGTGTCAGCGTCATTATCCTGTACCCCAAGTGTCATTATCCTGTACTCCGAGTGTCAGCGTCATTATCATGTATCCCGAGTGTCAGTGTCATTATCCTGTACCCCGAGTGTCATTATCCTGTACCCTGAGTGTCAGCGTCATTATCCTGTACCCCGAGTGTCAGTGTCATTATCATGTACCCCGAGTGTCAGTGTCATTATCCTGTACCCCGAGTGTCATTATCCTGTACCCTGAGTGTCAGCGTCATTATCCTGTACCCCGAATGTGAGTATGATTATCCTGTACCCCGAGTGTCAGCATCATTATCCTGTAGCCCAGTGTCATTATCCTGTACCCGAGTGTCAGCGTCATTATCCTGTACCCCGAGTGTCAGCATCATTATCCTGTACCCCGAGTGTCATTATCCTGTAGCCCAGTGTTATTATCCTGTACCCGAGTGTCAGCGTCATTATCCTGTACCCCGAGTGTCAGCATCATTATCCTGTACCCCGAGTGTCATTATCCTGTACCCCGAGTGTCAGCGTCATTATTCTGTACCCCGAGTGTCATTATCCTGTACCCCAAGTGTCAGCGTCATTATTCTGTACCCGAGTGTCAGCATCATTATCCTGTAGCCCAGTGTCATTATCCTGTACCCGAGTGTCAGTGTCATTATCCTGTACCCAGAGTGTCAGTGTCATTATCCTGTACCCCGAGTGTCAGCATCATTATCCTGTACCCCAAATGTCATTATCCTGTATGCTGAGTGTCAGTGTCATTATCCTGTACCCCGAGTGTCAGTGTCATTATCCTGTACCCCGAGTGTCATTATCCTGTACCCTGAGTGTCAGTGTCATTATCCTGTACCCCGAGTGTCAGTGTCATTATCCCGTACCCCGAGTGTCAGTGTCATTATCCTGTACCCCGAGTGTCATTATCCTGTACCCCGAGTGTCAGTGTCATTATCCTGTACCCCGAGTGTCAGTGTCATTATCCTGCACCCTGAGTGTCAGTGTCATTATCCTGTACCCCGAGTGTCAGCGTCATTATCCTGTACACCGAGTGTCAGCGTCATTATCCTGTACCCCGAGTGTCAGTGTTCCGGTCCGTGGCACAGGGCGGTTACTAAGTAAAGTCAATTGGAAATAAAGATCTGTGACGCCACCCGTGGTATGGGGCTATAGGTGGCCGCCGCTGCTATTCAGATCCACTGGGGCTGTTGGTTCAGCTCTCCACGGGTAGAGCTAGGCCTCAGGGCAGTTAAAGAGATGAGCTATGATGTTGGTGTTGTAGTGCAAGGCAGGTGACGCAGTAATTAACTGCAGTCTTCAAGTGTTTACTCACAGTTCTTATGGAGTTCCAGGTTACAATGGCCAGATTATAACAGCCCACCGAGTCCTGTGTCCTCCGGGGAAGTGATCCAGCCAACTCTCAGATAACTTGGATGCACTTGAACGGGACGCCTTTCTTATGTACCTCTCCAGGTCGTCTCTCTGCGCTGGCTCTCGCCCTCCTGCCCTGCGCCTCACACAGAGTGTCCAGAGCCAGTGGCCGCGGGCCTTGTTGGGCGACGTCCTTTCTGTTCCCTTTTGTCCTATATGGCCACCTTTTCAGAGAATGTGTGTGGTTTTTGGCTACGACACTTGAAGACACCGCAACATCCGGTTTGCTAGTTGAGTCTTGCAGTCCTCCACTAGTCTGGGGCCGGTCCCCTACTGCGACCTGATCTCTTCACGTAAAGTGTGAACTCGGGCGCACAGGTGGACTCCGCACTTCCTATGCCCCTAGGATCCTTTCTCTCTCTGGAGCACTTCTCACTGCTCCGGTCGTCTCTCCTCACTCTCCTCCTGGGCGCCTCTGACTGGGCCCCCTCACCGTCTGGACCTTACTCCTCACGGTCCTCACTGACTAAACTCACTACTGAACTTCTCAACTCAACTGACTTTCTAGATGTTTCTACCCTGCTTTTATATTCTCCCCTCAGTGCTCCCCTAAACTACTTCCTCCACCCACCTCCTCTACCTAGTTCCACCCTCCAGACAGGGACCAGGTCTGTGCTCTCCCTTAGGAGCTATCTGGACCTTCCCTAATGGAGTGGTGTAGTGTTGGATGTGAGTGGTTGGGTTCCGGGTAGTGCTCCCTCCTTACCTGAGAGTTGGGTACCACACCTCTGGGTGAGAAGCAGTACCTCTGTGGCAACTGTACCCGCAGGGGAGCCACATCATTATCCTGTACTCCACGTGTCAGTGTCATTTTCCTGTATCCCACGTGTCAACATCATTATCCTGTACTCTGAGTGTCAGCGTCATTATCCTGTACCCCGAGTGTCAGTGTCATTATCCTGTACCCCAGTGTCAGTGTCATTATCCTGTACTCCGAGTGTCAGTGTCATTATCCCGTACTCAGAGTGTCAGTGTCATTATCCTGCACCCTGAGTGTCAGAATCATTATCCTGTACCCCAGTGTTGGTGTCATTATCCCGTACTCAGAGTGTCAGTGTCATTATCCTGTACCCCGAGTGTCAACGTCATTATCCTGTACCCCGAGTGTCAGCGTCATTATCCTGTACCCCGAGTGTCAGTGTCATTATCCCGCACCCCGAGTGTCAGCGTCATTATCCTGTACCCCGAGTGTCAGTGTCATTATCCCGTACTCAGAGTGTCAGTGTCGTTATCCTGTACCCCGAGTGTCAGTGTCATTATCCTGTACCCCAGTGTTGGTGTCATTATCCCGTACTCAGAGTGTCAGCGTCATTATCCTGTACACCGAGTGTCAGTGTCATTATCCTGTACCCCGAGTGTCAACGTCATTATCCTGTACCCCGAGTGTCAGTGTCATTATCCTGTACCCCAGTGTTGGTGTCATTATCCTGCACCGTGAGTGTCAGCGTTATTATCCTGTACCCCGAGTGTCAGCGTTATTATCCTGTACACCGAGTGTCAGCGTCATTATCCTGTACCCCAGTGTGAGTGTCATTATCCTGTACCCCACATGTCAACATCATTATCTTGTACCCCCAGACTCACCCAAGCGTGGGCCTGTCGATATCATGTACTATTGATGTTGGTAGAAGCTGTGACAGACAATATCGAAGAGTAAAGAAGAGAGAACAATTGTTCCAATTGTCAGATGACCATTTCCACCAAAGCAGATAGTCAGGAAGGAGTCTCTAGCGTCCATCTTTTATTCCCGTTAGGCAGGAAGTCTTACCTAAGGTGGATGTAAATGTATAGCTCTGATATCTAGGACTCACCATGTAGAGGAATGCAGCCAAAATGATAGTTTTCAGTGTAGCCTCCATGTCCATTGGGAACTGGAAGATGACTTTGGACGACTTCCTTTCTCCCTCCTTGATTATTTTGGCCACAGGGCAAGAGCCATTTACACTGAGTATCTGGAGAAAAGGATATGGACTCTGATTGCTGGTTGCTGAACCAGGATATTCTGGAGCAGTTACCCACATACCTATACAATGGCCATTGTCTTTGCGTTGATGGACCTCAGTGTGTATTATAAAACATGGATAATGCAACCAAGATATGCAAGAGTATCAGAACTACTGACTGAAGAAGACATGTGTCTTTCAGATTTTATATCTCACCTCAATGGTGTTTTGTGAGCCAGATAAAGGCAACTCAGCGGTGAACGCCGGCTCTCCAAGCTGCATCTGGATTGAGACTCGCATTTTCCGGGAAGAATTTAATATTTGGACAAAACCAATCATGTGCGAAGGGAGAACCATGATATTCAGCTACAGAACGAGAAGAAATTCTGGTCAAACGTTTGCATCTTGTTACAGATTTTGTCTACAGATGGTTTTTATGAATTTGCCATTGTGATCAGCCGAAATCTGTGGTCCTGGCTCCTCAAACTCCCGGAGAAGTCAATCTTTATATGGCAACTATTGAGTAGATTTGGGAATATTTTATTTAGAAATTAGACTCCCTTCTCAAGATAGAGCATACAATATTACCCAGATCACCTCTAAGAGTAGGTGAACTAGGTTGGTGTTCTTGAAGCTTACGTGAGTGTCTCCTCCACAGCATCCTTCCCCAGAGTTCGTACATAATGAAACCACATCTCGCTTTTTAGGATCTTGCAAGATCAGATTGAAGGCTGGTCCACAACACTCTGACTCTCGACGTATCGTGAAGAGCGTTTGCTCCGATCTGGTGAAGAAAGCTGAATGATATTCTTAGTAAGTCTTGGAAATGTGAGGAGCAATTTCTCAAGTAATTGGCAGCATACTGAATGGACATTAGATGAGTTTGGTTGTATAGGAGAAGAACAAGAGAACAAGTTTTCTCAAGGATCCTCCACCCCACCACTTGTTTCTCAGCCAACTTTTTAAAAAACCTTTTACCAATATCTTCTTCTACGGCTTTATATTGGCTCAGATTTACAGCGTAATGAGTAACCACCATTGCTGATACGATATATTACAAACTTTGATTTAGTTAGTGAAAGTGAAGTCTACACTGATGAGGGTCAGCCCCCCTAAACAAATGGATATAGATTGTGCTTGGCTTCGCGAAAAATCCAAGTCATGTTGCAAGACTTTTTAAGAATCGAAGATTGACTTATTGCATAGTTACCTCCAGTAAGTCACACTAGTGAGATACTTATATTTTATTCTAGGGAAGAGACCAATTGAGTACTTTTTCCAGTGAAGCATTGCCAATAAGGCTCCATGTCATAGATATAATGGTAAAATGGGACCAATCTATAAAGTCATCTCTTCAGAGGGGAGTGGACATGTCACCTTCATACTGAGGATTGAAGTATGGCTTCAACATAATTGTGAAGGGAAAACATTATGTCCTGGGTGAAGGCCACCAGACAGCCAGGGATATCCAGCAGCATGGAGGAGCTTATAAAGCAACTAATAATCTCCAGCAGCAGCAGTAGCAACAGCAGCAGCAGATGCAGCGGCAGCAGTGGCAACAGCAGCAGCAGATGCAACGACTACAGCACAAGCAGCAGATGGAGCTCCTAGCCGAGGTGATCCGTGGCATGGCATCCGCCCCACCCTCAACTCCAGATGTTGACTCTCACATGAGGAAGATGGTTCGAAGAGCATTACAAAAGATGACCCCGGGTGATGACATCTAGGCGTTCCTGACAGTATTTGAGAGGGTGGCAGAGTGGGAGAAATTGCCTCTGGAGCAGTGGGCGGAGTTTTTGGGACCATATTTAACAGGTGAGCCGCAGAAAGCCTATTATGACTTGGCCTTGCAGGACGCAAAAGAGTACGCCAAATTAAAATAGTAGATCTTGGCACACTTGGGAGTGACTCTGACTGTCAAGGCACAACAGGTGCACCACTGGGCCTATTGCAGTGACAAACATTCCCAGTCCCAAATGTTCGACTTCCTACACCTGGTTCAAAAGTGGTTGCACCCTGAATCTTCGTCGTCAAAGAAAGGTTCATACACTCCCTTCTGAGGTCTGTGCAATCCTGGGTTACCCAGGGAAATCCCCATTGTTCCGAGGACCTGGTGGGGCTGGAGGAAAGGTACCAGGTGGTAGAGAGTTCCTTGGGGAAGCCAGGAGTCGTAGCATCTCCATACTGGGGTTCCGAAAAGGGAGTGGACACCCAAAAGAGGGGAACTAGAGCCACATCTGGGGGGGCATCCTAGAGCCCAGGAGGGGTCTGAGTTGCTGCCCAAGGTCCCGCCCCATAACATAGTATGTTGGAGATGTCATACCTTAGGTCACATAGCCACTTGTTGAGCCATAACCAATGAGCCCATGGACTGCAGCGCAGGATGGCGCTGTTCATACTTTGCATATCCAGCCTGCAGTGCTGTTCATCAACATTTAACCCTGGGGGGTATACATGAACATAGTGTGTAACATGCAGAATGTTAGAGGTAGGCCTCTAAAAAAATTTCCTACGGACATCATAAACACCCTTAAAAAAATTATGTGGGTGTTGCATCACGGCAACCCTGGTGATATGGTGGTGGAGGATGAGGAGAAGGAGAAGGAGGAGAACAACAGAAAATAGGCAAAATCAGGAAGTGATTACCCATGTTTGGATGTGAAGAGGTCCATGGAAATAGACTCCTCCAAAAAAAGCCACTGGATTTGACTCTATGTTCCGCTGCTATCATCCGGTGGTGTTGAGGAGTCTGGCCCAATCCAGCCCTTTTTCATTTTTATAAGAGTCAGCCTGTCAGCATTTTCAGTTGATAGGTGGATGAACCTATCAGTTATAATGCCCCTGGCGGCATTAAAAACCTGCTCTGACAAAACGCTAATGGCAGGTCAATCCAGGACCTCCAAGGCATAGAGAGACAGTTCTTGCCACGTGTCTAGCTTGGATACTCAATAATTATAGGGCACAGAGGAATCAAGGAGTATGTTGGTACGGTCGGCAAGGTACTCCTTCAGCATCTTCTAAAACTTTTCCCTCCCTGTCAGAGTACCTCGTGCATCAGGGCCTAGGTGCTGGGAGGGTCTGAGAAAACTATCCCGCACCTTTGACAGTGTTCCCCTGCCTCTTCTGCATCGTATTTGTGTCTCCCTCACCTGTACTCCTTGGTTGTCCAAGGAACTGTAACCTCTGATGCCAGCATTTTCAGATGGGAATTGTTTAATAATTCCGCAACAAGGGCCTTCTGGTACTGCAACATTTTACTAGACTTCTCCACTGCGGGAAGAAGAGATAAAAAGTTTTCCTTCGTGCGTCTAGTAGTGTGACCAACCAATAAATATTGTCGTCCAAAATGTGTACAACGCGAGGGTCTTGGGAATGGCAGAGGAACATAAAGTCAGCCATGTGAGCCAGACTGGTAACAGCCATCCATGCTGAACAGACGGTATGACAGTTTTGTGGGTAGTACCGTCTGTAGCGCAGGAAAACAGCTCCTATTCCTTCTCCTCCTCCTCTTCCTCCTCCTCATTATCACCCAATCCGTGTTGGGATGAGATGAGGCTGGGCTGTGTGGCATCACCCTGTATGGTTCCTTGCTCCATCTCATCATGCTGCGCTTGCAATGCCTCCTCTTTAATTGTGAGCAGCAAGCATTTCAGAAGACATAGAAGCGGGATGGTGATGCTAATTATGTATGGTGTCATCGCCTCTCACCATCTTGATGGAGTCCTCAAAGTTTTGGAAGATGGCACAGATGTCTGTCCATCCATGACCACTCATCAGTTCTTATGTGCGGAGGCTGACCTGAATAACGATGGGCGTGTTGAAGCTGGTGCTCAACAACTGCCCTCTGCTGCTCACAAATCCTTCCCAACATCTACAACATTGATTTCCAATGCGTGGTGACATCGCACACCAGTCAGTGAGCTGGAAGCTGCAAATGCTGCTGAATCACAGCAAGGGTGACGGAACCTGTAGGTAACTTTTGAAAATAGGCAGACACGCGGTGTACTTTGACAAGCAGCTCAGGCAGATCCAGGTAGGTTTTGAGAAATCATTGAGCCACTAGGTTGAGCACATGGATCAGGCATGGTACATGTGTAAGGTTGCCTAGCTTCAGAGCCGCCACCAGGTTCCGGCCATTGTCAGACACGACCATGCCTGGCTGTAGGTTCAACGGTGACAGCCACAGATCTGCCTGTTTTGTTACAGCTGTCAACAACTCTTCAGAGGTGTACAGATTGTCCCCTAAGCATATGAGCTTAAGCAGGGCCTGTTGCCACTTGGCCAAAGCAGTGCTGCAGTGCTTCCACCTTCCGACTGATGTGGTCATTTCGGAGATGGAGGATGAGGAGGAAGAGTAGGAGGTGCAGGAGCTGCAGAATGTGGGGGCAACCCTGATTGACCCAGGAACCGCAATCCTCGGTGTCGAGAGGATGTGTTCCGTCCCAGGGTCCAACTGAGTCCCATCTTCCACTATATTAACCCAGTGTGCCATCAGGGATATATATTGTCCCTGGCCACAAGCACCTGTCCATGTGTCCATGGTTAGGTGGACCTTCCCAGTAACTGCGTTACTGAGGGCACGGCTAATGTTCTGGGACACGTGCTTGTGCAATGCAGGGATGGCACACCGATAGAAATATTGGTGGCTGGGGACCGAGTACTGAGGGACAGCCACTGCCATCAGGTTGCGGAAAGATTCCATCTCCATGAGCCTTAAAGGCAACATTTCAAGTGCAAGCATTCGAGAAATGTATGAGTTTAGTAGTGTGGCCTGTGGGTCGTTGGTGGCGTATTTGCGCTTGGGTTCCAAGGACTGGGGTAGGGACAGCTGAACGCTGCACTGGAACAAGGATGTGGACGCTGACTGTGATGGTTGCAAGTGTGCAATGACAGGTGCAGGGCAGGAGGCTTCATAGCCTGCGCAATAAATAGAGGATTGGTGTTCATGCACAACAGAGAAACAGGCAGTGGTGTCATCACCTGTAGACACTGTTTCTGGACCCTGGCATTTGGCCCAACTAGTCGGGTGCCTTGCTGTCATGAGCCTGAACATGCTTGTGGTCGTCAGGCTGGTAGTTTTGCTGCCCCTGCTGATGCTGGCATGTCAGAGGGTGCAAATAGCCTTTTTGGTGTTATCTGGACAGTGTTTAAAAAAGAGACAGACTCTGGAAGACCCCACTGCTTGTTCCTGCTTGTTGTGGTGCTATGCCTCCCCCCTGTGTGCTGCTGTCCTCGCTATGCATGTCTCTTTGCCAGGTTGGGTTGGTGACTTCATCGTCCACCACCTCGTCTTCCACGTACGCACCCTGGGCCTCCTCCTTACTTGGTGACAATTGTGTCTCATCATCATCATTCAACTCTTGCAACAGTTTCCCACTGTGGCCTTCGTGTGACCATTGTTGCTCAAATATTTTGGCATCGCTAAATGCGATCTCCTCTTGCCCCGCTTGAAGTGGGCTGGGTGAGAGGCCCGAATCTATAAATGGAAAAGTGAACAGCTCTTTGGAGTGTCTAAGTGTAGAATCAGTTGTCTCCGGGCACTCAGCATGGTGGGAGGAAGGAGGATCAGGGTGACTCACAGTGGTGGTGGCAAACTGACTGGAAGCATTATCTGCTATCCAACCAACAACCTTTTCACACTGCTCTGACTTCAAGAATGGTGTTCCGCGGTCCCCTAGTAATTGGGACAAGAAGATAGTTCAACATGATGTGGACGTTTGTTGTGCTCCCTCAGCAGGCACAGTTTCATCTTGCTCATGGCCTCGGCCTCTGCGTGCACCATCACCACCACGTTCACTTCCCCGTCCCTTGCCACGCGTCTTTTCCATTTTAAATGGAGTGTAATATTTGGCCTGCTCCTCAAAATGTCTGTATTATTACCATAGTAATGTGTGATCACGTGTGACAACCACGGTTTTAGGCAGTGGCCTTGTAGTATAGTATTTAGTGATGAGCGAGCATGCTCCTTACTCGAGATTTAGGAGAATCCTCAGGTGTTTTCTGAGTATCTTTGGCTATGTTTGAAGTTATTCCGTGTGCATGATTTGCGACTGTTTGACAGCTTTAATACATGTGAGGAATGCCTGAGCACGCTGGAGATACATGGCGACCACCCGTGCATGCTCACCAAAAGGGTTAACAGAACATCCTTGCTCATCACTAATAGCATTGGTCAGTGACCAAGTGTGAATAGGTTTAACAAAACACAGCTGGCTGACTTTAAATGGAGGGTAATATTTGGCACGCTCCAAAAAATGTCACAATTATTACCGCAGTAATATGGGATCAAGTGTGGTGATCATGGTTTTAGGAAGTGGCTTTATAGATATGGTATTGGTCAGCAACCAAGTGTGAATAGGTTCCACAAAACACAGCTGGCTGACTTTAAATGGGGTGTAATATTTGGCACACTCCACAAAATGTCTGTATTATTACTGCAGTAATATCTGATCACGTCTGATGATGGACAAGTTTCTCTGCTTCCACAATACAGCAATGTGAATAAAATAAAAAAAAAAATCTGCCTGTATTCTGCAAACAAGCAAATGAAGAAGTAAAATGGTGTACTGTATTGCTTTTTAAGCAAATAATCAGGATTAAGAGAAGAAAAAATAGTCCTTATATATAGGGGTATGGATATCTGTAAAATCAAAAGATACAGTGGTGGCCAAAAGTATTGGCACCCCTGCAATTCTGTCAGATAATACTCAGTTTCTTCCATAAATAATTGCAATCACAAATTCTTTGGTATTATTCTCTTCATTTAATTTGCTTGCAAGGAAAAAAACACAAAAGAGAATGAAGCAAAAATCAAATCATTGATCATTTCACACAAAACTCCAAAAATGGGCCGGGCAAAAGTATTGGCACCCTCAGCCTAATACTTGGTTGCACAACCTTTAGCCAAAATAACTGCGAACAACCGCTTCCGGTAACCATCAATGAGTTTCTTACAATGCTCTGCTGGAATTGTAGACCATTCTTCTTTGGCAAATTGCTCCAGGTCCCTGATATTTGAAGGGTGCCTTCTCCAAACTGCCATTTTGAGATCTCTCCACAGGTGTTCTATGGGATTCAGGTCTGGACTCATTGCTGGCCACCTTAGAAGTCTCCAGTGCTTTCTCTCAAACCATTTTATAGTGCTTTTGGAAGTGTGTTTTGGGTCATTGTCCTGCTGGAAGACCCATGACCTCTGAGGGAGACCCAGCTTTCTCACACTGGGCCCTACATTATGCTGAAAAATTTGTTGGTAGTCTTCAGACTTCATAATGCCATGCACACGGTCAAGCAGTCCAGTGCCAGAGGCAGCAAAGCAACCCCAAAACATCAGGGAACCTCCGCCATGTTTGACTGTAGGGACCGTGTTCTTTTCTTTGAATGCCTCTTTTTTTTTCCTGTACACTCTATGTTGATGGTTTTTCCCAAAAAGCTCTACTTTTGTCTCATCTGACCAGAGAACATTCTTTCAAAACGTTTTAGGCTTTCTCAGGTAAGTTTTGGCAAACTCCAGCCTGGCTTTTTTATGTCTCGGGGTAAGAAGTGGGGTCTTCCTGGGTATCCTACCATACAGTCCCTTTTCATTCAGACGCCGACGGATAGTACGGGTTGACATTGTTGTACCCTCGGACTGCAGGGCAGCTTGAACTTGTTTGGATGTTAGTTGAGGTTCTTTATCCACCATCCGCACAATCTTGTGTTGAAATCTCTCGTCAATTTTTCTTTTCCGTCCACATCTAGGGAGGTTAGCCACAGTGCCATGGGCTTTACACTTCTTGATGACACTGCGCACGGAAGACACAGGAACATTCAGGTCTTTGGAGATGGACTTGTAGCCTTGAGATTGCTCATGCTTCCTCACAATTTGGTTTCTCAAGTCCTCAGACAGTTCTTTGGTCTTCTTTCTTTTCTCCATGCTCAATGTGGTACACACAAGGACACAGGACAGAGGTTGAGTCAACTTTAATCCATGTTAACTGGCTGCAAGTGTGATTTAGTTATTGCCAACACCTGTTAGGTGCCACAGGTAAGTTACAGGTGCTGTTAATTACACCAATTACTGAAGCATCACATGATTGTTCAAACAGTGCCAATACTTTTGTCCACCCCCTTTTTTAGGTTTGCTGTGGAATTATATCCAATTTGGCTTTAGGACAATTCTTTTTGTGTTTTTTCATTGAAGACAAATTAAATGAAGATAATACCAAAGAATTTGTGATTGCAATCATTTTCAGGAAGAAACGGAGTATTATCTGACAGAATTGCAGGGGTGCCAATACTTTTGACCACCACTGTAGAACATGCAATGGACCCTATTGTGATGTATACACTGTACACAAACCCAGCCTGCCTAACTCCTGCTATCACCAGTAATATATGCAGCTGGATTAGTCCTCAGAAGGACTGTTAGTTCAGATGGATATATAGATGTATATATGTTGTGGAATACCTATACTAACTAGAAACAAGCGAATCTCTCCCTATCTCAGCAGCACCTCTCTCTACACTGTGATTCCGGAGTGACTGTGACGAGCATGGTGGCGCCACGTCTGATATAGACCTGATGACACTGTGTGGCCAGCCAATCACTGTAATGCTACAACCAACATGGCTGCGGCATTACAGTGAGTGGCTGGCAATCCCTGCATGTTCATTGGCTCTGCAAAGAGCGCCAAACAAGCAGGGAGGGGACCCAAGCTCCCGCCGAGCAACCCGGAAATACTCGGCGAGCGCCAAGCATCTCGAGCAGTGAGATGCTCGGGAGAGTACCGAGTAGTGGCGAGCATGCTCGCTCAACACTAATAGATAATCATCCCCTTGTACATTACCTCATGTTATACTGTGTATTGCAGACTTTCTGTATCTATGCACTGTACAGTTATATGTTCTGAAAAAACCCTGTTATTACATCTTATAGTTTCACCTTTCCTGTCACAATCTATAACCAATAAAAAGGTTACAACTTTACAGCCTCTTTTCTTAAAGAAGACCTATCACCTCCACACATATTATGGTATATTACAGTAAGGAGACTGCAGACATAAATAAACATGAAATAAAAGACACACTGCACGCATATATACACATGCTATATATACAGTACAGACCAAAAGTTTGGACACACCTTCTCATTTAAAGATTTTTCTGTATTTTCATGACTTTGAAAATTGTACATTTACACTGAAGGTATCAAAACTATGAATTAACACATGTGGAATTATATACTTAATAAAAAAGTGTGAAACAACTGAAAATATGTCTTATATTCTAGGTTCTTCAAAGTAGCCACCTTTTGCTTTGATGACTGCTTTGCACACTCTTGGCATTCTCTTGATGAGTTTCAAGAGGTAGTCACCGGAAATGGTTTTCATTTCACAGGTGTGCCCTGTCAGGTTTAATAAGTGGGATTTCTTGCCTTATAAATGGGGTTGGGACCATCAGTTGTGTTGTGCAGAAGTCTGGTGTATACACAGCTGATAGTCCTACTGAATAGACTGTTAGAATTTGTATTATGGGAAGAAAAAAGCAGCTAAGTAAAGAAAAACGAGTGGCCATCATTACTTTAAAAAATGAAGGTCAGTCAGTCCAAAAAATTGGGCAAACTTTTAATGTGTCCCCAAGTGCAGTTGCAAAAACCATCAAGCGCTACAAAGAAACTGGCTCACATGAGGACCGCCCCAGGAAAGGAAGACCAAGAGTCACCTCTGCTTCTGAGGATAAGTTTATTTGAGTCACCAGCCTCAGAAATCGCAGGTTAACAGCAGCTCAGATTAGAGACCAGGTCAATGCCACACAGAGTTCTAGCAGCAGACACATCTCTTCAACAACTGTTAAGACGAGACTTTGTGCAGCAGGCCTTCATGGTAAAATAGCTGCTAGGAAACCACTGCTAAGGACAGGCAACAAGCAGAAGAGACTTGTTTGGGCTAAAGAACCCAAGGAATGGACATTAGACCAGTGGAAATCTGTGCTTTGGTCTGATGAGTCCAAATTTGAGATCTTTGGTTCCAACCACCGTGTCTTTGTGCTACTCAGAAAAGGTGAACGGATGGACTCTACATGCCTGGTTCCCACCGTGAAGCATGGAGGAGGAGGTGTCATGGTGTGGGGGTGCTTTGCTGGTGACACTGTTGGGGATTTATTCAAAATTTAAGGCATACTGAACCAGCATGGCTACCACAGCATCTTGCAGCGGATGCTATTCCATCCGGTTTGCGTTTAGTTGGACCATCATTTATTTTTCAACAGGACAATGACCCCAAACACACCTCCAGGCTGTGTAAGGGCTATTTGACCAAGGAGGAGAGTGATGGGGTGCTACGCCAGATGACCTGGCCTCCCCAGTCACCAGACCTGAACCCAATCGAGATGGTTTGGGGTGAGCTGGACCGCAGAGTGAAGGCAAAAGGGCCAACAAGTGCTAAGCATCTCTGGGAACTCCTTCAAGATTGTTGGAAGACCATTTCCGGTGACTACCTCTTGAAGCTCATCAAGAGAATGCCAAGAGCGTGCAAAGCAGTCATCAAAGCAAAAGGTGGCTACTGTGAAGAACCTAGAATATAAGACATATTTTCAGTAGTTTCACACTTTTTTGTTAAGTATATAATTCCACATGTGTTAATTCATAGTTTTGATGCCTTCAGTGCGAATGGACAATTTTCATAGTCATGAAAATACAGAAAAATCTTTAACTGAGAAGGTGTGTCCAAACTTTTGGTCTGTACTGTATGTATATATATATATATATATATATATATATATATATATATATATATATACACTGCATATACTGTATGTTTACATGCAGTTCTCAGATGCACCATACACTCCTGCATGCACTTTTCACATATATGCAGCAGACATGTCACCTGTATACACACAATTACACGTACACTGGCCATATGAAATAAATAACACCCCTCTTTTCTGGCACATGTCTTCTTTCAGCGTTTAGTTGCTGTTGCTGGTAACATTTCTCCTCTCAGCTTGTGATGTCAGTGGTGGAGGGGCACAATCACTACTCAGGAGGCTTCAGTGCTGGATAGTGTGAGTAAGGGAAATGGGAGGTGAAGGAGGACACACAAGAGCAGCGCCCAGCTCACTGCCTGGTGAGTTATGGAGCCCATACCCAGAGCTGCACGCTGGACCGAACACATCCAGCTCAGTCACAGTGTCTGGGCTCAGACCTGCAGACCGCCGTTCACTTTCCTTGATGCACTGCATCATGGGAGAGTGACATCAGCACAGCACAGAAGTTGGGGAATTCCCCGGCCTGGAGGTGACTTCAGCTGAAGTCCGCTCAGTTGAGTTGAGGCTCGTGCCAAGAGAGGGAGTTTTTCTCCCACTTGGAATATGCCTTGTTTATAATGTTTTGGTCAAATTCTAAATGTTATTACATCTCCATTTAATTTGAATAATAAAAAATGTACTGATAGGTGCGCTTTAAGAAGACAGGGGGTTTAGCTACATGTCTCACTGAGGACAGTATATATCCCTACTGTGTATTATCAGAGCCAATTATGAGCCAATTGTTATTCTGAAAGCTGCTAAAATCTGGACTGTCAGTTCCCTGAGGAATCAGATTACAGCTGCCTATTGAAGTCTATGGAGAGTGGGAGTAGCAGAGCCAGAGAGAGAGGCAAAGACACAGGGCTGCTGCTTTCTAGTAAGTGTTTTATCTCACCACACAGATGAGTACTGATGAATATTGTTCTTCATGTTGCTGCCGCTTCTAGTCATATGCTACACTGCATACAGGAGAGCAGGAATCCCTTATGCCTGTGTGTGCTGTGTAGGGGAGACACCATTGAAACCAGTGTCTAACCCACTAGCTCAGAGACATCAAGTCATCCAGAAACAGCTTTATTCCTCGTATACACACACATGACAACTTATATTGAGGTGTACTTTAACCTCTATGCTAAGCAGAGGATTGGTAGTGATTCACTTTAAAGAGGTTATCTGGGACTTTGGGGATATTTTTTGTTACGGGCCTCAGAACTTACCAGCAGGTTCCTGTCTATTCTGCCCTGCAACGATCTTTTCTGGCTCAGGCGGCCATTCTCCTGCTTCCTGTGACTTCACATCAACAGATCGGCCCTTCTCTTACTGGCCGTTCTGTTGAGAGAGCATCACTGCCATTGTCATGCACTAGTTGACCGCTATCTCCCTGCAGTTAATCAGTGACGTCCCGTCGACAGAGCAGACCAGGTCAGAAGAAGCTGCTCTGTCAACATGACGTCAACAGAAGCGGGAGAATGCCACCTGAGCCAGAACAGATCGGTGCAGGGCAGAACAGATCGGTGCAGGGCAGAACAGACATGAAGTTAGCAACTACCTGCCAGTAAGTTCTGTGGCCCATAGCAAAAAAGGAGAAAAAAAAAAAAAAAGGATAACCCCTTTAAGGGGTAGTGATAATAGCCTTATGATTGCACCTTCTCACCTTTTTTATGCAGGGTGACCTCTTCTACCTAGAAGTAAAGAAACAGATTAATTATTGACCACACACTGTATGGGGAAAAATAATCCAAACCCCGACATAACTGATCACATGATGTTCTTGGGCATATTCCGCTGTTATATTGTATACGAGGTCATTTACCAACAGGCCTCAATGATTTGGAAGATCTCTTACCTCTACAAGACAATTGAGTCCTGGTGGCACCACCGCCCGAGGGTTAGACAGCTGGAGGGATTGTGCGTTCTGCCATTGAGGTTGGGTCTGGACAGGTGCAGAATGATTCTTCCAGGGTTGTCCTGTATGAAAAAATCACATAAAGAAATGTCCATCAGTTCATAAACAGAAGATAGATATGGAGTTGTGGACTTTACACATTATCTAGAGAGGCCCGAGAGCAAAAACTTTAATGCTGGAGCTGATAGAGTTAAAGGAAGGCCCGAGGCATTATGTCTCTACCTCCGACCATCTCTTGTAGAAGAGAGACTGTTGGCATCACCACACTCAATTCATGGATTTTTGTAAGAGGTGGTTGGTAATTGGGGAATGAGTTGGTAGGGGCCGGGCCGGGCCGACAACAAAAGACAATACCTGCCCAATTGTCTGCTTCATCACAATTTTACAATGGCAAATACCAAGGAGCAGTAAACTATAATCAGCCTCTCCCCAGCCCACACTGGCTGATAACAGATAACAATAGATTGGATTTCTCTGCCCTGAAGTTAACCCTCGTCTGTCCAGCCTGAAACTGCTGATGCCGAGAAGCAAAAGACTGCCTTCTCCAGACCTGAACTGGCTGACAGCAGAGAACAATGCATTGTCCTATGGTCAGATTCTCATGAGTCTAAAATGGCTGAAACCAGGAAGCAATAGAGAAGCAAGTATATTATATGATTATTACCAAATTCTGCAACCTTAAAGATTACAACACTTGTCTGTGCTTAATCCCGGAAATGTTGTGTTATGACAGGTAATTATAACACCTCACTTGTATTGTGTAATACGTCACGCGCGTCTGAGAATAGAAAATGGCACAACAGTCATATATATATATACAGCAATAATCCAGTAATAAGGAAACTGCGCGGCTGTCCTTTATACAGATCAGCCAGGGGCAAGTCACCGGCTAGAAAGACCATAACCATAAAATATGACAATGGTTCTCGAAAATATGTCCTCCATCCAAGAGACGAGACACAGGGATAAACCTCCACCCCTACAGGTCAGACAGTAATGGTATAGCCCATAAATACGTCATCGATGTATCTGATCAGACAACCCACTGAAGACAATGTCCACATCCAGGACTAATTATTCTATTAAGGGCAATGTCCACTTACTGCACAATGGAAATAATAGTTGGAGATACCTCCTCTATTGGCATAGGCGAAAAACACCATGTCCGGTCTTAGCACTGGCTCAAGTAGCTGTTTGCAGATAAGATAGGAAGTCACTGATTATAGCTGTGTACAGGGGTCAGACCATATAAACACAGGAGATCTGAGCTGCTGTCTTAATTCATGCTGGATGACATTATATAAGATGTAATTAAGATGAATTCCGAGGTACTATGGAGAAACAGGGCGAGAAGCAGCAGGTTAGATAGCTCTTCAACAGAATAGAAGAAAGAAGGCTGGCACTCGCCTATCTCTAAGAACTAGAAGTCCCAAATCACTCACATGCTTCTGGACCTGCTGCCATCTTAATGGTAATACTCAGTGTCCACATACTATGCCAAAGATCAGAACGACATGGCACTGTCATTCCAAAGGTGTTGCATTACACAAAACCGCCAAACACTATTTAAAATGTTCTTGTGACATTGAAGTAATCAAAGAAGTTTTCTACAAGTGTTGGTGAGCACCAGGGCTTTCTGAACATTGGTATTGACAGAGAAAAATTCTGTCACAGCCTTCTCTTCACTGTACCTGTTGCTGGCTCTGTGTGTAAGTGGTGAAAAATACAGATCAGCTCTGTGCAGACAGCTATTTCTCCTCCTTTAGACTAAACCTTTATATGCAGCTGTGTCCTATTCTTGCAGATTCACCTTTTATATGTAGCCATGTCCTATTATTACATATTCACCCTTTATATGCAGCTATGACCTAGTCTTGCCAATTCACTCCTTAAATGGAGCTATGTCCTCAACCTACAAATTCATCCTTTTATGCAGGTATGTTCTATTCTTATAAATTGACCCTTTATATGCAGCTATGTCCTATTCTTATAAAGCCCACCGTTATATGCAGCTACTCTATGTCAAATTCTTACAGATTCACTCTTTATATGCATCTATGACCTATTCTTACAGATCCACCCTTTATATGCAGCTACTGTATCTCATATTCTTGCAGGTTGTAGCGCCGGCGTCCCTGCCCTCTGCTAGGCAGGGACGCTGTTCCCCTCAACTCTCTGCTCCGAGCCCGGCGTCCTCCTCCCACTCTGCTGGCAGCGCGCGCTCCTTCCCGGCCACGGTGCTTAGGGCGCGCGCGCGCTCCCCCCCTTTTAAAGGGGCCGCGCGCGCCGTAAAATGGCCGGAGGACTTCACCATATATAAGGCACCTCCTCCAAAATGGAGGTGCCCGAGCAATGTTGTTGCACTGTTCACTACTCTGCTTCAGCCCTCAGGTCCCGTTGCCAGTTACCTGCCAGTTACCTGCCAGTTTGCTGTCTGACTCCTGTCTGATTATCCGCTTACCTGCTTGCTAGCCTGAGGTCCGACGGTCTGCCTTCCGACACCTGTCAGTCTGTCTATGGACCAGCTTGCCCGCTCACCTGGGAGCGCACTTCTGCTACCTGCCTGCTAGCCTACCTGGAGGCTCCGCCGTCACGTGCTGTGACCACCTGCCATTCCAGAGACTCCTGCAAGCTCACCTGGGAGCGCTCACCTGCTACCTGTCTGTTAGCCTACCTGGAGGCTCCACCGTCACGTGCTGTGACCACCTGCCATTCCAGAGACTCCTGCCCGCTCACCTGGGAGTGCTCACCTGCTACCTGTCTGTTGGCCTACCTGGAGGCTCCGCCGTCACGTGCTGTGACCACCTGCCATATCAGAGACTCTTGCCCGCTCACCTGGGAGCGCTCATCTGCTACCTGCCTGTTAGTCTACCTGGAGGCTCCGCCGTCACGTGCTGTGACCACCTGCCATATCAGAGACTCTTGCCCGCTCACCTGGGAGCGCTCATCTGCTACCTGCCTGTTAGTCTACCTGGAGGCTCCGCTGTCACATGCTGTGACCACCTGCTTATCTAGAGACTCTCGCCTGCTCACCTGGAAGCACACATCTACCATCTGCCTGCTAGCCTACCTGGAGGCTCAGCCGTCACAGGTCGTACCTACCTTCCACCCAGAGACTGCCCCGGTCACTTGCCGTGACCTCCTGCCCGTTTACCCAGAGACTGTCCCGGTCACTTGCCGTGACCTCCTGCCCGTTTACCCAGAGACTGTCCCGGTCACCTGCTGTGACTGCCTGCCCGTCTTCCCTGGTCGCCACCCGCTTCCTTACAAGGACCGCCCCCTTGTATAGTAGCTCAGAGGTTCTGCCTCCCAGACCCGTTACAGTTTGCTCGGGCCATGGAACTCGGTGGCACCCAAGCTCCCTCGCTCTCGGACCTTTGTCATGAACTGTCCCGTCAGAGGTCCCAACAGGAGTCCATCCTGGGTCACCTGCGGAATGTCAATTCTCGCCTGGACACTCTGACTGCTCCACCAGCAACCACCGCCAGTGTCAAGACTCGCAACCCGGCAGCTCCGCTGCCCACCAATACCATGGTATCCTGCTCCGGACCCCTTCTTTCTGCACCTCCTCGCTTCGGAGGCGACTCCGCTCAGGCTCGGGGCTTCATAAACCAGTGCACCCTGCACTTTGAACTCCTGTCCCACCAGTTTAACTCCGACCGGGCCAAAATAGCCTTCATCATGTCCCATCTCACCGGGGAGGCTCTGGCCTGGCTAAATCCTCTATGGGAGAGAGGAGACCCCCTGGTGTCCGACTTGCCTGCCTTTCTCACGGCTTTCCGGAAAGTCTTCGACGAACCCGGACGGAAGACCTCATCCGCATCGTCTCTGCTACGCCTCCGTCAGGGAAGTCTCACCGTGGGCCAATATGCCATACGGTTCCGTACCCTTGCCTCGGAGCTGGCCTGGGATAATGACGCTTTGGTATCTGTCTTCTGGGAGGGTCTGTCCGGCCGTATTAAAGATGAACTCGCCGGTCGGGACATTCCTACCACTCTCGATGACTTAATAACTCTTGCCACCCGGATTGACCTACGGTTCCAGGAGCGTGCCAAAGAGGTCACCCGTGAGAGGAGGTTTCCACGTCTAGCTCCTACCTTCCAGAAACCCGTCACTCCCTCCGTTTCTCCCCAGGTACACTCTCCTGAGCCTATGCAGGTCGACCAGACCAAGATGGTCAAAACCCGTCAGGACTTACGCCGTGCCGAGGGGAGCTGCTTCTACTGTGGCAGTAAGGAGCACCGGATCCGTACCTGCCCGGAGAGGTCGGGAAACGCCTGTGTCTAGGTTCGCTCAGAGAGGTCGACCTAGACAAGAATAAATCCTCTCCATCTCTGCTGCTGTCAGTCTCAATTATCTGCGGGGAGAATCGTTATTTCGAACTAGCCCAACTTGACTCTGGAGCAGCCGGGAATCTTATTTCACAGTCCCTGGTAGAAAAATACCGCATTCCCACCAAACCTCTGGCTGTACCCTTATCTGTCGCTGCTGTGGATGGGGGCCTCTTACCACGTCCCATCCAACTCATCACCGAATCCATAACTCTGCAGGTGGGAATGCTGCATTCTGAGAGCATCTCTTTTCATGTTCTGCCTGGACTCTCTCACGCCCTCTTACTAGGTCTACCTTGGCTCCAGAAACATGCACCCGTGCTTGACTGGCAGACCGGAGAGGTCCTTCGCTGGGGACAGGACTGCCATAAGACTTGTTTGGTTCCTGTTCATCCCGTCCGTCCTTCTCCTACCCCAACTAATCTACCTGGACTTCCGATTCCCTATTGGTCATTTGCTGATGTCTTTAATAAAAAGGAGGCAGAGACATTACCCCCTCATAGACCATACGACTGTCCTATCGACCTGTTACCCGGTACTACGCCTCCCCATGGGCGTATTTACCCATTGTCCGCTGCTGAGACCCGGTCGATGTCCGAATATATTGAGGAGAATCTGGCCAGGGGATTCATCCGGAAATCTACCTCCCCGGCGGGAGCAGGCTTCTTTTTCGTTAAAAAGAAGGACGGCTCTCTCCGTCCCTGTATAGACTATAGAGGCCTTAACCAGATCACGGTGAAGAATAAGTACCCCCTTCCGCTCATTCCGGAATTATTTGATCGTCTGAGGGGGGCTAGAATCTTCACCAAACTGGACCTCCGTGGGGCGTACAACCTGGTCTGTATCCGTCAGGGGGATGAATGGAAGACTGCATTCAACACCCGGGACGGCCACTATGAATACCTGGTAATGCCTTTTGGTCTCTGTAACGCTCCTGCCGTCTTTCAAGAGTTGGTCAATGACATCTTCCGGGACCTTCTCTACTCCTGCGTAGTGGTGTACCTGGGCGACAACTTGTTCTTCTCTCCGGATCTCCAGACTCACCGGAGGGATGTTCGTCAGGTCCTGCTCAGGCAGAATCACCTCTTCGCTAAATATGAGAAGTGCCTCTTTGAGCAGACCTCGCTTCCGTTTTTGGGCTACATTATTTCTCAGACCGGCCTACGAATGGATCCAGAGAAACTGTCTGCCATCGAGAAATGACCTCGACCGGAGGGGTTGAAGGCTATTCAGCGGTTCCTGGGCTTCGCCAACTACTACCGCCTCTTCATACCGCACTTCTCTTCCCGGACTGCCCCAATTTCCGCGCTCACCCGTAAGGGTACTAATCCCAAAGAGTGGCCGCCCGAAGCAGAGGAGGCCTTTCTTTCCTTAAAACAGGCCTTCTCTTTCGCCCCGGTGCTGCATCGCCCGGACGGCAACAAGCAGTTCTTCCTGGAAGTTGACGCCTCCTCCTCTGGAGCCGGAGCGGTACTTACTCAAAAATCATCTTCCGGGAGGATGGTAACTTGCGGCTTCTTCTCCAAACTCTTCTCCTCTTCTGAGCGCAATTATTCCATAGGAGACCAAGAGTTATTGGCCATCAAGCTGGCATTGGAGGAGTGACGTTACCTACTCGAGGGGGCTCTTCATCCGGTAATAATTTACACTGACCACAAGAACTTGGCTTACCTCCAGCATGCCCAGAGACTTAACCCACGCCAAGCCCGGTGGTCCTTGTTTTTTGCTCGCTTTGATTTTGTTCTACATTTTCGCCCGGCTGACAAAAACATCAAAGCGGACGCCTTGTCCCGATCCTTTCTGGTGTCTGATCTCGAGGAAGAACCTAAACATATCATCGATCCCGCCAGAGTAATGCAGGTGGCTCCCGTGAGTCTAAATCGTCTCCCTCCCGGTAAGACGTTCGTATCGGTACCTGATCGGGAGAAGATCCTACACTGGGGTCATTCGTCTAAACTAGCTGGCCACGCCGGTCAGAAAAAGACCCTCCAGCTTATTACCCGGCACTACTGGTGGCCTACCCTGCACAAGGACGTAATAGACTTTGTTTCTGCCTGTGTGTCCTGTGCCCGCAACAAAGTTCCGAGACACCTGCCAGCCGGTCGCCTCCTTCCGCTCCCTGTACCCGCTGCCCCCTGGCAGCATATAGCTATGGACTTCATAACTGATCTCCCCGTCTCTGCCGGTTGTACGGTTATTTGGGTGGTCGCTGACCGCTTTTCCAAGATGGCTCACTTCATTCCCCTGCCAGGCCTCCCGTCTGCACCCGAGCTGGCTAAAGACTTTATCCGCCACATCTTCCGTCTTCATGGCCTGCCCCTCCACATCGTGTCGGACCGTGGGGTACAGTTCACCTCACATTTCTGGAGAGCCACTTGTAAATTGCTAGACGTCACCTCCGCTTACCACACACAGTCCAATGGTCAAGTGGAGCGGATCAATCAGATCCTGACCAGTTACCTCCGGCACTTCGTTAATGCCCACCATTCTGACTGGGTGGATCTCTTGCCATGGGCCGAATTTTCTTACAACAATCACGAGAGCGAATCTTCCTCCAAATCCCCGTTTTTTGTAGTCTTCGGTCAGCATCCTCGGATCCCATTTCCCGTCTCCACCTCGGTGGACAATCCGGCTGCGGAATCTCTTGTTAACAAATTTTCCTCCATGTGGGAGGTGTACCCGGTCCACACTCCTTCTGTCGTCCGAGCGTATGAAAAGACATGCTGACAAAAAACGTCAGGATCCTCCTCAATTCCGTCCAGGGGATAAGGTCTGGCTCTCGTCCAAGTATGTCCGGCTCAAGATTCCTTCCTATAAGTTAGGGCCTCGGTTCATCGGTCCTCTGGAGGTCATCAGTCAGATCAACCCGGTGGCCTATAAATTGAAACTCCCGGCCAACTTGCGGATTCCTAACTCCTTCCATGTATCTCTCCTCAAACCTGTGGTACTTAACTCTTTTTCCAAGTCTACAGGTACGCCTCCTGCTCCGGTTTCCGCTGAAAACGAGTTTGAGGTAGAGAACATTCTGGCCACCAAAAGGGTAAGAGGGAAGACCTTTTTTCTAGTAGATTGGAAGGGGTTTGGTCCTGAAGAGAGAACGTGGGAGCCCCGGGAGAACATCCATGCCCCTCTCATCCTTGCTAAATTTCTGTCTGGCCTAAAAAAGGGGGGCCTAAAGGGGGGGTACTGTAGCGCCGGCGTCCCTGCCCTCTGCTAGGCAGGGACGCTGTTCCCCTCACCTCTCTGCTCCGAGCCCGGCGTCCTCCTCCCGCTCTGCTGGCAGCGTGCGCTCCTTCCCGGCCACGGTGCTTAGGGCGCGCGCGCGCTCCCCCCCTTTTAAAGGGGCCGTGCGCCGTCCTAAGGAGTCCCCGGCCAATGGCCGGAGGACTTCACCATATATAAGGCACCTCCTCCAAAATGGAGGTGCCCGAGCAATGTTGTTGCACTGTTCACTACTCTGCTTCAGCCCTCAGGTCCCGTTGCCAGTTACCTGCCAGTTACCTGCCAGTTTGCTGTCTGACTCCTGCCTGATTATCTGCTTACCTGCTTGCTAGCCTGAGGTCCGACGGTCTGCCTTCGGACACCTGTCAGTCTGTCTATGGACCAGCTTGCCCGCTCACCTGGGAGCGCACTTCTGCTACCTGCCTGCTAGCCTACCTGGAGGCTCCGCCGTCACGTGCTGTGACCACCTGCCATTCCAGAGACTCCTGCCCGCTCACCTGGGAGCGCTCACCTGCTACCTGTCTGTTAGCTTACCTGGAGGCTCCGCCGTCACGTGCTGTGACCACCTGCCATTCCAGAGACTCCTGCCCGCTCACCTGGGAGCGCTCACCTGCTACCTGTCTGTTGGCCTACCTGGAGGCTCCGCCGTCACGTGCTGTGACCACCTGCCATATCAGAGACTCTTGCCCGCTCACCTGGGAGCGCTCATCTGCTACCTGCCTGTTAGTCTACCTGGAGGCTCCGCCGTCACGTGCTGTGACCACCTGCCATATCAGAGACTCTTGCCCGCTCACCTGGGAGCGCTCATCTGCTACCTGCCTGTTAGTCTACCTGGAGGCTCCGCCGTCACATGCTGTGACCACCTGATTATCCAGAGACTCTCGCCTGCTCACCTGGGAGCACACATCTACCATCTGCCTGCTAGCCTACCTGGAGGCTCAGCCGTCACAGGTCGTACCTACCTTCCACCCAGAGACTGCCCCGTTCACTTGCCGTGACCTCCTGCCCGTTTACCCAGAGACTGCCCCGGTCACTTGCCGTGACCTCCTGCCCATTTACCCAGAGACTGTCCCGGTCACTTGCCGTGACCTCCTGCCCGTTTACCCAGAGACTGTCCCGGTCACCTGCTGTGACTGCCTGCCCGTCTTCCCTGGTCGCCACCCGCTTCCTTACAAGGACCACCCCCTTGTATAATAGCTCAGAGGTTCCGCCTCCCAGACCCGTTACACAGGTTCACCCATTATATTCAACTAAGACCTATTCTTATAGATTCACAATTTACATGCAGTTTTGTCCTATTCTTACAGATTCACCCTACTTATGCAACTATGTCCTATTCTTAAAAATTATCCCTTTATATGCAGCTTTGTCCTATTCTTTTAGATTCACCCTTTAGACGCAGCTATGCCCTATTTTTTCAGATTCACCCTTTATATGGAGCTATGACCAATTCTTTCAGATTCACCCTTTATATGCAGCCATGTCCTATTCTCTCAGATTCACCTTTTTAAGCAGCTATGTCCTATTATTTCAAATCCATCCTTTAATGCAGCTATGCCCTATTTGTAAAGTCACCCTTTATATGCAGCTATGTGCTATTATTGCAAATTAACTCTTTATATGCAGCTATGTCCTATTCTTTCAGATTCACCCTTTTATTCACCTATGTCCTATTCTTAAAGATTCACCCTTTATATGCAGCTTTGTCCTATTCTTACATTCACCCTTTATATGCCGCTATGTCCTATTCTTATAGATTCTCCCTTTATATGCAGTTTTGCCCAATTCTTACAGATTCACCCTTTATATGCACCTTCGTCCTATTATTGCAGAGTAACCCTTTTTATTAACAGTTCTTATATGTTCTGCAGAATGTAGAGACGTCTTATTACATCAATTATATATGCCTATATGCTGTATGAAGTAAAGTTCAGGTTCCTGGTGGTGGGAGATTTGGGGGAATGTCACCTGGGTTGTGTTTCGCTGATTCACTGCCCAAATTCATCTCTCCAGCTAAATCCTGATGATCTGGGCCAAGGCTCCATTTACCGTTCATATGCTGTGAATCAGATTCCCCCCACAGCTGCTATTTCCCGGAGAAGACGATCTCACCAGATCTTGTGCTCAGTTTAGTAAAGTGGCAGTAAAATTTACATCCTTGTAAAGCCGGAGGAAATCATCTGATTTCCTGACGACATACACAGTATCTGAAAAACACTTATAACGTCACTATTTGTATTTTTTTGTGTTTTTTTAGCAGAACTCTCTTTAAAGAGTAACCAATGTTATATTATGGTTTTTTCATTAATTGATAGTACACTTGAAAATAAAAAAAAAATGTTTTTATTAGAGAAATCTGTTCTCCTCCTTGACTGTATTCTCAAATTCTCTGGTAAAAATGTGTCTTCAGTGAATACAGATCTCCCCATTTCTTAGATAGGACATGACAGTTAGTGCTCATAAAGCTCTATGGAGAAGTGTAACTGCTGTTTCAGGAGAACTCACAGTGCAATGTCTGTGCTCCTTCCTCCATAGAATTTTAAAAGCACCAACTGTCCATTCCTATCGCAGTGATGGTGAAAATCTGTCTTCAATGACTGCACATTTTACACTGAGTAAAAGATCAGTCCATGAAGAGAAAGAAGCAGATTTTTCTGATAAGATATATTACAAAGTTAAAATGACGGCTACTGTCTAAGGGACACACGGCAGATCCCGTGTGATGGAGAAGACAGGGTTAATATTATTAGTAATAAGGCGTGGTACATATTGTTATGAGGTTCATGCTGCTAATTTCAGCTGAACCGTTACTGGAAATGATCCTCATTAGGTAAGTAGCAAGTGACCCGGGATGTGAAGGGTGCAGCTACTTACCTGCTGGTTGTGGATCCATATGAAGATGCTGCTTCCGGATCTGTGTCTAGCTGAGAAGTTATGGAGCTCGGAGCTCATGCTGCATTATGTCTGCCTCTTACTCCTCCCTGAGCTGATTTTTCACTCTGATTATTTCCTGCTCAGGGAGGACTTCTGAGGACTGTGTAACCAGGATGTGTCTCCTGCCAGGACTCTGGCTATACATGCTGCCTGCCTGGGGAGGGGGCAATTATACAGAATATAGGAGACCTTAGCCCGAGAGGGAGCCAGGGATAATGTATGGTGCTAAAATCATCCCCAGGGAATGAGCGCCCGGAGGGTCTGTGTGTGCCCTGTTTCCAAGAGGTATCAGAAGGTCGGCTGCCCACCAGACTTCCTCTGTCCCCTCCTCCCTTCAAACTTTTCTGTCCTCTCCAGACTCCAGTCTCTTCTGTCACCTCTAGACTCCTCTGTTCTTCTGCAGACTCCAGAGTCTTCTCACAACTCCTCTTTTCCCCCACACACCCCATGTCCCCTCCAGACTCCTCTGTCCCCTCCAGACTCCTCTGTCCCCTCCAGACTCTTCTGTTCCTCTGCAGACTCCGGTGTCTTCTCACGACTCCTCTTTTCCCCCCACACACCCCATGTCCCCTCCAGACTCCTTTGTCCCCTCCAGTCTCTTTTGTCCCCTCCAGACTCCTCTATTCTTCTGCAGACTCCGGTGTCTTCTCACGACTCCTCTTTTCCCCCCACACACTCCATGTCCCCTCCAGACTCCTATATCCCCTCCAGACTGCTCTGTTCCCTCCAGACTCCTTTATCCCCGCCAATCTCCTTTGTCTCCTCTACACTTCTTTGTCCTTCTACAGACTTACCTATCCTCTCAAGACTCCGCTTTTCTATCCAGACACCCCATATGCCTTCTAGACTTCCAATGTCCCTTCCAGACTGCTCTGTTCTCTCCAGACTACTTTTGTCCCCTCCAGACTCCATTTTCCTTGTGTAGACTCTTCTGTCACCTCTAGACTCCTATGTAATCTCTCCAAACTTCTATGTTCCCTCTGAACTCTTCCCTTCCAAACTCTTTTGTCCTGTACAGACATCTCTGTCCCCTTAAGACTTCTCCTCTGTCCCCTCCAGACTCCTTTGTCTTTCTGCAGACTTCTCTCTCCCCTTCATACTTGCTTGTCCCCTCCAGACTTCTCTGTCTCCCCCAAACTCCTCTATCCCCTCCAGACTTCTCTGTTTCCCCCAAACTCCTCTATCCCCTCCAGACTTCTCTGTCTCTCCCAAACTCCTCTATCCCCTCCAGACTTCTCTGTCTCCCCCAAACTCCTCTATCCCCTCCAGACTTCTTCTGTCCCCTTCAGATTCCTTCGTCCTTCTGTAGACTCTTGTCACCTCCAGACTCTTCTGTCCTCTCTCCAAACTTCTATGTTCCCTCTGGACTCTTCCCTTCCAAACTCTTTTGTCCTGTACAGACATCTCTGTCCCCTTAAGAGTTCTCCTCTGTCCTCCTCCACACTTCTTTGTCTTTCTGCAGACTCCTCTGTCCCTTACAAACTCTCCTGTCCCCGCCAAACCCTTCTGTCCCCACCAAACCCTTCTGTCCCCTCCAAACCCTTCTGTCCTCTCCAAACCCTTCTGTCCCCTCCAAACCCTTCTGTCCTCTCCAGACTCTATTGTCCCCTCCAAACTTTCCTGTCTTCTCCATACCATTCTGTCTTCTCCAGGCTCCTCTTTCAACTCCAGACACTAAAAAAAGATACCATAGCTATAGCGAAGCACTGACAACAGTCTGGAATGGCTGCTGTGAGGAAGCTGATGTAAGCTAGGAACTTGTGGATCCAGGTAGAGTATGAGTACATGGTGAGGTCTCAGGAAGAAGTCAAGGGCTTGTGATTCTGAAGAGATGCGGTAGCCCGGAGGCGGCATCACTAGTCATGTTAAGGAAGGTGCCAATACTGCTGATTCTCTAGTTTATGTTTTTGGTTGAATACACAGTGTTTGTGCCCGCTGTTGGGCATATACGTTCACAGATATGCACCCAACAATGGTCACCATCAGAATAGATATCTAGGTATCCATCCACCATAGGGACCCATTGTAAGAAATAGTCATGGACTTAAGCAGTTTGGACCTCCAGTTGGTCAAGACTAGAGATGAGCGACCATGTTCGAAAAACGTTCATCAATTTCAAATTCGGCACGAACGTTACACATTCGGATTCGTGATCGGACCCCCGAGCGTTTTTACTTAAAATTGGCAAAAATTAGTAAAAGTGCGGGAAATGATTGCATTTTCACTACAGTATTTTCAGCACTTTGGCTAGGATAGTGGAGCTGTATGATGAGCGGGGGGACGTGTTTGATGAGGGGAGGGGGTGGGGAGAGGTCAATATGTGTGCAAATTGCGGCTAGCCAATCAGGACGCAGGAATCATCCACAATGTCCAGACACAAGGGCTTGTGATAGTTATCTAGGCGGTTGCTTCTAAGTCAGATAGTTTAGGTAGCTAGTGTCTTGTGTGTGTTACGGATCCGGGTGGTGGAACCTCCGAGTTGCGGTGCAAGGAGGGGCCAGAGGGGTGTGACTAAGTATCAACTCGGTCCAACCAAGGTCGCACGGTGGCTCAGTCGACTCCGTGAATCAGGGAGGAACCGAGCAGAGGGAAAACGTGCCACTCTGGGACCAACCTTGTATGAGAGCAGGTGACTCCCACGGGTCAGAAGGCAGGGACTGACCGGTACAGCAGATGAGCTTCGGCTGGCAGGCTGACGGGTGGTCCGGGTAGACAAGCAGGCTGATTAGGCAGATAGTCAGGCGAGTGTTCCGGGTAGGCAAGCTGGCAGCACAACAGGTAGCTGGCTGGGGCTTCCAGGTAAGCGGGCAGGCGGGCACGACAGGTAACAAGCAGGTGCTTCCAGGTAAGCGGGCTGGCAGTCACGGCAGGTAACAGGCAGGTGCTTCCAGGTAGGCGTGCTGGCAGGCACAGCAGGTAACAGGCAGGTGCTTCTGACGCGCCCCCTGGGCCAGTGTTGTTTGGGGGATACCCGGAGCCGGATCAGATGGGGGTTGTAGTCTCCGAGTGGCGGTGACCCGGTCCGTGCCCAGGGTGTCAAGCTCAGTGTGTGGCAGTCCTACAGATGTTACTGGATGTTCTTTAGTGTCGACTACGCCACCCGTTGATTTGCGGTCACTGCGGCCGCCGCTGCAGCAGGGTCCGCTGAGGCTGGTGGTGTGTGTGCAGCTTCGGGTAGTATAACCCCCAACGGGAGGGGTATAGCCTCAGGGGGTCAGTTGTAGAGGGTGGTGGTTGTGGTGGTGCAGTGAGGGTGGTAATAAGACTCAGAGTCGGGCTGTGCAGTTCAGGGTCTTTACTTACTGCTGTTGTTCTGGTCACTCCGGCCTTGAGTGACCGCCCGAGCCGTGCTGCGTCCACCAGGTCCTGGACTCGGCCAACCCCCAGGTGATTCTGGAGCGTGGTCCTGAGCTCCCTTTCTGACTTGTCCTTCTCTCTGGCCTTCCCCACCAGGGATCCACCTAAGTCCGGCTCCCTCGGGCCTCTTGTTGGTAAAACCCTTGTCTCTGGGTTCCCGGACCCTATTCACGGTTTGCCTTCCGGGTGGATTTAGTGGGTGGTCGTGGCAGATCCTGCCCACGACCTCCGGTCTCTGGCTAAGGATTAGGGCCCTCCACCAGCTTGGGATCCGGTACCCTTGTGCCAACTCTTTACCCTCTGGTCTAATTTTGGGTTCTTGGAGTTCCCTCTTCTCCCCCTCTGGGTCCTTCTTTCTCCTCTCTCTCTCTCTTGGCCTTGGAGCTGGCTGAGCTGCTCTGCTTGTCTGACTCAACTCTGACAGACTGACCAAACCTCTACAAAAGACCCTGTTCTAAGATGGTTCCCACCTTATATACTCCCTCTATGTGTGAGCTCAGGTGACCAGCACCCAATGAGCTCCTAGCTTTACCCAGACTGCTCCCCCTATCTGCCCCTACACTACTGGGATGTTCCACCCCCCTCCCACTCCAGCCAGGGACAGACACTGTCGTACCTGCACATTTCTCTAGTGGGAGTACCATTGGTCTGTCCCCCGGAAATGGGATGTGTGTAGTGCATGCAGCCTACTGAGCTCAGTTCCACACTCCATCCTTACCCGGGAGTGGAATATCACACCTCTGGGTTGAGGTGTAATACCCCTGTAGCAGCCGAATCCTCAGGGTGCTACATTCCCCCCTGGTAAATCACAGCACGCCCTCGGGCTGTAAGATAAAAACATCCAAAACATACAATTATTTTTCATAAACATCAACATATAAACATATAAAACATCATATATATATCAGCAATAAAACGTTTTCATAAATAACATTCTTGTAAACATTCCTGTCTCTGGTTCCTCCGGTCACGGTGCAACTTGTGACCGGGTAAAGTGCGACAGTCTCTTTAAGAAAAACAACAGTTTCCTATAAAACCGGTAGGGGGCGCCTTAGGAAGCGCAACTATATACAAGGGGAATATGGCCGCTCTCAGTCCTCGGCCAGGTAATGGGAATAGGGACACACGGGTTAACAGTTCACACTTTGTCCCAACGGGGAACATATTTTAAATTAGTAACAGTTCTTGGTACCCCGACGGGCAACTTTATACAGTCTCTCTCTACCGTACTTCAACGACGGCGTCCTCCTGCTCTTTCTTGTTGGTTGGTTTCAGTTTCAGACCCGTCCGGGTCCTCTTGCTCCTCCTCACACCGCAGCTCCTCCTCCGTCAGGCGATGCACATGGAGGGCGTAGGGTCCTTTGGCACACTTGTGCCGGGTGAAGGTGACCTCGTCCCCTACATACAGGTCACGACCTCTGTGTCCCTCCGGCAGATGGGACTCCACGTCTCTTCTGGTCACAAAGACGTCGCCGGGGGTGTGATGGTCTCTTATGAAGCCCCACCCATGCTGCAGGTTGAATTTAATCACAGTCCCGGTGGTACGGGGACCATGAGCTGCACGGGGGTTCCTCCTGGTCCGGCTCTTCTGCCCTGCGCTTTGTTCTTGCAGCCGCTGCTCTCGAACCCGCCTCTCTCTCCGTTATCGCTCGAAGTCTGCCAACTGCTGGCGGCAGCACTCCACTCGCTCTGCTGTGGCTGCCCGCGTTTCTTGAGTGAACCCCATGAGATCTCCTCCGGTGGGGTTCCACTCGAACTGCGCCTCTTCCAGCGGGAGCGGGGTTCTCCTGACGGGCTTCGGAACCGGAATCAGGGGCTCATCTAGGGGTCTTTCTTTCCGGAGTCGGGGATGGTGAAACTCCGGTGGCCACACAAAGGGCTGCCCATCCGGGCCCGTGTGCTGGGCAAATAGATCTTCGCCCAGGTGCGGAACTTTAGGTGTTATGGGCGCTGTGGTGGTAGCGGCGCCCGGGTTGACCAGGCCTTGCGACCAGGCTTGGGGCACGCTAAAGGAAAAGGGCACCGTAAGAACGGCGGCGCCCGTGGTTACTCGGCCCTGCGACCAGGCTGGTGGCTCCGCGGAGGTAGGGGGCGCTGTTGGAATTGCGGCGCCCGGGGGTACTAGACCTTGCGACCAGGCCGATGGTATTTCCTGCTTCGCCGCGCTCAGGGTTGAGGCGTATGACGTCACAGGGGTCGCGGCCGCGGCTTCTGCTTGAGGCCTAGTCTGGCACGGTGACGATGCAGCGACGGGCACGGCAGGGGGAATTTCGGGCTCTGCGACGGGGAGCTGGGGCAGGCACGCGGTTTCCCGGCTCGGGGTAGAGACGTCCCCTTTACCTGCCTCCGTCCGTTCAGCTCCCTTCTTGGCGCCGTCTCCGGCCTTCACTCCTCCTGCACCATCCTCAGAGGCGGTCTGTCTCCTCGTCTCGGGTGGCGTGCTCCGCTGACGGGTTTCGGTCTGCTGGGCCATCTCTCGGCTCCACTCCGCCAACGTCTCTCGCTGTACCCGGGCCATCCTCCGTGCGAGGCTCTCCAGCGCAGTCTGTGCACACTCCCGGTCTCGGGGGAGCTGTGCCAGGACCTCCACTAAGCCTAGTGGGGTCGTTGCTTGCAGCAGGCTCCTGACCACTGGGTCGGTGCTGCCTGACTCTCCCTCCATCTCCGGGTAGGCTTTCTCTGGACTCCTCTCCAGACGTCTTGTCTCCGGGTGCGCTCTCTCCAGACTTCTCCAGGCGACACCCATCTTTGCTCTTTTGTTCAGTCTCCGCCCACATTGAGGGTGGTCCCGGGGCAACTTTGTGATTGTCAGTTCCAGGGGCAGTTCTCTCACGCTGATGGACACTTCCAGCATCACAGTCTCTGTTGGTGGGCGCGGTTTCCGCTTTTGGCGCCATTCTTCGACCTGGCCCACGATGGGAGGTGGCCTCTTGCCACCCTCTGGCACGCCCATAATGGCGTCCGCTCTTCCAAGGCGGGAAATCTTTGGAAATGGTGGGAATCGTCTCCCAGTGGCGGGAAACTCCATGGATGGCGGGAAAAAGCTGCAAATGGCGGACAACCGGCGGGAAACGACCTGTGATGGGGCCCGATGGCGGGGACCCTCCGGATCCGGCGGGAGACTTCTTTTTGAGGTAACGGTGAACTTTTCTTCAGGCACGCAGTACCCGGTTGTTGCGGGCACGTTATCCTGCCAACTACGCCAAAGTTGACGCGCCCCCTGGGCCAGTGTTGTTTGGGGGATACCCGGAGCCGGATCAGATGGGGGTTGTAGTCTCCGAGTGGCGGTGACCCGGTCCGTGCCCAGGGTGTCAAGCTCAGTGTGTGGCAGTCCTACAGATGTTACTGGATGTTCTTTAGTGTCGACTACGCCACCCGTTGATTTGCGGTCACTACGGCCGCCGCTGCAGCAGGGTCCGCTGAGGCTGGTGGTGTGTGTGCAGCTTCGGGTAGTATAACCCCCAACGGGAGGGGTATAGCCTCAGGGGGTCAGTTGTAGAGGGTGGTGGTTGTGGTGGTGCAGTGAGGGTGGTAATAAGACTCAGAGTCGGGCTGTGCAGTTCAGGGTCTTTACTTACTGCTGTTGTTCTGGTCACTCCGGCCTTGAGTGACCGCCCGAGCCGTGCTGCGTCCACCAGGTCCTGGACTCGGCCAACCCCCAGGTGATTCTGGAGCGTGGTCCTGAGCTCCCTTTCTGACTTGTCCTTCTCTCTGGCCTTCCCCACCAGGGATCCACCTAAGTCCGGCTCCCTCGGGCCTCTTGTTGGTAAAACCCTTGTCTCTGGGTTCCCTGACCCTATTCACGGTTTGCCTTCCGGGTGGATTTAGTGGGTGGTCGTGGCAGATCCTGCCCACGACCTCCGGTCTCTGGCTAAGGATTAGGGCCCTCCACCAGCTTGGGATCCGGTACCCTTGTGCCAACTCTTCACCCTCTGGTCTAATTTTGGGTTCTTGGAGTTCCCTCTTCTCCCCCTCTGGGTCCTTCTTTCTCCTCTCTCTCTCTCTTGGCCTTGGAGCTGGCTGAGCTGCTCTGCTTGTCTGACTCAACTCTGACAGACTGACCAAACCTCTACAAAAGACCCTGTTCTAAGATGGTTCCCACCTTATATACTCCCTCTATGTGTGAGCTCAGGTGACCAGCACCCAATGAGCTCCTAGCTTTACCCAGACTGCTCCCCCTATCTGCCCCTACACTACTGGGATGTTCCACCCCCCTCCCACTCCAGCCAGGGACAGACACTGTCGTACCTGCACATTTCTCTAGTGGGAGTACCATTGGTCTGTCCCCCGGAAATGGGATGTGTGTAGTGCATGCAGCCTACTGAGCTCAGTTCCACACTCCATCCTTACCCGGGAGTGGAATATCACACCTCTGGGTTGAGGTGTAATACCCCTGTAGCAGCCGAATCCTCAGGGTGCTACACTTCCAGGTAAGCAGGCTGGCGGGCATGGCAGGTAACTGGCAGGTGCTTCCAGGTAAGCAGGCTGGCAGGCACGGCAGGTAACAGGCAGGTGCTTCCAGGTAAGCAGGCTGGCAGGCACGGCAGGTAACTGGCAGGTGCTTCCAGGTAAGCAGGCTGGCAGGTACGGCAGGTAACTGGCAGGTGCTTCCAGGTAAGCAGGCAGGCAGAGCCCATAGACAGACTGGCAGACTGGACTGTAGACAGACTCTCGGGCTGGAGAGTAGTCAGGCTGGCAGACTGGACTGAAAATCAGACTGGTCGGACAGGACTGCCTTGCAGAGGACCTGGGGGCTGAAGCAAAGTAAGAATCACAAACCAACAACCTTGCACGGGCACCTCCATATTGGAGGAGGTGCCTTTTAAAGGGGAAGTCCTCCGGCCATTGGCCGGGGACTTTTTAGGACGGCGCGCACGGCCCCTTTAAGAGGGAGGGAGCATGTGCGCCCTAAGCACAGAGCCGGGGAAGCTGCGCGCAGCAGCAGCAGGGAGGCTGGAAGACGCCGGAGCAGGACCGCAGCGGTTAGGGGGACGGCGTCTCTGCCGGGCAGGAGGCAGAGACGCCGTTGCTACAGCTCCTACCACACTATCTGAGCAACATGAGTGGGAAAAAGCGAGATCATGGTGGAAGGGGGAATAGGCTTGGTGTTCAATGTATACGTGGGGTATGTGGTAATGTTAGTGAGAGCACTAGTGAAGCAACACAAACAGGTCCTATCCAAAGACAACTGACAACTTCTGTTACTGGACAGGCTACTCCTGGTAGCAGGCACAGAAATATGCCTTGTTGATGAGGGTCAGAAAGAGCTGGTGCTCCAGTGGATGACAAGCGCTGCTTCCAGTGGCCTCTCCTCTTCTTCCTCCACCTCAACATCACACACAGTACAGTCCACAGAGGTGGCACCCCAATTACCGTTGCTTCCCCCCGTGTCACAACTGTCCAAGTGCCCAACTGACTGTACGGAACCACAGATGGGCAAGTCTGAGGAACTATTTACTAGTGATGGGCGAGCATGGTCAGCACTGCTCGGTACTCGCCCAAGTATTGTGGTCGTCCTTGATCGAGTATCGAGCAGTGCCGAGTATTGCGTGGTGCTCGAGTGCTCAAGTCGCTTTAATAAGCTCATTTGATTAAATTTCTGAATCATCTGAGCCAAGCGCCGCACCGAAGCCAGGTATATACAGTACATCTATGTCTATCTATTAGATAGACATACGATGTATATACCTGGGTTCAGAGCTGCGATCTCTGGGTTTGGGTGTTTTCTGCGCTGTCATCTGCGTGACAGCGCAGGAAACACAGGCTCTGATCTGCGGTAATAGCATTACCGCGGTCAGAGCGCTGTGGCATCATGCTGACAGGTGTCAGCATGATCCCACAGATGTGACAGTGACCAGCGGTTAAAAGCTTACCGCGGGTCATAGGCGCCGGCTGATGGTACTACTACCACCATCAGCCAGCGCCGCTAGATGGGAGCAGTAGTCTCTCATCCGCCGGCGTCTGTGCTGAAAGTAAAAAAAAAATGTTAAAATTAATAAAAGAATATTCAAATAAAAAAAAACACATTATATTCACCTTATCCCCCATGTTCTCCTCCCCTGCAAAAAAATAAAAAAACACCATATACTCAACTTACACCTGATCCCCGAAGCCATTGTCTTCTGTAATAAAGATAAAATAATAAACCAACCTCATCCTCACCTGTCTGCCGTAGTCCAAACAGGTACCATGTCGATCTCATGAATAGAACGGCCACATCAGGAAATGTGACTACTCTATTCAGCAGCCACGATACACTGACCGGAGCGCGATCGCTCAAGTCAGTGTACAGGATAAGCTGCAGGGAGTGAGGTCATCATGAACTCGTGTGACCTCACTTACGGCTATACTGCTGCGTGGGAATTTCGGCAGTAGTGCTGTGAGGTCACACGAGTTCATCAGCTGATGAACTCGTGTGACCTCTCAGCCGGTGCACTGACCCTGGAGTGATTACATTCCTGTGTCACTGTATAGCCTGCTGTCCTCTATACAGTCACATTAGTGACTGTTCTAGAGGTGACCCAAATCACCATGGGACAATCTGGAGTGTCATCGCTTCAGACCGGTGAGGGATATGTTGTTTTTTTTTGTTAATTAAGAATCAAATAAAATTGTGTGCGCTTTTTTCTGGCCGTGTATTTATTTCTCCAATTTTACTATAGAATTAGTAATGAGGGCTTATAGACGCCTCTCCATTACTAATCTGGACTTCATGTCAGCCGCCAATACAAGGCTGTCATGAACGCCAACCCTATTATCCCACTCGCCACCGCTACATGGCTGTGGGAAGAGCGGAGGCCAAGTACCAGATTTGGCGTATCTTATGGATGCGCCCTTTCTGGGGCAACTGAGAGCTGATATTATTAGGTTCGGAGGGGGCTAGTATCCATGGCCCCTTCCCTGGCTACTAATATCAGCCCACAGCTGTCTGTTTAGCCTTTACTGATTAGATTTTATAGGGGAGCCCTATGTCAATTTTTTTCTGGGGTCCCCCTGTAAACTGTAACATACCTGGTGGCGGGCTTGCATAGTGCACCATCTCCCACTATGCAAGATCGCAAACTTGATCTTCAGTCCAGTCTGCTAGCCTGGCTTCTATTCATGCTGTCTGCTTGTCTCTGTTCTGACTGCTTATGGCGGCGGCCCGGTTACTTCCTGTTTCTTGTAGCTGCTGTGGGCACACCCCTAATGCGTCCCCAGCGTATTGCTGTCTGTCACTTGATATTTAAACCAGCTCCACCTTGAAGCTGGGGCTGAGCAACTCTTACCCTCAGAGGGCTCCTTGCCTCTGACAAGCCAGGTCCCGTTCTGTTTTTCCTGCCTGTCCGCCTTCCTGGAGGCTGGTTCCCAGGCCTGTCTGAACATGCTCCTAGCCTGTTCGTCCCGCCTTCTGGGGGCTGCATACCCAGACCTGTTATCTGTGTCTTCTAGCCTGTTTGTCCGCCATTCTGGGGGCCGTATACCCAGACTCGCTCCTGTATCTCGCTGCAATGTCAGTTCCTGTCTGAACACTCAGTTCCTGTCTGAACATTCTCCTAGCCTGTTTGTCCGCCATTCTGGGGGCCGCATACCCAGACTCGCTCCTGTATCTCGCTGCAGTGTCAGTTCCTGTCTGAACACTCAGTTCCTGTCTGAACACTCTCCTAGCCTGTTTGTCTGCCATTCTGGGGGCGCATACCCAGACTCACTCCTGTAACTCGCTGCAGTGTCAGTTCCTGTTTGAACACTCAGTTCCTGTCTGGACACTCTCCTAGTCTGTTACCTGTTTTTCTCTATGTCCGTATCTTCCCTTTTTCTGCAGAGTCTGAACCTGCACCTAACTCCTACTCGTTGTCGCTGTACTTCCGTTTGTGAGTTTAGAGTCCACTCGCTACTTCATTGCAAGTACCTTGTGTGTATCTGGTTCTGCCTTTCCCTTCCAGTCTGTTCCGTGCGAACAGAGCCATGTCCCCTTTGCTCTGCCATTGCTCACCGCTCCGGCGGTTTCCCTTTGCTCTGGCTTTGCTCACCACTCCGGCGGCTTCCCTCTGCTCTGCCTTTGCTCACCGCTCTGGCGGTTTCCCTCCTGCTCTGCCTTGCTCACCACTCCGGCGGTTTATCTCTGCTCTGCCTTGTTCACCGCTTCGGCGGTTCCTGCCCTCTCTGCCTTGTTCACCACTCCGGCAGTTTCTGCCCGCTCTGCCTTGCTCACTGCTCCAGCGGTTTCTCTCTGCTCTGCCTTACTCACCGCTCCGGCGGTTCCTGCCTGCTCTGCCTTGCTCACCGCGCCGGCGGTTTCTCTCTGCTCTGCCTTGCTCACTGCTCCGGCGGTTCCTGCCCGCTCTGCCTTGCTCACCGCTCCGGCGGTTCCTTCCTGCTCTGCCTTGCTCACCGCTCCGGCGGTTTCTCTCTGCTCTGCCTTACTCACCGCTCCGGCGGTTCCTGCCCGCTCTGCCTTGCTCACCGCTCCGGCGGTTTCTCTCTGCTCTGCCTAACTCACCGCTCCGGCGGTTCCTGCCCGCTCTGCCTTGCTCACCACTCTGGTGGTTCCTCTCCGCTCTGCCTTGCTCACCGCTCCGGCGGTTTCTCTCTGCTCTGCCTAACTCACCGCTCCGGCGGTTCCTGCCCGCTCTGCCTTGCTCACCACTCTGGTGGTTCCTCTCCGCTCTGCCTTGCTCACCGCTCCGGCGGTTTCGCTCTGCTCTGCCCTGACCACCGCACCTGCGGTTTCGCCCTGCTCTGCTTACTCACCTCTCCGGCGGTATCCCTCTGCTCTGTCTTGCCCACCGCTCCAGCAGTTTCTCTCTGCTCTACTTGTCTACCGCATCTGCGGTTCTGTTCCTGGGTCCCAGTCTGTACTGGACCCTATCCAGCCTGCGCTCCAACCTGCTAGTGTCTCCCTGTCTGTACTCCAGCCGTGCTTGCCAGAACCCACCTGTCTGCATACCAGTCGAGCCTGCCTACACCCGCCTGTCAGTGTGCCAGCCTATCCTGTCAGTTCCTGTATTCCCCGGTGTGGGTCAATAGCCGTGTCCGGGATCTGACCTGGAGCAGCACCTGGTCCCTCTGCTCAGTTCCTCCCTGGTGCACTGGCGTCGTAGCCATCGTGCGACCCTGGTCGGATCGGGTTGATACTTAGTTACGCCCCTCCAGGCACTCTCCGGTTCATGGCACAGTGGGATCACTAATCACGCACAGGCCTGTCAGTCCGGGCGTGTGCATAACATAAACTATGTATCTATCTATTATTTATCTATCTATTAATCTATTATCTATCTAGCAGTCTGTCTATCTATTATCTATTTATCTATTACCTATCTATCTATATAACTATCTATCCATCTACCAATAGACAGATAGATAATAGATAGATATATGGATAGATAGATATATGGATGGATAGATAGAAAATAGATATATGGATAAATAGATAGATACATAATAGATATATGGATAGATAGATAAACACAGAAACATAGATAATAGATATATGGATAGATAGTTATATGGATAGCTTGATAGATAGATAGATGTATGGATAGATAAATAGATAATTCATAGATATATGGATAGATAGATAGATAGTGAATAGATAGATAGACAGATAGATATATGAATAGATAAATAGATAATAGATATATAGATAAATAGATATTCAGTTAGATAAATAATAGATAGACATACAGATAGATAGATAATAGAAAGATATACAGATAGATATAAATATGTGATATATATAATCTGTGCTTTGCATGTGTGTGTACCTTACTGTTCATGTAATTTATTAATAAAGGAGTAAATTTCTGAAAAAAAAATGGCATGGGGTCCCCCGTAATTTTATTAACCAGCGGAGGGAAAGCGGAAAACTGGGGCTGATGTTTTTAGCCTGGGAAGGGGATAATACCCACAGAGCTTCGAAAGCTACTAATATCAACCCCCAGCTGTATACTTAGCCTTTACTGGTTATTAAAATGGGGGGCCCCCAAAAAAATGGCGTGGGGTCCCCCTTAATTTTATTAACCAGCAGAGGGAAGCGGACAGCAGGGGCAGATGTTTTTAGCCTGGGAAGGGGGTAATACCCACAGAGCTTCCCAGGCTACTAATATCAACCCCCCGCTGTATACTTAGCCTTTACTGGTTGTTAAAATGGGGGGCCCCAAAAAAATGGCGTGGGGTCCCCCTTAATTTTATTAACCAGCAGAGGGAAGCGGACAGCTGAGGCAGATGTTTTTAGCCTGGGAAGGGGGTAATACCCACAGAGCTTCCCAGGCTACTAATATCAACCCCCAGCTGTATACTTAGCGTTTACTGGTTATTAAAATGGGGGGCCCCCAAAAAAATGGCGTGGGGTCCCCTGTAATTTTATTAACCAGCAGAGGGAAGCGGACAGCTGGGGCTAATATTAATAGCCTAGGAAGAGGGCCATGAATATTGGCCCCCTCGCAGACTACAAACACGAGCCCTCAGCCGCCCTAGAAATGGCGCATCCATAGGAATGCGCCAATTCTGGAACTTAGGCTCGCTGTGCGCACTGCCCTGTTGCCGTGGCAGTGGGGTTATAATGCCAGCTGACATCAAGCCCACGTTAGCAATGGAGAGGCATCTATAAGACACCCCCATTATTAACCCCATAGTGAAGGTGAAATAAAAACACCCACATCGTGTATAAAATATTTTATTTGAAATAAAGACACAGACTCCTTTAATATTCTAAATTAAACCATACTTACCATCACGCCCATTCCAGCTGAAGCCAACGTCACCTGCAATAAAAATAAAATAATAAACCAACCTCATCTTCACCTTTACGACGTAAAGAACAGAATCCATGTGTCCCGAGACGGCTCCAGCTCTGCTACATCTAGATGGCAGGCTGGATTGTAGCTGGACGCAACCATCCAGGCTGCAATCCTGCAGAGACACTGAGGAGCACAACCATGCTTACGCTCCTCAGTTACTCACACTGCCGACAATAAGCTGAGAGGGGTTCATGTCACATGAACTCAGTTCAACTCATTGACATCAGCGCATGCGCGGTGAGAACTTTCCTAATATCTATCTATCTGTATATCTATCTATTATCTAGAAAAAAAGTGGAGGCAGCACTCAGATGTAAAGTCAAAAAAAGATAGTTGTTTTAATAGCCCATGTGGCTGTGACTTTACATCTGAGTGCTGCCTCCACTTTTTTTCTGGTTGTTTTGAGGTTTGGTATGTACCTGGGGGGCCTTTGCACTAAAATTATTTTTTTTGTGCTGCTTTTGGATTTTTTTCAAATTTATCTATTATCTATATATCTATCTATTATCTATCTATCTGTATATCTATTTATCTATATATATATATATATATATCTATTTATCTATCCATATATTTATCTGTCTATTATCTATATATTATCTCTCTATCCATATATCTATTTATCTATTATCTATCTACCTATCTAATTATCTATCAGTCTATATATCTATTTATCTATCCATATATCTAACTTGTAAGTCTATCGATAGATGGATAGATAGTTATATAGATAGATAAGTAATAGATATATAGATAACAGATAGACAGACAGACTGCTAGATAGATAATAGATAGTGTGACAGAGTCACTGGTAGGATCTATGAGAGGAGGTACTGTATGTGTCAAACAGGTTGCTAGCCTGTGTGAACCGAAATCAATAAACTTTCTGCCAGCATGTTATACGCTGGAGGGTTAACTCACTTAAAGGGTGTGGTTTTATGGGAATGACGTAGAGGGAGGGAAGTCATTCCCCATACCTCCAACTCAGGGTGTGGCTGAGCAAGGTTTAAATGCTCAGTCACCATTTTTTTTTCTGTTGTTGTGTTTGGAGAGGAAGGTCTCCAGACTGGACAGCCATAGCTTAGGAAGAAGCTGAAGGCTGGACTATAACCGGTGTGGGTGAACCGCACACACACATATGGACCGTGCTATCGTTTATCTTTTGTTTTGCCAGTAAGGCCGTGTTTATTTTGCTGGAGCTGCAGGGCTTTATGCCATACAATAAAGCCTGCAGAGAAAACCCGGGTTACTGAGTCTATTTCCAGAAGCAGCCAAGTGAGTCGTCCTATCACAGTTGGTGTGAGAGTGCTGGCAAGATTCCAGGAACACGTGTACCTGCCACAGAGAACGGTGGATGTCCTGGGTAAAGGCCGCCAGCCAGCCAGAGAAATCCAGCAGCATAGAGGACCTGCTTAAACATCCGTTGCAGGCACAGCAGCTGCAACAAATGCAGCACCAGCAGCAGCTACAGCAATAGCAGGCACAGCAGGCGCAGTACCAGCAGCAGCACCAGGAGATGACCAAACTGTTGCTGCAACAGATCCGGTTGCCGTAAAAGGCGCAGCTGCAGCACCAGCAGGAGCAGCAACAGCAGATTCAGCTTCTGGTGGATGCCATCCAGGGCAGGGCAGCCATCCAGTGTCATATGTCCCCTGAGCCCATGGACTGCAGCCTAGGAAGACAGGGTTCCTATTATGCTTATCCAGCCTGCAGCATGGACTGTCGACCCGGCGAGGGGCCGCAGGCATATGCCGTGTCCATTAATGGAGTAAAAGGTGCTTGGACTGTTGGACTCTGAGAGTCTGGTTACTAGTGTTGAGCCACCCCCGTAGTGTTCGAGTTCGGTTCGGTTCGTCGAACACCCGTGTGTTCGCCGAACTGTTCGTCGAACTGTTCGTCGAACACCTTCGAACACCGTTAAAACCAATGGCAGGCAAACAAAAACACATAGAAACACATAGAAAACACCTTCAAAGGTGTCCAAAAGCTGACAAACTGCTCAGAAGACACAACTAACACATGGAAAAGTGACAAGTACATATAGTCATGCGAAAAGAAAAGAGGTGGAGGAGTAAAAGGAGGGGGAGACACAGATATAGGCATGTCATGCCCTTCTAAAATCCAAAAAGTGAGAAGCCGAGACGACCAGTCCGCTCCTGCCCGTGCCACCTCCGTGTCGCCGGGTTTGTGCCAGAGCCGCGGTGAACCCTGACGGCCAGCCCCCCTCTCCCAATACTGGTGCCTGTCCGCTGGTGGGTCGAGAGAGCCCCCCTGTGGTGGAGGCAGCTCTAAGCTTTTTAATTTAAATTGTCCCTCTAATTTGAATGAATACACTTTAAATCCATTTACAAGGATCTATTGGAGGGCAAGTCTCATGCCAGCAGCCGCGTAATTCCAGCTCCAGTAGCGTCCACTAAAGCTGCTGCAGTTAAAAAGCTTTTATAAGGATCGAGCTCGGCTGTCCACCGCAAGGCATCCTAGTGCCAGTCCCAGCCCCTATGCCTTGGGGTGCCTCCTGATGCTCTTCACTAAGTATCCCGTGGTCCCGAAGCATTTCCTTTGAAAAAATTAAGTGTCCAAACTACAGGTGGTGTAGCTTGCTTAACAGCCGGGATAATCCGCTGACTAGCAGACACTGCTACTAGGCACAAAGTATTTCCTGGGCTAGATGCAGTTAAAAATTTGTAAGTAGATACTCTCGTTGGATGCTGAGAAAGCATTCCATAGAGTCTCCTGGCACGCCATATATGATTCTCTTAAAAAGCTTGGGGTAGGGGTCTAGGGGACCCTTTTATAGCCAAAATCACGGCCCTGTATCACAATACGTCACCTAGGCTGAAGATAAATGGAACTGTAGCACCGAGGGCTCGGTTGCTACAGACGTATTGCACCTCACCCAGAGGTGTGATATCTCACTCTCAGATAAGGATGGAGTGTGGATCAGGACCCGACACCTGCATGCATTACACCACATTGCCGTGGGGCAGGGCGACCAATATGCCCCTGAGATGGGCACGACAGTCCCTGTCCCTGGCTGGAGTGGGGGGAGGGAACACTGAGGAAGGGGAACCCTGCAGTGCAGGAGCAGGGAGGAAGCAGTTCCTGGGTGCATTGAGAAGGGAGTATAAAAGGTGGGCACCATCTTAGTTCAGTGCAGAGAAGTCTGAGCAGAAGTGGCAGGGAGCAGGGGCTCTGCATGAGCTCTGCTCCGGAGGCGGGCCTAGTAACAGAGGCCCAGGCCTGCAAGAGGGAGAAGGAAGGAAGAGGAGCGGAGAAGGCTCCAGGAACGAGGAATGAAGGGATCCCAGGGGTGCGGACGGGCGAGTCGCCACCGCACGCCCGAATCCACCTGCGTGGAGGGGTCAGGCCAAAGGGGGAGACCGGTCCCCGAACTAGTGGAGGCAGGAAACGACCCTCAGCTAGAAACCGGAGGCTCTGACATTTTATGTGGCGCAGCCCCTTGCTCCACCCGCTAGGAAGGCACCACATAGGGTCAGGGAAACTGGCGCCAAGTTTACCAAGAGGAGGCCCGAGGCAGCCGGACAGAAGTGTTGGTAAGAAAGGCCAGACAAAGGACACACAAAGGGGGTCCTGTGAAGCGCTCCAAAGTTATCTGGGAGTTGTCTGAGCCCCTCACCTGGTGAGCACAGTACGACGTGGGCAGCCGTTACCTGCAGACGTGGTCTGGATAATAAGAACTGTGAGTAAAGGCCCTGAACTGCATCACTGACTCCGTGTCGTTACTGCTGCTGCCCTGCACCATCACCCCCATCCTCCGCATACACTGCCCTGAGGCTATACTCCTCCCGTGGGGAGTTATGCTACGCTCTGCTGCACCCACAACACCAGCCTTAGCGGTCTGCCCTGTAGCGGCGGTTCACTCTGACCGCAATCCACGGGTGGCGTAGTCGGACATTTAAACATCAAAACCACATAAATAGTTCCGCCACTGGTTTGACCGCCCTGAGCCACGGAACCGGATCGCCGCCACGAAGACTACAACCACCAGCATCCACCAAAAAGGGTCCGGCTCCGGGTGTCCCAAGGCCCAGGGGGTGCGTCAGAACATTTTCATCACCTTTCACAATCACCAATGGGACAAGGCAGGGATGTCCTCTGTCCCCTCTCTTATACATCCTAGTGACGGAGCACCTGCTCTCATCAATTCGCCATAACCCCAATATTAGGTGGATTGAGGTGGGAGGCACCGAGTACAAGTGCTCTCTATTTGCTGATGATGTCCTAGTATATATCACTCAATCACATATATCCATCCCTGCTGTTATGGCTGAAATAGATCACTTTGTTACATGGTCAAATTTTAAAATCAATGCAGCGAAGTCTGAGGCCCTCGATGTCTCCCTCCCCAAATCCATATAGGATTCCATCCAGTCCAACTTTCCCTTTGCCTGGCCCTCACAGGGTATCAAATACTTAGGAATTCCTATTCATAGAGACCTCTCCCATCTATGTTATCTTAATTTTGGGCCCTTTATTGAACAATTCCATACAGACCACGGTTGGCAAGTTAGAACTGTAAGATTCACTATGTGAACCACTGGTGTTTTGTGGAAAAGCACATGTACACCGCGTTCCAAATTATTATGCAAAAAGTGTTTAGGAGTGATAAGGGAAGAATTTGTTTGTTTGTCAGTTAAACTCATTGATGGTGATGTGTGTCAGGGCTCTTTATATCACTGTAAGCAATTGCAGACACCTGTGCTAATTAGTTTGGCAGGTGTGTCCAATGAAAGGCAAGACTACTTAAGAAGGCTCTCTCACATTATTAAGCAGCCTACATTTTCTGCCAAAATGGGAAAGAAAAAGGATGTGTCGGCTGCTGAGAAGCAACAAATTGTGGAGTGTTTAGGTCAAGGCATGACTACAATCAACATTGTGCGATGATCAGGATGAAGTGTCTTGGCAATCAAGAAGTATGTAGCTGATTCACAGTACACACGTGTGCGTGCTGATAAGGGCAAATTGAGGACTCTTTCCTACAGGCAATTACGTCAGGTTGAAAGAGCAGCGGCAAAAAAGCCTTGTCATAGCAGCAGACAAGTTTTTGAAGCTGCTTGTGCCTCCAACGTCCCCCGAACAACAAGATGCAGGGTCCTTCAGAGGTTTGCAGCTGTGCATATGCCATCCTGTCGACCTCCTCTATCCACTTCACACAAGCAGAAACGGCTCCAGTGGGCCAAACATTACATGAAGACTGATTTCAAAACTGTTTTGTTCACGGATGAGTGCCGTGTAGCGCTCGATGGTCCAGATGAATGGAGTGGAGGATGGCTGGTTGATGGACACCCCACGCAAACACGGCTACAGCGCCAACAAGGAGGAGGTGGAGTAATGTTTTGGGCTGGAATCATGGGGAGAGAGATTGTCGGCCCCTTTAGGATCCCTGAAGGCGCTAAAGATGAACTCCATAATGTATGTGGATTTTCTCAAACAGCACTTCCTGCCATGGTTCAAGAAGAAGAACCGTGTATTTCACAGCAAGATCATTTTTCTGCATGATAATGCACCATCTCATGCTGCACATAAAACATCTGCATCTCTGGCTGATATGGGCATAAAAAGGGACAAACTTATGGTGTGACCCCCATGCTCCCCTGACCTCTACCCCATTCAGAACCTTTGGAGCATCATTAAAAGGAGTGTCTATGATGGCGGGAGGCAGTTCACATCTAAGCAACAGCTCTGGGAGGGTATTCTGTCCTCATGCAAAACAATTGAAGCAGAAACCATCCAAAACCTGACAATTCAATGGACGAGAGAGTTCAGAAGCTCCTTTCGAACAAGGGGTCCTATGTGAAAATGTAACATCACCTAGAATAAAGTTTTGAGTTGAAAACTGTTTGATTTCAGTTTCTAACAACCTGCTAATGCTTATAATTTCAAAAATGACCATTTTTTTGGTCTTTATTAAAATGAAAAGGTTGATCGAAAAGTTTGGGGGATCTAAGAGTGTGGCAACCCAGTAGTCATGATTACTTCGAATTCTGACAATATGAGGGTCATGCTGCAGGTAGTGCAGCAAGAAGGCACTTATGTGTCTTGCGCATCTCGGAGCCCCAAAATTATTTTCCGGGCTAGATGCAGCTAAAAATTATTTTTAATTTTAAATCTGGTGAAGCTTATTATAGATGGCCTAATAGGATCAGTGCTGCACACTGCTACAAAGCCCAAATTATTTTCCAGTCAAGATACAGATAAACATGATTAGTAATTTGAAAGCTTAAAACGGTTGGTAGGGTGATTTTAACCAATCATCAAGCTTTTACTCTCCCCAGGATGACACAGGGGTAGAAAAGTCGTTTCGGATCCATGATTTGTTCATCTTTATGAACGTGAGTCTGTCTACATTATCAGTGGAGAGCCGCGTGCGCTTATCTGTCAGCACACCACCAGCAGCGCTGAACACACGTTCAGACAGAACGCTGGCTGCGGGGCATGACAAGATCTCCAAGGCGTAAGTGGCTAGCTCCGGCCATTTATCCAGATTGGAAGCCCAAAAAGAGCAAGGGTCCAGTGACACAGTCGTGGCTTCAGTGTTTACTTGGAGATACTCCTGTACCATCGTCTCTAGGCGTTGACTATGTGTCAGACTTCTTGTCTCCTGTGGCCTTGCAAAGGATGGGCTAAAAAAGTGGTGAAATGATTCCGCAAAATTGATGTTACCAGCAGATACTGTGGTTCTGTTACGGTTTGAGTGCTGAACACTTGACGGTCCCACGGTTGGCAAGTTGGAACTGTGAGATTCACTACGTGCACCACTGGTATTTTGTGGAAAAGCACATGTAAGATTCTGCAACAGTCTTTGCTGATACTCCTGCATGCGTGCATCCCTTTCTATGGCAGGAATAATTTCTGCAAATTTACTTTTGTACCGGGGATCTAACAGTGTGGCAACCCAGTAGTCAGGATTATTTCTAATTCTCACAATTCGAGGGTCATGTTGCAGGTAGTGCAGCAAGAAGGCACTCATGTGTGTTGCGCATCCAGGAGCACCAAGTCCCTGTTGTGTTGGTGGCGAGGTAGCAATCATGCTTCCTTCCTCTGTCCTCTCCCCCCAACCTCGCACAACAGAAATGTGATCAAGGTCTCCCTCATCTGATGAGTCTTCCATCAGTTCGTCCTCCACTTCTTCCTGGGCTCCTGTACCTTCCTCACTAGTTTGGCTGCTACCATGCGCCCTGGTAAAATCATCTCCCCCACCCTCACATGCCTGCCGCCTTGGTGCTGCCGACCGTCTGGACCTTGCAGATGTTAGCCCTTCCGCATACAACTCCTCCTCCTCTACTTCCTCCACCTCCTCTTGTGCCACCACCTGACTCCGAATTCTGTTTAACATGTGCTCCAGCATGTAAATCACCGGAATAGTCATGCTGATAATGGCATCGTCAGCACTAAACATCTTCGTCGCCATTTCAAAACTGTGCAGAAGGGTGCATAGGTCCCTGATCTGAGACCACTCCTCCAGCGTGATTTGCCCCACCTCTGAATCTCGTTGGCCCAGGCTATACGTCAGAACGTATTGCACCAGGGCTTGTCGGTGCTGCCACAGTCGCTGCAACATGTGCAGAGTTGAATTCCACCGGGTAGGCACATCGCATTTTAGCCGGTGAAGTGGCAGGCCCAACGACTTCTGTAGAGATGTAAGTCGCTGAGCTGCGGGATGCGAACGGCGGAAGTGAGCACACAGCGACCGTGCCCTCTGCATAAGGCCATCTAGTCTGGGATAGTGGGCTAAAAATTGCTGGACAACCAGGTTCAACACGTGAGCCATACAAGGCACGTGTGTGACATTGCCCCGGCGAAGGGCCGCACCCAGGTTTGCAGCATTGTCGCACACGGCCTTCCCTGGTTTCAGGTCCAGTGGAGACAACCATTCATGAAATTGGTTCTCCAGAGCTGACCACAACTCCTCAGCTGTGTGACTCACATTTCCCAGACATTTCAATGTAAAAACCGCCTGATGACGTTGAGCCCTACTGCCAGCATAGTAAGGAGGTGTGCAGGATCCCTTCTGCGCAGTTAGAAAGCTTGTGGCATGACCAGACAGGCTTTGGGTGCAGGTGGAAGACCGAGAGGAGGTTGAGGAGGCAGAAGCAGTGGAGGAAAAATGACATAAAGAGGATTGACGCACAACTCGTGGGGACGGCAAGACTTGGACAGCAGCCCCTTGTCCTGCTGTCACCATAGTTACCCAGTGCCCAGTCAGCGACATGTAACGCCCCTGTCCATGCCTACTCGTCCAAGTGTCTGTGGTGAAATGCACCCTGTCACACACAGAGTTTCTCAAAGAAGCGGTGATGTTGTGTGCGACATGCTGGTGGAGCGCAGGCACACCTTTCTTTGAGAAGTAGTGCCGACTGGGCATCTGGTACTGGGGCACTGCGACGGACATAAGGTCTCGAAAATCCTCTGTGTCCACCAGGTGGAAAGGCAGCATTTCTGTAGCCAAGAGCTTGCAGATGGTGAAATTCAACCTCTTAGCTTTCTCATGGCTAGGAGGAAATGGTCTTTTACTTGTCCACATCTGAGGGACCGAGGGCTGGCTATTGTGCTTAGACGGGGTTGATAAGGGTGTCCCCGGCAAACTGCCGGTCTGTGAGGAAGATGCAGGCGGACATGTTAGGTTGCCTTGATCCAAAGGTGGTGCTATCGATGTCGGACAGCGCTCAAGACCAGCTGGTGTTACCACCTCCAAAGAAAATGATGACCTGCCAATCACGCTGGCTGTTGCGGGTAAAGAGGTGGCAGGTCTGCGCCCCAAAACAGGTGTGACTGCTGTCCCCCCAGTCACAGAGGATGAAGAGGCCGCGGATGCACAAGATATGGCAGACGGTGGTTGGCCCAGCCGGCTAGACCGCATTGTAGCACACTGAGCTTCCCACTGCAACTTATGCTTCATGTCCATGTGCCGGTTCATGCATGAAGTACTCAAACTATGTATTTTTTGGCCTCTACTTAGCTTTTGCTGACAAATGTTACAGATAACACGAGTTGGGTCATCTTTATCGATCTGAAAAAATGCCCAGGCTATGCAAGGCTTAGCACCCATGCGACCTGAAGAGCCACCACGACTTGTGGTGAGAGGCAGAGTTGTGTTTGAGGATGCAGTTGTTGACGTGCTTCCAGTACTACGTCTCTGTCCAGGAAGGCGCAACCTGACCTCGTCGTCACTAGCATCTTCCTCCACCTCCTCTGCTGACCTCATCTCTTGGCTGACTGTGGGTTGACAGTAAGTGGGATCTCCGACCTCATCATCATCACCCTGTGCGTTATCACACCCGTCGTCCTCAGAGCCAACCTGTTCCTGCCCTGACAAAAAACTAAAGTTGTCGCTCCAATCAGGTATTTGAGTCTTATCATCGTCTTCCTCATTGTCTCCACCAACAGGAGTTACAGTTTGGGAATGAGGGTCTACATTATGGTCAGAACCTTCTGCGTCTGGTCCTGGATCCGACTCATAAAGATTCTGGGCATCAGTGCAGATCATTTCCTCGTCTGGATTCACAGAAGCGCTGGAGTCGACCTCTGATTCCCAGGCTATAGTATGAGTAAACAGCTCTGCAGACTCAACCATCTGTTCTACCTCATACTCAGACGGGCAGCTGGAGATTTGGGAGCTGTGAGGAAGCAAGTGCGATTTGGGTGACACCTTTGAGGACTGGAGTATTTGTGATGTTGAAGTTGATGTGGAGGAGAGCCCACTTAAAGGAGCACTTGATATCCGTTGAAGCACCTGCTGTTTTTGTGCCTCATCTGGAATTTGTAGCGATTGGCGTGGCCGTAAGAAAGGGATCTTATCACATTGTCCGCTAAAAGAAGTAGACATTTTAGTTTAGCTGGAAGATGGTCTTTCTTCTGCACCTACCCCACGGACACAACCTTTTTTCCCCTTCCCAACACGCCTATTCCCCTTTCCACCAGCAGCAGGCCTTTTTCCACTCATTTTGGTGGTTAACTAATTCACAACTCTGGAGTTGTTTGCACAAAAAAACAATGGATGGTAACCGAGCAGAGCTGAGTGGCCAAACTGTGGTATTAGGCCAAAACTATTGGCTGGGTTAGATGCAGAAAAAAATTATTTTTAATTTGCAACCTGATGGAGGTCAGTATAGATGGACTAATAGACCAAGTCCCACACACCGCTAGAAGCCCAAATATTTTTTCAGAGCTAGATGCAGAAAATTTTTTTATTCAATTTGCAACCTGATGGAGGTCAGTATAGATGGACTAATAGACCAAGTCCCACACACTGCTAGAAGCCCAAATATTTTTTCAGAGCTAGATGCAGAAAAAAATTATTTTTAATTTGCAACCTGATGGAGGTCAGTATAGATGGACTAATAGACCAAGTCCCACACACCGCTAGAAGCCCAAATATTTTTTCAGAGCTAGATGCAGAAAAAAATTATTTTTAATTTGCAACCTGATGGAGGTCAGTATAGATGGACTAATAGACCAAGTCCCACACACCGCTAGAAGCCCAAATATTTTTTCAGAGCTAGATGCAGAAAAAAATTATATTCAATTTGCAACCTGCTGGAGGTCAGTATAGAAGGACTAATAGAACAAGTCCCACACACTGCTAGAAGCCCAAATATTTTTTCAGAGCTAAATGAAGAAAAAAATTATTTTTAATTTGCAACCTGATGGAGGTCAGTATAGATGGACTAATAGACCAAGTCCCACACACTGCTAGAAGCCCAAATATTTTTTCAGAGCTAGATGCAGAAAAAAATTATATTCAGTTTGCAACCTGATGGAGGTCAGTATAGATGGACTAATAGAATGATGCTATGCCCAAAAGATTTTACTTCACTAGGTGCAGTAAAAAAATTGGTATTCTATACACAGGTGGTATATCTTGCAACACAGATAGGCTACTCCACTGACTAACACACTCTGCAATAGGCCAAAAAGGATTAGCTTTGCTAGATTCAGCCAAATGCTGTGAAAAAAACTTGCACAGCACTGGCACAGACCTGCCTGGCAAAAACTGATAGGAACTGATGTAACCTAGTCCTGAAAAGGACTCCAATTACAATTAGTCTTTACTCCCACAATCTATCTATTTAAGAGCACAGACCTGCCTGATAAAAGTCGTAGGAAATGCTGTAACCTAGTCCTTTAAAGGACTGCAATCACAACTATTCCCTACTCCCAAGCTATCTGTAGATTTGTGCGAAAATTGGCTTGAAATTAACAAGGTATAGCGCACACAGCAACAGCGGTGCCGTCTAACACGCAGCTGCAGCAGTGAGAAAATGGTGGCGACGGGGAAAATGGCTTGGTCTTATAGGGCAAGGACATGTGACATACACTGCCAATCACACATGCCCTTGCTTGTGTGAAAAAAAGCACTTCGCTCCGTGTGTGCGCTGCTGATAGGCTGACAGATTGCACCTCCCCACTGTAAATGCGGGAAAGAGAAAAAAAAATGGAGATCTTCATTGTTCCTGCAGAGATCCATCCCCTGCCCCTCCCCCCGCCCCGCTGTACACTCAAACTGCGTATTAACATTAATTTTCATCATTACTGAGAAAAAATCCAGTTATGATTTTGGTGCACGAACAGTTATCGAACATAACCTCGAACAGCCGAATTTTTCTCAAATTGTTCGTGTTCGCCGACCGGCTCGAACACCGCCCAAAACAGCTCGAATTTGAGATTGGCGAACAGTTCGAGTAGAACAACGCTCATCTCTACTGGTTACCTTAATCCGAGCAACCCTTCCCCACCAGTTGATCCCTTCCAAAACTGTGGGCGTTCGGCGCATCCAGGGCGACGCAAAGGACTATTCCATGGCCGCAGTGACAGTGGGAACAGACTGTGGTGCCCAGTCCCACGAGGTCGGGGTGGTTAAGGACCTGATACATCCCATCATACTGGGCCATGATTTTTCTTTATTTTGGGACTTGTGGGGGAAGGGAACCGGACTAAGCAGCGTTGGGAAAAGCCAGGTCCCTGGAGAAGAACCCCCGACGAAGTCTCAAGTGGATGAGTTCCCACTGTGAGTCCTTGCCGGCGATGAGGGCAAGACGGTGACCGAGGAGGCCGACCTCCCTGAGTTAGATGTGTCCGGAGAGAACTTTGGGACTGCTCAAGTTCGGAACCTGATCTTAAAGGGGGAGTTTGACCAGGTTACTGTATTTAATGGGGTTGCCCAAGAGTCGGGGGCCGATACCAGGTTCCCTCACTTTGCAGTTCAGGGGGAGTTGCTATATCGGGTGGCTAAACTAAGGAGCGGTGAGACAATGTAACAGCTGTTTGTATCGGGGCCATACAGACAGAGGGTACTGGATATGGCACACTCACATATTCTGGGGGGACACCTAGGGGTTGAAAAAACTCAGGAGAGTATAGTGAGGAGGTTTTATTGGCCAGGATGTTACCAGGAGATCTTAAACTATTGTAGGTCCTGCCCCACCTGCCAGATAACCGCCCACCTCCCATTTCCGTAGTCTCTTAGTTCCACTACCTGTGATAGAAGTTCCCTTTGAGAGGATTGCCATGGACCTCGTGGGCCCCTTAGTTAAATCGACTTGTGGCCACCAATACATCTTGGTCATCATGGACTATGAGACCCAGTACCCCAAAGCGGTACCCTTAAGGAACTCGTCCAGTAGGAACATAGCTCGGGAACTTGTTCACATCTTTGCCAGGACTGGCCTGCCGAAGGATATCCTGACGGACCAAAGAACCCCATTCATGAGCAAGGTGATGAAGGAGCTGTGTAAAGTGTTCAAATTCATAGAATCATAGAATGGTAGAGTTGGAAGGGACCTCCTGGGTCATCTGGTCCAACCCCCTGCTCAAAGCAGGATTCACTAGATCATCTCAGACAGATGTCCAGCCTCTGTTTGAAGACGTCCATTGAAGGGGAACTCACCACCTCTCGTGGCAGCCTGTTCCACTCATTAATCACCCTAACTGTCAAAAAGTTTTTTCTAATATCTAATCTGTGTCTCCTCCCATTTAGTTTCATCCCATTGCTTCTAGTCTTTCCTTGTGCAAATGAGAATAAAGATGATCCTTCTACAATGTGACAGCCCTTGACATATTTGTAGACAGCTATTAAGTCTCCTCTCAGTCTTCTTTTTTGCAAGCTAAACATTCCCAAATCCTGCAACCGTTCCTCATAGGACATGGTTTGCAGACCAGTCACCATTCTGGTCGCTCTTCTCTGAATTACCCAACTGCGAACCTCCGTTTACCATCCGCAGAAAGATGGCCTGGTGGAGCGCTTTAATAAGACTCTGAAAGCAATGCTCAAAAAGGTCATCTAGAAGGATGGTTGAGACTGGGACTACCTGCTTCCATTTCTACTTTTCTCTGTCAGGGAAGTTCTCCAAGCTTCCACTGGCTTCTCTCCGCTTGAGCTTCTATATGGCCGGCATCCAAAGGGTTTTCTAGACATCACCAAGGAAACCTGGGAGGCCGAGGTCATACCCCACCGGAGCATCATCGAACATGTCGCCCAGTTACAGGAGAGAATGGCAGAAGTGATGCCCATTGTGAAGGAACATCTCCTCCAGGCACAGGAAGCCCAGGCGAGGGTATATAACCGGTCGGCAAGGCTGAGACAGTTCAAGCCTGGGGATCACGTTCTGGTTCTCATTACCACTGTCAAAAGTAAGTTCCTGGCCAAGTGGAAAGACCCATATGAGGTGATGGAGAAACTCAGTGAAGTGAACTACCAAGTCTACCAGCCTGGCCGAAGAAAGCCGCAACAAGTATACCATGTGAACTTGCTCAAGCCGTGGCGGGACCGGGAATCTGTGGAAACTCCTTGCCTGACAGCCGCTCCTGAAAGCAAGGTGGAAGAAGTCACTATAGCAGAGACTCTATCTACGGCCCAGAAGCAACAGAAATCGAGATTTGTTCTCAGAGTTGCCGGGGCATACTCAGTTGGTAGAGCATGACGTACTGACAGAGCTACATGTAAGAGTAAATCTGAAGCCGTACCGGATTCCTGAAGCACGCCAGAAGGTGATCTCTGACGAGCTAAAGAGGATGCTAGACCTCGGGGTGATAGAGGAGTCAAAGAGTGGCTGGTCGAGCCCAATCGTCCTCGTGCCAAAACCCAACGGAGACTGGAGGTTTTGTAATGACTACCGCTGGCTGAATGAGGTGTCCAAGTGTGACGCGTACCCGATGCCCTGCGTTGATGAACTTATCGAGAGTCTGGAACCGGCAAGGTACATGACCACTCTTGACCTGACGAAGGGCTACTGGCAGATCCCCATGTCCCAGACGGCCAAGGAGAAGATGGCTTTCTCGACACCTGATGGGTGCTTTCAATATACTCGGATGCCGTTCGGACTACAGGGGGCCCCAGCCACCTTCCAGAGGGCTATGGATCGGATCCTGGCCCCACATAAGAAGTATGTTGCAGCCTACCTTGACGACATTGTAGTCTTTAGCCCAGACTGGGCCAGTCATCTACCTAAGCTACAGGCTGTTTTGGATGCTCTAAGGAAGGCGGGATTTACAATAAACCTGAAAAATGCTCCGTTGGAAAAGAGGAGGCCAAGTACTTGGACTATGTCATCTGGAGAGGCGAAATAAAGCCATAAGTTAATAAAGTGGAGGCAATCCAGACCTGGTCGAAACCTCTCTCCAAGAAGCAAGTGAGAGCGTTCCTGGGAATGGTGGGATATTACCGGCGGTTTATCCCAAATTTTGCCATGATGGCCGCGCCACTGACGGATCTCCTAAAAAGCACCAGATCAACCATGGTGAAGTGGATGGAAGAAACAGAGACTGCATTTCAACTGTTGAAGTCAGCACTGTGTAAACAACTGGTCCTGGTAGTCCCAAACTTCAGAGCCGTACTCTCTCAAGAGGTAAATGGGGAAGAACATCCCATTCTCTATCTGAGCCGGAAGCTTTCGTCCTGTGAGAAAGACTATGAAATAGTAGAAAAGGAGTGTTTAGCCATAAAGTGGGCCTTAGATACACTAAGATACTACCTACTAGGCAGGAAGTTTAAGTTGGTGTCAGACCATGCCCCGTTATGATGGTTGAGGGAAAAGAGGAGTTAAAAATGCCACGGTAACTAGCTGGTTCCTAGCTCTTCAGGACTTCAACTTTCACGTAGAGCATAGGCCTGGGAAGTTACACGGGAACGCTGATGCCCTTTCTAGAATTCTCTGTCTGGTATCGGAAGGTGCCCAAACCCTCGGCTTTGGGCAGAGGGTGGGAATATGTGACATAGTCAATGGTAGGATCTATGAGGGGAGGTATGTGTCACACAGGTTGCTAGCCTGTGTGAACTGAAACCAATAAACTTTCTGCCAGCATGTTAGATGCTGGAGGGATAACTCACTTAAAGGGTGTGGTTTATGGGAATGACATAGTGGGAGGGAAGTCATTCCCCATACCTCCATCTCAGGGTGCAGATGAGCAAACTTTAAATGCTCAGTCACCATTTTTTTTCTGTTGTTGCTGTTTTTGTGTTTGGAGAGGCAAGGTCTCCAGACTGGACAGCCATAGCTCAGGAAGGAGCTGAAGGCTGGACTATAACCGGTGTGGGCGAACCGCACACACATATGGACTGTGCTATCGTTTATCTTTTGTTTTGTTGTTTTGCCAGTTAGGCCGTGTTTATTTTGCTGGAGCTGCAGGGCTTTATGCCATACAATAAAGCCTGCAGAGAAAACCCGGGTTCCTGAGCCTACTTCTGGAAGCGGCCGAGTGAGTCGTCCTACCACAATAGATACATAGTTTACAGGGGGACCCCGGAAAAAAATTTACGTAAAATCTAACCAGTAAAGGCTAAACAGACAGCTGTGGGCTGATATTAATAGCGAGGGAAGGGGCCATGGATACTAGCCCCCTCCGAGGCTAATAATATCAGCTCTCAGCTGCCCCAGAAAAGGCGCATCCATAAGATGCGCCAAATCTGGTGCCTGGCCTCCGCTCTTCCCACAGCCGTGGCGAGTGGCGTAATAGGGTTTGGGTTCATATCAGCCTTGTATTGGCGGCTGACATGAAGCCCAGATTAGTAATGAAGAGGCGTCTATAAGCCCCCATTACTAATTCTATAGTAAAATTGGAGAAATAAAGACACGGCCAGAAAAAAGTTCTTTATTTGAAATAAAAAGCACACACTATTTTATTTGATTCTTAATTAACAAAAATAAAATAAAATAAAAACATATCCCTCACCTGTCCGACTCGATGACACTCCAGATTGTCCCACGGCGATCTGGGTCACCTCTAGAACAGTCACATCAGTGACTGTTCTAGAAGACAGCAGGCTATACACTGACACAGGAGTGTAATCACTCCAGTGTCAATGTACAGGCTGAGCTGCTGGCAGAGAGGTCACACGAGTTCATCAGCTGATGAACTTGTGTGACCTTACTTACAGCACTACAGCCAAAATTCCCACGCAGCAGTACTGCTGTAAATGAGATCACACAAGTTCGTGATGAACTCGTCTGACCTCACTCCCCACAGCTCAGCCTATACACTGACTGGAGCAATCGCGCTCTTGTCAGTGTAGCGCGGCTGCTGAATAGAGCGGTCACATTTTCTGATGTGGCCGTTCTATTCATGAGATCGATGTGGGACCCTCGCTATTTGGACTACGGCAGACAGGTGAGGATGAGGTTGGTTTATTATTTTATCTTTATTACAGGGGCCAATGGCTTTGGGGACTAGGTGTAAAGTGAGTCTCTGGTGTTTTTTTTATTTTTTGCAGAGGAGGAGAACATCGGGGACAGGGTGCAGGTGAGTATAATGTGTTTCTTTTATTTGAATATTTTTTTATTAATTTTAACATTTTTTTTTACTTTCAGCACAGGCGCCGGCAGATGAGAGACTACTTCTCCCATTCAGCGGCGCCTGTGCTAGCTATTTCCTATGGCAGCAGGTGCCAGCTGGTGGTGGTAATAGTACCATCAGCCAGCACCTATGAGCCACGGTAAGCTTTTTAGTCAAGAGGAAGAAAGCATCTTCACCAATGCCCAAAATTCTTTTAGGTTGGATCGATCCGGGGCAGGACGAAGTAGAGTCCCAGCAGCTTCCTGACCCTTGTCACCAGACTTTTGAAGTCCACTCTGTCCGTATCTACTCTCCCTTCAACCTCAAAGTGGCTGTTATATACCGACCTCTGGGCCCAGTCACTGCCTTTATTGACCAATTCTCCACCTGGCTTCTCTACTTTCTCTTTGCTGACATTCCCACAATCATCACGGGCGATTTCAACATCCTCACTGACACTCGCCAGTCAACAGCTTCCAAACTCCCATTGCTTACTTCATCCTTTGGACTTACTCAGTGGTCCTCCTCAGCCACCCACACAGACGGACACACACTAGACCTCATCTTCACCCGACTCTGCTCCCTATCTAACCTCACAACCTCCTCCCCTATCTGACCACCATCTACTCATGTTCTCATCCCTGTCCTCCTCACCTGTCATCCATGTCCAGCAACTAGCACACCCCCACAGAAACCTTGCACATCTAGACACTCACACACTCTCTGACTCTATTCTACCACTGACATCCATATCCTCACTCAATGACACAGACAGCACCACTGCTTTCTACAGTGCCACTCTCGTATAAGCTATTGACTCGGTCGCCCCTCTTCTGCATGGCAGAGCGCGACGAGTCTACAGGCAACCCTGGCACAACAACCTCACTAAACAGCTTCGGCAAGCAACCACACATTCTCAAGATGACTTCACAGCATTCAAACAAGCAACACTCGCATTAAAATCAGCCCTCACCTCTGTTAAACAGGTCTACTTCATCTCTGCTGAGGAGTTTGCCGCACACTTCAAAAACAAGATTGAGCAAACACGGCAAGTCTTTACTGTCCAAACACCACAACCCCTTTGTTTCCCAGACCATTGCCCTTCCCCCATAACCTCCCTTTCCAACATTAGGGAAAGAGACCTCACTTGTCTCCTCTCCAAATCACACCTCACCACTCGTGCACTCGACCCCATTCCATCCCACCTCCTCCGCAACCTCACCCCCACACTCATCCCATCCCTAACCCATCTCTTCAACCTATCACTAACTTCTGGTACCTTCCCCGCTGCCTTCAAACATGCCACAATCACGCCCATCCTCAAAAAGCCATCCCTCTACCCAACCGCCTTGTCCAGCTACAGCCCAATATCACTGCTCCCATTTTCCTCCAAACTCCTTGGGCAACACATTCACGCTGAACTTTCCTCTCACTTCTCATCTAACTCTCTCTTCAACAACCGACAATCTGGCTTCTGCCCCCCACCATTCCACCGAAACTGCTCTTACCAAAATTACTAATGACTTACTTACAGCCAAAACAATTCTCTATACTCCTTCTTTTTGACCTGTCCTCTGCCTTCGACACAGTTGACCACTGCCTCCTACTACAGATCCTCTCTTCCTTTGGCATCAAAGACCTTGCCCTATCTTGGAGCTCCTCATACCTTTCCAACCACACATTTAGCGTCTCCCACTCCCACACTACCTCCTCACTCTGCCCTCTCTCTGTTGGAGTCCCACAAGGCTCTGTCCTAGGACTCCTACACTTCTCAATCTACACCCTTGGCCTGGGACAGTTCATAAAATCCCATGGCTTTCAGTACCATCTGTACGCTGATGACACCCAGATCTACCTCTCTGGCCCAGATGTCACCTCTCTGCTGTCCAGAATCCCAGCATGTCTATCAGCCATATCCTCCTTCTCCTCCCGCTACCTCAAGCTCAATGTGGACAAAACTGAACTCATCATCTTTCCCCCATCTCGCATAACTTCCCCACCTGATCTTTCTATCACAATAAATGACACCACACTTTCCCCTATACGGCAATCCGCTGCCTCGGTGTAACCCTTGACTCCACCCTGTCCTTCAAACCCTACATCCAGCTCAAAAATATTTCCAGAATCCATCCTTTCCTCAACCCTCAATCTACTAAACTGCTTGTGCATGCCCTCATCATCTACCGCCTCGACTACTGCAACATCCTCCTATGTGGCCTACCTGCTAACGCTCTCGCACCCCTCCAGTCCGTCCTTAACTAGGCTGAGCGATTAGTTCATCTCTCGCCTCGCTACTCCTCTGCTACCCCCCTTTGCAAATCCCTTCACCGGCTCCCAGTTGCCCAGAATATCCAGTTCAAACTACTAACACTGACCTACAAAGCCATCCATAACCTCTCTCCTCGATACATCTCTGTACTAATCTCCCAATATATTCCCTTACGTAATCTCCGGTCCTCCCAAGACCTCCTTCTCTCCTCCACACTTATTCATTCCTCACCCAATCGCTTTCAAGATTTCTCCCGAATATCCCTCGTCCTATGGAATTCTGTACCTCAAAACGTCCGATTAGCCTCCACACTTGGATCCTTCAGACGGAACCAGAAAACCCATCTCTTCAAACAAGTTTACAACCTGCCATGACCTTGCTTGATGCTGCCATCTCAGCAACACCGGAGCTACTGCAACCCCCCAACCTACTGTCTCCTTCCCTGTGCCTGTAGAATGTAAGCCCCCCCAAGGGCAGGGTCCTCCTCCCTCTGTACCAGTCTATTATTGTTAATTCTGCTTACTGTAAGTGATACAGTCATATGAAAAAGTTTGGGCACCCCTATTAATCTTAAGCTTAATGTTTTATAAAAATTGGTGTTTTTGCAACAGCTATTTCAGTTTGATATATGTAATAACTGTTGGACACAGTAATGTTTCTGCCTTGAAATGAGGTTTATTGTGCTAACAGAAAATGTGCAATCTGCATTCAAACAAAATTTGACCGGTGCATAAGTATGGGCACCCTTATCATTTTCTTGTTTTAAATACTCCTGCCTACTTTTTACTGACTTACTAAAGCACTTTTTTGGGTTTTGTAACCTCATTGAGCTTTGAACTTTATAGCCAGGTGTATGCAATCATGAGAAAAGCTACTTAAAGTGGCCACTTGCAAGTTGTTCTCCTGTTTGAATCTCCTCTGAAGAGTGGCATCATGGGCTCCTCAAAACAACTGTCAAATGATCTGAAAACAAAGATTATTCAGCATAGTTGTTCAGGGGAAGGATACAAAAAGCTGTCTCAGAGATTTAACCTGTCAGTTTCCACTGTGAGGAACATAGTAAGGAAATGGAAGAACATAGGGACAGTTCTTGTTAAGGCCAGAAGTGTCAGGACAAGAAAAACATCAGAAAGGCAGAGAAGAAGAATGGTGAGTTCAGTCAAGGACAATCCTCAGACCACCTCCAGAGAGCTGCAGCATCAACTTGCTGCAGATGGTGTCACTGTGCATCGGTCAACTATACAACGCACTTTGCACAAGGAGAAGCTGTATGGGAGAGTGATGCGAAAGAAGCCGTTTCTGCAAGTACGCACAAACAGAGTCGGCTGAGGTATGCAAAAGCACATTTGAAGAAGCCTATTTCTTTTTGGAAGAAGGTCCTGTGGACTGATGAAACCAAGATTGAGTTGTTTGGTCATACAAAAAGGCGTTATGCATGGTGGCAAAAAAACACAGCATTCCAAGAAAAACACTTGCTACCCACAGTAAAATTTGGTGGAGGTTCCATCATGCTTTGGGGCTGTGTGGTCAATGCCGGCACTGGGAATCTTGTTAAAGTTGAGGGACGCATGGATTCCACTCAGTATTAGCAGATTCTTGGCAATAGTGTTCAAGAATCAGTGATAAAGTTGAAGTTACGCAGTGGATGGATCTTTCAGCAAGACAATGATCCAAAACACCGCTCCAAATCTACTCAGGCATTCATGCAGAGGAACAATTACAATGTTCTGGAATGGCCATCCCAGTCTCCAGACCTGAATATCATTGAACATCTGTGGGATCATTTGAAGAGGCTGTCCATGCTCGGCGACCATCAAACTTAACTGAACTGGAATTGTTTTGTAAAGAGGAATGGTCAAAAATACCTCCATCCAGGATCCAGGAACTCATTAAAAGCTACAGGAAGCGACTAGAGGCTGTTATTTTTGCAAAAGGAGGATCTACTAAATATTAATGTCACTTTTCTGGTGAGGTGCCCATACTTATGCACCTGTCAAATTTTGTTTGAATGCAAATTGCACATTTTCTGTTAGTACAATAAACCTCATTTCAAGGCAGAAACATTACTGTATCCAACAGTTATTACATATATCAAACTGAAATAGCTGTTGAAAAAACACCAATTTTTATAAAACATTAAGCTTAAGATTAATAGGGGTGCCCAAACTTTTTCATATGACTGTATCTGTAATGTAACCCCTTCTCATGTACAGCACCATGGAATCAATGGCGCTAAATAAAAAATAATAATAATAACATCACCCCCTGCACCTCACTCATGGTCCAGCAGTTTTTCTGTTTCACCGTACTCCACCCTCTCTCAGCACCGCAGCCAGCCCTCGGTCCCGCAGTCGCAAAAAAATTGTTTCCTCCTACACATGACAAAGCTAAGAGGTTGAACTCCACCAGCTACAATCTGTCGACCACGGAAATGCTGCCTTTCCACCTGGTAGATACAGATGGCTTCCGAAAGCTGATGGCCATCGCAGTCCCCCAGTACCAGGTGCCCAGTCACCGTTACTTCTCTTAGAAAGCTGTGCCTGCATTATACCAGCATGTCACAGACAACATCACCCATTCCTTGACTAAATCTGTATCTGCCAGGGTGCCTTTCACCACAGACACCTGGACGAGTAAGCATGACCAAGGGCGTTACATCTCGCTGACTGGGCACTGGGTGACTCTGGTGGCTGTGGGGGCAGGCGGGGAAGGGGCTTCTCCACAAATCTTGGAATCCCCAAGGCTTGCAGAAGAAACCTCTGAATTTCCCACTTCCTCCGCTGCTTATGCTTCCTCCACCTCCTCTAGGGCCTCCGCCTGCGCATTCAACCTCTGCCTTAACGAGACACGCGTTCTAACAGTGCAGAGTGAATCCACACCACCTCCGTACTGCGCAGTCAGGGCTCACCGCAGTCAGGCAGTCTTCAAATTAATATGCCTTGGAGATCGCAGTCATACAGGTGTAGAGTTGTGGACAGCTCTCCAGGCTGAGTTTGAGCAATGGCTGTCTCCGCTGAACCTGGAGGCAGGGAAGGCCATGTGAGATAATGGTGCAAACCTGATTGTGGCCCTATGCCGAGGCAAACTCACACACGTGCCTTCCATGGCTTACATCCTCAACCTGGTGGTACAGCGATTTCTCCGCCACTATCCCGGCCTGGATGAGCTGCTTCAGAACGTACGGAAGCTGTGTGCTCACTTCTACTGTTCACACCCCTCGGGTCATCGACTTGCATCGATACAGAGATCTTTGTCCGTGACAGTTAACAGGTTGATATGTGATGTGCCGACACGGTGGAATTCCACTCTGCACATGTTGCAGTGACTGTAGCAACAGCCACGAGCCCTGACGCAGTATGTAATGTCGTATAGCCAAGCCAATGCAGTACGGACGTGGGGCATATCACGTTTACCGAGTGGGCACAGATTAAGGACCTCTGCACCCTTCTGCACAGTTTGGAAATGGCTACTAAGGTGGTTAGTAGTGATGAGTGAGCATGCTCACCACTATTCGGTACTCGCCCGAGCATCACAGTGCTCGGAAGGTTCAGTGCTCGGCAAGTATTTTTTGAATGCTCTGGCGGGAGCTCGGGTCCCCGCCCCATGCGGAGATTGCTTGCCATGCACTGTAATGCCTTAGCCATGTTGGTTGTGGCATTACAGTGATTGGCTGGCCGCACAGCATCATCAGGAATATATAAGACCTGATGACGCTAGGCTCGTGACAGTTTACCCCGGAAATAGTAGGGAAAGGTGCTGCTGAGTGAGGGAGAGAATTGACTGTTTACTAGTTAGCGCAGGTATACCACAGCAAGATATATATCCATCTGAACTAACAGTCCTTCTGAGGACTAATCCAACTGCATATGTGGCACCCCAGGGGTCTGGTTACCACAGTAATAGCAATATTACGTCTGAGAGCAGGTGGGAGGTCTCCTGGTCAGGAACCCTAAGCATGCAACACTTCCTGCCCAGTCCTGGGAGGGGAAGAACTTCCCCTATATAAACTGGGGCTGAGGCGGGGTTAGAGGAGAAGAAGAGGAGTCCCAGACAGAGACACAGTCTGGTCTGGAGTGGAGCAGATACAGGGAGAGCAAGATCAGGAGCTCTGTGGGAGCAGTGATAAAAGGGGTCAGAGACTGGAAGCTGTAGAGCTCGTCCTGACTGAAGAGATCTCACCAGACACGGAGTCCGAGGCAGTGGGGACTGATCCATACCCAGCAGCAGAAACCGACCGGCAGGGGATTTCAGGTCCTCTGGCCAAGAAACCCGAAGGCACGGTCACACGCAAGGGACCAGCACCGCCGTTGTGGAGCGGAGGCTACCAGAAGGCCCCGAGTCACCGGCCATACGGGTGAGCACCACACGGTACACTCAGGGACGTGGGCTACTTTTACCCGCTTCTAGCAAGGTAGCCAGGGAGAGTACAATAAGTCGGGGAGGCCTACAACTCCGCCTGGCCAGGGGAGATCCTATCTGCTCACAGACTGACCAGGCCCCGATCGCTAGCCAGTACTCCCGGGAGGGTCTACCTTTGCCACCAGTAAATACCCTGAACTACACCGCACCGTCTCTGAGTGGTTCCTAGTGCCTGCGTGCAATTCTGCTATCCCCATCATCCACGTCCGCTGCCCTGAGGCCATACCCCTCCCGTTGGGGGTTATACTATCCACGCTGCACAACTGTACCACCGGCCTCAGCGGTCTGCCCTGCAGCGGCGGCTTCATAGCCGCAATCAACGGGTGGCGTAGTCGAACAATATAACATCTTATTCTAAGACTGCCACTGGTTTGACCACCCTGGGCACGGACCGGGTCACCGCCACACGGAGACTACAACCCCCAGCATCTCAGCGATCCGGCTCCGGGTATTCCCCTGCACAGCACAGGCCCAGGGGGCGCGTCAACTTTGGCGTAGTCGGCAGGATCATTACCAACCCGCCACAAGCGGGTATTGCGTGCCTGAAGAAAATTGTACATGTACCTGGAAAAGAAGTCTCCCGCCATTTCCCGAAGTTTCCAGCCGTACGGAGTAGTTTCCCGCCATCCGGAGCCGATTCCCGCCATCAGACGCCATCTTGGACCATTTCCCACCATCGGACGCCATCTTGGGTCGTTTCCCGCCGTCTTCCCGCCACCCGCAGTCGTTTTCCCGCCATCGGGCGCCATCTTCGGGACGCCGCGGGGGAAGAAGAGGGGCGTGGACGCCGAAAGCGCGCGAGATCTGAAGCTCCGCCCCACGCACTGACGCTGCGCAAGGTCCTGGAAGGGAGGAAGAGCGACGCTGACGTCATCGGAGCGCGACGCCAGGTCCTCTACCCCGACGATTGACTGCGGAGACGCGGCCTACGGAAGAAGAGCATCGCAAGGTAGGCCACGGTCCACCAGGGGGAGGAGGACACCAGGAACGGAGAGCAAGATGGCGGACCAGCAGCAGACTAAGCTGCCCAGCATCGGCAGTGCCCCAGCCATCGCGGGCCCCGACCAGCGCCAGGAGAAGACGCGTGATGTAGGAGCGGTCGCGGGAGCAGGTAAGAGGAGTCTCCCTGTCCCGGACGCTGCCAGCGTCAGCCTGCTCCCGGGCCCCCTGGTGGAGCCGCCGATCCCGGGCGCTGCAAACACCGACCAGCTCCAGACCCCGCAACAAGCCCTGCTGCCGAGCCCTCCAGCCCTGGTCACTGCCGCCACCAGCCCGCGCCCAGGCCCAAAGTCGCACCCTCTGACCCCGGGCGTCATTATCAGCGACCTTCTCCAGGCCCGGTCGCAAGGCCTGCTGCACAAGGGCGCAAAGGGACTGTATGCCCTATATCCCGGGGGCAGCTTGGCTACCCCAGTACTCAGGGGAGTCACATACCCTAAATGACTTCAGAGAAAGGCTGGATAGCCTCTTTCAGGTGTACCCCCTCACAGAGGAGCAAAAAGTGAGCATCCTGGTGGCTCAATTAACAGGGGCAGCCCAAAGGGAGGTAAAGTCCTGGCCACTCGGGAGGAGGAGGACTGTCGCAGAGATACTAGCCCGGCTGAAGGACACCTTTGATACCCGTACCTCAGCCGAGATCAAGCTTAGATTCTACGGGTGCAAGCAGCGAGCACATGAGAATATAAGGGACTATGCACTAAACCTACAAGAGGCCCTGAGAGCCATTAAGCAGGCCGACACTGACGGCGTGGGAAACGAAGACAAGCTGTTGACTGAACAATTTATAGAGGGTCTACATTGCAATGCCCACCGAACCCAGTTGCGGGCAATGGCCTTACAGGACCCTCATCTGGACTTTGCACAGTTCAAGGACAGAGCCATCCGGGTGCTCCGAGAACCGGCACCAGGTGGCGCTGTGACCCACAGACGCCCTACTACCACTTACCACCAGGAGACGGCGCCCTTGTCGGCAGGGCCTGTGGGAGCTGATGCGCAGGCTTTAAACAATGACCCGGCTACAGACCTGCACCATCAGGTCCAAGAGCTAACTAAAAGCGTTGCTGCGCTAACCCGAACTGTGCAGTCTTTACAGGTTTCTACTCCAGGGAAGATCCAGCTGGCATCCGGACCGGAGGACATCCCGTGGCGCCGACCAAGGAGGACCCCACCGGCCAGAGGAAAACCCAGCGACCGATACAACGAGGACGGACAACCCATCTGCCGCCGCTGCAATCAACCCGGACATATGGCAAGGTACTGTCCTTTAAAACTGGCACAACCTGGGGTAGAGGGCCAACCCCTAGGAATAAGATCACCAGGCCCATCGAACTGGCGTGACAAATACGTGGGAGGACGTCCAGTCTTGCCTGTGGTACTGGATGGCATTCCTATGAGTGCCCTACTGGACACCGGGTCACAGGTCACCACCATCCCGTACGTGCTCTTCAAGCAGTACTGGAATGACTCGGATATAACCCGCTACCCTGACGACGACTTTGAGTATCATCGCCAGCAATGGTCAGCCCGTGCCACAGATCGGATTTAAAGAGATGACCATTAAAATCGGTAAAGTCGAACTGGCAGCACAGGGACTGATCATTGTGGACATTGACAAGCGCGAGAGTCACCCAAAGATAACTCTAGGAACTAATGTGATTGAAAATTGTCTTGCAGAGGTGATTCTCATTTTACAGCAGGTTGCCAAGAACGCCAGTTCCGGCCTGCAGCGAGTGCTCCAAAAAGAGATCCGGGCACTGATGCGACGGCAACAGGTGGAACTCTCCGGTGGTGAGATTGGTAGCGTGAGAATGTGTGACCCTTTCCCTATTGCCATGCCCCCGAAAAGTGAGATGATGATTTGGTGCCGGGCAGCTATTGGTCTAAGAGGTAGAGACTACCAAGCAATGGTAGAACCCGTCTACTCAGACAGTAGGCCCACCATTTTGACAGCACGGGGGGTGGTCGATGTACGCCATGGGAGGGTGCCCGTTCGCATCATAAATATCGGGGAGAGAGAAGTACACCTGCCCCGGTATGCCACGCTAGCCAAATTGTTCACCATAAACCAGAATTCTGTACAGGCCGTGGAACCCTTGCCTCCATCTCAACCAGAGGAAGGTAACGGCTCTAAGCAACAAATGGAGGACTGGTGTCAGCAACTACATTTGGGTACTGACTCCACTCCCTCACACCAGAAACAGGGAGTCTATCGGGTGGTTCAAGAGTACGAGAGAGTGTTTAGTAAACACCCGTTAGACTTCGGGCGAGTAAAGGGGGTAGAACACCACATCCCCACGGGAGACCATCCTCCCATAAAGGAGAGATACCGACCCGTACCCCCTGCACACTACCAACACACCAAGGGGATGCTTAGAGACATGAAGGAGGCTGGGGTAATCAGGGATAGCTGTAGCCCCTGGGCAGCTCCACTAGTCTTGGTTAAAAAAAAGACAACACCATGAGAATGTGTGTAGACTACCGGAAAATCGACCGTATCACACACAAAGATGCGTACCCCTTACCAAGGATAGAGGAGTCTTTGGCTGCTTTAAAATCTGCTAACTTCTTCTCCACTTTGGATCTCACTAGCGGGTACTGGCAGGTTCCTGTAGCAGAGGCGGACCGGGAGAAGACCGCATTCACCACCCCGATGGGACTTAGCGAGTTTACCTGCATGCCGTTCGGACTCTGCAACGCACCAGGAACCTTCCAACGATTGATGGAATGCTGTCTGGGACACCGGAACTTTGAGACGGTCCTGCTGTACCTGGACGATGTTATAGTTTATTCCAAAACCTACGAGGACCACCTGAAACACCTGGCGGAAGTGTTTGAAGCCCTGGCAAAATACGGTCTGAAGGTGAAACCGTCGAAGTGTCACCTGCTAAAACCAAAAGTGCAGTACCTGGGACACGTGGTGAGTGCTGACGGAGTGGCTCCCGACCCTGATAAGATCACCGCGATTAAGGAATGGCCAAGACCCTCTAGCGTAAGGGAAGTACGGCAGTTCCTCGGGTTGGTAGGCTACTACCGAAGATTCATTCCCGGTTTCACCAAAAAGGCAGCTCCTATGCAGGACCTCCTGATAGGCCAGTCCAGGAAGGCCAAGAACCAGAAGCCGCCCTTCAGATGGGAGAAGCTGGAAGAAGAGTCCTTCCGCCAGCTGAAGATGGCCCTCACGGGGGATGAAATCCTGGCATACCCTGATTACAGCCAGCCCTTTATCCTCTACACCGACGCAAGTAACATCGGGCTAGGAGCCGTACTGTCCCAGTTCCAGCAGGGGAGAGAACGGGTAATTGCTTACGCCAGCCGAAAACTGCGACCCACCGAAAGAAACCCTGAGAATTACAGCTCATTCAAGCTAGAGTTCCTGGCAGTGGTGTGGGCAGTCACCGAACGCTTTAAGCACTACCTCGCCTCTTCCCGGTTCACCGTGTACACGGATAACAACCCGTTGACACACCTGGACACTGCAAGACTCGGTGCCCTGGAGCAGAGATGGATGGCCCGCCTGTCCAACTATGAATTCACGATCAAATACCGGGCAGGACGCTCCAATACCAACGCGGATGCCTTGTCCAGAATGCCAAACCTACCGGACGTAGGGGAAGATCCAGAGGAACTGGAAGAAGTTGAACTCCCCGCGTTCCACCGTCATGGGACTACCCAGTATTCCCACCGTGTAAGGGGTAAGCAATCCGCTACGTTCAACCCCTTACCTCATTACAACTGGGCGGAAACGCAAGACAGTGACCCCGCCGTCCGACTGGTGAAGGAGATGCTGACTCAGCCAGATGCTCGCCTTGACCCAGACGCTCCGGAGGAAACCAAGCAACTGTGGGCTGAGAAGAGTCGACTGTTCCTTTACAAGGGGAAGTTGTGCCGTAGAATGGTTAACTCCCGGACGCATGAACTGATCTGGCAAGTAGTGGTGCCAAGGAGAGACGCGGCTATGGTACTGGAGGCATACCACGACGGAGCTGGGCACTTCGGATGGAAGAAGCTGGAGTTCCTGCTGCGCGGGCGGTTCCACTGGGTAGGCATGAGAGGAACCATCGAGAGGTGGTGCAGAGACTGTGGCCCATGCAACCTAAGAAGGAAGGACCGTGCCAGTCAGAAGACTCCCCTGCAGTCCATCGTCACCAGGCAGCCGTTGGAACTGGTAGCCTTGGATCATGTAAAACTGACCCCCAGCAGAAGTGGCTACGTCTATGCGTTAACCATCATGGATCACTACTCCCGGTTCTTGGTTGTAGTCCCCGTCAAGGACTTAACGGCTCAAACAGCAGCTAGAGCCTTTCAGCAGCACTTCTGCCGTCCACACGGATACCCAGAGCAGGTGCTGACGGACCAGGGACCTGCCTTTGAAGCGGAAGTCTTCCAGGAGTTCTGCACTCTGTATGGCTGCCGGAAGATAAGAACAACACCCTATCATCCGCAAACCAGTGGACTCTGCGAGAAGATGAACCAGGTGGTGATAGACCTTCTGAAAACGTTGCCCCTGGAAGAACGCAGTCTGTGGCCTGAGAAACTGCCTGATCTGGTGGACCTATACAACCACATCCCTGTAGGTTCTACCAACTGTACCCCGGCTTACCTAATGAGAGCAAGACCTGGTAAGCTGCCTGTTGATCTGGATATGGGAGTCCTGACACCCGAGGACACTTCACCAGAAGCAGACTGGGACACAGAGAGGCAGCAGCAGTACCGGAAAGTACAGGAGAGCGTTGAGCGAAGTCTCTGTCAAGCAAGAGAAAGACAGGAGAAGACTTACAACCAGTATGCTCCCGCTGTTCCCCTGGTACCTGGAGAGCAGGTCTTGAAAAGGAAGAGACGGCTCCACAAGTTGGACGACCAGTGGGAGAAGGACCCGTACACCGTACTGCCATCAAGCCATGAAAACCCAAAAATCTGCACAATCAGTAAGGATGGAGGAGAAACCACAGCCATTGTCTCCCGAGATCACCTGAAGAAGTGTCCCGAGCAGCTACGAAACCCTGAAGAAGATCAAGAAAACCCTCGACCCGCAGAGGAAAGGGAAGAAATGGTCAGTACTGTACTCGGAGACTTCCCTCGGTCTTGGACACAAGTAAATGGCGCTGTTGTGGTACCCGTCCTCACCTTCCTCCAGCCAGCATCCCAAGTGCCTACGGAAAAACAGGTAGAGCTGGAAGAGCAGCCGGTCCAGGAGGCAGAAGACCCCACACAAGCAGACCAGGAGAATCGACCCTCTGCTTATAGTGAGCCTGCCGTGCCCCTAGTGAGCCAAAGAACCCGTAGACAGCTGCCCAGCTTACCCTTGATAGCTCCTACACCCTGTAGCTTAGGACCGGTTAGTAAGCTCCGTAGGTCTACTAGGGCCACTAGAGGCCAGTTGCCAGTACGTTGAAGGATCTAAAGTGTTCAGACTGTTTTATTGGTATTTACCTGTTTACTGTTGCTTGTAAATAATTATGTTTTTCCAGTTATTTTATAGGTGTCTTTTGTGGATTAACCGGAATTCTTTGTATATATGTTTGGAGCGTAACCCAGGAATGGACTAAGACTGCTAAAGACTCGGAGTAGGACAGACCCCCACCTGGTTACGGCTCCCTGTTCTTTGGTGAAATGGACACCCTTATTGCTTCAAAAACTGCACCCGGTTGCGGACACGCTGTGACCGCCCTAACGTGTTTTCCCTTATTGTATTGTTCCTGTTTATACCCTGTTATGTTTTCAAAAATATGTTTAGTCCCGGAGTACTAAATTTTACTAGAGGGGAATGTGCACCCCAGGGGTCTGGTTACCACAGTAATAGCAATATTACGTCTGAGAGCAGGTGGGAGGTCTCCTGGTCAGGAACCCTAAGCATGCAACACTTCCTGCCCAGTCCTGGGAGGGGAAGAACTTCCCCTATATAAACTGGGGCTGAGGCGGGGTTAGAGGAGAAGAAGAGGAGTCCCAGACAGAGACACAGTCTGGTCTGGAGTGGAGCAGATACAGGGAGAGCAAGATCAGGAGCTCTGTGGGAGCAGTGATAAAAGGGGTCAGAGACTGGAAGCTGTAGAGCTCGTCCTGACTGAAGAGATCTCACCGGACACGGAGTCCGAGGCAGTGGGGACTGATCCATACCCAGCAGCAGAAACCGACCGGCAGGGGATTTCAGGTCCTCTGGCCAAGAAACCCGAAGGCACGGTCACACGCAAGGGACCAGCACCGCCGTTGTGGAGCGGAGGCTACCAGAAGGCCCCGAGTCACCGGCCATACGGGTGAGCACCACACGGTACACTCAGGGACGTGGGCTACTTTTACCCGCTTCTAGCAAGGTAGCCAGGGAGAGTACAATAAGTCGGGGAGGCCTACAACTCCGCCTGGCCGGGGGAGATCCTATCTGCTCACAGACTGACCAGGCCCCGATCGCTAGCCAGTACTCCCGGGAGGGTCTACCTTTGCCACCAGTAAAGACCCTGAACTACACCGCACCGTCTCTGAGTGGTTCCTAGTGCCTGCGTGCAATTCTGCTATCCCCATCATCCACGTCCGCTGCCCTGAGGCCATACCCCTCCCGTTGGGGGTTATACTATCCACGCTGCACAACCGTACCACCGGCCTCAGCGGTCTGCCCTGCAGCGGCGGCTTCATAGCCGCAATCAACGGGTGGCGTAGTCGAACAATATAACATCTTATTCTAAGTTCTGCCACTTGGTTTGACACCCTGGGCACGGACCGGATCGTCGCCACGAGGACTACTACCCCTATCAGATCCGGCTCCGGGTAGTCCCCGCGTGCGCAACGCTACACAACAGAGGCCCAGGGGGCGTGTCACATATAATCAGTGCTAGGCAGGCAGGTAGTGTATGTGGAGAGTGTATACAGCAGAATAGGGTCTATTGCACGTTCTGTCTGCTGCTACTGCTGTTACAGATATCCATAGTCCTACATATCAGGGCTAATTTCGCTCTTAATCCTGATAATTCATATCTATACCGCCACTGCCTAAAACCGCGGTCATCAGACGTGATCCAATATTACTGTGGTAATAATTATCACATTTTTTGAAGCGTGCCAGATATTACACTCCATTTAAAATGGGCAAGGCGCATAGCAAGGGACGGGGAAGTGGACGTGATGGTGATGGTGCATGCAGAGGCCAAGGGCAAGATGAAACTGTGCCTGCAGAGGGAGAACAACAAACACCCAGATCTTCTCGCCTGACCTTCCTGTCCCAATTAATAGGGGACCTCAGAACATCACTATTGAAGCCAGAGCAGTGTCAAAAGGTTGTTGGTTGGATAGCGGATAATGCTTCCAGTCTATTAGCCACCACCACCACCACCACCCTGTCTTCCACACGGTCAAGTCTCAGTAGTCGTGAGTCTGGACCACATATTCCTCACCCTGATCCTCCTTCCTCCCACCATGCCGAGTTCCCGGAGACAACTGATCCCACACTTGGACACTTAGAAGAGCTGTTCACTTTCCCATTTATAGATTCGGGCCTCTCGCCCGGCCAGCTTCAAGCGTGTAGTGTTGCCCAAATATTGCAGCAGCCACGGTCACACGAAGGCGATGGTGGGAAAGTGTCACAAGAGGTGGACAATGATGAGACACAATTGCCAGAAAGTCAGGAGGAGGACCAGAGTGCGGAAGTGGAAGACGAGGTGGTGGATGATATAGTAACAGACCCAACCTGGCAGGGGGGCATGCAGAGTGAGGAGAGCAGCACACAGAGGGAGGGAGGCAGAGCACCCCAACAGGCAGGAAGAAGCAGTGTGGTGGCCGCAGACAAAAGGCAGACACAGATGTGCTTCTATAACAATCTCCACCTGGGGCACCAGATGTGCTCATATAACAGTCACCACCGGGGGCACCAGATGTGCACATATAACAGTCACCACCGGGGGGCACCAGATGTGCACATATAACAGTCACCACCGGGGGGCACCAGATGTGCTCATATAACAGTCACCACCGCGGGAAACAAGTGTGCTCATATAACAGTCACCACCGGGGGGCACCAGATGTGCTCATATAACAGTCACCACCAGGGGGCACCAGATGTGCACATATAACAGTCACCACCGGGGGGCACCAGAGGTGCATATATAACAGTCACCACCGGGGGGGGCACCAGATGTGCTCATATAACAGTCACCACGGGGGGCATCAGATGTTCTCATATAACAGTCACCACCGGGGGGCACCAGATGTGCTCATATAAAAGTCACCACCGGGGGCATCAGATGTTCTCATATAACAGTCACCACCGGGGGGGGCACCAGATGTGCACATATAACAGTCACCACCGGGGGGGGCACCAGATGTGCTCATATATCAGTCACTACCAGGGGGCACCAGATGTGCTCATATAACAGTCACCACCGGGGGGGCACCAGATGTGCTCATATAACAGTCACCACCGGGGGGCACCAGATGTGCTCATATAACAGTCACCACCGGGGGGCACCAGATGTGCTCATATAACAGTCACCACCGGGGGCACCAGAGGTGCATATATAACAGTCACCACCGGGGGGGGCACCAGATGTGCTCATATAACAGTCACCACCAGGGGCATCAGATGTTCTCATATAACAGTCACCACCGGGGGGCACCAGATGTGCTCATATATCAGTCACCACCGGGGGGCACCAGATGTGCTCATATATCAGTCACCACCAGGGGGCACCAGATGTGCTCATATAACAGTCACCACCGGGGGGGGCACCAGATGTGCTCATATAACAGTCACCACCGGGGGGGGCACCAGATGTGCTCATATAACAGTCATCACCGGGGGGCACCAGATGTGCTCATATAACAGTCACCACCGGGGGGGCACCAGATGTGCTCATATAACAGTCACCACCCGGGGCACCAGATGTGCACATATAACAGTCACCACCGGGGGGGCACCAGATGTGCTCATATAACAGTCACCACCGGGGGCATCAGATCTGCAGATATAGCAGTCACCACAGGGGGGGTGGGCATCAGATGTTCTCATATAGAAGTCACCACCGGGGGGCACCAGATGTGCTCAAATAACAGTCACCACCAGGGGGCACCAGATGTGCAGATATAACAGTCACCACTGGGGGAAACAGATGTGCAGATATAACAGTCACCACCGGGGGCAACAGTTGTGCTCATATTACAGTCACCAACGGGGACACCAGATGTGCACATATAACAGTCACCACCGGGGGCACCAGATGTGCACATATAACAGTCACCACCAGGGGCACCAGATGTTCACATATAACAGTCACCACCGGGGGCACCAGATGTTCACATATAATAGTCACCACTGGGGGGCACCAGATGTGCTCATATAACAGTCACCACCGGGGGGCACCAGATGTGCTCATATAACAGTCACCACCGCGGGGCACCAGATGTGCACATATAACAGTCACCACCGGGGGCACCAGATGTTCACATATAATAGTCACCACCGGGGGGCACCAGATGTGCTCATATAACAGTTACCACCGGGGGCAACAGATGTGCTCATATAACAGTCACCACCGGGGGCACCAGATGTGCTCATATAACAGTCACCACCGGGGGCACCAGATGTGCTCATATAACAGTCACCACCGGGGGCATCAGATGTGCTCATATTTCAGTCACCACCGGGGGGCACCAGACGTGCACATATAACAGTCACCACTGGGGGAAAGAGATGTGCAGGTATAACAGTCACCACCGGAGGGCACCAGATGTGCTCATATAACAGTCACCACGAGGGGGCACCAGATGTGCAGATATAACAGTCACCACCGGTGTGGGCACCAGATGAGCTCATATAACAGTCACCACCGGGGGGCACCAGTTGTGCTCATATTTCAGTCACCACCGGGGGGCACCAGACGTGCACATATAACAGTCACCACTGGGGGAAAGAGATGTGCAGGTATAACAGTCACCACCGGAGGGCACCAGATGTGCTCATATAACAGTCACCACGAGGGGGCACCAGATATGCACATATAACTGTCACCATCGGGGGGCACCAGATGTGCACATATACAGTCACCACCGGGGGCACCAGATGTGCACATATAACAGTCACCACCGGGGGCATCAGATGTGCTCATATAACAGTCACCACCAGGGGCATCAGATGTGCACATATAACAGTCATCACCAGGGGGCACCAGTTGTGCTCATGTAACAGTCACCACCGGGGGCACCAGATGTGCTCATATAACAGTCACCACCGGGGGCACCAGATGTGCTCATATAACAGTCACCACCGGGGGCATCAGATGTTCTCATATAACAGTCACCACCGGGGGGGGCACCAGATGTGCACATATAACAGTCACCACCGGGGGGGCACCAGATGTGCAGATATAACAGTCACCACCGAGGGCACCAGATGTGCTCATATAACAGTCACCACCGGGGGCATCAGATGTACTCATATAACAGACACCTCCGAGGTCACCAGATGTGCTCATATAACAGTCACCACCGGGCGCACCAGATGTGCTCATATAACAGTCACCACCGGGGGGCACCAGATGTGCACATATAACAGTCACCACCGAGGGCACCAGATGTGCTCATATAACAGACACCACCGGGGGCACCAGATATGCTCATATAACAGTCACCACCGGGAGGCACCAGATGTGCTCATATAACAGTCACCACCGGGGGCACCAGATGTGCTCATATAACAGTCACCACCGGGGGCACCAGATGTGCTCATATAACAGTCACCACCGAGGGCACCAGATGTGGTCATATAACAGTCACCACCGGGGGCACCAGATGTGCACATATAACAGTCACCACCGGGGGGCATCAGATGTGCTCATATAACAATCTCCACCGGTGTCACCAGATATGCACATATAACAGTCACCACCGGGGGGCACCAGATGTGCTCATGTAACAATCACCACCGGGGGCACCAGATGTGCTCATATAACAGTCACCACCGGGGGGCACCAGATGTGCACATATAAAAGTCACCACCGGGGGCACCAGATATGCTCATATAACAGTCACCACTGGGGGGCACCAGATGTGCTCATATAACAGTCACCACCGGGGGGCACCAGATGTGCTCATATAACAGTCACCACCGGGGGGCACCAGATGTGCACATATAACAGTCACCACCGGGGGGCACCAGATGTGCTCATATAACAATCACCACCGTGGGCATCAGATGTGCTCATATAACAGTCCCACCGGGGGGCACCAGATGTGCTCATATAACAGTCACCACTGGGGGGGCACCAGATGAGCTCATATAACAGTCACCACCGGGGGGCACCAGATGTGCACATATAACAGTCACCACCGGGGGGCACCAGATATGCTCATATAACAATCACCACCGGGGGGCACCAGATGTGCACATATAACAGTCACCACCGGGGGGCACCAGATGTGCTCATATAACAGTCACCACTGGGGGGCACCAGATGTGCTCATATAACAGTCACCACCGGGGGGCATCAGATTTGCTCATATAACAATCACCACCGGGGGAAACAAATGTGCTCATATAACAGTCACCACCGGGGGGCACCAGATGTACTCATATAACAGTCACCACCAGGGGGCACCAGATGTGCTCATATAACAGTCACCACCAGGGGCACCAGAGGTGCATATATAACAGTAACCACCGGGGGGGGCACCAGATGTGCTCATATAACAGTCACCACCGGGGGCATCAGATGTTCTCATATAACAGTCACCACCGGGGGGCACCAGATGTGCTCATATAACAGTCACCACCGGGGGCATCAGATGTTCTCATAAAACAGTCACCACCGGGGGGGGCACCAGATGTGCACATATAACAGTCACCACCGGGGGGGCACCAGATGTGCAGATATAACAGTCACCACCGGTGTGGGCACCAGATGTGCACATATAACAGTCACCACCGGGGGACACCAGTTGTGCTCATATTTCAGTCACCACCGGGGGGCACCAGACGTGCACATATAACAGTCACCACTGGGGGAAAGAGATGTGCAGGTATAACAGCCACCACCGGAGGGCACCAGATGTGCTCATATAACAGTCACCACGAGGGGGCACCAGATGTGCACATATAACTGTCACCACCGGGGGGCACCAGATGTGCACATACACAGTCACCACCGGGGGCACCAGATGTGCACATATAACAGTCACCACCGGGGGCACCAGATGTGCTCATATAACAGTCACCACCAGGGGCATCAGATGAGCACATATAACAGTCATCACCAGGGGGCACCAGTTGTGCTCATGTAACAGTCACCACCGGGGGCACCAGATGTGCTCATATAACAGTCACCACCGGGGGCACCAGATGTGCTCATATAACAGTCACCACCGGGGGCACCAGATGTGTTCATATAACAGTCACCACCGAGGGCACCAGCTGTGCTCATATAACAGTCACCACCGTGGGCACCAGATGTGCTCATATAACAGTCACCACCGGGGGCATCAGATGTACTCATATAACAGTCACCACCGAGGGCACCAGATGTGCTCATATAACAGTCACCACCGGGGGCACCAGATGTGCTCATATAACAGTCACCACCGGGGGGCACCAGATGTGCACATATAACAGTCACCACCGAGGGCACCAGATGTGCTCATATAACAGACACCACCGGGGGAACCAGATGTGCTCATATAACAGTCACCACCGGGAGGCACCAGATGTGCTCATATAACAGTCACCACCGGGGGCACCAGATGTGCTCATATAACACTCACCACCGGGGGGCACCAGATGTGCACATATAACAGTCACCACCAGGGGCACCAGATGTGCTCATATAACAGTCACCACCGGGGGCACCAGATGTGCTAATATAACAGTCACCACCGAGGGCACCAGATGTGCTCATATAACAGTCACCACCGGGGGCACCAGATGTGCTCATATAACAGTCACCACCGGGGGGCACCAGATGTGCACATATAACAGTCACCACCGGGGGCACCAGATGTGCTCATATAACAGTCACCACCGGGGGCACCAGATGTGCTCATATAACAGTCACCACCGAGGGCACCAGATGTGCTCATATAACAGTCACCACCGGGGGCATCAGATGTTCTCATATAACAGTCACCACCGGGGGGCACCAGATGTGCTCATATAACAGTCACCACCGGGGGCATCAGATGTTCTCATATAACAGTCACCACCGGGGGGCACCAGTTGTGCTCAAATTTCAGTCACCACCGGGGGGCACCAGACGTGCAGATATAACAGTCACCACCGGTGTGGGCACCAGATGTGCTCATATAACAGTCACCACCGGGGGGCACCAGTTGTGCTCATATTTCAGTCACCACCGGGGGGCACCAGACGTGCACATATAACAGTCACCACTGGGGGAAAGAGATGTGCAGGTATAACAGTCACCACCGGAGGGCACCAGATGTGCTCATATAACAGTCACCACGAGGGGGCACCAGATGTGCACATATAACTGTCACCACCGGGGGGCACCAGATGTGCACATATACAGTCACCACCGGGGGCACCAGATGTGCACATATAACAGTCACCACCGGGGGCACCAGATGTGCTCATATAACAGTCACCACCAGGGGGCACCAGTTGTGCTCATGTAACAGTCACCACCGGGGGCACCAGATGTGCTCAAATAACAGTCACCACCGGGGGCACCAGATGTGCTCATATAACAGTCACCACCGGGGGCACCAGATGTGCTCATATAACAGTCACCACCGGGGGCACCAGATGTGCTCTTATAACAGTCACCACCGAGGGCACCAGCTGTGCTCATATAACAGTCACCACCGAGGGCACCAGATGTGCTCATATAACAGTCACCACCGGGGGCATCAGATGTACTCATATAACAGTCACCACCGAGGGCACCAGATGTGCTCATATAACAGTCACCACCGGGGGCACCAGATGTGCTCATATAACAGTCACCAACGGGGGGCACCAGATGTGCACATATAACAGTCACCACCGAGGGCACCAGATGTGCTCATATAACAGACACCACCGGGGGAACCAGATGTGCTCATATAACAGTCACCACCGGGAGGCACCAGATGTGCTCATATAACAGTCACCACCGGGGGCACCAGATGTGCTCATATAACAGTCACCACCGGGGGGCACCAGATGTGCACATATAACAGTCACCACCGGGGGCACCAGATGTGCTCATATAACAGTCACCACCGGGGGCACCAGATGTGCTCATATAACAGTCACCACCGGGGGCATCAGATGTGCACATAGAACAGTCACCACCGGGGGCACCAGATGTGCTCATATAACAGTCACCACCGGGGGCACCAGATGTGCTCATATAACAGTCACCACCGAGGGCACCAGATGTGCTCATATAACAGTCACCACCGGGGGCACCAGATGTGCACATATAACAGTCACCACCGGGGGGCATCAGATGTGCTCATATAACAATCACCACCGTGGGCATCAGATGTGCTCATATAACAGTCCCACCGGGGGGCACCAGATGTGCTCATATAACAGTCACCACTGGGGGGCACCAGATGTGCTCATATGACAGTCACCACCGGGGGGCACCAGATGTGCACATATAACAGTCACCACCGGGGGGCACCAGATGTGCTCATATAACAATCACCACCGGGGGGCACCAGATGTGCACATATAACAGTCACCACCGGGGGGCACCAGATGTGCTCATATAACAGTCACCACTGGGGGCACCAGATGTGCTCATATAACAGTCACCACCGGGGGGCATCAGATTTGCTCATATAACAGTCACCACCGGGGGAAACAAATGTGCTCATATAACAGTCACCACCGGGGGGCACCAGATGTACTCATATAACAGTCACCACCAGGGGGCACCAGATGTGCTCATATAACAGTCACCACCAGGGGCACCAGAGGTGCATATATAACAGTAACCACCGGTGGGGGCACCAGATGTTCTCATATAACAGTCACCACCGGGGGCATCAGATGTTCTCATATAACAGTCACCACCGGGGGGCACCAGATGTGCTCATATAACAGTCACCACCGGGGGCATCAGATGTTCTCATATAACAGTCACCACCGGGGGGGGCACCAGATGTGCACATATAACAGTCACCACCGAGGGGGGCACCAGATGTGCACATATAACAGTCACCACCGGGGGGGGCACCAGATGTGCACATATAACAGTCACCACCGGGGGGGGCACCAGATGTGCACATATAACAGTCACCACCGGGGGGCACCAGATGTGCTCATATATCAGTCACCACCAGGGGGCACCAGATGTGCTCATATATCAGTCACCACCAGGGGGCACCAGATGTGCTCATATAACAGTCACCACCGGGGGCACCAGATGTGCTCATATAACAGTCACCATCGGGGCACCAGATGTGCTCATATAACAGTCACCAACGGGGGTCACCAGATGTGCACATATAACAGTCACCACAGGGGGGCACCAGATGTGCTCATATAACAATCACCACCGGGGGCACCACATATGCACATATAACAGTCACCACAGGGGGGCACCAGATGTGCTCATATAACAGTCACCACTGGGGGGCACCAGATGTGCTCATATAACAGTCACCACCGGGGGGCATCAGATGTGCTCATTTAACAGTCACCACCGCGGGAAACAAATGTGCTCATATAACAGTCACCACCGGGGGGCACCAGATGTGCTCATATAACAGTCACCACCGGGGGGCACCAGATGTGCTCATATAACAGTCACCACCGGGGTCACCAGAGGTGCATATATAACAGTCACCACCGGGGGGGGCACCAGATGTGCTCATATAACAGTCACCACCGGGGGCATCAGATGTTCTCATATAACAGTCACCACCGGGGGGCACCAGATGTGCTCATATAACAGTCACCACCGGGGGCATCAGATGTTCTCATATAACAGTCACCACCGGGGGGGGCACCAGATGTGCACATATAACAGTCACCACCGGGGGGCACCAGATGTGCTCATATATCAGTCACCACCAGGGGGCACCAGATGTGCTCATATAACAGTCACCACAGGGGGGGGCACCAGATGTGCTCATATAACAGTCACCACCCGGGGCAACAGATGTGCTCATATAACAGTCACCACTGGGGGGGCACCAGATGTGCTCATATAACAGTCACCACCGGGGGCATCAGATGTCCTCATATAACAGTCACCACCGGGGGGCACCAGATGTGCTCATATAACAGTCACCACCGGGGGCATCAGATGTTCGCATATAACAGACACCACCAGGGGGGGCATCAGATGTGCACATATAACAGTCACCACCGGGGGGCACCAGATGTGCTCATATATCAGTCACCACCAGGGGGCACCAGATGTGCTCATATAACAGTCACCACAGGGGGGGGCACCAGATGTGCTCATATAACAGTCACCACCTGGGGCACCAGATGAGCTCATATAACAGTCACCACCGGGGGAACCAGATGTGCACATATAATAATCACCACCGGGGGGCACCAGATGTGCTCATATAACAGTCACCACCCGGGGCACCAGATGTGCACATATAACAGTCATCACCGGGGGGCACCAGATGTGCTCATATAACAGTCACCACCGGGGGGGCACCAGATCTGCTCATATAACAGTCACCACTGGGGGCATCAGATCTGCAGATATAGCAGTCACCACAGGGGGGGTGGGCATCAGATGTTCTCATATAGCAGTCACCACCGGGGGGCACCAGATGTGCTCAAATAACAGTCACCACCAGGGGGCACCAGATGTGCAGATATAACAGTCACCACTGGGGGAAACAGATGTGCAGATATAACAGTCACCACCGGGGGCAACAGTTGTGCTCATATTACAGTCACCACCGGGGGCACCAGATGTGCACATATAACAGTCACCACCGGGGGCACCAGATGTGCACATATAACAGTTACCACTGGGGGCACCAGATGTTCACATATAACAGTCACCACCGCGGGGCACCAGATGTGCTCATATAACAATCACCACCGGGGGCACCACATGTGCACATATAACAGTCACCACAGGGGGGCACCAGATGTGCTCATATAACAGTCACCACTGGGGGGCACCAGATGTGCTCATATAACAGTCACCACCGGGGGGCATCAGATGTGCTCATTTAACAGTCACCACCGCGGGAAACAAATGTGCTCATATAACAGTCACCACCAGGGGGCACCCGATGTGCTCATATAACAGTCACCACCGGGGGGCACCAGATGTGCTCATATAACAGTCACCACCGGGGGCACCAGAGGTGCATATATAACAGTCACCACCGGGGGGGGGCACCAGATGTGCTCATATAACAGTCACCACCGGGGGCATCAGATGTTCTCATATAACAGTCACCACCGGGGGGCACCAGATGTGCTCATATAACAGTCACCACCGGGGGCATCAGATGTTCTCATATAACAGTCACCACCGGGGGGGGCACCAGATGTGCACATATAACAGTCACCACCGGGGGGCACCAGATGTGCTCATATATCAGTCACCACCAGGGGGCACCAGATGTGCTCATATAACAGTCACCACAGGGGAGGCACCAGATGTGCTCATATAACAGTCACCTCCGGGGGCACCAGATGTGCTCATATAACAGTCACCACCCGGAGCACCAGATGTGCTCATATAACAGTCACCACCGGGGGGGCACCAGATGTGCTCATATAACAGTCATCACCGGGGGCACCAGATGTGCTCATATAACAGTTACCACCCGGAGCACCAGATGTGCACATATAACAGTCACCACCGGGGGGGCACCAGATGTGCTCATATAACAGTCACCACCGGGGGCATCAGATCTGCAGATATAGCAGTCACCACAGTGGGGGTGGGCATCAGATGTTCTCATATAGAAGTCACCACCGGGGGGCACCAGATGTTCTCAAATAACAGTCACCACCAGGGGGCACCAGATGTGCAGATATAACAGTCACCACTGGGGGAAACAGATGTGCAGATATAACAGTCACCACCGGGGGCAACAGTTGTGCTCATATTACAGTCACCACCGGGGGCACCAGATGTGCACATATAACAGTCACCACCGGGGGCATCAGATGTGCACATATAACAGTCACCACCGGGGGCACCAGATGTTCACATATAACAGTCGCCACCGGGGGCACCAGATGTTCACATATAATAGTCACTACTGGGGGGCACCAGATGTGCTCATATAACAGTCACCACCGGGGGGCACCAGATGTGCTCATATAACAGTCACCACCGCGGGGCACCAGATGTGCACATATAACAGTCACCACCGGGGGCACCAGATGTTCACATATAATAGTCACCACCGGGGGGCACCAGATGTGCTCATATAACAGTCACCACCGGGGGTAACAGATGTGCTCATATAACAGTCACCACGAGGGGGCACCAGATGTCCAGATATAACAGTCACCACCGGTGTGGGCACCAGATGTGCTCATATAACAGTCACCACCGGGGGGCACCAGTTGTGCTCATATTTCAGTCACCACCGGGGGTCACCAGACGTGCACATATAACAGTCACCACTGGGGGAAAGAGATGTGCAGGTATAACAGTCACCACCGGAGGGCACCAGATGTGCTCATATAACAGTCACCACGAGGGGGCACCAGATGTGCACATATAACTGTCACCACCGGGGGGCACCAGATGTGCACATATACAGTCACCACCGGGGGCACCAGATGTGCTCATATAACAGTCACCACCAGGGGCATCATATGTGCACATATAAGTCATCACCAGGGGGCACCAGTTGTGCTCATGTAACAGTCACCACCGGGGGCACCAGATGTGCTCATATAACAGTCACCACCGGGGGCACCAGATGTGCTCATATAACAGTCACCACCGGGGCACCAGATGTGCTCATATAACAGTCACCACCGGGGGTCACCAGATGTGCACATATAACAGTCACCACAGGGGGGCACCAGATGTGCTCATATAACAATCACCACCGGGGGCACCACATGTGCACATATAACAGTCACCACAGGGGGGCACCAGATGTGCTCATATAACAGTCACCACTGGGGGGCACCAGATGTGCTCATATAACAGTCACCACCGGGGGGCATCAGATGTGCTCATTTAACAGTCACCACCGCGGGAAACAAATGTGCTCATATAACAGTCACCACCGGGGGGCACCAGATGTGCTCATATAACAGTCACCACCGGGGGGCACCAGATGTGCTCATATAACAGTCACCACCGGGGGCACCAGAGGTGCATATATAACAGTCACCACCGGGGGGGGGCACCAGATGTGCTCATATAACAGTCACCACCGGGGGCATCAGATGTTCTCATATAACAGTCACCACCGGGGGGCACCAGATGTGCTCATATAACAGTCACCACCGGGGGCATCAGATGTTCTCATATAACAGTCACCACCGGGGGGGGCACCAGATGTGCACATATGACAGTCACCACCGGGGGGCACCCGATGTGCTCATATATCAGTCACCACCAGGGGGCACCAGATGTGCTCATATAACAGTCACCACAGGGGAGGCACCAGATGTGCTCATATAACACTCACCTCCGGGGGCACCAGATGTGCTCATATAACAGTCACCACCCGGAGCACCAGATGTGCTCATATAACAGTCACCACCGGGGGGGCACCAGATGTGCTCATATAACAGTCACCACCGGGGGGGCACCAGATGTGCTCATATAACAGTCACCACCGGGGGCACCAGATGTGCTCATATAACAGTCATCACCGGGGGGCACCAGATGTGCTCATATAACAGTCATCACCGGGGGCACCAGATGTGCTCATATAACAGTCACCACCCGGAGCACCAGATGAGCACATATAACAGTCACCACCGGGGGGGCACCAGATGTGCTCATATAACAGTCACCACCGGGGGCATCAGATCTGCAGATATAGCAGTCACCACAGTGGGGGTGGGCATCAGATGTTCTCATATAGAAGTCACCACCGGGGGGCACCAGATGTTCTCAAATAACAGTCACCACCAGGGGGCACCAGATGTGCAGATATAACAGTCACCACTGGGGGAAACAGATGTGCAGATATAACAGTCACCACCGGGGGCAACAGTTGTGCTCATATTACAGTCACCACCGGGGGCACCAGATGTGCACATATAACAGTCACCACCGGGGGCATCAGATGTGCACATATAACAGTCACCACCGGGGGCACCAGATGTTCACATATAACAGTCGCCACCGGGGGCACCAGATGTTCACATATAATAGTCACCACTGGGGGGCACCAGATGTGCTCATATAACAGTCACCACCGGGGGGCACCAGATGTGCTCATATAACAGTCACCACCGGGGGGCACCAGATGTGCACATATAACAGTCACCACCGGGGGCACCAGATGTTCACATATAATAGTCACCACCGGGGGGCACCAGATGTGCTCATATAACAGTCACCACCGGGGGTAACAGATGTGCTCATATAACAGTCACCACGAGGGGGCACCAGATGTCCAGATATAACAGTCACCACCGGTGTGGGCACCAGATGTGCTCATATAACAGTCACCACCGGGGGGCACCAGTTGTGCTCATATTTCAGTCACCACCGGGGGGCACCAGACGTGCACATATAACAGTCACCACTGGGGGAAAGAGATGTGCAGGTATAACAGTCACCACCGGAGGGCACCAGATGTGCTCATATAACAGTCACCACGAGGGGGCACCAGATGTGCACATATAACTGTCACCACCGGGGGGCACCAGATGTGCACATATACAGTCACCACCGGGGGCACCAGATGTGCTCATATAACAGTCACCACCAGGGGCATCATATGTGCACATATAAGTCATCACCAGGGGGCACCAGTTGTGCTCATGTAACAGTCACCACCGGGGGCACCAGATGTGCTCATATAACAGTCACCACCGGGGGCACCAGATGTGCTCATATAACAGTCACCACCGGGGCACCAGATGTGCTCATATAACAGTCACCACCGGGGGTCACCAGATGTGCACATATAACAGTCACCACAGGGGGGCACCAGATGTGCTCATATAACAATCACCACCGGGGGCACCACATGTGCACATATAACAGTCACCACAGGGGGGCACCAGATGTGCTCATATAACAGTCACCACTGGGGGGCACCAGATGTGCTCATATAACAGTCACCACCGGGGGGCATCAGATGTGCTCATTTAACAGTCACCACCGCGGGAAACAAATGTGCTCATATAACAGTCACCACCGGGGGGCACCAGATGTGCTCATATAACAGTCACCACCGGGGGGCACCAGATGTGCTCATATAACAGTCACCACCGGGGGCACCAGAGGTGCATATATAACAGTCACCACCGGGGGGGGCACCAGATGTGCTCATATAACAGTCACCACCGGGGGCATCAGATGTTCTCATATAACAGTCACCACCGGGGGGCACCAGATGTGCTCATATAACAGTCACCACCGGGGGCATCAGATGTTCTCATATAACAGTCACCACCGGGGGGGGCACCAGATGTGCACATATAACAGTCACCACCGGGGGGCACCAGATGTTCTCATATATCAGTCACCACCAGGGGGCACCAGATGTGCTCATATAACAGTCACCACAGGGGGGGGCACCAGATGTGCTCATATAACAGTCACCACCCGGGGCACCAGATGTGCTCATATAACAGTCACCACTGGGGGGGCACCAGATGTGCTCATATAACAGTCACCACCGGGGGCATCAGATGTCCTCATATAACAGTCACCACCGGGGTTCACCAGATATGCTCATATAACAGTCACCACCGGGGGCATCAGATGTTCTCATATAACAGACACCACCAGGGGGGGCACCAGATGTGCACATATAACAGTCACCACCGGGGGGCACCAGATGTGCTCATATATCAGTCACCACCAGGGGGCACCAGATGTGCTCATATAACAGTCACCACAGGGGGGGGCACCAGATGTGCTCATATAACAGTCACCACCTGGGGCACCAGATGAGCTCATATAACAGTCACCACCGGGGGAACCAGATGTGCACATATAACAGTCACCACCCGGGGCACCAGATGTGCACATATAACAGTCATCACCGGGGGGCACCAGATGTGCTCATATAACAGTCACCACCGGGGGGGCACCAGATGTGCTCATATAACAGTCACCACTGGGGGCATCAGATCTGCAGATATAGCAGTCACCACAGGGGGGATGGGCATCAGATGTTCTCATATAGCAGTCACCACCGGGGGGCTCCAGATGTGCTCAAATAACAGTCACCACCAGGGGGCACCAGATGTGCAGATATAACAGTCACCACTGGGGGAAACAGATGTGCAGATATAACAGTCACCACCGGGGGCAACAGTTGTGCTCATATTACAGTCACCACCGGGGGCACCAGATGTGCACATATAACAGTCACCACCGGGGGCACCAGATGTGCACATATAACAGTCACCACTGGGGGCACCAGATGTTCACATATAACAGTCACCACCGCGGGGCACCAGATGTGCTCATATAACAATCACCACCGGGGGCACCACATGTGCACATATAACAGTCACCACAGGGGGGCACCAGATGTGCTCATATAACAGTCACCACTGGGGGGCACCAGATGTGCTCATATAACAGTCACCACCGGGGGGCATCAGATGTGCTCATTTAACAGTCACCACCGCGGGAAACAAATGTGCTCATATAACAGTCACCACCGGGGGGCACCCGATGTGCTCATATAACAGTCACCACCGGGGGGCACCAGATGTGCTCATATAACAGTCACCACCGGGGGCACCAGAGGTGCATATATAACAGTCACCACCGGGGGGGGCACCAGATGTGCTCATATAACAGTCACCACCGGGGGCATCAGATGTTCTCATATAACAGTCACCACCGGGGGGCACCAGATGTGCTCATATAACAGTCACCACCGGGGGCATCAGATGTTCTCATATAACAGTCACCACCGGGGGGGGCACCAGATGTGCACATATAACAGTCACCACCGGGGGGCACCAGATGTGCTCATATATCAGTCACCACCAGGGGGCACCAGATGTGCTCATATAACAGTCACCACAGGGGAGGCACCAGATGTGCTCATATAACAGTCACCTCCGGGGGCACCAGATGTGCTCATATAACAGTCACCACCCGGAGCACGAGATGTGCTCATATAACAGTCACCACCGGGGGGGCACCAGATGTGCTCATATAACAGTCACCACCGGGGGGGGCACCAGATGTGCTCATATAACAGTCACCACCGGGGGCACCAGATGTGCTCATATAACAGTCATCACCGGGGGGCACCAGATGTGCTCATATAACAGTCATCACCGGGGGCACCAGATGTGCTCATATAACAGTCACCACCCGGGGCACCAGATGTGCACATATAACAGTCACCACCGGGGGGGCACCAGATGTGCTCATATAACAGTCACCACCGGGGGCATCAGATCTGCAGATATAGCAGTCACCACAGTGGGGGTGGGCATCAGATGTTCTCATATAGAAGTCACCACCGGGGGGCACCAGATGTTCTCAAATAACAGTCACCACCAGGGGGCACCAGATGTGCAGATATAACAGTCACCACTGGGGGAAACAGATGTGCAGATATAACAGTCACCACCGGGGGCAACAGTTGTGCTCATATTACAGTCACCACCGGGGGCACCAGATGTGCACATATAACAGTCACCACCGGGGGCATCAGATGTGCACATATAACAGTCACCACCGGGGGCACCAGATGTTCACATATAACAGTCGCCACCGGGGGCACCAGATGTTCACATATAATAGTCACCACTGGGGGGCACCAGATGTGCTCATATAACAGTCACCACCGGGGGGCACCAGATGTGCTCATATAACAGTCACCACCGCGGGGCACCAGATGTGCACATATAACAGTCACCACCGGGGGCACCAGATGTTCACATATAATAGTCACCACCGGGGGCACCAGATGTGCTCATATAACAGTCACCACCGGGGGTAACAGATGTGCTCATATAACAGTCACCACGAGGGGGCACCAGATGTACAGATATAACAGTCACCACCGGTGTGGGCACCAGATGTGCTCATATAACAGTCACCACCGGGGGGCACCAGTTGTGCTCATATTTCAGTCACCACCGGGGGGCACCAGACGTGCACATATAACAGTCACCACTGGGGGAAAGAGATGTGCAGGTATAACAGTCACCACCGGAGGGCACCAGATGTGCTCATATAACAGTCACCACGAGGGGGCACCAGATGTGCACATATAACTGTCACCACCGGGGGGCACCAGATGTGCACATATACAGTCACCACCGGGGGCACCAGATGTGCTCATATAACAGTCACCACCAGGGGCATCATATGTGCACATATAAGTCATCACCAGGGGGCACCAGTTGTGCTCATGTAACAGTCACCACCGGGGGCACCAGATGTGCTCATATAACAGTCACCACCGGGGGCACCAGATGTGCTCATATAACAGTCACCACCGGGGGGCACCAGATGTGCTCATATAACAGTCACCACCGGGGGCACCAGATATGCTCATATAACAGACACCACCGGGGGCATCAGATGTGCTCATATAACAGTCACCACCGAGGGCACCAGCTGTGCTCATATAACAGTCACCACCGAGGGCACCAGATGTGCTCATATAACAGTCACCACCGGGGGCATCAGATGTACTCATATAACAGTCACCACCGAGGGCACCAGATGTGCTCATATAACAGTCACCACCGGGGGCACCAGATGTGCTCATATAACAGTCACCACCGGGGGGCACCAGATGTGCACATATAACAGTCACCACCGAGGGCACCAGATGTGCTCATATAACAGACACCACCGGGGGCACCAGATGTGCACATATAACAGTCACCACCGGGGGCACCAGATGTGATCATATAACAGTCACCACCGGGGGCACCAGATGTGCTCATATAACAGTCACCACCGGGGGCATCAGATGTGCACATATAACAGTCACCACCGGGGGCACCAGATGTGCTCATATAACAGTCACCACCGGGGGCACCAGATGTGCTCATATAACAGTCACCACCGAGGGCACCAGATGTGCTCATATAACAATCTACACCGGGGTCACCAGATATGCACATATAACAGTCACCACCGGGGGGCACCAGATGTGCTCATGTAACAATCACCACCGGGGGCACCAGATGTGCTCATATAACAGTCACCACCGGGGGGCACCAGATGTGCACATATAACAGTCACCACCGGGGGCACCAGATATGCTCATATAACAGTCACCACTGGGGGGCACCAGATGTACTCATATAACAGTCACCACCGGGGGGCACCAGATGTGCTCATATAACAGTCACCACCGGGGGGCAACAGATGTGCACATATAACAGTCACCACCGGGGGGCACCAGATGTGCTCATATAACAATCACCACCGTGGGCATCAGATGTGCTCATATAACAGTCCCACCGGGGGGCACCAGATGTGCTCATATAACAGTCACCACTGGGGGGCACCAGATGTGCTCATATAACAGTCACCACCGGGGGGCACCAGATGTGCACATATAACAGTCACCACCGGGGGCACCAGATGTGCTCATATAACAATCACCACCGGGGGGCACCAGATGTGCACATATAACAGTCACCACCGGGGGGCAACAGATGTGCTCATATAACAGTCACCACTGGGGGGCACCAGATGTGCTCATATAACAGTCACCACCGGGGGGCGTCAGATGTGCTCATATAACAGTCACCACCGGGGGAAACAAATGTGCTCATATAACAGTCACCACCGGGGGGCACCAGATGTGCTCATATAACAGTCACCACCAGGGGGCACCAGATGTGCTCATATAACAGTCACCACCAGGGGCACCAGAGGTGCATATATAACAGTCACCACCGGGGGGGGGCACCAGATGTGCTCATATAACAGTCACCACCGGGGGCATCAGATGTTCTCATATAACAGTCACCACCGGGGGGCACCAGATGTGCTCATATAATAGTCACCACCGGGGGGGGCACCAGATGTGCACATATAACAGTCACCACCGGGGGGGGCACCAGATGTGCACATATAAAAGTCACCACCGGGGGGCACCAGATGTGCTCATATATCAGTCACCACCAGGGGGCACCAGATGTGCTCATATAACAGTCACCACCGGGGGCACCAGATGTGCTCATATAACAGTCACCACCGGGGCACCAGATGTGCTCATATAACAGTCACCACCGGAGGTCACCAGATGTGCACATATAACAGTCACCACCGGGGGTCACCAGATGTGCTCATATAACAATCACCACCGGGGGCACCACATGTGCATATATAACAGTCACCACAGGGGGGCACCAGATGTGCTCATATAACAGTCACCACGGGGGGGGCACCAGATGTGCTCATATAACAGTCACCACCGGGGGGCATCAGATGTGCTCATTTAACAGTCACCACCGCGGGAAACAAATGTGCTCATATAACAGTCACCACCGGGGGGCACCAGATGTGCTCATATAACAGTCACCACCGGGGGGCACCAGATGTGCTCATATAACAGTCACCACCGGGGGCACCAGAGGTGCATATATAACAGTCACCACCGGGGGGGGAACCAGATGTGCTCATATAACAGTCACCACCGGGGGCATCAGATGTTCTCATATAACAGTCACCACCGGGGGGCACCAGATGTGCTCATATAACAGTCACCACCGGGGGCATCAGATGTTCTCATATAACAGTCACCACCGGGGGGGGCACCAGATGTGCACATATAACAGCCACCACCGGGGGGCACCAGATGTGCTCATATATCAGTCACCACCAGGGGGCACCAGATGTGCTCATATAACAGTCACCACAGGGGGGGGCACCAGATGTGCTCATATAACAGTCACCTCCGGGGGCACCAGATGAGCTCATATAATAGTCACCACCCGGGGCACCAGATGTGATCATATAACAGTCACCACCGAGGGGCACCAGATGTGCTCATATAACAGTCATCACCGGGGGGCACCAGATGTGCTCATATAACAGTCACCACCGAGGGGCACCAGATGTGCTCATATAACAGTCATCACCGGGGGGCACCAGATGTGCTCATATAACAGTCACCACCGGGGGCACCAGATGTGCACATATAACAGTCACCACCCGGGGCACCAGATGTGCTCATATAACAGTCACCACCGGGGGCACCAGATGTGCTCATATAACAGTCATCACCGGGGGGCACCAGATGTGCTCATATAACAGTCACCACCGGGGGGGCACCAGATGTGCTCATATAACAGTCACCACCCGGGGCACGAGATGTGCTCATATAACAGTCACCACCGGGGGCACCAGATGTGCTCATATAACAGTCACCACCGGGGGCATCAGATGTACTCATATAACAGTCACCACCGAGGGCACCAGATGTGCTCATATAACAGTCACCACCGGGGGCACCAGATGTGCTCATATAACAGTCACCACCGGGGGGCACCAGATGTGCACATATAACAGTCACCACCGAGGGCACCAGATGTGCTCATATAACAGACACCACCGGGGGCACCAGATGTGCTCATATAACAGTCACCACCGGGAGGCACCAGATGTGCTCATATAACAGTCACCACCGGGGGCACCAGATGTGCTCATATAACAGTCACCACCGGGGGGCACCAGATGTGCACATATAACAGTCACCACCGGGGGAACCAGATGTGCTCATATAACAGTCACCACCTGGGGCACCAGATGTGCTCATATAACAGTCACCACCGGGGGCATCAGATGTGCACATATAACAGTCACCACCGGGGGCACCAGATGTGCTCATATAACAGTCACCACCGGGGGCACCAGATGTTCTCATATAACAGTCACCACCGAGGGCACCAGATGTGCTCATATAACAGTCACCACCGGGGGCACCAGATGTGCACATATAACAGTCACCACCGGGGGGCACCAGATGTGCTCATATAACAATCTCCACCGGGGTCACCAGATATGCACATATAACAGTAACCACCGGGGGGCACCAGATGTGCTCATGTAACAATCACCACCGGGGGCACCAGATGTGCTCATAGAACAGTCACCACCGGGGGGCACCAGATGTGCACATATAACAGTCACCACCGGGGGCACCAGATATGCCCATATAACAGTCACCACTGGGGGGCACCAGATGTGCTCATATAACAGTCACCACCGGGGGGCACCAGATGTGCTCATATAACAGTCACCACCGGGGGGCACCAGATGTGCACATATAACAGTCACCACCGGGGGGCACCAGATGTGCTCATATAACAATCACCACCGTGGGCATCAGATGTGCTCATATAACAGTCCCACCGGGGGGCACCAGATGTGCTCATATAACAGTCACCACTGGGGGGCACCAGATGTGCTCATATAACAGTCACCACCGGGGGTCACCAGATGTGCACATATAACAGTCACCACCGGGGGGCACCAGATGTGCTCATATAACAATCACCACCGGGGGGCACCAGATGTGCACATATAACAGTCACCACCGAGGGCACCAGATGTGCTCATATAACAGTCACCACTGGGGGGCACCAGATGTGCTCATATAACAGTCACCACCGGGAGGCACCAGATGTGCTCATATAACAGTCACCACGGGGGCACCAGATGTGCTCATATAACAATCACCACCGGGGGGCACCAGATGTGCACATATAACAGTCACCACCGGGGGCACCAGATGTGCTCATATAACAGTCACCACCGGGGGCACCAGATGTGCTCATATAACAGTCACCACCGGGGGCATCAGATGTGCACATATAACAGTCACCACCGGGGGCACCAGATGTGCTCATATAACAGTCACCACCGGGGGCACCAGATGTGCTCATATAACAGTCACCACCGAGGGCACCAGATGTGCTCATATAACAGTCACCACCGGGGGCACCAGATGTGCTCATATAACAGTCACCACCGGGGGCACCAGATGTGCACATATAACAGTCACCACCTGGGGCACCAGATGTGCTCATATAACAGTCACCACCGGGGGCACCAGATGTGCTCATATAACAGTCACCACCGAGGGCACCAGATGTTCTCATATAACAGTCTCCACCGGGGGGCACCAGATGTACTCATATAACCGTCACCACCGGGGGCACCAGATGTGCTCATATAACAGTCACCACCGGGGGCACCAGATGTGCTCATATTACAGTCACCACCGGGGGGCACCAGATGTGCTCATATAACAGTCATCATCGGGGGCACCAGATGTGCACATATAACAGTCATCACCAGGGGGCACCAGATGTGCTCATATAACAGTCACCACCGGGGGAAACAGATGTGTTCATATAACAGTTACCTCCGGGGGCACCAGATGTGCTCATACAACAATCACCACCGGGGGCACCAGATGTGCTCATATAACAGTCACCACCAGGGGGGCATCAGATGTGCTCATATAACAGTCACCACCCGGGGCACCAGATGTGCACATATAACAGTCACCACCGTGGGGGCACCAGATGTGCTCATATAACAGTCACCATCGGGGGGGCACCAGATGTGCTCATATAACAGTCACCACTGGGGGGCACCAGATGTGCTCATATAACAGTCAACACCGGGGGGCACCAGATGTGCTCATATAACAGTCACCACCGGGGGGGAAACAGATGTGCTCATATAACAATCACCACCGGGGGGCACCAGATGTGCACATATAAAAGTCACCACTGGGGGGCACCAGATGTGCTCATATAACAGTCACCACTGGGGGGCACCAGATGTGCTCATATAACAGTCACCACCGGGGGGCATCAGATGTGCTCATATAACAGTCACCACCGCGGGAAACAAATGTGCTCATATAACAGTCACCACCGGGGGGCACCAGATGTGATCATATAACAGTCACCACCGGGGGGCACCAGATGTGCTCAGATAACAGTCACCACCGGGGGCACCAGAGGTGCATATATAGCAGTCACCACCGGGGGGGGCACAAGATGTGCTCATATAACAGTCACCACCGGGGGCATCAGATGTTCTCATATAACAGTCACCACCGGGGGGCACCAGATGTGCTCATATAACAGTCACCACCGGGGGCATCAGATGTTCTCATATAACAGTCACCACCGGGGGGGTACCAGATGTGAACATATAACAGTCACCACCGGTAGTGGCACCAGATGTGCACATATAACAGTCACCACCAGGGGGCACCAGATGTGCTCATATAACAGTCACCACAGGGGGGGCACCAGATGTGCTCATATAACAGTCACCACCGGGGGGGCACCAGATGTGCTCAAATAACAGTCACCACCAGGGGGCATCAGATGTGCAGATATAACAGTCACCACTGGGGGAAACAGATGTGCATATATAACAGTCACCACCGGGGGCAACAGATGTGCTCATATAACAGTCACCACCGGGGGGCACCAGTTGTGCTCATATTACAGTCACCACCGGGGGCACCAGATGTGCACATATAACAGTCACCACCGGGGGCACCAGATGTGCACATATAACAGTAACCACCGGGGGGCACCAGATGTGCTCATATAACAGTCACCACCGGGGGGCACCAGATGTGCTCATATAACAGTCACCACCGGGGGCACCAGATGTGCACATATAACAGTCATCACCGGGGGCACCAGATGTTCACATATAACAGTCACCACCGGGGGGCAACAGATGTGCTCCTATAACAGTCACCTTCGGGGGCACCAGATGTGCTCATATAACAGTCACCACCGGGGGCACCAGATGTGCTCATATAACAGTCACCACCGGGGGGGCACCAGATGTGCTCATATAACAGTCACCACAGGGGGGGGCACCAGATGTGCTCATATAACAGTCACCTCCGTGGGCACCAGATGTGCTCATATAACAGTCACCACCGGGGGGCACCAGATGTGCACATAAAACAGTCACCACCGGGAGGGCACCAGATGTGCTCATATAAATGTCACCACCGGGGGGCACCAGATGTGCTCAAATAACAGTCACCACCAGGGGGCACCAGATGTGCAGATATAACAGTCACCACTGGGGGAAACAGATGTGCAGATATAACAGTCACCACCGGGGGCAACAGATGTGCTCATATAACAGTCACAACCGGGGGGCACCAGTTGTGCTCATATTACAGTCACCACCGGGGGCACCAGATGTGCACATATAACAGTCACCACCGGGGGCACCAGATGTGCACATATAACAGTCACCACCGGGGGGCACCAGATGTGCTCATATAACAGTCACCACCGGGGGCACCAGATGTGCACATATAACAGTCACCACCGGGGGGCACCAGATGTGCTCATATAACAGTCACCACCGGGGGCACCAGATGTGCACATATAACAGTCATCACCGGGGGCACCAGATGTTCACATATAACAGTCACCACCGCGGGGCACCAAATGTGCTCATATAACAGTCACCACCGGGGGGCACCAGATGTGCTCATATAACAGTCACCACCGCGGGGCACCAGATGTGCACATATAACAGTCACCACCGGGGGCACCAGATGTTCACATATAATAGTCACCACCGGGGGGCACCAGATGTGCTCATATAACAGTCACCACCGGGGGGCACCAGATGTGCTCATATAACAGTCACCACCGCGGGGCACCAGATGTGCACATATAACAGTGACCACCGGGGGCACCAGATGTTCACATATAATAGTCACCACCGGGGGGCACCAGATGTGCTCATATAACAGTCACCACCGCGGGGCACCAGATGTGCACATATAACAGTGACCACCGGGGGCACCAGATGTGCACATATAACAGTCACCACCGGGGGGGGGGGCACCAGATTTGCACATATAACAGTCACCACCGGGGGCATCAGATGTGCTCATATAACTATCACGACCGGGGGCACCAGATGTGCACATATTACAGTCACCACCGGGGGCACCAGATGTGCACATATAACTGTCACCACCGGGGGCACCAGATGTGCACATATTACAGTCACCACCGGGGGCACCAGATGTGCTCATATAACAGTCACCACCGGGGGGCACCAGATGTGCACATATAACAGTCACCACCGGGGGCACCAGATGTGCTCATATAACAATCACCACCGGGGGCACCAGATGTGCTCATATAACAGTCACCACCGGGGGCACCAGATGTGCTCATATAACAGTCGCCACCGGGGGCATCAGATGTGCACATATAACAGTCGCCACCGGGGGGCACCAGATGTGCTCATATAACAGTTACCATTGGGGGCACCAGATGTTCACATATAACAGTCACCACTGGGGGGCACCAGATGTGCACATATAACAGTCACCACCGGGGGGCACCAGATGTGCTCATATAACAGTCACCACCGGGGAACCAGATGTGCTCATATATCAGTCAACACTGGGGGGCATCAGATGTACTCATATAACAGTCACCACAGGGGGCACCAGATGTGCTCATATAACAGTCACCACCGGGGGCACCAGATGTGCTCATATAACAGTCATCACCAGGGGGCACCAGTTGTGCTCATATAACAGTCACCACCGGGGGGGGCACCAGATGTGCTCATATAACAGTCACCACCGGGGGAAACAGATGTGCAGATATAACAGTCACCACCGGGGGCACCAGATGTGCTCATATAACAGTCACACCGGGGGCACCAGATGTGCACATATAACAGTCACCACCGGGGGCACCAGATGTGCTCATATAACAGTCACCACCGGGGGAACCAGATGTGCACATATAACAGTCACCACCGGGGGGCACCAGATGTGCTCATATAACAGTCACCTCCGGGGGCACCAGATGTGATCATATAACAGTCACCACCGCGGGGCACCAGATGTGCACATATAACAGTCACCACCGGGGGCACCAGATGTTCACATATAATAGTCACCACCGGGGGGCACCAGATGTGCTCATATAACAGTCACCACCGGGGGTAACAGATGTGCTCATATAACAGTCACCACGAGGGGGCACCAGATGTACAGATATAACAGTCACCACCGGTGTGGGCACCAGATGTGCTCATATTTCAGTCACCACCGGGGGGCACCAGACGTGCACATATAACAGTCACCACTGGGGGAAAGAGATGTGCAGGTATAACAGTCACAACCGGAGGGCACCAGATGTGCTCATATAACAGTCACCACGAGGGGGCACAAGATGTGCACATATAACTGTCACCACCGGGGGGCACCAGATGTGCACATATACAGTCACCACCGGGGGCACCAGATGTGCACATATAACAGTCACCACCGGGGGCACCAGATGTGCTCATATAACAGTCACCACCAGGGGCATCAGATGTGCACATATAACAGTCATCACCAGGGGGCACCAGTTGTGCTCATGTAACAGTCACCACCGGGGGCACCAGATGTGCTCATATAACAGTCACCACCGGGGGCACCAGATGTGCTCATATAACAGTCACCACCGGGGGGCACCAGATGTGCTCATATAACAGTCACCACCGGGGGCACCAGATGTGCTCATATAACAGTCACCACCGGGGGCACCAGATGTGCTCATATAACAGTCACGACCGAGGGCACCAGCTGTGCTCATATAACAGTCACCACCGAGGGCACCAGATGTGCTCATATAACAGTCACCACCGGGGGCATCAGATGTACTCATATAACAGTCACCACCGAGGGCACCAGATGTGCTCATATAACAGTCACCACCGGGGGCACCAGATGTGCTCATATAACAGTCACCACCGGGGGGCACCAGATGTGCTCATATAACAGTCACCTCCGTGGGCACCAGATGTGATCATATAACAGTCACCACCGCGGGGCACCAGATGTGCACATATAACAGTCACCACCGGGGGCACCAGATGTTCACATATAATAGTCACCACCGGGGGGCACCAGATGTGCTCATATAACAGTCAACACCGGGGGTAACAGATGTGCTCATATAACAGTCACCACGAGGGGGCACCAGATGTACAGATATAACAGTCACCACCGGTGTGGGCACCAGATGTGCTCATATTTCAGTCACCACCGGGGGGCACCAGACGTGCACATATAACAGTCACCACTGGGGGAAAGAGATGTGCAGGTATAACAGTCACCACCGGAGGGCACCAGATGTGCTCATATAACAGTCACCACGAGGGGGCACAAGATGTGCACATATAACTGTCACCACCGGGGGGCACCAGATGTGCACATATACAGTCACCACCGGGGGCACCAGATGTGCACATATAACAGTCACCACCGGGGGCACCAGATGTGCTCATATAACAGTCACCACCAGGGGCATCAGATGTGCACATATAACAGTCATCACCAGGGGGCACCAGTTGTGCTCATGTAACAGTCACCACCGGGGGCACCAGATGTGCTCATATAACAGTCACCACCGGGGGCACCAGATGTGCTCATATAACAGTCACCACCGGGGGGCACCAGATGTGCTCATATAACAGTCACCACCGGGGGCACCAGATGTGCTCATATAACAGTCACCACCGGGGGCACCAGATGTGCACATATAACAGTCACGACCGAGGGCACCAGCTGTGCTCATATAACAGTCACCACCGAGGGCACCAGATGTGCTCATATAACAGTCACCACCGGGGGCATCAGATGTACTCATATAACAGTCACCACCGAGGGCACCAGATGTGCTCATATAACAGTCACCACCGGGGGGCACCAGATGTGCTCATATAACAGTCACCACCGGGGGGCACCAGATGTGCACATATAACAGTCACCACCGAGGGCACCAGATGTGCTCATATAACAGACACCACCGGGGGCACCAGATGTGCACATATAACAGTCACCACCGGGGGCACCAGATGTGCTCATATAACAGTCACCACCGGGGGCACCAGATGTGCTCATATAACAGTCACCACCGAGGGCACCAGATGTGCTCATATAACAATCTCCACCGGGGTCACCAGATATGCACATATAACAGTCACCACCGGGGGGCACCAGATGTGCTCATGTAACAATCACCACCGGGGGCACCAGATGTGCTCATATAACAGTCACCACCGGGGGGCAACAGATGTGCACATATAACAGTCACCACCGGGGGCACCAGATATGCTCATATAACAGTCACCACTGGGGGGCACCAGATGTGCTCATATAACAGTCACCACCGCGGGGCACCAGATGTGCTCATATAACAGTCACCACCGGGGGGCACCAGATGTGCACATATAACAGTCACCACCGGGGGGCACCAGATGTGCTCATATAACAATCACCACCGTGGGCATCAGATGTGCTCATATAACAGTCACCACCGGGGGGGGCACCAGATGTGCACATATAACAGCCACCACCGGGGGGCACCAGATGTGCTCATATATCAGTCACCACCAGGGCGCACCAGATGTGCTCATATAACAGTCACCACAGGGGGGGGCACCAGATGTGCTCATATAACAGTCACCTCCGGGGGCACCAGATGTGCTCATATAACAGTCACCACCCGGGGCACCAGATGTGCTCATATAACAGTCACCACGGGGGAGCACCAGATGTGCTCATATAACAGTCACCACCGAGGGGCACCAGATGTGCTCATATAACAGTCATCACCGGGGGGCACCAGATGTGCTCATATAACAGTCACCACCGGGGGGGCACCAGATGTGCTCATATAACAGTCACCACCCGGGGCACCAGATGTGCTCATATAACAGTCACCACCGGGGGCACCAGATGTGCTCATATAACAGTCATCACCGGGGGGCACCAGATGTGCTCATATAACAGTCACCACCGGGGGGGCACCAGATGTGCTCATATAACAGTCACCACCCGGGGCACGAGATGTGCTCATATAACAGTCACCACCGGGGGCACAAGATGTGCTCATATAACAGTCACCACCGGGGGCATCAGATGTACTCATATAACAGTCACCACCGAGGGCACCAGATGTGCTCATATAACAGTCACCACCGGGGGGGCACCAGATGTGCTCATATAACAGTCACCATCGGGGGGGCACCAGATGTGCTCATATAACAGTCACCACTGGGGGGCACCAGATGTGCTCATATAACAGTCAACACCGGGGGGCAAAAGATGTGCTCATATAACAATCACCACCAGAGGGCACCAGATGAGCACATATAAAAGTCACCACTGGGGGGCACCAGATGTGCTCATATAACAGTCACCACTGGGGGGCACCAGATGTGCTCATATAACAGTCACCACCGGGGGGCATCAGATGTGCTCATATAACAGTCACCACCGCGGGAAACAAATGTGCTCATATAACAGTCACCACCGGGGGGCACCAGATGTGATCATATAACAGTCACCACCGGGGGGCACCAGATGTGCTCAGATAACAGTCACCACCGGGGGCACCAGAGGTGCATATATAGCAGTCACCACCGGGGGGGGCACAAGATGTGCTCATATAACAGTCACCACCGGGGGCATGAGATGTTCTCATATAACAGTCACCACCGGGGGGCACCAGATGTGCTCATATAACAGTCACCACCGGGGGCATCAGATGTTCTCATATAACAGTCACCACCGGGGGGGTACCAGATGTGAACATATAACAGTCACCACCGGGGGTGGCACCAGATGTGCACATATAACAGTCACCACCAGGGGGCACCAGATGTGCTCATATAACAGTCACCACAGGGGGGGCACCAGATGTGCTCATATAACAGTCACCACCGGGGGGGCACCAGATGTGCTCAAATAACAGTCACCACCAGGGGGCACCAGATGTGCAGATATAACAGTCACCACTGGGGGAAATAGATGTGCATATATAACAGTCACCACCGGGGGCAACAGATGTGCTCATATAACAGTCACCACCGGGGGGCACCAGTTGTGCTCATATTACAGTCACCACCGGGGGCACCAGATGTGCACATATAACAGTCACCACCGGGGGCACCAGATGTGCACATATAACAGTCACCACCGGGGGGCACCAGATGTGCTCATATAACAGTCACCACCGGGGGGCACCAGATGTGCTCATATAACAGTCACCACCGGGGGCACCAGATGTGCACATATAACAGTCATCACCAGGGGCACCAGATGTTCACATATAACAGTCACCACCGGGGGGCACCAGATGTGCTCATATAACAGTCACCTCCGGGGGCACCAGATGTGCTCATATAACAGTCACCACCGGGGGCACCAGATGTGCTCATATAACAGTCACCACCGGGGGGGCACCAGATGTGCTCATATAACAGTCACCACAGGGGGGGGCACCAGATGTGCTCATATAACAGTCACCTCCGTGGGCACCAGATGTGCTCATATAACAGTCACCACCGGGGGGCACCAGATGTGCACATAAAACAGTCACCACCGGGAGGGCACCAGATGTGCTCATATAAATGTCACCACCGGGGGGCACCAGATGTGCTCAAATAACAGTCACCACCAGGGGGCACCAGATGTGCAGATATAACAGTCACCACTGGGGGAAACAGATGTGCAGATATAACAGTCACCACCGGGGGCAACAGATGTGCTCATATAACAGTCACCACCGGGGGGCACCAGTTGTGCTCATATTACAGTCACCACCGGGGGCACCAGATGTGCACATATAACAGTCACCACCGGGGGCACCAGATGTGCACATATAACAGTCACCACCGGGGGGCACCAGATGTGCTCATATAACAGTCACCACCGGGGGCACCAGATGTGCACATATAACAGTCACCACCGGGGGGCACCAGATGTGCTCATATAACAGTCACCACCGGGGGCACCAGATGTGCACATATAACAGTCATCACCGGGGGCACCAGATGTTCACATATAACAGTCACCACCGCGGGGCACCAAATGTGCTCATATAACAGTCACCACCGGGGGGCACCAGATGTGCTCATATAACAGTCACCACCGCGGGGCACCAGATGTGCACATATAACAGTCACCACCGGGGGCACCAGATGTTCACATATAATAGTCACCACCGGGGGGCACCAGATGTGCTCATATAACAGTCACCACCGGGGGGCACCAGATGTGCTCATATAACAGTCACCACCGCGGGGCACCAGATGTGCACATATAACAGTGACCACCGGGGGCACCAGATGTTCACATATAATAGTCACCACCGGGGGGCACCAGATGTGCTCATATAACAGTCACCACCGCGGGGCACCAGATGTGCACATATAACAGTGACCACCGGGGGCACCAGATGTGCACATATAACAGTCACCACCGGGGGGGGGGGGCACCAGATTTGCACATATAACAGTCACCACCGGGGGCATCAGATGTGCTCATATAACTATCACGACCGGGGGCACCAGATGTGCACATATTACAGTCACCACCGGGGGCACCAGATGTGCACATATAACTGTCACCACCGGGGGCACCAGATGTGCACATATTACAGTCACCACCGGGGGCACCAGATGTGCTCATATAACAGTCACCACCGGGGGGCACCAGATGTGCACATATAACAGTCACCACCGGGGGCACCAGATGTGCTCATATAACAATCACCACCGGGGGCACCAGATGTGCTCATATAACAGTCACCACCGGGGGCACCAGATGTGCTCATATAACAGTCGCCACCGGGGGCATCAGATGTGCACATATAACAGTCGCCACCGGGGGGCACCAGATGTGCTCATATAACAGTTACCATTGGGGGCACCAGATGTTCACATATAACAGTCACCACTGGGGGGCACCAGATGTGCACATATAACAGTCACCACCGGGGGGCACCAGATGTGCTCATATAACAGTCACCACCGGGGGAACCAGATGTGCTCATATATCAGTCACCACCGGGGGGCATCAGATGTACTCATATAACAGTCACCACAGGGGGCACCAGATGTGCTCATATAACAGTCACCACCGGGGGCACCAGATGTGCTCATATAACAGTCATCACCAGGGGGCACCAGTTGTGCTCATATAACAGTCACCACCGGGGGGGGCACCAGATGTGCTCATATAACAGTCACCACCGGGGGAAACAGATGTGCAGATATAACAGTCACCATCGGGGGCACCAGATGTGCTCATATAACAGTCACACCGGGGGCACTAGATGTGCACATATAACAGTCACCACCGGGGGCACCAGATGTGCTCATATAATAGTCACCACCGGGGGAACCAGATGTGCACATATAACAGTCACCACCGGGGGGCACCAGATGTGCTCATATAACAGTCACCTCCGGGGGCACCAGATGTGCTCATATAACAGTCACCTCCGGGGGCACCAGATGTGATCATATAACAGTCACCACCGCGGGGTACCAGATGTGCACATATAACAGTCACCACCGGGGGCACCAGATGTTCACATATAATAGTCACCACCGGGGGGCACCAGATGTGCTCATATAACAGTCACCACCGGGGGTAACAGATGTGCTCATATAACAGTCACCACGAGGGGGCACCAGATGTACAGATATAACAGTCACCACCGGTGTGGGCACCAGATGTGCTCATATTTCAGTCACCACCGGGGGGCACCAGACGTGCACATATAACAGTCACCACTGGGGGAAAGAGATGTGCAGGTATAACAGTCACCACCGGAGGGCACCAGATGTGCTCATAAAACAGTCACCACGAGGGGGCACAAGATGTGCACATATAACTGTCACCACCGGGGGACACCAGATGTGCACATATACAGTCACCACCGGGGGCACCAGATGTGCACATATAACAGTCACCACCGGGGGCACCAGATGTGCTCATATAACAGTCACCACCAGGGGCATCAGATGTGCACATATAACAGTCATCACCAGGGGGCACCAGTTGTGCTCATGTAACAGTCACCACCGGGGGCACCAGATGTGCTCATATAACAGTCACCACCGGGGGCACCAGATGTGCTCATATAACAGTCACCACCGGGGGGCACCAGATGTGCTCATATAACAGTCACCACCGGGGGGCACCAGATGTGCTCCTATAACAGTCACCTCCGGGGGCACCAGATGTGCTCATATAACAGTCACCACCGGGGGCACCAGATGTGCTCATATAACAGTCACCACCGGGGGGGCACCAGATGTGCTCATATAACAGTCACCACAGGGGGGGGCACCAGATGTGCTCATATAACAGTCACCTCCGTGGGCACCAGATGTGCTCATATAACAGTCACCACCGGGGGGCACCAGATGTGCACATAAAACAGTCACCACCGGGAGGGCACCAGATGTGCTCATATAACAGTCACCACTGGGGGGCACCAGATGTGCTCATATAACAGTCAACACCGGGGGGCACCAGATGTGCTCATATAACAGTCACCACCGGGGGGCAACAGATGTGCTCATATAACAATCACCACCGGGGGGCACCAGATGTGCACATATAAAAGTCACCACTGGGGGGCACCAGATGTGCTCATATAACAGTCACCACTGGGGGGCACCAGATGTGCTCATATAACAGTCACCACCGGGGGGCATCAGATGTGCTCATATAACAGTCACCACCGCGGGAAACAAATGTGCTCATATAACAGTCACCACCGGGGGGCACCAGATGTGATCATATAACAGTCACCACCGGGGGGCACCAGATGTGCTCATATAACAGTCACCTCCGGGGGCACCAGATGTGCTCATATAACAGTCACCACCGGGGGGGGCACAAGATGTGCTCATATAACAGTCACCACCGGGGGGGCATCAGATGTGCTCATATAACAGTCACCACAGGGGGAGGCACCAGATGTGCTCATATAACAGTCACCTCCGTGGGCACCAGATGTTCTCATATAACAGTCACCACCGGGGGGCACCAGATGTGCACATAAAACAGTCACCACCGGGAGGGCACCAGATGTGCTCATATAAATGTCACCACCGGGGGTCACCAGATGTGCTCAAATAACAGTCACCACCAGGGGGCACCAGATGTGCAGATATAACAGTCACCACTGGGGGAAACAGATGTGCAGATATAACAGTCACCACCGGGGGCAACAGATGTGCTCATATAACAGTCACCACCGGGGGGCACCAGTTGTGCTCATATTACAGTCACCACCGGGGGCACCAGATGTGCACATATAACAGTCACAACCGGGGGCACCAGATGTGCACATATAACAGTCACCACCGGGGGCACCAGATGTGCACATATAACAGTCACCACCGGGGGGCACCAGATGTGCTCATATAACAGTCACCACCGGGGGCACCAGATGTGCACATATAACAGTCATCACCGGGGGCACCAGATGTTCACATATAACAGTCACCACCGCGGGGCACCAAATGTGCTCATATAACAGTCACCACCGGGCGGCACCAGATGTGCTCATATAACAGTCACCACCGCGGGGCACCAGATGTGCACATATAACAGTCACCACCGGGAGTACCAGATGTTCACATATATTAGTCACCACCGGGGGGCACCAGATGTGCTCATATAACAGTCACCACCGCGGGGCACCAGATGTGCACATATAACAGTGACCACCGGGGGCACCAGATGTTCACATATAATAGTCACCACCGGGGGGCACCAGATGTGCTCATATAACAGTCACCACCGCGGGGCACCAGATGTGCACATATAACAGTGACCACCGGGGGCACCAGATGTGCACATATAACAGTCACCACCGGGGGGGGGGGGCACCAGATTTGCACATATAACAGTCACCACCGGGGGCATCAGATGTGCTCATATAACTATCACGACCGGGGGCACCAGATGTGCACATATTACAGTCACCACCGGGGGCACCAGATGTGCACATATAACTGTCACCACCGGGGGCACCAGATGTGCACATATTACAGTCACCACCGGGGGCACCAGATGTGCTCATATAACAGTCACCACCGGGGGGCACCAGATGTGCACATATAACAGTCACCACCGGGGGCACCAGATGTGCTCATATAACAATCACCACCGGGGGCACCAGATGTGCTCATATAACAGTCACCACCGGGGGCACCAGATGTGCTCATATAACAGTCGCCACCGGGGGGCACCAGATGTGCTCATATAACAGTTACCATTGGGGGCACCAGATGTTCACATATAACAGTCACCACTGGGGGGCACCAGATGTGCACATATAACAGTCACCACCGGGGGGCACCAGATGTGCTCATATAACAGTCACCACCGGGGGAACCAGATGTGCTCATATATCAGTCACCACCGGGGGGCATCAGATGTACTCATATAACAGTCACCACAGGGGGCACCAGATGTGCTCATATAACAGTCACCACCGGGGGCACCAGATGTGCTCATATAACAGTCATCACCAGGGGGCACCAGTTGTGCTCATATAACAGTCACCACCGGGGGGGGCACCAGATGTGCTCATATAACAGTCACCACCGGGGGAAACAGATGTGCAGATATAACAGTCACCATCGGGGGCACCAGATGTGCTCATATAACAGTCACACCGGGGGCAGCAGATGTGCACATATAACAGTCACCACCGGGGGCACCAGATGTGCTCATATAACAGTCACCACCGGGGGGCACCAGATGTGCTCATATAACAGTCACCTCCGGGGGCACCAGATGTGATCATATAACAGTCACCACCGCGGGGCACCAGATGTGCACATATAACAGTCACCACCGGGGGCACCAGATGTTCACATATAATAGTCACCACCGGGGGGCACCAGATGTGCTCATATAACAGTCACCACCGGGGGTAACAGATGTTCTCATATAACAGTCACCACGAGGGGGCACCAGATGTACAGATATAACAGTCACCACCGGTGTGGGCACCAGATGTGCTCATATTTCAGTCACCACCGGGGGGCACCAGACGTGCACATATAACAGTCACCACTGGGGGAAAGAGATGTGCAGGTATAACAGTCACCACCGGAGGGCACCAGATGTGCTCATATAACAGTCACCACGAGGGGGCACAAGATGTGCACATATAACTGTCACCACCGGGGGGCACCAGATGTGCACATATACAGTCACCACCGGGGGCACCAGATGTGCACATATAACAGTCACCACCGGGGGCACCAGATGTGCTCATATAACAGTCACCACCAGGGGCATCAGATGTGCACATATAACAGTCATCACCAGGGGGCACCAGTTGTGCTCATGTAACAGTCACCACCGGGGGCACCAGATGTGCTCATATAACAGTCACCACCGGGGGCACCAGATGTGCTCATATAACAGTCACCACCGGGAGGCACCAGATCTGCTCATATAACAGTCACCACCGGGGGCACCAGATGTGCTCATATAACAGTCACCACCGGGGGCATCAGATGTGCTCATATAACAGTCACCACCGGGGGCACCAGATGTGCTCATATGACAGTCACGACCGAGGGCACCAGCTGTGCTCATATAACAGTCACCACCGAGGGCACCAGATGTGCTCATATAACAGTCACCACCGGGGGCATCAGATGTACTCATATAACAGTCACCACCGAGGGCACCAGATGTGCTCATATAACAGTCACCACCGGGGGCACCAGATGTGCTCATATAACAGTCACCACCGGGCGGCACCAGATGTGCACATATAACAGTCACCACCGAGGGCACCAGATGTGCTCATATAACAGACACCACCGGGGGCACCAGATGTGCACATATAACAGTCACCACCGGGGGCACCAGATGTGCTCATATAACAGTCACCACCGGGGGCACCAGATGTGCTCATATAACAGTCACCACCGAGGGCACCAGATGTGCTCATATAACAATCTCCACCGGGGTCACCAGATATGCACATATAACAGTCACCACCGGGGGGCACCAGATGTGCTCATGTAACAATCACCACCGGGGGGCACCAGATGTGCTCATATAACAGTCACCACCGGGGGGGCACCAGATGTGCACATATAACAGTCACCACCGGGGGGCACCAGATGTGCTCATATAACAATCACCACCGTGGGCATCAGATGTGCTCATATAACAGTCCCACCGGGGGGCACCAGATGTGCTCATATAACAGTCACCACTGGGGGGCACCAGATGTGCTCATATAACAGTCACCACCGGGGGTCACCAGATGTGCACATATAACAGTCACCACCGGGGGGCACCAGATGTGCTCATATAACAATCACCACCGGGGGGCACCAGATGTGCACATATAACAGTCACCACCGAGGGCACCAGATGTGCTCATATAACAGTCACCACTGGGGGGCACCAGATGTGCTCATATAACAGTCACCACCGGGAGGCACCAGATGTGCTCATATAACAGTCACCACCGGGGGGCACCAGATGTGCTCATATAACAATCACCACCGGGGGGCACCAGATGTGCACATATAACAGTCACCACCGGGGGCACCAGATGTGCTCATATAACAGTCACCACCGGGGGCACCAGATGTGCTCATATAACAGTCACCACCGGGGGCATCAGATGTGCACATATAACAGTCACCACCGGGGGCACCAGATGTGCACATATAACAGTCATCACCAGGGGGCACCAGATGTGCTCATATAACAGTCACCACCGGGGAAAACAGATGTGTTCATATAACAGTTACCTCCGGGGGCACCAGATGTGCTCATACAACAATCACCACCGGTGGCACCAGATGTGCTCATATAACAGTCACCACCAGGGGGGCACCAGATGTGCTCATATAACAGTCACCACCCGGGGCACCAGATGTGCACATATAACAGTCACCACCGGGGGGGCACCAGATGTGCACATATAAAAGTCACCACCGGGGGGCACCAGATGTGCTCATATAACAGTCACCATTGGGGGGCACCAGATGTGCTCACATAACAGTCACCACCGGGGGGCATCAGATGTGCTCATATAACAGTCACCACCGCGGGAAACAAATGTGCTCATATAACAGTCACCACCGGGGGGCACCAGATGTGATCATATAACAGTCACCACCGGGGGGCACCAGATGTGCTCAGATAACAGTCACCACCGGGGGCACCAGAGGTGCATATATAGCAGTCACCACCGGGGGGGGCACAAGATGTGCTCATATAACAGTCACCACCGGGGGCATCAGATGTTCTCATATAACAGTCACCACCGGGGGGCACCAGATGTGCTCATATAACAGTCACCACCGGGGGCATCAGATGTTCTCATATAACAGTCACCACCGGGGGGGTACCAGATGTGAACATATAACAGTCACCACCGGTGGTGGCACCAGATGTGCACATATAACAGTCACCACCAGGGGGCACCAGATGTGCTCATATATCAGTCACCACCAGGGGGCACCAGATGTGCTCATATAACAGTCACCACAGGGGGGGCACCAGATGTGCTCATATAACAGTCACCACCGGGGGGCACCAGATGTGCTCAAATAACAGTCACCACCAGGGGGCACCAGATGTGCAGATATAACAGTCACCACTGGGGGAAACAGATGTGCATATATAACAGTCACCACCGGGGGCAACAAATGTGCTCATATAACAGTCACCACCGGGGGGCACCAGTTGTGCTCATATTACAGTCACCACCGGGGGCACCAGATGTGCACATATAACAGTCACCACCGGGGGCACCAGATGTGCACATATAACAGTCACCACCGGGGGGCACCAGATGTGCTCATATAACAGTCACCACCGGGGGCACCATATGTGCACATATAACAGTCATCACCGGGGGCACCAGATGTTCACATATAACAGTCACCACCGGGGGGCACCAGATGAGCTCATATAACAGTCACCTCCGGGGGCACCAGATGTGCTCATATAACAGTCACCACCGGGGGCACCAGATGTGCTCATATAACAGTCACCACCGGGGGGGCACCAGATGTGCTCATGTAACAGTCACCACAGGGGGGGCACCAGATGTGCTCATATAACAGTCACCTCCGTGGGCACCAGATGTGCTCATATAACAGTCACCACCGGGGGGCACCAGATGTGCACATAAAACAGTCACCACCGGGAGGGCACCAGATGTGCTCATATAAAAGTCACCACCGGGGGGCACCAGATGTGCTCAAATAACAGTCACCACCAGGGGGCACCAGATGTGCAGATATAACAGTCACCACTGGGGGAAACAGATGTGCAGATATAACAGTCACCACCGGGGGCAACAGATGTGCTCATATAACAGTCACCACCGGGGGGCACCAGTTGTGCTCATATTACAGTCACCACCGGGGGCACCAGATGTGCACATATAACAGTCACCACCGGGGGCACCAGATGTGCACATATAACAGTCACCACCGGGGGGCACCAGATGTGCTCATATAACAGTCACCACCGGGGGAACCAGATGTGCACATATAACAGTCATCACCGGGGGCACCAGATGTTCACATATAACAGTCACCACCGCGGGGCACCAGATGTGCTCATATAACAGTCACCACCGGGGGGCACCAGATGTGCTCATATAACAGTCACCACCGCGGGGCACCAGATGTGCACATATAACAGTCACCACCGGGGGCACCAGATGTTCACATATAATAGTCACCACCGGGGGGCACCAGATGTGGTCATATAACAGTCACCACCGGGGGGCACCAGATGTGCTCATATAACAGTCACCACCGCGGGGCACCAGATGTGCACATGTAACAGTGACCACCGGGGGCACCAGATGTTCACATATAATAGTCACCACCGGGGGGCACCAGATGTGCTCATATAACAGTCACCACCGCGGGGCACCAGATGTGCACATATAACAGTGACCACCGGGGGCACCAGATGTGCACATATAACAGTCACCACCGGGGGGGGGAGCACCAGATTTGCACATATAACAGTCACCACCGGGGGCATCAGATGTGCTCATATAACTGTCACGACCGGGGGCACCAGATGTGCACATATTACAGTCACCACCGGGGGCACCAGATGTGCACATATAACTGTCACCACCGGGGGCACCAAATGTGCACATATTACAGTCACCACCGGGGGCACCAGATGTGCTCATATAACAGTCACCACCGGGGGCACCAGATGTGCTCATATAACAATCACCACCGGGGGCACCAGATGTGCTCATATAACAGTCACCACCGGGGGCACCAGATGTGCTCATATAACAGTCGCCACCGGGGGCATCAGATGTGCACATATAACAGTCGCCACCGGGGGGCACCAGATGTGCTCATATAACAGTTACCATTGGGGGCACCAGATGTTCACATATAACAGTCACCACTGGGGGGCACCAGATGTGCACATATAACAGTCACCACCGGGGGGCACCAGATGTGCTCATATAACAGTCACCACCGGGGGAACCAGATGTGCTCATATATCAGTCACCACCGGAGGGCATCAGATGTACTCATATAACAGTCACCACAGGGGGCACCAGATGTGCTCATATAACAGTCACCACCGGGGGCACCAGATGTGCTCATATAACAGTCATCACCAGGGGGCACCAGTTGTGCTCATATAACAGTCACCACCGGGGGGGGGCACCAGATGTGCTCATATAACAGTCACCACCGGGGGAAACAGATGTGCAGATATAACAGTAACCATCGGGGGCACCAGATGTGCTCATATAACAGTCACACCGGGGGCACCAGATGTGCACATATAACAGTCACCACCGGGGGCACCAGATGTGCTCATATAACAGTCACCACAGGGGGAACCAGATGTGCACATATAACAGTCACCACCGGGGGGCACCAGATGTGCTCATATAACAGTCACCTCCGGGGGCACCAGATGTGATCATATAACAGTCACCACCGCGGGGCACCAGATGTGCACATATAACAGTCACCACCGGGGGCACCAGATGTTCACATATAATAGTCACCACCGGGGGGCACCAGATGTGCTCATATAACAGTCACCACCGGGGGTAACAGATGTGCTCATATAACAGTCACCACGAGGGTGCACCAGATGTACAGATATAACAGTCACCACCGGTGTGGGCACCAGATGTGCTCATATTTCAGTCACCACCGGAGGGCACCAGACGTGCACATATAACTGTCACCACTGGGGGAAAGAGATGTGCAGGTATAACAGTCACCACCGGAGGGCACCAGATGTGCTCATATAACAGTCACCACGAGGGGGCACCAGATGTGCACATATAACTGTCACCACCGGGGGGCACCAGATGTGCACATATACAGTCACCACCGGGGGCACCAGATGTGCACATATAACAGTCACCACCGGGGGCACCAGATGTGCTCATATAACAGTCACCACCAGGGGCACCAGATGTGCTCATATAACAGTCACCACCGGGGGGCACCAGATGTGCACATAAAACAGTCACCACCGGGAGGGCACCAGATGTGCTCATATAAAAGTCACCACCGGGGGGCACCAGATGTGCTCAAATAACAGTCACCACCAGGGGGCACCAGATGTGCAGATATAACAGTCACCACTGGGGGAAACAGATGTGCAGATATAACAGTCACCACCGGGGGCAACAGATGTGCTCATATAACAGTCACCACCGGGGGGCACCAGTTGTGCTCATATTACAGTCACCACCGGGGGCACCAGATGTGCACATATAACAGTCACCACCGGGGGCACCAGATGTGCACATATAACAGTCACCACCGGGGGGCACCAGATGTGCTCATATAACAGTCACCACCGGGGGCACCAGATGTGCACATATAACAGTCATCACCGGGGGCACCAGATGTTCACATATAACAGTCACCACCGCGGGGCACCAGATGTGCTCATATAACAGTCACCACCGGGGGGCACCAGATGTGCTCATATAACAGTCACCACCGCGGGGCACCAGATGTGCACATATAACAGTCACCACCGGGGGCACCAGATGTTCACATATAATAGTCACCACCGGGGGGCACCAGATGTGGTCATATAACAGTCACCACCGGGGGGCACCAGATGTGCTCATATAACAGTCACCACCGCGGGGCACCAGATGTGCACATATAACAGTGACCACCGGGGGCACCAGATGTTCACATATAATAGTCACCACCGGGGGGCACCAGATGTGCTCATATAACAGTCACCACCGCGGGGCACCAGATGTGCACATATAACAGTGACCACCGGGGGCACCAGATGTGCACATATAACAGTCACCACCGGGGGGGGGGCACCAGATTTGCACATATAACAGTCACCACCGGGGGCATCAGATGTGCTCATATAACTGTCACGACCGGGGGCACCAGATGTGCACATATTACAGTCACCACCGGGGGCACCAGATGTGCACATATAACTGTCACCACCGGGGGCACCAGATGTGCACATATTACAGTCACCACCGGGGGCACCAGATGTGCTCATATAACAGTCACCACCGGGGGCACCAGATGTGCTCATATAACAATCACCACCGGGGGCACCAGATGTGCTCATATAACAGTCACCACCGGGGGCACCAGATGTGCTCATATAACAGTCGCCACCGGGGGCATCAGATGTGCACATATAACAGTCGCCACCGGGGGGCACCAGATGTGCTCATATAACAGTTACCATTGGGGGCACCAGATGTTCACATATAACAGTCACCACTGGGGGGCACCAGATGTGCACATATAACAGTCACCTCCGGGGGGCACCAGATGTGCTCATATAACAGTCACCACCGGGGGAACCAGATGTGCTCATATATCAGTCACCACCGGAGGGCATCAGATGTACTCATATAACAGTCACCACAGGGGGCACCAGATGTGCTCATATAACAGTCACCACCGGGGGCACCAGATGTGCTCATATAACAGTCATCACCAGGGGGCACCAGTTGTGCTCATATAACAGTCACCACCGGGGGGGGCACCAGATGTGCTCATATAACAGTCACCACCGGGGGAAACAGATGTGCAGATATAACAGTCACCATCGGGGGCACCAGATGTGCTCATATAACAGTCACACCGGGGGCACCAGATGTGCACATATAACAGTCACCACCGGGGGCACCAGATGTGCTCATATAACAGTCACCACAGGGGGAACCAGATGTGCACATATAACAGTCACCACCGGGGGGCACCAGATGTGCTCATATAACAGTCACCTCCGGGGGCACCAGATGTGATCATATAACAGTCACCACCGCGGGGCACCAGATGTGCACATATAACAGTCACCACCGGGGGCACCAGATGTTCACATATAATAGTCACCACCGGGGGGCACCAGATGTGCTCATATAACAGTCACCACCGGGGGTAACAGATGTGCTCATATAACAGTCACCACGAGGGGGCACCAGATGTACAGATATAACAGTCACCACCGGTGTGGGCACCAGATGTGCTCATATTTCAGTCACCACCGGGGGGCACCAGACGTGCACATATAACTGTCACCACTGGGGGAAAGAGATGTGCAGGTATAACAGTCACCACCGGAGGGCACCAGATGTGCTCATATAACAGTCACCACGAGGGGGCACCAGATGTGCACATATAACTGTCACCACCGGGGGGCACCAGATGTGCACATATACAGTCACCACCGGGGGCACCAGATGTGCACATATAACAGTCACCACCGGGGGCACCAGATGTGCTCATATAACAGTCACCACCAGGGGCACCAGATGTGCTCATATAACAGTCACCACCGGGGGGCACCAGATGTGCACATAAAACAGTCACCACCGGGAGGGCACCAGATGTGCTCATATAAAAGTCACCACCGGGGGGCACCAGATGTGCTCAAATAACAGTCACCACCAGGGGGCACCAGATGTGCAGATATAACAGTCAACACTGGGGGAAACAGATGTGCAGATATAACAGTCACCACCGGGGGCAACAGATGTGCTCATATAACAGTCACCACCGGGGGGCACCAGTTGTGCTCATATTACAGTCACCACCGGGGGCACCAGATGTGCACATATAACAGTCACCACCGGGGGCACCAGATGTGCACATATAACAGTCACCACCGGGGGGCACCAGATGTGCTCATATAACAGTCACCACCGGGGGCACCAGATGTGCACATATAACAGTCATCACCGGGGGCACCAGATGTTCACATAAAACAGTCACCACTGCGGGGCACCAGATGTGCTCATATAACAGTCACCACCGGGGGGCACCAGATGTGCTCATATAACAGTCACCACCGCGGGGCACCAGATGTGCACATATAACAGTGACCACCGGGGGCACCAGATGTTCACATATAATAGTCACCACCGGGGGGCACCAGATGTGCTCATATAACAGTCACCACCGCGGGTCACCAGATGTGCGCATATAACAGTCACCACCGGGGGCACCAGATGTGCTCATATAACAGTCACCACCGGGGGAACCAGATGTGATCATATTTCAGTCACCACCGGGGGGCACCAGACGTGCACATATAACTGTCCCCACTGGGGGAAAGAGATGTGCAGGTATAACAGTCACCACCGGAGGGCACCAGATGTGCTCATATAACAGTCACCACGAGGGGGCACCAGATGTGCACATATAACTGTCACCACCGGGGGGCACCAGATGTGCACATATACAGTCACCACCGGGGGCACCAGATGTGCACATATAACAGTCACCACCGGGGGCACCAGATGTGCTCATATAACAGTCACCACCAGGGGCATCAGATGTGCTCATATAACAGTCATCACCAGGGGGCACCAGTTGTGCTCATGTAACAGTCACCACCGGGGGCACCAGATGTGCTCATATAACAGTCACCACCGGGGGCACCAGATGTGCTCATATAACAGTCACCACCGGGGGGCACCAGATGTGCTCATATAACAGTCACCACCGGGGGCACCAGATGTGCTCATATAACAGTCACCACCGGGGGCACCAGATGTGCTCATATAACAGTCACGACCGAGGGCACCAGCTGTGCTCATATAACAGTCATCACCGAGGGCACCAGATGTGCTCATATAACAGTCACCACCGGGGGCATCAGATGTACTCATATAACAGTCACCACCGAGGGCACCAGATGTGCTCATATAACAGTCACCACCGGGGGCACCAGATGTGCTCATATAACAGTCACCACCGGGGGGCACCAGATGTGCACATATAACAGTCACCACTGGGGGCACCAGATGTGATCATATAACAGTCACCACCGGGTGCACCAGATGTGCTCATATAACAGTCACCACCGGGGGCATCAGATGTGCACATATAACAGTCACCACCGGGGGCACCAGATGTGCTCATATAACAGTCACCACCGGGGGCACCAGATTTGCTCATATAACAGTCACCACCGAGGGCACCAGATGTGCTCATATAACATTCACCACCGGGGGCACCAGATGTGCACATATAACAGTCACCACCGGGGGGCACCAGATGTGCTCATATAACAATCTCCACCGGGGTCACCAGATATGCACATATAACAGTCACCACCGGGGGGCACCAGATGTGCTCATGTAACAATCACCACCGGGGGCACCAGATGTGCTCATATAACAGTCACCACCGGGGGGCAACAGATGTGCACATATAACAGTCACCACCGGGGGCACCAGATATGCTCATATAACAGTCACCACTGGGGGGCACCAGATGTGCTCATATAACAGTCACCACCGGGGGGCACCAGATGTGCTCATATAACAGTCACCACCGGGGGCACCAGATGTGCACATATAACAGTCACCACCAGGGGGCACCAGATGTGCTCATATAACAGTCACCACCGGGGGCACCAGAGGTGCATATATAACAGTCACCACAGGGGGGCACCAGATGTGCTCATATAACAGTCACCACGGGGGGGGCACCAGATGTGCTCATATAACAGTCACCACCGGGGGGCATCAGATGTGCTCATTTAACACTCACCACCGCGGGCATCAGATGTTCTCATATAACAGTCACCACCGGGGGGGCACCAGATGTGCTCATATTACAGTCACCACCGGGGGGCACCAGATGTGCTCATATAACAGTCACCACCGGGGGGTACCAGATGTGCTCATATAACAGTCACCACCGGGGGGCACCAGATGTGCTCATATAACAGTTACCACCGGGGGCACCAGAGGTGCATATATAACAGTCACCACCGGGGGGGGAACCAGATGTGCTCATATAACAGTCACCACCGGGGGCATCAGATGTTCTCATATAACAGTCACCACCGGGGGGCACCAGATGTGCTCATATAACAGTCACCACCGGGGGCATCAGATGTTCTCATATAACAGTCACCACCGGGGGGGGCACCAGATGTGCATATATAACAGTCACCACCGGGGGGGGCACCAGATGTGCACATATAACAGTCACCACCGGGGGGCACCAAATGTGCTCATATATCAGTCACCACCAGGGGGCACCAGATGTGCTCATATAACAGTCACCACCGGGGGCACCAGATGTGCTCATATAACAGTCACCACCGGGGCACCAGATGGGCTCATATAACAGTCACCACCGGGGGTCACCAGATGTGCACATATAACAGTCACCACCGGGGGTCACCAGATGTGCTCATATAACAATCACCACCGGGGGCACCACATGTGCATATATAACAGTCACCACAGGGGGGCACCAGATGTGCTCATATAACAGTCACCACGGGGGGGGCACCAGATGTGCTCATATAACAGTCACCACCGGGGGGCATCAGATGTGCTCATTTAACACTCACCACCGCGGGCATCAGATGTTCTCATATAACAGTCACCACCGGGGGGGCACCAGATGTGCTCATATAACAGTCACCACCGGGGGGCACCAGATGTGCTCATATAACAGTCACCACCGGGGGGCACCAGATGTGCTCATATAACAGTTACCACCGGGGGCACCAGAGGTGCATATATAACAGTCACCACCGGGGGGGGAACCAGATGTGCTCATATAACAGTCACCACCGGGGGCATCAGATGTTCTCATATAACAGTCACCACCGGGGGGCACCAGATGTGCTCATATAACAGTCACCACCGGGGGCATCAGATGTTCTCATATAACAGTCACCACCGGGGGGGGCACCAGATGTGCACATATAACAGTCACCACCGGGGGGCACCAGATGTGCTCATATATCAGTCACCACCAGGGGGCACCAGATGTGCTCATATAACAGTCACCACAGGGGGGGCACCAGATGTGCTCATATAACAGTCACCACCGGGGGCACCAGATGTGCTCATATAACAGTCACCACCGGGGGGTACCAGATGTGCTCATATAACAGTCACCACCGAGGGGCACCAGATGTGCTCATATAACAGTCATCACCGGGGGGCACCAGATGTGCACATATAACAGTCACCACCGGGGGGGCACCAGATGTGCTCATATAACAGTCACCACCGGGGGGGCACCAGATGTGCTCATATAACAGTCACCACCCGGGGCACCAGATGTGCTCATATAACAGTCACCACCGGGGGCACCAGATGTGCTCATATAACAGTCATCACCGGGGGGCACCAGATGTGCTCATATAACAGTCACCACCGGGGGCACCAGATGTGCTCATATAACAGTCATCACCGGGGGGCACCAGATGTGCTCATATAACAGTCACCACCCGGGGCACCAGATGTGCACATATAACATTCACCACCGGGGGGCACCAGATGTGCTCATATAACAGTCACCACCGGGGGCATCAGATCTGCAGATATAGCAGTCACCACAGGGGGGGTGGGCATCAGATGTTCTCATATAGAAGTCACCACCGGGGGGCACCAGATGTGCTCAAATAACAGTCACCACCAGGGGGCACCAGATATGCAGATATAACAGTCACCACTGGGGGAAACAGATGTGCAGATATAACAGTCACCACCGGGGGCAACAGTTGTGCTCATATTACAGTCACCACAGGGGGCACCAGATGTGCACATATAACAGTCACCACCGGGGGCACCAGATGTGCACATATAACAGTCACCACCGGGGGCACCAGATGTTCACATATAACAGTCGCCACCGGGGGCACCAGATGTTCACATATAGTAGTCACCACCGCGGGCACCAGATGTGCTCATATAACAGTCACCACCGGGGGCACCAGATGTGCTCATATAACAGTCACCACCGGGGGGCACCAGATGTGCTCATATAACAGTCATCATCGGGGGCACCAGATGTGCACATATAACAGTCATCACCAGGGGGCACCAGATGTGCTCATATAACAGTCACCACCGGGGGCACCAGATGTGCTCATATAACAGTCACCACCGAGGGCACCAGACGTGCTCATATAACAGTCACCACCGGGGGCACCAGATGTGCTCATATAACAGTCACCACCGGGGGCACCAGATGTGCACATATAACAGTCACCACCGGGGGCACCAGATGTGCTCATATAACAGTCACCACCGGGGGCACCAGATGTGCTCATATAACAGTCACCACCGAGGGCACCAGATGTTCTCATATAACAGTATCCACCGGGGTGCACCAGATGTACTCATATAACAGTCACCACCGGGGGCACCAGATGTGCTCATATAACAGTCACCACCGGGGGCACCAGATGTGCTCATATAACAGTCACCACCGGGGGGCACCAGATGTGCTCATATAACAGTCATCATCGGGGGCACCAGATGTGCACATATAACAGTCATCACCAGGGGGCACCAGATGTGCTCATATAACAGTCACCACCGGGGGAAACAGATGTGTTCATATAACAGTTACCTCCGGGGGCACCAGATGTGCTCATATAACAATCACCACCGGGGGCACCAGATGTGCTCATATAACAGTCACCACCAGGGGGGCACCAGATGTGCTCATATAACAGTCACCACCCGGGGCACCAGATGTGCACATATAACAGTCACCACCGGGGGGGCACCAGATGTGCTCATATAACAGTCACCATCGGGGGGGCACCAGATGTGCTCATATAACAGTCACCACTGGGGGGCACCAGATGTGCTCATATAACAGTCAACATCGGGGGGCACCAGATGTGCTCATATAACAGTCACCACCGGGGGGCACCAGATTTGCTCATATAACAATCACCACCGAGGGGCACCAGATGTGCACATATAAAAGTCACCACCGGGGGGCACCAGATGTGCTCATATAACAGTCACCACCAGGGGGGCACCAGATGTGCTCATATAACAGTCACCACCCGGGGCACCAGATGTGCACATATAACAGTCACCACCGGGGGGGCACCAGATGTGCTCATATAACAGTCACCATCGGGGGGGCACCAGATGTGCTCATATAACAGTCACCACTGGGGGGCACCAGATGTGCTCATATAACAGTCAACACCGGGGGGCACCAGATGTGCTCATATAACAGTCACCACCGGGGGGCACCAGACTTGCTCATATAACAATCACCACCGGGGGGCACCAGATGTGCACATATAAAAGTCACCACCGGGGGCACCAGATGTTCTCATATAACAGTCACCACCGGGGGGCATCAGATGTGCTCATATAACAGTCACCACCGCGGGAAACAAATGTGCTCATATAACAGTCACCACCGGGGGACACCAGATGTGATCATATAACAGTCACCACCGGGGGGCACCAGATGTGCTGAGATAACAGTCACCACCGGGGGCACCAGAGGTGCATATATAGCAGTCACCACCGGGGGGGGCACAAGATGTGCTCATATAACAGTCACCACCGGGGGCATCAGATGTTCTCATATAACAGTCACCACCGGGGGGCACCAGATGTGCTCATATAACAGTCACCACCGGGGGCATCAGATGTTCTCATATAACAGTCACCACCGGGGGGGTACCAGATGTGAACATATAACAGTCACCACCGGGGGTGGCACCAGATGTGCACATATAACAGTCACCACCGGGGGGCACCAGATGTGCTCATATATCAGTCACCACCAGGGGGCACCAGATGTGCACATATAACAGTCACCACCGGGGGGGCACCAGATGTGCTCATATAACAGTCACCATCGGGGGGGCACCAGATGTGCTCATATAACAGTCACCACTGGGGGGCACCAGATGTGCTCATATAACAGTCAACACCGGGGGGCACCAGATGTGCTCATATAACAGTCACCACCGGGGGGCACCAGACTTGCTCATATAACAATCACCACCGGGGGGCACCAGATGTGCACATATAAAAGTCACCACCGGGGGCACCAGATGTTCTCATATAACAGTCACCACCGGGGGGCATCAGATGTGCTCATATAACAGTCACCACCGCGGGAAACAAATGTGCTCATATAACAGTCACCACCGGGGGACACCAGATGTGATCATATAACAGTCACCACCGGGGGGCACCAGATGTGCTGAGATAACAGTCACCACCGGGGGCACCAGAGGTGCATATATAGCAGTCACCACCGGGGGGGGCACAAGATGTGCTCATATAACAGTCACCACCGGGGGCATCAGATGTTCTCATATAACAGTCACCACCGGGGGGCACCAGATGTGCTCATATAACAGTCACCACCGGGGGCATCAGATGTTCTCATATAACAGTCACCACCGGGGGGGTACCAGATGTGAACATATAACAGTCACCACCGGGGGTGGCACCAGATGTGCACATATAACAGTCACCACCGGGGGGCACCAGATGTGCTCATATATCAGTCACCACCAGGGGGCACCAGATGTGCTCATATAACAGTGACCACAGGGGGGGCACCAGATGTGCTCATATAACAGTCACCACCGGGGGGCACCAGATGTGCTCAAATAACAGTCACCACCAGGGGGCACCAGATGTGCAGATATAACAGTCACCACTGGGGGAAACAGATGTGCATATATAACAGTCACCACCGGGGGCAACAGATGTGCTCATATAACAGTCACCACCGGGGGGGCACCAGTTGTGCTCATATTACAGTCACCACCGGGGGCACCAGATGTGCACATATAACAGTCACCACCGGGGGCACCAGATGTGCACATATAACAGTCACCACCGGGGGGCACCAGATGTGCTCATATAACAGTCACCACCGGGGGCACCAGATATGCACATATAACAGTCATCACCGGGGGCACCAGATGTTCACATATAACAGTCACCACCGGGGGGCACCAGATGTGCTCATATAACAGTCACCTCCGGGGGCACCAGATGTGCTCATATAACAGTCACCACCGGGGGCACCAGATGTGCTCATATAACAGTCACCACCGGGGGGGCACCAGATGTGCTCATATAACAGTCACCACAGGGGGGGGCACCAGATGTGCTCATATAACAGTCACCTCCGGGGGCACCAGATGTGCTCATATAACAGTCACCACCGGGGGGCACCAGATGTGCACATATAACAGTCACCACCGGGAGGGCACCAGATGTGCTCATATAACAGTCACCACCGTGGGGCACCAGATGTGCTCAAATAACAGTCACCACCAGGGGGCACCAGATGTGAAGATATAACAGTCACCACTGGGGGAAACAGATGTGCAGATATAACAGTCACCACCGGAGGCAACAGATGTGCTCATATAACAGTCACCACCGGGGGGCACCAGTTGTGCTCATATTACAGTCACCACCGGGGGCACCAGATGTGCACATATAACAGTCACCACCGGGGGCACCAGATGTGCACATATATCAGTCACCACCGGGGGCACCAGATGTGCACATATAACAGTCATCACCGGGGGCACCAGATGTTCACATATAACAGTCACCACCGCGGGGCACCAGATGTGCTCATATAACAGTCACCACCGGGGGGCACCAGATGTGCTCATATAACAGTCACCACCGCGGGGCACCAGATGTGCACATATAACAGTCACCACCGGGGGCACCAGATGTTCACATATAATAGTCACCACCGGGGGGCACCAGATGTGCTCATATAACAGTCACCACCGGGGGGCACCAGATGTGCTCATATAACAGTCACCACCGCGGGGCACCAGATGTGCACATATAACAGTGACCACCGGGGGCACCAGATGTTCACATATAATAGTCACCACCGGGGGGCACCTGATGTGCTCATATAACAATCACCACCGGGGGGGGGCACCAGATGTGCACATATAACAGTCGCCACAGGGGGGGGGCACCAGATTTGCACATATAACAGTCACCACCGGGGGCATCAGATGTGCCCATATAACTGTCACGACCGGGGGCACCAGATGTGCACATATTACAGTCACCACCGGGGGCACCAGATGTGCACATATAACTGTCACCACCGGGGGCACCAGATGTGCACATATTACAGTCACCACCGGGGGCACCAGATGTGCTCATATAACAGTCACCACCGGGGGGCACCAGATGTGCACATATAACAGTCACCACCGGGGGCACCAGATGTGCTCATATAACAATCACCACCGGGGGCACCAGATGTGCTCATATAACAGTCACCACCGGGGGCACCAGATGTGCTCATATAACAGTCGCCACCGGGGGCATCAGATGTGCACATATAACAGTCGCCACCGGGGGGCACCAGATGTGCTCATATAACAGTTACCATTGGGGGCACCAGATGTTCACATATAACAGTCACCACTGGGGGGCACCAGATGTGCACATATAACAGTCACCACCGGGGGGCACCAGATGTGCTCATATAACAGTCACCACCGGGGAAACCAGATGTGCTCATATATCAGTCACCACCGGGGGGCATCAGATGTACTCATATAACAGTCACCACAGGGGGCACCAGATGTGCTCATATAACAGTCACCACCGGGGGCACCAGATGTGCTCATATAACAGTCACCACCGGGGGGGGGCACCAGATGTGCTCATATAACAGTCACCACCGGGGGAAACAGATGTGGTCATATAACAGTCACACCGGGGGGCACCAGATGTGCACATATAACAGTCACCACCGGGGGAAACAGATGTGCTCATATAACAGTCACACCGGGGGGCACCAGATGTGCTCATATAACAGTCACCATCGGGGGCACCAGATGTGCTCATATAACAGTCACACCGGGGGGCACCAGATGTGCACATATAACAGTCACCACCGGGGGCACCAGATGTGTTCATATAACAGTCACCACCGGGGGAACCAGATGTGCACATATAACAGTCACCACCGGGGGGCACCAGATGTGCTCATATAACAGTCACCACCGGGGGTGGCACCAAATGTTCACATATAACAGTTACCACCGGGGGCATCAGATGTGCTCATATAACTGTCACCACCGGGGACACCAGATGTGCACATATAACAGTTACCACTGGGGGCACCAGATGTGCTCATATAACAGTCGCCACCGGGGGCATCAGATGTGCACATATAACAGTCACCACCGGGGGGGGCACCAGATGTGCACATATAACAGACACCACTGGGGGAAACAGATGTGCAGATATAACAGTCACCTCCGGGGGGCACCAGATGTGCTCATATAACAGTCACCACCGGGGGCAACAGATGCGCTCATATAACAGTCACCACCGGGGGCACCAGATGTGCTCATATAACAGTCACCACGAGGGGGCACCAGATGTGCACATATAACAGTCACCACTGGGGGAAAGAGATGTGCAGATATAACAGTCACCACCGGGGGCACCAGATGTACAGATATAACAGTCACCACCGGTGTGGGCACCAGATGTGCACATATAACAGACACCACTGGGGGAAAGAGATGTGCAGATATAACAGTCACCACAGGGGGCACCAGATTTGGCATATAACAGTCACCACCGGGGGGCACCAGATGTGCTCATATAACAGTCACCACCGGGGGGCACCAATTGTGCTCATATTACAGTCACCACCGGGGGGCACCAGATGTGCACATATAACACTCACCACCGGGGGGCACCAGATGTGCTCATATAACAGTCACCTCCGGGGGCACCAGATATGCTCATATAACAATCACCACCGGGGGGCACCAGATGTGCTCATATAACAGTCACCACCGGGGGGGGGCACCAGATGTGCACATATAACAGTCACCACCGGGGGCATCAGATGTGCTCATATAACTGTCACCACCGGGGGGCACCAGATGTGCACATATACAGTCACCACCGGGGGCACCAAATGTGCACATATAACAGTCACCACCGGGGGCACAAGATGTGCTCATATAACAGTCGCCACCGGGGGCATCAGATGTGCTCATATAACAGTCACCACCGGGGGCATCAGATGTGCACATATAACAGTCATCACCAGGGGGCACCAGTTGTGCTCATGTAACAGTCACCACCGGGGGCACCAGATGTGCTCATATAACAGTCACCACCGGGGGCACCAGATGTGCTCATATAACAGTCACCACCGGGGGCACCAGATGTGCTCATATAACAGTCACCACCGGGGGCACCAGATGTGCTCATATAACAGTCACCACCGGGGGCACCAGATGTGCTCATATAACAGTCACCACCGAGGGCACCAGATGTGCTTATATAACAGTCACCACCGGGGGCACCAGATGTGCTCATATAACAGTCACCACCGGGGGGCACCAGATGTGCTCATATAACAGTCATCATCGGGGGCACCAGATGTGCACATATAACAGTCATCACCAGGGGGCACCAGATGTGCTCATATAACAGTCACCACCGGGGGGCACCAGATGTGCTCATATAACAGTCACCACAGGGGGGAAACAGATGTGCTCATATAACAGTCACCACCGGGGGGCACCAGATGTGCTCATATAACAGTTACCTCCGGGGGCACCAGATATGCTCATACAACAATCACCACCGGGGGCACCAGATGTGCTCATATAACAGTCACCACCGGGGGGCACCAGATGTGCTCATATAACAGTCACCACCGGGGGGCACCAGATGTGCACATATAACAGTCACCACCGGGGGGCACCACATGTGCTCATATAACAGTCACCACCGGGGGCACCAGATGTGCTCATATAAGAGTCACCACCGGGGGGGCACCAGATGTGCTCATATAACAGTCACCACCGGGAGGTCACCAGATGTGCTCATATAACAGTCACCACCGGGGGCATCAGATGTGCTCATATAACAATCACCACCGGGGGGGCACCAGATGTGCTCATATAACAGTCACCACCGGGGGGCACCAGATGTGCACATATAACAGTCACCACCGGGGGCCGCCAGATGTGCTCATACAACAGTCACCACCGGGGGCACCAGATGTACACATATAACAGTCACCACCGGGGGGGCACCAGATGTGCTCATATAACAGTCACCACCGGGGGGCACCAGATGTGCACATATAACAGTCACCACCGGGGGGCACCAGATGTGCTCATATAACAGTCACCACCGGGGGCACCAGATGTGCTCATATAACAGTCACCACCGGGGGGCTCCAGATGTGCTCATATAACAGTCACCACCGAGGGGCACCAGATGTGCACATATAACAGTTACCACCGGGGGGCACCAGATGTGCTCATTTAGCAGTCACCACCGGGGGCACCAGATGTGCTCATATAACAGTCACCACCGGGGGGCACCAGATGTTCACATATAACAGTCACCACCTGGGGCATCAGATGTGCTCATATAACAGTCACCACCGGGGGGCACCAGATGTGCTCATATAACAGTCACCACCGGGGGCACCAGATGTGCACATATAACAGTCACCACCGGGGACACCAGATGTGCACATATAACAGTTACCACTGGGGGCACCAGATGTGCTCATATAACAGTCGCCACCGGGGGCATCAGATGTGCACATATAACAGTCACCACCGGGGGGGGCACCAGATGTGCACATATAACAGACACCACTGGGGGAAACAGATGTGCAGATATAACAGTCACCTCCGGGGGGCACCAGATGTGCTCATATAACAGTCACCACCGGGGGCAACAGATGCGCTCATATAACAGTCACCACCGGGGCCCCAGATGTGCTCATATAACAGTCACCACGAGGGGGCACCAGATGTGCACATATAACAGTCACCACTGGGGGAAAGAGATGTGCAGATATAACAGTCACCACCGGGGGCACCAGATGTACAGATATAACAGTCACCACCGGTGTGGGCACCAGATGTGCACATATAACAGACACCACTGGGGGAAAGAGATGTGCAGATATAACAGTCACCACAGGGGGCACCAGATTTGGCATATAACAGTCACCACCGGGGGGCACCAGATGTGCTCATATAACAGTCACCACCGGGGGGCACCAATTGTGCTCATATTACAGTCACCACCGGGGGGCACCAGATGTGCACATATAACATTCACCACCGGGGGGCACCAGATGTGCTCATATAACAGTCACCTCCGGGGGCACCAGATATGCTCATATAACAATCACCACCGGGGGGCACCAGATGTGCTCATATAACAGTCACCACCGGGGGGGGGCACCAGATGTGCACATATAACAGTCACCACCGGGGGCATCAGATGTGCTCATATAACTGTCACCACCGGGGGGCACCAGATGTGCACATATACAGTCACCACCGGGGGCACCAAATGTGCACATATAACAGTCACCACCGGGGGCACAAGATGTGCTCATATAACAGTCGCCACCGGGGGCATCAGATGTGCTCATATAACAGTCACCACCGGGGGCATCAGATGTGCACATATAACAGTCATCACCAGGGGGCACCAGTTGTGCTCATGTAACAGTCACCACCGGGGGCACCAGATGTGCTCATATAACAGTCACCACCGGGGGCACCAGATGTGCTCATATAACAGTCACCACCGGGGGCACCAGATGTGCTCATATAACAGTCACCACCGGGGGCACCAGATGTGCTCATATAACAGTCACCACCGGGGGCACCAGATGTGCTCATATAACAGTCACCACCGAGGGCACCAGATGTGCTTACATAACAGTCACCACCGGGGGCACCAGATGTGCTCATATAACAGTCACCACCGGGGGGCACCAGATGTGCTCATATAACAGTCATCATCGGGGGCACCAGATGTGCACATATAACAGTCATCACCAGGGGGCACCAGATGTGCTCATATAACAGTCACCACCGGGGGGCACCAGATGTGCTCATATAACAGTCACCACCGGGGGGAAACAGATGTGCTCATATAACAGTCACCACCGGGGGGCACCAGATGTGCTCATATAACAGTTACCTCCGGGGGCACCAGATATGCTCATACAACAATCACCACCGGGGGCACCAGATGTGCTCATATAACAGTCACCACCGGGGGGCACCAGATGTGCTCATATAACAGTCACCACCGGGGGGCACCAGATGTGCACATATAACAGTCACCACCGGGGGGCACCACATGTGCTCATATAACAGTCACCACCGGGGGCACCAGATGTGCTCATATAAGAGTCACCACCGGGGGGGCACCAGATGTGCTCATATAACAGTCACCACCGGGAGGTCACCAGATGTGCTCATATAACAGTCACCACCGGGGGCATCAGATGTGCTCATATAACAATCACCACCGGGGGGGCACCAGATGTGCTCATATAACAGTCACCACCGGGGGGCACCAGATGTGCACATATAACAGTCACCACCGGGGGGCGCCAGATGTGCTCATACAACAGTCACCACCGGGGGCACCAGATGTACACATATAACAGTCACCACCGGGGGGGCACCAGATGTGCTCATATAACAGTCACCACCGGGGGGCACCAGATGTGCACATATAACAGTCACCACCGGGGGGCACCAGATGTGCTCATATAACAGTCACCACCGGGGGCACCAGATGTGCTCATATAACAGTCACCACCGGGGGGCTCCAGATGTGCTCATATAACAGTCACCACCGAGGGGCACCAGATGTGCACATATAACAGTTACCACCGGGGGGCACCAGATGTGCTCATTTAGCAGTCACCACCGGGGGCACCAGATGTGCTCATATAACAGTCACCACCGGGGGGCACCAGATGTTCACATATAACAGTCACCACCTGGGGCATCAGATGTGCTCATATAACAGTCACCACCGGGGGGCACCAGATGTGCTCATATAACAGTCACCACCGGGGGCACCAGATGTGCACATATAACAGTCACCACCGGGGGGCACCAGATGTGCTCATATAACAGTCACCACCGGGGGAAACAGATGTGCAGATATAACAGTCACCATCGGGGGGCACCAGATTTGCTCATATAACAGTCACCACCGGGGGCATCAGATGCGCTCATATAACAGTCACCACCGGGGGCATCAGATGTTCTCATATAACAGTCACCTCCGGGTGGCACCAGTTGTGCTCATATTACAGTCACCACCGGGGGGCACCAGTTGTGCTCATATTACAGTCACCACCGGGGGGCACCAGATGTGCACATATAACAGTCACCACCGGGGGGCAACAGATGTGCTCATATAACAGTCACCTCCGGGGGCACCAGATATGCTCATATAACAATCACCACCGGGGGCACCAGATGTGCTCATATAACAGTCACCACCGGGGGGCACCAGATGTGCACATATAAAGTCACCACCGGGGGCACCAGATGTGCACATATAACAGTCACCACCGGGGGCACCAGATGTGCTCATATAACAGTCGCCACCGGGGGGCACCAGATATGCTCATATAACAGTCACCACAGGGGGGCAACAGATGTGCTCATATAACAGTCACCACCGGGGGGCATCAGATGTGCTCATATAACAGTCACCACCGGGGGAAACAGTTGCGCAGATATAACAGTCACCACCGGGGGGCACCAGATGAGCTCATATAACAGTCACCACCGGGGGAACCAGATGTGCACATATAACAGTCACCACCGGGGGGGAACACGATGTGCTCATATAACAGTCACCTCCAGGGGGCACCAGATATGCTCATATAACAGTCACCACCGGGGGGGCACCAGATGTGCTCATATAACAGTCACCACCGGGGGGCACCAGATATGCACATATAACAGTCACCACCGGGGGGCACCAGATGTGGTCATATAACTGTCACCACCGGGGGGCACCAGATATGCTCATATAACAGTCACCACCGGGGGGTCACCAGATGTGCACATATAACAGTCACCACCGGGGGCACCAGATGTGCTCATATAACAGTCACCACCGGGGGCACCAGATGTGCTCATATAACAGTCACCACCGGGGGCAGCAGATGTGCACATATAACAGTCACCACCGGGGTACCAGATGTGCTCATATAACAGTCACCACCGGGGGGCACCAGATGAGCTCATATAACAGTCACCACCGGGGGGCACCAGATGTGCTCATATAACAGTCACCACCGGGGGCATCAGATGTGCTCATATAACAGTCACCACCGGGGGCACCAGATGTGCTCATATAACAATCACCACCGGGGGCACCAGAGCAGCAGATATAACAGTAACCACAAGGGGGGCACCAGATGTGCACATATAACAGTCACCACCGGGGGCACCAGAGGTGCATATATAACAGTCACCACCGGGGGCACCAGTTGTGCTCATATAACAGTCACCACCGGAGGGCACCAGATGTGCACATATAACAGTCACCACGGGGGGGGGCACCAGATGTGCTCATATAACAGTCACCACCGGAGGGCACCAGATGTGCTCATATAACAGTCACCACCGGGGGGCAACAGATGTGCTCATATAACAGTCACCACCGGGGGCACCAGAGGAGCAGATATAACAGTCACCACAAGGGGGGCACCAGATGTGCTCATATAACAGTCACCACCGGGGGGCACCAGATGTGCTCATATAACAGTCACCACCCGGGGCACCAGATGTGCTCATATAACAGTCACCACAAGGGGGGCACCAGATGTGCACATATAACAGTCACCACCGGGGGCACCAGAGGTGCATATATAACAGTAACCACCGGGGGCACCAGATGTGCTCATATAACAGTCACCACCGGAGGGCACCAGATGTGCTCATATAACAGTCACCACCGGAGGGCACCAGATGTGCACATATAACAGTCACCACGGGGGGGGGCACCAGATGTGCTCATATAACAGTCACCACCGGGGGCACCAGATGTGCTCATATAACAGTCACCACCGGAGGGCACCAGATGTGCACATATAACAGTCACCACCGGGGGGGGCACCAGATATGCTCATATAACAGTCACCACCGGAGGGCACCAGATGTCCTCATATAACAGTCACCACCGGGGGGCAACAGATGTGCTCATATAACAGTCACCACCGGGGGGCACCAGAGGAGCAGATATAACAGTCACCACAAGGGTGGCACCAGATGTGCACATATAACAGTCACCACCGGGGGCACCAGATGTGCTCATATATAACAGTCTCTACCGGGGGCACCAGATGTGCACATATAACAGTCACCACCAGGGGGGGCACCAGATGTGCTCATATAACAGTCACCACCGGAGGGCACCAGATGTGCTCATATAACAGTCACCACCGGGAGGCACCAGATGTGCTCATTTAACAGTCACCACCGGGGGCACCAGATGTGCTCATATAACAGTCACCACCGGGGGCACCAGATGTGCTCATATAACAGTCACCACCGGGGGGCACCAGATGAGCTCATATAACAGTCACCACGGGGGGGCACCAGATGTGCTCATATAACAGTCACCACCGGGGGCACCAGATGTGCTCATATAACAGTCACCACCGGGGGCACCAGATGTGCTCATATAACAGTCACCACCGGGGGGCACCAGATGTCCTCATATAACAGTCACCACCGGGGGCACCAGATGAGCTCATATAACAGTCAACACCGGGGGGCCCAAGATGTGCTCATATAACAGTCACCACCGGGGGGCACCAGATGTGCTCAAATAACAGTCACCACCGGGGGGGGCACCAGATGTGCTCATATAACTGTCACAACCGGGGGCACCAGATGTGCTCATATAACAATCACCACCGGGGGGCACCATATGTGCTCATATAACAGTCACCACCGGGGGGCACCAGATGTGCTCATATAACAGTCACCACCGGGGGGCACCAGATGTGCTCATATAACAGTCACCACCGGGGGCACCAGATGAGCTCATATAACAGTCAACACCGGGGGGACCAAGATGTGCTCATATAACAGTCACCACCGGGGGCACCAGATGTGCTCATATAACAGTCACCACCGGGGGGCACCAGATGTGCTCATATAACAGTCACCACCGGGGGGGCACCAGATGTGCTCAAATAACAGTCACCACCAGGGGGCACCAGATGTGAAGATATAACAGTCACCACTGGGGGAAACAGATGTGCAGATATAACAGTCACCACCGGAGGCAACAGATGTGCTCATATAACAGTCACCACCGGGGGGCACCAGTTGTGCTCATATTACAGTCACCACCGGGGGCACCAGATGTGCACATATAACAGTCACCACCGGGGGCACCAGATGTGCACATATATCAGTCACCACCGGGGGCACCAGATGTGCACATATAACAGTCATCACCGGGGGCACCAGATGTTCACATATAACAGTCACCACCGCGGGGCACCAGATGTGCTCATATAACAGTCACCACCGGGGGGCACCAGATGTGCTCATATAACAGTCACCACCGCGGGGCACCAGATGTGCACATATAACAGTCACCACCGGGGGCACCAGATGTTCACATATAATAGTCACCACCGGGGGGCACCAGATGTGCTCATATAACAGTCACCACCGGGGGGCACCAGATGTGCTCATATAACAGTCACCACCGCGGGGCACCAGATGTGCACATATAACAGTGACCACCGGGGGCACCAGATGTTCACATATAATAGTCACCACCGGGGGGCACCTGATGTGCTCATATAACAATCACCACCGGGGGGGGGCACCAGATGTGCACATATAACAGTCGCCACAGGGGGGGGGCACCAGATTTGCACATATAACAGTCACCACCGGGGGCATCAGATGTGCCCATATAACTGTCACGACCGGGGGCACCAGATGTGCACATATTACAGTCACCACCGGGGGCACCAGATGTGCACATATAACTGTCACCACCGGGGGCACCAGATGTGCACATATTACAGTCACCACCGGGGGCACCAGATGTGCTCATATAACAGTCACCACCGGGGGGCACCAGATGTGCACATATAACAGTCACCACCGGGGGCACCAGATGTGCTCATATAACAATCACCACCGGGGGCACCAGATGTGCTCATATAACAGTCACCACCGGGGGCACCAGATGTGCTCATATAACAGTCGCCACCGGGGGCATCAGATGTGCACATATAACAGTCGCCACCGGGAGGCACCAGATGTGCTCATATAACAGTTACCATTGGGGGCACCAGATGTTCACATATAACAGTCACCACTGGGGGGCACCAGATGTGCACATATAACAGTCACCACCGGGGGGCACCAGATGTGCTCATATAACAGTCACCACCGGGAAAACCAGATGTGCTCATATATCAGTCACCACCGGGGGGCATCAGATGTACTCATATAACAGTCACCACAGGGGGCACCAGATGTGCTCATATAACAGTCACCACCGGGGGCACCAGATGTGCTCATATAACAGTCACCACCGGGGGGGGGCACCAGATGTGCTCATATAACAGTCACCACCGGGGGAAACAGATGTGGTCATATAACAGTCACACCGGGGGGCACCAGATGTGCACATATAACAGTCACCACCGGGGGAAACAGATGTGCTCATATAACAGTCACACCGGGGGGCACCAGATGTGCTCATATAACAGTCACCATCGGGGGCACCAGATGTGCTCATATAACAGTCACACCGGGGGGCACCAGATGTGCACATATAACAGTCACCACCGGGGGCACCAGATGTGTTCATATAACAGTCACCACCGGGGGAACCAGATGTGCACATATAACAGTCACCACCGGGGGGCACCAGATGTGCTCATATAACAGTCACCACCGGGGGTGGCACCAAATGTTCACATATAACAGTTACCACCGGGGGCATCAGATGTGCTCATATAACTGTCACCACCGGGGACACCAGATGTGCACATATAACAGTTACCACTGGGGGCACCAGATGTGCTCATATAACAGTCGCCACCGGGGGCATCAGATGTGCACATATAACAGTCACCACCGGGGGGGGCACCAGATGTGCACATATAACAGACACCACTGGGGGAAACAGATGTGCAGATATAACAGTCACCTCCGGGGGGCACCAGATGTGCTCATATAACAGTCACCACCGGGGGCAACAGATGCGCTCATATAACAGTCACCACCGGGGGCACCAGATGTGCTCATATAACAGTCACCACGAGGGGGCACCAGATGTGCACATATAACAGTCACCACTGGGGGAAAGAGATGTGCAGATATAACAGTCACCACCGGGGGCACCAGATGTACAGATATAACAGTCACCACCGGTGTGGGCACCAGATGTGCACATATAACAGACACCACTGGGGGAAAGAGATGTGCAGATATAACAGTCACCACAGGGGGCACCAGATTTGGCATATAACAGTCACCACCGGGGGGCACCAGATGTGCTCATATAACAGTCACCACCGGGGGGCACCAATTGTGCTCATATTACAGTCACCACCGGGGGGCACCAGATGTGCACATATAACACTCACCACCGGGGGGCACCAGATGTGCTCATATAACAGTCACCTCCGGGGGCACCAGATATGCTCATATAACAATCACCACCGGGGGGCACCAGATGTGCTCATATAACAGTCACCACCGGGGGGGGGCACCAGATGTGCACATATAACAGTCACCACCGGGGGCATCAGATGTGCTCATATAACTGTCACCACCGGGGGGCACCAGATGTGCACATATACAGTCACCACCGGGGGCACCAAATGTGCACATATAACAGTCACCACCGGGGGCACAAGATGTGCTCATATAACAGTCGCCACCGGGGGCATCAGATGTGCTCATATAACAGTCACCACCGGGGGCATCAGATGTGCACATATAACAGTCATCACCAGGGGGCACCAGTTGTGCTCATGTAACAGTCACCACCGGGGGCACCAGATGTGCTCATATAACAGTCACCACCGGGGGCACCAGATGTGCTCATATAACAGTCACCACCGGGGGCACCAGATGTGCTCATATAACAGTCACCACCGGGGGCACCAGATGTGCTCATATAACAGTCACCACCGGGGGCACCAGATGTGCTCATATAACAGTCACCACCGAGGGCACCAGATGTGCTTATATAACAGTCACCACCGGGGGCACCAGATGTGCTCATATAACAGTCACCACCGGGGGGCACCAGATGTGCTCATATAACAGTCATCATCGGGGGCACCAGATGTGCACATATAACAGTCATCACCAGGGGGCACCAGATGTGCTCATATAACAGTCACCACCGGGGGGCACCAGATGTGCTCATATAACAGTCACCACAGGGGGGAAACAGATGTGCTCATATAACAGTCACCACCGGGGGGCACCAGATGTGCTCATATAACAGTTACCTCCGGGGGCACCAGATATGCTCATACAACAATCACCACCGGGGGCACCAGATGTGCTCATATAACAGTCACCACCGGGGGGCACCAGATGTGCTCATATAACAGTCACCACCGGGGGGCACCAGATGTGCACATATAACAGTCACCACCGGGGGGCACCACATGTGCTCATATAACAGTCACCACCGGGGGCACCAGATGTGCTCATATAAGAGTCACCACCGGGGGGGCACCAGATGTGCTCATATAACAGTCACCACCGGGAGGTCACCAGATGTGCTCATATAACAGTCACCACCGGGGGCATCAGATGTGCTCATATAACAATCACCACCGGGGGGGCACCAGATGTGCTCATATAACAGTCACCACCGGGGGGCACCAGATGTGCACATATAACAGTCACCACCGGGGGCCGCCAGATGTGCTCATACAACAGTCACCACCGGGGGCACCAGATGTACACATATAACAGTCACCACCGGGGGGGCACCAGATGTGCTCATATAACAGTCACCACCGGGGGGCACCAGATGTGCACATATAACAGTCACCACCGGGGGGCACCAGATGTGCTCATATAACAGTCACCACCGGGGGCACCAGATGTGCTCATATAACAGTCACCACCGGGGGGCTCCAGATGTGCTCATATAACAGTCACCACCGAGGGGCACCAGATGTGCACATATAACAGTTACCACCGGGGGGCACCAGATGTGCTCATTTAGCAGTCACCACCGGGGGCACCAGATGTGCTCATATAACAGTCACCACCGGGGGGCACCAGATGTTCACATATAACAGTCACCACCTGGGGCATCAGATGTGCTCATATAACAGTCACCACCGGGGGGCACCAGATGTGCTCATATAACAGTCACCACCGGGGGCACCAGATGTGCACATATAACAGTCACCACCGGGGACACCAGATGTGCACATATAACAGTTACCACTGGGGGCACCAGATGTGCTCATATAACAGTCGCCACCGGGGGCATCAGATGTGCACATATAACAGTCACCACCGGGGGGGGCACCAGATGTGCACATATAACAGACACCACTGGGGGAAACAGATGTGCAGATATAACAGTCACCTCCGGGGGGCACCAGATGTGCTCATATAACAGTCACCACCGGGGGCAACAGATGCGCTCATATAACAGTCACCACCGGGGCCCCAGATGTGCTCATATAACAGTCACCACGAGGGGGCACCAGATGTGCACATATAACAGTCACCACTGGGGGAAAGAGATGTGCAGATATAACAGTCACCACCGGGGGCACCAGATGTACAGATATAACAGTCACCACCGGTGTGGGCACCAGATGTGCACATATAACAGACACCACTGGGGGAAAGAGATGTGCAGATATAACAGTCACCACAGGGGGCACCAGATTTGGCATATAACAGTCACCACCGGGGGGCACCAGATGTGCTCATATAACAGTCACCACCGGGGGGCACCAATTGTGCTCATATTACAGTCACCACCGGGGGGCACCAGATGTGCACATATAACATTCACCACCGGGGGGCACCAGATGTGCTCATATAACAGTCACCTCCGGGGGCACCAGATATGCTCATATAACAATCACCACCGGGGGGCACCAGATGTGCTCATATAACAGTCACCACCGGGGGGGGGCACCAGATGTGCACATATAACAGTCACCACCGGGGGCATCAGATGTGCTCATATAACTGTCACCACCGGGGGGCACCAGATGTGCACATATACAGTCACCACCGGGGGCACCAAATGTGCACATATAACAGTCACCACCGGGGGCACAAGATGTGCTCATATAACAGTCGCCACCGGGGGCATCAGATGTGCTCATATAACAGTCACCACCGGGGGCATCAGATGTGCACATATAACAGTCATCACCAGGGGGCACCAGTTGTGCTCATGTAACAGTCACCACCGGGGGCACCAGATGTGCTCATATAACAGTCACCACCGGGGGCACCAGATGTGCTCATATAACAGTCACCACCGGGGGCACCAGATGTGCTCATATAACAGTCACCACCGGGGGCACCAGATGTGCTCATATAACAGTCACCACCGGGGGCACCAGATGTGCTCATATAACAGTCACCACCGAGGGCACCAGATGTGCTTATATAACAGTCACCACCGGGGGCACCAGATGTGCTCATATAACAGTCACCACCGGGGGGCACCAGATGTGCTCATATAACAGTCATCATCGGGGGCACCAGATGTGCACATATAACAGTCATCACCAGGGGGCACCAGATGTGCTCATATAACAGTCACCACCGGGGGGCACCAGATGTGCTCATATAACAGTCACCACCGGGGGGAAACAGATGTGCTCATATAACAGTCACCACCGGGGGGCACCAGATGTGCTCATATAACAGTTACCTCCGGGGGCACCAGATATGCTCATACAACAATCACCACCGGGGGCACCAGATGTGCTCATATAACAGTCACCACCGGGGGGCACCAGATGTGCTCATATAACAGTCACCACCGGGGGGCACCAGATGTGCACATATAACAGTCACCACCGGGGGGCACCACATGTGCTCATATAACAGTCACCACCGGGGGCACCAGATGTGCTCATATAAGAGTCACCACCGGGGGGGCACCAGATGTGCTCATATAACAGTCACCACCGGGAGGTCACCAGATGTGCTCATATAACAGTCACCACCGGGGGCATCAGATGTGCTCATATAACAATCACCACCGGGGGGGCACCAGATGTGCTCATATAACAGTCACCACCGGGGGGCACCAGATGTGCACATATAACAGTCACCACCGGGGGGCGCCAGATGTGCTCATACAACAGTCACCACCGGGGGCACCAGATGTACACATATAACAGTCACCACCGGGGGGGCACCAGATGTGCTCATATAACAGTCACCACCGGGGGGCACCAGATGTGCACATATAACAGTCACCACCGGGGGGCACCAGATGTGCTCATATAACAGTCACCACCGGGGGCACCAGATGTGCTCATATAACAGTCACCACCGGGGGGCTCCAGATGTGCTCATATAACAGTCACCACCGAGGGGCACCAGATGTGCACATATAACAGTTACCACCGGGGGGCACCAGATGTGCTCATTTAGCAGTCACCACCGGGGGCACCAGATGTGCTCATATAACAGTCACCACCGGGGGGCACCAGATGTTCACATATAACAGTCACCACCTGGGGCATCAGATGTGCTCATATAACAGTCACCACCGGGGGGCACCAGATGTGCTCATATAACAGTCACCACCGGGGGCACCAGATGTGCACATATAACAGTCACCACCGGGGGGCACCAGATGTGCTCATATAACAGTCACCACCGGGGGAAACAGATGTGCAGATATAACAGTCACCATCGGGGGGCACCAGATTTGCTCATATAACAGTCACCACCGGGGGCATCAGATGCGCTCATATAACAGTCACCACCGGGGGCATCAGATGTTCTCATATAACAGTCACCTCCGGGTGGCACCAGTTGTGCTCATATTACAGTCACCACCGGGGGGCACCAGTTGTGCTCATATTACAGTCACCACCGGGGGGCACCAGATGTGCACATATAACAGTCACCACCGGGGGGCAACAGATGTGCTCATATAACAGTCACCTCCGGGGGCACCAGATATGCTCATATAACAATCACCACCGGGGGCACCAGATGTGCTCATATAACAGTCACCACCGGGGGGCACCAGATGTGCACATATAAAGTCACCACCGGGGGCACCAGATGTGCACATATAACAGTCACCACCGGGGGCACCAGATGTGCTCATATAACAGTCGCCACCGGGGGGCACCAGATATGCTCATATAACAGTCACCACAGGGGGGCAACAGATGTGCTCATATAACAGTCACCACCGGGGGGCATCAGATGTGCTCATATAACAGTCACCACCGGGGGAAACAGTTGCGCAGATATAACAGTCACCACCGGGGGGCACCAGATGAGCTCATATAACAGTCACCACCGGGGGAACCAGATGTGCACATATAACAGTCACCACCGGGGGGGAACACGATGTGCTCATATAACAGTCACCTCCAGGGGGCACCAGATATGCTCATATAACAGTCACCACCGGGGGGGCACCAGATGTGCTCATATAACAGTCACCACCGGGGGGCACCAGATATGCACATATAACAGTCACCACCGGGGGGCACCAGATGTGGTCATATAACTGTCACCACCGGGGGGCACCAGATATGCTCATATAACAGTCACCACCGGGGGGTCACCAGATGTGCACATATAACAGTCACCACCGGGGGCACCAGATGTGCTCATATAACAGTCACCACCGGGGGCACCAGATGTGCTCATATAACAGTCACCACCGGGGGCAGCAGATGTGCACATATAACAGTCACCACCGGGGTACCAGATGTGCTCATATAACAGTCACCACCGGGGGGCACCAGATGAGCTCATATAACAGTCACCACCGGGGGGCACCAGATGTGCTCATATAACAGTCACCACCGGGGGCATCAGATGTGCTCATATAACAGTCACCACCGGGGGCACCAGATGTGCTCATATAACAATCACCACCGGGGGCACCAGAGCAGCAGATATAACAGTAACCACAAGGGGGGCACCAGATGTGCACATATAACAGTCACCACCGGGGGCACCAGAGGTGCATATATAACAGTCACCACCGGGGGCACCAGTTGTGCTCATATAACAGTCACCACCGGAGGGCACCAGATGTGCACATATAACAGTCACCACGGGGGGGGGCACCAGATGTGCTCATATAACAGTCACCACCGGAGGGCACCAGATGTGCTCATATAACAGTCACCACCGGGGGGCAACAGATGTGCTCATATAACAGTCACCACCGGGGGCACCAGAGGAGCAGATATAACAGTCACCACAAGGGGGGCACCAGATGTGCTCATATAACAGTCACCACCGGGGGGCACCAGATGTGCTCATATAACAGTCACCACCCGGGGCACCAGATGTGCTCATATAACAGTCACCACAAGGGGGGCACCAGATGTGCACATATAACAGTCACCACCGGGGGCACCAGAGGTGCATATATAACAGTAACCACCGGGGGCACCAGATGTGCTCATATAACAGTCACCACCGGAGGGCACCAGATGTGCTCATATAACAGTCACCACCGGAGGGTACCAGATGTGCACATATAACAGTCACCACGGGGGGGGGCACCAGATGTGCTCATATAACAGTCACCACCGGGGGCACCAGATGTGCTCATATAACAGTCACCACCGGAGGGCACCAGATGTGCACATATAACAGTCACCACCGGGGGGGGCACCAGATATGCTCATATAACAGTCACCACCGGAGGGCACCAGATGTCCTCATATAACAGTCACCACCGGGGGGCAACAGATGTGCTCATATAACAGTCACCACCGGGGGGCACCAGAGGAGCAGATATAACAGTCACCACAAGGGTGGCACCAGATGTGCACATATAACAGTCACCACCGGGGGCACCAGATGTGCTCATATATAACAGTCTCTACCGGGGGCACCAGATGTGCACATATAACAGTCACCACCAGGGGGGGCACCAGATGTGCTCATATAACAGTCACCACCGGAGGGCACCAGATGTGCTCATATAACAGTCACCACCGGGAGGCACCAGATGTGCTCATTTAACAGTCACCACCGGGGGCACCAGATGTGCTCATATAACAGTCACCACCGGGGGCACCAGATGTGCTCATATAACAGTCACCACCGGGGGGCACCAGATGAGCTCATATAACAGTCACCACGGGGGGGCACCAGATGTGCTCATATAACAGTCACCACCGGGGGCACCAGATGTGCTCATATAACAGTCACCACCGGGGGCACCAGATGTGCTCATATAACAGTCACCACCGGGGGGCACCAGATGTCCTCATATAACAGTCACCACCGGGGGCACCAGATGAGCTCATATAACAGTCAACACCGGGGGGCCCAAGATGTGCTCATATAACAGTCACCACCGGGGGGCACCAGATGTGCTCAAATAACAGTCACCACCGGGGGGGGCACCAGATGTGCTCATATAACTGTCACAACCGGGGGCACCAGATGTGCTCATATAACAATCACCACCGGGGGGCACCATATGTGCTCATATAACAGTCACCACCGGGGGGCACCAGATGTGCTCATATAACAGTCACCACCGGGGGGCACCAGATGTGCTCATATAACAGTCACCACCGGGGGCACCAGATGAGCTCATATAACAGTCAACACCGGGGGGACCAAGATGTGCTCATATAACAGTCACCACCGGGGGCACCAGATGTGCTCATATAACAGTCACCACCGGGGGGCACCAGATGTGCTCATATAACAGTCACCACCGGGGGGGCACCAGATGTGCTCATATAACAGTCACCACCAGGTGCACCAGATGTGCTCATATAACAGTCACCACCGGGGGGCACCAGATGTGCTCATATAACAGTCACCACCGGGGGGGCACCAGATGTGCTCATATAACAGTCACCACCGGGGGCACCAGATGTGCTCATATAACAGTCACCACCGGGGGGCACCAGATGTGCTCATATAACAGTCACCACCGGGGGGCACCAGATGTGCTCATATAACAGTCACCACCGGGGGCACCAGATGTGCTCATATAACAGTCACCACCGGGGGGCACCAGATGTGCTCATATAACAGTCACCACCGGGGGGCACCAGATTTGCTCATATAACAGTCACCTCCGGGGTCACCAGATCTGCACATATAACAGTCACCACCGGGGGGCACCAGATGTGCTCATATAACAGTCACCACCGGGGGTCACCAGATGTGCTCATATAACAGTCACCACCGGGGAGCACCAGATGTGCTCATATAACAGTTACCTCCGGGGGGCCCAAGATGTGCTCATATAACAGTCACCACCGGGGGCACCAGATGTGCTTATATAACAGTCACCACCGGGGGCACCAGATGTGCTCATATAACAGTCACCACCGCGGGCACCAGATGTGCTCATATAAGAGTCACCACCGGGGTCACCAGATGTGCACATATAACAGTCACCACCGGGGGGCACCAGATGTGCTCATATAACAGTCACCACCGGGGGGCACCAGATGAGCTCATATAACAGTCACCTCCGGGGGGCACCAGATGTGCTCATATAACAGTCACCACCGGGGGGCCCAAGATGTGCTCATATAACAGTCACCACCGGGGGCACCAGATGTGCTCATATAACAGTCACGACCGGGGGCACCAGATGTGCTCATATAACAGTCACCACCGGGGGCACCAGATGTGCTCATATAAGAGTCACCACCGGGGTCACCAGATGAGCACATATAACAGTCACCACCGGGGGGCACCAGATGTGTTCATATAACAGTCACCACCGGGGGGCACCAGATGAGCTCATATAACAGTCACCACCGGGGGGCACCAGATGTGCTCATATAACAGTCAACACCGGGGGCACCAGATGTGCTCATATAACAGTCACCACCGGGGGGCACCAGATGTGCTCATATAACAGTCTCCACCGGGGGCACCAGATGAGCTCATATAACAGTCAACACCGGGGGCACCAGATGTGCTCCTATAACAGTCACCACCGGGGGCACCAGATGTGCTCATATAACAGTCAACACCCGGGGCACCAGATGTGCTCATATGAGAGTCACCACCGGGGTCACCAGATGTGCACATATAACAGTCACCACCGGGGGGCACCAGATGTACACATATAACAGTCACCACCGGGGGGCACCAGATGTGCTCATATAACAGTCACCACCGGGGTCACCAGATGTGCACATATGACAGTCACCACCGGGGGGCACCAGATGTGCACATATAACAGTCACCACCGGGGGCACCAGATGTGCTCATATAACAGTCACCACCGGGGACACCATATGTGCTCATATAACAGTCACCACCGGGGGGCACCAGATGTGCACATATAACAGTCACCACCGGGGGCACCAGATGTGCTCATATAACAGTCACCACCGGGGGCACCAGATGTGCTCATATAACAGTCACCACCGGGGGCACCAGACATGCTCATATAACAATCACCACCGGGGGCACCAGATGTGCTCATATAACAGTCACCACCGGGGGCACCAGATGTGCACATATAACAGTCACCACCGGGGTCACCAGATGTGCACATATAACAGTCACCACCGGGGGGCACCAGCTGTGCTCATATAACAGTTACCACCGGGGGCACCAGATGTGAACATATAACAGTCACCACCGGGGGCACCAGATGTGCTCATATAACAGTCACCACCGGAGGCACCAGATGTGCTCATAAAACAGTCACCACCAGGGGGGGCACCAGATGTGGTCATATAACAGTCACCACCGGGGGCATCAGATGTACACATATAACAGTCACCACCGGGGGCACCAGATGTGCTCATATAACAGTCACCACCGGGGGCACCAGATGTGCACATATAACAGTCACCTCGGGGGGCACCAGATGTGCTCATATAACAGTCACCACCGGGGTCACCAGATGTGCACATATAACAGTCACCACTGGGGGCACTAGATGTGCTCATATAACAGTCACCACCGGGGGCACCAGATGTGCTCATATAACAGTCACCACCGGGGGCACCAGATGTGCTCATATAACAGTCACCATCGGGGGCACCAGATGTGCACATATAACAGTCACCACCGGGGGGCACCAGATGTGCTCATATAACAGTCATCACCGGGGGGGCACCAGATGTTCACATATAACAGTCACCACCGGGGGGCACCAGATGTGCTCATATGACAGTCACCACCGGGGAGTGCACCAGATGTGCTCATATAACAGTCACCACCGGGGGCACCAGATGTGCTCATATAACAGTCACCACCGGGGGAACCAGATGTGCTCATATAACAGTCGCCACCGGGGGCATCAGATGTGCACATATAACAGTCGCCACCGGGGGGCACCAGATGTGCTCATATAACAGTTACCATTGGGGGCACCAGATGTTCACATATAACAGTCACCACTGGGGGGCACCAGATGTGCACATATAACAGTCACCACCGGGGGGCACCAGATGTGCTCATATAACAGTCACCACCGGGGGCACCAGATGTGCTCATATATCAGTCACCACCGGGGGGCACCAGATGTGCTCATATAACAGTCACCAACGGGGGGCACCAGATGTGCTCATATAACAGTCACCACCGGGGGGCACCAAATGTGTTCATATAACAGTCACCACCGGGGGGCATCAGATGTACTCATATAACAGTCACCACAGGGGGCACCAGATGTGCTCATATAACATTCACCACCGGGGGCACCAGATGTGCTCATATAACAGTCATCACCAGGGGACACCAGTTGTGCTCATATAACAGTCACCACCGGGGGAAACAGATGTGCAGATATAACAGTCACCATCGGGGGCACCAGATGTGCTCATATAACAGTCCCACCGGGGGCACCAGATGTGCACATATAACAGTCACCACCGGGGGCACCAGATGTGCTCATATAACAGTCACCACCGGGGGAACCAGATGTGCACATATAACAGTCACCACCGGGGGGCACCAGATGTGCTCATATAACAGTCACCTCCGGGGGCACCAGATGTGATCATATAACAGTCACCACCGGAGGGCATCAGATGAGCTCATATAACAGTCACCACCGGGGGTGGCACCAAATGTTCACATATAACAGTTACCACCGGGGGCATCAGATGTGCTCATATAACTGTCACCACCGGGGACACCAGATGTGCACATATAACAGTCACCACTGGGGGCACCAGATGTGCTCATATAACAGTCGCCACCGGGGGCATCAGATGTGCACATATAACAGTCACCACCGGGGGGGGGCACCAGATGTGCACATTTAACAGTCACCACTGGGGGAAACAGATGTGCAGATATAACAGTCACCTCCGGGGGGCACCAGATGTGCTCATATAACAGTCACCACGGGGGGCAACAGATGCGCTCATATAACAGTCACCACCGGGGGCACCAGATGTGCTCATACAACAGTCACCACGAGGGGGCACCAGATGTGCACATATAACAGTCACCACTGGGGGAAAGAGATGTGCAGATATAACAGTCACCACCAGGGGCACCAGATGTACAGATATAACAGTCACCACCGGTGTGGGCACCAGATGTGCACATATAACAGACACCACTGGGGGAAAGAGATGTGCAGATATAACAGTCACCACCGGGGGCACCAGATTTGCTCATATAACAGTCACCACCGGGGGGCACCAGATGTGCTCATATAACAGTCACCACCGGGGGGCAACAGTTGTGCTCATATTACAGTCACCACCGGGGGGCACCAGATGTGCACATATAACAGTCACCACCGGAGGGCATCAGATGAGCTCATATAACAGTCACCACCGGGGGGGGGCACCAGATGTGCACATATAACAGTCACCACTGGGGGAAACAGATGTGCAGATATAACAGTCACCTCCGGGGGGCACCAGATGTGCTCATATAACAGTCACCACAGGGGGCAACAGATGCGCTCATATAACAGTCACCACCGGGGGCACCAGATGTGCTCATACAACAGTCACCACGAGGGGGGACCAGATGTGCACATATAACAGTCACCACTGGGGGAAAGAGATGTGCAGATATAACAGTCACCACCGGGGGCACCAGATGTACAGATATAACAGTCACCACCGGTGTGGGCACCAGATGTGCACATATAACAGACACCACTGGGGGAAAGAGATGTGCAGATATAACAGTCACCACCGGGGGCACCAGATTTGCTCATATAACAGTCACCACCGGGGGGCACCAGATGTGCTCATATAACAGTCACCACCGGGGGGCAACAGTTGTGCTCATATTACAGTCACCACCGGGGGGCACCAGATGTGCACATATAACAGTCACCACCGGGGGGCACCAGATGTGCTCATATAACAGTCACCTCCGGGGGGCACCAGATGTGCACATATAACAGTCACCACCCGGAGCACCAGATGTTCACATATAACAGTCACCACCGGGGGGCACCAGATGTGCTCATATAACAGTCACCTCCGGGGGGCACCAGATGTGCACATATAACAGTCACCACCGGGGGGCACCAGATGTGCTCATATAACAATCACCACCGGGGGGCACCAGATGTGCTCATATAACAGTCACCACCGGGGGGGGGCACCAGATGTGCACATATAACAGTTACCACCGGGGGCATCAGATGTGCTCATATAACTGTCACCACCGGGGGGCACCAGATGTGGACATATACAGTCACCACCGGGGGCACCAAATGTGCACATATAACAGTCACCACCGGGGGCACAAGATGTGCTCATATAACAGTCGCCACCGGGGGCATCAGATGTGCTCATATAACAGTCACCACCGGGGACATCAGATGTGCACATATAACAGTCATCACCAGGGGGCACCAGTTGTACTCATGTATCAGTCACCACCGGGGGCACCAGATGTGCTCATATAACAGTCACCACCGGGGGCACCAGATGTGCTCATATAACAGTCACCACCGGGGGCACCAGATGTGCTCATATAACAGTCACCACCGGGGGCACCAGATGTGCTCATATAACAGTCACCACCGGGGGCACCAGATGTGCTCATATAACAGTCACCACCGAGGGCACCAGATGTGCTTATATAACAGTCACCACCGGGGGCACCAGATGTGCTCATATAACAGTCACCACCGGGGGGCACCAGATGTGCTCATATAACAGTCATCATCGGGGGCACCAGATGTGCACATATAACAGTGATTACCAGGGGGCACCAGATGTGCTCATATAACAGTCACCACCGGGGGGCACCAGATGTGCTCATATAACAGTCACCACCGGGGGGCACCAGATGTTCACATATAACAGTCACCACCTGGGGCATCAGATGTGCTCATATAACAGTCACCACCATGGGGGCACCAGATGTGCTCATATAACAGTCACCACCGGGAGGTCACCAGATGTGCTCATATAACAGTCACCACCGGGGGCATCAGATGTGCTCATATAACAATCACCACCGGGGGGGGCACCAGATGTGCTCATATAACAGTCACCACCGGGGGGCACCAGATGTGCACATATAACAGTCACCACCGGGGGGCACCAGATGTGCTCATACAACAGTCACCACCGGGGGGCACCAGATGTGCTCATATAACAGTCACCACCGTGGGCACCAGATGTGCTCATATAACAGTCACCACCGGGGGGCTCCAGATGTGCTCATATAACAGTCACCACCGAGGGGCACCAGATGTGCACATATAACAGTTACCACCGGGGGGCACCAGATGTGCTCATTTAGCAGTCACCACCGGGGGCACCAGATGTGCTCATATAACAGTCACCACCGGGGGGCACCAGATGTTCACATATAACAGTCACCACCTGGGGCATCAGATGTGCTCACATAACAGTCACCATCGGGGGGCACCAGATTTGCTCATATAACAGTCACCACCGGGGACATCAGATGCGCTCATATAACAGTCACCACCGGGGGCATCAGATGTTCTCATATAACAGTCACCTCCGGGTGGCACCAGTTGTGCTCATATTACAGTCACCACCGGGGGGCACCAGTTGTGCTCATATTACAGTCACCACCGGGGGGCACCAGATGTGCACATATAACAGTCACAACCGGGGGGCAACAGATGTGCTCATATAACAATCACCACCGGGGGCACCAGATGTGCTCATATAACAGTCACCACCGGGGGGCACCAGATGTGCACATATAAAGTCACCACCGGGGGCACCAGATGTGCACATATAACAGTCACCACCGGGGGCACCAGATGTGCTCATATAACAGTCGCCACCGGGGGGCACCAGATGTGCTCATATAACAGTCACCACCGGGGGGGCACCAGATGTGCTCATATAACAGTCACCACCGGGGGGCACCAGATAATCACATATAACAGTCACCACCGGGGGGCACCAGATGTGGTCATATAACTGTCACCACCGGGGGGCACCAGATATGCTCATATAACAGTCACCACCGGGGGGGCACCAGATGTGCACATATAACAGTCACCACCGGGGGCACCAGATGTGCTCATATAACAGTCACCACCGGGGGCACCAGATGTGCTCATATAACAGTCACCACCGGGGGCACCACATGTGCACATATAACAGTCACCACCGGGGCACCAGATGTGCTCATATAACAGTCACCACCGGGGGGCACCAGATGAGCTCATATAACAGTCACCACCGAGGGGCACCAGATGTGCTCATATAACAGTCACCACCGGGGGCATCAGATGTGCTCATCTAACAGTCACCACCGGGGGCACCAGATGTGCTCATATAACAATCACCACCGGGGGCACCAGAGCAGCAGATATAACAGTCACCACAAGGGGGGCACCAGATGTGCACATATAACAGTCACCACCGGGGGTTCCAGAGGTGCATATATAACAGTCACCACCGGGGGCACCAGATGTGCTCATATAACAGTCACCACCGGAGGGCACCAGATGTGCACATATAACAGTCACCACCGGGGGGGCACCAGATGTGCTCATATAACAGTCACCACCGGAGGGCACCAGATGTGCTCATATAACAGTCACCACCGGGGTGCAACAGATGTGCTCATATAACAGTCACCACCGGGGGGCACCAGAGGAGCAGATATAACAGTCACCACAAGGGGGGCACCAGATGTGCTCATATAACAGTCACCACCGGGGGGCACCAGATTTGCTCATATAACAGTCACCACCTGGGGCACCAGATGTGCTCATATAACAGTCACCACAAGGGGGGCACCAGATGTGCACATATAACAGTCACCACCGGGGGCACCAGATGTGCTCATATAACAGTCACCACCGGAGGGCACCAGATGTGCACATATAACAGTCACCACCGGGGGCACCAGATGTGCTCATATAACAGTCACCACCGGAGGGCACCAGATGTGCTCATATAACAGTCACCACCGGGGGGCAACAGATGTGCTCATATAACAGTCACCACCGGGGGGCACCAGAGGAGCAGATATAACAGTCACCACAAGGGGGGCACCAGATGTGCACATATAACAGTCACCACCGGGGGCACCAGATGTGCTCATATATAACAGTCACTACCTCGGGCACCAGATGTGCACATATAACAGTCACCACCGGGAAGCAACAGATGTGTTCATATAACAGTCACCACCGGGGGGCACCAGAGGAGCAGATATAACAGTCACCACAAGGGGGGCACCAGATGTGCACATATAACAGTCACCACCGGGGGCACCAGATGTGCTCATATATAACAGTCACTACCGGGGGCACCAGATGTGCACATATAACAGTCACCACCAGGGGGGGCACCAGATGTGCTCATATAACAGTCACCAACGGAGGGCACCAGATGTGCTCATATTACAGTCACCACCGGGGGCACCAGATGTGCTCATATAACAGTCACCACCGGGGGCACCAGATGTGCTCATATAACAGTCACCACCGGGGGGCACCAGATGAGCTCATATAACAGTCACCACGGGGGGGCACCAGATGTGCTCATATAACAGTCACCACCGGGGGCACCAGATGTGCTCATATAACAGTCACCACCAGGGGCACCAGATGTGCTCATATAACAGTCACCACCGGGGGGCACCAGATGTCCTCATATAACAGTCACCACCGGGGGCACCAGATGAGCTCATATAACAGTCAACACCGGGGGGCCCAAGATGTGCTCATATAACAGTCACCACCGGGGGGCAGCAGATGTGCTTAAATAACAGTCACCACCGGGGGGGCACCAGATGTGCTCATATAACTGTCACCACCCGGGGCACCAGATGTGCTCATATAACAGTCACCACAAGGGCGGCACCAGATGTGCACATATAACAGTCACCACCGGGGACACCAGAGGTGCATATATAACAGTCACCACCGGGGGCACCAGATGTGCTCATATAACAGTCACCACCGGAGGGCACCAGATGTGCACATATCACAGTCACCACCGGGGGGGGCACCAGATATGCTCATATAACAGTCACCACCGGAGGGCACCAGATGTGCTCATATAACAGTCACCACCGGGGGGCAACAGATGTGCTCATATAACAGTCACCACCGGGGGGCACCAGAGGAGCAGATATAACAGTCACCACAAGGGGGGCACCAGATGTGCACATATAACAGTCACCACCGGGGGCACCAGATGTGCTCATATATAACAGTCACTACCGGGGGCACCAGATGTGCACATATAACAGTCACCACCAGGGGGGGCACCAGATGTGCTCATATAACAGTCACCACCGGAGGGCACCAGATGTGCTCATATAACAGTCACCACCGGGGCACCAGATGTGCTCATATAACAGTCACCACCGGGGGCACCAGATGTGCTCAACAAACAGTCACCACCGGTGGGCACCAGATGAGCTCATATAACAGTCACCACGGGGGGGCACCAGATGTGCTCATATAACAGTCACCACCGGGGGCACCAGATGTGCTCATATAACAGTCACCACCGGGGGCACCAGATGTGCTCATATAACAGTCACCACCGGGGGGCACCAGATGTCCTCATATAACAGTCACCACCGGGGGGCACCAGAGGAGCAGATATAACAGTCACCACAAGGGGGGCACCAGATGTGCTCATATAACAATCACCACCGGGGGCACCAGAGCAGCAGATATAACAGTCACCACAAGGGGGGCACCAGATGTGCACATATAACAGTCACCACCGGGGGTTCCAGAGGTGCATATATAACAGTCACCACCGGGGGCACCAGATGTGCTCATATAACAGTCACCACCGGAGGGCACCAGATGTGCACATATAACAGTCACCACCGGGGGGGCACCAGATGTGCTCATATAACAGTCACCACCGGAGGGCACCAGATGTGCTCATATAACAGTCACCACCGGGGTGCAACAGATGTGCTCATATAACAGTCACCACCGGGGGGCACCAGAGGAGCAGATATAACAGTCACCACAAGGGGGGCACCAGATGTGCTCATATAACAGTCACCACCGGGGGGCACCAAATTTGCTCATATAACAGTCACCACCTGGGGCACCAGATGTGCTCATATAACAGTCACCACAAGGGGGGCACCAGATGTGCACATATAACAGTCACCACCGGGGGCACCAGATGTGCTCATATAACAGTCACCACCGGAGGGCACCAGATGTGCACATATAACAGTCACCACCGGGGGCACCAGATGTGCTCATATAACAGTCACCACCGGAGGGCACCAGATGTGCTCATATAACAGTCACCACCGGGGGGCAACAGATGTGCTCATATAACAGTCACCACCGGGGGGCACCAGAGGAGCAGATATAACAGTCACCACAAGGGGGGCACCAGATGTGCACATATAACAGTCACCACCGGGGGCACCAGATGTGCTCATATATAACAGTCACTACCTGGGGCACCAGATGTGCACATATAACAGTCACCACCGGGAGGCAACAGATGTGTTCATATAACAGTCACCACCGGGGGGCACCAGAGGAGCAGATATAACAGTCACCACAAGGGGGGCACCAGATGTGCACATATAACAGTCACCACCGGGGGCACCAGATGTGCTCATATATAACAGTCACTACCGGGGGCACCAGATGTGCACATATAACAGTCACCACCAGGGGGGGCACCAGATGTGCTCATATAACAGTCACCAACGGAGGGCACCAGATGTGCTCATATTACAGTCACCACCGGGGGCACCAGATGTGCTCATATAACAGTCACCACCGGGGGCACCAGATGTGCTCATATAACAGTCACCACCGGGGGGCACCAGATGAGCTCATATAACAGTCACCACGGGGGGGCACCAGATGTGCTCATATAACAGTCACCACCGGGGGCACCAGATGTGCTCATATAACAGTCACCACCAGGGGCACCAGATGTGCTCATATAACAGTCACCACCGGGGGGCACCAGATGTCCTCATATAACAGTCACCACCGGGGGCACCAGATGAGCTCATATAACAGTCAACACCGGGGGGCCCAAGATGTGCTCATATAACAGTCACCACCGGGGGGCACCAGATGTGCTTAAATAACAGTCACCACCGGGGGGGCACCAGATGTGCTCATATAACTGTCACCACCCGGGGCACCAGATGTGCTCATATAACAGTCACCACAAGGGCGGCACCAGATGTGCACATATAACAGTCACCACCGGGGACACCAGAGGTGCATATATAACAGTCACCACCGGGGGCACCAGATGTGCTCATATAACAGTCACCACCGGAGGGCACCAGATGTGCACATATCACAGTCACCACCGGGGGGGGCACCAGATATGCTCATATAACAGTCACCACCGGAGGGCACCAGATGTGCTCATATAACAGTCACCACCGGGGGGCAACAGATGTGCTCATATAACAGTCACCACCGGGGGGCACCAGAGGAGCAGATATAACAGTCACCACAAGGGGGGCACCAGATGTGCACATATAACAGTCACCACCGGGGGCACCAGATGTGCTCATATATAACAGTCACTACCGGGGGCACCAGATGTGCACATATAACAGTCACCACCAGGGGGGGCACCAGATGTGCTCATATAACAGTCACCACCGGAGGGCACCAGATGTGCTCATATAACAGTCACCACCGGGGCACCAGATGTGCTCATATAACAGTCACCACCGGGGGCACCAGATGTGCTCAACAAACAGTCACCACCGGGGGGCACCAGATGAGCTCATATAACAGTCACCACGGGGGGGCACCAGATGTGCTCATATAACAGTCACCACCGGGGGTACCAGATGTGCTCATATAACAGTCACCACCGGGGGCACCAGATGTGCTCATATAACAGTCACCACCGGGGGGCACCAGATGTCCTCATATAACAGTCACCACCGGGGGCACCAGATGAGCTCATATAACAGTCAACACCGGGGGGCCCAAGATGTGCTCATATAACAGTCACCACCGGGGGGCACCAGATGTGCTTAAATAACAGTCACCACCGGGGGGGCACCAGATGTGCTCATATAACTGTCACCACCGGGGGCACCAGATGTGCTCATATAACAGTCACCACCGGGGAGCACCATATGTGCTCATATAACAGTCACCACCGGGGGGAACCAGATGTGCTCATATAACAGTCACCACCGGGGGGCACCAGATGTGCTCATATAACAGTCACCACCGGGGGCACCAGATGAGCTCATATAACAGTCAACACCGGGGGGCCCAAGATGTGCTCATATAACAGTCACCACCGGGGGCACCAGATGTGCTCATATAACAGTCACCACCGGGGGGCACCAGATGTGCTCATATAACAGTCACCACCGGGGGGGCACCAGATGTGCTCATATAACAGTCACCACCAGGTGCACCAGATGTGCTCATATAACAGTCACCACCGGGGGGCACCAGATGTGCTCATATAACAGTCACCACCGGTGGGGCACCAGATGTGCTCACATAACAGTCACCACGGGGGGCACCAGATGTGCTCATATAACAGTCACCACCGGGGGGCACCAGATGTGCTTATATAACAGTCACCACCGGGGGGTACCAGATGTGCTCATATAACAGTCACCACCGGGGGTCACCAGATGTGCTCATATAACAGTCACCACCGGGGAGCACCAGATGTGCTCATATAACAGTTACCTCCGGGGGCCCAAGATGTGCTCATATAACAGTCACCACCGGGGGCACCAGATGTGCTCATATAACAGTCACCACCGGGGGCACCAGATGTGCTCATATAACAGTCACCACCGCGGGCACCAGATGTGCTCATATAAGAGTCACCACCGGGGGCACCAGATGTGCTCATATAACAGTCACCACCGGGGGGCCCAAGATGTGCTCATATAACAGTCACCACCGGGGGGCACCAGATGTGCTCATATAACAGTCACCACCGGGGGGCACCAGATGAGCTCATATAACAGTCACCTCCGGGGGGCACCAGATGTGCTCATATAACAATCACCACCGGGGGGCCCAAGATTTGCTCATATAACAGTCACCACCGGGGGCACCAGATGTGCTCATATAACAGTCACGACCGGGGGCACCAGATGTGCTCATATAACAGTCACCACTGGGGGCACCAGATGTGCTCATATAAGAGTCACCACCGGGGTCACCACATGAGCACATATAACAGTCACCACCGGGGGGCACCAGATGTGTTCATATAACAGTCACCACCGGGGGGCACCAGATGAGCTCATATAACAGTCACCACCGGGGGGCACCAGATGTGCTCATATAACAGTCACCACCGGGGGCACCAGATGTGCTCATATAACAGTCACCACCGGGGGGCACCAGATGTGCTCATATAACAGTCTCCACCGGGGGTACCAGATGAGCTCATATGACAGTCAACACCGGGGGCACCAGATGTGCTCATATAACAGTCACCACCGGGGGCACCAGATGTGCTCATATAACAGTCAACACCCGGGGCACCAGATGTGCTCATATGAGAGTCACCACCGGGGTCACCAGATGTGCACATATAACAGTCACCACCGGGGGGCACCAGATGTACACATATAACAGTCACCACCGGGGGGCACCAGATGTGCTCATATAACAGTCACCACTGGGGTCACCAGATGTGCACATATAACAGTCAAGACCGGGGGGCACCAGATGTGCACATATAACAGTCACCACCGGGGGCACCAGATGTGCTCATATAACAGTCACCACCGGGGGCACCATATGTGCTCATATAACAGTCACCACCGGGGGGCACCAGATGTGCACATATAACAGTCACCACCGGGGGCACCAGATGTGCTCATATAACAGTCACCACCGGGGGCACCAGATGTGCTCATATAACAGTCACCACCGGGGGCACCAGATGTGCTCATATAACAATCACCACCGGGGGCACCAGATGTGCTGATAAAACAGTCACCACCGGGGGCACCAGATGTGCACATATAACAGTCACCACCGGGGTCACCAGATGTGCACATATAACAGTCACCACCGGGGGGCACCAAATGTGCTCATATAACAGTTACCACCAGGGGCACCAGATGTGCACATATAACAGTCACCACCGGGGGCACCAGATGTGCTCATATAACAGTCACCACCGGGGGCACCAGATGTGCACATATAACAGTCACCGCCGGAGTCACCAGATGTGCACATATAACAGTCACCACCGGGGGCACCAGCTGTGCTCATATAACAGTCACCACCGGGGGGCACCAGATGTGCTCATATAACAGTCACCACCGGGGGCACCAGATGTGCTCATATAACAGTCACCACCGGGGGCACCAGATGTGCTCATATAACAGTCACCACCGGGGGCACCAGATGTGCTCATATAACAGTCACCACCAGGGGCACCAGATGTGCTCATATAACAGTCACCACCGGGGGGCACCAGATGTGCTCATATAACAGTCACCATCGGGGGCACCAGATGAGCTCATATAACAGTCAACACCGGGGGCACCAGATGTGCTCATATAACAGTCACCACCGGGGGCACCAGATGTGCTCATATAACAGTCACCACCGGGGGGCACCAGATGTGCTCATATAACAGTCACCACCGGGGGCACCAGATGAGCTCATATAACAGTCAACACCGGGGGCACCAGATGTGCTCATATAACAGTCACCACCGGGGGCACCAGATGAGCTCATATAACAGTCAACACCGGGGGCACCATATGTGCTCATATAACAGTCACCACCGGGGGCACCAGATGTGCTCATATAACAGTTAACACCGGGGGCACCAGATGTGCTCATATAAGACTCACCACCGGGGGCACCAGATGTGCTCATATAACAGTCACCACCGGGGTCACCAGATGTGCACATATAACAGTCACCACCGGGGTCACCAGATGTGCACATATAACAGTCACCACCGGGGGGCACCAGATGTGCTCATACAAGAGTCACCACCGGGGTCACCAGATGTGCACATATAACAGTCACCACCGGGGTCACCAGATGTGCTCATATAACAGTCACCACGGGTGGCATCAGATGTACACATATAACAGTCACCACCGGGGGCACCATATGTGCTCATGTAACAGTCATCATCGGGGGCACCAGATGTGCTCATATAACAGTCATCACTGGGGGCACCAGATGTGCTCATATAACAGTCACCACCGGGGGCATCAGATGTACACATATAACAGTCACCACCGGGGGGCACCAGATGTGCTCATATAACAGTCATCACCGGGGGCACCAGATGTGCTCATATAACAGTCACCACTGGGGGGCACCAGATGTGCTCATATAACAGTCACCACCGGGGGTAACAGATGTGCTCATATAACAGTCACCACCGGGGGCACCAGATGTGCTCATATAACAGTCACCACCGGGGGCACCAGATGTGCTCATATAACAGTCACCACCGGGGTCACCAGATGTGCACATATAACAGTCACCACCGGGGGGAACCAGATGTGCTCATATAACAGTCACCACCGGGGGGCACCAGATGTGCTCATATAACAGTCACCACCGGGGGGCACCAGATGAGCTCATATAACAGTCACCACCGGGAGCACCAGATGTGCTCATATAACAGTCACCACCGGGGGCACCAGATGTGCTCATATAACAGTCACCACCGGGGGCACCAGCTGTGCTCATATAACAGTCACCACCGGGGAGCACCAGATGTGCTCATATAACAGTCACCACCGGGGGCACCAGATGTGCTCATATAACAGTCACCACCGGGGGCACCAGATGTGCTCATATAACAGTCACCACCGGGGGCACCAGATGTGCTCATATAACAGTCACCACCGGGGGCACCATATGTGCTCATATAACAGTCACCACCTGGGTTACCAGATGTGCTCATATAACAGTCACCACCGGGGGCACCAGATGTGCTCATACAACAGTCACCACCGGGGGCACCAGATGTGCTCATATAACAGTCACCACAGGGGGGGGCACCAGATGTGCACATGTAACAGTCACCACCGGGGTCACCAGATGTGCACATATAACAGTCACCGCCGGGGGGCACCAGATGTGGTCATATAACAGTCACCACCGGGGGCATCAGATGTACACATATAACAGTCACCACCGGGGGCACGAGATGTGCTCATATAACAGTCACCACCGGGGGCACCAGATGTGCTCATATAACAGTCACCACAGGGGGCACCAGATGTGCACATATAACAGTCACCACCGGGGGCACCAGATGTGCACATATAACAGTCACCACCGGGGTCACCAGATGTGCACATATAACAGTCACCACCGGGGGGCACCAGATGTGCTCATGTAACAATTACTACCGGGGGCACCAGATGTGCTCATATAACAGTCACCACCGGGGGGCACCAGATGTGCACATATAACAGTCACCACCGGGGGCACCAGATGTGCTCATATGACAGTCACCACTGGGGGGCACCAGATGAGCTCATATAACAGTCACCACCGGGGGGCACCAGATGTGCACATATAACAGTCACCACCGGGGGGCACCAGATGTGCTCATATAACAATCACCACCGAGGGCATCAGATGTGCTCATATAACAGTCACCACCGGGGGGCACCAGATGTGCTCATATAACAGTCACCACTGGGGGGCACCAGATGTGCTCATATAACAGTCACCACCGGGGGGCACCAGATGTGCACATATAACAGTCACCACCGGGGGGCACCAGATGTGCTCATATAACAATCACCACCGGGGGGCACCAGATGTGCACATATAACAGTCACCACCGGGGGGCACCAGATGTGCTCATATAACAATCACCACCGAGGGCATCAGATGTGCTCATATAATGGTCACCACCGGGGGGCATCAGATGTGCTCATATAACAGTCACCACCGCGGGAAACAAATGTGCTCATATAACAGTCACCACCGGGGGGCACCAGATGTGCTCATATAACAGTCACCACCGAGGGGCACCAGATGTGCTCATATAACACTCACCACCAGGGGCACCAGAGGTGCATATATAACAGTCACCACCGGGGGGGGGCACCAGATTTGCTCATATAACAGTCACCACCGGGGGCATCAGATGTTCTCATATAACAGTCACCACCGGGGGGCACCAGATGTGCTCATATAACAGTCACCACCGGGGGCATCAGATGTTCTCATATAACAGTCACCACTGAGGGGGCACCAGATGTGCACATATAACAGTCACCACCGGGGGGGGGCACCAGATGTGCACATATAACAGTCACCACCAGGGAGCACCAGATGTGCTCATATATCAGTCACCACCAGGGGGCACCAGATGTGCTCATATAACAGTCACCACCGGGGGGGCACCAGATGTGCTCATATAAAAGTCACCTCCGGGGGCACCAGATGTGCTCATATAACAGTCACCACCGGGGGCACCAGATGTGCTCATATTACAGTCACCACCAGGGGGGCACCAGATATGCTCATATAACAGTCACCACCCGGGGCACCAGATGTGCACATATAACAGTCACCACCGGGGAGGCACCAGATGTGCTCATATAACAGTCACCACTGGGGGGGCACCAGATGTGCTCATATGACAGTCACCACTGGGGGGCACCAGATGTGCTCATATAACAGTCACCACCGGGGGGCACCAGATGTGCACATATAACAGTCACCACCGGGGGGCACCAGATGTGCTCATATAACAATCACCACCGGGGGGCACCAGATGTGCACATATAACAGTCACCACCGGGGGGCACCAGATGTGCTCATATAACAGTCAACACTGGGGGGCACCAGATGTGCTCATATAACAGTCACCACCGGGGGGCATCAGATGTGCTCATATAACAGTCACCACCGCGGTAAACAAATGTGCTCATATAACAGTCACCACCGGGGGGCACCAGATGTGCTCATATAACAGTCACCACCGGGGAACACCAGATGTGCTCATATAACAGTCCCCACCGGGGGCAACAGAGGTGCATATATAACAGTCACCACCGGGGGGGGCACCAGATGTGCTCATATAACAGTCACCACTGGGGGCATCAGATGTTCTCATATAACAGTCAACACCGGGGGGGGGCACCAGATCTGCACATATAACAGTCACCACCGGGGGGCACCAGATGTGCACATATAACAGTCACCACCGGGGGCACCAGATGTGCTCATATAACAGTCACCACTGGGGGCACCAGATGTGCACATATAACAGTCACCCCCAGGGGGCACCAGATGTGCTCATATAACAGTCACCACAGGGGGGGGCACCAGATGTGCTCATATAACAGGCACCTCCGGGGGCACCAGATGTGCTCATATAACAGTCACCACCGGGGGGGCACCAGATGTGCTCATATAACAGTCACCACCGGGGGGGGCACCGGATGGCTCATATAACAGTCACCACCGGGGGCACCAGATGGGCTAATATAACAGTCACCACCGGGGGGGAAGCAGATGTGCACATATAACAGTCACCACCGGGGGGCACCAGATGTGCTCATATAACAGTCACCACCGGGGGCATCAGATGTGCAGATATAGCAGTCACCACAGGGGGGGGGCATCAGATGTTCTCATATAACAGTCACCACCGGGGGGCACCAGATGTGCTCAAATAACAGTCACCACCGGGGGGCACCAGTTGTGCTCATATTACAGTCACCACCGGGGCCACCAGATGTGCACAAATAACAGGCACCACCGGGGGCACCAGATGTGCACATATAACAGTCATCACCGGGGGCACCAGATGTTCACATATAACAGTCACCACCGCGGGGCACCAGATGTGCTCATATAACAGTCACCACCGGGGGCACCAGATGTGCACATATAATAGTCACCACCGGGGGGCACCAGATGTGCTCATATAACAGTCACCACCGGGGGGCACCAGATGTGCTCATATAACAGTCACCACCGCGGGGCACCAGATGTGCACATATAACAGTCACCACCGGGGGCACCAGATGTTCACATATAATAGTCACCACCGGGGGGCACCAGATGTGCACATATAACAGTCACCACCGGGGGGCACCAGATGTGCTCATATAACAGTCACCACCGGGGGCACCAGATGTGCAGATATAACAATCACCACTGGGGGAAACAGATGTGCAGATATAACAGTCACCACCGGGGGCAACAGATGTGCTCATATAACAGTCACCACCGGGGGGCACCAGTTGTGCTCATATTACAGTCACCACCGGGGCCACCAGATGTGCACAAATAACAGGCACCACCGGGGGCACCAGATGTGCACATATAACAGTCATCACCGGGGGCACCAGATGTTCACATATAACAGTCACCACCGCGGGGCACCAGATGTGCTCATATAACAGTCACCACCGGGGGGCACCAGATGTGCTCATATAACAGTCACCACCGGGGGCACCAGATGTGCACATATAATAGTCACCACCGGGGGGCACCAGATGTGCTCATATAACAGTCACCACCGGGGGCACCAGATGTGCTCATATAACAGTCACCACCGCGGGGCACCAGATGTGCACATATAACAGTCACCACCGGGGGCACCAGATGTTCACATATAATAGTCACCACCGGGGGGCACCAGATGTGCTCATATAACAGTCACCACCGAGGGGCACCAGATGTGCTCATATAACAGTCACCACCGGGGGGCACCAGATGTTCACATATAACCGTCACCAACGGGGGGGGCATCAGATGTGCACATATAACAGTCACCACCGGGGGGGGCACCAGATGTGCACATATAACAGTCACCTCCGGGGGCATCAGATGTGCTCATATAACTGTCACGACCGGGCGGCACCAGATGTGCACATATAACTGTCACCACCGGAGGCACCAGATGTGCACATATAACAGTCACCACCGGGGGCACCAGATGTGCTCATATAACAGTCACCACCGGGGGGCACCAGATGTGCTCATATAACAGTCGCCACCAGGGGCACCAGATGTGCTCATATAACAATCACCACCGGGGGCACCAGATGTGCTCATATAACAGTCGCCACCGGGCGCATCCGATGTGCACATATAACAGTCGCCACTGGGTGGCACCAGATGTGCTCATTTAACAGTTACCATCGGGGGCACCAGATGTTCACATATAACAGTCACCACTGGGGGGCACCAGATGTGCACATATAACAGTCACCACCGGGGGGCACCAGATGTGCACATATAACAGTCACCAACGGGGGGGGCACCAGATGTGCACATATAACAGTCACCACCGGGGGCATCAGATGTGCTCATATAACTGTCACGACCGGGCGGCACCAGATGTGCACATATAACTGTCACCACCGGGGGCACCAGATGTGCACATATAACAGTCACCACCGGGGGCACCAGATGTGCTCATATAACAGTCACCACCGGGTGGCACCAGATGTGCACATATAACAGTCACCACCGGGTGCACCAGATGTGCTCATATAACAATCACCACCGGGGGCACCAGATGTGCTCATATAACAGTCACCACCGGGGGCACCAGATGCGCTCATATAACAGTCACCACCGGGGGCACCAGATGTGCTCATATAACAGTCACCACCGGGGGGCACCAGATGTGCTCATATAACAGTCACCACCGGGGGGCATCAGATGTACTCATATAACAGTCACCACAGGGGGCACCAGATGTGCTCATATAACAGTCACCACCGGGGGCACCAGATGTGCTCATATAACAGTCATCACCAGGGGGCACCAGTTGTGCTCATATAACAGTCACCACCGGGGGAAACAGATGTGCAGATATAACAGTCACCACCGGGGGCACCAGATGTGCTCATATAACAGTCACCACCGGGGGCACCAGATGTGCACATATAACAGTCACCACCGGTGGGCACCAGATGTGCTCATATAACAGTCACCTCCGGGGGCACCAGATATGCTCATACAACAATCACCACCGGGGGCATCAGATGCGCTCATATAACAGTCACCACAGGGGGCATCAGATGTGCTCATATAACTGTCACCACCGGGGGGCACCAGATGTGCACATATACAGTCACCACAGTGGGCACCATATGTGCACATATAACAGTCGCCACCGGGGGCATCAGATGTGCACATTAAACAGTCGCCACAGGGGTGCACCAGATGTGCTCATATAACAGTCACCACCGGGGGCATCAAATGTGCACATATAACAGTAATCACCAGGGGGCACCAGTTGTGCTCATGTAACAGTCACCACCGGGGGCACCAGATGTGCTCATATAACAGTCACCACCGGGGGGCACCAGATGTGCTCATATAACAGTCACCACCTTGGGCACCAGATGTGCTTATATTTCAGTTACCTCCGGGGGGCACCAGATGTGCTCATATAACAGTCACCACCGGGGGCACCAGATGTGCTCATATAACAGTCACCACCGGGGGCACCAGATGTGCTCATATAACAGTCACCACCGGGGGCACCAGATGTGCTCATATAACAGTAACCACCGGGGGCACCAGATGTTCTCATATAACAGTCACCACCGGGGGGCACCAGATGTGCTCATATAACAGTCACCACCGGGGGCACCAGATGAGCTCATATAACAGTCAACACCGGGGGCACCAGATGTGCTCATATAACAGTCACCACCGGGGGCACCAGATGTGCTCATATAACAGTCACCACCGGGGGGCACCAGATGTGCTCATATAACAGTCACCACCGGGGGCACCAGATGAGCTCATATAACAGTCAACACCGGGGGCACCAGATGTGCTCATATAACAGTCACCACCGGGGGCACCAGATGAGCTCATATAACAGTCAACACCGGGGGCACCATATGTGCTCATATAAAAGTCACCACCGGGGGCACCAGATGTGCTCATATAACAGTTAACACCGGGGGCACCAGATGTGCTCATATAAGAGTCACCACCGGGGGCACCAGATGTGCTCATATAACAGTCACCACCGGGGTCACCAGATGTGCACATATAACAGTCACCACCGGGTTCACCAGATGTGCACATATAACAGTCACCACCGGGGGGCACCAGATGTGCTCATATAAGAGTCACCACCGGGGTCACCAGATGTGCTCATATAACAGTCAGCACCGGGGTCACCAGATGTGCACATATAACAGTCTCCACCGGGGGGCACCAGATGTGCACATATAACAGTCACCACCGGGGGCACCAGATGTGCTCATATAACAGTCACCACCGGGGGCACCATATGTGCTCATATAACAGTCACCACCGGGGTTACCAGATGTGCTCATATAACAGTCACCACCGGGGGCACCAGATGTGCTCATATAACAGTCACCACCGGGGGCATCAGATGTGCAGATATAGCAGTCACCACAGGGGGGGGGCATCAGATGTTCTCATATAACAGTCACCACCGGGGGGCACCAGATGTGCTCAAATAACAGTCACCACCAGGGGGCACCAGATGTGCAGATATAACAGTCACCACTGGGGGAAACAGATGTGCAGATATAACAGTCACCACCGGGGGCAACAGATGTGCTCATATAACAGTCCCCACCGGGGGGCACCAGTTGTGCTCATATTACAGTCACCACCGGGGCCACCAGATGTGCACAAATAACAGGCACCACCGGGGGCACCAGATGTGCACATATAACAGTCATCACCGGGGGCACCAGATGTTCACATATAACAGTCACCACCGCGGGGCACCAGATGTGCTCATATAACAGTCACCACCGGGGGCACCAGATGTGCTCATATAAAAGTCACCACCGCGGGGCACCAGATGTGCACATATAATAGTCACCACCGGGGGGCACCAGATGTGCTCATATAACAGTCACCACCGGGGGGCACCAGATGTGCTCATATAACAGTCACCACCGCGGGGCACCAGATGTGCACATATAACAGTCACCACCGGGGGCACCAGATGTTCACATATAATAGTCACCACCGGGGGGCACCAGATGTGCTCATATAACAGTCACCACCGAGGGGCACCAGATGTGCTCATATAACAGTCACCACCGGGGGGCACCAGATGTGCACATATAACAGTCACCAACGGGGGGGGCACCAGATGTGCACATATAACAGTCACCACCGGGGGGGGCACCAGATGTGCACATATAACAGTCACCTCTGGGGGCACCAGATGTGCACATATAACAGTCATCACCGGGGGCACCAGATGTTCACATATAACAGTCACCACCGCGGGGCACCAGATGTGCTCATATAACAGTCACCACCGGGGGCACCAGATGTGCTCATATAAAAGTCACCACCGCGGGGCACCAGATGTGCACATATAATAGTCACCACCGGGGGGCACCAGATGTGCTCATATAACAGTCACCACCGGGGGGCACCAGATGTGCTCATATAACAGTCACCACCGCGGGGCACCAGATGTGCACATATAACAGTCACCACCGGGGGCACCAGATGTTCACATATAATAGTCACCACCGGGGGGCACCAGATGTGCTCATATAACAGTCACCACCGAGGGGCACCAGATGTGCTCATATAACAGTCACCACCGGGGGGCACCAGATGTGCACATATAACAGTCACCAACGGGGGGGGCACCAGATGTGCACATATAACAGTCACCACCGGGGGGGGCACCAGATGTGCACATATAACAGTCACCTCCGGGGGCATCAGATGTGCTCATATAACTGTCACGACCGGGCGGCACCAGATGTGCACATATAACTGTCACCACCGGAGGCACCAGATGTGCACATATAACAGTCACGACCGGGGGCACCAGATGTGCTCATATAACAGTCACCACCGGGGGGCACCAGATGTGCTCATATAACAGTCGCCACCAGGGGCACCAGATGTGCTCATATAACAATCACCACCGGGGGCACCAGATGTGCTCATATAACAGTCGCCACCGGGCGCATCAGATGTGCACATATAACAGTCGCCACCGGGTGGCACCAGATGTGCTCATTTAACAGTTACCATCGGGGGCACCAGATGTTCACATATAACAGTCACCACTGGGGGGGCACCAGATGTGCACATATAACAGTCACCACCGGGGGGCACCAGATGTGCACATATAACAGTCACCAATGGGGGGGGCACCAGATGTGCACATATGACAGTCACCACCGGGGGGTTCACCAGATGTGCACATATAACAGTCACCACCGGGGGCATCAGATGTGCTCATATAACTGTCACGACCGGGCGGCACCAGATGTGCACATATAACTGTCACCACCGGGGGCACCAGATGTGCACATATAACAGTCACCACCGGGGGCACCAGATGTGCTCATATAACAGTCACCACCGGGTGGCACCAGATGTGCACATATAACAGTCACCACCGGGTGGCACCAGATGTGCACATATAACAGTCACCACCTTGTGCACCAGATGTGCTCATATAACAATCACCACCGGGGGCACCAGATATGCTCATATAACAGTCACCACCGGGGGCACCAGATGTGCTCATATAACAGTCACCACCGGGGGCACCAGATGTGCTCATATAACAGTCACCACCGGGGGGCACCAGATGTGCTCATATAACAGTCACCACCGGGGGGCATCAGATGTACTCATATAACAGTCACCACAGGGGGCACCAGATGTGCTCATATAACAGTCACCACCGGGGGCACCAGATGTGCTCATATAACAGTCATCACCAGGGGGCACCAGTTGTGCTCATATAACAGTCACCACCGGGGGGGGCACCAGATGTGCTCATATAACAGTCACCACCGGGGGAAACAGATGTGCAGATATAACAGTCACCACCGGGGGCACCAGATGTGCTCATATAACAGTCACCACCGGGGGCACCAGATGTGCACATATAACAGTCACCACCGGGGGCACCAGATGTGCTCATATAACAGTCACCACCGGTGGAACCAGATGTGCACATATAACAGTCACCACCGGTGGGCACCAGATGTGCTCATATAACAGTCACCTCCGGGGGCACCAGATATGCTCATACAACAATCACCACCGGGGGCATCAGATGCGCTCATATAACAGTCACCACAGGGGGCATCAGATGTGCTCATATAACTGTCACCACCGGGGGGCACCAGATGTGCACATATACAGTCAACACTGGGGGCACCAGATGTGCACATATAACAGTCACCACCGGGGCACCATATGTGCACATATAACAGTCGCCACCGGGGGCATCAGATGTGCACATTAAACAGTCGCCACAGGGGTGCACCAGATGTGCTCATATAACAGTCACCATCGGGGGCATCAAATGTGCACATATAACAGTCATCACCAGGGGGCACCAGTTGTGCTCATGTAACAGTCACCACCGGGGGCACCAGATGTGCTCATATAACTGTCACCACCGGGGGGCACCAGATGTGCTCATATAACAGTCACCACCTTGGGCACCAGATGTGCTTATATTTCAGTTACCACCGGGGGGCACCAGATGTGCTCATGTAACAGTCACCACCGAGGGCACCAGATGTGCTCATATAACAGTCACCACCGGGGGCACCAGATGTGCTCATATAACAGTCACCACCGGGGGGCACCAGATGTGCTCATATAACAGTCATCATCGGGGGCACCAGATGTGCACATATAACAGTCATCACCAGGGGGCACCAGATGTGCTCATATAACAGTCACCACCGGGGGCACCAGATGTGCTCATATAACAGTCACCACCGGGGGGCACCAGATGTGCTTATATAACACTCACCACCAGGGGCACCAGAGGTGCATATATAACAGTCACCACCGGGGGGGGGCACCAGATTTGCTCATATAACAGTCACCACCGGGGGCATCAGATGTTCTCATATAACAGTCACCACCGGGGGGCACCAGATGTGCTCATATAACAGTCACCACCGGGGGCATCAGATGTTCTCATATAACAGTCACCACTGGGGGGGGCACCAGATGTGCACATATAACAGTCACCACCGGGGGGGGGCACCAGATGTGCACATATAACAGTCACCACCAGGGGGCACCAGATGTGCTCATATATCAGTCACCACCAGGGGGCACCAGATGTGCTCATATAACAGTCACCACCGGGGGGGCACCAGATGTGCTCATATAAAAGTCACCTCCGGGGGCACCAGATGTGCTCATATAACAGTCACCACCGGGGGCACCAGATGTGCTCATATAACAGTCACCACCAGGGGGGCACCAGATATGCTCATATAACAGTCACCACCCGGGGCACCAGATGTGCACATATAACAGTCACCACCGGGGAGGCACCAGATGTGCTCATATAACAGTCACCACTGGGGGGGCACCAGATGTGCTCATATAACAGTCACCACTGGGGGGCACCAGATGTGCTCATATAACAGTCACCACCGGGGGGCACCAGATGTGCACATATAACAGTCACCACCGGGGGGCACCAGATGTGCTCATATAACAATCACCACCGGGGGGCACCAGATGTGCACATATAACAGTCACCACCGGGGGGCACCAGATGTGCACATATAACAGTCAACACTGGGGGGCACCAGATGTGCTCATATAACAGTCACCACCGGGGGGCATCAGATGTGCTCATATAACAGTCACCACCGCGGTAAACAAATGTGCTCATATAACAGTCCCCACCGGGGGCACCAGAGGTGCATATATAACAGTCACCACCGGGGGGGGCACCAGATGTGCTCATATAACAGTCACCACTGGGGGCATCAGATGTTCTCATATAACAGTCACCACCGGGGGGCACCAGATGTGCTCATATAACAGTTACGACCGGGGGCATCAGATGTTCTCATATAACAGTCAACACCGGGGGGGGCACCAGATGTGCACATATAACAGTCACCACCGGGGGGCACCAGATGTGCACATATAACAGTCACCACCGGGGGCACCAGATGTGCTCATATAACAGTCACCACTGAGGGCACCAGATGTGCACATATAACAGTCACCCCCAGGGGGCACCAGATGTGCTCATATAACAGTCACCACAGGGGGGGGCACCAGATGTGCTCATATAACAGGCACCTCCGGGGGCACCAGATGTGCTCATATAACAGTCACCACCCGGGGCACCAGATGTGCTCATATAACAGTCACCACCGGGGGGGCACCAGATGTGCTCATATAACAGTCACCACCGGGGTGGGCACCGGATGGCTCATATAACAGTCACCACCGGGGGCACCAGATGGGCTAATATAACAGTCACCACCGGGGGGGAAGCAGATGTGCTCATATAACAGTCACCACCCGGGGCACCAGATGTGCACATATAACAGTCACCACCGGGGGGCACCAGATGTGCTCATATAACAGTCACCACCGGGGGCATCAGATGTGCAGATATAGCAGTCACCACAGGGGGGGGGCATCAGATGTTCTCATATAACAGTCACCACCGGGGGGCACCAGATGTGCTCAAATAACAGTCACCACCAGGGGGCACCAGATGTGCAGATATAACAGTCACCACTGGGGGAAACAGATGTGCAGATATAACAGTCACCACCGGGGGCAACAGATGTGCTCATATAACAGTCCCCACCGGGGGGCACCAGTTGTGCTCATATTACAGTCACCACCGGGGCCACCAGATGTGCACAAATAACAGGCACCACCGGGGGCACCAGATGTGCACATATAACAGTCATCACCGGGGGCACCAGATGTTCACATATAACAGTCACCACCGCGGGGCACCAGATGTGCTCATATAACAGTCACCACCGGGGGCACCAGATGTGCTCATATAAAAGTCACCACCGCGGGGCACCAGATGTGCACATATAATAGTCACCACCGGGGGGCACCAGATGTGCTCATATAACAGTCATCACCGGGGGGCACCAGATGTGCTCATATAACAGTCACCACCGGGGGGCACCAGATGTGCACATATAACAGTCACCACCGGGGGCACCAGATGTTCACATATAATAGTCACCACCGGGGGGCACCAGATGTGCTCATATAACAGTCACCACCGAGGGGCACCAGATGTGCTCATATAACAGTCACCACCGGGGGGCACCAGATGTGCACATATAACAGTCACCAACGGGGGGGGGCACCAGATGTGCACATATAACAGTCACCACCGGGGGGGGGCACCAGATGTGCACATATAACAGTCACCTCCGGGGGCACCAGATGTGCACATATAACAGTCATCACCGGGGGCACCAGATGTTCACATATAACAGTCACCACCGCGGGGCACCAGATGTGCTCATATAACAGTCACCACCGGGGGCACCAGATGTGCTCATATAAAAGTCACCACCGCGGGGCACCAGATGTGCACATATAATAGTCACCACCGGGGGGCACCAGATGTGCTCATATAACAGTCACCACCGGGGGGCACCAGATGTGCTCATATAACAGTCACCACCGCGGGGCACCAGATGTGCACATATAACAGTCACCACCGGGGGCACCAGATGTTCACATATAATAGTCACCACCGGGGGGCACCAGATGTGCTCATATAACAGTCACCACCGAGGGGCACCAGATGTGCTCATATAACAGTCACCACCGGGGGGCACCAGATGTGCACATATAACAGTCACCAACGGGGGGGGCACCAGATGTGCACATATAACAGTCACCACCGGGGGGGGCACCAGATGTGCACATATAACAGTCACCTCCGGGGGCATCAGATGTGCTCATATAACTGTCACGACCGGGCGGCACCAGATGTGCACATATAACTGTCACCACCGGAGGCACCAGATGTGCACATATAACAGTCACGACCGGGGGCACCAGATGTGCTCATATAACAGTCACCACCGGGGGGCACCAGATGTGCTCATATAACAGTCGCCACCAGGGGCACCAGATGTGCTCATATAGCAATCACCACCGGGGGCACCAGATGTGCTCATATAACAGTCGCCACCGGGCGCATCAGATGTGCACATATAACAGTCGCCACCGGGTGGCACCAGATGTGCTCATTTAACAGTTACCATCGGGGGCACCAGATGTTCACATATAACAGTTACCACTGGGGGGGCACCAGATGTGCACATATAACAGTCACCACCGGGGGGCACCAGATGTGCACATATAACAGTCACCAATGGGGGGGGCACCAGATGTGCACATATGACAGTCACCACCGGGGGGTTCACCAGATGTGCACATATAACAGTCACCACCGGGGGCATCAGATGTGCTCATATAACTGTCACGACCGGGCGGCACCAGATGTGCACATATAACTGTCACCACCGGGGGCACCAGATGTGCACATATAACAGTCACCACCGGGGGCACCAGATGTGCTCATATAACAGTCACCACCGGGTGGCACCAGATGTGCACATATAACAGTCACCACCGGGTGGCACCAGATGTGCACATATAACAGTCACCACCGGGTGCACCAGATGTGCTCATATAACAATCACCACCGGGGGGCACCAGATGTGCTCATATAACAGTCACCACCGGGGGCACCAGATGTGCTCATATAACAATCACCACCGGGGGGCACCAGATATGCTCATATAACAGTCACCACCGGGGGCACCAGATGTGCTCATATAACAGTCACCACCGGGGGCACCAGATGTGCTCATATAACAGTCACCACCGGGGGGCACCAGATGTGCTCATATAACAGTCACCACTGGGGGGCATCAGATGTACTCATATAACAGTCACCACAGGGGGCACCAGATGTGCTCATATAACAGTCACCACCTGGGGCACCAGATGTGCTCATATAACAGTCATCACCAGGGGGCACCAGTTGTGCTCATATAACAGTCACCACCGGGGGGGGCACCAGATGTGCTCATATAACAGTCACCACCGGGGGAAACAGATGTGCAGATATAACAGTCACCACCGGGGGCACCAGATGTGCTCATATAACAGTCACCACCGGGGGCACCAGATGTGCACATATAACAGTCACCACCGGGGGCACCAGATGTGCTCATATAACAGTCACCACCGGTGGAACCAGATGTGCACATATAACAGTCACCACCGGTGGGCACCAGATGTGCTCATATAACAGTCACCTCCGGGGGCACCAGATATGCTCATACAACAATCACCACCGGGGGCATCAGATGCGCTCATATAACAGTCACCACAGGGGGCATCAGATGTGCTCATATAACTGTCACCACCGGGGGGCACCAGATGTGCACATATACAGTCAACACTGGGGGCACCAGATGTGCACATATAACAGTCACCACCGGGGCACCATATGTGCACATATAACAGTCGCCACCGGGGGCATCAGATGTGCACATTAAACAGTCGCCACAGGGGTGCACCAGATGTGCTCATATAACAGTCACCATCGGGGGCATCAAATGTGCACATATAACAGTCATCACCAGGGGGCACCAGTTGTGCTCATGTAACAGTCACCACCGGGGGCACCAGATGTTCTCATATAACTGTCACCACCGGGGGGCACCAGATGTGCTCATATAACAGTCACCACCTTGGGCACCAGATGTGCTTATATTTCAGTTACCACCGGGGGGCACCAGATGTGCTCATGTAACAGTCACCACCGAGGGCACCAGATGTGCTCATATAACAGTCACCACCGGGGGCACCAGATGTGCTCATATAACAGTCACCACCGGGGGGCACCAGATGTGCTCATATAACAGTCATCATCGGGGGCACCAGATGTGCACATATAACAGTCATCACCAGGGGGCACCAGATGTGCTCATATAACAGTCACCACCGGGGGAAACAGATGTGCACATATAACAGTCATCACTGGGGGCACCAGATGTGCTCATATAACAGTCACCACCGGGGGGCACCAGATGTGCTCATATAACAGTTACCTCCGGGGGCACCAGATATGCTCATACAACAATCACCACCGGGGGCACCAGATGTGCTCATATAACAGTCACCACCGGGGGCATCAGATGTGCTCATATAACTGTCACGACCGGGCGGCACCAGATGTGCACATATAACTGTCACCACCGGGGGCACCAGATGTGCACATATAACAGTCACCACCGGGGGCACCAGATGTGCTCATATAACACTCACCACCAGGGGCACCAGAGGTGCATATATAACAGTCACCACCGGGGGGGGGCACCAGATTTGCTCATATAACAGTCACCACCGGGGACATCAGATGTTCTCATATAACAGTCACCACCGGGGGGCACCAGATGTGCTCATATAACAGTCACCACCGGGGGCATCAGATGTTCTCATATAACAGTCACCACTGGGGGGGGCACCAGATGTGCACATATAACAGTCACCACCGGGGGCACCAGATGTGCTCATATAAAAGTCACCTCCGGGGGCACCAGATGTGCTCATATAACAGTCACCACCGGGGGCACCAGATGTGCTCATATAACAGTCACCACCAGGGGGGCACCAGATATGCTCATATAACAGTCACCACCCGGGGCACCAGATGTGCACATATAACAGTCACCACCGGGGAGGCACCAGATGTGCTCATATAACAGTCACCACTTTGGGGGCACCAGATGTGCTCATATAACAGTCACCACTGGGGGGCACCAGATGTGCTCATATAACAGTCACCACCGGGGGGCACCAGATGTGCACATATAACAGTCACCACCGGGGGGCACCAGATGTGCTCATATAACAATCACCACCGGGGGGCACCAGATGTGCACATATAACAGTCACCACCGGGGGGCACCAGATGTGCACATATAACAGTCAACACTGGGGGGCACCAGATGTGCTCATATAACAGTCACCACCGGGGGGCATCAGATGTGCTCATATAACAGTCACCACCGCGGTAAACAAATGTGCTCATATAACAGTCACCACCGGGGGGCACCAGATGTGCTCATATAACAGTCACCACCGGGGAACACCAGATGTGCTCATATAACAGTCCCCACCGGGGGCACCAGAGGTGCATATATAACAGTCACCACCGGGGGGGGCACCAGATGTGCTCATATAACAGTCACCACTGGGGGCATCAGATGTTCTCATATAACAGTCACCACCAGGGGGCACCAGATGTGCTCATATAACAGTCACGACCGGGGGCATCAGATGTTCTCATATAACAGTCAACACCGGGGGGGGCACCAGATCTGCACATATAACAGTCACCACCGGGGGGCACCAGATGTGCACATATAACAGTCACCACCGGGGGCACCAGATGTGCTCATATAACAGTCACCACTGGGGGCACCAGATGTGCACATATAACAGTCACCCCCAGGGGGCACCAGATGTGCTCATATAACAGTCACCACAGGGGGGGGCACCAGATGTGCTCATATAACAGGCACCTCCGGGGGCACCAGTTGTGCTCATATTACAGTCACCACCGGGGCCACCAGATGTGCACAAATACAGGCACCACCGGGGGCACCAGATGTGCACATATAACAGTCATCACCGGGGGCACCAGATGTTCACATATAACAGTCACCACCGCGGGGCACCAGATGTGCTCATATAACAGTCACCACCGGGGGCACCAGATGTGCACATATAATAGTCACCACCGGGGGGCACCAGATGTGCTCATATAACAGTCACCACCGGGGGGCACCAGATGTGCTCATATAACAGTCACCACCGCGGGGCACCAGATGTGCACATATAACAGTCACCACCGGGGGCACCAGATGTTCACATATAATAGTCACCACCGGGGGGCACCAGATGTGCACATATAACAGTCACCACCGGGGGGCACCAGATGTGCTCATATAACAGTCACCACCGGGGGCACCAGATGTGCAGATATAACAATCACCACTGGGGGAAACAGATGTGCAGATATAACAGTCACCACCGGGGGCAACAGATGTGCTCATATAACAGTCACCACCGGGGGGCACCAGTTGTGCTCATATTACAGTCACCACCGGGGGCACCAGATGTGCACATATAATAGTCACCACCGGGGGGCACCAGATGTGCTCATATAACAGTCACCACCGGGGGGCACCAGATGTGCTCATATAACAGTCACCACCGCGGGGCAACAGATGTGCACATATAACAGTCACCACCGGGGGGGGGCACCAGATGTTCACATATAATAGTCACCACCGGGGGGCACCAGATGTGCTCATATAACAGTCACCACCGAGGGGCACCAGATGTGCTCATATAACAGTCACCACCGGGGGGCACCAGATGTGCACATATAACAGTCACCAACGGGGGGGGCACCAGATGTGCACATATAACAGTCACCACCGGGGGGGGCACCAGATGTGCACATATAACAGTCACCTCCGGGGGCATCAGATGTGCTCATATAACTGTCACGACCGGGCGGCACCAGATGTGCACATATAACTGTCACCACCGGAGGCACCAGATGTGCACATATAACAGTCACCACCGGGGGCACCAGATGTGCTCATAGAACAGTCACCACCGGGGGGCACCAGATGTGCTCATATAACAGTCGCCACCAGGGGCACCAGATGTGCTCATATAACAATCACCACCGGGGGCACCAGATGTGCTCATATAACAGTCGCCACCGGGCGCATCAGATGTGCACATATAACAGTCGCCACTGGGTGGCACCAGATGTGCTCATTTAACAGTTACCATCGGGGGCAACAGATGTTCACATATAACAGTCACCACTGGGGGGCACCAGATGTGCACATATAACAGTCACCACCGGGGGGCACCAGATGTGCACATATAACAGTCACCAACGGGGGGGGCACCAGATGTACACATATAACAGTCACCACCGGGGGCATCAGATGTGCTCATATAACTGTCACGACCGGGCGGCACCAGATGTGCACATATAACTGTCACCACCGGGGGCACCAGATGTGCACATATAACAGTCACCACCGGGGGCACCAGATGTGCTCATATAACAGTCACCACCGGGTGGCACCAGATGTGCACATATAACAGTCACCACCGGGTGGCACCAGATGTGCACATATAACAGTCACCACCGGGTGCACCAGATGTGCTCATATAACAATCACCACCGGGGGCACCAGATGTGCTCATATAACAGTCACCACCGGGGGCACCAGATGTGCTCATATAACAGTCACCACCGGGGGCACCAGATGTGCTCATATAACAGTCACCACCGGGGGGCACCAGATGTGCTCATATAACAGTCACCACCGGGGGGCATCAGATGTACTCATATAACAGTCACCACAGGGGGCACCAGATGTGCTCATATAACAGTCACCACCGGGGGCACCAGATGTGCTCATATAACAGTCATCACCAGGGGGCACCAGTTGTGCTCATATAACAGTCACCACCGGGGGGGGGCACCAGATGTGCTCATATAACAGTCACCACCGGGGGAAACAGATGTGCAGATATAACAGTCACCACCGGGGGCACCAGATGTGCTCATATAACAGTCACCACCGGGGGCACCAGATGTGCACATATAACAGTCACCACCGGGGGCAGGAGATGTGCTCATATAACAGTCACCACCGGGGGAACCAGATGTGCACATATAACAGTCACCACCGGTGGGCACCAGATGTGCTCATATAACAGTCACCTCCGGGGGCACCAGATATGCTCATACAACAATCACCACCGGGGGCATCAGATGCGCTCATATAACAGTCACCACAGGGGGCATCAGATGTGCTCATATAACTGTCACCACCGGGGGGCACCAGATGTGCACATATACAGTCACCACTGGGGGCACCATATGTGCACATATAACAGTCGCCACCGGGGGCATCAGATGTGCACATTAAACAGTCGCCACAGGGGTGCACCAGATGTGCTCATATAACAGTCACCACCGGGGGCATCAAATGTGCACATATAACAGTCATCACCAGGGGGCACCAGTTGTGCTCATGTAACAGTCACCACCGGGGGCACCAGATGTGCTCATATAACAGTCACCACCGGGGGGCACCAGATGTGCTCATATAACAGTCACCACCTTGGGCACCAGATGTGCTTATATTTCAGTTACCTCCGGGGGGCACCAGATGTGCTCATATAACAGTCACCACCGGGGGCACCAGATGTGCTCATATAACAGTCACCACCGGGGGCACCAGATGTGCTCATATAACAGTCACCACCGGGGGCACCAGATGTGCTCATATAACAGTCACCACCGGGGGCACCAGATGTTCTCATATAACAGTCACCACCGGGGGGCACCAGATGTGCTCATATAACAGTCACCACCGGGGGCACCAGATGAGCTCATATAACAGTCAACACCGGGGGCACCAGATGTGCTCATATAACAGTCACCACCGGGGGCACCAGATGTGCTCATATAACAGTCACCACCGGGGGGCACCAGATGTGCTCATATAACAGTCACCACCGGGGGCACCAGATGAGCTCATATAACAGTCAACACCGGGGGCACCAGATGTGCTCATATAACAGTCACCACCGGGGGCACCAGATGAGCTCATATAACAGTCAACACCGGGGGCACCATATGTGCTCATATAAAAGTCACCACCGGGGGCACCAGATGTGCTCATATAACAGTTAACACCGGGGGCACCAGATGTGCTCATATAAGAGTCACCACCGGGGGCACCAGATGTGCTCATATAACAGTCACCACCGGGGTCACCAGATGTGCACATATAACAGTCACCACCGGGGTCACCAGATGTGCACATATAACAGTCACCACCGGGGGGCACCAGATGTGCTCATATAAGAGTCACCACCGGGGTCACCAGATGTGCTCATATAACAGTCAGCACCGGGGTCACCAGATGTGCACATATAACAGTCTCCACCGGGGGGCACCAGATGTGCACATATAACAGTCACCACCGGGGGCACCAGATGTGCTCATATAACAGTCACCACCGGGGGCACCATATGTGCTCATATAACAGTCACCACCGGGGTTACCAGATGTGCTCATATAACAGTCACCACCGGGGGCACCAGATGTGCTCATATAACAGTCACCACCGGGGGCACCAGATGTGCTCATATAACAGTCACCACAGGGGGGGGCACCAGATGTGCACATGTAACAGTCACCACCGGGGTCACCAGATGTGCACATATAACAGTCACCACCGGGGGGCACCACATGTGGTCATATAACAGTCACCACCGGGGGCATCAGATGTACACACATAACAGTCACCACCGGGGGCACCAGATGTGCTCATATAACAGTCACCACCGGGGGCACCAGATGTGCTCATATAACAGTCACCACAGGGGGCACCAGATGTGCACATATAACAGTCACCACCGGGGGCACCAGATGTGCACATATAACAGTCACCACCGGGGTCACCAGATGTGCACATATAACAGTCACCACCGGGGGGCACCAGATGTGCTCATGTAACAATTACTACCGGGGGCACCAGATGTGCTCATATAACAGTCAACACCGGGGGGCACCAGATGTGCACATATAACAGTCACCACCGGGGGCACCAGATGTGCTCATATGACAGTCACCACTGGGGGGCACCAGATGAGCTCATATAACAGTCACCACCGGGGGGCACCAGATGTGCACATATAACAGTCACCACCGGGGGGCACCAGATGTGCTCATATAACAATCACCACCGAGGGCATCAGATGTGCTCATATAACAGTCACCACCGGGGGGCACCAGATGTGCTCATATAACAGTCACCACTGGGGGGCAACAGATGTGCTCATATAACAGTCACCACCGGGGGGCACCAGATGTGCACATATAACAGTCACCACCGGGGGGCACCAGATGTGCTCATATAACAATCACCACCGGGGGGCACCATATGTGCACATATAACAGTCACCACCGGGGGGCACCAGATGTGCTCATATAACAATCACCACCGAGGGCATCAGATGTGCTCATATAACGGTCACCACCGGGGGGCATCAGATGTGCTCATATAACAGTCACCACCGCGGGAAACAAATGTGCTCATTTAACAGTCACCACCGGGGGGCACCAGATGTGCTCATATAACAGTCACCACCGAGGGGCACCAGATGTGCTCATATAACAGTCACCACCAGGGGCACCAGAGGTGCATATATAACAGTCACCACTGGGGGGGGGGCACCAGATTTGCTCATATAACAGTCACCACCGGGGGCATCAGATGTTCTCATATAACAGTCACCACCGGGGGGCACCAGATGTGCTCATATAACAGTCACCACCGGGGGCATCAGATGTTCTCATATAACAGTCACCACTGGGGGGGGCACCAGATGTGCACATATAACAGTCACCACCGGGGGGGTGCACCAGATGTGCACATATAACAGTCACCACCAGGGGGCACCAGATGTGCTCATATATCAGTCACCACCAGGGGGCACCAGATGTGCTCATATAACAGTCACCACCGGGGGGGGCACCAGATGTGCTCATATAACAGTCATCTCCGGGGGCACCAGATGTGCTCATATAACAGTCACCACCGGGGGCACCAGATGTGCTCATATAACAGTCACCACCAGGGGGGCACCAGATATGCTCATATAACAGTCACCACCCGGGGCACCAGATGTGCACATATAACAGTCACCACCGGGGGGGCACCAGATGTGCTCATATAACAGTCACCACTGGGGGACACCAGATGTGCTCATATAACAGTCACCACCGGGGGGCACCAGATGTGCACATATAACAGTCACCACCGGGGGGCACCAGATGTGCTCATATAACAATCACCACCGGGGGGCACCAGATGTGCACATATAACAGTCACCACCGGGGGGCACCAGATGTGCTCATATAACAGTCAACACTGGGGGGCACCAGATGTGCTCATATAACAGTCACCACCGGGGGGCATCAGATGTGCTCATATAACAGTCACCACCGCGGGAAACAAATGTGCTCATATAACAGTCACCACCGGGGGCACCAGATGTGCTCATATAACAGTCACCACTGAGGGCACCAGATGTGCACATATAACAGTCACCCCCAGGGGGCACCAGATGTGCTCATATAACAGTCACCACAGGGGGGGACACCAAATGTGCTCATATAACAGGCACCTCCGGGGGCACCAGATATGCTCATATAACAGTCACCACCCGGGGCACCAGATGTGCTCATATAACAGTCACCACCGGGGGGGCACCAGATGTGCTCATATAACAGTCACCACCGGGGTGGGCACCGGATGGCTCATATAACAGTCACCACCGGGGGCACCAGATGGGCTAATATAACAGTCACCACCGGGGGGGAAGCAGATGTGCTCATATAACAGTCACCACCCGGGGCACCAGATGTGCACATATAACAGTCACCACCGGGGGGCACCAGATGTGCTCATATAACAGTCACCACCGGGGTCATCAGATGTGCAGATATAGCAGTCACCACAGGGGGGGGCATCAGATGTTCTCATATAACAGTCACCACCGGGGGGCACCAGATGTGCTCAAATAACATTCACCACCAGGGGGCACCAGATGTGCAGATATAACAGTCACCACTGGGGGAAACAGATGTGCAGATATAACAGTCACCACCGGGGGCAACAGATGTGCTCATATAACAGTCCCCACCGGGGGGCACCAGATGTGCACATATAACAGTCAACAACGGGGGGGGCACCAGATGTGCACATATAACAGTCACCACCGGGGGGCACCAGATGTGCTCATATAACAGTCACCACCGGGGGGCACCAGATGTGCTCATATTACAGTCACCACCGGGGCCACCAGATGTGCACAAATAACAGGCACCACCGGGGGCACCAGATGTGCACATATAACAGTCATCACCGGGGGCACCAGATGTTCACATATAACAGTCACCACCGCGGGGCACCAGATGTGCTCATATAACAGTCACCACCGGGGGCACCAGATGTGCTCATATAAAAGTCACCACCGCGGGGCACCAGATGTGCACATATAATAGTCACCACCGGGGGGCACCAGATGTGCTCATATAACAGTCACCACCGGGGGGCACCAGATGTGCTCATATAACAGTCACCACCGCGGGGCACCAGATGTGCACATATAACAGTCACCACCGGGGGCACCAGATGTTCACATATAATAGTCACCACCGGGGGGCACCAGATGTGCTCATATAACAGTCACCACCGAGGGGCACCAGATGTGCTCATATAACAGTCACCACCGGGGGGCACCAGATGTGCACATATAACAGTCACCAACGGGGGGGGCACCAGATGTGCACATATAACAGTCACCACCGGGGGGGGGCACCAGATGTGCACATATAACAGTCACCTCCGGGGGCATCAGATGTGCTCATATAACTGTCACGACCGGGCGGCACCAGATGTGCACATATAACTGTCACCACCGGAGGCACCAGATGTGCACATATAACAGTCACCACCGGGGGCACCAGATGTGCTCATATAACAGTCACCACCGGGGGGCACCAGATGTGCTCATATAACAGTCGCCACCAGGGGCACCAGATGTGCTCATATAACAATCACCACCGGGGGCACCAGATGTGCTCATATAACAGTCGCCACCGGGCGCATCAGATGTGCACATATAACAGTCGCCACCGGGTGGCACCAGATGTGCTCATTTAACAGTTACCATCGGGGGCACCAGATGTTCACATATAACAGTCACCACTGGGGGGCACCAGATGTGCACATATAACAGTCACCACCGGGGGGCACCAGATGTGCACATATAACAGTCACCAATGGGGGGGCACCAGATGTGCACATATGACAGTCACCACCGGGGGGTTCACCAGATGTGCACATATAACAGTCACCACCGGGGGCATCAGATGTGCTCATATAACTGTCACGACCGGGCGGCACCAGATGTGCACATATAACTGTCACCACCGGGGGCACCAGATGTGCACATATAACAGTCACCACCGGGGGCACCAGATGTGCTCATATAACAGTCACCACCGGGTGGCACCAGATGTGCACATATAACAGTCACCACCGGGTGGCACCAGATGTGCACATATAACAGTCACCACCGGGTGCACCAGATGTGCTCATATAACAATCACCACCGGGGGCACCAGATATGCTCATATAACAGTCACCACCGGGGGCACCAGATGTGCTCATATAACAGTCACCACCGGGGGCACCAGATGTGCTCATATAACAGTCACCACCGGGGGGCACCAGATGTGCTCATATAACAGTCACCACCGGGGGGCATCAGATGTACTCATATAACAGTCACCACAGGGGGCACCAGATGTGCTCATATAACAGTCACCACCGGGGGCACCAGATGTGCTCATATAACAGTCATCACCAGGGGGCACCAGTTGTGCTCATATAACAGTCACCACCGGGGGGGGCACCAGATGTGCTCATATAACAGTCACCACCGGGGGAAACAGATGTGCAGATATAACAGTCACCACCGGGGGCACCAGATGTGCTCATATAACAGTCACCACCGGGGGCACCAGATGTGCACATATAACAGTCACCACCGGGGGCACCAGATGTGCTCATATAACAGTCACCACCGGCGGAACCAGATGTGCACATATAACAGTCACCACCGGTGGGCACCAGATGTGCTCATATAACAGTCACCTCCGGGGGCACCAGATATGCTCATACAACAATCACCACCGGGGGCATCAGATGCGCTCATATAACAGTCACCACAGGGGGCATCAGATGTGCTCATATAACTGTCACCACCGGGGGGCACCAGATGTGCACATATACAGTCAACACTGGGGGCACCAGATGTGCACATATAACAGTCACCACCGGGGCACCATATGTGCACATATAACAGTCGCCACCGGGGGCATCAGATGTGCACATTAAACAGTCGCCACAGGGGTGCACCAGATGTGCTCATATAACAGTCACCATCGGGGGCATCAAATGTGCACATATAACAGTCATCACCAGGGGGCACCAGTTGTGCTCATGTAACAGTCACCACCGGGGGCACCAGATGTGCTCATATAACTGTCACCACCGGGGGGCACCAGATGTGCTCATATAACAGTCACCACCTTGGGCACCAGATGTGCTTATATTTCAGTTACCACCGGGGGGCACCAGATGTGCTCATGTAACAGTCACCACCGAGGGCACCAGATGTGCTCATATAACAGTCACCACCGGGGGCACCAGATGTGCTCATATAACAGTCACCACCGGGGGGCACCAGATGTGCTCATATAACAGTCATCATCGGGGGCACCAGATGTGCACATATAACAGTCATCACCAGGGGGCACCAGATGTGCTCATATAACAGTCACCACCGGGGGAAACAGATGTGCACATATAACAGTCATCACTGGGGGCACCAGATGTGCTCATATAACAGTCACCACCGGGGGGTACCAGATGTGCTCATATAACAGTTACCTCCGGGGGCACCAGATATGCTCATACAACAATCACCACCGGGGGCACCAGATGTGCACATATAACAGTCACCACCGGGGGGGGGCACCAGATGTGCACATATAACAGTCACCTCCGGGGGCATCAGATGTGCTCATATAACTGTCACGACCGGGCGGCACCAGATGTGCACATATAACTGTCACCACCGGAGGCACCAGATGTGCACATATAACAGTCACCACCGGGGGCACCAGATGTGCTCATATAACAGTCACCACCGGGGGGCACCAGATGTGCTCATATAACAGTCGCCACCAGGGGCACCAGATGTGCTCATATAACAATCACCACCGGGGGCACCAGATGTGCTCATATAACAGTCGCCACCGGGCGCATCAGATGTGCACATATAACAGTCGCCACCGGGTGGCACCAGATGTGCTCATTTAACAGTTACCATCGGGGGCACCAGATGTTCACATATAACAGTCACCACTGGGGGGCACCAGATGTGCACATATAACAGTCACCACCGGGGGGCACCAGATGTGCACATATAACAGTCACCAATGGGGGGGCACCAGATGTGCACATATGACAGTCACCACCGGGGGGTTCACCAGATGTGCACATATAACAGTCACCACCGGGGGCATCAGATGTGCTCATATAACTGTCACGACCGGGCGGCACCAGATGTGCACATATAACTGTCACCACCGGGGGCACCAGATGTGCACATATAACAGTCACCACCGGGGGCACCAGATGTGCTCATATAACAGTCACCACCGGGTGGCACCAGATGTGCACATATAACAGTCACCACCGGGTGGCACCAGATGTGCACATATAACAGTCACCACCGGGTGCACCAGATGTGCTCATATAACAATCACCACCGGGGGCACCAGATATGCTCATATAACAGTCACCACCGGGGGCACCAGATGTGCTCATATAACAGTCACCACCGGGGGCACCAGATGTGCTCATATAACAGTCACCACCGGGGGGCACCAGATGTGCTCATATAACAGTCACCACCGGGGGGCATCAGATGTACTCATATAACAGTCACCACAGGGGGCACCAGATGTGCCCATATAACAGTCACCACCGGGGGCACCAGATGTGCTCATATAACAGTCATCACCAGGGGGCACCAGTTGTGCTCATATAACAGTCACCACCGGGGGGGGCACCAGATGTGCTCATATAACAGTCACCACCGGGGGAAACAGATGTGCAGATATAACAGTCACCACCGGGGGCACCAGATGTGCTCATATAACAGTCACCACCGGGGGCACCAGATGTGCACATATAACAGTCACCACCGGGGGCACCAGATGTGCACATATAACAGTCACCACCGGCGGAACCAGATGTGCACATATAACAGTCACCACCGGTGGGCACCAGATGTGCTCATATAACAGTCACCTCCGGGGGCACCAGATATGCTCATACAACAATCACCACCGGGGGCATCAGATGCGCTCATATAACAGTCACCACAGGGGGCATCAGATGTGCTCATATAACTGTCACCACCGGGGGGCACCAGATGTGCACATATACAGTCAACACTGGGGGCACCAGATGTGCACATATAACAGTCACCACCGGGGCACCATATGTGCACATATAACAGTCGCCACCGGGGGCATCAGATGTGCACATTAAACAGTCGCCACAGGGGTGCACCAGATGTGCTCATATAACAGTCACCATCGGGGGCATCAAATGTGCACATATAACAGTCATCACCAGGGGGCACCAGTTGTGCTCATGTAACAGTCACCACCGGGGGCACCAGATGTGCTCATATAACTGTCACCACCGGGGGGCACCAGATGTGCTCATATAACAGTCACCACCTTGGGCACCAGATGTGCTTATATTTCAGTTACCACCGGGGGGCACCAGATGTGCTCATGTAACAGTCACCACCGAGGGCACCAGATGTGCTCATATAACAGTCACCACCGGGGGCACCAGATGTGCTCATATAACAGTCACCACCGGGGGGCACCAGATGTGCTCATATAACAGTCATCATCGGGGGCACCAGATGTGCACATATAACAGTCATCACCAGGGGGCACCAGATGTGCTCATATAACAGTCACCACCGGGGGAAACAGATGTGCACATATAACAGTCATCACTGGGGGCACCAGATGTGCTCATATAACAGTCACCACCGGGGGGCACCAGATGTGCTCATATAACAGTTACCTCCGGGGGCACCAGATATGCTCATACAACAATCACCACCGGGGGCACCAGATGTGCTCATATAACAGTCACCACCGGGGGCATCAGATGTGCTCATATAACTGTCACGACCGGGCGGCACCAGATGTGCACATATAACTGTCACCACCGGGGGCACCAGATGTGCACATATAACAGTCACCACCGGGGGCACCAGATGTGCTCATATAACAGTCACCACCGGGTGGCACCAGATGTGCACATATAACAGTCACCACCGGGTGGCACCAGATGTGCACATATAACAGTCACCACCGGGTGCACCAGATGTGCTCATATAACAATCACCACCGGGGGCACCAGATATGCTCATATAACAGTCACCACCGGGGGCACCAGATGTGCTCATATAACAGTCACCACCGTGGGCACCAGATGTGCTCATATAACAGTCACCACCGGGGGGCACCAGATGTGCTCATATAACAGTCACCACCGGGGGGCATCAGATGTACTCATATAACAGTCACCACAGGGGGCACCAGATGTGCTCATATAACAGTCACCAGCGGGGGCACCAAATGTGCTCATATAACAGTCATCACCAGGGGGCACCAGTTGTGCTCATATAACAGTCACCACCGGGGGGGGGCACCAGATGTGCTCATATAACAGTCACCACCGGGGGAAACAGATGTGCAGATATAACAGTCACCACCGGGGGCACCAGATGTGCTCATATAACAGTCACCACCGGGGGCACCAGATGTGCACATATAACAGTCACCACCGGGGGCACCAGATGTGCTCATATAACAGTCACCACCGGTGGAACCAGATGTGCACATATAACAGTCACCACCGGTGGGCACCAGATGTGCTCATATAACAGTCACCTCCGGGGGCACCAGATATGCTCATACAACAATCACCACCGGGGGCATCAGATGCGCTCATATAACAGTCACCACAGGGGGCATCAGATGTGCTCATATAACTGTCACCACCGGGGGGCACCAGATGTGCACATATACAGTCAACACTGGGGGCACCAGATGTGCACATATAACAGTCACCACCGGGGCACCATATGTGCACATATAACAGTCGCCACCGGGGGCATCAGATGTGCACATTAAACAGTCGCCACAGGGGTGCACCAGATGTGCTCATATAACAGTCACCATCGGGGGCATCAAATGTGCACATATAACAGTCATCACCAGGGGGCACCAGTTGTGCTCATGTAACAGTCACCACCGGGGGCACCAGATGTGCTCATATAACTGTCACCACCGGGGGGCACCAGATGTGCTCATATAACAGTCACCACCTTGGGCACCAGATGTGCTTATATTTCAGTTACCACCGGGGGGCACCAGATGTGCTCATGTAACAGTCACCACCGAGGGCACCAGATGTGCTCATATAACAGTCACCACCGGGGGCACCAGATGTGCTCATATAACAGTCACCACCGGGGGGCACAAGATGTGCTCATATAACAGTCATCATCGGGGGCACCAGATGTGCACATATAACAGTCATCACCAGGGGGCACCAGATGTGCTCATATAACAGTCACCACCGGGGGAAACAGATGTGCACATATAACAGTCATCACTGGGGGCACCAGATGTGCTCATATAACAGTCACCACCGGGGGGCACCAGATGTGCTCATATAACAGTTACCTCCGGGGGCACCAGATATGCTCATACAACAATCACCACCCGGGGCACCAGATGTGCTCATATAACAGTCACCACCGGGGGGCACCAGATGTGCTCATATAACAGTCACCACCAGGGGGGCATCAGATGTGCTCATATAACAGTCACCACTGGGGGGCACCAGATGTGCTCATATAACAGTCACCACCGGGGGCACCAGATGTGCTCATATAACTGTCACCCCCGGGGGGCACCAGATGTGCTCATATAACAGTCACCACCTTGGGCACCAGATGTGCTTATATTTCAGTTACCACCGGGGGGCACCAGATGTGCTCATGTAACAGTCACCACCGAGGGCACCAGATGTGCTCATATAACAGTCACCACCGGGGGCACCAGATGTGCTCATATAACAGTCACCACCGGGGGGCACCAGATGTGCTCATATAACAGTCATCATCGGGGGCACCAGATGTGCACATATAACAGTCATCACCAGGGGGCACCAGATGTGCTCATATAACAGTCACCACCGGGGGAAACAGATGTGCACATATAACAGTCATCACTGGGGGCACCAGATGTGCTCATATAACAGTCACCACCGGGGGGCACCAGATGTGCTCATATAACAGTTACCTCCGGGGGCACCAGATATGCTCATACAACAATCACCACCGGGGGCACCAGATGTGCTCATATAACAGTCACCAACAGGGGGGCACCAGATCTGCTCATATAACAGTCACCACCCGGGGCACCAGATGTGCTCATATAACAGTCACCACCGGGGGGCACCAGATGTGCTCATATAACAGTCACCACCAGGGGGGCATCAGATGTGCTCATATAACAGTCACCACTGGGGGGCACCAGATTTGCTCATATAACAGTCACCACCGGGGGGCACCAGATGTGCACATATAACAGTCACCACCGGGGGGCACCAGATGTGCTCATATAACAATCACCACCGGGGGGCACCAGATGTGCACATATAACAGTCACCACCGGGGGGCACCAGATGTGCTCATATAACAGTAACCACCGCGGGAAACAAACAAATGTGCTCATATAACAGTCACCACTGGGGGGCACCAGATGTGCTCATATAACAGTCACCACCGGGGGGCATGAGATGTACACATATAACAGTCACCACCGGGTGGGGCACCAGTTGTGCTCATATATCAGTCACCACCGGGGGGCACCAGTTGTGCTCATATAACAGTAACCACCGCGGGAAACAAATGTGCTCATATAACAGTCACCACCGGGGGGCACCAGATGTGCTCATATAACAGTCACCAACCGGGGGCACCAGACGTGCTCATATAACAGTCACCACCGGGGGCATCAGATGTTCTCATATAACAGTCACCACCGGGGGGGGTACCAAATGTGCACATATAACAGTCACCACCGGGGGGGGCACCAGATGTGCACATATAACAGTCACCACCGGGGGGCACCAGATGTGCTCATATATCAGTCACCACCAGTGGGCACCAGATATGCACATATAACAGTCACCACCGGGGGGCACCAGATGTGCTCATATAACAGTCACCACAGGGGGGGGCACCAGATGTGCTCATATAACAGTCACCTCCGGGGGCACCAGATATGCTCATATAACAGTCACCACCGGGGGCACCAGATGTGCTCATATAACAGTCACCACCGGGGGGCACCAGATGTGCTCATATAACAGTTACCTCCGGGGGCACCAGATATGCTCATACAACAATCACCACCGGGGGCACCAGATGTGCTCATATAACAGTCACCAACAGGAGGCACCAGATGTACTCATATAACAGTCACCACCCGGGGCACCAGATGTGCTCATATAACAGTCACCACCGGGGGGCACCAGATGTGCTCATATAACAGTCACCACCAGGGGGGCATCAGATGTGCTCATATAACAGTCACCACTGGGGGGCACCAGATGTGCTCATATAACAGTCACCACCGGGGGGCACCAGATGTGCACATATAACAGTCACCACCGGGGGGCACCAGATGTGCTCATATAACAATCACCACCGGGGGGCACCAGATGTGCACATATAACAGTCACCACCGGGGAGCACCAGATGTGCTCATATAACAGTCACCACTGGGGGGCACCAGATGTGCTCATATGACAGTCACCACCCGGTGCACCAGATGTGCACATATAACAGTCACCACCGGGGGGCACCAGATGTGCTCATATAACAGTCACCACCGGGGGCATCAGATGTGCAGATATAGCAGTCACCACAGGGGGGGGGCATCAGATGTTCTCATATAACAGTCACCACCGGGGGGCACCAGATGTGCTCAAATAACAGTCACCACCAGGGGGCACCAGATGTGCAGATATAACAGTCACCACTGGGGGAAACAGATGTGCAGAAATAACAGTCACCACCGGGGGCAACAGATGTGCTCATATAACAGTCACCACCGGGGGGCACCAGTTGTGCTCATATTACAGTCACCACCGGGGCCACTAGATGTGCACAAATAACAGGCACCACCGGGGGCACCAGATGTGCACATATAACAGTCATCACCGGGGGCACCAGATGTTCACATATAACAGTCACCACCGCGGGGCACCAGATGTGCACATATAATAGTCACCACCGGGGGGCACCAGATGTGCTCATATAACAGTCACCACCGGGGGGCACCAGATGTGCTCATATAACAGTCACCGCCGCGGGGCACCAGATGTGCACATATAACAGTCACCACCGGGGGCACCAGATGTTCACATATAATAGTCACCACCGGGGGGCACCAGATGTGCTCATATAACAGTCACCACGGAGGGGCACCAGATGTGCTCATATAACAGTCACCACCGGGGGGCACCAGATGTGCACATATAACAGTCACCAACGGGGTGGGCACCAGATGTGCACATATAACAGTCACCACCGGGGGGGGGCACCAGATGTGCACATATAACAGTCACCTCCGGGGGCATCAGATGTGCTCATATAACTGTCACGACCGGGCGGCACCAGATGTGCACATATAACTGTCACCACCGGAGGCACCAGATGTGCACATATAACAGTCACCACCGGGGGCACCAGATGTGCTCATATAACAGTCACCACCGGGGGGCACCAGATGTGCTCATATAACAGTCGCCACCAGGGGCACCAGATGTGCTCATATAACAATCACCACCGGGGGCACCAGATGTGCTCATATAACAGTCGCCACCGGGCGCATCAGATGTGCACATATAACAGTCACCACCGGGTGGCACCAGATGTGCTCATTTAACAGTTACCATCGGGGGCACCAGATGTTCACATATAACAGTCACCACTGGGGGGCACCAGATGTGCACATATAACAGTCACCACCGGGGGGCACCAGATGTGCACATATAACAGTCACCAACGGGGGGGGCACCAGATGTTCACATATAACAGTCACCACTGGGGGGCACCAGATGTGCACATATGACAGTCACCACCGGGGGGTTCACCAGATGTGCACATATAACAGTCACCACCGGGGGCATCAGATGTGCTCATATAACTGTCACGACCGGGCGGCACCAGATGTGCACATATAACAGTCACCACCGGGGGCACCAGATGTGCACATATAACAGTCACCACCGGGGGCACCAGATGTGCTCATATAACAGTCACCACCGGGTGGCACCAGATGTGCACATATAACAGTCACCACCGGGTGGCACCAGATGTGCACATATAACAGTCACCACCGGGTGCATCAGATGTGCTCATATAACAATCACCACCGGGGGCACCAGATATGCTCATATAACAGTCACCACCGGGGGCACCAGATGTGCTCATATAACAGTCACCACCGGGGGCACCAGATGTGCTCATATAACAGTCACCACCGGGGGGCACCAGTTGTGCTCATATAACAGTCACCACCGGGGGGCATCAGATGTACTCATATAACAGTCACCACAGGGGGCACCAGATGTGCTCATATAACAGTCACCACCGGGGGCACCAGATGTGCTCATATAACAGTCATCACCAGGGGGCACCAGTTGTGCTCATATAACAGTCACCACCGGGGGGGGCACCAGATGTGCTCATATAACAGTCACCACCGGGGGAAACAGATGTGCAGATATAACAGTCACCACCGGGGGCACCAGATGTGCTCATATAACAGTCACCACCGGGGGCACCAGATGTGCACATATAACAGTCACCACAGGGGGCACCAGATGTGCTCATATAACAGTCACCACCGGGGGAACCAGATGTGCACATATAACAGTCACCACCGGTGAGCACCAGATGTGCTCATATAACAGTCACCTCCGGGGGCACCAGATATGCTCATACAACAATCACCACCGGGGGCATCAGATGCGCTCATATAACAGTCACCACAGGGGGCATCAGATGTGCTCATATAACTGTCACCACCGGGGGGCACCAGATGTGCACATATACAGTCACCACTGGGGGCACCAGATGTGCACATATAACAGTCACCACCGGGGGCACCATATGTGCACATATAACAGTCGCCACCGGGGGCATCAGATGTGCACATTAAACAGTCGCCACAGGGGTGCACCAGATGTGCTCATATAACAGTCACCACCGGGGGCATCAAATGTGCACATATAACAGTCATCACCAGGGGGCACAAGTTGTGCTCATGTAACAGTCACCACCGGGGGCACCTGATGTGCTCATATAACAGTCACCACCGGGGGGCACCAGATGTGCTCATATAACAGTCACCACCTTGGGCACCAGATGTGCTTATATTTCAGTTACCACCGGGGGGCACCAGATGTGCTCATGTAACAGTCACCACCGAGGGCACCAGATGTGCTCATATAACAGTCACCACCGGGGGCACCAGATGTGCTCATATAACAGTCACCACCGGGGGGCACAAGATGTGCTCATATAACAGTCATCATCGGGGGCACCAGATGTGCACATATAACAGTCATCACCAGGGGGCACCAGATGTGCTCATATAACAGTCACCACCGGGGGAAACAGATGTGCACATATAACAGTCATCACTGGGGGCACCAGATGTGCTCATATAACAGTCACCACCGGGGGGCACCAGATGTGCTCATATAACAGTTACCTCCGGTGGCACCAGATATGCTCATACAACAATCACCACCGGGGGCACCAGATGTGCTCATATAACAGTCACCAACAGGGGGGCACCAGATGTGCTCATATAACAGTCACCACCCGGGGCACCAGATGTGCTCGTATAACAGTCACCACCGGGGGGCACCAGATGTGCTCATATAACAGTCACCACCTGGGGGGCATCAGATGTGCTCATATAACAGTCACCACTGGGGGGCACCAGATGTGCTCATATAACAGTCACCACCGGGGGGCACCAGATGTGCACATATAACAGTCACCACCGGGGGGCACCAGATGTGCTCATATAACAATCACCACGGGGGGGCACCAGATGTGCACATATAACAGTCACCACCGGGGGGCACCAGATGTGCTCATATAACAGTAACCACCGCGGGAAACAAACAAATGTGCTCATATAACAGTCACCACTGGGGGGCACCAGATGTGCTCATATAACAGTCACCACCGGGGGGCATGAGATGTACACATTTAACAGTCACCACCGGGTGGGGCACCAGATGTGCTCATATATCAGTCACCACCGGGGGGCACCAGTTGTGCTCATATAACAGTAACCACCGCGGGAAACAAATGTGCTCATATAACAGTCACCACCGGGGGGCACCAGATGTGCTCATATAACAGTCACCACCGGGGAGCACCAGATGTGCTCATATAACAGTCACCACCGGGGGCACCAGAGGTGCATTTATAACAGTCACCACCGGGGGGGGCACCAGATGTGCTCATATAACAGTCACCAACGGGGGCATCAGTTGTTCTCATATAACAGTCACCAACCGGGGGCACCAGACGTGCTCATATAACAGTCACCACCGGGGGCATCAGATGTTCTCATATAACAGTCACCACCGGGGGGGTACCAAATGTGCACATATAACAGTCACCACCGGGGGGGGCACCAGATGAGCACATATAACAGTCACCACCGGGGGGCACCAGATGTGCTCATATATCAGTCACCACCAGGGGGCACCAGATATGCACATATAACAGTCACCACCGGGGGGCACCAGATGTGCTCATATAACAGTCACCACAGGGGGGGGGCACCAGATGTGCTCATATAACAGTCACCTCCGGGGGCACCAGATGTGCTCATATAACAGTCACCACCGGGGGCACCAGATGTGCTCATATAACAGTCACCACCGGGGGGCACCAGATGTGCTCATATAACAGTTACCTCCGGGGGCATCAGATATGCTCATACAACAATCACCACCGGGGGCACCAGATGTGCTCATATAACAGTCACCAACAGGGGGGCACCAGATGTGCTCATATAACAGTCACCACCCGGGGCAACAGATGTGCTCATATAACAGTCACCAACGGGGGGCACCAGATGTGCTCATATAACAGTCACCACCAGGGGGGCATCAGATGTGCTCATATAACAGTCACCACTGGGGGGCACCAGATGTGCTCATATAACAGTCACCACAGGGGGGGGCACCAGATGTGCTCATATAACAGTCACCTCCGGGGGCACCAGATGTGCTCATATAACAGTCACCACCGGGGGCACCAGATGTGCTCATATAACAGTCACCACCGGGGGGCACCAGATGTGCTCATATAACAGTTACCTCCGGGGGCATCAGATATGCTCATACAACAATCACCACCGGGGGCACCAGATGTGCTGATATAACAGTCACCAACAGGGGGGCACCAGATGTGCTCATATAACAGTCACCACCCTGGGCACCAGATGTGCTCATATAACAGTCACCAACGGGGGGCACCAGATGTGCTCATATAACAGTCACCACCCGGGGCACCAGATGTGCTCATATAACAGTCACCAACGGGGGGCACCAGATGTGCTCATATAACAGTCACCACCAGGGGGGCATCAGATGTGCTCATATAACAGTCACCACTGGGGGGCACCAGATGTGCTCATATAACAGTCACCACCGGGGGGCACCAGATGTGCACATATAACAGTCACCACCGGGGGGCACCAGATGTGCTCATATAACAATCACCACCGGGGGGCACCAGATGTGCACATATAACAGTCACCACCGGGGGGCACCAGATGTGCTCATATAACAGTCACCACTGGGGGGCACCAGATGTGCTCATATAACAGTCACCACCGGGGGGCATGAGATGTACACATATAACAGTCACCACCGGGGGGGGCACCAGATGTGCTCATATAACAGTCACCACCGGGGGGCACCAGTTGTGCTCATATAACAGTAACCACCGCGGTAAACAAATCTGCTCATATAACAGTCACCACCGGGGGGCACCAGATGTGCTCATATAACAGTCACCACCGGGGAGCACCAGATGTGCTCATATAACAGTCACCACCGGGGGCACCAGAGGTGCATTTATAACAGTCACCACCGGGGGGGGCACCAGATGTGTTCATATAACAGTCACCACCGGGGGCATCAGTTGTTCTCATATAACAGTCACCAGCCGGGGGCACCAGACGTGCTCATATAACAGTCACCACCGGGGGCATCAGATGTTCTCATATATCAGTCACCACCGGGGGGCACCAGATGTGCTCATATATCAGTCACCACCAGGGGGCACCAGATATGCACATATAACAGTCACCACCGGGGGCACCAGATGTGCTCATATAACAGTCACCACCGGGGGGCACCAGATGTGCTCATATAACAGTCACCACAGGGGGGGGCACCATATGTGCTCATATAACAGTCACCTCCGGGGGCACCAGATGTGCTCATAAAACAGTCACCACCGGGGGCACCAGATGTGCTCATATAATAGTCACCACCGGGGGGGCACCAGATGTGATCATATAACAGTCACCACAGGGGGGGGGCACCAGATGTGCTCACATAACAGTCACCTCCGGGGGCACCAGATGTGCTCATATAACAGTCACCACCGGGGGGCACCAGATGTGCAGATATAACAGTCACCACTGGGGGAAACAGATGTGCAGATATAACAGTCACCACCGGGGGCAACAAATGTGCTCATATAACAGTCACCACCGGGGGGCACCAGTTGTGCTCAAATTACAGTCACCACCGGGGGCACCAGATGTGCACATATAACAGTCACCACCGGGGGCACCAGATGTGCACATATAACAGTCACCACCGGGGGCACCAGATGTTTACATATAACAGTCACCACCGTGGGGCACCAGATGTGCTCATATAACAGTCACCACCGCGGGGCACCAGATGTGCACATTTAACAGTCACCACCGGGGGCACCAGATGTTCACATATAATAGTCACCATCGGGGGCATCAGATGTGCTCATATAACAGTCACCACCGGGGGGCAACAGATGTGCTCATATAACAGTCACCACCGGGGTCACCAGATGTGCTCATATAACAGTCACCACCGGGGGAACCAGATGTGCTCATATATCAGTCACCACCTCGGGGCACCAGATGTGCACATATAACAGTCACCACCGGAGGCACCAGATGTGCTCATATAACAGTCACCACCGGGGGCACCAGATGTGCTCATATATCAGTCACCACCGGGGGGCACCTGATGTGCTCATATATCAGTCACCACCGGGGGGCACCAGATGTGCTCATATAACAGTCACCACCGGGGGGCACCAGATGTGCTCATATAACAGTCACCACCGGGGGGCACCAGATGTGTTCATATAACAGTCACCACCGGGGGGCATGAGATGTACTCATATAACAGTCACTACAAGGGGCACCAGATGTGCTCATATAACAGTCACCACCGGGGGCACCAGATGTGCTCATATAACAGTCATCACCAGGGGGCACCAGTTGTGCTCATATAACAGTCACCTCCGGGGGCACCAGATATGCTCATACAACAATCACCACCGGGGGCATCAGATGCGCTCATATAACAGTCACCACCGGGGGTGGCACCAGATGTTCACATATAACAGTCACCACCGGGGGCATCAGATGTGCTCATATAACTGTCACCACCGGGGGCACCAGATGTGCTCATATAACAGTCACCACCGGGGGGCACCAGATGTGCTCATATAACAGTTACCTCCGGGGGCATCAGATATGCTCATACAACAATCACCACCGGGGGCACCAGATGTGCTCATATAACAGTCACCAACAGGGGGGCACCAGATGTGCTCATATAACAGTCACCACCCGGGGCACCAGATGTGCTCATATAACAGTCACCAACGGGGGGCACCAGATATGCTCATATAACAGTCACCACCAGGGGGGCATCAGATGTGCTCATATAACAGTCACCACTGGGGGGCACCAGATGTGCTCATATAACAGTCACCACAGGGGGGGGCACCAGATGTGCTCATATAACAGTCACCTCCGGGGGCACCAGATGTGCTCATATAACAGTCACCACCGGGGGCACCAGATGTGCTCATATAACAGTCACCACCGGGGGGCACCAGATGTGCTCATATAACAGTTACCTCCGGGGGCATCAGATATGCTCATACAACAATCACCACCGGGGGCACCAGATGTGCTCATATAACAGTCACCAACAGGGGGGCACCAGATGTGCTCATATAACAGTCACCACCCGGGGCACCAGATGTGCTCATATAACAGTCACCAACGGGGGGCACCAGATGTGCTCATATAACAGTCACCACCCGGGGCACCAGATGTGCTCATATAACAGTCACCAACGGGGGGCACGAGATGTGCTCATATAACAGTCACCACCAGGGGGGCATCAGATGTGCTCATATAACAGTCACCACTGGGGGGCACCAGATGTGCTCATATAACAGTCACCACCGGGGGAACCAGATGTGCTCATATATCAGTCACCACCTCGGGGCACCAGATGTGCACATATAACAGTCACCACCGGAGGCACCAGATGTGCTCATATAACAGTCACCACCGGGGGCACCAGATGTGCTCATATATCAGTCACCACCGGGGGGCACCTGATGTGCTCATATATCAGTCACCACCGGGGGGCACCAGATGTGCTCATATAACAGTCACCACCGGGGGGCACCAGATGTGCTCATATAACAGTCACCACCGGGGGGCACCAGATGTGTTCATATAACAGTCACCACCGGGGGGCATGAGATGTACTCATATAACAGTCACTACAAGGGGCACCAGATGTGCTCATATAACAGTCACCACCGGGGGCACCAGATGTGCTCATATAACAGTCATCACCAGGGGGCACCAGTTGTGCTCATATAACAGTCACCTCCGGGGGCACCAGATATGCTCATACAACAATCACCACCGGGGGCATCAGATGCGCTCATATAACAGTCACCACCGGGGGTGGCACCAGATGTTCACATATAACAGTCACCACCGGGGGCATCAGATGTGCTCATATAACTGTCACCACCGGGGGCACCAGATGTGCTCATATAACAGTCACCACCGGGGGGCACCAGATGTGCTCATATAACAGTTACCATCGGGGGCATCAGATATGCTCATACAACAATCACCACCGGGGGCACCAGATGTGCTCATATAACAGTCACCAACAGGGGGGCACCAGATGTGCTCATATAACAGTCACCACCCGGGGCACCAGATGTGCTCATATAACAGTCACCAACGGGGGGCACCAGATATGCTCATATAACAGTCACCACCAGGGGGGCATCAGATGTGCTCATATAACAGTCACCACTGGGGGGCACCAGATGTGCTCATATAACAGTCACCACAGGGGGGGGCACCAGATGTGCTCATATAACAGTCACCTCCGGGGGCACCAGATGTGCTCATATAACAGTCACCACCGGGGGCACCAGATGTGCTCATATAACAGTCACCACCGGGGGGCACCAGATGTGCTCATATAACAGTTACCTCCGGGGGCATCAGATATGCTCATACAACAATCACCACCGGGGGCACCAGATGTGCTCATATAACAGTCACCAACAGGGGGGCACCAGATGTGCTCATATAACAGTCACCACCCGGGGCACCAGATGTGCTCATATAACAGTCACCAACGGGGGGCACCAGATGTGCTCATATAACAGTCACCACCCGGGGCACCAGATGTGCTCATATAACAGTCACCAACGGGGGGCACCAGATGTGCTCATATAACAGTCACCACCAGGGGGGCATCAGATGTGCTCATATAACAGTCACCACTGGGGGGCACCAGATGTGCTCATATAACAGTCACCACCGGGGGGCACCAGATGTGCACATATAACAGTCACCACCGGGGGGCACCAGATGTGCTCATATAACAATCACCACCGGGGGGCACCAGATGTGCACATATAACAGTCACCACCGGGGGGCACCAGATGTGCTCATATAACAGTCACCACTGGGGGGCACCAGATGTGCTCATATAACAGTCACCACCGGGGGGCATGAGATGTACACATATAACAGTCACCACCGGGGGGGGCACCAGATGTGCTCATATAACAGTCACCACCGGGGGGCACCAGTTGTGCTCATATAACAGTAACCACCGCGGTAAACAAATCTGCTCATATAACAGTCACCACCGGGGGGCACCAGATGTGCTCATATAACAGTCACCACCGGGGAGCACCAGATGTGCTCATATAACAGTCACCACCGGGGGCACCAGAGGTGCATTTATAACAGTCACCACCGGGGGGGGCACCAGATGTGTTCATATAACAGTCACCACCGGGGGCATCAGTTGTTCTCATATAACAGTCACCAGCCGGGGGCACCAGACGTGCTCATATAACAGTCACCACCGGGGGCATCAGATGTTCTCATATATCAGTCACCACCGGGGGGCACCAGATGTGCTCATATATCAGTCACCACCAGGGGGCACCAGATATGCACATATAACAGTCACCACCGGGGGCACCAGATGTGCTCATATAACAGTCACCACCGGGGGGCACCAGATGTGCTCATATAACAGTCACCACAGGGGGGGGCACCATATGTGCTCATATAACAGTCACCTCCGGGGGCACCAGATGTGCTCATAAAACAGTCACCACCGGGGGCACCAGATGTGCTCATATAATAGTCACCACCGGGGGGGCACCAGATGTGATCATATAACAGTCACCACAGGGGGGGGGGCACCAGATGTGCTCACATAACAGTCACCTCCGGGGGCACCAGATGTGCTCATATAACAGTCACCACCGGGGGGCACCAGATGTGCAGATATAACAGTCACCACTGGGGGAAACAGATGTGCAGATATAACAGTCACCACCGGGGGCAACAAATGTGCTCATATAACAGTCACCACCGGGGGGCACCAGTTGTTCTCAAATTACAGTCACCACCGGGGGCACCAGATGTGCACATATAACAGTCACCACCGGGGGCACCAGATGTGCACATATAACAGTCACCACCGGGGGCACCAGATGTTTACATATAACAGTCACCACCGTGGGGCACCAGATGTGCTCATATAACAGTCACCACCGCGGGGCACCAGATGTGCACATTTAACAGTCACCACCGGGGGCACCAGATGTTCACATATAATAGTCACCATCGGGGGCATCAGATGTGCTCATATAACAGTCACCACCGGGGGGCAACAGATGTGCTCATATAACAGTCACCACCGGGGTCACCAGATGTGCTCATATAACAGTCACCACCGGGGGAACCAGATGTGCTCATATATCAGTCACCACCTCGGGGCACCAGATGTGCACATATAACAGTCACCACCGGAGGCACCAGATGTGCTCATATAACAGTCACCACCGGGGGCACCAGATGTGCTCATATATCAGTCACCACCGGGGGGCACCTGATGTGCTCATATATCAGTCACCACGGGGGGGCACCAGATGTGCTCATATAACAGTCACCACCGGGGGGCACCAGATGTGCTCATATAACAGTCACCACCGGGGGGCACCAGATGTGTTCATATAACAGTCACCACCGGGGGGCATGAGATGTACTCATATAACAGTCACTACAAGGGGCACCAGATGTGCTCATATAACAGTCACCACCGGGGGCACCAGATGTGCTCATATAACAGTCATCACCAGGGGGCACCAGTTGTGCTCATATAACAGTCACCTCCGGGGGCACCAGATATGCTCATACAACAATCACCACCGGGGGCATCAGATGCGCTCATATAACAGTCACCACCGGGGGTGGCACCAGATGTTCACATATAACAGTCACCACCGGGGGCATCAGATGTGCTCATATAACTGTCACCACCGGGGGCACCAGATGTGCACATATAACAGTCACCACTGGGGGGCACCAGATGTGCTCATATAACAGTCACCACCGGGGGCACCAGATGTGCACATATAACAGTCGCCACCGGGGGCATCAGATGTGCACATATAACAGTCGCCACCGGGGGGCACCAGATGTGCACATATAACATTCACCACCGGGGGAACCAGATGTGCTCATATAAGAGTCACCACCGGGGGCACCAGATGTACTCATATAACAGTCACCACAGGCGGCACCAGATGTGCTCATATAACAGTCACCACCGGGGGCACCAGATGTGCTCATATAACAGTCACCACCGGGGGCACCAGATGTGCTCATATAACAGTCACCACCGGGGGCACCAGATATGCTCATATAACAGTCACCACCGGGGGCACCAGATGTGCTCATATAACAGTCACCACCGGGGGCACCAGTTGTGCTCATATAACAGTCACCAGCGGGGGGGGGCACCAGATGTGCTCATATAACAGTCACCACCGGTGGAAACAGATGTGCAGATATAACAGTCACCACCAGGGGCACCAGATGTGCTCATATAACAGTCACCACCGGGGAGCACCAGATGTGCTCATATAACAGTCACCACCGGGGGCACCAGAGGTGCATTTATAACAGTCACCACGGGGGGGGGCACCAGATGTGCTCATATAACAGTCACCAACGGGGGCATCAGTTGTTCTCATATAACAGTCACCAACCGGGGGCACCAGACGTGCTCATATAACAGTCACCACCGGGGGCATCAGATGTTCTCATATAACAGTCACCACCGGGGGGGGTACCAAATGTGCACATATAACAGTCACCACCGGGGGGGGCACCAGATGTGCACATATAACAGTCACCACCGGGGGGCACCAGATGTGCTCATATATCAGTCACCACCAGTGGGCACCAGATATGCACATATAACAGTCACCACCGGGGGGCACCAGATGTGCTCATATAACAGTCACCACAGGGGGGGGCACCAGATGTGCTCATATAACAGTCACCTCCGGGGGCACCAGATATGCTCATATAACAGTCACCACCGGGGGCACCAGATGTGCTCATATAACAGTCACCACCGGGGGCACCAGATGTGCTCATATAACAGTTACCTCCGCGGGCACCAGATATGCTCATACAACAATCACCACCGGGGGCACCAGATGTGCTCATATAACAGTCACCAACAGGAGGCACCAGATGTGCTCATATAACAGTCACCACCCGGGGCACCAGATGTGCTCATATAACAGTCACCACCGGGGGGCACCAGATGTGCTCATATAACAGTCACCACCAGGGGGGCATCAGATGTGCTCATATAACAGTCACCACTGGGGGGCACCAGATGTGCTCATATAACAGTCACCACCGGGGGGCACCAGATGTGCACATATAACAGTCACCACCGGGGGGCACCAGATGTGCTCATATAACAATCACCACCGGGGGGCACCAGATGTGCACATATAACAGTCACCACCGGGGGGCACCAGATGTGCTCATATAACAGTCACCACTGGGGGGCACCAGATGTGCTCATATGACAGTCACCACCCGGGGCACCAGATGTGCACATATAACAGTCACCACCGGGGGGCACCAGATGTGCTCATATAACAGTCACCACCGGGGGCATCAGATGTGCAGATATAACAGTCACCACAGGGGGGGGGGCATCAGATGTTCTCATATAACAGTCACCACCGGGGGGCACCAGATGTGCTCAAATAACAGTCACCACCAGGGGGCACCAGATGTGCAGATATAACAGTCACCACTGGGGGCAACAGATGTGCAGAAATAACAGTCACCACCGGGGGCAACAGATGTGCTCATATAACAGTCACCACCGGGGGGCACCAGTTGTGCTCATATTACAGTCACCACCGGGGCCACCAGATGTGCACAAATAACAGGCACCACCGGGGGCACCAGATGTGCACATATAACAGTCATCACCGGGGGCACCAGATGTTCACATATAACAGTCACCACCGCGGGGCACCAGATGTGCACATATAATAGTCACCACCGGGGGGCACCAGATGTGCTCATATAACAGTCACCACCGGGGGGCACCAGATGTGCTCATATAACAGTCACCGCCGCGGGGCACCAGATGTGCACATATAACAGTCACCACCGGGGGCACCAGATGTTCACATATAATAGTCACCACCGGGGGGCACCAGATGTGCTCATATAACAGTCACCACGGAGGGGCACCAGATGTGCTCATATAACAGTCACCACCGGGGGGGCACCAGATGTGCACATATAACAGTCACCAACGGGGTGGGCACCAGATGTGCACATATAACAGTCACCACCGGGGGGGGGCATCAGATGTGCACATATAACAGTCACCTCCGGGGGCATCAGATGTGCTCATATAACTGTCACGACCGGGCGGCACCAGATGTGCACATATAACTGTCACCACCGGAGGCACCAGATGTGCACATATAACAGTCACCACCGGGGGCACCAGATGTGCTCATATAACAGTCACCACCGGGGGGCACCAGATGTGCTCATATAACAGTCGCCACCAGGGGCACCAGATGTGCTCATATAACAATCACCACCGGGGGCACCAGATGTGCTCATATAACAGTCGCCACCGGGCGCATCAGATGTGCACATATAACAGTCGCCACCGGGTGGCACCAGATGTGCTCATTTAACAGTTACCATCGGGGGCACCAGATGTTCACATATAACAGTCACCACTGGGGGGCACCAGATGTGCACATATAACAGTCACCACCGGGGGGCACCAGATGTGCACATATAACAGTCACCAACGGGGGGGGCACCAGATGTTCACATATAACAGTCACCACTGGGGGGCACCAGATGTGCACATATAACAGTCACCACCGGGGGGCACCAGATGTGCACATATAACAGTCACCAACGGGGGGGGCACCAGATGTTCACATATAACAGTCACCACTGGGGGGCACCAGATGTGCACATATAACAGTCACCACCGGGGGCATCAGATGTGCTCATATAACTGTCACGACCGGGCGGCACCAGATGTGCACATATAACAGTCACCACCGGGGGCACCAGATGTGCACATATAACAGTCACCACCGGGGGCACCAGATGTGCTCATATAACAGTCACCACCGGGTGGCACCAGATGTGCACATATAACAGTCACCACCGGGTGGCACCAGATGTGCACATATAACAGTCACCACCGGGTGCATCAGATGTGCTCATATAACAATCACCACCGGGGGCACCAGATATGCTCATATAACAGTCACCACCGGGGGCACCAGATGTGCTCATATAACAGTCACCACCGGGGGCACCAGATGTGCTCATATAACAGTCACCACCGGGGGGCACCAGATGTGCTCATATAACAGTCACCACCGGGGGGCATCAGATGTACTCATATAACAGTCACCACAGGGGGCACCAGATGTGCTCATATAACAGTCACCACCGGGGGCACCAGATGTGCTCATATAACAGTCATCACCAGGGGGCACCAGTTGTGCTCATATAACAGTCACCACCGGGGGGGGCACCAGATGTGCTCATATAACAGTCACCACCGGGGGAAACAGATGTGCAGATATAACAGTCACCACCGGGGGCACCAGATGTGCTCATATAACAGTCACCACCGGGGGCACCAGATGTGCACATATAACAGTCACCACCGGGGGCACCAGATGTGCTCATATAACAGTCACCACCGGGGGAACCAGATGTGCACATATAACAGTCACCACCGGTGAGCACCAGATATGCTCATATAACAGTCACCTCCGGGGGCACCAGATGTGCTCATACAACAATCACCACCTGGGGCATCAGATGCGCTCATATAACAGTCACCACAGGGGGCATCAGATGTGCTCATATAACTGTCACCACCGGGGGGCACCAGATGTGCACATATACAGTCACCACTGGGGGCACCAGATGTGCACATATAACAGTCACCACCGGGGGCACCATATGTGCACATGTAACAGTCGCCACCGGGGGCATCAGATGTGCACATTAAACAGTCGCCACAGGGGTGCACCAGATGTGCTCATATAACAGTCACCACCGGGGGCATCAAATGTGCACATATAACAGTCATCACCAGGGGGCACAAGTTGTGCTCATGTAACAGTCACCACCGGGGGCACCTGATGTGCTCATATAACAGTCACCACCGGGGGGCACCAGATGTGCTCATATAACAGTCACCACCTTGGGCACCAGATGTGCTTATATTTCAGTTACCACCGGGGGGCACCAGATGTGCTCATGTAACAGTCACCACCGAGGGCACCAGATGTGCTCATATAACAGTCACCACCGGGGGCACCAGATGTGCTCATATAACAGTCACCACCGGGGGGCACAAGATGTGCTCATATAACAGTCATCATCGGGGGCACCAGATGTGCACATATAACAGTCATCACCAGGGGGCACCAGATGTGCTCATATAACAGTCACCACCGGGGGAAACAGATGTGCACATATAACAGTCATCACTGGGGGCACCAGATGTGCTCATATAACAGTCACCACCGGGGGGCACCAGATGTGCTCATATAACAGTTACCTCCGGGGGCACCAGATATGCTCATACAACAATCACCACCGGGGGCACCAGATGTGCTCATATAACAGTCACCAACAGGGGGGCACCAGATGTGCTCATATAACAGTCACCACCCGGGGCACCAGATGTGCTCATATAACAGTCACCACCGGGGGGCACCAGATGTGCTCATATAACAGTCACCACCAGGGGGGCATCAGATGTGCTCATATAACAGTCACCACTGGGGGGCACCAGATGTGCTCATATAACAGTCACCACCGGGGGGCACCAGATGTGCACATATAACAGTCACCACCGGGGGGCACCAGATGTGCTCATATAACAATCACCACGGGGGGGCACCAGATGTGCACATATAACAGTCACCACCGGGGGGCACCAGATGTGCTCATATAACAGTAACCACCGCGGGAAACAAACAAATGTGCTCATATAACAGTCACCACTGGGGGGCACCAGATGTGCTCATATAACAGTCACCACCGGGGGGCATGAGATGTACACATTTAACAGTCACCACCGGGTGGGGCACCAGATGTGCTCATATATCAGTCACCACCGGGGGGCACCAGTTGTGCTCATATAACAGTAACCACCGCGGGAAACAAATGTGCTCATATAACAGTCACCACCGGGGGGCACCAGATGTGCTCATATAACAGTCACCACCGGGGAGCACCAGATGTGCTCATATAACAGTCACCACCGGGGGCACCAGAGGTGCATTTATAACAGTCACCACCGGGGGGGCACCAGATGTGCTCATATAACAGTCACCAACGGGGGCATCAGTTGTTCTCATATAACAGTCACCAACCGGGGGCACCAGACGTGCTCATATAACAGTCACCACCGGGGGCATCAGATGTTCTCATATAACAGTCACCACCGGGGGGGTACCAAATGTGCACATATAACAGTCACCACCGGGGGGGGCACCAGATGTGCACATATAACAGTCACCACCGGGGGGCACCAGATGTGCTCATATATCAGTCACCACCAGGGGGCACCAGATATGCACATATAACAGTCACCACCGGGGGGCACCAGATGTGCTCATATAACAGTCACCACAGGGGGGGGCACCAGATGTGCTCATATAACAGTCACCTCCGGGGGCACCAGATGTGCTCATATAACAGTCACCACCGGGGGCACCAGATGTGCTCATATAACAGTCACCACCGGGGGGCACCAGATGTGCTCATATAACAGTTACCTCCGGGGGCATCAGATATGCTCATACAACAATCACCACCGGGGGCACCAGATGTGCTCATATAACAGTCACCAACAGGGGGGCACCAGATGTGCTCATATAACAGTCACCACCCGGGGCACCAGATGTGCTCATATAACAGTCACCAACGGGGGGCACCAGATGTGCTCATATAACAGTCACCACCAGGGGGGCATCAGATGTGCTCATATAACAGTCACCACTGGGGGGCACCAGATGTGCTCATATAACAGTCACCACCGGGGGGCACCAGATGTGCACATATAACAGTCACCACCGGGGGGCACCAGATGTGCTCATATAACAATCACCACCGGGGGGCACCAGATGTGCACATATAACAGTCACCACCGGGGGGCACCAGATGTGCTCATATAACAGTCACCACTGGGGGGCACCAGATGTGCTCATATAACAGTCACCACCGGGGGGCATGAGATGTACACATATAACAGTCACCACCGGGGGGGGCACCAGATGTGCTCATATAACAGTCACCACCGGGGGGCACCAGTTGTGCTCATATAACAGTAACCACCGCGGGAAACAAATCTGCTCATATAACAGTCACCACCGGGGGGCACCAGATGTCCTCATATAACAGTCACCACCGGGGAGCACCAGATGTGCTCATATAACAGTCACCACCGGGGGCACCAGAGGTGCATTTATAACAGTCACCACCGGGGGGGGCACCAGATGTGTTCATATAACAGTCACCACCGGGGGCATCAGTTGTTCTCATATAACAGTCACCAGCCGGGGGCACCAGACGTGCTCATATAACAGTCACCACCGGGGGCATCAGATGTTCTCATATATCAGTCACCACCGGGGGGCACCAGATGTGCTCATATATCAGTCACCACCAGGGGGCACCAGATATGCACATATAACAGTCACCACCGGGGGCACCAGATGTGCTCATATAACAGTCACCACCGGGGGGCACCAGATGTGCTCATATAACAGTCACCACAGGGGGGGGCACCATATGTGCTCATATAACAGTCACCTCCGGGGGCACCAGATGTGCTCATAAAACAGTCACCACCGGGGGCACCAGATGTTCTCATATAATAGTCACCACCGGGGTGGCACCAGATGTGATCATATAACAGTCACCACAGGGGGGGGGCACCAGATGTGCTCACATAACAGTCACCTCCGGGGGCACCAGATGTGCTCATATAACAGTCACCACCGGGGGGCACCAGATGTGCAGATATAACAGTCACCACTGGGGGAAACAGATGTGCAGATATAACAGTCACCACCGGGGGCAACAAATGTGCTCATATAACAGTCACCACCGGGGGGCACCAGTTGTGCTCAAATTACAGTCACCACCGGGGGCACCAGATGTGCACATATAACAGTCACCACCGGGGGCACCAGATGTGCACATATAACAGTCACCACCGGGGGCACCAGATGTTTACATATAACAGTCACCACCGTGGGGCACCAGATGTGCTCATATAACAGTCACCACCGCGGGGCACCAGATGTGCACATTTAACAGTCACCACCGGGGGCACCAGATGTTCACATATAATAGTCACCATCGGGGGCATCAGATGTGCTCATATAACAGTCACCACCGGGGGGCAACAGATGTGCTCATATAACAGTCACCACCGGGGTCACCAGATGTGCTCATATAACAGTCACCACCGGGGGAACCAGATGTGCTCATATATCAGTCACCACCTCGGGGCACCAGATGTGCACATATAACAGTCACCACCGGAGGCACCAGATGTGCTCATATAACAGTCACCACCGGGGGCACCAGATGTGCTCATATATCAGTCACCACCGGGGGGCACCTGATGTGCTCATATATCAGTCACCACCGGGGGGCACCAGATGTGCTCATATAACAGTCACCACCGGGGGGCACCAGATGTGCTCATATAACAGTCACCACCGGGGGGCACCAGATGTGTTCATATAACAGTCAACACCGGGGGGCATGAGATGTACTCATATAACAGTCACTACAAGGGGCACCAGATGTGCTCATATAACAGTCACCACCGGGGGCACCAGATGTGCTCATATAACAGTCATCACCAGGGGGCACCAGTTGTGCTCATATAACAGTCACCTCCGGGGGCACCAGATATGCTCATACAACAATCACCACCGGGGGCATCAGATGCGCTCATATAACAGTCACCACCGGGGGTGGCACCAGATGTTCACATATAACAGTCACCACCGGGGGCATCAGATGTGCTCATATAACTGTCACCACCGGGGGCACCAGATGTGCACATATAACAGTCACCACTGGGGGGCACCAGATGTGCTCATATAACAGTCACCACCGGGGGCACCAGATGTGCACATATAACAGTCGCCACCGGGGGCATCAGATGTGCACATATAACAGTCGCCACCGGGGGGCACAAGATGTGCACATATAACATTCACCACCGGGGGAACCAGATGTGCTCATATAAGAGTCACCACCGGGGGCACCAGATGTACTCATATAACAGTCACCACAGGCGGCACCAGATGTGCTCATATAACAGTCACCACCGGGGGCACCAGATGTGCTCATATAACAGTCACCACCGGGGGCACCAGATGTGCTCATATAACAGTCACCACCGGGGGCACCAGATGTGCTCATATAACAGTCACCACCGGGGGCACCAGATGTGCTCATATAACAGTCACCACCGGGGGCACCAGTTGTGCTCATATAACAGTCACCAGCGGGGGGGGGCACCAGATGTGCTCATATAACAGTCACCACCGGTGGAAACAGATGTGCAGATATAACAGTCACCACCAGGGGCACCAGATGTGCTCATATAACAGTCAACTCCGGGGGCACCAGATATGCTCATACAACAATCACCACCAGGGTCATCAGATGCGCTCATATAACAGTCACCACCGGGGGTGGCACCAGATGTTCACATATAACAGTCACCACCGGGGGCACCAGATGTGCTCATATAACAATCACCACCGGGGGGCACTAGATGTGCACATATAACAGTCACCACCGGGGGCATCAGATGTTCTCATATAACAGTCACCACCGGGGGGCACCAGACGTGCTCATATAACAGTCACCACCGGGGGCATCAGATGTTCTCATATAACAGTCACCACCGGGGGGGGGGTACCAGATGTGCACATATAACAGTCACCACCGGGGGGGGCACCAGATGTGCACATATAACAGTCACCACCGGGGGGCACCAGATGTGCTCATATATCAGTCACCACCAGGGGGCACCAAATGTGCTCATATAACAGTCACCACAGGGGGAGGCACCAGATGTGCTCATATAACAGTCACCTTCGGGGGCACCAGATGTGCTCATATAACAGTCACCACCGGGGGCACCAGATGTGCTCATATAACAGTCACCACCGGGGGGGCACCAGATGTGCTCATATAACAGTCACCACAGGGGGGGGCACCAGATGTGCTCATATAACAGTCACCACCGGGGGGCACCAGATGTGCTCATATAACAGTCACCACCGGGGGGCACCAGATGTGCTCAAATAACAGTCACCACCAGGGGGCACCAGATGTGCAGATATAACAGTCACCACTAGGGGAAACAGATGTGCAGATATAACAGTCACCACCGGGGGCAACAAATGTGCTCATATAACAGTCACCACCGGGGGGCACCAGTTGTGCTCATATTACAGTCACCACCGGGGGCACCAGATGTGCACATATAACAGTCACCACCGGGGGCACCAGATGTGCACATATAACAGTCACCACCGGGGGCACCAGATGTTCACATATAACAGTCACCACCGCGGGGCACCAGATGTGCTCATATAACAGTCACCACCGGGGGGCACCAGATGTGCTCATATAACAGTCACCACCGCGGGGCACCAGATGTGCACATATAACAGTCACCACCGGGGGCACCAGATGTTCACATATAATAGTCACCATCGGGGGCATCAGATGTGCTCATATAATAGTCACCACCGGGGGGCACCAGATGTGCTCATATAACAGTCACCACCGCGGGGTACCAGATGTGCTCATATAACAGTCACCACCGACGGCACCAGATGTGCTCATATAACAGTCACCACCGGGGGGCACCAGATGTGCTCATATAACAGTCACCACCGGGGGCACCAGTTGTGCTCATATAAAAGTCACCAACGGGGGGGGACACCAGATGTGCTCATATAACAGTCACCACCGGTGGAAACAGATGTGCAGATATAACAGTCACCACCGGGGGCACCAGATGTGCTCATATAACAGTCACCACCGGGGGCACCAGATGTGCACATATAACAGTCACCACCGGGGGCACCAGATGTGCTCATATAACAGTCACCACCGGGGGGAACCAGATGTGCACATATAACAGTCACCACCAGGGGGCACCAGATGTGCTCATATAACAGTCACCTCCGGGGGCACCGGATATGCTCATACAACAATCACCACCGGGGGCATCAGATGCGCTCATATAACAGTCACTACCGGGGGTGGCACCAGATGTTCACATATAACAGTCACCACCGGGGGCACCAGATGTGCTCATATAACAATCACCACCGGGGGGCACCAGATGTGCACATATAACAGTCACCACCGGGGGCATCAGATGTTCTCATATAACAGTCACCACCGGGGGGCACCAGACGTGCTCATATAACAGTCACCACCGGGGGCATCAGATGTTCTCATATAACAGTCACCACCGGGGGGGGTACCAGATGTGCACATATAACAGTCACCACCGGGGGGGGGCACCATATGTGCACATATAACAGTCACCACCGGGGGGCACCAGATGTGCTCATATATCAGTCACCACCAGGGGGCACCAGATGTGCTCATATAACAGTCACCACCGGGGGCACCAGATGTGCTCATATGACAGTCACCACCGGTGGTGCACCAGATGTGCTCATATAACAGTCACCACAGGGGGCACCAGATGTGCTCATATAACAGTCACCACAGGGGGGGGCACCAGATGTGCTCATATAACAGTCACCTCCGGGGGCACCAGATGTGCTCATATAACAGTCACCACCGGGGGGCACCAGATGTGCACATATAACAGTCACCACCGGGGGCACCAGATGTGCTCATATAACAGTCACCACCGGGGGCACCAGATGTGCTCATATATCAGTCACCACCGGGGGGCACCAGATGTGCTCATATATCAGTCACCACCGGGGGGCACCAGATGTGCTCATATAACAGTCACCACCGGGGGGCACAAGATGTGCTCATATAACATTCACCACCGGGGGGCACCAGATGTGTTCATATAACAGTCACCACCGGGGGGCATCAGATGTACTCATATAACAGTCACTACAGGGGGCACCAGATGTGCTCATATAACAGTCACCACCGGGGGCACCAGATGTGCTTATATAACAGTCATCACCAGGGGGCACCAGTTGTGCTCATATAACAGTCTCCAACGGGGGGGGGCACCAGATGTGCTCATATAACAGTCACCACCGGGGGCACCAGATGTGCTCATATAACAGTCACCACCGGGGGCACCAGATGTGCACATATAACAGTCACCACCGGGGGCACCATATGTGCTCATATAGCAGTCACCACCGGGGGAACCAGATGTGCACATATAACAGTCACCACCAGGGGGCACCAGATGTGCTCATATAACAGTCACCTCCGGGGGCACCAGATATTCTCATACAACAATCACCACCGGGGGCATCAGATGCGCTCATATAACAGTCACCACCGGGGGTGGCACCAGATGTTCACATATAAGAGTCACCACCGGGGGCATCAGATGTGCTCATATAACTGTCACCACCGGGGGCACCAGATGTGCACATATAACAGTCACCACTGGGGGGCGCCAGATGTGCTCATATAACAGTCACCACCGGGGGCACCAGATGTGCACATATAACAGTCGCCACCGAGTGCATCAGATGTGCACATATAACAGTCGCCACCGGGGGGCACCAGATGTGCACATATAACATTCACCACCGGGGGAACCAGATGTGCTCATATAACAGTCACCACCGGGGGCACCAGATGTACTCATATAACAGTCACCACAGGCGGCACCAGATGTGCTCATATAACAGTCACCACCGGAGGGCACCAGATGTGCTCATATAACAGTCACCACCGGGGGCACCAGATGTGCTCATATAACAGTCACCACCGGGGGCACCAGATGTGCTCATATAACAGTCACCACCGGGGGCACCAGATGTGCTCATATAACAGTCACCACCGGGGGCACCAGATGTGCTCATATAACAGTCACCACCGGGGGGCACCAGATGTGCTCATATAACAGTCACCACCGGGGGCACCAGTTGTGCTCATATAACAGTCACCAACGGGGGGGGGCACCAGATGTGCTCATAAAACAGTCACCACCGGTGTAAACAGATGTGCAGATATAACAGTCACCACCGGGGGCACCAGATGTGCTCATATAACAGTCACCACCGGGGGGACCAGATGTGCACATATAACAGTCACCACCAGGGGGCACCAGATGTGCTCATATAACAGTCACCTCCGGGGGCACCAGATATGCTCATACAACAATCACCAGCGGGGGCATCAGATGCGCTCATATAACAGTCACCACCGGGGGTGGCACCAGATGTTCACATACAACAGTCAACACCGGGGGCACCAGATGTGCTCATATAACAATCACCACCGGGGGGCACCAGATGTGCACATATAACAGTCACCACCGGGGGCATCAGATGTGCTCATATAACTGTCACCACCGGGGGCACCAGATGTGCACATATAACAGTCACCAGTGGGGGCACCAGATGTGCTCATATAACAGTCGCCACCGGGGGCATCAGATGTGCACATATAACAGTCGCCACCGGGGGGCACCAGATGTGCTCATATAACAGTCACCACTGGGGGAAACAGATGTGCAGATATAACACACACCTCCGGGGGGCACCAGATGTGCTCATATAACAGTCACCACCGGGGGCAACAGATGCGCTCATATAACAGTCACCACCGGGGGCACCAGATGTGCTCATATAACAGTCACCACGAGGGGGCACCAGATGTGCACATATAACAGTCACCACTGGGGGAAAGAGATGTGCAGATATAACAGTCACCTCCGGGGGGCACCAGATGTGCTCATATAACAGTCACCACCGGGGGGCACCAGTTGTGCTCATATTACAGTCACCACCGGAGGGCACCAGATGAGCACATGTAACAGTCACCACCGGGGGGCACCAGATGTGCTCATAGAACAATCACCTCCGGGGGCACCAGATATGCTCATATAACAATCACCACCGGGGGGCACCAGATGTGCTCATATAACAGTCACCACCGGGAGGGGGGGGCACCAGATGTGTACATATAACAGTCACCACCGGGGGCATCAGATGTGCTCATATAACTGTCACCACCGGGGAGCACCAGATGTACACATACGCAGTCACCACCGGGGGCACCTGATGTGCACATATAACAGTCACCACCGGGGGCACCAGATGTGCTCATATAACAGTCGCCACCGGGGGCATCAGATGTGCACATTAAACAGTCGCCACAGGGGTGCACCAGATGTGCTCATATAACAGTCACCACCGGGGGCATCAGATGTGCACATATAACAGTCATCACCAGGGGGCACCAGTTGTGCTCATGTAACAGTCACCACCGGGGGCACCAGATGTGCTCATATAACAGTCACCACCAGGGGCACCAGATGTGCTCATATAACAGTCACCACCGGGGGCACCAGATGTGCTCATATAACAGTCACCACCGGGGGCACCAGATGTGCTCATATAACAGTCACCACCGAGGGCACCAGATGTGCTCATATAACAGTCACCACCGGGGGGCACCAGATGTGCTCATATAACAGTCACCACCGGGGGAAACAGATGTGCTCATATAACAGTCACCACCGAGGGCACCAGATGTGCTCATATAACAGTCACCACCGGGGGGCACCAGATGTGCTCATATAACAGTTACCTCCGGGGGCACCAGATGTGCACATATAACAGTCACCACTGGGGGAACGAGATGTGCTCATATAACAGTCACCACCGGGGGCACCAGATGTGCTCTTATAACAGTCACCACCGGGGGGCACCAGATGTGCTCATATAACAGTCATCATCGGGGGCACCAGATGTGCACATATAACAGTCACCACCGGGGGCACCAGATGTGCACATATAACAGTCACCACCCGGGGCACCAGATGTGCACATATAACAGTCATCACCAGGGGGCGCCAGATGTGCTCATATAACAGTCACCACCGGGGGGCACCAGATGTGCTCATATAACAGTCACCACCGGGGGACATCAGATGTGCTCATATAACAGTCACCACAGGGGGCACCATATGTGCTCATATAACAGTCACCATCGGGGGCACCAGATGTGCTCATATAACAGTCATCACCAGGGGGCACCAGTTGTGCTCACATAACAGTCACCACCGGGGGGGGGCACCAGATGTGCACATATAACAGTCACCACCGCGGGGCACCAGATATGCACATATAACAGTCACCACCGGGGGCACCAGATGTGCTCATATAACAGTCACCACCGGGGGGCACCAGATGTGCTCATATAACAATCACCACCGGGGGCACCAGATGTGCTCATATATCAGTCACCACCGGGGGGCACCAGATGTGCTCATATATCAGTCACCACCGGGGGGCACCAGATGTGCTCATATAACAGTCACCACCGGGGGGCACCAGATGTGTTCATGTAACAGTCACCACCGGGGGGCATCAGATGTACTCATATAACAGTCACCACAGGGGGCACCAGATGTGCTCATATAACAGTCACCACCGGGGCCTCCAGATGTGCTCATATAACAGTCATCACCAGGGGGCACCAGTTGTGCTCATATAACAGTCACCAACGGGTGGGCGCACCAGATGTGCTCATATAACAATCACCACCGGGGGAAACAGATGTGCAGATATAACAGTCACCACCGGGGGCACCAGATGTGCTCATATAACAGTCACCACCGGGGGCACCAGATGTGCACATATAACAGTCACCACCGGGGGCACAAGATGTGCTCATATAACAGTCACCACCAGGGGGCACCAGATGTGCTCATATAACAGTCACCTCCGGGGGCACCAGATATGCTCATACAACAATCACCACCGGGGGCATCAGATGCGCTCATATAACAGTCACCACCGGGGGTGGCACCAGATGTTCACATATAACAGTCACCACCGGGGGCATCAGATGTGCTCATATAACTGTCACCACCGGGGGCACCAGATGTGCACATATAACAGTCACCACTGGGGGCACCAGATGTGCTCATATAACAGTCACCACCGGGGACACCAGATGTGCTCATATAACAGTCACCACCGGGGGCACCAGATGTGCACATATAACAGTCACCACCGGGGGCACCAGATGAGCTCATATAACAGTCACCACTGGGGGCACCAGATGTGCTCATATAACAGTCACCACCGGGGGCACCAGATGTGCTCATATAACAGTCATCATCGGGGGCACCAGATGTGCACATATAACAGTCACCACCGGGGGCACCAGATGAGCTCATATAACAGTCACCACCGGGGGCACCAGATGTGCACATATAACAGTCACCACCCGGGGCACCAGATTTGCACATATAACAGTCATCACCAAGGGGCACCAGATGTGCTCATATAACAGTCACCACCGGGGGGCACCAGATGTGCTCACATAACAGTCACCACCGGGGGGCATCAGATGTGCTCATATAACAGTCACCACAGGGGTCACCAGATGTGCTCATATAACAGTCACCATCGGGGGCACCAGATGTGCTCATATAACAGTCATCACCAGGGGGCACCAGATGTGCTCATATAACAGTCACCACCGGGGGAAACAGTTGCGCAGATATAACAGTCACCACCGGGGGCACCAGATGTGCTCATATAACAGTCACCACCGGGGGAACCAGATGTGCACATATAACAGTCACCACCGGGGGGCACCAGATGTGCTCATATAACAGTCACCACCGGGGGCACCAGATGTGCACATATAACAGTCACCTCCGGGGGGCACCAGATGTGTTCATACAACAATCACCACCGGGGGCATCAGATGCGCTAATATAACAGTCACCACCGGGGGTGGCACCACATGTTCACATATAACAGTCACCACCGGGGGCATCAGATGTGCTCATATAACTGTCACCACCGGGGGGCACCAGATGTGCACATATAACAGTCACCACCGGGGGCACCAGATGTGCACATATAACAGTCACCACCGGGGGCACCAGATGTGCTCATATAACAGTCGCCACCGGGGGCATCAGATGTGCACATATAACAGTCACCACCGGGGGGCACCAGATGTGGTCATATAACAGTCACCACCAGGGGGCACCAGATGTACTCATATAACAGTCAACACCGGGGGGCACCAGATATGCACATATAACAGTCACCACCGGGGGCACAAGATGTGGTCGTATAACAGTCACCACCAGGGGGCACCAGATGTGCTCATATAACAGTCACCACCGGGGGGCACCAGATGTGCACATATAACAGTCACCACCGGGGGCACCAGATGTGCTCATATAACAGTCACCACCGGGGGCACCAGATGTGCTCATATAACAGTCACCACCGGGGGCACCAGATGTGGTCATATGACAGTCACCACCAGGGGGCACCAGATGTACTCATATAACAGTCACCACCGGGGGGGACCAGATATGCACATATAACAGTCACCACCGGGGGGCACCAAATGTGGTCATATAACAGTCACCACCGGGGGGCACCAGATGTGCTCATATAACAGTGACCACCGGGGGGCACCAGATGTGCACATATAACAGTCACCACCAGGGGCACCAGATGTGCTCATATAACAGTCACCACCGGGGGCACCAGATGTGCTCATATAACAGTCACCACCGGGGGCACCAGATGTGCTCATATAACAGTCACCACCGGGGGCACCAGATGTGCACATATAAAAGTCACCACCGGGGCACCAGATGTGCTCATATAACAGTCACCACCGGGGGGCACCAGATGAGCTCATATAACAGTCACCACCGGGGGGCACCAGATGTGCTCATATAACAGTCACCACCGGGGGCATCAGATGTGCTCATATAACAGTCACCACCGGGGCACCAGATGTGATCATATAACAGTCACCACCGGGGGCACCAGATGTCCTCATATAACAGTCACCACCGGGGGCACCAGATGTGTTCATATAACAGTCACCACCGGGGGGCACCAGAGGAGCAGATATAACAGTCACCAGCAGGGGGCACCAGATGTGCTCATATAACAGTCACCACCGGTGGAAACAGATGTGCAGATATAACAGTCACCACCGGGGGCACCAGATGTGCTCATATAACAGTCACCACCGGGGGCACCAGATGTGCTCATATAACAGTCACCAACGGGTGCACCAGATGTGCTCATATAACAGTCACAACCGAGGGCACCAGATGTGCTCATATAACAGTCACCACCGGGGGCACCAGATGTGCTCATATAACAGTCACCACCGGGGGGCACCAGATGTGCTCATATAACAGTCATCATCGGGGGCACCAGATGTGCACATATAACAGTCACCACCGGGGGCACCAGATGTGCACATATAACAGTCATCACCCGGGGCACCAGATGTGCACATATAACAGTCATCACCAGGGGGCACCAGATGTGCACATATAACAGTCATCACCCGGGGCACCAGATGTGCTCATATAACAGTCACCACCGGGGGGCACCAGATGTGTTCATATAACAGTTACCTCCGGGGGCACCAGATGTGCTCATATAACAGTCACCACCGGGGGGCACCAGATGTGCTCATATAACAGTCATCATCGGGGGCACCAGATGTGCACATATAACAGTCACCACCGGGGAGCACCAGATGTGCACATATAACAGTCACCACCCGGGGCACCAGATGTGCACATATAACAGTCACCACCCGGGGCACCAGATGTGCACATATAACAGTCACCACTGGGGGCACCAGATGTGCTCATATAACAGTCACCACCGGGGGCACCAGATGTGCACATATAACAGTCACCACCGGGGAGCACCAGATGTGCACATATAACAGTCACCACCCGGGGCACCAGATGTGCACATATAACAGTCACCACCCGGGGCACCAGATGTGCACATATAACAGTCACCACTGGGGGCACCAGATGTGCTCATATAACAGTCACCACCGGGGGCACCAGATGTGCACATATAACAGTCACCACCGGGGGCACCAGATGTGCACATATAACAGTCATCACCAAGGGGCACCAGATGTGCTCATATAACAGTCACCACCGGGGGGCACCAGATGTGCTCATATAACAGTCACCACCGGGGGGCATCAGATGTGCTCATATAACAGTCACCACAGGGGTCACCAGATGTGCTCATATAACAGTCACCATCGGGGGCACCAGATGTGCTCATATAACAGTCATCACCAGGGGGCACCAGTTGTGCTCATATAACAGTCACCACCGGGGGGGGGCACCAGATGTGCTCATATAACAGTCACCACCGGGGGAAACAGTTGCGCAGATATAACAGTCACCACCGGGGGCACCAGATGTGCTCATATAACAGTCACCACCGGGGGAACCAGATGTGCACATATAACAGTCACCACCGGGGGGCACCAGATGTGCACATATAACAGTCACCTCCGGGGGGCACCAGATGTGCTCATACAGCAATCACCACCGGGGGCATCAGATGCGCTCATATAACAGTCACCACCGCGGGTGGCACCAGATGTTCACATATAACAGTCACCACCGGGGGCATCAGATGTGCTCATATAACTGTCACCACCGGGGGGCACCAGATGTGCACATATAACAGTCACCACCGAGGGCACCAGATGTGCACATATAACAGTCACCACCGGGGGCACCAGATGTGCTCATATAACAGTCGCCACCGGGGGCATCAGATGTGCACATATAACAGTCGCCACCGGGGGGCACCAGATGTGGTCATATAACAGTCACCACCAGGGGGCACCAGATGTACTCATATAACAGTCAAAACCGGGGGGCACCAGATATGCACATATAACAGTCACCACCGGGGGCACAAGATGTGGTCGTATAACAGTCACCACCGGGGGGTACCAGATGTGCTCATATAACAGTCACCACCGGGGGGCACCAGATGTGCACATATAACAGTCACCACCGGGGGCACCAGATGTGCTCATATAACAGTCACCACCGGGGGCACCAGATGTGCTCATATAACAGTCACCACCGGGGGCACCAGATGTGGTCATATGACAGTCACCACCAGGGGGCACCAGATGTACTCATATAACAGTCACCACCGGGGGCACCAGATATGCACATATAACAGTCACCACCGGGGGTCACCAAATGTGGTCATATAACAGTCACCACCGGGGGGCACCAGATGTGCTCATATAACAGTGACCACCGGGGGGCACCAGATGTGCACATATAACAGTGACCACCGGGGGCACCAGATGTGCTCATATAACAGTCACCACCGGGGGCACCAGATGTGCTCATATAACAGTCACCACCGGGGGCACCAGATGTGCACATATAAAAGTCACCACCGGGGCACCAGATGTGCTCATATAACAGTCACCACCGGGGGGCACCAGATGAGCACATATAACAGTCACCACCGGGGGGCACCAGATGTGCTCATATAACAGTCACCACCGGGGGCATCAGATGTGCTCATATAAAAGTCACCACCGGGGCACCAGATGTGCTCATATAACAGTCACCACCGGGCGCACCAGATGTCCTCATATAACAGTCACCACCGGGGGCACCAGATGTGTTCATATAACAGTCACCACCGGGGGGCACCAGAGGAGCAGATATAACAGTCACCAGCAGGGGGCACCAGATGTGCTCATATAACAGTCACCACCGGGGGGCACCAGATGTGCTCATATAACAGTCACCACCGGGGGCACCAGATGTGCTCATATAACAGTCACCACCGGGGGCACCAGATGTGGTCATATAACAGTCACCACCGGGGGCACCAGAGGAGCAGATATAACAGTCACCACAAGGGGGGCACCAGATGTGCACATATAACAGTCACCACCTGGGGCACCAGACATGCATATATAACAGTCACCACCGGGGGCACCAGATGTGCTCATATAACAGTCACCACCGGAGGGCACCAGATGTGCACATATAACAGTCACCACCGGGGGGGCACCAGATGTGCTCATATAATAGTCACCACCAGAGGGCACCAGATGTGCTCATAAAACAGTCACCACCGGGGGGCAACAGATGTGCTCATATAACAGTCACCACCGGGGGGCACCAGAGGAGCAGATATAACAGTCACCACAAGGGGGGCACCAGATGTGCACATATAACAGTCACCACCGGGGGCACCAGATGTGCTCATATATAACAGTCACCATCGGGGGCACCAGATGTGCTCATATAACAGTCACCACCGGGGGGCACCAGATGTGCTCATACAACAGTCACCACCGGGGGGCATCAGATGTGCTCATATAACAGTCACCACAGGGGCACCAGATGTGCTCATATAACAGTCACCACCGGGGGCACCAGATGTCCTCATATAACAGTCACCACCGGGGTCACCAGATGTGGTCATATAACAGTCTCCACCGGGGGGCACCAGAGGAGCAGATATAACAGTCACCAGCAGGGGGCACCAGATGTGGTCATATAACAGTCACCACCGGGGGCACCAGAGGAGCAGATATAACAGTCACCACAAGGGGGGCATCAGATGTGCACATATAACAGTCACCACCTGGGGCACCAGAGGTGCATATATAACAGTCACCACCGGGGGCACCAGATGTGCTCATATAACAGTCACCACCGGAGGGCACCAGATGTGCACATATAACAGTCACCACCGGGGGGGGCACCAGATGTGCTCATATAATAGTCACCACCGGAGGGCACCAGATGTGCTCATAAAACAGTCACCACCGGGGGGCAACAGATGTGCTCATATAACAGTCACCACCGGGGGGCACCAGAGGAGCAGATATAACAGTCACCACCGGGGGCACCAGATGTGCTCATATATAACAGTCACCATCGGGGGCACCAGATGTGCTCATATAACAGTCACCACCGGGGGGGGCACCAGATGTGCTCATATAACAGTCACCACCGGAGGGCACCAGATGTGCTCATATAACAGTCACCTCCGGGGGGCACCAGATGAGCTCATATAACAGTCACCACCGGGGGGCACCAGATGTGCTCATATAACAGTCACCACCGGGGGAACCAGATGTGCTCATATAACAGTCACCACCGGGGGCACCAGATGTGCACATATAACAGTCACCACCGGGGGGTCACCAGATGTGCTCATATAACAGTCACCACCGGAGGGCACCAGATGTGCTCATATAACAGTCACCACCGGGGGGCACCAGATGAGCTCATATAACAGTCACCACCGGGGGGCACCAGATGTGCTCATATAACAGTCACCACCGGGGGAACCAGATGTGCTCATATAACAGTCACCACCGGGGGCACCAGATGTGCTCATATAACAGTCACCACCGGGGGGCACCAGATGTGCTCATATAACAGTCACCACCGGGGGCACCAGATGAGCTCATATAACAGTCAACACCGGGGGGCCCAAGATTTGCTCATATAACAGTCACCACCGGGGGCACCAGATGTGCTCATATAACAGTCACCACCGGGGGGTCACCAGATGAGCTCATGTAACAGTCAACACCGGGGGCACCAGATGTGCTCATATAACAGTCACCACCGGGGGGCACCAGATGTGCTCATATAACAGTCACCCCCGGGGGCACCAGATTTGCTCATATAACAGTCACCACCGGGGGGCACCAGATGTGCTCATATAACAGTCACCACCGGGGGGCACCAGATGTGCTCATATAACAGTCACCACCGGGGGGGCACCAGATGAGCTCATGTAACAGTCAACACCTGGGGGCCCAAGATGTGCTCATATAACAGTCACCACCGGGGGCACCAGATGTGCTCATATAACAGTCACCACCGGGGGGCACCAGATGTGCTCATATAACAGTCACCACCGGGGGGCACCAGATGTGCTCATATAACAGTTACCTCCGGGGGGCCCAAGATGTGCTCATGTAACAGTCACCACCGGGGGAACCAGATGTGCTCATATAACAGTCACCACCGGGGGGCACTAGATGTGCTCATATAACAGTCACCACCGGGGGCACCAGATGTGCTCATATAACAGTCTCCACCGGGGGCACCAGATGTGCTCATATAACAGTCACCACCGGGGGCACCAGATGTGCTCATATAAGAGTCACCACCAGGGTCACCAGATGTGCACATATAACAGTCACCACCGGGGGGCACCAGATGTGCTCATATAACAGTCCCAACCGGGGGCACCAGATGAGCTCATATAACAGTCACCACCGGGGGGCACCAGATGTGCTCATATAACAGTCACCACCAGGGGGCCCAAGATATGCTCATATAACAGTCACCACCAGGGGCACCAGATGTGCTCATATAACAGTCACCACCGGGGGCACCAGATGTGCTCATATAACAGTCACCACCGGGGGCACCAGATGTGCTCATATAAGAGGCACCACCGGGGTCACCAGATGTACACATATAACAGTCACCACCGGGGGGCACCAGATGTGCTCATATAACAGTCACCACCGGGGGCACCAGATGTGCTTATATAACAGTCACCACCGGGGGTACCAGATGAGCTCATATAACAGTTACCACCGGGGGGCACCAGATGTGCTCATATAACAGTCACCACCGGGGGCACCAGATGTGCTCATATAACAGTCACCACCGGGGGCACCAGATTTGCTCATATAACAGTCACCACCGGAGGGCACCAGATGTGCTCATATAACAGTCACCACCGGGGGCACCAGATGAGCTCATATAACAGTCAACACCGGGGGCACCAGATGTACTCATATAACAGTCACCACCGGGGGGCACCAGATGTGCTCATATAACAATCACCACCGGGGGGCACCAGATGTGCTCATATAACAGTCACCACCGGGGGAACCAGATGTGCTCATATAACAGTCACCACCGGGGGCACCAGATGTGCACATATAACAGTCACCACCGGGGGGCACCAGATGAGCTCATATAACAGTCACCACCGGGGGGCACCAGATGTGCTCATATAACAGTCACCACCGGGGGAACCAGATGTGCTCATATAACAGTCACCACCGGGGGCACCAGATGTGCTCATATAACAGTCACCACCGGGGGGCACCAGATGTGCTCATATAACAGTCACCACCGGGGGCACCAGATGAGCTCATATAACAGTCAACACCGGGGGGCCCAAGATTTGCTCATATAACAGTCACCACCGGGGGCACCAGATGTGCTCATATAACAGTCACCACCGGGGGGTCACCAGATGAGCTCATGTAACAGTCAACACCGGGGGCACCAGATGTGCTCATATAACAGTCACCACCGGGGGGCACCAGATGTGCTCATATAACAGTCACCCCCGGGGGCACCAGATTTGCTCATATAACAGTCACCACCGGGGGGCACCAGATGTGCTCATATAACAGTCACCACCGGGGGGCACCAGATGTGCTCATATAACAGTCACCACCGGGGGGGCACCAGATGAGCTCATGTAACAGTCAACACCGGGGGGCCCAAGATGTGCTCATATAACAGTCACCACCGGGGGCACCAGATGTGCTCATATAACAGTCACCACCGGGGGGCACCAGATGTGCTCATATAACAGTCACCACCGGGGGGCACCAGATGTGCTCATATAACAGTTACCTCCGGGGGGCCCAAGATGTGCTCATGTAACAGTCACCACCGGGGGAACCAGATGTGCTCATATAACAGTCACCACCGGGGGGCACTAGATGTGCTCATATAACAGTCACCACCGGGGGCACCAGATGTGCTCATATAACAGTCTCCACCGGGGGCACCAGATGTGCTCATATAACAGTCACCACCGGGGGCACCAGATGTGCTCATATAAGAGTCACCACCAGGGTCACCAGATGTGCACATATAACAGTCACCACCGGGGGGCACCAGATGTGCTCATATAACAGTCCCAACCGGGGGCACCAGATGAGCTCATATAACAGTCACCACCGGGGGGCACCAGATGTGCTCATATAACAGTCACCACCAGGGGGCCCAAGATATGCTCATATAACAGTCACCACCGGGGGCACCAGATGTGCTCATATAACAGTCACCACCGGGGGCACCAGATGTGCTCATATAACAGTCACCACCGGGGGCACCAGATGTTCTCATATAACAGTCATCACCGGGGGGCACCAGATGTGCTCATATAACAGTCACCACCGGGGGCACCAGATGTTCTCATATAACAGTCACCACCGGGGGCACCAGATGTGCTCATATAAGAGGCACCACCGGGGTCACCAGATGTACACATATAACAGTCACCACCGGGGGGCACCAGATGTGCTCATATAACAGTCACCACCGGGGGCACCAGATGTGCTCATATAACAGTCACCACCGGGGGTACCAGATGAGCTCATATAACAGTTACCACCGGGGGGCACCAGATGTGCTCATATAACAGTCACCACCGGGGGCACCAGATGTGCTCATATAACAGTCACCACCGGGGGCACCAGATTTGCTCATATAACAGTCACCACCGGAGGGCACCAGATGTGCTCATATAACAGTCACCACCGGGGGCACCAGATGAGCTCATATAACAGTCAACACCGGGGGCACCAGATGTACTCATATAACAGTCACCACCGGGGGGCACCAGATGTGCTCATATAACAATCACCACCGGGGGCACCAGATGTGCTCATATAACAGTCACCACCAGGGGGCACCAGATGTGCTCATATAAGAGTCACCACCGGGGTCACCAGATGTGCACATATAACAGTCACCACCGGGGGGCACCAGATGTGCACATATAACAGTTAACACCGGGGGCACCAGATGTGCTCATATAAGAGTCACCACTGGGGTCACCAGATGTGCACATATAACAGTCACCACCGGGGTCACCAGATGTGCACATATAACAGTCACCACCGTGGGGCACCAGATGTGCACATATAACAGTCACCACCGGGGTTACCAGATGTGCACATATAACAGTCACCACCGTGGGGCACCAGATGTGCACATATAACAGTCACCACCGGGGTTACCAGATGTGCACATATAACAGTCACCACCGTGGGGCACCAGATGTGCTCATATAACAGTCACCACCGGGGTTACCAGATGTGCTCATATAACAGTCACCACCGGGGTGCACCAGATGTGCACATATAACAGTCACCACCGGGGGGCACCAGATGTGCACATATAACAGTCACCACCGGGGGGCACCAGATGTGCTCATATAAGAGTCACCACCGGGGTCACCAGATGTGCACATATAACAGTCAACACCGGGGGGCACCAGATGTGCACATATAACAGTCACCACCGGGGGCACCATATGTGCTCATATAACAGTCACCACCGGGGGTACCAGATGTGCTCATATAACAGTCACCACCGGGGGCACCAGATGTGCTCATATAACAGTCACCACCGGGGGCACCAGATGTGCACATATAACAGTCACCACCGGGGTCACCAGATGTGCACATATAACAGTCACCACCGGGGGGCACCAGATGTGCACATATAACAGTCACCACCGGGGGCACCAGATGTGCTCATATAACAGTCACCACCGGGGGCACCAGATGTGCTCATATAACAGTCACCACCGTGGGCACCAGATGTGCTCATAAAACAGTCACCACCAGGGGGGGCACCAGATGTGGTCATATAACAGTCACCACCGGGGGCATCAGATGTACACATATAACAGTCACCACCGGGGGCACCAGATGTGCTCATATAACAGTCACCACCGGGGGAACCAGATGTGCTCATATAACAGTCACCACCGGGGGCACCAGATGTGCACATATAACAGTCACCACCGGGGGCACCAGATGTGCTCATATAACAGTCACCACCGGGGTCACCAGATGTGCTCATATAACAGTCACCACTGGGGGCACCAGATGTGCTCATATAACAGTCACCACCGGGGGCATCAGATGTACAAATATAACAGTCACCACCGGGGGGCACCAGATGTGCTCATATAACAGTTATCACCGGGGGGACCAGATGTGCTCATATAACAGTCACCACCGGGGGCACAAGATGTGCTCATATAACAGTCACCATCGGGGGCAAAAGATGTGCTCATATAACTGTCACCACCAGGGGCACCAGATGTGCTCATATAACAGTCGCCTCCAGGGGCACCAGATGTGCTCATATAACAGTCACCAACGGGGGCATCAGATGTGCTCATATAACAGTCATCACCGGGGGCACCAGATGTGCTCATATAACAGTCATCACCGGGGGCACCAGATGTGCTCATATAACAGTCACCACCGGGGGCACCAGATGTGCTCATATAACAGTCACCATCGGGGGCAAAAGATGTGCTCATATAACTGTCACCACCAGGGGCACCAGATGTGCTCATATAACAGTCGCCTCCAGGGGCACCAGATGTGCTCATATAACAGTCACCAACGGGGGCATCAGATGTGCTCATATAACAGTCAACACTGGGGGGCACCAGATGTGCTCATATAACAGTCACCACCGGGGGCACCAGATGTGCTCATATAACTGTCACCACCGGGGGCACCAGATGTGTTCATATAACAGTCACCTCCGGGGGCATCAGATGTGCTCATATAATAGTCACCACCGGGGGCACCAGATGTGCACATATAACAGTCACCACCGGGGGCACCAGATGTGCTCATATAACAGTCACCACCGGGGGCACCAGATGTGCTCATATAACAATCTCCACCGGGGGCACCTGATGTGCACATATAACAATCACCACCGGGGGCACCAGATGTTCTCATATAACAGTCACCACCGGGGGCATCACATGTGCTCATATAACATTCACCACCGGGGGCATCAGATGTGCTCATATAACAATCACCACCGGGGGCATCAGATGTGCTCATATAACATTCACCACCGGGGGGCACCAGATGTGCTCATATAACAGTCACCACCGGGGGCATCAGATGTGCACATATAACAGTCATCACCGGGTGGCCCCAGATGTGCTCATATAGCAGTCACCACCGGGGGGCACCAGATGTGCTCATATAACAGTCATCAAAGGGGGGCACCAGATGTGCTCATATAACAGTCACCACCGGGGGGCACCAGATGTGCTCATATAACAGTCACCACCGGGGGCACCAGATGTGCTCATATAACAGTCACCACCGGGGGCACCAGATATGCTCATATAACTGTCACCACCGGTGGCACCAGATGTGCTCATATAACAGTCACCTCCAGGGGCACCAGATGTGCTCATATAACAGTCACCACCGGGGGCATCAGATGTGCTCATATAACAGTCACCACTGGGGGGCACCAGATGTGCTCATATAACAGTCACCACCGGGGGCACCAGATGTGCTCATATAACAGTCACCACCGGGGGCACCAGATGAGCTCATATAACTGTCACCACCGGGGGCACCAGATGTGTTCATATAACAGTCACCTCCGGGGGCACCAGATGTGCACATATAACAATCACCACTGGGGGCACCAGATGTGCTCATATAACAGTCACCACCGGGGACATCAGATGTGCTCATATAACAGTCACCACCGGGGGCATCAGATGTGCTCATATAACAGTCACCACCGGGGGGCACCAGATGTGCTCATATAACAGTCACCTCCAGGGGGCACCAGATGTACTCATATAACAGTCACCACCGGGGGAGGCATCAGATGTGCACATATAACAGTCATCACCGGGGGGCACCAGATGTGCTCATATAACAGTCACCACCGGGGGGCACCAGATGTGCTCATATAACAGTCACCACCGGGGGCACCAGATGTCCTCATATAACAGTCACCACCGGGGTCACCAGATGTGGTCATATAACAGTCACCACCGGGGGGCACCAGAGGAGCAGATATAACAGTCACCAGCAGGGGGCACCAGATGTGCTCATATAACAGTCACCACCGGGGGGCACCAGATGTGCTCATATAACAGTCACCACCGGGGGCACCAGATGTGCTCATATAACAGTCACCACCGGGGGCACCAGATGTGGTCATATAACAGTCACCACCGGGGGCACCAGAGGAGCAGATATAACAGTCACCACAAGGGGGGCACCAGATTTGCACATATAACAGTCACCACCTGGGGCACCAGAGGTGCATATATAACAGTCACCACCGGGGGCACCAGATGTGCTCAAATAACAGTCACCACCGGAGGGCACCAGATGTGCACATATAACAGTCACCACCGGGGGGGGGCACCAGATGTGCTCATATAATAGTCACCACCGGAGGGCACCAGATGTGCTCATAAAACAGTCACCACCGGGGGGCAACAGATGTGCTCATATAACAGTCACCACCGGGGGGCACCAGAGGAGCAGATATAACAGTCACCACCGGGGGCACCAGATGTGCTCATATATAACAGTCACCATCGGGGGCACCAGATGTGCTCATATAACAGTCACCACCGGGGGGGGCACCAGATGTGCTCATATAACAGTCACCACCGGAGGGCACCAGATGTGCACATATAACAGTCACCACCGGGGGGGCACCAGATGTGCTCATATAACAGTCACCACCGGGGGGCACCAGATGAGCTCATATAACAGTCACCACCGGGGGGCACCAGATGTGCTCATATAACAGTCACCACCGGGGGAACCAGATGTGCTCATATAACAGTCACCACCGGGGGCACCAGATGTGCTCATATAACAGTCACCACCGGGGGGCACCAGATGTGCTCATATAACAGTCACCACCGGGGGCACCAGATGAGCTCATATAACAGTCAACACCGGGGGGCCCAAGATTTGCTCATATAACAGTCACCACCGGGGGCACCAGATGTGCTCATATAACAGTCACCACCGGGGGGGCACCAGATGAGCTCATGTAACAGTCAACACCGGGGGCACCAGATGTGCTCATATAACAGTCACCACCGGGGGGCACCAGATGTGCTCATATAACAGTCACCCCCGGGGGCACCAGATTTGCTCATATAACAGTCACCACCGGGGAGCACCAGATGTGCTCATATAACAGTCACCACCGGGGGGGCACCAGATGAGCTCATGTAACAGTCAACACCAGGGGGCCCAAGATGTGCTCATATAACAGTCAACACCGGGGGCACCAGATGTGCTCATATAACAGTCACCACCGGAGGGCACCAGATGTGCTCATATAACAGTCACCACCGGGGGGCACCAGATGTGCTCATATAACAGTTACCTCCGGGGGGCCCAAGATGTGCTCATGTAACAGTCACCACCGGGGGAACCAGATGTGCTCATATAACAGTCACCACCGGGGGGCACCAGATGTGCTCACATAACAGTCACCACCGGGGGCACCAGATGTGCTCATATAACAGTCTCCACCGGGGGCACCAGATGTGCTCATATAACAGTCACCACCGGGGGCACCAGATGTGCTCATATAAGAGTCACCACCAGGGTCACCAGATGTGCACATATAACAGTCACCACCGGGGGGCACCAGATGTGCTCATATAACAGTCCCAACCGGGGGCACCAGATGAGCTCATATAACAGTCACCACCGGGGGGCACCAGATGTGCTCATATAACAGTCACCACCGTGGGCACCAGATGTGCTCATATAACAGTCACCACCGGGGGCACCAGATGTGCTCATATAACAGTCACCACCGTGGGCACCAGATGTGCTCATATAAGAGGCACCACCGGGGTCACCAGATGTACACATATAACAGTCACCACCGGGGGGCACCAGATGTGCTCATATAACAGTCACCACCGGGGGCACCAGATGTGCTCATATAACAGTCACCACCGGGGGGCACCAGATGTGCTCATATAACAGTCACCACCGGGGGCACCAGATGTGCTCATATAACAGTCACCACCGGGGGCACCAGATGTGCTCATATAACAGTCACCACCGGGGGCACCAGATTTGCTCATATAACAGTCACCACCGGGGGGCACCAGATGTGCTCATATAACAGTCACCACCGGGGGCACCAGATGTGCTCATATAACAGTCAACACCGGGGGCACCAGATGTACTCATATAACAGTCACCACCGGGGGGCACCAGATGTGCTCATATAACAATCACCACCGGGGGCACCAGATGTGCACATATAACAGTCAACACCGGGGGCACCAGATGTACTCATATAACAGTCACCACCTGGGGGCAACAGATGTGCTCATATAACAGTCAACACCGGGGGCACCAGATGTGCTCATATAAGAGTCACCACCGGGGTCACCAGATGTGCACATATAACAGTCACCACCGGGGGCACCAGATGTGCTCATATAAGAGTCACCACCGGGGTCACCAGATGTGCACATATAACAGTCACCACCGGGGACACCAGATGTGCACATATAACAGTCACCACCGGGGGCACCATATGTGCTCATATAACAGTCACCACCGGGGTTACCAGATGTGCTCATATAACAGTCACCACCGGGGTGCACCAGATGTGCACATATAACAGTCACCACCGGGGGGCACCAGATGTGCACATATAACAGTCACCACCGGGGGGCACCAGATGTGCTCATATAAGAGTCACCACCGGGGTCACCAGATGTGCACATATAATAGTCACCACCGGGGGGCACCAGATGTGCACATATAACAGTCACCACCGGGGGCACCATATGTGCTCATATAACAGTCAACACCGGGGGTACCAGATGTGCTCATATAACAGTCACCACCGGGGGCACCAGATGTGCTCATATAACAGTCACCACCGGGGGCACCAGATGTGCACATATAACAGTCACCACCGGGGTCACCAGATGTGCACATATAACAGTCACCACCGGGGGGCACCAGATGTGCACATATAACAGTCACCACCGGGGGCACCAGATGTGCTCATATAACAGTCACCACCGGGGGCACCAGATGTGCTCATATAACAGTCACCACCGGGGGCACCAGATGTGCTCATAAAACAGTCACCACCAAGGGGGGCACCAGATGTGGTCATATAACAGTCACCACCGGGGGCATCAGATGTACACATATAACAGTCACCACCGGGGGCACCAGATGTGCTCATATAACAGTCACCACCGGGGGAACCAGATGTGCTCATATAACAGTCACCACCGGGGGCACCAGATGTGCACATATAACAGTCACCACCGGGGGCACCAGATGTGCTCATATAACAGTCACCACCGGGGTCACCAGATGTGCTCATATAACAGTCACCACTGGGGGCACCAGATGTGCTCATATAACAGTCACCACCGGGGGCATCAGATGTACACATATAACAGTCACCACCGGGGGGCACCAGATGTGCTCATATAACAGTTATCACCGGGGGGACCAGATGTGCTCATATAACAGTCACCACCGGGGGCACAAGATGTGCTCATATAACAGTCATCACCGGGGGCACCAGATGTGCTCATATAACAGTCATCACTGGGGGCACCAGATGTGCTCATATAACAGTCACCACCGGGGGCATCAGATGTACACATATAACAGTCACCACCGGGGGGCACCAGAGGAGCAGATATAACAGTCACCACCGGGGGCACCAGATGTGCTCATATATAACAGTCACCACCGGGGGCACCAGATGTGCTCATATAACAGTCACGACTGGGGGGCACCAGATGTGCTCATATAACAGTCACCACCGGGGGCACCAGATGTGCTCATAAAACAGTCACCACCGGGGGCACCAGATGTGCTCATATAACTGTCACCACCGTGGGCACCAGATGTGTTCATATAACAGTCACCTCCGGGGGCATCAGATGTGCTCATATAATAGTCACCACCGGGGGCACCAGATGTGCACATATAACAGTCACCACCGGGGGCACCAGATGTGCTCATATAACAGTCACCACCGGGGGCACCAGATGTGCTCATATAACAATCTCCACCGGGGGCACCTGATGTGCACATATAACAATCACCACCGGGGGCACCAGATGTGCTCATATAACAGTCACCACCGGGGGCATCAGATGTGCTCATATAACATTCACCACCGGGGGCATCAGATGTGCTCATATAACAGTCACCACCGGGGGGCACCAGATGTGCTCATATAACAGTCACCACCGGGGGCATCAGATGTGCACATATAACAGTCATCACCGGGTGGCACCAGATGTGCTCATATAGCAGTCACCACCGGGGGGCACCAGATGTGCTCATATAACAGTCATCAAAGGGGGGCACCAGATGTGCTCATATAACAGTCACCACCGGGGGGCACCAGATGTGCTCATATAACAGTCACCACCGGGGGCACCAGATGTGCTCATATAACAGTCACCACCGGGGGCACCAGATATGCTCATATAACTGTCACCACCGGGGGCACCAGATGTGCTCATATAACAGTCACCTCCAGGGGCACCAGATGTGCTCATATAACAGTCACCACCGGGGGCATCAGATGTGCTCATATAACAGTCACCACCGGGGGGCACCAGATGTGCTCATATAACAGTCACCTCCGGGGGGCACCAGATGTACTCATATAACAGTCACCACCGGGGGAGGCATCAGATGTGCACATATAACAGTCATCACCGGGGGGCACCAGATGTGCTCATATAACAGTCACCACCGGGGGGCACCAGATGTGCTCATATAACAGTCACCACCGGGGGGCACCAGATGTGCTCATATAACAGTCACCACCGGGGGCACCAGATGTGCTCATATAACAGTCACCACCGTGGGGCACCAGATGTGCTCATATAACAGTCACCACCGGGGGCATCAGATGTACACATATAACAGTCATCACCGGGGGCATCAGATGTGCTCATATAACAGTCACCACCGGGGGCACCAGATGTGCTCATATAACAGTCACCACCGGGGGCACCAGATGTGCTTATATAACAGTCACCACCGGAGGCATCAGATGTGCTCATATAACAGTCACCACCGGGGGGCACCAGATGTGCTCATATAACAGTCACCACTGGGGGGGGGCACCAGATGTGCTCATATACGTCACCACCGGGGGGCACCAGATGTGCTCATATAACAGTCACCACCGGGGGGGCACCAGATGTGCTCATATAACCGTCACCACCGGGGGGCACCAGATGTGCTCATATAACAGTCACCACCGGGGGGCACCAGATGTGCTCATATAACAGTCACCACCGGGGGCACCAGATGTGCTCATATAACAGTCACCACCGGGGGCACCAGATGTGCTCATATTACAGTCACCACCGGGGGGCACCAGATGTGCTCAAAGAACAGTCACAACCGGGGGGCACCAGATGTGCTCATATAACAGTCACCACCGGGGGCATCAGATGTACACATATAACAGTCACCACCGGGGGGCACCAGATGTGCTCATATAACAGTCACCACCGGGGGCATCAGATGTGCTCAAATAACAGTCACCACCGGGGGGCACCAGATGTGCTCATATAACAGTCACCACCGGGGGCATCAGATGTGCTCATATAACAGTCATCACCGAGGGGGCACCAGATGTGCTCATATAACAGTCACCACCGGGGGGCACCAGATGTGCTCATATAACAGTCACCACCGGGGGGCACCAGATGTGCTCATATAACAGTCACCACCGGGGGGCACCAGATGTGCTCATATAACAGTCACCACCGGGGGGCACCAGATGTGCTCATATAACAGTCACCACCGGGGGGCACCAGATGTGCTCATATAACAGTCACCACCGGGGGCACCAGATGTGCTCATATAACAGTCACCACCGGGGGCACCAGATGTGCTCATATAACAGTCACCACCGGGGGGCACCAGATGTGCTCATATAACAGTCACCACCGGGGGGGCACCAGATGAGCTCATGTGACAGTCAACACCGGGGGGCCCAAGATGTGCTCATATAACAGTCACCACCGGGGGCACCAGATGTGCTCATATAACAGTCACCACCGGGGGGCACCAGATGTGCTCATATAACAGTCACCACAGGGGGGGCACCAGATGTGCTCATATAACAGTCACCACCGGGGGGCACGAGATGTGCTCATATAACAGTCACCACCGGGGGGCACCAGATGTGCTCATATAACAGTCACCACCGGGGGGCACCAGATGTGCTCATATAACAGTTACCTCCGGGGGGCCCAAGATGTGCTCATGTAACAGTCACCACCGGGGGAACCAGATGTGCTCATATAACAGTCACCACCGGGGGGCACCAGATGTGCTCATATAACAGTCACCACCGGGGGCACCAGATGTGCTCATATAACAGTCTCCACCGGGGGCACCAGATGTGCTCATATAACAGTCACCACCGGGGGCACCAGATGTGCTCATATAACAGTCACCACCGGGGGGCACCAGATGTGCTCATATAACAGTCTCCACCGGGGGCACCAGATGTGCTCATATAACAGTCTCCACCGGGGGCACCAGATGTGCTCATATAACAGTCACCACCGGGGGCACCAGATGTGCTCATATAACAGTCACCACCGGGGGCACCAGATGTGCTCATATAACAGTCACCTCCGGGGGCACCAGATGTGCTCATATAACAGTCACCACCGGGGGCACCAGATGTGCTCATATAACAGTCACCACCGGGGGCACCAGATGTGCTCATATAACAGTCTCCACCGGGGGCACCAGATGTGCTCATATAACAGTCACCTCCGGGGGCACCAGATGTGCTCATATAACAGTCACCACCGGGGGCACCAGATTTGCTCATATAACAGTCACCACCGGGGGGCACCAGATGCGCTCATATAAGAGTCACCTCCGGGGGCACCAGATGTGATCATATAAGAGTCACCACCGGGGTCACCAGATGTGCACATATAATAGTCACCACCGGGGGCACCAGATGTGCTCATATAACAGTCACCACAATAAAATGTGATGGTATAATTCCTCATTTTTATCATTTTATTAATATTATCAGTATAAATAATAAGATATTGTTATCAGTACAATCTACAATATGTGATTATTGCACAGAACACTACAGAAGTGATAGATAAATCCTCAGATCAGACAGAAGAGATAATGAAATAACTAAATACAATAACTCCGGGCTGAGGGGCGGTGATAACTCTGCACGGGGCCGGGGGGCTGCAGTGACAGCGGTTCGGTCAGGAGAGAGTTAATGATGACGTCTTCTGCTGTTGCGCTAATGATGGAAATTCCCCCTTTGAATCTGACGCGTAATTATGACGTCATGATTCTGCGACCGCCAGGTTGCCAGCACAGCGCCCTGTATGATACAGCCCTGCCAGCAGTTAAGATGGCGGCGCCAGAGCTGTGACGTGCCGTACTCGTGACGGGAAGTAGCGGATGTGGAGTACAGTCCGCGCAGGATGGAGTCCGTGCTGGAAGAACTGGTGGCCGTGGACGATTTGATGGTGAGCAGAGGCGATAACGTCATGGGGTGGGTCATGTGAAGTGACGTCAGTGTTGTGTGAGTGTGATGTCACTACAAAGAAGGGGTGGGGGACAAAACCGCAGGACGCTGATCACACAGCGCTCCATACATGTGTGCTTCCTCCACAGTGTGACCTTCCCTCCCCCCATACTGACTGTGTGATCCTCCCCTCCCCCCATGCTGACTGTGTGACCTCCCCTCCCCCCATGCTGACTGTGTGACCTCCCCTCCCCCCATGCTGACTGTGTGATCTCTCTCGCCCTCCCCCCATACTGGCTGTGTGATCTCTCTCGCCCTCCCCCCATACTGGCTGTGTGATCTCTCTCGCCCTCCCCCCATACTGGCTGTGTGATCTCTCTCGCCCTCCCCCCATACTGGCTGTGTGATCTCTCTCGCCCTCCCCCCATACTGGCTGTGTGATCTCTCTCGCCCTCCCCCCATACTGGCTGTGTGATCTCTCTCGCCCTCCCCCCATACTGGCTGTGTGATCTCTCTCGCCCTCCCCCCATACTGGCTGTGTGATCTCTCTCGCCCTCCCCCCATACTGGCTGTGTGATCTCTCTCGCCCTCCCCCCATACTGGCTGTGTGATCTCTCTCGCCCTCCCCCCATACTGGCTGTGTGATCTCTCTCGCCCTCCCCCCATACTGGCTGTGTGATCTCTCTCGCCCTCCCCCCATACTGGCTGTGTGATCTCTCTCGCCCTCCCCCCATACTGGCTGTGTGATCTCTCTCGCCCTCCCCCCATACTGGCTGTGTGATCTCTCTCGCCCTCCCCCCATACTGGCTGTGTGATCTCTCTCGCCCTCCCCCCATACTGGCTGTGTGATCTCTCTCGCCCTCCCCCCATACTGGCTGTGTGATCTCTCTCGCCCTCCCCCCATACTGGCTGTGTGATCTCTCTCGCCCTCCCCCCATACTGGCTGTGTGATCTCTCTCGCCCTCCCCCCATACTGGCTGTGTGATCTCTCTCGCCCTCCCCCCATACTGGCTGTGTGATCTCTCTCGCCCTCCCCCCCCATACTGGCTGTGTGATCTCTCTCGCCCTCCCCCCATACTGGCTGTGTGATCTCTCTCGCCCTCCCCCCATACTGGCTGTGTGATCTCTCTCGCCCTCCCCCCCATACTGGCTGTGTGACCTCCCCTCCCCCCATACTGACTGTGTGACCTCTCCCTCCCCCCATACTGACTGTGTGACCTCTCCCTCCCCCCATACTGACTGTGTGACCTCCCTCCCCCCATACTGACTGTGTGACCTCCCTCCCCCCATACTGACTGTGTGACCTCCCTCCCCCCATACTGACTGTGTGACCTCCCTCCCCCCATACTGACTGTGTGATCTCTTCTCCCTCCCCCCATGCTGACTGTGTGACCTCCCCTCCCCCCATGCTGACTGTGTGATCTCTTCTCCCCCCCCCATGCTGACTGTGTGCCCTCCCCTCCCCCCATGCTGACTGTGTGACCTCCCTCCCCCCATACTGACTGTGTGACCTCCCTCCCCCCCATACTGACTGTGTGACCTCCCCTCCCCCCATACTGAATGTGTGATCTCCCCCCCCATACTGAATGTGTGATCCCCCCCCCCATACTGAATGTGTGATCTCTTCTCCCCCCCCATACTGAATGTGTGATCTCTTCTCCCCCCCATACTGAATGTGTGACCTCCCTCCCCCCATACTGAATGTGTGACCTCCCTCCCCCCATACTGACTGTGTGACCTCCCTCCCCCATACTGACTGTGTGACCTCCCTCCCCCCATACTGACTGTGTGACCTCCCTCCCCCCATACTGACTGTGTGACCTCCCTCCCCCCATACTGACTGTGTGACCTCCCTCCCCCCATACTGACTGTGTGACCTCCCTCCCCCCATGCTGACTGTGTGACCTCCCTCCCCCCATGCTGACTGTGTGATCTCTTCTCCCCCCCCCCATGCTGACTGTGTGATCTCTTCTCCCCCCCCCCATGCTGACTGTGTGCCCTCCCCTCCCCCCATGCTGACTGTGTGCCCTCCCCTCCCCCCATACTGACTGTGTGCCCTCCCCTCCCCCCATACTGACTGTGTGACCTCCCTCCCCCCCCCATACTGACTGTGACCTCCCTCCCCCCCCCATACTGACTGTGACCTCCCCTCCCCCCCATACTGACTGTGTGACCTCCCCCCCCCCCCATACTGAATGTGTGATCTCCCCCCCCATACTGAATGTGTGATCCCCCCCCCCATACTGAATGTGTGATCTCTCCCCCCCCCATACTGACTGTGTGACCTCCCTCCCCCCATACTGACTGTGACCTCCCCCCCCCCCCCCCATACTGACTGTGTGGCCTCCCTCCCCCCCCATACTGACTGTGTGACCTCCCCTCCCCCCATACTGAATGTGTGATTTCCCCCCCCCCATACTGACTGTGTGATCTCTCCCCCCCCCATACTGACTGTGTGATCTCTCCCCCCCCCCCCCATACTGACTGTGTGACCTCCCTCCCCCCATACTGACTGTGTGACCTCCCTCCCCCCATACTGACTGTGTGACCTCCCTCCCCCCATACTGACTGTGTGACCTCCCTCCCCCCTTACTGGCTGTGTGATCTCTCTCGCCCTCCCCCCATACTGGCTGTGTGATCTCTCTCGCCCTCCCCCCATACTGGCTGTGTGATCTCTCTCGCCCTCCCCCCATACTGGCTGTGTGATCTCTCTCGCCCTCCCCCCATACTGGCTGTGTGATCTCTCTCGCCCTCCCCCCATACTGGCTGTGTGATCTCCCCCCCCCCCCCCCCATACTGACTGTGTGATCTCCCCCCCCCCACACCATACTGAATTTGTGACCCCCCCCCCATACTGACTGTGTGACCTCCCCTCCCCCCATACTGACTGTGTGACCTCCCCTCCCCCCATACTGACTGTGTGACCTCCCCTCCCCCCATACTGACTGTGTGACCTCCCCTCCCCCCATACTGACTGTGTGACCTCCCCTCCCCCCATACTGACTGTGTGACCTCCCCTCCCCCCATACTGACTGTGTGACCTCCCCTCCCCCCATACTGACTGTGTGATCTCTTCTCCCCCCCCATACTGAATGTGTGATCTCTTCTCCCCCCCCATACTGAATGTGTGATCTCCCCCCCATACTGACTGTGTGATCTCCCCTCCCCCCCATACTGACTGTGTGATCTCCCCTCCCCCCATACTGAATGTGTGATCTCCCCCCATACTGACTGTGTGACCTCCCCTCCCCTATACTGACTGTGTGACCTCCCCTCCCCTATACTGACTGTGTGACCTCCCCTCCCCCCATACTGACTGTGTGATCTCTTCTCCCCCCCCCCCATACTGACTGTGTGATCCCCCCCCCCCATGCTGACTGTGTGACCTCCCCTCCCCCCCCATACTGACTGTGTGACCTCCCTCCCCCCCATACTGACTGTGTGACCTCCACTCCCCCCCCATACTGAATGTGTGATCTCTCCCCCCCCCCCCCCCCCCCCCATACTGGCTGTGTGACCTCCCTCCCCCCATACTGGCTGTGTGATCTCTCTCGCCCTCCCCCCATACTGGCTGTGTGATCTCTCTCGCCCTCCCCCCATACTGGCTGTGTGATCTCTCTCGCCCTCCCCCCATACTGGCTGTGTGATCTCTCTCGCCCTCCCCCCATACTGGCTGTGTGATCTCCCCCCCCCCCCCCCCATACTGACTGTGTGATCTCCCCCCCCCCCACACCATACTGAATTTGTGACCCCCCCCCCATACTGACTGTGTGACCTCCCCTCCCCCCATACTGACTGTGTGACCTCCCCTCCCCCCATACTGACTGTGTGACCTCCCCTCCCCCCATACTGACTGTGTGATCTCTTCTCCCCCCCCCATACTGACTGTGTGATCTCTTCTCCCCCCCCATACTGAATGTGTGATCTCCCCCCCATACTGACTGTGTGATCTCCCCTCCCCCCCATACTGACTGTGTGATCTCCCCTCCCCCCATACTGAATGTGTGATCTCCCCTCCCGCCATACTGACTGTGTGACCTCCCCTCCCCTATACTGACTGTGACCTCCCCTCCCCTATACTGACTGTGTGACCTCCCCTCCCCCCATACTGACTGTGTGATCTCTTCTCCCCCCCCCATACTGACTGTGTGATCCCCCCCCCCATGCTGACTGTGTGCCCTCCCCTCCCCCCCCATACTGACTGTGTGACCTCCCTCCCCCCCATACTGACTGTGTGACCTCCCCTCCCCCCCCATACTGAATGTGTGATCCCCCCCCCCATACTGAATGTGTGATCTCTTCTCCCCCATACTGAATGTGTGATCTCTTCTCCCCCCCCCATACTGAATGTGTGATCTCTTCCCCCCCCCCATACTGAATGTGTGATCTCTTCTCCCCCCCCATACTGACTGTGTGACCTCCCTCCCCCCATACTGACTGTGTGACCTCCCCTCCCCCCATACTGACTGTGTGATCTCTTCTCCCCCCCCCATACTGAATGTGTGATCTCCCCCCCCATACTGAATGTGTGATCTCCCCCCCCCATACTGAATGTGTGATCTCCCCCCCCCATACTGAATGTGTGATCTCCCTCCCCCCATACTGACTGTGTGATCTCCCTCCCCCCATACTGACTGTGTGACCTCCCTCCCCCCATACTGACTGTGTGATCTCTCCCCCCCCATACTGACTTGTGTGATCTCTTCTCCCCCCCCCATACTGACTGTGTGATCTCTTCCCCCCCCCCATACTGACTGTGTGACCTACCCTTCCCCCATACTGACTGTGTGACCTACCCTTCCCCCATACTGAATGTGTGATCTCTCCCCCCCCCCATACTGACTGTGTGATCTCCCTCCCCCCATACTGACTGTGTGATCTCCCTCCCCCCATACTGACTGTGACCTCCCTCCCCCCATACTGACTGTGTGATCTCTCACCCCCCCATACTGACTGTGTGATCTCTCCCCCCCCCCATACTGACTGTGTGATCTCTTCCCCCCCCCATACTGACTGTGTGACCTACCCTTCCCCCATACTGACTGTGTGACCTACCCTTCCCCCATACTGAATGTGTGATCTCCCCCCCCCCCCCCATACTGAATGTGTGACCTCCCCCCCCCATACTGACTGTGTGATCTCCCCTCCCCCCATACTGAATGTGTGATCTCCCCCCCCCCATGCTAACTGTGTGCCCTCCCCTCCCCCCCCATACTGACTGTGTGCCCTCCCCTCCCCCCCATACTGACTGTGTGCCCTCCCCTCCCCCCCATACTGACTGTGTGCCCTCCCCTCCCCCCCATACTGACTGTGTGCCCTCCCCTCCCCCCCATACTGACTGTGTGACCTCCCCCCCATACTGACTGTGTGACCTCTCCCCCCCCATACTGACTGTGTGATCTCTTCTCCCCCCCCCCATACTGACTGTGTGATCTCTTCTCCCCCCCCCCATACTGACTGTGTGATCTCTTTCACCCCCCATACTGACTGTGTGATCTCTTTCACCCCCCATACTGACTGTGTGATCTCTTTCACCCCCCATACTGACTGTGTGATCTCTTCTCCCCCCCCCCATACTGAATGTGTGACCTCCCTCCCCCCATACTGAATGTGTGACCTCCCTCCCCCCATACTGACTGTGTGACCTCCCTCCCCCCATACTGACTGTGTGACCTCCCTCCCCCCATACTGACTGTGTGACCTCCCTCCCCCCATACTGACTGTGTGACCTCCCTCCCCCCATACTGACTGTGTGACCTCCCTCCCCCCATACTGACTGTGTGACCTCCCTCCCCCCATACTGACTGTGTGACCTCCCTCCCCCCATACTGACTGTGTGACCTCCCTCCCCCCATACTGACTGTGTGACCTCCCTCCCCCCATACTGACTGTGTGACCTCCCTCCCCCCATACTGACTGTGTGACCTCCCTCCCCCCATGCTGACTGTGTGACCTCCCCTCCCCCCATGCTGACTGTGTGATCTCTTCTCCCCCCCCATGCTGACTGTGTGCCCTCCCCTCCCCCCATGCTGACTGTGTGCCCTCCCCTCCCCCCATACTGACTGTGTGCCCTCCCCTCCCCCATACTGACTGTGTGACCTCCCTCCCCCCCATACTGACTGTGTGACCTCCCTCCCCCCCCATACTGACTGTGTGACCTCCCTCCCCCCCATACTGAATGTGTGATCTCCCCCCCCCATACTGAATGTGTGATCTCCCCCCCCCATACTGAATGTGTGATCTCTTCTCCCCCCCCCATACTGAATGTGTGATCTCCCCCCCCCCCATACTGACTGTGTGACCTCCCTCCCCCCATACTGTGTTTGACCTCCCTCCCCCCATACTGACTGTGACCTCCCTCCCCCCCATACTGACTGTGTGACCTCCCCTCCCCCCATGCTGACTGTGTGATCTCTTCTCCCCCCCCCATGCTGACTGTGTGCCCTCCCCTCCCCCCATACTGACTGTGTGCCCTCCCCTCCCCCCATACTGACTGTGTGACCTCCCTCCCCCCCCATACTGACTGTGTGACCTCCCTCCCCCCCCATACTGACTGTGTGACCTCCCTCCCCCCCCATACTGACTGTGTGACCTCCCTCCCCCCCATACTGAATGTGTGACCCCCCCCCCCATACTGAATGTGTGATCCCCCCCCCATACTGAATGTGTGATCTCTTCTCCCCCCCCCCATACTGAATGTGTGATCTCCCCCCCCCCCATACTGACTGTGTGACCTCCCTACCCCCATTCTGTGTTTGACCTCCCTCCCCCCCATACTGACTGTGTGACCTCCCTCCCCCCCATACTGACTGTGTGACCTCCCCTCCCCCCATACTGAATGTGTGATCTCCCCCCCCCCCATACTGACTGTGTGATCTCTCCCCCCCCCCATACTGACTGTGTGATCTCTCCCCCCCCCCATACTGACTGTGTGACCTCCCTCCCCCCATACTGACTGTGTGACCTCCCTCCCCCCATACTGACTGTGTGACCTCCCCTCCCCCCATACTGACTGTGTGATTTCTTCTCCCCCCCCATACTGACTGTGTGATCTCTCCCCCCCCCCCATACTGACTGTGTGATCTCTTCTCCCCCTCCCCATACTGACTGTGTGATCTCTTCTCCCCCCCCCCATACTGACTGTGTGATCTCTTCCCCCCCCCCATACTGACTGTGTGATCTCTTCCCCCCCCCCCATACTGGCTGTGTGATCTCTCTCGCCCTCCCCCCATACTGGCTGTGTGATCTCTCTCGCCCTCCCCCCATACTGGCTGTGTGATCTCTCTCGCCCTCCCCCCATACTGGCTGTGTGATCTCTCTCGCCCTCCCCCCATACTGGCTGTGTGATCTCTCTCGCCCTCCCCCCATACTGGCTGTGTGATCTCTCTCGCCCTCCCCCCATACTGGCTGTGTGATCTCTCTCGCCCTCCCCCCATACTGGCTGTGTGATCTCTCTCGCCCTCCCCCCATACTGGCTGTGTGATCTCTCTCGCCCTCCCCCCATACTGGCTGTGTGATCTCTCTCGCCCTCCCCCCATACTGGCTGTGTGATCTCTCTCGCCCTCCCCCCATACTGGCTGTGTGATCTCTCTCGCCCTCCCCCCATACTGGCTGTGTGATCTCTCTCGCCCTCCCCCCATACTGGCTGTGTGATCTCTCTCGCCCTCCCCCCATACTGGCTGTGTGATCTCTCTCGCCCTCCCCCCATACTGGCTGTGTGATCTCTCTCGCCCTCCCCCCATACTGGCTGTGTGATCTCTCTCGCCCTCCCCCCATACTGGCTGTGTGATCTCCCCTCCCCCATACTGACTGTGTGATCTCCCCCTCCCCCATACTGACTGTGTGATCCCCCCCCCCCCACCATACTGAATTTGTGACCCCCCCCATACTGACTGTGTGACCTCCCCTCCCCCCATACTGACTGTGTGACCTCCCCTCCCCCCATACTGACTGTGTGACCTCCCCTCCCCCCATACTGACTGTGTGATCTCTTCCCCCCCCCCCCATACTGACTGTGTGATCTCTTCTCCCCCCCCCCCATACTGAATGTGTGACCTCCCCTCCCCCCATACTGACTGTGTGACCTCCCCTCCCCTATACTGACTGTGTGACCTCCCCTCCCCCCATACTGACTGTGTGATCTCTTCCCCCCCCCCCCATACTGACTGTGTGACCTCCCCTCCCCCCCCATACTGAATGTGTGATCTCCCCCCCCATACTGACTGTGTGATCTCCCCTCCCCCCATACTGAATGTGTGATCTCCCCCCCCGTACTGAATGTGACCTCCCCCCATACTGACTGTGTGATCTCTTCCCCCCCCCCCCCATGCTAACTGTGTGATCTCCCCCCCCCCATGCTAACTGTGTGCCCTCCCCTCCCCCCCATACTGACTGTGTGCCCTCCCCTCCCCCCCATACTGACTGTGTGACCTCCCCCCCCCATACTGACTGTGTGATCTCTTCTCCCCCCCCCATACTGACTGTGTGATCTCTTCTCCCCCCCCCCCCCATACTGACTGTGTGATCTCTTTCACCCCCCATACTGACTGTGTGATCTCTTCTCCCCCCCCCCATACTCACTGTGTGATCTCTTCTCCCCCCCCCATACTGAATGTGTGACCTCCCTCCCCCCATACTGAATGTGTGACCTCCCTCCCCCCATACTGAATGTGTGACCTCCCTCCCCCCATACTGAATGTGTGACCTCCCTCCCCCCATACTGACTGCGTGACCTCCCTCCCCCCATACTGACTGTGTGACCTCCCTCCCCCCATACTGACTGTGTGACCTCCCTCCCCCCATACTGACTGTGTGACCTCCCTCCCCCCATACTGACTGTGTGACCTCCCTCCCCCCATGCTGACTGTGTGACCTCCCTCCCCCCATGCTGACTGTGTGACCTCCCCTCCCCCCATGCTGACTGTGTGATCTCTTCTCCCCCCCCATGCTGACTGTGTGCCCTCCCCTCCCCCTATGCTGACTGTGTGCCCTCCCCTCCCCCCATACTGACTGTGTGACCTCCCTCCCCCCCATACTGACTGTGTGACCTCCCTCCCCCCCATACTGACTGTGTGACCTCCCCTCCCCCCATACTGAATGTGTGATCTCCCCCCCCCCCATACTGAATGTGTGATCTCCCCCCCCCCATACTGAATGTGTGATCTCTTCTCCCCCCCCCCATACTGAATGTGTGATCCCCCCCCCCCCATACTGAATGTGTGATCTCCCCCCCCCCCCCCATACTGTGTGTGACCTCCCTCCCCCCATACTGACTGTGACCTCCCTCCCCCCATACTGACTGTGACCTCCCTCCCCCCATACTGACTGTGACCTCCCTCCCCCCATACTGACTGTGACCTCCCTCCCCCCCATACTGACTGTGTGACCTCCCTCCCCCCCATACTGACTGTGTGACCTCCCCTCCCCCCATACTGAATGTGTGATCTCCCCCCCCCATACTGACTGTGTGATCTCTCCCCCCCCCCCCATACTGACTGTGTGATCTCTCCCCCCCCCCCCATACTGACGGTGTGACCTCCCTCCCCCCATACTGACTGTGTGACCTCCCTCCCCCCATACTGACTGTGTGACCTCCCTCCCCCCATACTGACTGTGTGACCTCCCTCCCCCCATACTGACTGTGTGACCTCCCTCCCCCCATACTGACTGTGTGACCTCCCTCCCCCCATACTGACTGTGTGACCTCCCCTCCCCCCATACTGACTGTGTGATTTCTTCTCCCCCCCCCATACTGACTGTGTGATCTCTCCCCCCCCCATACTGACTGTGTGATCTCTTCTCCCCCCCCCATACTGACTGTGTGATCTCTTCTCCCCCCCCCATACTGACTGTGTGATCTCTTCTCCCCCCCCCCATACTGACTGTGTGATCTCTTCCCCCCCCCCATACTGACTGTGTGATCTCTCCCCCCCCCATACTGACTGTGTGATCTCCCCCCCCCATACTGAATGTGTGACCCCCCCCATACTGACTGAGTGACCTCCCCTCCCCCCCATACTGACTGTGTGACCTCCCTCCCCCACATACTGACTGTGTGACCTCCCTCCCCCCCATACTGACTGTGTGACCTCCCTCCCCCCCATACTGACTGTGTGACCTCCCTCCCCCCCATACTGACTGTGTGACCTCCCTCCCCCCCATACTGACTGTGTGACCTCCCTCCCCCCCATACTGACTGTGACCTCCCTCCCCCCATACTGACTGTGTGACCTCCCTCCCCCCATACTGACTGTGTGACCTCCCTCCCCCCATACTGACTGTGTGACCTCCCTCCCCCCATACTGACTGTGTGACCTCCCTCCCCCCATACTGACTGTGTGACCTCCCTCCCCCCATACTGACTGTGTGACCTCCCCTCCCCCCCATACTGACTGTGTGATCTCTTCTCCCCCCCCCCATACTGACTGTGTGATCTCTTCTCCCCCCCCCATACTGACTGTGTGATCTCTTCTCCCCCCCCATACTGACTGTGTGATCTCTTCCCCCCCCCATACTGACTGTGTGATCTCTTCTCCCCCCCCATACTGACTGTGTGATCTCTTCTCCCCCCCCCCATACTGACTGTGTGATCTCTCCCCCCCCCCCCATACTGACTGTGTGATCTCCCCCCCCCCATACTGAATGTGTGATCTCCCCCCCCATACTGAATGTGTGACCCCCCCCCATACTGACTGTGTGACCCCCCCCCCTACTGACTGTGTGACCTACCCTCCCCCCATACTGAATGTGTGATTCCCCCCCCCATACTGACTGTGTGACCCCCCCCCCCATACTGACTGTGTGACCCCTCCCCCCATACTGACTGTGTGACCTCCCCTCCCCCCATACTGAATGTGTGACCTCCCCTCCCCCCATACTGACTGTGTGACCTCCCCTCCCCCCATACTGACTGTGTGACCTCCCCTCCCCCCATACTGACTGTGTGATCTCTTCTCCCCCCCCCATACTGAATGTGTGATCTCTCCCCCCCCATACTGAATGTGTACCCTCCCCTCCCCCCATGCTGACTGTGTGCCCTCCCCTCCCCCCATGCTGACTGTGTGACCTCCCTCCCCCTCATACTGAATGTGTGATCCCCCCCCCCCATACTGAATGTGTGATCTCTTCTCCCCCCCCATACTGACTGTGTGATCTCTCCCCCCCCCATACTGACTGTGTGATCTCTCCCCCCCCCCATACTGACTGTGTGATCTCTTCCCCCCCCCATACTGACTGTGTGATCCCCCCCCATACTGACTGTGTGACCTCCCCTCCCCCCATACTGACTGTGTGATCTCTTCTCCCCCCCCCTACTGACTGTGTGACCTCCCTCCCCCCATACTGACTGTGTGATCTCCCCCCCCCCATGCTGAATGTGTGATCTCCCCCCCCCCCATACTGAATGTGTGATCTCTTCTCCCCCCCCATACTGAATGTGTGATCTCTTCTCCCCCCCCCATACTGACTGTGTGACTGTGTGACCTCCCTCCCCCCATACTGACTGTGTGACCTCCCTCCCCCCATACTGACTGTGTGACCTCCCCCCCCCCATACTGAATGTGTGATCTCCCCCCCCATACTGAATGTGTGATCTCCCCCCCCATACTGAATGTGTGACCTCCCCCCCCCCATACTGACTGTGTGATCTCCCCTCCCCCCATACTGACTGTGTGACCTCCCCTCCTCCCATACTGAATGTGTGATCTCCCCCCCCATACTGACTGTGTGACCTCCCCTCCCCCCATACTGACTGTGTGACCTCCCCTCCCCCCATACTGACTGTGTGAGCTCTCCCCCCCCCCATACTGAATGTGTGATCTCTCCCCCCCCCATACTGAATGTGTGCCCTCCCCTCCCCCCATGCTGACTGTGTGACCTCCCCTCCCCCCATACTGACTGTGTGACCTCCCTCCCCCCCATACTGAATGTGTGATCTCCCCCCCCCCCCCATACTGACTGTGTGATCTCCCCCCCCCCATACTGAATGTGTGATCTCTTCTCCCCCCCCATACTGACTGTGTGATCTCTCCCCCCATACTGACTGTGTGATCTCCCCCCCCCATACTGACTGTGTGATCTCTCCCCCCCCCCCATACTGACTGTGTGATCGATTCCCCCCCCCATACTGACTGTGTGACCTCCCCTCCCCCCATACTGACTGTGTGACCTCCCCTCCCCCCATACTGACTGTGTGATCTCCCCCCCCCCCATACTGAATGTGTGACCTCCCCCCCCCATACTGACTGTGTGACCTCCCTCCCCCCATACTGACTGTGTGACCTCCCTCCCCCCATACTGACTGTGTGACCTCCCCTCCCTCCATACTGAATGTGTGATCTCCCCCCCCATACTGAATGTGTGACCCCCCCCCCCCCCATACTGAATGTGTGACCTCCCCCCCCCCCCATACTGACTGTGTGATCTCTTCTCCCTCCCCATACTGACTGTGTGACCTCCCTCCCCCCATACTGACTGTGTGACCTCCCCTCCCCCCATACTGACTGTGTGATCTCTTCTCCCCCCCCCTACTGACTGTGTGACCTCCCTCCCCCCATACTGACTGTGTGATCTCCCCCCCCCATACTGAATGTGTGATCTCTTCTCCCCCCCCCCCCATACTGAATGTGTGATCTCTTCCCCCCCCCATACTGACTGTGTGACCTCCCTCCCCCCATACTGACTGTGTGACCTCCCCTCCCCCCATACTGAATGTGTGATCTCCCCCCCCATACTGAATGTGTGACCCCCCCCCCATACTGACTGTGTGAGCTCCCTCCCCCCATACTGACTGTGTGACCTCCCCTCCCCCCATACTGACTGTGTGATCTCTCCCCCCCCCCATACTGACTGTGTGATCTCTTCCTCCCCCACCCCATACTGACTGTGTGATCTCCCCCCCCCCATACTGACTGTGTGATCTCTTCTCCCCCCCATACTCACTGTGTGATCTCTTCTCCCCCCCCCATACTCACTGTGTGATCTCTTCTCCCCCCCCCCATACTCACTGTGTGATCTCTTCTCCCCCCCCCATACTGAATGTGTGACCCCCCCCCTACTGACTGTGTGACCCCCCCCCCCTACTGACTGTGTGACCTCCCCTCCCCCCATACTGACTGTGTGACCTCCCCTCCCCCCATACTGAATGTGTGATCTCCCCCCATACTGACTGTGTGACCTCCCCTCCCCTATACTGACTGTGTGACCTCCCCTCCCCCCATACTGACTGTGTGATCTCTTCTCCCCCCCCCCATACTGACTGTGTGATCCCCCCCCCATGCTGACTGTGTGCCCTCCCCTCCCCCCCCCATACTGACTGTGTGACCTCCCTCCCCCCCATACTGACTGTGTGACCTCCCCCCCCCCCCCATACTGAATGTGTGATCTCCCCCCCCCATACTGACTGTGTGATCTCCCCTCCCCCCATACTGAATGTGTGATCTCCCCCCCCCCCCCCATACTGAATGTGACCTCCCCCCATACTGACTGTGTGATCTCTTCCCCCCCCCCCCATACTGAATGTGTGATCTCCCCCCCCCATGCTAACTGTGTGATCTCCCCCCCCCCATGCTAACTGTGTGCCCTCCCCTCCCCCCCATACTGACTGTGTGCCCTCCCCTCCCCCCCATACTGACTGTGTGCCCTCCCCTCCCCCCCATACTGACTGTGTGACCTCCCCCCCCCATACTGACTGTGTGATCTCTTCTCCCCCCCCCATACTGACTGTGTGATCTCTTCTCCCCCCCCCCCCATACTGACTGTGTGATCTTTCACCCCCCATACTGACTGTGTGATCTCTTCTCCCCCCCCCATACTCACTGTGTGATCTCTTCCCCCCCCCCCATACTGAATGTGTGACCTCCCTCCCCCCATACTGAATGTGTGACCTCCCTCCCCCCATACTGAATGTGTGACCTCCCTCCCCCCATACTGAATGTGTGACCTCCCTCCCCCCATACTGACTGTGTGACCTCCCTCCCCCATACTGACTGTGTGACCTCCCTCCCCCCATACTGACTGTGTGACCTCCCTCCCCCCATACTGACTGTGTGACCTCCCTCCCCCCATACTGACTGTGTGACCTCCCTCCCCCCATGCTGACTGTGTGACCTCCCTCCCCCCATGCTGACTGTGTGACCTCCCTCCCCCCATGCTGACTGTGTGACCTCCCCTCCCCCCATGCTGACTGTGTGATCTCTTCTCCCCCCCCATGCTGACTGTGTGCCCTCCCCTCCCCCCATGCTGACTGTGTGACCTCCCCTCCCCCCATGCTGACTGTGTGCCCGCCCCTCCCCCCATGCTGACTGTGTGCCCTCCCCTCCCCCCATACTGACTGTGTGACCTCACTCCCCCCATACTGACTGTGTGACCTCCCTCCCCCCATACTGACTGTGTGACCTCCCTCCCCCCATACTGACTGTGTGACCTCCCTCCCCCCATGCTGACTGTGTGACCTCCCTCCCCCCATGCTGACTGTGTGACCTCCCTCCCCCCATGCTGACTGTGTGACCTCCCCTCCCCCCATGCTGACTGTGTGATCTCTTCTCCCCCCCATGCTGACTGTGCCCTCCCCTCCCCCCATGCTGACTGTGTGCCCTCCCCTCCCCCCATGCTGACTGTGTGCCCTCCCCTCCCCCCATACTGACTGTGTGACCTCCCTCCCCCCATACTGACTGTGTGACCTCCCTCCCCCCCATACTGACTGTGTGACCTTCCTCCCCCCCATACTGACTGTGTGACCTCCCCTCCCCCCATACTGAATGTGTGATCTCCCCCCCCCCCCATACTGAATGTGTGATCTCCCCCCCCATACTGAATGTGTGATCTCTTCTCCCCCCCCCCATACTGAATGTGTGATCCCCCCCCCCCATACTGAATGTGTGATCTCCCCCCCCCCATACTGTGTGTGACCTCCCTCCCCCCATACTGACTGTGACCTCCCTCCCCCCATACTGACTGTGACCTCCCTCCCCCCATACTGACTGTGACCTCCCTCCCCCCCCATACTGACTGTGTGACCTCCCTCCCCCCCATACTGACTGTGTGACCTCCCCTCCCCCCATACTGAATGTGTGATCTCCCCCCCCCATACTGACTGTGTGATCTCTCCCCCCCCCCCATACTGACTGTGTGATCTCTCCCCCCCCCCCATACTGACGGTGTGACCTCCCTCCCCCCATACTGACTGTGTGACCTCCCTCCCCCCATACTGACTGTGTGACCTCCCTCCCCCCATACTGACTGTGTGACCTCCCCTCCCCCCATACTGACTGTGTGATTTCTTCTCCCCCCCCCATACTGACTGTGTGATCTCTCCCCCCCCCATACTGACTGTGTGATCTCTTCTCCCCCCCCCATACTGACTGTGTGATCTCTTCTCCCCCCCCCATACTGACTGTGTGATCTCTTCCCCCCCCCCCATACTGACTGTGTGATCTCTCCCCCCCCCATACTGACTGTGTGATCTCCCCCCCCCATACTGAATGTGTGACCCCCCCCCATACTGACTGAGTGACCTCCCCTCCCCCCCATACTGACTGTGTGACCTCCCTCCCCCACATACTGACTGTGTGACCTCCCTCCCCCCCATACTGACTGTGTGACCTCCCTCCCCCCCATACTGACTGTGTGACCTCCCTCCCCCCCATACTGACTGTGTGACCTCCCTCCCCCCCATACTGACTGTGACCTCACTCCCCCCATACTGACTGTGACCTCCCTCCCCCACATACTGACTGTGTGACCTCCCTCCCCCCCATACTGACTGTGTGACCTCCCTCCCCCCCATACTGACTGTGACCTCCCTCCCCCCATACTGACTGTGTGACCTCCCTCCCCCCATACTGACTGTGTGACCTCCCTCCCCCCATACTGACTGTGTGACCTCCCTCCCCCCATACTGACTGTGTGACCTCCCTCCCCCCATACTGACTGTGTGACCTCCCTCCCCCCATACTGACTGTGTGACCTCCCCTCCCCCCCATACTGACTGTGTGATTTCTTCTCCCCCCCCCATACTGACTGTGTGATCTCTTCTCCCCCCCCCCATACTGACTGTGTGATCTCTTCTCCCCCCCCATACTGACTGTGTGATCTCTTCCCCCCCCATACTGACTGTGTGATCTCTTCTCCCCCCCCATACTGACTGTGTGATCTCTCCCCCCCCCCATACTGACTGTGTGATCTCTCCCCCCCCCATACTGACTGTGATCTCCCCCCCCCATACTGAATGTGTGATCTCCCCCCCCCCATACTGAATGTGTGACCCCCCCCCCCTACTGACTGTGTGACCTACCCTCCCCCCATACTGAATGTGTGATTCCCCCCCCCATACTGACTGTGTGACCCCCCCCCATACTGACTGTGTGACCCCTCCCCCCATACTGACTGTGTGACCTCCCCTCCCCCCATACTGAATGTGTGACCTCCCCTCCCCCCATACTGACTGTGTGACCTCCCCTCCCCCCATACTGACTGTGTGACCTCCCCTCCCCCCATACTGACTGTGTGATCTCTTCTCCCCCCCCCATACTGAATGTGTGATCTCTCCCCCCCCATACTGAATGTGTACCCTCCCCTCCCCCCATGCTGACTGTGTGCCCTCCCCTCCCCCCATGCTGACTGTGTGACCTCCCTCCCCCCCATACTGAATGTGTGATCCCCCCCCCCCATACTGAATGTGTGATCTCTTCTCCCCCCCCATACTGACTGTGTGATCTCTCCCCCCCCCCATACTGACTGTGTGATCTCTCCCCCCCCCCATACTGACTGTGTGATCTCTTCCCCCCCCATACTGACTGTGTGATCCCCCCCCATACTGACTGTGTGACCTCCCCTCCCCCCATACTGACTGTGTGATCTCTTCTCCCCCCCCCTACTGACTGTGTGACCTCCCTCCCCCCATACTGACTGTGTGATCTCCCCCCCCATGCTGAATGTGTGATCTCCCCCCCCCCATACTGAATGTGTGATCTCTTCTCCCCCCCCATACTGAATGTGTGATCTCTTCTCCCCCCCCCATACTGACTGTGTGACTGTGTGACCTCCCTCCCCCCATACTGACTGTGTGACCTCCCTCCCCCCATACTGACTGTGTGACCTCCCCCCCCCCCATACTGAATGTGTGATCTCCCCCCCCATACTGAATGTGTGATCTCCCCCCCCATACTGAATGTGTGACCTCCCCCCCCATACTGACTGTGTGATCTCCCCTCCCCCCATACTGACTGTGTGACCTCCCCTCCTCCCATACTGAATGTGTGATCTCCCCCCCATACTGACTGTGTGACCTCCCCTCCCCCCATACTGAATGTGTGCCCTCCCCTCCCCCCATGCTGACTGTGTGCCCTCCCCTCCCCCCATACTGACTGTGTGACCTCCCTCCCCCCCATACTGAATGTGTGATCTCCCCCCCCCCCCATACTGACTGTGTGATCTCCCCCCCCCCATACTGAATGTGTGATCTCTTCTCCCCCCCATACTGACTGTGTGATCTCTCCCCCCATACTGACTGTGTGATCTCCCCCCCCCATACTGACTGTGTGATCTCTCCCCCCCCCCCCCATACTGACTGTGTGATCGATTCCCCCCCCATACTGACTGTGTGACCTCCCCTCCCCCCATACTGACTGTGTGACCTCCCCTCCCCCCATACTGACTGTGTGATCTCCCCCCCCCCATACTGAATGTGTGACCTCCCCCCCCATACTGACTGTGTGACCTCCCTCCCCCCATACTGACTGTGTGACCTCCCTCCCCCCATACTGACTGTGTGACCTCCCCTCCCTCCATACTGAATGTGTGATCTCCCCCCCCATACTGAATGTGTGACCCCCCCCCATACTGAATGTGTGACCTCCCCCCCCCCCCATACTGACTGTGTGATCTCTTCTCCCTCCCCATACTGACTGTGTGACCTCCCTCCCCCCATACTGACTGTGTGACCTCCCCTCCCCCCATACTGACTGTGTGATCTCTTCTCCCCCCCCCCTACTGACTGTGTGACCTCCCTCCCCCCATACTGACTGTGTGATCTCCCCCCCCCATACTGAATGTGTGATCTCTTCTCCCCCCCCCCATACTGAATGTGTGATCTCTTCCCCCCCCCATACTGACTGTGTGACCTCCCTCCCCCCATACTGACTGTGTGACCTCCCCTCCCCCCCATACTGAATGTGTGATCTCCCCCCCCCATACTGAATGTGTGACCCCCCCCCATACTGACTGTGTGACCTCCCTCCCCCCATACTGACTGTGTGACCTCCCTCCCCCCATACTGACTGTGTGATCTCTCCCCCCC